>NC_091801.1:22899642-24183214 GCF_041296235.1 Equus asinus | reverse complement strand
AACTTTATTTAACCAGCATCCTATAAATATACTTTTGCATCTTGCTCTTTTCTACTCAGATTTGGTTTCTACGTTAATCCACGACGATCATGTAGTTCTGCTTCATTCATTTTAATTGCTGCATAGCATCCTGTTGTATTACTAGGTCACAATATATCTTCTTTTCTCCTACTGATAGACATTTCTACTGTTTCCAGCATTTCACTCTTCTCGACAATATTGAAATGACTTTTTTTCTCATGTGTGGTTGTGCTTGTTGAGTGTTTCTCTGGGTTGCCTATATAAATCGCAGAGCATGTGTATGATTGGCATTATCAGATTTTGCCAAAAGTGCTAGGGTATGGAAGATTCCCCATTGCTTCCCCTACTTGTCAGTTCTTTGTATTGTGGCACTTTATACTTTTTTTCAAACTGATAGATATAAAATTGTATTTCATCGTTATTTTATTTTTGTTTCTATGAAAATTATTGAGGTTGAGTAACTTTTCATCCATTTGTAGCCACCTTCATTTCTTCTTGTGTGAGAGTAGCCTGTTCCTATCCTTTGCCAAGTTTTGGATGGAGGAGTTTGACTTTTGCTTACTGACATGAAGGAGTCCTTTATATTTCCTGGACAATAATCCAGGTAGGCATTTTGTCACTATCTTCTGGCAGTCTGTGGCTTTTCTTTCAGTCTTGATGGATAGAATTTTTTATTTTTATATGGTAAATTTAATCAATTTTTGCTTATAATTTTTACTTTTGTGTCTCGTTTAAAAAAGGCTTTCCAGGGGCCGGCCCCGTGGATGAATGGTTGGGTTCATTCGCTCTGCTTTGGCAGCCCAGGGTTTCACCTGTTCAAATCCTGTGTACGGACATGGCATCTTTCATCAGGCCATGCTGAGGCAGCGTCCCACATGCCACAACTAGAAGGAGCCACAACTAAAAATGCACAACTATGTACCAGGGAGCTTTGGGAGAAAAAGGAAAAATTTAAAAAAAAATAGAAGACTTTCCAATTTCAAGTCCATAAAATTATTGCCCTGTATTTTCTTCTTAAAGTTTAGGGCTTTGCTTTTAACATTTAGATTCTTAATCTACCTAGAATTGATTTTTACAAGTGATATGAAATGCAGGTTCATTTTTTTCCTTTAAAATTCCTCTGTATTATTCATTGAATAGTCCATTTTTCCACCACTAACTTATAATGTCCATTAAATCAAACTTTATGGTTGTCTTATTTTAACTTCTCTTTCCTTCGTAGTTATTTAACAAACACTTAGGTATTGATAACTCTGTACTAAATACTGTTCCAAACATCTGAAAAATATTAATTCATTGAATGAGTCCTCATTCAAGTGAGAAAACTGAGAATTAGGGAAGTTATCTGACTTGTACTACATGACACAGCTACTAGGTGGCAGAAACAGGATCCAAATCCAGTCTATGATTCTGAGTTAAGAGTCCATGCTCTTAACCATTAGTATATTTATGATGTGGCACTATAAAGGCTCATTTTCGCTCAAGTTTTAACAAGTTATTTGTTCACCATTCTTTTCTTCCAGTTCCTCTTCCTGAATAATGCCCTATAGTAATACCCTCAACAAGAGTCTTAAGTGTGATAAACTCCCTCTTTCTCTCTCTTTCTCTTTTTCTTGCTCCCTCTCTCATATTTTTAGTCTGAAAATGTCTTCATTATCTTTATTTCTTACTCATCCTTTGATGAAAGTTTAGCTGAGTATAAAATTCTAATTGGACCATTACTTCCTCTTAATGCTTTCACAATATTCTGTAATCTATAGATTTCTTTTTATTACTGCCCCTCAGTCATATATCAGTTTAAATACAGTTTCTTTGTCTTGTCTTTTCTTTTAAAAATCTTCTCTTGTCTTTGATGTTATACATTTTTGCTATGATTGGACTATGTGTGGATTTAGTGTTTTTATCTTGTTTGAGACTCATTATGAGTCCTGAATATAAAAATCCATGTCATTCAGAAATTTATGAGAAATTCATACCTTAAATGCTGCTTCCCCCAATTCTCTCCAATCTCCCTGGAACTTCTACTAGAGGTATTTTAAACCTTTTATTCACATTGTTATGTCTCTATATACTCTAAAGAAGTGTGCTTCAGGAAAAAGCCTGAAAGTTTCTTATAAAACTAAAGGAACATTTATCCTATAATCCAGCACTTCTATGCCTGCTTATTTACCCGAAATAAATGAAAATACTTATGCACAAAAAGATCTGTACAAGAATGTTCACAGCAGCTTTATTCATAATAGTCAAATTCTGGAGACAACCCAATGCCCATCAGCAGGAGAGTAGATAAATGAATTTTGGTATATTCATACAATGGAATGCTGATACACACAATATAAATGAATCCCAAAAATATTATAAAAGTAATCCACATTAAAGAGTACATCCCATAAGATTCCATTTATATAATATTTTAGAATAGGTAAAATTTATCTAGAGGGTGAAAACAGAATAGTGCTTGCCTATAGAGATAGGGTTCGAGGTCAGGGTATGAAGTAAAGGAAATGTTCTGTGTCTATATAGGGGTTGAGTTACACAGACGTGTGCTCCTGTCAAAATGTATCCAGTGAGGTATTTAAAATGTGTCGATTCCACTGAATGTAAATTTTACTTCAAGAAGAAACCATAAGGGGCTGGCCCAGTGGCTCAGCAGTTAAGTTTGTGAACTCCACTTTGGCAACCCAGGGTTCGCTGGTTCAGTTCCTGGGGGTAGACCTACGCACTGCTTATCAAGCCATGCTGTGGCAGGCATCACACATATAAAGTAGAGGAAGATGGGCATGGATGTTAGATCAGGGCCAGTCTTCCTCAGCAAAAGGAGAAAGACTGGTAGCAGATGTTAGCTCAGGGCTAATCTTCCTCAAAAGAAAAAACAAGAAACCATAAATAAATATTTTCATTTACAATATATTTAATATTATTTACAAGAATGGATATAGCTAATGTAAATTTTTGCAATACAGTTAACAACCATAGTTAATAATACGTATGCTGAATTGATTAGGTGGGAAGAGCACTGATATCTGCAACTCAGAAAACATCAAAAAATAAGATAACTTGATGAATCGATAAATGAGATATGTTTTAAAGCAGTTGTAACAAAAGGTCAACAACAGCATAGTTTGAGATACGCACTGCAAAATTCTTTCAACTTTCTTCTATGGTTTCTATCTGAGCTTCCACTGTTCAGAGTTCCTAAGGATCAAACTCAATTGTTTACTGTGTCTGGCGACTCATTCACGGCAAATTGTTTCCTTGTGTATTGTAGTTGTATGTTGTAAATTTACCTTTAGATGAGCCTGGGTTGAGGATATTTTCTGAGAGATCGATTTTCCTTTTGTTTCAGCCTCATGTTCAAAGGTTATTTCTAGCTTGGAACATTTTAAAATTTTTTTAATGTTAATTCTCAGTGCAGAATTTTCAAGATCAAGCAGAGAGTATAAGTTCTTACCCAAATCTTAGTTATAATATGCTAATTTACTTCTTCCTATCTTATCTTCATGCTCAGGACAAGAACAGCTTTCATCTTCTTGATGTGGCAGCCAATTATTTCTCTACTCTACCATTTAAAAGGTAGACATCCTAGAATTCTCAACTTTATGTTGCCTATCAAGCTATGCTGTGGTAGGCGTCCCACATATGAAGTAGAGGAAGATGGGCACAGATGTCAGCTCAGGGCCAATCTTTCTCAGCAAAAAGAAGAGGATTGGTGGCAGATGTTAGCTCAGGGCTAACCTTCCTCAAAAAAAGGTTATACACAAATACCAATAACAGTTTTGGAGTTTATTAGGGAGAATACATATGATATATGATATATATGAGACTATATGATATTTTTGGACTAAATTTCTGCATTCTTTAAATTTATTGAATGAAACTTTCACTTTTATTGAAAGAATATTTTATAAATATACGTATATATTTATGGCCTGTCCTCAGTGACCTCTATTTCTATTAAATTTAAGATGGGCCATAATACGTCAGAAGCCTCGTTTTCCAGCCTTAATGCCAACATGAATTCTCTACCACAGAGAACCAAGGCTTCTTGACCTTTCCTGCAACCAGCTCTGGCTTTTCCTCTTTCTGCTGGCTCAGGTTGTCTTCCACAAAGAATCCTGCCTGGCCTCATCTGATCGTTGCCTATAAAATCCTATGCATTATTTAAGACCCAACTCAAAAGTCTCCGTCGCTATAAAGCCTTTCCTGAGTCCCTCGCCTGGTCACGATTACATTAGTTTTGCTGACTTTTAGCCTTGGCAAAACCATTCGTGCTGTAGTGACGGCAAAGCCCTAAATGAAGCTGGTCTTGAAGCAAATGGCTTTCTTTAAAGTCACTGGGTTTTTTGCTTGATTGGTTGGAATTTTATTTTGCAAATTTAATACAAACTTCTGCCTTTGTTATAATCTTTCCCAGTCAACAATTCGTATTAGAGATAAATGTTTTGCATAATTTTCATCACTTTTTTCACAATTTGCTTTTTAAATTGATTTCTGTTGTTTCTAAGTGGCCACACCGGCTATTCCTACAGTTCCATTTCAGCGGTCATCAGAGGTCTATATGTGTAATTCCCCACACCCACGCCAGATACCCCTCTCTTACTCTCCCTGAAATGCATCCATGATGGAGCATTGATCTTACTATCTCATGAGGGCCTGATCACTTGTCTGCATCCCCCTCTCAACATGGGATATGGAATTTTCTCATTCACTAAAGTATCCGCAGCACAAGATAAATATTTGTTAAATGGAAAAACGAGGGTATGATCACGATGAAAGTGTAGCTGAGGTCAGACTGGTTGAAACAATTATTCACCCACTTGGTCCAGCTCTCAGCAGCCCAGGTTTGCAGGAGCTGCTCTTGCTGTAAAGTGATGTCATGGGCATGTTACTTCAGAATCATTTTTAGTTTTAAAAAAACTGACAATGTCCATTTCAATACATTGTTTTAATAAAATGTCCCCAAAATACAATTTCTGACCCTAAAATTCACGTTTACATATGTTGTATGGTTTTTACAAACCACATCTGTTCAAATTAAACACAAAGCAAGAACATGTTTATGTAGAAGAGCTAAGTGCTCTCAATCTCCAGACCCTCCGGGAGGGTGTTGTTGACCTTGGGAGGCCAAGGGTCTTTTGCAGCGCTTATGCACGCCAGGAAAGCCCTGAGGGGTGATAGAGGTAGCCTTAAGGTGGCAAAGTTGACACTGTGTCTACTCTAACTTAACCCCTTTACCCCCTGCCCGCCCCCCGCCATTCTCCCTTTTTACCCTTTTCTCCTCTCTTATTATTGAGCACAGGAGCTGTGCATGAGTGCCCAGCCCATGGTGCCTTACACGTAGGAGGTACTCAATGTGTATTGAATTGCGTTTTAAATAAACTAAACTGGGTAAAGATCACTAGCAAATTCCAGATCTTAGCAAGGCAAAGCTCTTAAAATTAGGGATCTGCTAAGATGGTAATCAAAATGTCTGCACTGAAATCTTTAAGAGAATAAAGTGTGTTATTATATCTTTGTCTGAAAGATCACACAGAACTTTTTTAAAGTACACAATTCGACTCCAAGCAAATGCTTTGGTCAAAGATCTTTGATCAACTTCCCTTTTTTCTGGCATGTTCACTGAATTGAAAAGGATTCCGCAAAGAATTAAGAAGCCCAGGAAAACTGCCATCTAAAAGTCGGTCAGAGTAAAATCCCCTGTTTCTCTAACAGAGCCACACTGAGCAGGGGGAAAGGCTGCCTTTAAGTGTCCCAGCGAATCCAACTCTCCCAACACAATCATTCCATCAGCCTAATGCATAGTCAGGATTTTCAAAAATGGTGGTTTTCAGTTTCATTTTCAAAAAAGGCGGTTTTCAGTTTCTCAGGAATCTAAACATTGCAATGTACTTTGTGCAAGGAAATAAAACATATTTTTAATATTTGTCTGAAACTTAAATCCTCAAGAGCCAAGATTCAGAGCAAATATTTCCACATTAATTGAAAATTTTATTGTCAAATATATTTCATGGTTTATTCATGCAGAGTAGCGCTTCTTGTCTTCCACCATTCATTCCAATGATTTCACGGAGAAGCCAGAGGCTATTTTCAAAATTGGGGTGACATTTAAAATCAGGGTGACATTGTTTTTCTCATGTGCAAAAATAATGATTTCTTCCTTTATACTGAACATCTTCTCTACCAGGTGATTTTGCTGATAATAGTATCTTTCTTGCTTAGCTCACAGGATAGATATGAGGATCCAAAAAGAGATAACACATGTGAATCTGCTACATAAACTGTAGAGAGTTTTATAAATATTGTAGATTATTATCATTATTATTATTATTCAGCCAAAGTAAAACTCAAGCATCATGGACTCAGGGGATACGGAACCCAATTGAGGAAGTTAATTTTGAAATGTACACGGAGAGGCGAAAGAGAGACAGAGACAGCCCTCTGAGGAAGGTGTTGTTCTGGCACTAGATTCTTGTGTTAGGTTCTGGCTCCACCCATTACTAGCTCTTTACTCTTGAGCAAGTTACTTAACCAATCTAAGACTCAATATTTTAAGTTAGTAAAATAGCGGGAATAGTACTTTATCAGATTTCTATATTAGTAAATTAGAAAATTTCTGTGAAGTTCCTGCTATACACAAAGGTTTACTTCTTAGCTATTGTTATTTCACTAGAATACAAGGACCGCAAAAGTAGGGCTGTGTCTTTTTCATGAAGTCATTTATTCATTTTCTAATTACCAAACTGGTATTACCAGGCTCTGTTCTAGGCACTGAGTATGCAGCAATGAAGACTGACAAGGTCCTTCCTCACAGACAATAAACAAGTAATTAAAGTCATTTCTGGGAATGACAAGTACAGCAAAAACCCTAATACAGATTAATCACACACAGCTACAGGAGCACAGAGCTGCAAGCAGGCGCTTTAGACAGGCGTCAAAGAAGGGCATCCTAGAGGATTACCTTCTCATCATTCAGATGTTAGGTCACACGTGCCAGCAGCTTAAAGATCTGAGAGAAGAGAATTTCAGACTGAGGAAATAACATTTGCAACACGTCCAGGCCAAAAACTAGCTTGTTGTGCTCAGAAGATAGACGGGCCCCAGTCTGTCTTGAGCGTAATGAATGAGAGGAGTCAGATGAGGAGAAGATGGAGAAACAGAAAGACCACATCGTGTGGAGCAGGGCAAGCCTTATTAAAAAACTAGATCGTACTTCAATTGCACTATAACTTAGAATTCCATAGTCCCTGGCATCTACTTCTTGAAGAATATAAGTAATATGTACATAACGTATTTTTTAAATTAAGTATACTAAGAGGTCATTGAGGATACTTAGAGACTTTGAGACTCTCAAGAGATGGCTTCTCCCAAGGAAAAATCAGAAATGAGCCACGCATGCCATTTTTCAAACAGTGGTCTCTATCTAATTTGGCAGTGACTCTTTTTTTAATTGGGATATGATAGATACATAACACTGTGTCAGTTTTAGGTGTACAACATAATGATTTCATATATGTATGTATTGTGAAATGATTGCCACAATTGTTAGTTGACATCCATCACCACGCACAGCTACAAAATTTTTTTCACGTGATGAGAACTTTTAAGATCTACTCTCTTAGCAACAGCATTGTTAGCCACCGTCACCATGCTGTACATTACATCCCCAGGACTTATTTGTCTTATAACTGGAAGTTTGTACCTTTTGATCCCCTTCACTTGTTTCCCCCACCCCCACCCCCTGTCTCTGGCCACCAATCAATTTGTTCTCTGCATCTATGAGTTTGGTGCGTTTTTTAGATTCCACATGTAAGTGAGACCATACAATATTTTTCTTTCTCTGTATAATACTGCAGTGAACACAGGGGTCCAGATATCTCTTTGAGGCAGTGGATTTCATTTCCATTGGATAAATACACAGAAGTGGAACTTCTGGATCATATGGTAGTTCTATTTTTAATTTATTGAGGCACCTCCATACTGTTTTCCATAGTGGCTGTGGCAATGGTTCAATGCAACACGTCTCCTCTGTTCATAACATTCAATAAAAACGGCTATTCTGACCATACTTCATTGGCCAGAAGTGAGGTGTTTCTTTTATCCTGAACCAAAGATTGTCACATTTGGGGTTATAATACAGATGGTTTATATCTGTGATGTTGGAAATATTCTATGTTTGTGCTATCCAAAATGGTAGGTACTAGCCATATGTGGCTACTGTTATTGAGGAACTGGATCTTTAATTTTAATTAATTCTAATTTAAAGTGCTCTATATGGCTTATGGCTACTGTGGTGAGCAGAGAAGCTTGTACTCTTCTCTGCCTTTGCCATTAACCTTTTTAAAGTGGTTCATCAGCCTCCTGCATCTCATCCCTATTGGTATTTCTTCCCTCTCACTCACAGCGTGTGCTGTTGCCCATTGGCTGAGCTGTTCAAGCTGTAGTCATGGGTAAGATTCCTACATGAGGCAGATACACGCACTCTGCTCCTTGGTCCTGACTCTATTCCAACCTACAACTGTCTCTCACATGTGTGGTGAGATCATGAGAAGGACCTCATAATCGCATGAGACCATACGGACACAAAAAGCATGCCCATCTCTGTTGTTCAATGAATTACTCTAAATTGAGATGTAAGAAACATTTCCCTTGTTTGCAAAGGGCAGCTTCCTACATTTGACGTGGTACTTTTGCCAAATGTGGAAGGCACATCTATTTCAGATCAAAACAAGATGAGCAATGTTCCAGAATTAGCTTAAACTTAGTTACTCCAAAATTCAAGGAATTCTTACATTCTTTTCAATTAGTTGAAGCTTCCAAATTTGTCGTACTCTCAATATTGATAATAGTGAAACTACTGGATAATCATTTTTTAAAGAAATGAAACAGCTGTTTGAATGTAATTGCAAATAAAACATTTCACTTTTAAATATTGTACTCCATTGTAACTTCAGTGGGGAGGCAAAAAGAAAATGTAGTGTTTTTGCTTTTCTACTCAAGTTTGTCTCTATCTAAGGAGCGAGTCAGTCACAGAGATGATTATGATGAACCTCATGGCCATTATCGGAGCAATATTTATGGCAATTCAAACTGGCTCGTTCATATTTTATTTTGTGCTGCAAACACAATTTCCAGACTTAAACGTGTTTTACAAATGTTATTTAGGTTCCTTAGCCATCAAAGAACACTTTAAAACAGATTCTGATGAGTCAGGTGTAAATAAATCAGAGGCATGCAGATTAAATTTCTATGAGGGAAAAAAATTAGAATATATGTGCTTGAGGAAAAGTTCATTTGAGATCATCTTGAAACCAGACCATTGGAAAAATGTTTATTTTTCAAAATTTACCTATTATAGGATCTAAAATTAAAAGCTTCTTTAGATGCTCAGATAACTGATTCCATTCTTCCCCTATATCACACACAGTAATCTCAGGGCTCCCTGTCGCAGCACAGTTCTTTTTCGATGTGTATGGAATCCATAGGGACTGCTCGATGGCACCGCTTTCCAGGATTTCCATGGCAAATGTGATTACTTCCTTCAACAGCACTTAAACCATTCTCATCGACCTAATCTCAATAGCAGCATCTCACAGCATCGATGGTGGTAACATTTAAGTTTCCTTTGATTAATCTTTTCCTAACAGAGCATCGAGTGGGTAGTAAGAGGATGGTGGAGTTCTTTGCAGATATTCTATTCTCTAGAGGGACGTTTTTCAAATTCAGTTATCTAGGACCCAGAAGTGTATGTCTTTGGATTCCCAGAGGGGCAAGAATATCAGTGTGAAATTTTTGGTGTTGTCTCAGTGGTAAATATTATCACAGACACTGAAAGTACATGGCAATGCTCAGTCGTAAAGTGGTCATCTAAAAGATCCAGATTTCCTTACATTTTTTTTTGTTCATGTTATATTTCAAGTATCTTCATCATACAAACAGAAAATAAGATCTTAGCAGAGTTCTGGACCTTGGAAAATTGAATCAAGAACTCCAGTTCAAGAAACACTACTCCAGAAACAATAGGTTTAGTCAATTAGAATTTGGTGAAATTCTACCTTACTTAAGGTGTATCTTACTTTAGAATGCAAGCTCATCACTGCTGTATCCTTCTTGGTTATCACAGAGACTGTTAAATAAATAGCAATAATTTTTTTCATCTAGATAAACTAATAGGGAGGGAATTAATTTCTAACTAGGGTTAGGATTACGTCTGTTGAAGTAATCCATCATTCACCACCTTGCAAAACTACAATGATCTAATCTTCACGTAGCTCTTAGCACTGAACGTGGATGTGCTCACTGAGATTTCTAACTTATGAATGTGTCCATGATATCCTTCTATTGGCCACGAAACAGAAGAAACGTTAGTTTATTAGAGGATGTTTTGACCAAGAATAGATCTTGTCAGAAATTTCAGGTCTATGTGGTCCAATCTTATTCCCCACAATTTTCATCACTGAGATTAATACATTGACCCTAAGGTCAACTAGAAAGCTGCTGACAGAATGAATAGGCTCAGATATTTGTGGAAATTTGCTTTTCAACCAATTCTTCAAGGTACGACAATGAATCCATTCAATAAATATTTATTGAGTGTGGGTTATGTGCAAAACAATATAAATAAATAATTGAAGACTATGAATATGTATGAGACAGCACATACCCACAAGAAACTTACTAAATAATTATGGATGGATAGAATTTTAGTCTAAGAGATGGGAAAAATATCTTCAGAACATCTTCCAGATACCTCTTGGTAAATTTGTGACCTTTGGAGCAAGTACCTATGTAATTATAAAGTTAACGCTTGATGAGAAGATTTTTCCAAAGAAAAAAGTTAATTGTGTCAAACAGAATCTCCAGAAAGTTGTCCTTCAACAGGCATAATTTTCTTTTTTGCTCAGTCCTGCAGTATAAACCTCGTATTAAAACACTTCTAAAGCAGCTAGCACTTTACTACATTTTGGGTAGTTAATTCAATACCTTTATACTACTGGATAATGTCATTCCATAATGACGCAGATACTATGAAACTCTTAATTTTCTATGCTGTAGTCTTGTAGCAGCTACTTTATCCAGAAATATCTATTAACCGAGACTTGTGTACATGTACAGTATAATAGAAATTGATGTTTATAATCATGTCCTGAAGGCACCTGGAGGTCTCAAAATGCCTTCGTAAAAATGTCCTCTAAAGCATAAAGCAATTAAAGTCAATCAATCAGCAAACATGTATTAGTCTGTATTACTATGTATGAGACAGTACAAAAATATGCTGAGTTTTTTCTGCCCTTGAGAAGCTTCCAACCATAGAGAGACTTGTAACCTACCCAATACATCTTTAATAAAGACAATGTGGAATAGTAAGAAGGGAAAATTTGCCCCCATCCCAAGGCCCTTTTCTAGCCCTCCTTCCCTCAGATGAAGAGAAGTTGCTATTGGCCACAACTTGGGACCTTTGTTGGGCTTGGTTTTCCCAGTGGGAGGGGCCAGCACCCATGCTGGGAGGCCATCCTGCACTTCCTGCCTCTATGTGGTAAACAGACTTCCTCAGGTCCAGTTGTCCTAGATTCAGAAGAGAAGTTTCAAGCCTAAACCACGTTCTCCTGCACAGATATTACGAAAGAGATGGGATGTTTATGAGCTACTAATACACTGGTACATTATTAAGAATTGCTATATGTAAATCTCTTTGCATGAAACCATGAAGGAAAGAGGAATGAATAATAAGTTTACCAAAATCCCACATCAAACTGCTAACATGGTATTTACTTTGACCAGAAAGTAAAACTAAGTTTATATTTGTGTCATCATAAGGTTACTATATGCATTTAACTTTTTCCAGATTATTGAGATATACTTGACACATAACATTGTGCAAGTTTAAGATGTACAATGTGTTGACTAGACACTGATATATTGCAATATGATTGCCATCATAGCCTTAGCTAACACCTCCATCATGTCACATAATTACCATTCCTTCTTACAGTGAGAACATTTAAGATCTATTCTGTTGGCGACTTTCAAGTATATAATACAGTGTGATTAACTATAATCACAATGCTCTGTATTAGATCCCCAGAACTTACTCATCTTCTAACTGGAAGTTTGTACCCTTTGATCCACATCTCCCCTATGTGCGTTTAACCTTAACCTTAATTTAGTAGGAAAATATATGTGATTTCCATACATTACTTTGTAAATAATATTTACATATGCCTTTATATGTGCCTTTCCTTAATCTCTGTATCTTAAGAGGAAATGCTGGAAAATGAAAAGAGGATTGCATGACACAACATGAATGAATTCTTACATGACTAACGTTCTCAACTAACCCTGCCTCCCTCATTCTTGCTCTTCACTGTAGGCCCTTGGAGTGCCGGCTGTGTCATTTCACCGGTTGACACTTAGCAGTGGTTAAAAATGCTTGTTGAATGAATGATTGAATTTCCAATCAGGGTTTGAAGAAAATTAGTTAAGGTGTTACCCAATATCTTCTGTCTAGGTAATCTAAAAATCTTTCAAGTCTTATGATGAACTAAGAAGTAATCACTGAGGTGTCTGGTCTGTGAATGCATCTATGGTGTCTCATTTCATCAATAAGTGGAAGAAGGCGTTGCTGGACTGCAAGATATTTCTGACTTAGAGTGGCCCTTGTGGTATAAAGACAACCTTGATACGTGTCCCCTTAGACTCTCTCTCTCTTTCTTTTTCTGCATATGTGTGTGTGTCTACCACAGTTATCAAAATCCAGATTTTTAGAATTAATATTATCTCATTGTCAGTTCGTATTAAAATTTTACCAATTGTTCTAATGATTTCCCTTATTGCTCTTTCTTCCTTGTTAATAACCACACGTTACATTTAGTTGTCTTGTCTCTTTAGTCTCGTTCGATCTGATCTCAGTCTTGCTGTGTGGTTCTTGCCTTCGACATCTTTGAAGTGAAAGCGTACAGGCAGTCATCTCATAGCATGTCTCCAAATTCAGGATATATACATATCACAAAAATCACACTAATATAATTTTAGTCCATGCTCAAAAATCAGCCTCTAATTCCACCTGATCTGCATACCCAAAGTCCTCAACTGTTTTCTAGATAAAAGTGGAGAGTGGTTCTGCTTTACCAACTTCTAAAATGTGATTTGGTTCAGCAATTATTTTCACACATTTGCTTCAGGGAAAATTTGGAGCATTGGAAATGGGCCTAAAATAAAGGATCACATGCATGAGCATCCAAACAAAATGTTTCACCAATAGCAACAATTTAATTGACAGGCCATATTCAGATACAAGTATGTGGCTATTGATGATGTTTATGGCTGAAGAAGAAAAACTTATACTCCTATCCCTTTTCCTTTATAGTTTTACTTTGAAATAATTTTAAACTTACAGAAAAGTTGCTGATATATATATTACCTTTTAGCATCTCGATTCGCCAACTGTTTACATTTCATTCCATTTGCTTTACCGTTTTTCATTCTTTCCCTCTCTCCCTTTCTGGGTGTGTGTGTGTGTGTGTAGTATATGCCTGTATTTGTGTGTATATATATTTGCACAATTTTTCAGAACCATTTGCATAAGTTGAAGACATCATATTTTAAACTTAAATATTCAGTGTCTATTTCCTAAGAACAAGGATATTTTCTTATATAACAACACAGTTATCAAAATCGAGATTTTTAGAATTGATATGGCTAATGGACAGTCCATGTTCAAATTTTATCAATTTTGCCAATAATGTCCCTTACAGCTCTTTTGCCCTTGTCCGTGACCGCACATTGCATTTAGTTGTCTTGTCACTTTAGTCTCTTAACCTGAAACAGTTTCTCAGTCTTGTGTTATATTTCTTGCACTTGATATCTTTGAAGTACACAGGCAGTTATTCTGTAAGATGTCCCTCAGAGTGGGTTTGCTATTTTGAGATGTAGTTTAAGGAGTGCAAGAGGACCCCAGTTGCCTGAATAGATCTATCCTGTCAACATACTCATGTATCTGGAATTCCCAACATGGGATAATTGCTTTAAATCAAGACACTCTTTCCTGAACATTCCTGAGTCATTTATACTATCCTGAGTCAATGCTTTGAAACCCATTACAGCAACCTGTGATTATATTAGTTACAAAATAGGCTACCTGGTTCTAGCAGAGACCCAAACATGGCTTAAACTGAACTTTACTTCTCTCTCATGTAACAAGCCGGGAAAGAGTGTTCAACAGCTAGTTGGAGGCCTCTACCATGTTCAGTGCACAGCTTCTATCTCTAGTCCAGAATAGCTGCTCTAGGTATTGCTATCACCCAATTGTGGGAGGAGCCAGAGATGTGCACACACATGCCTTTTTAGAGACGTGAACTGGAAATATGGCACCATCACTTCTGCTTATACCTCATTGCACAGAACTTGGTTACCAAGAACACACCAACCTGCAAGAGAGGCTGGGAAATTGGGTCTCCAGTGGGTGGGCGTGTACCCTGTAGTCCCATTACTACAGACAAGGAGAATAGTACTGATGGACACCTGACAGTCTCTGACCCAGAAACTATCCACACATTAACACTTCCTGGTTAGCAGACTGTCACATGAAAAATAGAAATCCAAAGGTAAAACATATTGGGAAAAGGAGATTTAGTGAGAAGCCCAATTTATAGAAAGTCTGTCTAGGTAAAATACATCCCCAAATGGGAAAATGCAAAGGGAATTGCTGAGATGGAAACTTCTTAGAGATTCATTAGATGCTTGGGAAAAGAGTTCAGTTGGTCATGCCTCTCAACCTTATTTCTTACCAAGCACTGTCCCTCAGACATTATATTCCAGTGATACAGAATCACTTGTGATCTTCCCTACATGTCTGTTGCTTAATGTTCTTTCCAACTTAGGTCTTATTTGTACCTCTGTGTGGAATGTCCTCCTGCTGCCACCACTATCCAGTTGGCAAATGCCAACTCATCTTTTAGTAGGCATTCCTATCTCATCTCCTCTGAGAAAGCTATCTTGACTCCTAGATTATAATGAATACTCCCATACAGATTACACTTACAGCTCTGAGTGTCCCAGTGCATTTACTCATCTGTCTCACACAACTGGACTCTAAGCTTCTTGAGGCAGAAACTGTCTTACCAGTTTTGAACCCTTGTGCCCTGTGGTTCTGAAGTGTAGGTCCACGTTGTGTATTTTTCCAATATGTTGGAGGGTGACTGTAAAGAGAAAACTAGGAAGTCAAAGATCAACTAAAGGCCTTCTAGGACATTAGGATGGAGAGCTTGAGAATAATTGATGGTTGAGGGAAAGAAGCCAAAGAAGAGGGAGAGACTATAGATGTAGAAGAGAGAGAAGAATTGAGTCAAGAAAGGGGAGGGAATAGAAATAAGAACATGAGTTTATCAAGGAATATCTAGACTTAGAAATGAGAATGAAGGAAAGACCGTAGAGGAAGTGACAGAGAAATGCTGAAGTAGAGAGAAGGCAAATTGGAGTTACTGGTTGTACATATACACACATAAATCAAGAAGTCATGTGCCAAATTCCTTTCAAATTTGTATGTGTATGTTAAAAATTAGGTTTTAAATTAGACTCCCTACCAAAATACATTTAAACAAAGTAACGTCTGTCCTTAATTTAAGACCCAAATTCTTTTTACCATAGCAATTTTATTGGAAACTTGACCTTCACATAAAATTGTGATAAAACCTAGCAACTCGTGGTTACTGTGACTTTTAAGTAACTAGCATAATTTTAGGAAATAAATTGAAGAGAGATGTGAAGCGAAAGACTTGATAAATGCACTCGTTTCTGATAAGTAGCGAGAAGGTTCAAATACTTTGCCCAGATGGCTTTTTAAATATTTTTTTAGAAAACTGAGTTGTTCACAACAGTAAATGTCAACACCATCGTCTGGTTCGGATACCAGACTCACAGTGAGCAGAGGGGAAGTTTTTTCTATTATCTCTCCCTTCCATTTGGCTCCTCCCTTCATGCCCATCAAGCGCTCTGCCATTTGGCACATGTTTCCTGGAACCCTTGTTGTCTGCAACCAGTGTCTCCTAAGTGAGCCCAGTGCAGGCCTATTTTGCCTTGGGCTGCCCTCACCAGTTCCAATCAGCTAAAATTTACTGCTGTTAATGTCACCTACGATTGAAAAAGAAAGGGATATTAACATCCCTTTGATAAAAATCAGTCTATCCTCAGTCATCAGGGTGGTAACAATTAAATGACACAATCAGTGATTCTGGTGAGATGTGGTCTACAAAGGAGACCAGAAGGGCCTCTCATGGGAGCTTTTTTCAAAATAATTTAGGGGATTCTTCAAACTTTCTGAAGATGAGAGTTTCCACTTTCCTCCCAAACATAAGGAAGCAGCTCAAAGTGTGGTCTTTTTATGGGATAATTATGGCTGACAGAAAATAAAAATAATGAAATAATAATAGTTGATATTTATTCAAAGTCTGCTAAGAGCCAGTCATTGTCTACTCACATTACATTTATTTCCTTTCATTCTTACAATAATCTTATGAGCTACTACAGTCCCCCCATTCTCTAGATAGCCCATGTTCATATAATAAACAGAATGGGCAGGAGGTAACTTGAGTGGCAGTAGAAATCCAGAAAATATATTGTCACACTGCCCCCCAACAATTTTTTTGCTGAGGAAGATTTGCCCTTAGCTAACATCCATGCCAATATTCCTCTAGTCGGCATGGATGCCAGCACAGCATGGCCACTAAGAGTGCAGTGTAGGTCCACTACCGGGAATGGAATCCAGGCCACCAAAGTGGAGCATGCCGAACTTAACCACTAGGCAACCCGGGCTGGTCCCCTCCAACATTTTTAAGAAGAAGGTATTTGCAATTCTCTTCAAGTCCCATAAGAATGCAACCATGATCTTGACTTGTACACGAAGTCCACCCGCCTGCTATATTCCATGCCTGTAGGGGTCCAGTTGCCAATTGTTTTTGTTATAAGAAATGGATAATAATGAACAAATAAGGAAAATGAAGCATATACACACAACGGAATACTATTCAGCCTTAAAAAAAGAATGAAATTCTGCCATATGTGACAATATAGATGGACTTTGAGGACATTATGCTAAATGAAATAAGCACAGGACAAATACTGCATGAGTCCACTTACATGGGGTCCCTAAAGTGGCCAAATTCATAGAAACAGAGAGTAGAATGGAGGCCACCAGGGTCTAGGGGGAGGGGCGTTTGAGGAGTTGCTAATCAATATGCATGAAATTTCAGTTATTCTAGATGAGTAAGTTCTGGAGATCTGCTGTGCAATATTGTGCCTGTGGATAACACCACTGTACTGTGTGCTTAAAAATCTCTCAAGACCATAGATATCTTGTTAAGTATTCTTACCAGAATAATAAATAAATGAATAGATAAGTAAGTAGATGTAAAAAATACACCTTTTTAATTAAAAGCAGAGAAGGTCCTTTAAAATATGTATCATATTAAAACACATGCCCCTAAACTTGAAAAACATGGTTTGTGCTTTTCATTGTGTGTACATATACACACACACACAAATAAATGATTTACCTTTAACAACTTATTACACTGACTCATTTTAATATATATCACATATTCTCAGGTGGTTTGGCAGCATGCTAATGGGATATAAACTATATAATGAGGGAAACTGATATTAAACAGCTTGTTTTTCAGTGTAACTGTACATCCTTTCGAGCTGATGTGAGATTCAACTCTGAGTAGTTTTTGACATTTGACATTTGAGAGCAGATCTTGCTCTAAGATATCAGTTTTTAAAGCTCTTATCTAGAACAGGTGCTCTTGCTACTCTTTTGATAGTATTTTATAGCTTATTTTTTGAGTGAATGTAAGGCATATTTTCTTATCCTTTCTCTTATTGATCTAAAGAGCACTACACTAAAATTGCCCTACAAAGTTCCCTTTTTTCTCTTCCCTATGCCTCTTCCCACCCCAGCCTCACCACAAGAATTACCATGACAATAAGAAAAAAACTAACAACCAAAATGACTGCTTTCCCTAAACTTGGAAAGAATTGTAATGTGGGTAGCCTACTTATTTTCTCTGTTAACCATGCAGTCAAGGACTAAATCTGACACATTCCTCAGAAATATCTTTGCTTGTCAGTATCATGGTAATGATTCAAGAACAGTTAGGCTAAACGCCTCAGACTTTTCTAAACACATAGCCAATATCATCTTCTTTTCCATTTTATGTGCTGCTGTTGACATTGAGATTTCCCACATCCTCAGAGCCGAGACGTTAGGCTACCTCTGTTGGAGGGACTGGCTATTTTCATCAATGTGAGTTGCTCTGACAAAAAACGTGCCTAGAACAACCTCTGGTGGCGATAGCGGGAATTGTCAGTTTCAACACAACTAAAGGTTCATTGCCCGGGCCCATTCCTCCCCAGGGACTCTTCTCAGGAAACATACATAATGACAGAGAAATCTACTGCTTTTAAGACATTGCAACCACCAAGCCACATATTTTAGTCACTCTGCTGTTGAAGTTCTTAACACGCAGTGGCATTACCTGGCAGCAAGACTTGCTTTCCACTTTTTTCTACCACAGTGTAAATCTGGAAGTGAAGAGTAAAGAGAACTTACAAGTTTGTTTTTAGAAAGGCAAAGTCTCACATGATGCTTCTTTGCAAATTTCCACAAAGATAAAAATTTTAAAATTATTTGATGCTAAAGAAAAGTGGAACTCAGAGTAACAGAGAGTAGAGTGGTGGTTGCCAAGGGGTGGGGGAAATGGGGAGATGCTGGTCAAAGGGGACAAATTCCCAGTTATAAGATGAATAATTTCTGGGGACCTAATGTACATCTTGGTGACTATAGTCAATAATGTTGTATCATATATTTGAAATTTGCTAAGAGAGTAGACTTTAAAAATTCTCACCACACCAAAAAAATATGGTAACTGATTAATTTCACTGTGGTAATCATTTTTACAAGGCATTCATATATCAAATCATCACGTTGTACTTTTTAAATACGTACCATTTGATTTGTCACTGATACCTCAATAAAGCTGAAAAAAATAAATTTTTATAAAGGAAAATGAAAAATCATTCCACAAAGATAAACAAAACGCATTGTTTGGATTTGCCATGAAAATGAAAGTTTAATAAAAGTTGTTCAGTGATGATGGTTTGAGATTCAAAAGCCACAGAGTGACACCTATCACCTGCTGGTTGTGGTCTTCAGTACTTTGCTTCAAAACTGCAAACCCCGTGGAGACTGGGTTGTTTTTTTCCAACAGAGAATTATAGAAATCAGTAAACAATGGCAGTCTTTCTGGGAATGAGAGTGCTATGGCATCAATTATGAATTAATTAAGCTGATGTGGCGATCAAAACCTGTGAATTAGGTGAGAAGCAGGCTTCATTTAAACCAGTGATGAGAGCTGGTGAGAGCACAGTCCTCCTGATACAGGCCATGTGTTCTTTGTATTTTATTACACATCGTAGAATGAATTAAAACTAATGAGGCTGCCTTGTGTTGCTAATTTCACTAATGATTTTGATTCATGTAAAGTTTAAAGGATGTGGCACATGACTAGCTGTTGAATGTCATGGTACTGACAACATTTTATAGGTCACCTGGCTCCCAGAGACGTCATCATCCGCAGGAATTACTACTTTGTAAATGTTTCCTTTGTAAATTCTTTGGGATGTAAAGAAGGTAAATACGAAGCTTGTCTTCCTGAGTCATGAGTTAGAACATTAAACTTAAGGTAATCATAGTTTGAAAATAACAATACTATGATAGCAAAGATGAAACCGTGTTTGGAACACAACAGATGACCGACGGCACTTCCCAGACAACCCAATGCTCCCTACCACTAACTCTTTTTACTGGTTGGAGATCTTCAGTTTCAAGCAACAAAAGCCAAATTCTGGCTAGATGAAGCGTAGAGTAATTTATTAGAAAAATCTAGAAAAGTTTCCAAATCTGGAGAGCAGACTGAAGAACCCAGCTGGGAAAAGTCAAGAAAAGGCAAAGTTTCCATGGTTTCACCTTTGCCATGTGCAGGATGCTGACAACAAGGATCAGAGGAAGGAGAAACAGAGATCCCTCTGCTTTCCCTCACGAGAATTTACCATCCCACTCAGACTAGGTCCAGTGGGGGAGAAGCATTTCTCCAAAGAGAAATTGAGCAGAGAAGGGTAATGTACACTGGGTGCCCAGAAAAAAATAGCAATTGCTCACCATCCAAACCATGGTCACCTGCCCTATACATGCCTTTCCACCCAGCATCTCATCTTGGATTTGGAGCACTGTGAGCTATGGACCATGTAACTCCACTTAAAATTCCTTTCTTGGCCACTTTAAATGTTTTGCCTTTTTTATTGCAGATTTTCAAAATTTTAGTTTTTTTCTAATCTTATAATAGCACAAGTGTTCTGAGAAACAGATGAATAAAATTTTCAACCAAGGGTTGCTTCACAATTCAGGGCATCAGGCAGAAGTAGGTAGGACAGAGATGACATCTCTCTTGATGGACAAAAACAGTGAAGTCTACAGCTACTGTTGACCGTGCCTTGGCTTAATCACTGGGATAATAATACTCAATTCAAGTAAGTACTTGAACCTGGAGAGTGGTAAGACCTAGGCTTCCAGCCAAGAAAGATGGGGTTCCTGGAAAGGCTCCCAGTCCACCAGAGAGCCAGAGCTCATGCCAGAACAAAGTGTAGGGACTGAGCACACACAGAGGGCCAGGGAGAAAGGAAGCATCTTACACACTGGACACTGAGATCAAGGACAGGACACTAAAGCTGGAGCATCCAGTGATAGGGTTTGAATGCACTTGCCAATGTGACTTGCCGTGCCATAAAGGACTACACAGAGCTGAGCTTGTGGAAGGTAATTCTTCAATGTTAGCAGCTAAGCAGTATTAAATTTACAAAATAATAATTCCCATGACATCTCCAGAAAGTAGGTGACCTTTTAAGTGATGTTATCATCTTGCCAGTCACTAAATAGTTGCGTGGCCCAGATGGATGAAGTCAGAAAATACCACAGTATCTCTCCAGTCTTGCTCTCCATGACCCCAAAAACCCAATGAACAGGAAAGTGCTTGAGTTCATTGAGGGGATGTAGGCAAGGAGATCTAAGAATTTTCTAGCAAGAAAGAGGTGGAAAGTGGAAATCAGCATCTATTTACCTGTTATTACTAGGTTAGAGTGAATTAAGCATCTTTAATATGGTGTTCTGTATTACCTTCATTATTATTATTATTATCATCTAAATACCCATAAACATATTTGTGAGTCAATACATATGTAATCCAAACATTGGTTCCCTTATTCCTAACAAACATTACTACGTGTGCCTCAGAAAAATGTCCCTCAAGGCTGAGGAGAACCTGTTGTAAAAATGTAAAGCAAAGTGATGGAAGAGGTTTGCCCTGGAATAAGCTAGGAAAGTATTAGAAAACAATTAGGAGAACTGATGGTATCAATTTCTGGTGAGCAGAAACTGTGCTGTTGCTTTCAATATCATTTATCATAATTTATCATTGGACCTGATAATAATACAAATGTTTGGCATTGGTTATACTTTATCTCAGTCTAATTAGCTAAGTGTTTTCCTGATTCAGATCATCAAATAAATGTGCCCCCAAACAAATAGGTACTGTAAGGATATAGAGATAATGTCACATGACGCTACCCTTAAGGAAGTTACAATCTAGTACTATAGAGATACATAATAACTACAAGGTTGAGTGCAACACAGTCAATAACCACAGAAAGTTAAAGGAACAAAGAGAAGACAAGCTATGTGGAATATGATACCCTCAGAAACACGAAACATCTTGTCACAGATATTGTAATGGTAGAAACATCTTTCCAATTGAGAACTTCATGTATTTATTCTTATCCTTCCTCATATATTATAAATAATACATTACTCTTCATACCAGTGGGCCTTGAACTTCACTTTGCATAAGGATACCTAAAATGATGGTAGACATGCAGATGCCTCCTCAATTCCTGAGCATCTCATGTAGTGGGTCCGCATTTTAATGTGTACTCAGGGTGATTCGGAGATAGGTCCTTGGCCAATACTTTGAGAAATATTATTTAGACATTGATATTTTGTTCAATGTTCTTCAATGTTTTTACTCCTTTCACATTGCTGATGTGAAGTAATAAGAGTTTGGTAAAATTTTAAAAGTACTTTATAAAAATACTGCCCTTTCCTCCAGATGACGCCAATGTGCTAGCATACTTTGGCACAACCATGCTAACTTTGCCTACTCTTTGCTTTAGGTTAGAATTTGGCTGCGTTTTACCAGGGCTAAGGAAGAATTCTAAGATGAGGTAAGCAATTGAAGAGCAAAATTCCTACCCCGTAAGGTTAGATATCATTTGCCCACAAACCATTATTTGGAAAGAAGTAGACATATTTGACATAACAAGATTTAGAAGAGACAGACACAGACATTTTTACTTCTTTGCATTGCAAATTTTATGTGCAACCTTACCATTATATCAAAAAAAGTTACCAAGTTTATATGACATTGATTTGTTCTTAATAAACCCATGCTGCCTATGTCTCAATCCATTTGATTGTAGAATTCTGAATAGACTATAAAAACAAATTTCTAGAGTTAATGACCTAAAAAATTGCCATTAATTGAAGTACAAGCATTTATTTCAATTAAAGAATGTCACAATATTTAGTTTACATCTCATAGCTACCACCGTAAATCTAATCAATGGCATAATTTATACTGAAGAGCAATTTGAATAATTTAATACACTGTATTTAATGTTGGTCATTAGATGTAATTGCAAATTTATACTATTATAAATTCAATATGTGCTGTAGTATTCTTTATTCTGTTTATGTCCTGTCATATTACTTATTATTACTTAATATTAATAAACAAAACATAGGAAATCATCCCTTTTTACCAAATAGCCTCAGAGAAAGCTTAAGCAGTGTAATTCCATGAGCAAAATCCATCTTTCATAAACAACTCATAAAAACAACAGACTTTATGAATATTTAACAAGCAATTACTCAGGATTATTCAATAAACTCAATTATCTATATTCTGGTTTCTCTTTTTGTGCCAATTAGCTCTTGTTAAGGCATTTTTCAATTTCTATAGACGAAAAGTGAAAAGCAGACCTATGATTGCAAGACTCACCTAATACTTCCTGCTTCAAATACTCCCTTCTCCTGGAGACTAAGGTTGACATTATCAGGGAGAAGTCATGATCAGAGCATGCGCCCTTCAGTGATATGATGAGATGCCACTTTGCCTCTGTGATCTTCTCCCCCAAACCACAACCCCAGTCAAGCATGAGAAAACATCAGACAAACCCAAATTGAGGGACATTCTCCAAAATACCTGACCAGCACTCCTCAAAACTGTCAAGGTTATTAAAAGACAAAGGAAGTCTGAGAACATGCCACAATCCAGAGGAGACTAAGGAAACTTGATGACTAAACATAACGTCGTATCCTGAATGGAATCCTGGGGCAGAAAAGGGGCTGTCGGGAAAATCAATAAAACGTGAATTAAGTATGGACTTTAACAATAATGTACGAATATTGCGTCATTAGTTGTGACAAATGTAGCATAGCGATGTAAAATGTTAACAACTGGGGAAACTGAATGAAAGGTACACAAGAATTCTCTGTGCTACCTTTGCAACTTTTCTGTAAAATTGAACACTATCCTAAAATAAATGATTATTTAAAGTTGAGAAAATAAAAATATTAAAGGACAGTCTGGAAGAAAATATTTGTAATATGATAATAGACAAATGATTAGTATCCAGATTGTAGCCTCCAAACTGATTAGAAAAAAGACAAAAATAGAAAAGTAGGCAAAGTGCCCAAACAGGTAATTCCCTGAAAACATATACAAACATTCAATAAACATAAAATTATGTTAAACCTAGGCGGTGATCAAGGAAACACAAATTAAAATGACCCCTTTTTATCCATTATGTTGGCAAATGTAAATTGACTACCTCTGGGTCCAAATTAGAGAAAGTGCCTTGCCATGCACTGCTGGTAGGCTGTGAATTATTACAGCCCTTTGGAAAGCAATTTGACAGCATATATTAAAATTATAAATGCTCATACCCTTAAACCCAGAAATTCCAAATGTCATTATTTATCTTAGACATACAGTGGCCAGAAAGCAGGTACAAGGACATCCATTGCGACAGTGTTTGTAGGGGTAAAAATGTAAAACTATGAACATGTTCATAATTAGATAAATTGTTACATAAATTAAACAATATGATAGTATATGTATATTACATACATGATGTATTATAGTTTAAAAATGAAGCTGATCTATATGAGCTAACATGGACAAATTTCTTAGATTTTGCTGAGGGGAAAACAGCAAGCTAGAGAAGGGTAAGTTTATTATGACACTTTAAAAAATAAAGAGAGGGGCCGGCCTGGTTAAGTTTGCACGTTCCACTTCAGCAGCCCGGGGTTCACCGCTTCAGATCCTGGGTGTGGACTTATGCACATCTTACCAAGCCGTGCTATGGCAGGCGTCCCGCATATAAAGTAGAGGACAATAGGCACGGATGCTAGCTCAGGGCTAATCTTCCTCAAAAACAATAAATAAATAAAGAGAAAAAATGCCAACAAAATTATGTTTTATCTGGGAACACAAAAATATATGTAAATACACTGAAAGTAATCCAGAAGGTACATACTATGTTGACAATAGTGGGTAAATTTTGTGAGTGGGGAATGCAAGATGCATTAAGGATGCTTGTCCAAGAGGACTCTAGCCAGCAGTGTGCTGATACAAGTTTAGCAACCAGCTCTCCCATTGTGGTGTCTGCTGATTTCTGAGGAGTAAATACATCCACTATCGACAATTTCGTGGCTCACAAAATTCCTAATATTTTAAGAACTGTTCTCTCTCAAGCCAGTACAAGCTGGTTCCAGCGCATCGCTGACTCTAGCCCTACCTCTTTTTTTCACTTGTACAGTTAGAAATTCTTTTTAAATTAAAAAAAAAAAATACTCTTGAGGCCAGGCCAGTGGTGCAGTGTTTAAGCGCACACATTCTGCTTCTCAGCAGCCGGGGGTTCGCCAGTTCGGATCCCAGGCGCGGACATGGCACCGCTTAGCAAAAGCCAGGCTGTGGTAGGTGTCCCACGTATAAAGTAGAGGAAGATGGGCAAGGATGTGAGCTCACGGCCAGTCTTCCTCAGCAAAAAGAGGAGGATTGGCAGTAGTTAGCTCAGGGCTAGTCCTACTCAAAAAAAAAAAAAAAAAATTCTCTCTGAATTATTCAGGGACATTCCAGGAACAGAAACATCCTGAATTGCATTAAAATTTCTAAATGCCACAAAGTGCTCTTGATGTCGTTTAAAATTTCTGTGTCAGCAATAGCAGCTCTAGGCTGTTTGGAAGGTAGACATGGTCTCTCTAACAATAGCATGAGTGAACTCAAAATAATCGTAAACAAATGATGTGTGTGCTTTGTCATCAAGTTTCATGATCCAGCTAAATGAATGGTGAGGTAATTAAGGATGTTGTATTAGTTTTCTATTCCTGCTGTAAAAAAATTACTACAAACTTAGTGGCTTAAAACCACACAAATTTTTTAACTTACAGTTCTGCGATTCGCAAGTCTGAAGTGGGTTTTGCTGGGTTAAAATCAAGGTGTCAGCAGAACCGCATTTTTCTGGAAGCTCTAGGGGAGAAGACACTATCTTGCCATTTCTATCTTCTAGAAGCCACCCATGTTCCTTAGCTTGTGGCACCCCTCCTCCATCTTTAGAGCCAGCAACAGCAGGTAGAGCCCTTCTCACATTGCAGACCACTAACCTCCTCTCCTGCCTCCCTTTCCACATTTCAGGATGCTTGTGATGACACTGGGCCCACCTGCACGATCCAGGACAATCTCCTCATCTCAAGACCAGCTGTTTTGCAACCATAATTCCATCAGCCACCTTAGCTTCCCTTTGTCTTGTAATTTAACATATTCACTAGTTCTGGAGATTAGGACATGGACATCTTTGGAAGGCCATTAATCTGCCTACTGCAGAGTCAGGAAGAGAAGTGTTGGAAGAGAATGCCAATGACCAGTAGGAACAGCCTGACTCCCGTTCCAGCCAATCTGTTAGTCTGCAAGTTTGCTGCCTCCTTCCAGTCTTGGAGGAAAGGCTACAGAGAAGATTGTGTGCTGGTTGCTGACTACTTGTAATGAGTGTGTTAGTTTTTCTGGGAACAGTAAAAATGGTCTGAAGTGTGTGATACAAGGTTTTGACTAGATGAGTAAGAGTGGCATTACCAACTGCCAAGACTTTTCTTTCTAAGAATGCAATAATAGCAATATGCCAATGCTATCAGAATCATCTCTGGAACTATTAGGTACTGATGTTTTTTGGTTACTTCACTGGATAATACATAAACGTCAAAAGGGAAGCAATGATTTTGCTCTGACTCCCACAATGCTGGGTTGAGGTAGCTGGCACTTCTGTTCCCACCTATACCAGAAAATTCAAACAGCAGTGTTACTTGCTAGTTCTCAGATCAAGTTATCAAAGAGGAAAGGGCAGCAGTAAATGGATCATGGGTAGACTTCTGCATCTATGCTATGGTGACTTAGACTAGGATTACTCAATGGAGTTCTTAAGCCAATGAAGTGTTGGAACCTGTATATCCCCTGCCTGTTAATCATTCTTTAACACATAGAGAGAAGGAATATTTTGTCCAGATTTAAGTACTAAAGGCATTATAATGATATAAATAGTGGACTCTACAAAGGCAAAAATTAAACAACAAAACCTTTAACAGCACTAGATAGGAAGTCAATGTGGTATTTATGAAAGAACTGAGGAGAACATAATTGAAGGTTTCAAGATGCAGTCAGTACCAATATGAAGAATGCACACTGACTTCTACAGACAATAGGTAGGATACAAGGAGATTAATCAGGTAAGAAGAAAAAATGACTAGTATTCCATCCACAGAGAGAAGAAATTTGATACTTTAAAAATACTATTTTGTGGGGCTGGCCTGGTAGCATAGTGGTTAAGTTTGTGGACTCCGTTTCCATTGCCTGTGGTTCACAGGTTTGGATCCTGGATGTGGACCTACACACTGCTCATCAAGCCATGCTGTGGAGGCATCCCACATGCAAAATGGAGGAAGACTGGCACAGATCTTAGCTCAGGGACAATCTTCCTCAAGCAAAAAGAGGAAGATTGGTAACAGACATTAGGTCAGGGCCAATCATCCTCACCAAAAAAAATACTGTTTTGTATTTTCGGCTAATTGATAGAGCTATCATAGAGGCCTTTTGAAGAGTATTTTTTGTGTCTAATTTAGTACTATCATAGTGTGGTTAAAGTACTCAAAGTGTTACAAGTTTTTTGGCTGTTAGATTCATTGTGAGGATCAGATCATGAACCCAGGAGTTGGGTTCACATGGTGTTGAGGCTCAAATACCCGACTCGGCATCAGGTCTCTTGACCTCAGCCACAGGTCTGGCTCCATCTCAAATGTTCAGTGAACCTCATGTCATTCAGGAGCCTAATGAAATAGAACCTTAGTCTAGGATGGTTTAGACAGCTACCTTGTTCTTTTATCCCTCCCTCCTTTTGTACCTCTCTGAACTTTCCATGGATCCTTGTTTTGTAAAAAACAAAAGTATTAAAATGATCATAAGAGCAAACTTTACAGAAGATGAAAAAGTATTTGAATTTTTGAGAAAACTAATGAGAAAATGATATGACTATCTCTGCTTCTAAAAATAAATTAAAAGGCTAAAAAACACTGAAAGGAGAAGTTACTATTCTATTCTACAAATAAGAAAATACAATCAAAGAAAAGCTGAACTACTTTCTCCCCAAAGTAGATCAAAATATAGGACTTTTTTGTGTGTGTGAATGAAGGAAAAATTCATTTTGGCCACTGCTATCTCATTTTTGTTTCGTTTTATTTAAACGTAGAGTCTCTACAAGGAGAAAGTAATATGATGAAGAAAAGAAGTATGGGGCAGTAAGGAAGATAATAAATTCAAAGTAATTTTAATTCCCTCATGTATATGTACATATTCTTATATCTAAAGCCTAGGTATGACTTTTTCCCCTGTGGAAAAAGAGAAATATATCTGGTGATCCAGTTATAAACTGACCAATATTTATTCTTGTGTTTCAAGAGAAATAAATTTGAAGTTAACAGATGAATATACCACTTATTTGAGTAATATTGTATTTCTAATCCTAGAAGCAGTTGGAAAAATGCTATAATTCAAAGCCTCATTTCCCCCATAGGAACAGTGGTATAATCAGAGGGACAATTGTAAGATATTTATGGTTAGATGTAATAAAAGTGAAGAAAGAGTTAAAATAAAACAAGATGAGAGTCTGGCAAGAAACGAGAATGAGAAAGGAAGAGAAATTCTTATGACTTGCTGCAATTTGGTTTTATCTTTTTGTTGGAATGGATATTGAATTTGGGGAGACACAATTACCAGCAGCTCTTAGAAAAGAGTGAGTTCCATACTTAATGATTCATAAATTTAATTTCAAAGTAACTTTTAGAACTTACTTCTTTTATCTACAGCTTTCTGTAATACCAGGCAGGTGGCAGCTGGGCAGAGTCTCTAGGCAACCATATCACTGTGCTCGAAATCTCTCAGATTCTGTCAGATGCCGACACTATCAGGACAAGTTACAGTGTAATATCTACAGGGGCTCTTGTGCAAAAGTGTTACCGTACATTAGCCGCACTCCCGACTACTTTCTAAAGTTGTAGGGACAAATAGAGGTCACAAATAGAAATGTGTTTTTAAAACAAATGATTTTTTAACTCAGGCAATACAAATACATCTATCAATCAAAATCTAAAAGTCATGTGACTCAGAATATTAAATCTGGAATAATTTTTTAAATATTTGCAGTATAGAACAAGGAGCTTAAAAGGGAAATTAGAACATTAATCAAATCAGTTTTAATCAAATATGCAAAACACAAGAATATAAATGCCTGGTCCTAAGTTAGCTGTTTGATCAAGTTAGCCTCCCCAAATTAAAGGATTTAATAAAGTATAGATAGATTAAGGCAGATCTACATGAAAATTTCTCAGCAATACAATGGAACCTCAATTTGTAGCTCATTAATCAACTCAGATACATACCACAGAATTTTGTAATTTGTAGAGACCCTAAAGATATTCAAGAGGAGATTATATCATCCAGGGCCTCAAATTATTCCTATAATGTCAGTATCCAACAGGGTCGGAGGTAACCAAGCATCCAAAAAAACAAGAGCCTATGAACGAGAATCAGCAGAAACAACAGAAAACTGAAGTAGATCTACTGGAACTCTAGAGAGTGGACTTTTCAGACAACAGGCTATGAAACAACTATTATTATTATAAGCCAAGCCTAAAATTATCAGCAGCAAAATGGAAACTATGAAATAGTGACACAGATGATTTGGAGAAGAACCAAACAGGAATTATAAAACTGAAAAATAGAATAACCGAAATGAAGAACTCAATGGAAGGGTTTGTCAGATTATATGCAGCTGAAGAGAGAGTTGGTGAACCAGAAGATAGCTTAGAAGAAATGAATTAGCTGAACGAAACATGGAGAAACAAAAAGAATATATTTTTTTAAGTGTAGGATACACAAAAGAGTATAGCATATTTAGTAAGAATGTCTATCATATGCTTAGTTGGAGACTCAGAAGGAGAGAATAGAAAGAATGAAACAAAAGCAACATTTGAAGAAACAATGGCTAAACATTTTCCAGAAATGAAGGATATCTATCCACATATTTATGAAACAAAACAAATACCAAGCAGGAAAACGTAAAAGAAATATACATGTATACTTATCATAGTGAAACTGCAAAAAATCTAAAACAAATAGACAATTTTAAAAGAAGAAGAGAATAAAGGAATAGGCTTATTTAAATGACACACACAAAAAACAAAGAAACAAAGGATGACTTTCAGCTTTTGTTGGTCTGGAAAAGTCTTGTTTTTGCCTTTATTTTTGGAAAATATTTTGCTGGGTATAGAATTCTGGCAATGGTTCTCAAGGGGAGTGCTTCCATCAAGAACACAACAGTAATGCCTCTAAAACTTCTACCTGGCCATTTTGGACTCCTTATATCACTGAACTAATAGGTAAAAAAGATGTTGGCCTACTGAGTAGAGTGATTGCTCCTAATTACCAAAGGGAAACTGGATTGCTGCAATCCAATGGAGGCAAGGAGGACTGTCAAGAACCCAGGGGATCCTCAGGGATGCCTCTGGGTGCTTCCATGCCCAATAGTAAGAGTTATTTAAAAACTACAACAAGTAAAATGACTGAGGACTCAGACCACTCAGGAAAGAATATTTGGGTCACTGTACCAGGTAAAGAACCTAGAGCAGTGGAGATTCTGAATGACAGCAAGGGAGATACAGGATGGGCATCTGAAGAAAGAGGACATAGATAGTAACGACAACCTTGTGGCCAATTACCAAAATGAGGACTACAGTAGCTTCGCTATGGGCGTCTGTTTGTTTGTATTCCTTAGCATCTTCTTCTTTCGTCTTATTTTCATTTCATATATAAATTATTAGAATTTGACTTTAAATTCACTTTTTAAGTAATAGAATATTTAATGGGTCTGTGGCTAAATTTGAGGAGGAATTAACAATACAATGATTATTGAGACTGTGTATTTTTTATTTTGGGCAAAGAATAACTTTTCCTTGTCAGATGGATGGATATATCTTGTTGGGTGCCAATGTAGAATTATTTTGTTGATGAATGGAAGCTCAAACATGTGTAGACGAGTGCATATGGAAGCTCAGTAGTCATTAGGTGGACGATGCCAATTATTATCAATTTAGTGTCTCTCTGCTCCAAATTCATATTTCATTGTCTACTCTGCAAAAATGGATCTGGACCCTTTACCCATTTTTGCCTTTGCCAGCAGCTGTAAGTTTTGTCAATGAAGGGCACCAGGGAGACACTGCAGGAGGAAGGGGCTTTCCATCCTGGGTCTGGTGTGCTCATTTGGCAGGATCCTGCAGCACATGCAGCCAGCAGCACTCCATGGCCAGTAGCTTCCCCTGGCACCCTCCTCAGGTGGTTTTGTAGCAGGGCACCTTCAGCGAAACATCTCCCCATGAACAGCTTTCCCTAGTGCCCTAGAGTGTGGAATTTTAGCAAGTTCCAGAGGGCATATTTCCAGCAAGTTCCCCAGCATGGCACCATGGTGACTTCTCTGCCATCAGTGAGCCACAGCTGTGCCCTCTGCAATGAGATCTGGATCTCAGCCCTGGAGGGTCTCTTCCTTGAGTGCTCTACCTCAGTCCTAGGGGTAGTGGCTGCTCCTTGTAGCTGCTACTCCTATAAACTCTTTAGGATTCTCTTTACTTCTTATTAGCCAACCTCTCATTACTCCAATCCCCTATCACAATTAATAATTCTTTACATGAAACTTTCCCTTTCAAATTTCTTTTCCCTTCAAATTAATGTATGGTTTCTCTCTTCTAATTTGCCCCTGACTGAGATACTGTGGTTTTGTTTATTTTTATTTTTCCTGAGGTTTGTTGATTTTCTCAGATCCTAAAATATTTTTCTGTACCACCTGCTCTTTCTCCCCTTACTCTGGGACTCTACTTAAACATGTGTTAGATTGCTTGATATTGTACCACAGCTTCCAGAGATTTTGTTCATTTTTTTCAGTGATTTTTTCTCTCGCTTCATTTTGTATCATTTCCATTGCTTTGTCTTCAAGTTCACTGATTGCAGCGTCTAATCTGATGTTCATCTCATTCAGTTTATTTTTCTTTGTGAATATTGTAGTTTTCACCTCTCAAAGTTTCATTTGGCTCTTTATCATGTCTACCATTTTTCCTCATCTTTTTTGTGTTTTCTTTTACATCCTTGAGCATATTTAAGATTTATAAACGTTGTCTTAAGATCCTTGTCTCCTAATTCCTTTATCTCTATTGGTTTCTGTTCTTTTATACTAGTTGACCTGTCTCCTGGATATGGGGCACATTTCCTGTTTATATGCAAGCAGAGTGATTTTTTGTAATCATTACTGGCCATTGTGAATTTTATGTCACATGTTGAATTTTGGTGTTTTCCTTTAATGAGTTTTGGCTTTGATACAACACTTTTATGAGCACATCATTTTGACACTTTCACGACTTGCTGTTAAGCTTTCCTAGAGTGGGCCCAGAGTAGAGCACTCTAGAGTTAATTTAGCCCTGGGACGAAGGTATGGCCCCGCTGAGACTTCTGCCCAATACCCCATGTGGTCCCAGATTTCTTCACTCAGCCTGGGGAGATCACAAACTCTCCCCAGGTCCCTGTGAGCTCTGGAAATCATTTGGCCCACTGCTTTCTGGTGGCACTTTTCTTGGTTTATGAAGATTAATCCCCAACACATGCAGATCAGTATTTAGCCAAAGACTCAAAGGGAACCCTCCACAGATCTCCAAAGCTCTCTGTCTCTGCAACACCCCCTTTCTCTGGTACTCTCCCCACAAACTGTGACTACTTTGGCTGGTCCAAACTCCAGGCTCTGTCACCTCAAGTCAGCAAACCACCGGCTCCATTTGTGTTCTGCTGCCCTCCGCTTTCTCCTGGAAACCCCCTCTAAGCAGCAACCTGGGGCAACCGTTGGACCCTCTCCATTGTTCTCCTTATCTTGTAGTCACAGTCCAGTTTTCTAGATCTTATGGAAGGAGAACAATTTCCAAAGCATTTAATTCTTCATGGGCAGATGTGGACGTTTTGCAACAGCTATTATTTTATGTTTCTTAGTAGGTAATAGTGTAAATGCAATCTACATTTAAATCTATTTAAAGAGCATACACCAGCAGGTATTTATTTCCAGGATTATAATAATCATCACGAATTATTTTTTCCATCTACCAAAGTATCTCTAAAAGAGATACTAGTGGTACTGTGTTATTTGTGTAAATGTATTCTTTGCAATGAATTCATCCGACTTTTTTTGGACTATTCTGTAAGGCTTTTCATTCATTCACCCAACCACTGCCTTTCTAAAGTTTTATGTCTGAAACTTCAATGAGTACACTTGCTACTTGTTGGATTTCTGAAGGAAAAAAAAGCTAGAAGAAAGGAAACTGATGTTTGACAATGGGGAAATCTGAGGATTTCATATGCATATATAATACTAGCTCACTGATAGGGATAGACGGGCACTTGCCCAAGGTCACACAGCTAATGAGAGGCCATTGTGATTCTGACCACAAGTTCAAACTCCTTCCAAACCATAACATTGTCTACACTAAGCGCCCCTATTCATTGCAATGATATTTAGCACTTATAACATATGTAGAAAAGTGAAATATTTATTTTCTGAGACAACTGCTTCAGTGACTGAGCTATGACCCTCATAATCACGCAATGGAGTGAGCACTGAACTCGGAGCAATTGACATGCATTCAAATACCATCTTGACATCGGTAAGAGCTGTGTGGCCTCCATCCAGGCCTTAGTTTCCTCTTCATGAACTACAGATAAATAGAGTAGTGAAACATAAAATTCTTCATATGTAAAAATACATTACTTTGTTTATTTGTGTCTGAGAGTCTTTAATCCAATTAAATTCTAGAATAAAAACTGTTAGCACCTAAGGTTTTCACCCTGTCACTTGATTCTATGATCCCCTTTTGCTGCTTCAAATATTTGCTTAATTACCTTGCTACCACTATAAAATATTCAGTGACAAGGTCTGGCGTATGGAGGACTGGATGTGCATTGCATCAGGTAGTCTGCCTGCTGCCCTCATTTAGGGAGTAACAAGGGAATCTTGTCTGTGATGATCTGGATGGTCAAGGGTTAAAGATTAGCAATCTCTGCTTCAAAAATGACAATACATTACTTGTCACTTCCTGAATCTGAGTCATTCATATCAGCCTGATAGCTGGCATTTTAAAGAATAGATCTTTCTCTGTGATTTTTTCCATCAGATTTATTTTTGTTATTTCTGAGGAAAGTGTCACAGGAAAGCAATACGTATGTACATCTTCTGAGCAACCACACTGGATAAAGCATTAATAGAATAGGATATTGGCTTGTGAGTAGATCTATGTGGAAGGGCAGGGGACATCTGGAAGGGTGTAGGTAATCGAGGGGAAAGATGAAGAAAAAATTTTGAAAACTTGGCAAAACAAAACAATACTATCAACACTGAAAAGCGAATAGAATTTTAGCAGCAATATGATTCTACCACAGAAGTAATTCTAAGGCTTTAACACTGTATTATAATCTTTCCTATAGTACAAAATTTATAAATGCTATATGCTAGAAAAATTATCATATAGATACAAAGATGGATATTTATGACTTCTTTGGATAGAAGTAATCTAAATGACCACCAAGTCAGGAAAAAATAAACAAAATATCACCATAAAATAAAATACTCTACACTATGGAGAGGCAGCAAAAACATAATGTTGGGTGAAAAAGCGAGATAAAATAATACTTACATAATAATAAAGGAATGAATAAAAACAGGCAAAGTGATATTATGTACCCACATATCTATGCATTTAGACAAACTAAAAAGCTACACACTATTTATAGTAATTGCCTCTGCAAAATGGTGAGGGGATTGGAACTGGTAATAGTTAAAGGAGATGTTAGCTTCACAGTATATTCCACATCTTTAACAAACAGAGAAAGCAAATACGACAGAATTTTTTTTTATAGTTAACCCTTGGTGATGGGAAAATAGATCATCCTAATTTTATTGTTACTAGCTTTCTGTGAATTTTGGTGGGGTTTTTTTGCTGGGGAAAACTTGCCCTGAGCTAACATCCGTTGCCAATCTTCCCCTTTTGTTTTTTTATAGGAGGCACTGCTACAGTATGGCCACTGACAGGCAGGTGGTGTGGTTCTGTACCTGGGAGCCAAACCCTGGCTGCCAAAGCGGAGTGCACTGAACCTAACCACTAGGCCACCGGGGCTGGCCCTAACTTTCTGTAAATTTTAAATTTACAAATTTATTTTTCAAAAGAAAAGTAAAATAAAAAGATAATCAAAGCACAAGAATTTAGCAATGTCTTTCAGAACTTTGTTTGGAGTGGTGTTGGAAAGAAGATATTGGGATCCTGTGCAGATTAGAGCTGAGTAAATGTGACTTTATGTGATCTCCTTCAAGCTGTGGCAGGGGGATTTCAGTGTGTTGTGTCCCCTGGAGTCTGTGGAGGTGAAGGTGTTACACACTTAGATACAGATGCAGCAAAATTGGTACACTGAGACATGCACTGTGAGCCCCCAAGGAGAACTTCAGCTGAGGGGATAAAAAGCCATTAAAAATATATATTTCAGTAGCATTGGATGGAAGTGCCAATACAATTTACATATTTCAGCAGGGCCCTTTGAAAGAAATGCCAAAGGGAAGAAGCAATGGCCAATTTTTTTTTTCCTAGCTATTTTTATGGTGTTGACCAATGGTGGTTTTGGACATAGAAATTAGTGAACCTTAGAGAGAACGAAAGGCGGGAGAAAGAAGGGAGGAGGAAGTATGGAACTGGAAGCCTGTCAAAATAATCAGAACAAAATAGAAAGGGAAAAAAGACTAAAAACTATTCCTAACTTTTCAGAAATCTTTTGAAGTTTAAAAAAAATCTAGTGTCTCATACAATATTATTTATGCATTTATCATCCACTGATTGAAAAAATAAAGAATTGTAGAAGCAGCTATTTTGAACTGGTACTATTTCTAAATAAGGTTTATTTAGTTACTAATTCAAGATTATCTTTACATACTTGAAAAATAGTAGCATACATGGTTATACATATACATATATATGTATATATATCCTTATTTATTTGGCTTACAGGCAACATTTAAATTATCTCTGATTCTGTGGACTCCTTATAATAATTTTGTAGACTCCCCCCTTCCCATCAGATTGTGGCAGCAGTAATCTACAGAAAACTTTTGACTTTAGGTGTAAGATAGTTAGAATAAATGGAAAAACAATAACTCTACAGAAATTTGTAGCATGCATTCAGTTGAGTCTTCTGTGGACTTAGAAATGGATTAAGTAAGTCTGTTTGCCACATGCTAAGAAGCAGACCCAGGCCTCAAACTAATCTGTCAGATTCCAAAGCTTGCACTCCTTCCACTAAACACCACGTTGGTTTTTGTACACAATGCTAGAATGAGTAAAACTCAACATGAGCCCTAGAGCAAAGATTTAACCTTCAGATAAATCAGCTGATTTATTATACCGGTAGACGGTTATTTTTCATTCTTCCCAGCAAGATCCTTCCTGGTTGTATGAAGGTGAGCAAATAAACCTGGTACATTTCATGAGGTGATCTGGCAATATGGGTGGGGCACTGCCAAATGGGCAATATTCATAGCTGGCTTACTGTCTCTGAGTCCGTGGACACCTCATGGGTCCTGAGACCATCAGTAAAAACTGTCTTTCCATTTTGCCAATTTTAATGAAAAGAACATCAGGGCAGACCTGAATCAAATGTACAAATATTTAGTAACTGAAGAAAGGAACCAAATAACCTGGTGCTTAACCTCCTGGTGTTCCAGACCAGGGACACAAGCAGCTAAGCAATGAAAATGGAATTCTTAGTCGTATTTCCAGGACTCAAATGCTGACCCAAATCACATTTGGAGTACGATTCTGTGTACAGTCCTGCATCTATACTGAAATGTGAGCACCAAAGGAGCAGAAGTTGATTCAGCATATCCCCACCACTCTACCCCCAGAACGCAGAACAGTGCTTGACACATAGAGGCACTCATAAATATTTGTTGAATGAATGGATACTATCGGCTGTGGGGTTTTTAGTATAAATCATAAATATAATTCACTTGGAATAACGATACCTTAGAGCAGAAGACCAAGATTCATCTTAAGAACTGATAACTTCCCTACAGTATATGAGAGCTTAGGCCCAATGCTTGCTCCCTCACCTTCCTCATCTCAAGGTTAGCGAGGCCGCTGCCAGTCCTTCACCCATGGTCAGTTCATACCATAGGTAATGAGCGTATTTCACGTTCATCTGCATTATCTCATTCAGTCATCACGACAAATCTTTAAGGTAAAACCCATTATTATTTCAATTTTACCAATGAAGAACCAAAATGTCCTTGTCAGGACTCAAACTAGTCTAAACAAAACTAAACAAAAAATATAAAAGAAAAAAAATTTTGATTCTATATAACTGAAGTGTCCCAAAGTGGATCCAGGTAAGTTTAGATGCAGTGACTCAAAACATGTTATCAGAGCTCCCTTGTGTGGACTTTTTCCAGCTCTGCTGATTTCTCTGTGGGTTGAAATTTCTTCTCAAGAGAGCTCATACCTGAAAACGAAGTTAATACCACCCTTAGAGCTTGTGATCCTGGAGAATATCTCACTTACTCCTCTTTTCAGGAAGCTCCAGCAAAATTCTCAGATTGGCCCATTTCAGGTCCTGTGTCCATCCTAGACTCATCACTGTGGCCATTAGAGTTGAGTGTTTAGATTGCCCAGCCTGAGTCATATTATGAATGAGGCAAGATATCAGCAACCTCGTTAGGTAGGAGAGAGGTGGTTCCTAAAGGAAAATTGCTGAGCAGACTAAATGTGATAGATGTCCACAGTGTAACCACAGGCCCTCCAGGATCAGTTCAACTGACCCCATCTTATCAACAGAGTAATTGAGTGTTTTCTTAGGAACTGAGTCCCCTTGTCCAGTTCAGGCTGGTTGAGACCACCAACCCTTCAGTTGGGCCTGCACAAATGCTTGACAAGTGACCTTTTTGACATCAAGGAGCTAAAAACTCCACCCTCAGATCATAGTAATACCTCCATTTAGTGAACATGTGTCCTATGAAGAGGCATGAAACTTGACTACACTTCTGCAGATCATCAATGACCTCACTTCTTCTCACCTCCAAGCATCTGTCTCCACACTTCAGACCGCCCTGCCCTTCCTCCCATAAACTGTGCCCTAAGCCATGGATCAGGGATACAGATCTGAGGGCACATGCCTCCTGTCTCTTTGCAGATCAGTCTTGCAAAATAAAGCTACATTTCTTCTCCAAAATGCTGATGTCGCAATAATTACCTTTTTTTATGCACATTGGATAGGAGAACCCCATTTGTGTGGTAACAACAGTACCAAAGTGCAGAAAAACTAAGTTCCATACACAAAATTCCACAGCCATGAAGAGGCTGAGCACTTGAGTCCATAGCATGTAAGTATTTACTGACTAAACAAACCTGAACCTGTGTTCTAACCCCAAACCCATGCCATTCCCATAGATGTAGTGGCCTATTTTTTGAGTAAAATATTGAACTACCCCCAAATTCTCAAAGTGAACAGGGTTCAACATGTGGATTGACATAGAAAATTGAAACATAAGGGGACTTCTTAGAAGAACAATGCTACATGATCCTGCCCTATTGTCAAATGCTCTCTGTTACTCTTGCTTGTAAGGATTTGCTAATTGATCTTGCTAACACTTTGAAAATGAATCATTTTCAGCGCACACAGCCCAAAAACATCAGAGGTAGTTTAGCTCAATAAGAATGATAGAATATGCTCCCTTAAGAGAAGAGGAACAAGACCATTACGCCCCTACTATTTCTATCTGTGTCTTTCATCTATTGTGTTTCATCTACTCTCCTTTTCTGATTCTATCCATAAGAATGCTTGATTTGAATTAGTTAGAAAATGAGTGGCTAGTGTCTGTAAAATGTTCAAAAAATCTGTTTTATCTTTTAAAAATCAAAATGGTTTTTATTTTCCCATCAAAGTGAAAAAGAGAGAGACAAATCTGACAAGTATCAAGCCCGGATGGAGACATTTGCATTAACGCTCTGACAAGAAGGTATTTTTCTAGTGTCAACAAATGGAGGGCTTTATTTTAAATGTTGCCAGATTCTGCCTAAACTCCATTATTCCATTCCGCACCACTACAAAAAGACAGATACTCTTCCTTTATAATCTCGGATTCCTGGGGAAAGACTGAGGCATCCTTTTTGGCTTTGAGGTGAATATGTGACTTTCATTAACATTAACAAGCGTCTTTGCGCTGAAAGAACAGACTCCATGTTTCTAAATGCTTGAGTGGTGATTCACACAAAGCTAGAAAAAGCCTTTTTGTCTTATGCAGCTCTGCCCACTGTTGCAGTGCTAGGATTGCAAATCACAGCAGGCTGTCCTTTTAAGACGGTTCATCCATCCACAGTCGTTTCAGAACGCTTGTGCAGAAAAAGATGTCATGGCAAAGCAATGCAATGTGCCAGGCATGGCTCCTCACTCCAGCATCAAGAGACAAGGCTTTCTTCAGGCAACACTCTTGTTAGACCATTGTGAAAAGAAAGATGAAGCTAATTGAAAAACTGCTTGGGGCTCTATCTTTTCTCTGATAGGTTTAAAGTAAAAGAAAAATAGTAGTATTGTCCCTGTATTTACAAAGGCTGAAGAAAACCCATTGAAATATGTGGACGTGACAAACTAATCCTGGTATTTTTTTATCATGTATTTACCACATAAACAGAATGACACAGGTTCTTTTATGCTCACTTCTAAGTAAGAAAAAAATACAACTTTATAATCTTTTGAGTAAAATAATTATGAAATAGGAAGAGATATTAATGGTTTTTTAAAGATCTAATATATCATATAAACTAGTCTTTCCAAGTAATGTTTGTGAGTTGTTAAAGATATGAAGAGAAGAAGAAATGACTGAAATTAATTCTGAAGACAAATCTCCGTCAAAATGAGAAATAGTGCACTAGCTTACATTAAATGAAAAATCACTCAGGTGGCATAAAGCAGATAGAATAAGTCAGTTTTTTAAAGGAACACAAATATTCAGAGGAGTGCTGTTTAAAAACAAAGAAGAGTGTTAAAGACTGGACGCTGACCAAGGTAAGGGATGGGCCCGGCCAGAGCACCAAGGTGGCTTTGCCAGCTCTCCTGGGTTTGCTCTGATTCCCCAGAGACTGACTATCCCTCAGCCCGTGGACCTCCCTATTCAACCAGCCGCTGCCCCCAGCTCTCCATGGGTGGGCAGGGGAACGCCCAGTGCCCACCTCCTCAACTCCGCCTTGTAGGTGCCATCTTCCAAGTCCATTTGGATTCGTGTTATACTGCATGGTAAAACCATGTGAGCCTGGAGGAAATAGGGACCTATAGGGTTACAGGATGCTGAGGAAGAGCTGAGGGCACTAGATGTGTCACAGCTGAGCATGCATTCTCTTAGAGAACACTTGTAGAAAACACAAACAGAAATAGAAACACTTTCAGATAAAGCTCAGAAGCTGAGAGGACGACCACACATCTGTTAGTTTTTATCCAGAAGACACACCCGTCCTGAGTATATGACCCCAAAAAACTGTGTTGTCAGCAAGTTGAAAAGAAAAAGGGTGACGCGGCTTTAGGACAATATTAAAGGCCAAGAAGCTGCTGGGTGTTTTCCAGATCGCAAATATTTTTACCATGAAATCAAGGATTCAGCAATGATTGCTGAGAAAAGATGGGGGGAAAATACACACACACACACACACACACACACACACACAGAGGTTGTATTTTACATGTCCCAAAAGATAAGTAAATTTGTATTTAGTTGTGACCGAGGTTTGTGTCTAATAATAAGTTCAGAATCTTTTATCTCCTTGGGAAATCTGTCAGGCATCAAGCTGTATGGGGGAGCAAAATGCTGTGAGAACCTATCAGAGAGATTGAAAACACAGTCCTTCCCTTTCAGGTTCTTAAACACCGTCTGGGAGGATCAGACACAGGCATAATAAAGTTTTTTAAGGACAGTTTGCAAGCAAGACATTGCTTGAAGAGAGAGAGAGCGCTATTTTATACCTCTTGGAGCTGAGGAGCAATGTAGAAAATTTTCAAATGACTCCCCCCAAAAAGTAAGCTGAGGCGCAGCAGCTTACTTACATCTGGACACACCTACTTGTTAGATGAGCGACTCATGAAGTGGAGAAGAGCTTGGGGGAGGAGAAGGAGCCAGCCTTAGACACCAGCTCTCAAGCCAGGAGGCAGAGCAGGCACCTCTCCTCCCCCACCTGCTTCCCCTGAGCTCTCCCCGCCTGCCCACCCCTCTGGATGACAGGCTTGCCAGCCCCTGGTTTTCATGCATTCCAAGGCGCCATGAATGATGTGTGGGGCTTATCTCCAGAAAACATCAATCTCATGTTCAAAACTCTTCTGGGCCTTGTTGCTGCCTGTCTGAGCAAGTGGCTCTGTCTTATTTATCCTCCAATATCTCCAGTGTCTGTTGCAGTACCTGCTCCTTCAGTGCTCAATGATTAACTCGTATAATGATCCATTATCTCCTGTCAATAGATAAAGGTCAAATTTCATAATCTAGCTCTCAAAGTACCCAGGCTGATTCCTTCACCCTGTCTTTCATCTCAACATCTCTCCACTTTTTTGTATATGTTTAGATTCAGCTAAAACGCTCCATTCATCAACCCTGTGTCAGGACCCCTGTCTCACCCTCCTCTCACTCTTTCTCCTCCTGGTCTACATATCTGGATCCCTTCTCCTCACCCACCTCTCTAACTTTCCTCTTGAACTTTCCAGTCCTATGCCACCCCTCTGTGAAGCATTCCCGATTCACCTCAGGATGGTTTTTTTCTTTTTGGAACATATAATTTGTCCCATCCACATGGCTTTTAGAAGATTCTCTCAATTGTAATTAGGTATGTTTCAGACAAGAATTGAGTTTTTCCCACCACCAGCACACTAATTGATACACAGTAAGAACCCAATAAGTATCTGTTGAATAAATAAATGACAGACTCACACCATGTCTCCCTCACTGCCAAGGCAGAAATGTCAGACTTGAGCAGTCATGTTTAATTTACAGCAACAGAAGAGGAAGAAGAAAAACAAGTCAGAGGGAGGAGCTTAATTACTGCACTTGACTTTGCCCACCTTTCCCATGCCATCCACAGCCATCTTCCATATACCCTTCCTACTGTCCAACAGACCCTGCATTTGTGGATGCAAATGTCTATTAACCAAAACACAAAATCTGCATCAGGACATGCATTGTATTAAGACAATACAGACTATATGACAAGCATTTAGTAAAATCATCATAATGGGCTTTTGTGACCCCAACAACACATAAACCTGATTTTATTCAACTTTTTGCTTCAAAGTGAGGCTGGCCATCATCCCAGGAGGCATCTCAGTGAACAATAACACTTACCCCCCCACCCCATCACTTAGGGAGCCCTGTCAGAGGGACTGCTCTGTAGAAATCTCTACATCTCCAGAAAAAGCTAATGCATCAATTAGAAGCATTCATGAAAATAATTTCCTTCAGGAATAGTTTCATAATATTATATAAGGATATTTGTTAAGTATTTCTGATGGGTAGAAATTGAAAGGCATATAACAATATGTTACTACTTAAATTTCACTGCTCCTGACTAAAGAGTGGGCCTGGAAATAAATAGAATGTGTACACTGAGAAAACTTATCAATGATAACACCATCATTTTGTGATATAAATAAATGTATAAAGGAACAAAATAAGGCAGTGGTTCAATAGGGTGGGATTAATTAGGAATGTGAGGGAATAGAATTCACAGGACTGCTGTTAACTCACACTTATATTCTGGATCTCCTCCCATAAACCAACATCCTGTCCAAGTAGTGACTTGTCCATTGTGTAAGTGAAGGAGAGCTTCAGTCCCAGAGTGACCCTCAAGTGTCCTTGTCACTTAACTCTGTACTCATTGTGCTGCTGCAAAGGCCCTGTCCATTTCCTCACTATGCAATTCAATAATTCAGTAATTGTTGATGTTTTTTGGAACCTTGTTTAAAATCCGGTTAAAATAAAACTATTAAAATTTTAATGTACTAGAACTGGATCAAATTCAGTAGCTTATGGTTAATATTAATCAAATGACCACCTATTTTATCTGCTTCAGATTCTCTTGCTAGACTGTTTTCAGACAGAAACATTGGAAAGTTCTGTTCTTGTTGTATAATTGCTTGGTGGCTAAAGGGCGGCTGACAATCTACCTCTGCACAGGTTTAAGAGTTTTTTGCATACACCAAGATGGAGCAAATAGTCCATCCATTGCATTTGTTTGCCTTTGATGCTCTATCATTATGAAAAAGTCTGGATTATCAATGTAGACAGGCAATAGAGGAGCTTCCTTTCGGTCACTCATCTGGCCCTAAGAGATGCCTCATTGATGTGGGCATTGTACAGACCACAGACAAAGTCCAAATGCTGACCCTCCATTAGAGTCAAAGCAATGAGTGCTGACAGTTAGGGAATATAAATTCTCCAGATAGCAACAATTCCACCTACCTTCACAGTGTTTTCAACTCTTTCTTATCTAAGTGGCTCTTGGAAACTAAATATTCTATTTCCATTCAAGATAAGAAAAGCTAGGAATTCTTAACCTAATTATCTAGCACACACAAAACTGGAAATAATTGATTAAAAAATATTGTCCCATGTTATCCAGATTTCATGTTACCAGATAGGAAGTCTGGTGTATTATGAGGGAACATGGGAGACTTTTCCAGTCCGGTTACAAACAGAAAGTAGCTTTTTCCAATCAGAGAGGTGATAAGCGTGACATCTATCATTACACAAGGGAGAATGCTGATATCTCCCGAGAGAAATAAGTGCCATAGGGGACAGTGATGCAGCCTATGGAACAGGGGAAGGCAGACAGCTATGGCCTCATGCGTCTGTTTCCATTAACAAGTCCACACAGCAGCGATCATCTCACAGAACACGATGGAGGAAAGGGAGCTTCCTGAAGGAATCCACTGAAAAAGACTCAGGACTTCAAGACTGCACTTTGAGCAAGTACATAAGCAAAAACCTAAAAATTATCAGTGCTGAGAAAAAATTATAATAAGGAAAAAAGCAGTTGGCTTAGAAGAGAACAATCTGTGACGCAAGGAAACGATCCAGAGAGAACCACATTTGTTCCCTTTGCCACATCGCTTAAGGGCTAATAGCACTTCCTTAGTGAGGAGGAACTGGAGATTTACATCTGAATCTACTGTGTCTTTTTTATAGTTTGTTGTGTGTAAATAATGAATATGACTTCCTTTACCAGCTTGGGCAACAAAAATGGTCACACAACTCTTATTTTTTTTAGTGAGGCACTTGTACCTCCACATATCTTTATTAGTAGGAATTCTAAGCACCTTTTTGGGAGAGTTTCTCTCCCCGAGGCTGTCCAAGCATCCAAGATTTTTGTTCAAAGGGAGCCAGTGCAGTCACTCCAGGATCATTGCTCCCACAGCCTTCAGGATCACTCACATTCAGCATTGTTATCCAAAGCTGTGAATGGTAGAGATCTGGACAAGATTCCAGCCTCAGCCCCCAAATACTGGAAGCAGTAACGGCCCACAATCCTTAGGCTTTAGCATCAATCAGGTGTCACCAGATTGCCCTGCCCCTCCCCACATCGTGCACTGCTTTGCCAGACCTTGGCATACCCTTCCCAAGCAGTTAGCTCCAATAGGTTTCCCTAACTTTAAAACTCACTTAAGACTCTTAGTTTTTCCCTCCCAGAAAGACTCTAGCTCCTTACAGAAATAGCTTCAACTCCACCCCAGAGCTCTCGTTTTCCAAGAGAGATTCCCTTTGTCAAGGTCAAAACATTCCTCTGAGCCCATTCTCCCAGCAATGAGTGCCTAGTTGCCCACATTTGTATGTTTAAGAGAGGTCCCTCAGCAACTCTGAAACACAAGAAAGTCATACCTTTGGGTGACTATCTCTAGCTAACTATCGAAGAGGCGGGCAGAGTCAACGTTCTAAATTATTTGTCTGCATCAACAGACAATAGCACACAAAATTACAGATAGTAAACACATATTGACTCCTCATTTCAGAGTATGGTTTCACTCATCCTTCATGAATTATTTTATCATCTTCCTTCAAGTATTTTGATATTCAGTCACCTATATGAGGTTGATCCTTTCTAAGGAATATAGCTATTTTTAGTTACTAGTATGTGGGAAGAATAAAAAGGATGAGAAGCACCTCAGGAGGCTGCCTTGGGGAGTGATATTCCTGTTTTGGTACTTGAGCATGTACTAATGTAGGCATATGCTGCAGAGAGATATCCATGACTGTCCATGCAGAGGGCCCTGGTGGAGCCAATGGCACAGGAATGATTATCCTTGCAAAAAGGGAAAAGAGAATGAGAAAGAAAAGAAGCAAGGTGACTATGTTGGGCAATTCTGCTCTAACATCCCAGAGCTCTTGGCCACTGGTGGTGTGAAGTGCCTCCTTCTTCCGCAAACACATGGACCTGCCAACCATCACTAGGAAAGCACAGAACCATAAGGATGATCCATTCCAATCTCGTGACAGAGTTAACACACGTCATAACATGGTGAGGCAATGAAAAAACGAGACAGTTCTGGTTCTTCAGTCTTTATATCTTACTCAATGTTGTGAGAATTTCTAACGTTTACTATTTGGTCATATCTCTAATAAAGCTTAGAGAAAACCTACCTCTCAGTGTTCTGAGGAATGAAAACCTGTAACTGGATGTCATCACTATCAATCATCTTGGATCTGAAATGAGATCTGGGGAGTTCAGTGTGGCTCTGGTATGCTGAGAGGTTGAGCACAGAGACATGTACACTGTAAAGTCTCCAGGAAAAGTGGGGAATGGGTCAGCAAGCTGAGGTCACCAGGCAGCCTGCCCACTTAATGCCTGTCAATTCCACAAGGACAGAGATTGCTTCTGCCCCGGTCAGCACTATGTCACTATTGCCTAGCACAGTGCCTGGAACTTTTAAGAATGCTCAATAAACAGTTATTGAATAAGTGAATGCACTCTTTTATAAACTATTAAAACATAACTATATAGTAAAAGGGCTTCTCCAATGTTTTAGTCATTCCTATAAGCGATGGCACAATAATAGCAAACACATTCAGATATTCCCATGAATACTAAAATAATAAAAACAAACGTCTTAAGATTTGTCTTGAGATTAAAGATAAAGAAACTGAGGCCCAATGAGATTAAGTATATTGCCTAAGGTCACACACCATTGGCAAGAGTCAGATCCGGGATTCAAATCAAGGATATGCCTTGAAGCTCTATAATGCTGCGCTCTGATCACATGACATGATATGAACACATACGCTGGAGTTAGTCACAAGACTTTGCCCAGAGAACAGTGTCATGAATACCACTTTGATTCACCTAAGATATTGGCCTGTATCTACTACAGTCATTACTCCACTGGAGGTCTGGCTTCACTGAAATTCTCTGCTCCTTTTGTGAAGTCTTCATGGCTTCTTTCATTTCTGCACCTACCCCAGGTACATTCTCTTATTATATATCAGTTTCTGCTTGGAGGCACTGTTTGCCCTCCACTGGGCTGTGTTGTGGCACTGTTTCCACATTTCAACTGCAGAAGATATGCCATAGCTTCCTATGACTTATTTCCCTGCCTCCCAAGGTGATAGTGGGAACTAATGCTGTTGGGGAAAGTTTGTTTTGTTAAGAGTATTGTGCAATCAATTGGAAATATTCTAAGGAAATTCAAAATAAAAATAATTCTTCATCAGATGCATAAGTTTGACCACACACATTCATGACACATTTTTCTTTCTGGTCAAAAAAAAGGAAAGAAGGTTTCCCTTCGCTAAATCAGAGACAGAATTAAGAAACTCCAGATCAGTTACGTTATCCTATCTGGCCAGAGGTTTTGAAAAGGTGATTGAAAAAGAAAGAAGTTTCTCCTGGCTTAAACGTTGTCTGCCTCCTTTGAGCTAACTCTCATAATATAGTGATTATGATGATTAAAATGTACTTCATACAAATGCATGAGATGGTAAAACTACAGACCAATGGTCAGTAATCCCAAAGTAGGAAAAGGCCTCCAAGGATAGTATTGAAAGTAGTATTCTCCTGCCGAAGATGTCTAAGCTAGCGACAATGGATCATATTGTCTTCTCAGGGAGGCCCTGAAACAGAGGCACGCAAGCTGGCCCAAAGGTCGGAACTGCACTGAGAAATAACAGGTGTAATCAATGTCCATAAAATGTTTTCAAATACATAGTTTTGTGCAAGGACTAACAGTAATAATGGTCCTAACCCAGGTGAGATGTACTGCTCTTAGAGTTAACTGCTCACCTGCCACTTGTCTCTCACAACAGAGTACCACTTAGGACATTTTCTCACACTTCCATAAATGAGAAAATCACGGCCTTGGTGCTCTATAAGTATTAGTTCCTGAGAAGACCAACTTACCCACAAGAACTGTATTCACATTGCCTTTCTGTGGACTTACAAAATAAAACTCTGTGGAATTACAGGCTTTTCTTACCTGGTCCCTGTTTTCTCCAAATTGCTTTGGGTTTCTGGTTATGTATGAAGGTTAAGCTTGGCCGTCGTAACTGCTGAGCCTAAGAGCGGAGGCAGTTCTCTTTCTGCAAAACCATCGCAAGGGACTTCACTAGACTTGCATGTGAATTTTTTCTAATTGGGCCCAAAATTTATTTACTGAAAATTGGAAACTATTTCATATGAAGATAACTTCTAAATATAAGTAGAAAAAAATGGAAAAGAAACCACGTGTACTATAGGGTTTTTTGGTATTATTTAATTCAGATGAGATTTGTTCAAAAAAGTACTTGTAAGGAAATTTATTTAATATGACTAAAATGTCAAGGGGTCGATTTTCATCCCATCTTGTGCTGTTATAACAACGTAGATTTCCTTTATGCCATAAAGAAGTGTCTCCATGTTATAAAAGACAAAATGTTTTTCATGCATGTATAGACTTTAATCTGCATTTTTAAAAAAATTCCTTTGAGCCAAATTCTAATAAAACTTCACAGGAAAATTCCTACTGAGGCTGATCGAATTCCAATATAATTTGAAAGCAATTAAAGTTTATCAAAGGAATTGTGCAGTAGAGTTATCCTGGAAATGAATCAGGCCCAAAGGGAGTAAAACAAGCATATCTAGGTCTGGAGCAGCTCTAAGATATTCCTTAAGTTCTATTGACTCACTAAGGCTATGGTGTTCCAGGGCGGGGAGCGGGGAGGTAAAAGCATTACAAGGCAGTAGTTTATGCAGATTCATTTACATCTCAGAAATTGAAGTTTCTTAAAACTCAATAGCTTCATTTCCAAACGGGCATTCCTGTACAACCTGTAGTATAAAACTTCTAGAACGCTTTATTACAATGTCATCTAAGTCTGATACAACACAAAATTTCCAGTTTAAAATCCTTTCTTCTGTGTTGTTTTTATCTTTCTTAAAAATGTCCAAAGGGCCATTATCTCACACCTCACTCCCTCAGTAAGTACCAGTTAAGAGCTTATTGCAGAAGCAGCACAAGAAACAACTCTACACAAAGGCAGGGAACATGTTTAAAATAAGGAAAGAATGTTTCTGTGTGCATATCCTTAGGAGTTGCCTTACATCATCAGTGTATAATGCTTCATGTCTTTTTATAATACTCAATACTAAGACCCAAGATAATATTCTGCATTAAATTACTATAGGTTGCTTATTGTATCAATATTTGCTATATTAATATGTTCCAATAGAAGTGGATGGATTCTAAGAAAAATGAGGTTTATTGAATGTCTATCTATGCACATGCCATCTTGGGGTTAAGTTTGTAAAGTTAAGACTTGAAAATCATTAATCAGCAAATACTAATTAATCACTTTTAATTAATAAGTTAGAAGAGAGAAATTGGAGAAATAAAATTTCAGAGCAATTAACTCAATAAGTTAACTAATATTGTTATGTCAATTTCATTGTCATTTTAAGAAACTTTATCAAACAGCATGAGTCTACCCTCAATCACAATGATGATATTTGACATAAAATTTTGAAAAATATGCTTACCCAAGTGAAAAATTCCAAAAGGGAACTGATTGCCTGACATTTTGAATAATGCACTACCTTAAATAACAGAGAATTACATCCAGAATGGCAATGTGAGGAACTCCACAGCCCTGCTGCTCCCCAAAGAAACAACCATAACTGGCAGAATAAAAAAGAAGAAGAAGAGGAAATTTAAAGTACGAAATTAAAATATTAAAGACTGTTAGCTGTATGAGGGTAACTAGGTCAACCACCAGCTATTTTATAAGCAAGAGCCAGGGAAAGAGATAGCTAAGAAGAATTATCCTGGGGTCAGAACAAACATCGAAGCTGACCTCCAAACTACTCCTGCAAAGAGGCCTGGATTTTTTTTCAATTATTTTATTGAGGTCATAATGGTTTATAACGTGTAATTTCAGGTGTACATTATTATCTATCACTTTCTGTATAGAATGCATCATGCTTACCACCAATAGTCTAATTTTTATCTGTCACCGTACATATGTGCCCCTTTAACCCTTATGCCCAATCCCCAATCCCCTTCCTCTCTGGTAACCACTAATCTGTCCCAAAGAGGCCTAAATTTAACTGAATTCTATATGGAGTAATTTATGCCCCAAGGCATTGTCAAAAACAATAGAGCAGAGCAATCAGCTAACAATTAGTGGACCTAACAGCTAGGTGTGATACCAATGGAGGCAAAGAGCTTAGTGACAGACCAAGGAAAGGGACAATCAAAGAAAACCCGGTTAAATCATTCTCATCTGAGGGTGACTGGGCACATGCCCAGAGCTGCAGCTCTCTGAGGAGCCACATCATAGGCTTCACATCACATGGAAGAGTAGATATGATGAAAACAGTCCAGCCAAACCACTAAACAAATAAACAAGCAAGCAACCACCAAAATAAGCCCCAGAGGGAGCAAGGGGAGGAAGAGGGTAAAATGAACAGACACTAGAGAAATATGGAACACTATTAAGTGCACTAACATAGGCATAATAGGAGTACCAGAAGGAAAGGAGAGAAAGCAGCAAGAAAAATGACTTGTCACGCAGAAAGGAACCCCATTAAATTTAATAGTTGACATCTCATTAGGAAGAAGAGGCCAGAAGGCAGTAGGATGTCATACTCCAAGCGCTAAAAGAAAAACTGTCAACCAAGAACCTAATATCCAGCAAAACTATCTTTCACAAGTAAAGCTGAAATAAAGACATTCCCATATAAACAAAAACTAAAAGAATTTGTTGCTAGCAGACTTGCCCTACAAGAAATATTAAAGAAAGATCTTCAGCCTGAAACCAAGTAAGCCCAAACAGTAATCTGAATCCACACCAAAAAACAAAGAGCATTGGTATAGGTAACTATGTAACTGTAAAAGATAGTATAAATCCATATTCTTTCCTTTTTTCTCTTAATTAAAAAATAACTGTATAAAACAATGTTATATAGTTGTACTGTTAGGCTTAGAACATATAGAAATGTAACATATTTGACCATAACAGCACAAAGGAGGTAGGTAAGAACAAAGTAATATTGGAGTAAGAAAATGACACCAGATGGTAACTTGAATCCATAGACTCAAATTTAAAAAATAAGAAATGGTAAATAATAAGGTTAATATAAGAAATTTTATAAATATATACTTGTTCTCCTTTCTTTTCTTAGCTTTTTAAATAGACATGCAATTATATAAAGTAATAATTATAACAATATATTGTAGGTTTGTAGCACATATAAATGCAGTATGTGGAATAATAATAGCACAAAAAAGGGGAATGAGGGAATAGAAAAATATAGGGGAAGCATTTCCAATATCTCACTGTAATGAAGTTAATACAAATCTGAAGTAGCTTCTGATAAATTAACATATAGGTGGTAAGCCCTCAAGCAACTACTAAGAAAATAAACTGAAAAAAAGTTAAATAAAAATCATTAAAGCAACTAAAACAGTACACTAGAAAATATTCACCTAATGCAAAAGAAGGCAATAGAAGAAGAATAGAGGAACCAAAAGAAAAAAAGACATGAGACAACAAAAAGTAAAATGGCAGACATAAATCCAATTATATCAACAACAGCATTAAATGTGAATGGGTTAAACAATCCAATCAAAGGCAGAGAGATTGTCAGGCTGAACGAAAAAAAAGAACTAACTTTAACCTGTCTACCAAGATGTACTTTAGATTCAAAAATACAAATAGGGTACATGTAAAAGGATGGAAAAAGATGTATCATGCAAACAGAAAGCTGGAGTGGCTATACTATCTGACAAAGTATTTTTTAAAGTGAAAATATTGCTAGAGATAGAGGCATTTTATAATGATGAAAGGGTGACTCCATCAGGAGGATATGAAAATTATAAACATATATACACCTAAACAACAGAGGCCCAAAATGCATGAAGAAAAAGCTGATGAATTGAAGCAAGAAACAAACAATTCAACAAGAATAGTTGGAGACTTCAATATCCTACTTTCAATAACAGATAGAAATAGGAAGAAGATCAACAAGAAAAGAGAAGACTCGAACAACACCATAAGCCAACCAGATCTAACAGACATCTATAGAACACACCAGCCAACAAGAGCAGAATACACATTCATCTTAAGTCTACACAGAACATTCTCCAGGATGAACCATATGTTAGGCCATAAAACAAACCTCAATAAATTTAAAAGGGTTGAAATCATACAAAGTATGTTCTCTAACCACAATGGAGGGAAATTATAAATCAGTAACAGAAATCTGAGAATTCATAAATATGGGGAAATTAAGCAACACACTCCTAAATAACCATTAGGTCAAAGAAGAAAACACAAGGCCAATTAGAAACAAAAACGTAACAAACAGAACTTACAGGATGCAGCTAAAGCAATGCTTAGAGGAAAATTTATAACTGTAAATGCCCTTATTAAAACAGAAGATCTCAAATCAATAACTTAATCTTCCACCTTACGATACTGGAAAAAGCACAAATTAAACCCAAAGAAAGCAGAAGGAATAAAGATTAGAGCAGAACTAAATGAACAGAGAATACAAACACAGTAGAGAAAACCAACAAAATCAAATGCTGGTTCTTTGAAAGGATCAACAAAATCGGCAAGCCTTTAGCTAGACTGACCCACAAAAAAAGAGAAGACTCAAATTATCTTAACTGATAAACCTTCTGAGACAATATTACTTTACACATCATCAGGTACATTAATTACCAGAGGTGCTTATATATGTGTAAGCTAGGTGGAAGAACACTCGTTTGTCACCTTTTTTTCCTGTGTTAGGTAAACAAAATCTACCCTAAATTAAATTTCAAGATCTGTGAAATTTGTCATTTGTCCCTAGTTAACTCCTCCCACACACACACTTTTGCTTTGAGAGGTTCCTTTCCCAACTTCAGGGCCCATCAAATACTTTTACTTTTCTTTCCCAGGCCACAATGAAAACTGGACAGATTTGAGATCAGTTACTTGCGCTTCTGCTAACTGACAAAGTACCCTTTCAAATTCATTCCTACAAAAGCATCACTATAAACAGTATTCATATTCTGAGTCTGAGCTACCTGATTGTGGAATGAAGGGGCTTTCCATATTGAAGAATATTAAGTTTCTGCACAACCTGCCCAATGGACACCACAAGCTGAACCAAGTAGTTCATTTCAGTCTTTTGACTCAGAAAATACACAGTAAATAAATTTGACTATTTCAATTTAAAAAAAAACATTTTGGAGGGGGAAATATGAGCAAATAGATAACAGCCTGAAAGTCATCGGAATTAGTGTTTCCTGTTATGCTTCTTTTGCATTTTTCAGGGACGGACAGTTGGAGACCACAAGAAGTGTTAGAAGTTAAGTCCAAGAACACTCTGGCTGCTCAGTGCCAACCCATTAGGAGCAGAGAGGCTGGGGGCCTGTGCACTGTTTCGTTCCATGGCCTGAACCCAGGGTCTACCAAAGGAAAGCCGGGACGCCATCTGATCGGCCTCTCAGTCACAAAAGGATTCAGATCTCATCTTTTGGTGTTAACTATAAATGAGGCTACACCTGCAGCCAATGGTCGGCAAGGGTGTGGTACCACTTTTTGTCTCTAAGTGTTTAAATATGCCACAGTTTTTGTAACCGTGATTGGCCATTTCTTCATTTTTGTATACACCACCAAAAAAAAGCATCCAGGGCCTCTCTCTGCCTCTCCAAGGCTCTGCCTGATGCTGCCCTGATGTGGCCCATGGTGATGGGCAGATCCCACCCCTTCACGAGCCTCGACTTTCCTCACTCTGCTGCAGCTCTAGTCCTTTCTATCCCTGCCCAGGCCTCCACCAGGAGCCTCTTCACCTCCATTTCCAGGGGTACTTGGCGTGATACTTACTTGTATTTAAGACTTTCATTATTACAACTGCTACCTAACACATCCAAAACCTCTCAACACATACTTATTCCGCCTGTATTATTTCTATTTCCAACTTAGATATTTTGCATCACAAAAATCCCTCCCAATTTGGATTATGATGTTGAAGTCATTAGTTTTACAACAATAATTATAATAACAACAAATAACCTTTATTAAGCACTTGCTTTGTGCCAGGCACTCTTACATAAATTATCTCACTCTGTCACATCTAACTACATCTAAGCATATGCTGAAATTTTCCAGTAGCACTTAAAATTAATTAAAATAAGGATATTGTTGCTCATCTTTGAAAGAAACATCTCAATATATGAAGAAGTGAAATCCATAGAATAAAATATTTTAAATTCTTACAAAATACACCACACTAAATTATCATAGGATACTATTAAATTTATGTTTTTATCATGGAAAATAAAACTATTCTCAGTATGTCGTACCCACTTTCTTTTTATTCTATTTCTTACACCTTTCTCAAATCTCTAGAAACCACAGCTTCTAATACATCAAATAAATACAATTAGATCCACATGTTCAATTAAATCTTTTAACTATGAAAGTTATATAAATGAGTATTACGTTCTTGCATTAACTCCCCAATTGTTTTCTATAACAAACGAGCCTGACATTAACCGTCGTATGAGGGCTGAAAAATAACATGAGATACGATTTTTACCAATCCTTCACATTCCATTTTGAAGCTGTATGCTGTTCTTGATCACAACTCTTATTTTATTATCAAGAATTACATTGTCCTCCAAATGAGTGAATTTTCTGTTGGAGACAGGAAATGAAAGACCGGTAACGCTGAAAATGTATTTTTCCTGTTTCAATATTAATATACAATATATATTCATATTACTAACAAGTCTGAAAACTAGTTTCATTTCTTCTACACATAAGCAATAAACAGTATGTGCAAAAATATGAATACTAGCAGCAGTGATGAGGATATACAAGATGGGGTTTCTTTTGAAGGTACGGCCATTTCAAATATTTCACTAGAGCATGTGTACTGGCAGCTGTCACACACGTCCATCAAGTTGGATTAGATGAAGACAAACAATGCAGGCTTTGAGGATGAACCGAAGCTGCTGCTCAAAAGTTTCCATTTCTCATCCAAGGGCACCACAGGACCATTGTCTTCCTCCTTCAGGCAAAAAGAATGAATCAATTATGTTACTGACATTCCTCCCCAGCAGACTGAAAAGTCTTTTTACAGTCCAACGAGAGACAGGAAAAACTAAAAATTTCCTAAGAAAATGGGGCAATTCCAAAAATATCTTCATGCTCAAGTCTGTCATCTCTGCAATTTTTCCAGAAAGTCTACCATATTTTATTTCTATGGCAGAATCTATTAATGCAAAATTTCATAGAAACAAATATTTTCAACCAAAATAAACTACTGTTTGAATTTTCTAAACAAAATTGTCTATATCATGTTTTAATAAAGTTTTAAGTTATTGTAATTAATTTCATGTGTAATAAATATCACAGATGGTAATCGCTTGAGCACAAAGACCACCTCTTCCTAGTCCTCAAATAACTTTACAATTCTATTAAATAAATGGGTAAGTAATATAGAATAATACATGAAACAATAGTACTTTTTGAGATAATGAATTTCCCTTTTAGTAAAATGATATTAGCTAAGATTTTAGTTCAATAACTTCTACTCGTGTTGCCAGAGATGGGAATGGTGAAACTGACACTTATACAGTTGCTAAATGTAAACTGGTCCAGTCTTTTGGACAACAAGTATCTATTAAAATTTAGAATGCATACACTTTTGGACCCAGAATTATGCATCTAGGAGCTTAACATACAGATACAACCATCTGATCATGCAAAGATCTTATGTGTAGGGATATTCACTGCAGCAAAAAACTGGACACAAACTAAATGACTTCCTTCCTTAATAAATTACGATGCAATGGAATACGCTTTAAAATGGTCCATATATGGTGTGGATGTGGATGTGCCTGAACATATATACATGTCCATGTATGTATGCATATGTGCATATAAATATATATATAATTTCCGGTACAATTTAATAGAAAATATTTATAATGCTGGGATATATATTTCCAAACTACATTTCAAAGAAGATAATGAGTCATGATCATGTCTTCAAGATTACGTCTCAAAGCTATGATTTCAAAGTTAAAATAAGACATTGTTTACATGTATATTTGACAATTATAACCTATGTAATGAGAAAACAGCCATTCTGAGTTGTGCCTAGGCATTTTACAGTATGACAACCCTGTTCTCATCCAGAGTCTAGACATTTAGACAAGGACCAAAGATTAGGATTTCTGCCACAAGTTCCCACCTTGCTTCTCCCAGGGCACCTTTTAAAATGACCACTCAGAGTTAAGCCCTCAAAAGCTAGTGACTGCCACCTCAATCACCTTATAAGTAATAGGTGCTTGCTACCCTGCTCTCCATCTCCTGATGACTCATGCATGACCTGGGATAGAGAACTGCCCTTCCCAAGGTTAATTGTGCCCCTGTTCTGGGACTTGTAATTAGCAAACCTTGTGACTTTACCTCCTTTGTGTCAGTGTAGTGAAACCGTGCCTTCAATCAAAATGGCCCCAGGGTTTCCACTTCCCCAAAGTGGAAGCTCAGATGCCAGGAAAGAGTTACCAGCCAACTCCTGTGGTTGGCTGGTGTCTCCTCATTCAGCAGTAAGAATCTACATATTCAACTTAACACACCAACTCTGAGTTTTGCAATAAATTATAAATCAAAGTGACTGACATGAAATTGACTGATGATTAAAATTGTAAAGCCACGGCATTTCAGAGCTAAAGGGAGCCTAAAGATCACAATGTATGAATTTTCTGCAAAAGGAAAATAACCCAGAATCCTCCGTTTCCTAAAATGTGTTCCACGTAACTCAAGAAGTTGATCAAAAAAATGAATCCACATTCAAAAGAAGTTTGGAAACTCTGGTTACATATAGTAAATTATGGTTCTTTCATACAAAACTGTCTCAGAGTTCTTGTAAATCTCCAACGAGAGGATATTATATGCAGGCTTCTCCAAATTTATGTGGACAGTCATCTCTTGATTTGACAAACAAATGTCTTGATGGACGAAAGCTCTGCAGAACACATTTGGGAAAGGCTAGTCTAGAGGCAAATATTCCAAGTTTATGAAAGTAATGAAATTTCATTTTAAGAATATATCCAACCATTTTCAAAATTAAGCTGCCATGCTCCAGAACATCAATTAAGCCAAAGACAGGTAAGTAAATACACAATTGCTCTAATCAAACAAGGTCAGGTCTTGACCCAAGGCATTTTGACATTGAACATACATCCACATGTGCATGTGCTCATAGGTGTCTCACTCATTTTTGAAGCTCTAAGGCTTTGATTTAGAGGGTTCTCAATGAATGCTGAATGAACTCCAACTTACCTGAGTATGGATTCTGCTGGTGAATTTAAGTACTCACTCTGCTAAAATCTCCTTCACGGAAGAAAATAAAGGTAATAGCCTATGCTTATTGAGCTTTTTCTCCTCTATATTTTTCAAACAAAGAAAATGTCACCTTCTGATGCCAAGACACTCTGAGGATGATGTTTATATTAACTCCCTTCCAAGATGGATGTTTGATCTTGTTCACTGCAGATACCAGATTACCTGAGTGTCTTCACTTGATCTTTCAACTGATCACAATCTAGGGTACAGATTTGGAATCAGAGACCCAAATTCAAATCTCAGCTCTGCCACCAACTTGCTGCAAGATTTTAGGCAATCTGCTTGCCCCTCCCGAGCCTCAGATAACACCACCTCCTTTGCAGAGCTTGTGTGAGAAAGTACTATGACAACAGATATAATGTGACAACAGTGCCTCCCAGGCATATAACTGAGCTACAATTGACGATTTCAGTTGATTTTATAGACATTTCACTAGCTGAAAATTGAACTACTAAATGGCCTATTATTTTCCACAATGTGTTTGAAATTTACTTTTCAGTATTTCAGAGAAAGTTTTCATGGGATGGAATCATACTTGATCTCATCTGCACTGTGTTCCCAAGGTCCAGCATAATATCTGGCCCAAAGCAAACACTCCAAGAAAATGCAGGTATTTATGTATGTGTGTGTGTGTACATACACACATAAAAAAGTATAACAAAACGGCAGTAGCAATTGCTTTTTTTTTTCTTGGTGAGGAAGATTGGCCCTGAGCTAAGATCTATGCCAATATTCCTCTATTTTTTGTATGTAGGAAGCCACCACAGCATGGCTTGATAACCAGTGCGTAAGTCCATGCCCTAGATCCAAACCCACAAACCCTGGGCTGCTGAAGCGGAGCATGCAAACTAACCACTATGCCATGGGCTGGCCCAAATTTGTACTTTTATTTGTATCAAAATTATACATGCACATAGTTTAAAGAGTTAAACAGTTCTAGAAGGTTTTTTATGAACACTATCAGTCCCCTGTCCCATATGGCACAAATTTCCTCTTCCTCAACTCTTTTAGCCGATTATTTTATTAAAACCATAGAACAAGGAGTGTGATTGTATTGCTCCTTTTCAATTTTCTATTTTAGTACTGTCTGTAGACTTTCCCTATGGAAAATGAAGGTGTGACTCTTGCCTCCCATCAGGCCCCCACACCTCCCCACATCATCCATACACACATAAGCTCTTTCCTTCACTCATCCTTCCAATATGGTTATATAGTAACTTTGGCTGGATCAATCAATATTCAATTTCTATTACTGTGATGATGTAAATATTATTCAGAGCTCAACTACATGTATTAATCCAGTCATGTGCCACCTAACAATGTTTCGGTCAACAATGGACCACGTATATGATGGTGGTCCCATAAGATTAGTACCCTGTAGCTTAGGTGTGTATTAGGCTGTACCATCTAGATTTGTGGAAGCACACTCTGATGTTCACACAACGAAATCGCCTAATGACACATTTCTCAGAACATGTCCTCGTCATTAAGCAATGCATGACTGTATATCATTAGTTTTCTTTTCCTGCACAATTTTTTTTCTCTAGAGCGAATAATTACCTTGGGATTTTTCCACTTCAGGTTTCTACGTACTCTATCAAAAACTACCTATCAATTGCCTGACTCTCCTCTCAAGAAGTTAAGGCATATCCTGCAATCTATCAATTTCATCTTCCTGGAGAAAGCTCTTCTGGAACCTTCTCATCTGCTCACATCTGGACTGACATCCTCTATGCCTACAACTTCATTTCACTATCATTCTGGCAATCTCCATTGCCATTCTCCTTTATTAGATTTCCTATTTTCTAAATCCCACATCTGTTTTCTCAGCTTACTCCATTTTGGTGAAGCACATCTTTTAGTAGCTTCCTGGGAAATAAATTTTCAATGACCTTGATATCTGAAAATGACTTTGAAAAGTCATTTCACATTATTGAACGTTTGACAGGGGAAGAAATTCCAGGCAGGTTGTAATTTTGCCTAAGAATTCTAAAGGTCATGCTTCACTGACTTTTAGCCTCCAGTGTTGCTGTGGAGAAGTCTGATATTCAAATTCCACGTCCTTTGATTTTGGCTGGCTTCTTTTCTCCCTGTAACTTCTCCCTCTGTGTTCAGAAATCCCACAGCGGTAGTGCTTTGGTGTGGGTGCATTTTGATCTACTCTGCTGGAAATTCAGTGGGTCCTTACAATTTGTAAATTTATGTCCATGAGTTTGGAGAAAATCTTTTTAATGATTTTGTTGCTGCTTTCTCTCTCCATTTTCTCTGTTCTCTCTCTAGTCTTTCTATTATTTGGATAATGAGCCTCCTAGACTGGTCCTACGGTTTTATTATTTTATTCTCTCCTCTTTTTGCTCTAGTTTCTGAGAGATTTCTTTAATTCTGTGCTACTTCTCCTATAAATATTTTTCATTTCTTCTATCATGTTTCAATTTCCAAAAGCTCTTTTTTTTTTTTTAATATTCCCTTTCTTAATAGCATCCTATTCCTGTTTCACGGTTGCAATTTCTTTCCTTACCACTCTGGAGATATGAATGATTACTTTTTTTGAAGTTTTTCTCTTCCTAAGTATTTAATTCTTATAGCCTGCCTTCCTCTGTGTTTTGGGCTCTTATACATAATAGCCTCTCTTCAAATACTCTTAACTGCTCATACCTAAGAATGGGAACCACCACTACAAGAAAACCAGAGCGGAGCCTCCAAGCACACAGGAAGCGCTTGTCTGTCGTGCCCTCACCATAGGATGAGCCAGCTGGGTTATTTCAGTAGAAAACCCCTGGGTTTCAGATTCTCCAGAAAGACTCTTCCAGCCCTGGGTCTGAGTAGAGCCCTTTCTGCGAGTATACTGGAGGCCAAGTGGGGGAGGAGGGGAACATGAGGTATGAGGATGTTATTTACTCACCCTATTTTCAGTGAGGTATCTTGATCCTCAACTGTGCCCATGTCCCCTAATAGAGAGATTTTCTTCATCACCTCGGGAGGATAAGCATCTCCAGGTATCCAGCAAAGGCTGGGAGGGGATTTGGAGATGTAACTGCTTCTCAACCAGCTTTTAACCGATACAGAGGATTTTACTCTCGCTTCACTTCAACTTCTAGAGATAGCTGTTGTCACCAATTCCTGGGACTTTGAGAATTTCTGTCACGTAAGCAGGCTTGTTGCTCACATCTGCCAAATCCATTACCACACAACCATCTGCTTCCAGCTTCCAAAATATTATTGCTGTTGTCTCCTCTTTTGTTTTCTCTATCCTTGTAGGTTTGTGTACTTAAAAATAATCTCTTTCCTGTTATTTTACTGCAGTTTGTGGTAGAAACAAAATTAATCACCTATGTTCAATGGATTATCATTATTTGATACAAAAGTTCCTTTTTATACATTAAGTTCTAAAGTTTCTACAATAACTGTATTACTTGGTAATCAGAATATAAATTTATTTGGTAAAACAATCTAAAGAAATGACACTATGAATATACAACAACAATCAGGCTGACTTTCTCCCCTTTGGGACTTCCTCTAAATACCCATTTATCTATATATAAATAATAAGAAAGCTTAACTGCAAAAGGAAATCTTCTACTGCACAATGATCATTGTTCATAATGAGACCTTGAAGTATGGCCATATCCTAAGAAATCTTCTAAATCATCAGCTATTTCAATATAATTATAACAGATGCTATCTTTCATGTGACTATTTCTGAATCTTAAATTACCTTCTCTGAAGATACCCTAGGGAATGCGTGAAAATCAAATCGCTATTGTAGAATTTCCCAGAAAGCTATTAAAAATAAAAAAGGATGCATGCACACATGCCCTTCTCAAAGGCTGCTGCAGGGCCCAGGGCTGACCTCCGTGCCAGGGAGTCTGGCTCAGCTAACTGATAACCCAGCAAAGCAAAGCTCTCTAAGTAAGTTAATTCAGTGTAAAATCTCAAAAATGAGAGTCTTTTAAGAACTAGCAATATGCTAGACATGAGGACTCTCTCTTTCAGAACGGTCTCTTTCTCCTGGACACTTGTAGAACACCTTCTTGGGCAGCTGTCACATGCTGCTTTGACTTGGAGTTGGCTGTGTACCTGATTTACTCCCAGCACTAGGCTGGAAGCTCCTTCAGGGGAGAGCCTTTGTCCGATTATGTTCATATTTTCACAGAGCCCCTAGAATGCTGCCATACAAACAACAGAAGGTTAACAATTAATGTCCTTCCTTTTCAAGCAAGGGCATACAGCCACCTTATTTTTCAACATACCCACTAATAACAGTATCAGATCATGAGGAAGGAAAATAAGGACAGAAAGGAGAAAGAGAAAGGAAGAGGTCAAGAGCATCAAATGCCTCTGAAGATTCAAAGGGAAGAGAGTGGGAATGATGTTACTGGATTTGGAAATAGAAATCCAAGTGTATCAGAAATAAGAAAGGAGTACCAGATATCACTGTTCATTATTTAACATTATTCTGGAGGTACTAGACGGTGCAATGAGATAAGAAGAATTAAAATTATAAAGGAGGAGATAAAATTGTCATTATTTACAGATGCGATCAACAGTCTATTTAGAAAACTCAATCAGCTAAAAGGTTATCAGGAACTATATGAAAGATTAGTAAGAAAGCTAAGGGCAAACTTAAGCAATATTCTTTCAATGAAAAAATATTAACAACATAATAGAAAACTACACTAATCAAAATTGTTAGTGATAATAGCAACAACAATAATAACAGTAATAGCTCACATTTATTGAATGCTAACCCTCTGCTAAGCACTCCACTGTGTATTTTACCATATTTCATTTAATCCTCACAACATCTCTAGGAGGCCTGACTCTTACTATCTCCACTTCATAGATGAGGATACTGAGGCTGAAAGAATATTAGTTATTTGCCCAACTTGTGGAGCAGCAAGTGGAGGTGCCACGGTCCCCATCAAGCCACATCCCAGCTGACTCCAGAGCCCTCCAGATATCTCATCGTACCTTCACAACCCCCCTGTGAAGTGGATACTATTCCGGCCTTCTTTTAAGTGATGAAAAAGGAGACTGAGAGATCTCAGTAACTTTTCAAGGTCACGGAACTAATCAGTGGCGGAGTCAGTTGGAACCCGAACCATACCCCTCTGTGCTACAGAGCCTCCGGGTTCACCAGGGACCCCAGTGCTGGAGATGGCCAGCACTGAGAGAAGGGTTTGAGAGATGTTTGCTTCTTATTCATTTTGTTCTGCATTGCTTGGATTTTCTGCCATGAACATGTATTATATTTGGAGATACGGGAACAAAGAACAAAAACAGAAGGAAATCACAGGTGACTCTTGCCACAGCAATTTCAAAAGGGAGATGGAGAGCAACACATTTCAAGAAAGTGAGGAGTAAAAAGGAGATGAGAAAGAGGTGGAAAGTATACAAGAGTGACTGACTGAAAAAATGGCAAAAACACCTTCTATAAAATATTCAATCAATGGTGCAAGCATAAATAGTATAACCCTTAGAGAAGGTATTTTAGCAATATTTTACCAAAAATGAAAACATGCATGTGCTTTTGCCCAGAAATCTCACTCCCATGAACTTATCTAAAAGAGATAAGGAGGCAAAGATACACGAGGACTTCATAATTTCCTCCCTTTTGTTATTTGAAATGTGGTGGCTTGAAAAGAGCTCAAGGTTTGCAGTCAAACCTACGTGGGTCTGAATCCTTGCTTTGCCCTTTACTGGCTGTGACCTTGAGCAAGTTACTCAACGACTCCCAGCCTCAGTTTCTTTACCTCTAAAATAAAAAGGAAAACATATGCCTCACAGGATTGTTGTGAGGATTAACGAAATAAAATATAGCAGAATGTCTGAAACATAAAAAAGTGTTTGTTCTTTTCCTTCTCACCACTCACTAACATGTCTACCTTAGAGTGAATGTATAAATTTTTTAATCTAAACTCCAGGATAAATCATACAGCTTAGTCATTTCTACATCACTCTGCATCAAAGTGTCATAACATTAAACTTAGCTTTTAAAGTTACTCAGAAGTAAACCTATGTTATGATACCTTGACACTTTCTCAATCTCAATTAGAACTAAACTAATTAACAAAATTGTTCTATACACTACAGTGCATCACATTTTTCTTCCTTCTTCCCTAATCCCTGGTGTGTTGTAAGGGTGATTGAGTATCTAATTACTTCTTAATTGAATGCACATATTATACATTTTTCACTAGTTCAAGCTTAATGCTTTTAGTCCAGAAATCAAAGTCAATGAAATTAAGTTGAATTGGGATTTGGGCAACTATTATAATGAGAGAAGGTTTGTATTATGTCTAATTATAAGTAAATGTGGGTTTTAACATTATTTCCTATGGAAATATTTCAGGTATAAGAATGTGCCATAAATGACTAATTTAGATGATGAATAACATTGTTATTCTTATTTACAATCTTTTATTCCTCATTATAGTGATTTTATTGCTGGGACCCACTAAATATAATCATTCTTTAAAGAAAAGATATCATTAGAGAACCGTTGGTTGTACCCACACTAAAACCAGAATGAACATTCATATCTGTAAAAATTACATGAGTTTCTCTGCAGCAAAAAGGTTATAGGAATTCTCGCATGCTGCAAACCGAGGAAAAACATAAATCTTGTAATATTTGTAATATAACCAGTTACATTAATCAAAAACATTTACGGCAAACCATAAAAATATTAGTATCAAAATGGCATTCCAATTCAGTTAATATTTTACAGACAGTATTTCATGAGGGCTTTTCTTTTCCTTTTTGCATTATGCAGGAGTGAAAACACTCTGAAGTAGGTCTTCTCAGACAACAAAGGTTTGTTTGCTTGTTTGTTTCTAGCTATGGGGAGCAACCATCTGGAATAATTTAGTTGAAGACCTTCAGGCAGAAGACTAGATTAAATCACTTTTTGAGATCCAATTCAATGCCATGCTCCTGAGACATCTCTGAAAATATTTCCTGCAGACAAACCCTAAAGACCTTTATGAGCTTCTGACCACTAAAAGTACAACAAGGATTTAAAAATTTTGATAGAGTTTCAAGAAGTACTGTAATGGAAAACAGACTCATCCAAAACCAATGTGATTTTCTTATTTTAACCATTAATTTATTGTGAGACTGTGTTTCTTAGTGGGAAATTTCTTGATTGGGAAAACCTCCATATTATCTAACAAATATTTCCGATTCTGTCCAAGATATTGGGCATTGTCTAGATTATTTTAGCTTTGTATGTTATCAAAACAAGTTTTAACTGGAATGTTTCTTTAATTAAAACTAAAGTAGCCAAAAGAATATGGCAAATCTATTTGTACTAACACAGAAATACCTCCAAGACCTATATAGTTAAATGAACAAATTTTTTGTATGGTATATTTTTATTAAAAATATTTTAGCATTGGTCCGGTCGCACAATGGTTAAGTGTTCAGGTTCTGCTTCGGCGGCCCGGAGTTCGCCAGTTTGGATCCTGGATGCAGACGTGGCACCACTTAGCAAGCCATGCTGTGGTAGGCATCCCACATATAAAATAGAGGAATGTGGACATGTATGTTAGCTCAGAGCTAATATATATATATATATATATATTTTTTTTTAATACACTGTTTCTCACCCTTGTGAGGGTCATGTCAGTACCTACCTTTCTCTTACATGGTTTCTTCTCTAACTTACCCTTTTCCCTTCTTGAGGAGATGGCTTCCATTCCTATAAAGAGGTCTAGGCTAAGCTCCTCCATACTACCATGCCATAATCTTCTCCTCCTAGAGTTTTCTACATCTAAGTAATTTGCTATGTATAATCATCAGGACCGTAACTCCCATGTAATGAAATAAAAATATTAAAAAGGTAGATCAGGGGACTTCAGTCATTTCACCATGTTTCTGTACCCCCTGTAATTGTTAATACCAAGCTACATATCAGTAGATCTAATGCAGATCAATTTTCTAACTTTCATTTTCAAAAGTCTCTGCACCTTAATAGCTGAGACATTTACATCATATGCCAATAAACACAAACTTCCATGTGGATGGCAATAACAAACTACCATACTACCACCATGCCCCAATGGAAGATGGTAAGAATTAGTCACGTCATTCTTTCCCACCGTGCTCAGATGTGGATTCAGAATCCTTCTCAACACTCTTAAGACAGCTCATGTCAATCAATCAGAGTTGACACACAAGTTTGAGCTCTCTGTGCCACCCATGTCTTTTATTTTTATACATCTTCCTTAACAATCCTATGTAGAAGAGAGGGAGGATGTTCTTGCAACAGTCTAGATGAGAAATGATACTAACTTGATGGATTGTGATGATGGAAATGGAGACACACAGATGGATCTGGGGGCTCTCAGAGGCAAATCTGCAGAACTAAATGACAAATTGGACAGATGAGGTGAGATGAAGAAGAAAGGTGTCAAGTATGACTTGGGTTTCTAAGAAAACTGGAAGAGAGCCAGGTCTGTGAAGGAAGATCGTAAGTTCAATCGTATATATTAAGTTTGAAACGCCTTTGACATATCCAAAAGAAAAGTCATACAGACACTTGGTCATTCAATTCCAGTACTTAATAGAGAGACCTGGCTCAGGAATATAAATGAAGGGTAACAGAAGGTAACAAAAGTTGCGGGCATAGATGAGTCACCTACAGAGTGAGCGGGCCCCCAGGCTGAGGCCCAAGGACCCCACCAGGAAGGGGCCTACTGGAAGGTCCATTGGGATACTGAGCTTTTATATTTTATAGTTCCCTGGGCTATGATGACTTTGCTTTCCTAAGTCTCTATGAACTTCATCATGGAAAAGAGAAACCAGAGAGAACAGATAGCAGGTAAATGAGAAGGAAATTGAAATGAATGCCTCTTTATAAGGTTTTCTTAATAAGTCTCAAAATGGAAGAATAAAGTTAAAAAATTGATTTGGGGAAATTACCAAAAATGAGCACCCATGAGGTAAAAGGCATTATACAACAAGTTTAGATGAGAGAACCTGGTCTCAGTGATTTTTTTATGGAAAATAAATTCTTCAGGTTTAAAATCATGAAACTACTATATTTAAGGTATCAGAAAATATTAATGCTCAAAATACAAGTTGGCCCATGACAGCAAAATGTTCTCTTTTCTTCTTCCAAACACAATTTTGTTTAAATTCATGGGAGGAGAAAGAAACTAAATCATTCAGGAATTTTTATCCACAATAAATTATTAACATTTCTAAAACACAAAAAGTTAAAGACAGATTTGGAACCAGGGATTATTTTCCTTGTTCAATAATCTGGGGGAAAAAAGGCCTATACAGCATTGATATTTTTCATTCTTGGGTTAATAGCAATTTTTATATCACATAATCAAAACATAATAGCTAGGTTGAGCATCCTTGGCATTTTGGCATTTTCCTGAAATCATTTTGAAATCCCTTAGGAAATCCATTCCATTTTCAGGAAATTCTATATGCTACAGTAAATAGAAAACAGCTATATCCATCGAGCTTTCATTTCTCACCCTAATGCTGTGCAACATGTTAAATTATTAGAGTGAGGAGAGTCCAAGTTCTATTGACTGAAAATATGGCTTTGAGCTTTCCATTTATCCTGGAAGGATAATAGCTTTTACCTACTTGGTCATTCAGAGTTGACATTCCCTCTTTCCCCACAAAGCCCCCTCCCTTTCTATAATGCCTTATCATTTTCTAACCTAGAACTCTTTTAGGTTATAAAGGAAAACTGATATGAAATTGATGTTAGCTACAGCTTTCTTAAAGCTAAGAAGACAATATTATTAATTACAAAAGCATATGTGGGGAAGAGTTCAACACAGTCAAGGATGACTCCAAAAACCCAGAAAAAAAAACAAGCGCAAGTTTGACAAAAAGATCATTCCGAGATGCTTGCTTCATAACCCCTCTTTTTCTTCTTCCCTTTTACTGTTTTTTTTTTTCTGACCTATTTGGAGTATACCTATATTTTCACCTTATAAGGGGAAAAAAGAAACTATTTAAAGAGGCTTGTGGCATTGGCTTTACAGAAAATAATTATAATTAATTACAGTTACTATAAACATGTGTGCAGTTTAACAATATCTGAGTCACAGGGGAAAGACGCAAGTCTTTGAACAGACAGAATAACCTTTAAAAAAAAAGGCTAATACTTAATGAAACAAATAGGCAAATAATCGTGTTGTCAGAAGGTTAGTACCAATATTATGATGTCAAGAACGACAAGTAAACTGGACCTTTCACTTGGTCTTATTTCTTGTTTGTTGTTGTTAAGATTTGGTTCTCCAACATCATATAGAAAATTCAATGGGTAAAGGATCATTTAATGTCAGTTTGCTCCCGGGAATCTGAACTAGCACCACTGACCTAAAGAATTTCCAGCACCTGGGTGAGTGATATGCCAATTCTTCAAACAAGTACAAAACCATAGTTCATACTTTTAAGTGGTAATATAAAAAGTTACAGATTATTCATGGGAATAATACGTCTTGGTTATCAAAGCCCTCCAGATGTCTAGACATGTCATGCAAAAAAAAAAAAAAAAGTCACTTTAAGTCCAAAAACTAAAGTTATTTTATAAAACATAGCTAAAATAAACCTGAATTATTTTAAACATTTTTTAGAGAACTATCAGAAAAAAAATTTTCTCCTTTTCGGTTCCAAGAGCTTAAATGAAACATTCATGCATTAAATTCAAAGTCAGACAGCCAAATCATTTCACTTTAATAAAAATTTGAATTACCTGCCTTAGGGCATTATTAAATATCAAATAAAAAGCACACATCCATAAGCCTGATTTCCCAATATAATTTTATGTAGAACTATGACTAGATTTGTATTACACATTTCAAGATAAAAGGATCAAAAATGTATTCATAAAAGGATGAAGTCAGAATTGGAGTTGCCTTTGAAAGAATTCCTGCACCATTCTTACGAATTTTTGGAAAAGTGACTCCCTTTAAGTAATTTCAGCCACCAAGATAAGGACACAAATCCATCCTCCTTTTTAAAACACCTAAATTGTAATCAATTTAAAACTTTGAAAAATTACATATTATCCTCCTAATGAATATGAAGTATCTGAAATAGATGTAATCTCATAAACAACATTTTAGTCTTTGTGTGTGTGTGTGAAAGAGAGGGATAAAACAGTGACAGTTATTCAGCTATTTAGAGAGAGGCAACTCTGATCTAGGACCAGATATGGATCAAAAATTCAAGGCAACAATCTTGTTTCATAAAAAGTGTCACTTATAGTTGCTGATATTCACAGAGAGTATACTAAACCTAGACTGGAGACATTCATAAATTCATGTTCACCAAACCTCATCGCACCTCATTGCCTGCCCCTCCTTCTGGGTCACTGCTATAAGCCTACCCTTCCAGCCTTCACTCTGCTCCAATCTCCCATCTTCCCTGCTGCCCTCACCTCTCCTAGCTACTACCCCAATCTTCCTTAAATAATCAAAGTAAGTCATGGGAGCATCATGGTGGAGTGAGCTTTCCCCATAAACTCTCCCCTCTAAGATACAATGAAAAGGACATTCATATTAAAACAGAGGACACCCACACAACACAAAAGGCATCTGAGAGACCCACGCAGCCATACATCAGAAAGCAGAGGTGCTGGAGCTCCCTGCCCCAAGGAAGTGGAATGATGTAAGAGAAAGCTTCTGGACAGCGACCCAGGGATTGCATGTGGCTTGAAGAGGAAATGGGGGAGGGGATTTTGGCCCTCTACAGGAACACCATCAATCTCTGAGGTCCCTCACAGCCCAGGGGAAAAGCCCCACACAGAAGTGACTAGCTATCACAGGGGTTTCTTCATCAAGCTAACACCCCAGGAGAGCAGATAGCAAGGGCAGAGCAAGAAGGCCCCAAGATCACACAGGAGAAAGGAAGTGTCCTTCCCCACCGTCCAGCACCCCAGTGCAGCACCTGGGAGCTGTGGTATGGATCATAGCAGGCTCAGAACACACACCTCTTGACCCCCATCCAGTGTCAGCAGGTCAATTACAGAAGCAGCGATTAAATATTACCACAATGTGGAAGCACAAAGCCACACCATCTAGCAGTATGAAAAAATATATTAAAACTCCAGCTCAGAGCGAAAATTATGAGTACCCAAAACCAGTCCTGAAGGCACAGAAATCTATAATCTAAATGATAGAGAATTCAAAATAGCTATCATAAAAAAGTCAGTGAGTTACAAGAAAATGCAGATAGACAGTTCAATGAATTCAGGACCTACTTCACAAAAGAGATTGACACTATAAAGAAGAACCAATCAGAAATACTGGAGATGAAAGACAATGGATGAGATGAAGAACATGGATTCCCTGAACAATAGAGCTGATATTATGGAGGAACAAGTCAGTACTACTGAGGACAGAAATATAGAAATGCTTCAGATGGAAGAGGAGAGAGAATTAAGACTAAAAAAAAAAATGGATAAATTCTCCAAGAAATATCCAATTCAATTAGGAAATGCAACATAAGGATTATAGGCATTCTAGAAGGAGAAGAGAAGGAGAATGGAGCAGAAAGCTTGTTCAAAGAAATACATAGCAGAAAACTTCCCAAACCTGGGGAAGGAGATGGAAATGCAGGTGAAAGAGACAAACAGATCTCCTGACTATATCAGTGTAAAAAGACTTGCCGCAAGGCATACAGTAGTGAAGCTGGCAAAAGTCAATGACAAAGGAAAAATACTAAGGGCAACAAGGCAGAAGAAAATAACTTACATAGGAAACCCTATCAGGCTTTCAGTGGATTTCTCAGCAGAAACCTTACAGGCTAAGAGAGAGTGGAATGATATATTCACATCTTTGAAGAACAAAAAACTCACAGCCAAGGATACTCTATCTGGCAAAAATATCCTTCAGATACGATGGAGAAATAAAAACTTTCCCAGATAGACAAAACCTAACAGAGTTCATCGCCACAAGATGACCCCCTACAAGAAATCCTCAAGAAGGCCCCCATACCTGAAAAAGAAAGAAGAAAAAGATTAAAAAGCCCTGAGTAAGGAGATAAATAGGTAGACAAAATCAGAAAATTGTAGCTGTCCATCAGAATAGGTTAGCAAATATTCAAGTATAACATTAAAGATAAAGAGAAGGAAAAAAACAAAAGTAAACATAATCTTGTCATTTTAACCACAAACTCATGACACCAGATGGAGTAAGATGTGACAAAAACAACTTAGGAGGGGAAAAGGAAAGGATTGGATCAGCTTAGTCTAAAGAAATAGGAGGTTATCAGAAAATGGACTATCTATCTCATCTATGAGATTTTTCATACAAACTTCATAGTAACCACTAAACAAAAAAGTAGAACAGAGGCACAAATAATAAATAAGGAGAAAACTAAGAAAACCAGCATAGAAAACTACCTAACCAAATTGGTAGTCTGAAATACACGGGACAAGGAACAAAGGAAATGCAGGAGAACTGAAAACAAGTGATAAAATGGTGGCATTAATTAATTTAAAAATTAATTAATTAATATGGCCCTCACATATCAATAATCACTCTAAATGTAAATGGACTGAGTTCTCCAATAAAAAGACACAGAGTGATGGGATAGATTAAAAAACAAGACCCAAAAATATGCTCCCTCAAGGAAATACATCTCAGCTCCAATGACAAACACAGGCTCAGAGTAAAGGGATGGAAGACAATACTCCAAGCTAATGGTAAACAAAAGAAAGCAGATGTTGCCATACTTATATAAGACAAAGTAGACCCCAAGATAAAACAGGTAAATAGAGGCAAAGAGGAGCAATATATGATGATAAAAGGGACACTCCACCAAGAAAACATAACACAAATATATATGCACCCAACACAGGAGCACCAAAGTATATAAAGCAACTATTAAGAAACCTAAAAGGAGACATTAACAACAACACAATAATAGTAGGGGACCTCAACACTCCACCCATATCAGTGGATAAATCATCTAGACAGAAAGTCAACAAGGAAACAGTGGAATTAAATGAAAAACTAGACCGGATGGACTTAATAGATACATATAGAATACTCCATCCAAAAACAGTAGAATACACATTCTTCTCAAGTGTGCATGGAACATTCTTATGGATAGATCATACACTGGGAAATAAGGCAAGCCTCAATAAATTTAAGAGGACTGAAATAATAACAAGCACTTTTTCTGACCATAATGCTATGAAACTAGAAATTAACTACAAGACAAAAGGTGAGAAAGGGACAAAGATATGGAGACTAAATAACATTACTGAGCAACTAATGGATCATTGAAGAAATTAAAGGAGAAATCAAAAAATACCTGGAGACAAATGAAAATGAAAACATACCATACTAACTCACATGGGATGCAGCAAAAGCAGTCCTAAGAGGGAAATTCATCACAATACAGGCTGACCTTAACAAATAAGAAAAATCCCAAATAAGCAATCTCAAATTACACCTAACAGAATTAGAAAAAGAACAAACAAAACTCAAAGTCAACAGAAGGGGGGAAATAATTAAAAACAGGGCAGAAATAAATGCAATTGAGACAAAAAAGACAGCAGAAAGATGAATGAAACAAAGAGCTAGTTCTTTGAGCAAATAAACAAAATTGACAAACCCTTAGCCAGACTCACAGAGATAAAAGGAGAGAAAGCTCAAATAAATAAGAGTAACTCATGGAAACACTAAATCTATAAACCACCACCTCCATCTTCATTCCTATTACAGCACAGAAAGTGTCCATTCTCTTAACAAAAGCCATTCTCCACATCTGCTTAGGATTTCATCCCCTTTCAACCTCTCAGAGATTTCATTGCTAGGATTAGTCCCACTGAGAAACAGCATCTTCAGCCTCTCCCATGTACTGGCTCATGCCCCCCAGCATACAGAAAAGATTTTGTATTTCTTTCATTTAAAAAAAGTCTCCCTCATTCCCATCCCATCTCTGTTGCCGCAGATTTCTGCTCCCCTACCAGCTCAGACTATGAAGACCTGCCATCACATGGTATCTCTACCTCCTCCTTTCACACTCATCTTCAGCCTGCTGCAACCTAACAAGCATCCCTCATTGTCATGCCACCCTGGCTGACAGTGCTGGGACACTCTCTGATCTCTGCAACGTAGTGGTTAAGAAAAAGGGCTCTGCCAGTCAGGCTCCCTGGGTCCAATTTCCAGCTCTGCTGCTCAACGACTGCACTACTTTGGGCAAGTGACCTAACTTCTCTGTGCTTCAATTAACTCTTCTATAAAGTCTCATATAAGATCTTGTGAACACTTAATGAGGTAATCTCTATGTGGCATTAGAACATTACGTATATACACATATTATATTTTATTTATATATTATATATATTAAATATATATATATACACACACACACAAAATCTCTATGCCAATGACTCCCATCTTCAGTTCACACCTCTTTTCTGATCCCCACTCCTGAAATTCCAGCTACCTTCATGATGGGTCCACTATTGTGATTGACAGGCATCTGTCTTTCAAATTGCTCCCAGTCAACTCTTTATCTTTCCATCCCAAACAGAGCCTCCTCCAGCTTTCCTTCTGTCACTCAATGGCACTCTATCCACAGTTTCTAAAGCCCCAAACCCCAGAAGTTATCTTTGATATTTCCATCTTCCTCCACCCTCATCCACTTGATCAGTAGATACCACTTTCAATGTCTATTTCACATACATTAACTTCTCTCCATCTCCACTACTATTCTAGTATCTGAGCCTCCATATCTTTCACCTTGGCATACTGGCAGACTTCCAAAGTATCTTTCTACTCCTGCCCTAGCCCACTGTAACCCTATCCATTCATTCTCCAGCCACTGTGATCTATTAAAAACATTCATGCGATCAGGCCACTCCCCTGAGTAGAAGTCTTACAGGTTCTCAATGCATCAACAACAAAATACAGATGCCTTGACATGGCTGACAAGGCCCCTAAAATATGGGCCCTGCCTAACTCTCCCCTTTGATTTCTACACCCAAGACTCATAGGGCCTTCTTTCAGGCACCTCAGTGCATCAAATTCTTACCTCCTCCACAGGGAGTAGCCCCGCAGGGCCTTTGAAGAAGAAATTTCCTCGATCTGAAATCTCCTTCAGTACATTTCTTTGTTCTTCTCATTCATGGAACTTATTACAATTTGTATATCTTTGAAGTATTTCTTTTTCCATTATCAGGCTCCCTACCTCAGACTCTAAGTTTTAGGAATACAGAGACCACATCTGTTCTCACTTCTGGTATATTCAGAACCAATCACAAAGTAGGCACTCAATAATAATTTTTGATTAAATATTATTTTAATTTTTTAGCTCATCCATGATAAGGCCTAGCTTGAAGCACTCTTGGATTTTCTCCACTGTTACCATATATGAATTACTGGAAGCTTCCACTCATTCCTACCAAAGTCAAGTTAGAAGAAGGGGGAGATGAGCCGTGCTGGCTAACTTAGACACTGAGAACGAATGAGAAACATGGCCGGCTGATCCAGGACACGTGTAGTTCTAAGAGACTTCTAATTTGTCTAAAGACATTCAAGACACACAGTGTTACGTGTCATTATCGAGTCAAAGAAAATAAATGTTTGAACTCTTAAGAAGCTTGAAATTAATGGAGAAAATAAATACACAAACAGCAAACGGACAAAAGAACGTGAAATGAGAGGTACGATGGAAGGAAGAAGCAGAGAGCTCATGCTGAGAGCAGTATTTGAGCTGGGCTTGTAGGGCAGCTAGGATTTTAAGAAGCAAAAGGAAGGGCAGGAAGGGCTATGTGAGCAAAGCACGTTCACAGAAGAAAACAGATAGTTTGGCTGGAGTCCTGGGTATGTACAGTATAGTAAAATGGAGAGGCAGGAAAAACGGATTTGGAAACATGGACTAAATGGTCACCTTTAAAAATTCCCATGTCAACTGTCCAGCTCATGAGACTGTGAGCAGCAGGAGGCCAGAGGCTTCTGCTCATCTGTGACTCTCCAGCCCACTGGACCACTCACACATTATGTGAGCACGTACTCACAAGGGTCCATCAAACAGTCAGAGCTCTGTCCTGCTCGCCTAGGAAGCTGTTCCAATAGCTGCCTTCCTCTACGGGAAGCCTTGTTGGCCAGTGATGTGCCCCGACCTATGTAGGCGCTCTTAAGCAATTTGCAAGGTAAAGAAATAACCAAGTGTACAGTCATTTACGTATATTTTATCTTCTCCACGTTTGTGACACATTATTTGGTTAGCTCCTTAAGGGTAAGGAATACATAGACTGAATTCAATATATTGAAATGTATAGGTTATGTTTCAATCAATAAAGAAATATACCATATTCAGATAATTAATAAGTGCTTCTTGATCTATCAAATAAAAGCACTTCCACAGGACAAGCATTTTCATTCATGCCAGATCTGCCCTCACCTACCCCGATAAACAAGACCATCAAAACTGCATGAGACAGCGAGGGTCAGCTCTGGGGCTCCCATACTCCTCTAACCCCGTCGTTTACATTCCTCAGTCATCAGGCGGTGATTGCTGCAGCTTCAAGGGTGCAACACAGTAAAGTACTAAAGAGGAACTGGCATACCACTGTTTCTCTGCCTCAGGGTGACTTTCCTTATGAAAGCCAATATTAAAGCAAAACTTGGAATTAAAGGCTGCTGTGGTAGGAAAATATAAGGATTGTAGATCTTTTCATCACTACATGAAATTTTTGAAAACCATCTCACTTGTAATTAATGGCGCTTGAGAATGTGTCACAAATTTTATCAAAATAAAGTAGACTCATACTGCTAAATTATCAGTATCGCCAGGAAAGTAACTTTGGCATGACAGGTTTACATAACTATGTGCCCATTTTCCTTACTTAATCTGCACATACCCAGACAAAGATGGACTTGTTCCTATTCTCTTTGGCTACTGAAATGCAGCTCTAATGACTCTGTCACTAAGTGGCTGAGTGGGTCTAAAATTGTCCCCAAGAATCCCATCGCAGCCTTCCACAAGTTCTGCCCCCTTAACGTGTGTCCTCAGCCTTCGAAATTCTTCAATCTGAAAATAAAAGCAGAACAAAATAGATTAGTCATTTACCAGACATTAACAAAACTGGAGTTTCATAAATGACTTAAAACATGCATAAATTACAACTAAAAGAGAAAATTAAAATTAAATTTCCAAAAAGAGAAAAACAGACTTAATTCTTCCAGACCAGAGACATTAGACAAGATAAGATCCCTGCAAGAGAAAGGAAGACAGAAGAAGTAGAGAAGTCAAGGTATCTAGACAACCCCACTACCCATAGAAACCTGCTGGATTTGTTAACGCAAAAATGGTATACACCGCTCTCAGAAAGCTTTTATGCCTGTCTGTAACATAAAAAGACAGAATGAACAAATGAATGGGTTCTTAAATGCTTCCCAAATATATCTTTAATTAATGAATTCTGACATCACTGTATTATAATACTGACTAGCTGTTAGACTTATTAGATGGAGGTTTTCTTCATCAAAAGATTCTCTTTGCTGCCCATCTAGCCCTTTGGAGGGCACAGGTCCAAAGAATACCTCTAATTTTCCAAAAGTTTAAGCCCGACTTCTCTTAGCAATATCGATTTCCAAGTTCATCTCCCTTTCTCAGCTGTCCTCTCCAGGCCCGGTGGCTTCCCATTATGTGAGAAGAGGCTCCCATAGTCCCGAGGGATCTTTCCCAACAGCCGCACTGCAGTTTCTCTGACTTGCCAGGTCTGCATCTCCTAAGAACCCAGAGCCTTCCAGACACGACCCTCTGAGAAGTATTTAAGCAACGAGCAAACATATGATAAACATTCGTCAGACTCATTCCCTATCTATTAGTTGATCTGCCTACGGGGCTCCTCATCTGTTATTTCATCTAAATGCCACATAGTCACATGACACAGACATTCTTCATTCCTTGCAAAAAAGGAGAAACTGAGGCTACAGAGGTTAAGAAAATTTCTAAATTAGCTAGGTCTGACAATTCCAAGTCCACCTGCTCTTTTCCCAGCTCCACAGCCGCCTCTTCACAACTTCTAGTCAACTCAGTATAACCCAGATCCTGCATGTCTCAGAATGTTGAGCAAATGTGATCTGAGCAGCATCAATGCACCAAAAAGTTCATCATCTGTGTATCATATGGTTATGTCAACAAAGATTCGTCATACAGCACAGCCACAGAGCTCTGCCATTCATAAAGTGAAAGGAAATACAAGAGGGCAACTAATTCAGGGTTCTAACAAAAGTCTACAAACCCCTAGAGACTTTAGGGGGGTGCATGAAACCCCTGAATGATACACAAAATTTTACATGTGCATTTTCCTAAGAAGAGGTTCTCTGACTCCAAAAGAGTTGGATCTCACAAGGCTCCAATTCAATCCACTCACACACATGTCAGGAAAAAGTTGGGGGAAAACCAAACGGCCTGTTAGATTAGAACCCTGGTTAGAAATCTGACTTCTAATGTTTCATTTTTCCATGTCTCCAAGTCCTGTTTGATTTCCCTAAATGTGATAAGTCTGACTCAACTGGCACTGTCCTATTTTGTTAATAATAACTACAGGCTGTATTTACATAGAAGCGTCAGTCAGATAAACAATTAGCTGTTTAATCTACCTAATGGTTTTTCACTAGACCTTCTTAAGGTCTTAGAGTGGGAATATGGGTACCATGTACTGCTTGCCACATCCGGAAAATTTCTAGAGCCAAGGCTGCATGAGAATTCCCTGTAATTATCTGTGGAATGTATTTTTACTCAGTTCTCCCTAAGCTTGGAGTGGAAAGGAAGTTGGTCAGTCAGAGGATCCCGTGCTTTTTCAAAAAGGAGAATATGAAGGTGAAGGCAGTGGGCTCAGCATCAAAAGGCCAGTTCTCATCCTGGCTCTGCCAGCTAAGCCCCAAATGACCATATTACTTCACCTCTTTAGCCTCAGCTTCCACATGTGTACATGGAAATGAAATAACAGCATTCACAAGGATGGTATAAGAAGTAAACAAGGGAATATAAGAAAATCCTCCAAGATAGTTCCAAGCACATGGAGAGTATTCAATCAATACTAGCACAACTTCTTTTGAAGTCAAACCTTTAGCATTTTGAGATAAATATTTAGCTATGATTTTATATGCAAAAAATAGACTGGAAATAATAAACCAATTGACTGAGAAAACAGAAAGTCATCTCTCTTTATATTCACTTTACATGTCTGTAAAAGCTGCAACTAGAATCTATAAATCATGGACAGGGGACTGATGAGCAATGTGGACTAGAAACTTTACTGCCTAAACATCTTGTAAGAAATATTCCATTTTTTTACTGACTTTGAAGCTTATTTTAAAGCTAGGTTAATTTTGTATTTACATATTCTGAACTGAAGATAAATCTTTTAAGCCTCAGGCCTCAGCCTCAAGCACATTCTGTGAAAACAGCTTCTCCTAGAAGAGAGATCTGAATGAACTGCCAGCCAGTCTCAAATCACCACATTCTTGGAGAGAACTATTTCACAAGAAATGTTTTTCTCTGATCATAGCAACACTTTGAAGACTTCAAACATCAACAGAGATCGAGGGAAAAACACACGTCTTTCTGAAATGCCAATTTTTCTGCAATAACCACCCCTCAAAACCCTTTAGTTACTTCAAATGGTTTCAAGTGCACACTGTGTTATCCCACACTGAAAGGAGAGAGAGTGAGAATGAGCAGAATAATATTGCAGGATAAAAGTCTTCAACAAATTCAAATGTCAGGGCAGTACAGAGACTATGAGTATCACACATACCAGGACGTATGATTTCGTCAAGTTTTAATGCTACTCTGCTTAAGCACAGTATTTGTTTTTAACCAACTTAAGAGAGAGATAGGACAGAGATCCAACACTTGAGAGACAAACTCTCGTCTTCTGAAGGTAGCAGAGTTGAAGAGCCACTGTTCTCCGAACACAGGTTGCACTCCAATTGATTTAAGACATTTATTCCAACCTTCACTGACTCGTGAACCAGGTCATTCACTCCAAGTTCAGCTTTAAAACTGCTTTCCTTATGAGTGCATTTAAAGGGCTAATTTGCGGGGTTTGATGTTTGGCACCAATTAATTTTAGGAGTTCCCAGGTTCCTATGCACATCCTCTAACACTTATTTTGACTTACATCTCGTGAGTCATCGTGTTAAAAGAGAAAACACACAAAAATTGTTGTTCTTATTTTCTTTTATCATTAGGCAACGACAATACATGAATTGGAGTAATATAATTCCTTATAGTAGCAATCAAATAAAAGTCAAAAACAAACGGTTCTTATACAGCCCACATATATGTATATATAGTGAGATTACATATATCTATCCATCTGTCTATCTCCACCTTTCATGTAATGCAGTCTTCTTGGTTTTGTTTCATTTTCTTCTACCTCATTATCTAACTTTCTTCCTAAAATCATTGCTCACTCTTACTGACCTATTAATCAGCTCTCATTCTGTCACTGACTCCTTAATCTAATCTTTCTAATTTTTTGAGGAAGAGCTTAGAGAAGAGAACATCGTTTCCTCGGTAACACTGATGTAAACCTTCCTTATTCCAATCCCCAGCCCTGGTTTCGGCCACTGTCTTCCCATCACCACTCTAGGATGGTCACTGATGAGCCACACATATTGAAACTTACTCAAGAATTACAGATTGGAGTTCATGACCGCAGGGAAAGTGCTATCGTGGAAGACACTGAGGAAATACATCCAAAATTTGCCACAAGAGCCTAAAAATGACACATTTTAAGAAAGGAAAGAGGGAGTCTCCAGGAGAGAGAGAAGATCCTAGAGATGCACTGTCTAATAGAGTAGCCACCAGCCCCACGTGGCCACTGAGCATTTGAAATGTGGCTAGTCTGAACTGAGATGTGTGGTATTACAGGATACACACCGAAAGTCAGACCTAGTATGAAAATAAGAATGTAAAAAATCTCATCAATGATGTTGTATGTTGATTACCTGTCAAAATGTTGTTTTTCGATATATTGTGTTAAAATATACTACTTGAACTAATTTCACCTTTTATTTTGACTTTTTTACTGTGGCTACTAGAAAATGTAATCTTACATATTTGGCTCTCATTGTGTTTCCTCTGGATAGGGCTGGTGTAGTGCTGCCCTTCAGAAACTTAGCATTCTGGTGTTAGAGTGCTGACCTAAGTTATACATGGAGGTAAATGCAGGTAGCTAAGAAACAGTGTGCTTCGGGAAGAAGTTCCTGCCCCAGACCCACTGAGTCAGCAACTCTGGGGTGGGCCCCAGCAATCTGTGTTTTAACAAACCTTCCAGGGGATTGTGTTGCACACTGAAGTTTGAGAATCACAGATACAGAAGAAAATTTACAACAAACATTCCAAATCACTTAAGATCATTTTCAAACATGACCATGCTGTGGCCTTGCAACAACCTGCTCATTAGGGTTAAAAGCTCCTCGAATTCCACAGGGAGCATGTAGACAAGAAAAGCCTGCTGCTGAGTCCTTGGATGTCGTCAGACCCACTCGGCTGCCCAGGACCGGATCTGCTCCTAGATCCCACAGGCCGAGCACACACTGTGCCCTAACTCGGGCTGTCAGGGCTTTGCAATCCAGAGGACAGATGGGATGGGGAAGGATGAAAAGGAGGCAAAACTGAGAAGAAAAGAAAATTAAAAATGGTTTTCCAAGTTCCAGCAGACACATATCCACAGAGGGAAAAACAAACACATTCATATTCCTTTGTTTCACTGATGTTACTTGAAGTTGAAAGAGACAGGAAAAAACAAACATAGACACATCTAATTTGAGAAAGTAGGTAAGTTAAGAAATAGAAACAGATACGTAAGGGAAAAAGGCAGAAAAAGAAGGGAGGAAAAAGCAGGAAAAGGAGCGTAAAACAATGATTAATCATTTCTCTGTGCGTGTGTTGTGTGCACACATATTTGTACATATGCCATTATATCAAAATGCCACATTTTATCAATTTGGAGTATTTTTCATATTTTAATGTCTCTGTGAAATCAAAATGTGTCTTACAATTTCTGTTGTCAGATTTGATGAAATTTGGTATTTTTATTCTGCTGTTGGAATCTCAATTCCACACAAAACAATATAGCTGAAAAAAGGTTTTTTTACTTCAGCTTTCCAATGCTTAGACCATTGTTTATCTTAAAGTAATTTAATGGTTATAGATGCTTAAAAAAAAGAAAATTACAATCATTCAAATCCATTTAATTGTGTCTATGTTTTTCCCCTAGCATATGGTATGCTAACCAGGAATAATACGAAAAATTCAGCTAAGGAAGGGCTTCCAGTTCTATATTCTAGAATCCTTAGTACTCAGGAAGATGTAAGTGTTCCATGACAGGCTTAACCATCAAAACTATGCTTCAGCAGAAGCCGACTCTTCCTTGAATGGAGTTGATGTGAATTTCCTAGGAAAGCATTATGATTTAGAGCTTTTTCTTTAATGTTGCTATTGCAGACATGATTATCCTGTGGCAGATGATATATTTCAAGATCCCAATTGTTTCCATAAAAATACCCAGCAGTTTAATTATATATGTTAATCCTATGATATGAGGAAACGTTTTTTTCAGTACAAAGTTTTATATTTCTCAACATAATCAGCTGTGTAGAGACTCCACCTGCCACTCACTATTCCTTTTGTTACTTTATATGTAAATCCTCCCAAACTTTCTCTCTTCTTCTTTAAGTGCAATGATACAAGGCTTCTCGATTTTTCCTGGTCTAGATTCTAGAATTACGTCCTCGCCCTTTGCTTTCTCTCATTTTTACTGCCTTCTCTGGACTTTTTAAAATTTTTACTCTACTTTGAAATTATATGAGCAGTAACAGTGAAACTTTACAAGGACAGATTGATTTATACTCTTCTAAGACTATAATTTTTTTCAGAATCACTCTAAATTGCATTTTAATATATATGCAAGTGTGTATGTGTACATTTTAACATTGCTGCTCTCAGAACAAATGCTGTAATGAGTTTTGCTCTAAGAACACCTAAATCATCTTTCTTGAAAACCTACGGCTAATTGTAAAGTCATCTATGTTCAAGAGCAGTTGAGATTATTCCTTCTAATACACATTCCTTTGGCTTTGGCTTCCCATTAGGAAGATACAGCTTATTTCTCCATTACCAAGGAGCATGAATTAGTGAGTTAGGGTTAAACTTTGCCATGGCCTTACTCGGAAGACAGTACAAAGCAAGGTTCCCTTTGAAACCAGTAAGACCCAAAGATATAATGATTTTCCCTGGATCTTTGCTTAACATACCGGTCAACATGGTAGTAAAACCTTATAGCTCCATTTACAGAACATTCACAATACAGTTCAACATTAACATTCCCAATGCCATGCTAGCAAGGGAATCCTTAATGGAATTCTAAGCGGAATTGAGAATATTCCTTGTTGTGGTTTAATAAGATTAATCCTACCTGACTTTCAATAAATAGAAATTTTGTGGTTAGAGAAAAATGTTGCTTTTCACTGAAAGGTTTAATCTATTTTTAGAAATTTACCCCTAAACAAAGATCACGGGGTACTGAACAACTGAACAAATGAGACTACAGACCCTCAGCTTCCTCTACTTCATCTCTAAGTCTGAGACTTCTTGTGGCTAAATCCAATTAATACTTTTTAGTCCTTAATTTAATGACTGTGCATAATCTGATGCTTTTCATCTCTCTACTCCCTCTTTCTTGAAGACCACACCTCCCTTGGCTTCCAGACAGCAATCACATCAACCTCCTGACTTTTCCCACTTCTTAAATCACTTCCCGGGGACGAGTCTTTCAATGCATGCCCATTATCAGCTGCCACTCCCCAGTTCTCTGCATCACTTCTTTTCTCTCCCTGAAGGATCTCTTCTTCTAAACTTAAGGCTTCAATCACCACCTGTATATTGTTAGCCTTTCCTGGATGTCTCAAAGGCATTTCAAACTCTCAATATTTACAACCATAAACTCATAATATTCTCATGAAGCCTTCTCTTCCTTCTTTATTCCCTATATGGTGAAGAGCCACATCTTATACTCACCCAAGTCACCAGTCACCCAAGCCAAAATTCAGGGAGCAATGTGTGGGTCCTTCCTCCCTGAAATCCTGCCTATGTCATCAGTCACCAAATTCTACTCATGCTACTTCTCTGTTATTTCTAAAATCAGTCCCTCCCTTTCATCTCACTTTTTTTCAACTCACAATCTTAACTCAGATCTACATCTTCATACTGTAGCTACAGAGACATTTCTCAAATTCAAACTTGGCCATGTCTCTCTCTTTCTCACAACGTTCCAGGGGTTCCTTGCTGCCTTCAGGAGAAAGTCCACTCTCCACAATACGAAATCAAAGCTCTTTGATGAAGGTGGGTCCCTCTCCAATCTCAGCTCATGCCACTGGCCCTTTACACTAACAGTGTGCATCCACAAAGACACTGTGCTCTTGCCTCCACGCCTCTGCTTCTTCCCCTGTTGGCAGTACCCCCTAACACCCATGCCACACCGCACTACGTGGCCCAGGGAATGTCTATAAGATGGCTAAATCTCATCCAGACACTTTTCCTATGTGAAACCACAAGGCCATATTCATGTCATACTATGGCACTGTTCACATGAAATTATTGTTTTTTAAATGTGAACATATTTGCCTTTCCTCCCACATGGTGAATTCCTTGAGGATAGAACCTTGTCTTATTGGCCCTCTACTTTCAGTGACTACGACAGTGACTGGCACATAGAGAATGTCAAATAATTACCAAATAAATCAATAAATGCATGAATTAATGAATAAATTATCCACATCAGTCTCAAAGGAGCAATTCCACATGTTAACATCTCTCTGTAACAAGGATAAAGGGAGACAGGAGTATGACATATATTACCTTATTATATCAGTAAATTGCTTGTATTAATAGAGTCACAGACACGTAAAGGCCAATGAATACACCACCAGTATCACAACATACTGTATATTAAGCCTCAGTGCTTTGAAACTTAGTCATGTAAGATTTTATGCTACCTGCAGCAAGAATAAGGCAGAATCTATCACAGTCCTAGAGTCACACTAAAGGAAAAGAAATGAAGAGGGATGTTTGATCTTTTAGAGATATTTCATCCACAGAACAATAGCAGCTGTACCACCCCAGCTCAGGACAGCTCAGGTTGCAGTCTCTCACGGTCTGACCTGGACAGGCAGCCAACAGCAAGCATGGCCTTCACATACCTGCCCACTGATCCCAGAACTTCTTCCCTGCTTCAGAAATACAGTGTCAGTGGGAGAAGTGACTTGGAGTCACCAGATGGCAAAAGGAGGATACTAAGTCCCACGGGATCCTACTAGCTTAGAAGGGTTTTCTTATAAAGGAAAGGTTACCCTCGGGAGAATGTCCCAGAAAACTGTCTCTTTCCGTCTTCTCTACTCTACTTTTTTGGTCCATTTCTTTTCTTGGGCATCTGTCTGTGTCATTCAGCTCCTTCTTTTATGTCAATGATCCCTAACTCTGTACGCCTGGGCCTCAGCCTCTGACAGTGTTGTTTTTTGCTTCTAACTCTTTGAAAGAAATCAAACTCCTCCAACCGGGGACATAAAACATATGGATGAAAAGGTAGAAACCTTCTCTAATACTATTGAGATTTTCCTCACAAAGTTTCATTCAGAAACAGAGTCTCAAAAAATTGTAACACCAAAAAGGGCAGGAGTTGAAAGGGGCTAGTGGTTAAGCACCCAGCACTGAAATGACACAGAACTGAGCTCGATCCCTAATCTACCCTTGCTACCTGTGTGACCTAGACAAAGATTTCTTAATCCCTACCAGCCTCAGTCTCTTCATCTAAAAACCAGGAATGATAACGGCAGTCACTATATCACGAGACTGAGTGTTCTACTCTCCAGCTCCTTCCACCATGCCTACAAAGCTTTTGTCTCCCAAGACTTAATTAAAAAATAAACAAATAAAACACTTTGCTATTCTCTAACTCTTGTCCCTAAATCCCTCATTGCCTTTCCCATAAAATTTCTTGAAAGATAGCCTATGGTCTGTATTTATGCTTGGTCCCATTCTCCTTTCAGCTCAACGTTCTATGAACTTCTTACTTCAGCTAACAATGACTTAATTGGCAATTACAGTCCTTGTTCATGCCCGTTGCTCGCAATGATGAGACAAATCTGAAAAGAAATGAAAGCTTTCTCCATGGTAGGTGCCTCAAGACAAACTGGGTGGATGGGCTAGAGTGTTTACTTGGAGCAACCAGAAGCAGTATAATGGAAGGGATGATAGAGGAGTGCACTGGAGAAGGGGAGCCAAAGATCAGTGACAGACGAGAAGTACTAATACCAGGATCAAGCAGTGGACACACATGGCCAAGGAAAACAAGAGTGAAGGGTGTGGACCCAGCAGTGGCATCTGGGCCCATTTTTATAAGGTGCAGTTATTTGCCACCTGGGTGGGCAGCACTCATCCTACTTAAATTCTGTGTGGCATCTGTCACTATAGTTCCCTCCTCCACATTTTGGAAATACTCTCTTCTGTCCTGGATCCCAGGACATCACTCCCTCTTGGCTCTCCTCAAGCCCCTTGGGCAAATCTTCTTAGTTCTCTGCCTGGTGCCATCTCCTCTACCTGCAATGAGGGTCTACACTCAACTGGGCTCTCTTGTCTCCTCTCAGCTTGGGCTTTCTGATCATCAAATCCATTTCTGCCTCTTCTTCTTGGACAGGAAGCTAGAATACAGTTCCCAGCCGCCCCTGCAGTCAGGCGTGGCCACATGACTGAGTTCTAGCCAACAGAAAGCAAGCATAAGTGATGTTCACCATCTCTAGGACTGGCCCTTAAAAACTCTCCCTTGAGATCCTGCACACTCTTCCCCTTCTTGCTGGCTACATGTCCACACCTAGGACAACCTTGGAATGGAGGCAATGAAGATGGCAGAATGTCTTTCTACCTGGTCCCCTGAATGACTGCACAGAGAAAAGCCCTCACTGTGAATCAGAAACACATGTTGGAGTTTATGTGAATAAGAAATAAATTTCTACTGTGACAAATCACTGAAATTTTGAGGTTTATCTGTAACAGCGGCTACCATCTTTGCTGTTAAATCCCAAATCTGTATATCATTAGTCCAAACTTGTATTCTTAACACTAGACTCAAATTTCTAATTTCTTCCCTCTTCTTTACCAGACTAACTCCTAACGCTTTTCAAGAATGATTCCTTGGACCTGCCAGTTTGGCTTGGGTTTCTTTCCTCTGTGTTTCCACAGTGCCTTACTTATTACAGTTAACGTAACTGTCTGTATAATCATCTGCCAACTCTATGGTGAACTTTTTGAGGTGAAAGACAGTGTTTTAATCTCTGTATACTCTGTGACCAGTTGGAATGCAGGAATAGTTTGTAAGAACAAATAGACTAATGAACAAATAAAGCAATTAGGATTTGTCATATTAAAAACATGAAGGCCCAAAGCTGATGTGATCAAAGTTTATAAAATAATGAAAGGGTGGAGAAGCTGAATGGGAAACTTTTAAAATGAATCCTCAGAAAAAGAGAAAGAAGAAGAAATGGCTAAAGGTTGAAAGAGGGATTTTAAAGATTTGAGGAAAAACAAAAGACGGCTTTACTGAGTAGCTAGTAAACCTGAACTTCTTATAAAATGATAGGAGATATGATAAAAGTTTGTACAACATCACGAAAGGAACCTTGGTTTATCTAGAGTATTGCCCAAGCCTTTGGAGTTGATCGCAAAGAGAAAATACAGGCTTCCAGAACACATTCCTTAGGTCCCTGGAGGAGAGGAGACATTTAAAGCCCCTCTTTCATAATAATATCAAAATCATTGTTTAAATATATTACAGTGATGTTGCCTCATGTTCCACCGGCTAATATCCCAGTGACAATTCACCACGGTGCCCCCACCCTTTGTGCATTAGCACTTAAAGCATCTAAGCTGAGCCCAAGGTGAGAGGCAGGTGACCAAAAGTGGGACTAGAGAACAATCCAGAACTTTCCAGGGCATTCTTTCTCGCTCCCTCACCCCTCTGCATACAGAATTTCCCTGTGCAAGCCAAGGAAGAACTATTACAAAGCCCAGGTGTGACTTACAGAAGCAACCAGCATTCTCACTCTACTTCCACGACTTTTCCCCTCTCCGTGCCTGGGAAAATCCACACAAAGGAATGACTAGACTAATCAAAAGTTTGACTATTTCAGTGACTTCTATTTACTCTATGAAAACTGACTTTTAAAATACAGATCATAAACGATAGCTGGGTCTTGTTCATCCTTGACCTTTCAATTGCTTGCACTGGTCGAGACATTTACCTTTCATCTGCAAAGACGTGACTGATCTAAAGGGAGCTGAAACATAAAACAGACACTTCCCTTTTACAGAAACAATATTTAACCTTTAACTCAGAACTTCATTCTGAAAGATTGAAAGTATGCACTCACCTGTAGCTGGGATATAGTTAAAGGGTATCGGAATAATATCCAAGTAACACCTTCACTGCAAGGCGGAATAGTAAGAGAGCCTTCGTACACCCAATAATCACGCAGCAGGGGGTCTGTGCAACCACGTGGCCACGTCACGGAAAGGCAAGTTAGTTAATAAGAATTTTGAAGATCCGACAATAATTTTCAAAATTATAAATTGTCCAAACAACACTGCTTAGACTGATGTCATTTTTAAACTAGAACCTCACATGTGTATTCTTAAACCAATCATCATGGAGAAAAAAACCAATGAAAAACATGATAAATTCTTTTTCTATTATTAATAGTGATTTCTATCAATGGATTACATATATTATACATACCCGAATATGGCTAAATAAATTTTAGATATTTAAACTTGATATATATGTATATCAAGTTTAGTCACTCTAGGAGATGTGTACCTATGGTTTTCTTTTTACTTTATTGGAGGATTTACCTGATTGATTATTCCTAATATTTACTGAATGCTTACTACGTATGAGGCACTATTCTAAGTATTTTACCTTAACTCACTCAATTCCCAAAACAAATCAATGAGACAGGTACTATTACTAGCCCCATTTTTCAGATGGGGAAATTGAATTACAGGGGGTTACGTAATTTGCCTAAGGTCACTCAGCTAATAACAGGCAGAGCCGAGATTTGAACCAAAGCAGTCTGGCTTCACAGTCTGTGTTTTTAATCATTCTGTTCTAGCTACCTCTACCTTGCTTTTCAACAGAAAAATATTAAAATCTTATTATGATAGGACAAAAGAAAACATTCCTATGAAATCTTTTAGCTCTGCACTAGAGGAACTCATGATTGAATACGATACGTAAATATTCATCATATGGCAAAAACTGGTTTGTTGGAGAGCAATGAAATGTAGAAAGTAGAAGATTCAATGCATCAACCTATTCGCTTTTGTTTGAAACACTAAGAAATTTCACATAATTTAGGCAGAGAAAAGTGAAGACCCAAATTCTGTACAAAACAACCTGAAATAACTACAGACTATATTCTGAGTAATTTATACACAATTCTTACCTTTTGGGGCATACTTAAATATGTAGAATAATAGCTAAATAACAGTACCATTGCAAAGAGATAAGTTACCTTAGAAAATTAGATATACTCACTCTAGAGATTAATAAGAACTTCACTGATCAATCTGAGAAGCACATCAAGGTTATGTTATTATGCTACTGCTGGACACAGAAGTAGCAATTTTTACAAATGAAAATCCAAAGAAAACTCTTCATGGATTAATGGAACTAGTGGCAAAGTATTTATTATTTTAAAAGGTTTACTCCCATGTTTAGAGCAATTTGAAACTGGTACCTACTACAGAGAAGAGAAATTGTAAAGAAACTTTATCAACTAATAATATATAGTTATCTACACTCTGACGGACACAACACAGTCATATCAACCCAGTTAAAATTGACCTTATGCAATCAGATGAATACTTACCTGGTAATAAAGTGTTAGGATTAAAGCAGGGTATGGTTTTGGACTTCCCCTGAAAAAGAAAAAAATTTACCCCAAGTTACCGTAAAATTTAGAAATTTTAGAATAAAAGCTTTATTAGCACTAAAAATCCAAGTTGAAGTCTTGTCTGAAAGGCATCACTGGACCCCAAAGATTTGTGGGTATCTCATTCTGTCTTCTCACTGGAGCAACAGTGTCTGGATCCAACAAGATACTCCTGCTCTGTGTCTATGGCTATTTTCTTTGCTACTGCAGTTCAATTTTCCCTGTAATTCCTGGTGTGAAAGTTACAACTGTCCGTCTAGTGTCTGTTTGTCCCACGTCAGCTACTTTTCCTGCTCCTAGCGCTCCATCCCAGAGATTGGGCCTTGAGGTAAAACACCTGAACGCTGGCTCGGAATTCTTTTGAAAGGGCTTTCCTCCAGTTGCACTGACCTCAGCTCCTAACTTGCTTGGCATTACCACCAGGCTCCCAAAATTCTGTTTGGTCCCACTTGGATATGGTAACTCAGCTCTGGGATTGACTCCAGATGGTCTCCTCCAGAGAGAGAGAAAGGATGTTCGGATGAAAACATTTAATTTCAATCAACTTCTATCAAAGCTAGATTTAAATTTCAATAAAATATTTGTGCCATTATTCAACAATTCACGTTTATGATCACTATTTTAAGTAGTGCCATTTAAATTACTGTGGCTTTAGAGGAAAACAGACCCGGCATGGCAGTGGGATGTCTCTTATAAGATTTCTAACGCAGACATAATGGAGAGAGTTAATGCATAATCTCGAAGTTTCTTTCTTACTTTTAGGGACTATTTGACACACTAAAGAATCCAGCTTTCTTGTCTCCAATCTTCCTCCTGCATTTCAGAATGACTGATGTCCTATTAGCTGAAGAAATAAAGAAAAATTTCTCGACCCATTTCTATTGGACAAATGTCAGTCAAAATGTGTGCTGGACCCCTTTCTACCAGCTTCTTTGACTAGCCTGTGCTTTCGCTTGGTAGCTGGATTCATTCTGAGCCTGCTCAAGACATCTCCAATAGAGATTCTTGCCTGGTTCAAGGTGCCCTGGGCTTGTGCTAGTGTAGAGCTAATCAGACTTCCTTCCCAGATTGGTTTTAGAATTGGCCTTGGGTCTTTGGGTCCCTGTGCTGCATCTCCAGTAGCCATACAAGATCAAACTACTCCCCCACCAAGACCACTCAGATTCAACTGACTCAGTGTGAGCATAAAAGGCTTATACTGTTAAGACCTGAAACCATAAAACTCCTAGAAGAAAATATAGGCAGTACACTCTTTGACATTGGTCTTAGAAGGATCTTTTTGAATACCATTTTTACTAGGACAAGGGAAACAAAAGACAAAATAAACTAATGGGACTTCATCAGACTAAAGAGCTTCTGCAAAGCAAGGAAACTAGGATCAAAATGAAAAGACAACCCAGCAACTGGGAGAAAATATTTGCAAATCATACATCCGACAAGGGGTTAATCTCCATAATATATAAAGAATTCATACAACTGAACAACAAAAAAACAAATAACCTGATCAAAAAATGGGCAGAGGATATGAACAGACATTTTTCCATTGGACAGATGGCCAACAGGCACATGAAAAGATGTTCAACATCATTAATCATCAGGGAAACGCAAATCAAAACTACGATAAGATACCACTTTACACCCATTAGAATGGCGATAAACACCAAGACAAAAAAAAAAAAACAAATGTTGGAGACGCTGTGGAGAAAAGGGAGCACTCATATACTGCTGGTGGGAATGCAAACTGGTGCAGCCACTGTGGAAAACAGTATGGCGATTTCTCAAGAAATGAAAAATAGAAATACCATATGACCCAGTTATCCCACTACTGAGTATTTATCCAAAGAACTTGAAGTCAATAATTCAAAGAGATTTATGCACCGCTATGTTCATTGCAGCATTATTCACAATAGCCAAGATGGGAAAGCAACCCAAGGGCCCACTGACTGATGACTGGATAAAGAAGACATGGTAAATATATATATACACACAACGGAATACTACTCAGCTATTAAAAAAATACAAAATCATCCCATTCACAACAACATGGAGGACCTTGAGGATATGATGTTAAGCAAAATAAGCCAGACAGAGAAAGACAAACACCGTATGATTTCACTCATATGTGGAAGATAAAGAAACACACAGACAAAGAGAATAGTTTAGTGGTTACCACAAGGGAAGGGGGTTGGGAGGCGAGCATAAGGGGTAAAGGGGCACATATATATAGTAATGAGCAAATAATAACGTACAACTGAAATTTCACAATGTTATAAACTATTATGACCTCAATTTAAAAAAAAGGTGTATATTGTATATAACAGAATTTGGCTTCCCATCAATAGTGGGCCAAATCACTACAAGGTCAGAGCAAGCTAAACCACCTTATCTTGAATATATTACCTTATGGCTTATGTGCACTGTCTTTTTTTGTTTTACATAAATACTGTCAAGTATGGTTGCCACAATTTTTGTTTCATTTACACAATTTTCCTATAACCAATGTGTGGAAAGGGTTAACTCAGCAGGCCTGGGTTGCTCAAATCCTGCACATTCCAAAATAAGGCCTGTCTTCAAGAATGGTCCTTGGCTGGCTCCTGGTAAATAGTCCCTGAGTCCTTGAACCACACTAGATTTATGGTGAACACTTGTGTTTGTATGCCTAAGGCCTTGTGCCATACTGTGCAAGTTCAACCAGATAAAATTTATCCTGACAATGTGACTGATAGTGAATGCCTGGTGTTGCTCAGGGTGAGGGTGGGAGGACTGGAAGCAGAGTAGCTGAGGTCAGTCACACAGGCACTGCATGCTTACATAACTGACCCCTAATAAAACCCCTGGACACCAAGGCTCAAGTGAGCTTCCCTGGTTGGCAACCCCTCGCACATGCTGTGACATGCTGCTGGGAGAATTAGGTGCATCTCCATGGGACTCTGCTTGGACGGGACACCTGGAAGCTCATGCCTGGTTTCTCCTGGACTTTGCCTCATGCATCTTTTCACTGTGCTGATTTTTGACCTGTATCCTTCTACTGTAATAAACCACAACCACGAGAAGAATGGCTTTTCTGTGAGTACTTTTAGTGAATCACCGAGCCTGAGGGTGGTCTTGGGGAGCTCTGATACAACCAGTAATTTTATTTTCTCTTAAGTAACGACTTACCTTATACTGAATATCCTGGAGGATTTCAGTCACAGCCTTCAGGCCTGCGTGCTCTTTTCCTATCTGAAATATGTAAAGCATGATCCATAACCACAAAATTGTTAAATGCTTAGCTTTTACTCAAAATAACTAACAGAAGCAAGGTTCAAGTCCACCTGAATGCCTTTCTTGGGGAGTAATTAAATGACCTTTTTATTAATAACCAGGTCAACATCTACTTAATGCAATGAAAGTTGTAACAGAAGCTAGTAAATAAAGGATTAGATATGCTCTTGGACATTTCCAAGAATCCATTCTAAATTCATCTTGCTGTGTACAGGTATCACCCACTGTGCTATATATATCAAATGATATAATACTGCAATGTAAACATTTCAAGGATATTTCTGAATTAAAATTACTCATCACCTGCCCAAACCCTCCTCTTTTTACCTTTGGCATTTCTAGATCACTGTTATAAAGATTTTATCAATGTTGAAAAAATTTTATTAACTCAGAAAAGTGAGCATGTAATTTCATGTTAACATCACCAAAATCAGGAAATTCCTTGATTGCCACTGGACACAATTCTATAATCACCTTTTCATTAAGTAAATCACAATAAGCTGTTCATAGCTTTCTATTTTAAAACATTATATATCATTACATATTTTTAGTGTATAAAATGCTCCAAAGAATTTGAGACTTCAAAAAAGTCTGATATTAAGTATTCTTGACTTTAAAAATTATTAACACAATCTGATTTCCACTTTTCAATCAAGTTTCGACAGTCCATGATAATGGAGGACCAGTAATAGAGAGAATTTATAACCTCAGACAAACAATCATTGTTATCATTCACTTTTTCTCTTCCAATAAATTTTCGGAGAATGACCAATAAGGAGCTAGAGTAGCTGTCAGCATGTTCACAGTTTCTGTTTCTGTTTCTCTCCAGGTGAACCAACTGTGAAACAGACTAGGAGAAAGGGCACCAAAGAGGAAGGAAGAGAGACAAGAAACTTACGTCATCTAAGTTGGTCAGTCAGTTCAAAATAATCAAGACTTTAACTATTTTCCAAGTGGCTGTAATTCCCTAGATAGGCTGTGAAAACAGAAAATGAATTCTCTAAAGTTAAAAAAAAATGCCTAGGGCAAATGTACTCATGAGTGCAAAAGCCTGGCCCTTTAGGCAGAAGCCCTCACCTGATCTTCAGGGGAAATGGACCTCTCTTGGTTTTATCGGTTTAACCATGATGCAGCATTTGAATGCCTAGGCCAACAGCTGGGGTCTGTTTTCATTTCGTGCATCTCCTGTCAGATGATAACTCTTTGAAGAGTCCACATGTGAACACAATGTGGTAGTGCAGGAGCAAGGGCATTTGCATTGGCTGCTTGAGTTCTGAGTGTGACTTTTTAGTTTTGGGCAAGTTTACTTAACTTGTATGTCCTTCAGCTTCCTCATCTATACAGTGAGGAGGATAAAAATGATACAGTTGAAGATAAGACTCAGTCAAACAAAGAACTTAGAATCGGACATGGTGTGTTGTAATTCAATTAACATCACCCATTGTAATTCTTACTCAGAATGCCATACGGCATCAAATACAGTTTTTACGTATAGTAGCACTTAATAACTATTATTGGCTCTTTCCATCTATAAAGATTCTTTACTTTGTGTGTAAAACTTTACATCTTGCAAGAAACTCCAGTTATTGCTCTATCTCTTTCCTTTCCTGGTAATTAATTTCTAGCTTTATAGCATTATAATCAGAAAAGATGCTTGTTATTATTTCAATTTTTTTAAATTTATAGAGGCTTGCCTTGTTTCCCAACACATGGTCTATCCTTGAGAACGTTCCAGGCGCACTGGAGAAGAATGTGTATTCTGCTGTTTTTGGATGGAGTATTGTATATATGTCTATTAAGTCCAACTGGTTTAGCTTTTTGTTTAATTCCACTGTTTCCTTGCTGATTTTCTGTCTGAATGATCTATCCATTGATGTGAGTGGGGTGTTGAGTTCGCCTACTATTACTGTGTTATTTTTAATATCTTCTTTTAAGTTTGTTAATAGGTCTTATGAACTTTGGTGTGCCTGTGTTGGGTGCATAGATATTTATGAGCGTTATTTCTTCTTGATAGAGTGTCCCTTTGATCATTACACACTGCCCCTCTTTGTCTCTCTTTACCTGCTTATCTTGAAGTCTACTTTGTCTGATATAAGTATTGAGACACCTGCTTTCTTTTGTTTGCCATTAGCTTGGAGTATTGTCTTCCACCCCTTCACTCTGAGCCTGTATTTGTCATTGGAGCTGAGGTGTGTTTCCTAGAGGCAGCAAATTGTTGGATCTTGTTCTTTAAGCCATCTTGCCACTCTGTGTCTTTTTATTGGAGAATTCAATCCATTTATGTTTAGGATGATTATTGACATATGAGGGCTTAATGCTGTCATTATATCACCCATTTTCTGGTTTACCTGCATGCATTTCCTGTGTTTTTTGTCCTGTGTGTTTTGGTCTACCCATTGAATTATGTAGTTTTTTATGATGTGTTTCTCCATTTTTTCCTTATTTATTTTTTGTCTCTGTTCTGCTTTTTGTTTAGTGGCTACCCCGAAGCTTGAATTCAGAATCTTGTGTATAAGATAGTCATTTTCTGGGGCCAGCCCAGTGGCGGAGTGGTTAAGTTTGCACGTTCCGCTTCAGCAGCCCGGGGTTTGCCAATTTGGATCCCAGGTGCAGACATGGCACTGCTTGGCAAGCCATGCTGTGGTAGGCATCCCACATAGAAAGTAGAGGAAGATGGGCATGGATGTTAGCTCAGGGCCAGTCTTCCTCAGCAAAAAGAGGAAGATTGGCAGCAGTAAGCTTAGGGCTAATCTTCCTCAAAAAAAAAAAAAAAAAAAGGTAGTCCATTTTCTGATGGCCTCTTATTTCCTTAGTCTGAACTGATTCAATCCCTTTCCTCTTCCCCTCCTAAGTTGTTTTTCTCATATCTTATTACAACTTGTGTTGTGAGTTTGTGGTTAAAGTGACAAGACTGTCTTTGTTTTTGGTGTTTTCCTTCCCTTTGGCCTAATGCTGTAGTTGAATATTTGCTATCCTATTCTGATTCTGTCTACCTATTTATCTCCTTACTCTGTGTTTTGTGACCCCTTTTTTTCTTTTTTCAGGTACAAGGGCCTTCTTGAGGATTTCTTGGGTGGGGGGGGGGCGGGCATCTCATGGCTATGAAGTCCCTTAGCTTTTGTTTGTCTGGGAAAGATTTAATTTCTCCCTCAAATATGAAGGATATTTTTGCTGGATAGAGTATTCTGGGCTGAAGATTCTTGTCTTTTAAAGTTTTGAATTGTCATTCCATTCTCTCCTAACTTGTAAGGTTTCTGCAGAGAAATCTGCTGAAAGCCTGATAGGAGTTCCTTTGCAGGTTATTTTCTTCTGCCTTGCTGCCCTGATTATTCTTTCTTTGTCATTCATTTTTTCCAGTTTTACTACTATATGCCTTGCAGTAGGTCTTTTTAAATTGACAAATCTAGGAGATCTGGAACCTTCTTCCACACATATTTCCCTCTCTTTCCCTAGATTTGGGAAGTTCTCTGCTGTGATTTCTTTGAACATGCTTTCTGCTCCATTCTTCTCTTCACCTTCTTGAATACCTATAATTCTTGTTGCATTTCCTCATTCAGTCAGATATTTCTCAGAGACTTTCTTCATTTCTTCTTAGTCTCAGTTCTCTCTCCTCCTCTGTCTGGAGCATCTCAACATGTCTGTCTTCAATTATGCCGATTCGCTCCTCTATGATGTCCACACGAGCATTCAGGGAATCCGTATTTTGTTTTATCTCTTCCATTGTGTCTTTCATCTCTAATATTTCTGATTGATTCTTCTTTATAGTTTCAATCTGTCTTGCGAAGTAGCTCCTGAACTCGTTGAATTGTTTCTCTACATTTTCTTTTACCTCGTTTTTTGATGATAGCTGTTTTGAATTCGCTGTCATTTAGCTTACATATTTCTGTGTCCTCAGGACTGAGTTCTGGGTGCTTGTCGTTTTCTCTCTGGTCAGGAGATTTGATGTAGTGTCTGATGTTGGAAGGTCGGCTTTTTCTCATTCTGATATTATTCAGTTGCAGGTACAGCCTATTGCCACTGGGTGGGGGTCGAGAGCCACATATTCTGAGCCCTCCACCTTTAGCCGAGATGGTGCAGGGCAAGTAGGGGGAGGGGCGCTTTCTCCCATGTGCAGTGCAGGATTTATCGATCAGCTCTCACTATCTAGTCTCCTGGGGTCTTGGCTTGATGAGGTCACCCCACATGAAAACTTTCACCCCATTAGAGGGCTTCCCTCTAGGCTACAAGAGCCGGTGGGAGTCCTGGGTGATCCTGCGGACACACAACCCCTCCCCCACTCCTTCTCTCATGGATCCTCCCACAGCAGCGATCCACAGTCTTCACAGGAGGAAGTAAAGTTCTCTCGTACCCCATTCCAGCTCCTCCGAGGGGGGAATCCAGCCTCTCCGCCCTCTGTGGTGTGGCTGCATGTCTCTTCGAGGTTTTTGTGTTGTTAGGATGTCTTCTGTTGGAGAATGGTTGCCCCTTTTTGTTGTATGTTGGAGAGGAGAGAGTCCCGGGCAAGTTCACTCTGCCATGATGCTGACGTCAGCCCTCATTCCTTTCCTTCTTTGCCAAACTTCTACATGAAGAGGTTGCAACAACCAAAAAGCAAGTATAGATGATACTCTGCACATCCCAGCCCCTAAAATCCTCTAGCAATCCAGGTGGTAACACAACCTGGTGCCAAGAGTCCACTAGGAATCATCAGACCAATTAAGTTCTTATCTCTCACATTTGCCACTTTTTCACCATCACCCAAAATGCAAACCTTCTGGGTAGTTTCCTCTCCTGGAACCTCAGCCCTGCACGGCCCTGTATTTTTCCATTTCTAACTCTAATCTCCTCTCATTTTCCACTGTGCCCTCCAGAACATGGGGATGACTCCCCATCTTTGACAAGCTCTCCCATCACCTCCTGGTCTGTGTGAACTCCCTCAGGTTTGCCCAGGGCCACATCTCTCCCAGGCCTTTCAAGTGGACACTGTGCATCCTCCCTCAGAGACAAGACTGAAAGCTGTTGTCAGAGCCCTGCTGTTCCCTTCAGTTGGGTACTCTGACCCACATGCATTAGGCCTACTCTGATACTATCATGCTCTACTTGTTGCAAAGTTAAACTGTTGCAAAGTTTTAAAAAAAATAACCCATTGGTCATTCCCTCGTAGTCATCATCTCCTGCTGTCACTCTGGAGGATTTCAACATCCCTATGGGTGACCTGTCCCCTGCCTGGCCTGTTTACCCTTCAGTCTATGGCTTTCAGCCCCATTCCATCTCAGCAAACCAATCCTGAGAACAGACTCTAGATTTGTGTTCCCAGCTCCAAAAGACCATTCCCTCTGACCATAACTTCTCATCCATCCTGGTCTGCCTCTCTTTTCTCTCTTCCCATTCACTGACCACAAGGGGCCAAGGCTCTTAAGAGTCTCTTGGCTTTGTCTCTTTCCCTTCCTGCCTATACTGAATGGCATCTCTTCAACCACTCTCAATTCTCTAAGCCTTTTGTCCTCCTAAATCATCTGTTCTTCAATGGGTCAATGCAACAATTTTCTAGAATTCTCTACTCCTCTACCTGGATAGAGAACAATCCACAATACATTGTCCTGTACCATCTGGGATGTCCAATCTGAAGTGAGTCTCCCACAGTGACTGTAAAGTCTATTATCACTCCCCCCAGGCTATTTCACAACCCAATCCCACACCCATGTTTCCCTTGCTCTATAAATAATTTTGCTTCGTGTGTCTCAGAGATAATAAAGGTCATCAAGCATGAAGTCCCCCCATTTCCTGTCTTTCTTCACCTACTAATTTGCCCCATTTGTACCCACCCTTTTCTCCCAGCCCTCTATTTCGGAGAAAGGGTGTGTCCCCTCCTATCCGAGGTTAGTCCAACCACAAAACCTCTCCATCCTCTGCCCTCCTGGCTCCTCTAGGACTTTCCTACATCAATTATCCCCTTTCTTTCCGATATTTTTAAACTCTACCTCTGCACTAGTTCTTTTTGCTCAGAATAAAAACATAGGCAGATCTCAGATCTCAAAATAAAACAAACAGACCCTTGCTGCACATCACCACTAGCCATTACCCTGTCTCCCTTTCCTCCAGTTTCTTGAAGGGAAGTCTACCCTCACTGCCTTCCGCTTCCTCTGCTCCATTCTCCCTCTCCTCTTGCCTAAGTGCAAGACCCCCAGGGAGACTTCCTCTCCTCTCTGCTTCAGCTGGTACTCCTGATCAGTCCTACTTTCCTTCGTGAACTTTTGCTCTTATACTTTCTGCAATTCTATTCTCTCCTGAGGAAGGCATTTTCACACAGATATCCTGAATTTTTCCCCACAGCAAATTTATGGAAAGTTAAAACAAGTATGCATGCTTTCAAGCTTCCCTTGCCTACAATAACGAGTTGGTTTCAGGAAATACTGATGCTCATTCCAAGAGTCTTGGCTTCCAATCCAGTGCTCTCTCAGTCCACATCACCTTTTATATGCTCATAATCAGTAAGTGAAAATGTTGTTACCACATTTAATTCCACTCACAAGTATTTATTGAGTACCAACTCCAAAGATGAAACTAACATGTCCTCTTCCTTTCTATATATGACTACTCAGTTATTTGTATGCTTATTTTATTTTATTGTATTATTATTTTTATTATTTTTTTATTTTTTTGAGGAAGATTAGCCCTTAGCTAACATCTGCCACCAATCCTCCTCTTTTTGCTGAGAAAGACTGGCCCCGACCTAACATCCATGCCCATCTTCCTCTACTTTATATGTGGGACGCCTGCCACAGCATGGCTTGCCAAGCAGTGCTAGGTCCGCACCCGGGATCTGAACTGGTAAACTCCAGGCTGCCAAAGCAGAATATGCAAACTTAACCACTGTGCCACCAGGCTGGCCCCAGGAGACATTTTCTAAATCATTTCTCCAAAGACCTTGAATGCCTCTCTTAAGAAAATTTCTAATGAGTAAATGAATGATGTTCTACCAATGAATATTGCTGCTCTCTCATGACCCACAAAGATCCAGTTTTCTATTTCGAAATTATCAGTGTTCTCTGTATATGTGTTTAATGTCACCTGTAAGTAATAAAACTGAGAGAGAACAAAAAACATTCTGTAAAATGAATGTGAAATAAGCACCTCTAAAAAATACAACAATTAGAGCTGGAGACCATTTACCTGAACAAACAAAGCAATGATGGCGATCCCATGGGGCTTCCCAACAGCCTCATCAATACTGCTGAACAGGGTGGAGTTCCAGTGGATCAGATGGAGCTGGGTAAGCAATAGACAGGTCACCTCATTACTTAATATACTTCTGTTTCGAAAAACAACAACATATCAACTTCTCCTTAACTGTATCTATACTTTATCATATGCAACAAGAGTATCACAAAGACACAAATAGATAACTGCTTTAATACCAGTTTTCTGTAGGAATGCCTTCCTTCTTTTTTTATTGGGATCAGATTGGTTTACAACATTATGTAAATTTCAGGTGTACATCATTATATTTAAACTTGTGCATAGACTACATCGTGTTCACCACCAAAAGTCTAGTTACCATCCATCACCATACACATGTGTCCCTTTACCCTTTTCACCCTTCCTCCACCTGCTTCTCCTCTGGTAACCACCAATCTGTTCTCTGTATGTCTGTGTTTGTTTATTTATCTTTCACATATGAGTGAAGTCAAATTGTAGTTGTCTTTCTCTGTATGACTTATTTCACTTAGAATAATATCCTCAAGGTCTATCTGTGTTGTCCTAAATAACAAGATTTCATCTTTTTTTTAGGCTGCGTAGTATTCCATTGCATACATATATATATATGTATGTATGTATACCACATCTTCTTTAGCCACTCATTCATTGATGGGCACTTAGGCTGTTTCCAAGTCTTGGCTATTGTGAATAATGCTGCAATGATCCTAGGGGTACATATATATTTTTGAATGTGTTTTCATGTTCTTTGGAGAAATACCCAGAAGTGGAATAGCTGAATTGTATGGCAGTTCTATTTTTAATTTTTGGAGGAATTTCCATACTGTTTTCCATATTGGCTGAACCAATTTACATTCCCACCAGCAGTGTATGAGGGTTCCCTATTCTCTACATTCTCTCCAACACTTGTTATTTCTTGTCTTCTTAATAATAGCCATTCTGACAGGCATGAAGTAATATCTCATTGGGGTTTTAATTTGCATTTCCCTAATCATTAGCAATTTTGAACATCTTTTCACGTGCCCATAAGGCCTTCCTTCTTATTTCTGAACAGAAGCAATGCTTAGAGGATCGCTGCCTCTCACATTCTGCTTTAGTCCTACAGGAGCACATTTAAGGAGACTTGCAGATTTCATATTGATTTAGTTGTCTTTCCTTAAATGTCATCCCCTCTGGATCGCAGTGGAACAAAACTCCGGACCTGGGCACAAACACTAGAACTCATTCAAAGAATTAGTTCCTGCATAATCGTGTACCAGTATTTCCACTAAGAATAGTACAAAGCCAATCTCAAATTCTGGTCAGTTATTTCAACTCTCTAAGAACATCCAGAGATCGCATCCTATACAAAATGCTGCATCTTTTTAAAGCCATGGTAAATTAATGAATGCTGACGTGGCTCTAAAAGAAGGCCATTTTCTGCACTAGAGATAAAATTTTATCTGTGAAGGAATCATAACCAATGCTCTAGAGGACTCCTCATTCCTAGCCTCATAAAGCTTTGTAGCTTTCAAGTTTGTCTAGAATATGCACTTGCTCCTATGGCACTGATAAAACACTAGCAAGAGGCCAAATGCAATCCCTTGGTTAAAATCAAATGGCCACTGAGGTTCTTAGCATAAAAGTGGCTACGTAAACCTTCTCCCTGGCATACTATCTTCATCACTATAGCTTTTAATCAAGTTATAATTACTCAAAACACTGCCTCAGTTAAAACTTAGTTCTAACCCAAAAAGATACAGCTAAAATTCAATCCCCATGTCATTTTAGCATCCACATTAAAATATTAAGGAAAATTATCACGAGGATGGCCACAAATTTGATTCTTCGACTGCTGAATTTGTGCAACTAGAATTCAAGATTATAAGGCTGACCACTAGAGGGAGTAAGGAAGTCCTCTGTCTAGAAGACAAAGGCTAAGTCAGGATAGGCCAGGCTATGAAACACCCACCCAGACTGTGACCGCCCAGCAAATGCAACAGTCAAGGCACTGCCTTTAGGAAAACAATGTTCTACAATCTTTCAATTACTAACGAAGGACAGACCAATTTTAATCTTTCCTTTTCTGGCTGCAACAATAGCATAGGCATCCCAGTGGTACACACAAGGGTACAGGGATACAGATAAGTGTACAGTGGTACAGATAAGAACTGATTGCTTCGATTAAGTCAACAAATAAGGCCCAAGGTTGAAATCTATTTTTATCCAACAGATTACAAAGTTCAAATCAACATTTTTCTTACTTCTCCTAGCAACATTATGGGGTATTTTTTCTGAAACAAAACAAACTGAAAAAGCATGGTTGGTTTGGTGTTTTTTTGACACTCCTCATAATTCAGCATCATCACACACACCTACTCCTCAAACACAGCTTCACATTTTTTTGCATTTACAAAACTGAGGGTTCCCCCTCCCTGAGTGTGTGCTGCACATGGTGACCTCGTTTCAAGGAGGACAGGATGGAAAAGTAACTGCACTGCGGGGAAACCTGACGAACACCACCTGAGCCAGGTGCTCAAGGTCAGCAGCAACAGTCACAGACGTGTTTACAGTCCGGACTCTTGACATGGTGTGAGGAAAATGACATTCCACCTCTGCGGTCTTCTTCCCAATAATCCACAACTCCAGTCTAATCCTGAGTTTTTCTCAGGACAGATCTCAATAGAGGGACATTCTACAAAATGCCTGACCAGTTCTCCTCAAAACTGTCAAGGGCAGGGCAGCCCGGTGGCATGGTGGTTAAGTTCACACACTCTGCTTCAGTGGCCTGGGGTCCACAGGTTCAGATCCCAGATGTGGATCTACACACCGCTCATCGAGTCACGCTGTGGCAGTGTCCCACATACAAAAAATAGAGGAAGATTGGCAAGTGTTAGCTCAGTGACAATCTTCCTCAAGCAAAATGAGGAAGACTGGCAACAGATGTTAGCTCTGGGCCAATCTTCCTCACCAAGAAAAAAAAAAGAAAGAAAACACCTGTCAAGGTCATCAAAAACAAAGAAAGCCTGAGAAAATGTCACAGCAAAGAGAAGCCTAGAGAAACACGAGAGCTGATGTAAAGTGGTAGCACAGGTACAAGAGCTCTTGGAACAGAAAAAGGGCATCAGGTCAAAACCAAAGAAATTGAACAAAATAAAGAATTCATGTATCGATACTGGTCCACTAATTATAACAAATGCACCATACTAATGTAAGATGTTAACAACAGGGAAAATTGGTTGTGGGTTATATGGGAACTTTCTGTACTATTCTCATAATTTTCCTGTAAATCTAAAACAGCTCTAAAAAATACACACTATTTAAAAAAAAAAGAAAGAAAAGAAAAGAAAAATTAAGGAAAATGCTGGCACTTCCACAAACCCACACTAAGAAGGATAAAAGAAGATAACCATGACTTTTGTGTGACTCGCACAAAAACACAAAATGAAAATAGCAAAAGAAGTTCCACCACCTGGTGCGCATTCTACCATCTGGGTCTTAATCACTTGAGACGGCGTCTCAGGGGCAGAAAGAGTCTTCTCTCACAGTCAAAGCTCTACCCTGGTACTTACAGAGAAATCCTCTTCTCCTGGAGGCGCTTTCTCTCATTTTAAGACCAAACAAAACATCATTAGAGATCCCCTTTCCACATCACTAAAGGATGGTTAATGCAAGTACCAGGCAAATTTCCAATACAATCCGGAAATCAGTTGTAACTTCGTAGAAGTAACTTAGATGCACAACCCACAAACATAACACACTTGACACTTCTATTGCCTCTCGGCTTGAGCTCACTCTGTGCTCCCGAGCCCTCCCTGGCTCCACCTGTACTAGTTTGCTAAAGCTGCCATAACAAAGTGCCACAGACTGAGTGGCTTAAATCATAGAAATTTACTTCCTCACCGTTCTGGGGGCTTGAAGTCTGAGATCAAGGTGTCGGCAGGGTTGGTTTCTCCTGCAGCCTCTTTCCTTGGCTTGTACACGGCCACCTTCTCCCTGTGTCCTCACATCGTCTTTCCTCTGTGCATGTCTGTGTCCAAATTCGTTCCTCTTATAAGGGACCAGTCATGCTGGATTAGGACCTGCCCCAATGACCTCATTTTCACCTAATTACTTCTGCAAAGATCCTGTCTCCAAATATGGTCACATTCTGATGTCCTGGGGGGTTAAGACTTCAACATATGAATTGGCCGGGGTAGGGCGGTGGCAAACACAATTCTGCCCCTAACACCATCTATCTCACCCTTTTCCTTTCTTTCCTCCTGAATGAAGTTTTTTTTTCAGATCTCAAAAGCTAGAGCTATTCACATCGACTTCTGTTTCCCCCGTAGCCTTTTTTATTCCTATCATCTTATATTTTGCCTTCTATTAGTGTTGGCTCAGTTCCCTAAAGCAAAGCCATAGAGACAGGAAAATTATCAGTGCATCTGAAGAACCAAGAGAACCTTTGCGCACAGCTCGAGGCTATATATGTCTGACAGGGCAGGAGAGATGACTCTGGAGAGTCAGTCAGGTTCCAAGTGCACAGCTTTAAATTTTTCCATAACTGTATTTTGGGAAACATTAAAGCAATATGTTATTGCAGTGAATATTATTATCACTTATACTGCTTTAAATCAATCAAACTCCCCTATCAACATCTTTCCTTCAAAGGTCCTTTTGGCAATATGGGGATGGACTGGATGCGTCAGACATGGGAAGACATGGGAAGATAAGCTAGGAGCCTACCACAAAAGTTCCAGCTGAAAAGTTATGACAGGGCTGTGAGATGGCTCATTTTATGTGTCACCATGGCTGGGCTATGGTGCCCAGTTTTCCGGTCAAACACCCATCTAGATGTTGCTGTGAATGTATTTTTTAGATGTGCTTCGAGTAAAGCAGATACCCTCCACAATGTGGGTGGGCCTCATCCAACTAGTTGAAGGCCTTACAAGCATAAGCTGAGGCCCCTGAAGGAGAAGCAATTCTACTTCCAAATTATAACATAAAAATTCTACCTGAGTTTCCAGCCTTTGGCCTACTCTATGGATTTCAGACTTGCCAGTTCTTACAATAAATCTTAATTCTTCTTTCTCTCTCAATCTCTCTCTCAACAGATAGTGGGAGCAATATTCTCTCTCTCTCTCTCTCTCTCTCTCTCTCTATATATATATATATATATATATACATACATACAAAAAAAACAAAAACAAAGTGTGGAAAGGAAAGGAGGTTCAAATCCAAACAAGACTAGTAGCAATACGAATAATGACAAAGGGCTCTAACAACTAAAGTGACAATATTTGGAATTTATTCTCCTAAGACTAAACACACTTCCTTTGGCCGGGGGGGGGGGGGGGGGGTGGGGGATTGGGGGTGGGAGAAGGAGAAAGAGAAAGCAATCCAGTGATGATCAGAAAGAACATATTAGAACTTCAACTCACATTTATTTTTATCCAATGCCTCTTTTTTATTTCAATTTTCCTATGCTTTCATAAAATAAATTTTATATAGATAGATAGATATAAAATATATATTAGTGCATGAATGTAATTTATTAATACATATGCACAAATTAAGGATCTGTGTGCCAGAATTGTCTGGGACAACTGGGTTTGAATGGAAAGGCACATGATACTAAAGACATGGTTTAGAAAATGACGAAGCAGCCCATCAAGTCCAAGGGAGGCTTAGCAGAGGTCCACACAGACAGTTACTATCACTCAAGGGGACTCGGAAGATGGACTTCAAAGCCTGACGGTACAGATGGGCTGTGGGGGGTGACTGGTCCTCAGTGGAGTACAGAACGGAGAGGTGGGAACAGCGTGCACTTTCGCAACTCTGTTGATAAACCCTTAGATGCAACATGCTCTCGTAAAAGATCTCTGAGCTGGGATCACAAGTCTTAGATTCTTGTTTCAGTTCTTCCACTCTCTAGCTCTGTGAACTTCATAAGTCACTAACTTCTTTGAGCATCAGCCTCTCTGTAACACAAGGAGAGCTATTTCTTAAAAGCTTGGCTTCTTTGCACCTTTCTCTGTCCTCACCTGGCACTCTCTTTATTCCTATTTTCCTGCCACATTTTGCTGTCATTAGCATTAGTTATATGTAGCCAGCAAAGGCATGGAAGCAGGATGAATTTTGAGAATGGAGAGCAGCTTACCAATTCATAGCAAAGCCCCAGTGTCTAAGTGCCCTTACCATTTCTAAGGAGTATAAGGATGACCTAGTAAGATTACTACATCTGCTGCCTTGACTCAGACCGTCTCACTCTTCCTCACCTCCCTCCTTCCAGGTCCACTGGACTAAAGGTGACCGCAGGCAGCACTCAGCGCCCTGAGGTCTTCTGGCGCCCAGTGCCTGGAAACACACAGTACAGCAGGTGGCAGAGGGGCTGCCTCTCGCAGTTGGAACCCAAACACCTACTGTGGCCGACAACAACAGTAGTTGGAAAACAAGGAGACGAGAACTCTACTGACACAACGGGCAGTTCTCTGCTCTCCCTTCAGTGACTCTCCCTCAAAAGGCAAAAGGTTTGGGCTTCCTCCCAACCTGGGTATGTCAGAGTACAAGAAAGTGGTTTTCTATAACAATTAAAGTGGAGTGTTTCTTCCCTTCTTCCTGTTCTCGCCCCTAACCTCAGCACTCCCCAACCACCAAGGCCTCAATATATGTGGCCTCGTGTGTATCAGCATATGTATTACAAAGAAATAAAAAAGCAAAGATCCATTCTTACTCTATCAGCATCATGACCATCATTCCTTCCTATTAAAAAATCTGACGGTAGGGTGACAACTGTAAAGCATCCTTTCACAGTTTGAGAGAAAATCTTTGACTGAGCTTCTGCTATAGGCTCACAAATTCAAATTTCCTGCAATTGACTGTGCCGCTTTGCCATTAGTACCTGTGAAATGTTAATCTTAATGTACTTAACTCACAGTAATAGATAAATTTGTCCGAAGTTATGAAACTGTGACAAGCCGTAGCCTTATAATCATTTATTTGTCACCAAGAAAAATAAGTTTGAAGATTTCATGGCAGCCTAACAGAAAGCTATCTTCAAGATAAATGAGGTTTACTATTAACATAAATAACATGACAGCATTAAAGTACAAAAGAATGAATCATGAGGAATGGAAAAAGCAGTAAAAACTGAAAAGGCAATTATGACTCACAAATTTCTTCCCCCAGCCCTGTGCACTCACACAAGTTCTGTGAAGTCTCTCTTATCTTCAGATGCCTAATGGACATTTCCTTTCAAATGGCTTCATGTCACCTCAAGCTGAATGCTTCCAGAACTGACATCAGTTCCCTTCACAGACACCCTATCACTGTCTCTCAGTGGAGCCCCGAACGTCCCAGGCTTGAGACCTCGGACCTACCCCCCTTTATCTCCAACTCACCAAGGCCTCTCCTGGCCCCCAATTGTTTGCACAAAGCCCAACTAATCTCTCTTTCATGCAGCTTTCACCACATTTTCTCTGTCCAAAAATGTCTATTTCGTTTATTTCCTACCCATAGCAGGCTTAAATTTCTCTAACCCTATCCTTCCCATCTTATCCCCAAAATACTCAAATAAAGTGTGGCTCCTGACCCCGGAAAACACCCTCCCCATATGTTCCACTCACTTGGAATGCTGTTCCCCATCCTGTCCTGCCATTTATCCAAATTCTACCTATCCTCCTAGGCCTTGACAGGCATTTGATGGACAGATGGACAGACTGGATATGGAGACAGAGATAAAACTTGAACCAACAGACATGAAGGAAATGGGATAGCTGGGGTTTCCATCCGAAATGACTTAGAAAAGTAGAATGAGTGCAGTTGTAGATAAGAGTTGAAAGTGACATCGGAACAGTCACACTGGTCTCCCATAAGTAAGAGATGCAGCACTAGAACTGCCTGAAGAAGAAGGAGCTAGAGGCTCAGATTGCAGACGTCCCGAGATATCTAGAGAAATGGCCTTATAGAGTCAGTCAGTTCAACTCGGGGATCGAGTCACAGGAGACCGACAGAAGGCAAGGACGGAGCTTTGGGAAACGGTGAGATGAGAAAAAGGAGAATATCAAATAAGCAGGAGGAAACCCAGAAAACTCCAAAATCCTGTGAGGACAAAAGAGAAAAGAACTTTCTAGAAGAAAGTGTGGTGCACAGTATCAAGGCTCTATCAGCAACAAAGCTACAAAGAAACAAAAGAAAACGAGGACAGAAAGAGATTTGGGATCTATTTTTTTTAAAGATTATTGAGAAGGTGGTTGTAAGACAATGAAAGGAGCAGAGGCAGAACATAAAGGTGTCAGGATAAAATGAGTGGGGCAAAGCCACTCATCCGAGAAGGTGGGCAGTGAGAACCAGAAAACAGAAATCAAAAGATAGCCGAAGTGAGTGCTAAATGATTTTCTTTTTTGTTTTTTGGCAGGGAAAGATTCGCCCTGAGGGAACATCTGTTGCAATCTTCCTCTTTTTTTTCTCCCCAAAGCCCCACTGCATGGTTGTATATCCTAGCTGTAAGTCATTCTAATTCTTCTGTGTGAGCCGCCACTACAGCCTGGCAACTGACAGACGGCTGGTGTGGTTCTGCGACCAGGAAATGAACCCAGGCCGCCAAAGCGGTGAGCGCCAAACTTTAACCACTAGGCCATGAGGGCTGGCTCTGATTTTTTTTTTTTTTTTAATGAGGAGAATCAGTATGCTTGAGTTTAAGCAAAATTCATTTTTCACTTTTAGTAGTTTTTTAATCTATTCTTTTAATGAGCAAAAGTAAAATCTGAAAGAATCACAGGCTGCTATAAATTTTGATAGCTCAGACATATTCAATGCACCTGTGAACTCAGACGCAACTGAAACTGAAAACCATTTTTCTGCCAAACTGCAGTCATCAAGAACTTTCCTCTGAGGCAGGCCACAAAAGGGTACAGATTCACGGAGGAAAAGGAGTCATCAAGAGCAGGCCCTGGTTTCTGCATCCTGACTTGGCTTAATCGCTTCCTTCCCTCAGTCCCCAAAAAGTTCAACTATGGAGAGTTGAGCAGCTCCCCAAGTGGATTTTGAGTTTCAGAAGCCAAGTCTCTCGGCTCACCCATGCTCGATCTCACCCAAAATACCCATTCTCAGAGCATTTGGAAAGACCTATGATATGAGAAAAAGGAAAAATAAAGTTAATGTCTCAACTAACGATACTGAGGGTTGAAAGAAAGAAGATATTAAGTATTAGAATTTAAAAAAAGAAAAGGAAACTGGAAGTGAAATGTTTGAGTAACAAAATGAGAACATTAACTGAAAAACAGCAGAGAAAGCACCCTCTCTCTCCAGAACCACTCGTAATCATACGAAGCAGCCATTCATCGGCAGACAAATTGAGATTTAGTGTATACTATTTTCAGGTGCTGCTGCACTTTAAGATGTCATTGTCAATATATTATGCAGCTATTACTCAGAGAAGGACATTCAAGGTGTAGACAGATATAATAGTGACAAAGCGCTGGACAGCATGGAATGGAAAATAAATTGCCTGAAATTCTATCTCTAACTGTCACCTCCGTGTTGTGTTTGCCTAAACTTAATTGAGTATCTTCTTAGGTAAAAGAGAAATAGGAGGATGTGTTAGAGCATTTCAGAGCAACTTCATCTATTAATATATTAATACCAAAAGGTATTTATAGTGTTCTTAGGGTTCAGGATCCTCAATTCAAAAAATTTATAAAAGGATTTATTTCAAAGCAGAATGATTTCCTCTTTGAATGCTAATTTCCTGTTATTTACTCTGATATCGCTGCCCTCTTAGGAACAGGACGCTGGATCACTGTTAGGGCTCTTCTCCCAAAAAATGAAGCTTCCTTTAGGAAATTCACTATTAAAGTTTGGAAAAGGCTTGTTGGATCAGTCATGTGAATCAAAGAAAAACACTATATCATCTTGAAATATTTTTTATTTAATGTAAGATTAGAAGCAATTAAAACTGATTCTTTGACACTGGTTTCTTGGTTTTCCAAGAAATATCTTCTGTCTTATTTTCTGAAAAAGAAAATCTCAATTGTGGGTTATGGCTGAAATTAAATTGCCATAACTTAAATTCTCTATATTTCATTTGTTATTCTATAAAATAAAGAAGGGAAAGAGATTGTCAAAGGGTCTTGGTATTACAGAACATGCCATTTACAGATTGCATCTGTTCGGTCTGTACAGTGAATCAGTGAATAATGGCTGTATTCTCTCCCCTTCTGCCCCTCACTGAGAACTACATTTCACAAAAGAGTTCTGAAATGACAGCAGCATTCATCAAAACATTTATTGAGCACCGATAATATCTAGGGTTTTAGCGTTCACTGCTTCCAACATTAAAAACACAAAGACCTCAAATCTTTTTATAAAAGAATTCAAGATGTGAATAACTAAAAATATAAAATTGATAATTCAACAGAAAAAAAGATGAGTGAGATGGGTTAGCATGCAATAAAAATGATAGCAGATGCTTTGGATATTTGTATTGATTTAATGAGCACTGATGTCACACTCTCTGCCAGGTACTGTTCTTTATATTTTAATATTACCTCACTCAACCCACACTGTCATCTTCATAACAGCAGAGGCTGTGAGTGTCACCAACACCCCATCTTAACAAGAAGGGAATGGAGGCACAGAAGGTGAAGTAGTCTGCCCAAGGTCACACAGCTAAGAAGCAACAAAGCCAGGACACGGACCAGGCAGTGTGGCTCCATTACCTGCATGCCAGCTCTCTTCTCCAAAGATGGGGGGTGGAAGAAGACTGATCAGGGTGGAATTCAGTGTGAATATTCACAGAATACGTGCAGAAATGACAAACAGTGTTCTCCATAGACAAGGAAAACCAGAGAAAAGGAATGGAGAGTGTGCAGCCAACAAAATAGCCAGTAATCCAGTTGGGCTGTGCCCGATGCCAACAGCACACGGTGCTGAGTGCACACCTGGTGTGAATGAACACTCTTACTCACTACGAGCTCCTGGGAAAGCAAATTGAGCTCTCAGAGTCTCAGCTGTAAAAGAGAGATCACACTATCTAATGTCTAAGGCCATTACAAGGCCAAGAGATACTATCTGGAAAGCTCCTGGTAAATATCAAGTAAGCGCTGGCTGGAGCCAATCAAGAGTGGAGAGAAGCAGGAGGTGCCAGTGGAAAGTTAGGCAGGGTTGTATTTCAAGAGTGTGGTCTTTGAAAACAAAGTTGTGCTCATCTACCTTCAGTTTGGTCATTTTCTCATCATGCTGCCTGAACTCACCTACTTATTTTCTTAAGGTTTAAAGATAAGTAATAATGCCTTCCCTTATAAAAAGCCAGATGACTTTCATCAGAAGCACAAATCAAAAGGACTCCAGGAATTAGGCTGATAAACGAGGGAAAGTATAGGATGAAGCAAGGAGAGGGAGAGCTGTGAAAACCAGAAATCGGCACCCTACCCAACGGTGATTAAATTCCAAAATTTAAAAAACACAGTTCCAGCTGGATCCATCCCTAAATCCAGCCACGAAGGCCACCAGTTTGCAACCCCCATGTACATAGTTTATATTCTAACACCAAGATCTCCTGCCTGGAAGAGAAAATAAAACCATCAGCAAGGAATGGTCTCTTCTTCCTGCCAGGACATCCCGCCATCCTTTCCTCCTTCCTCCTGACATGATGGTTGAATTGTCAGTCTTCTTGTCTAGGAGCCCACACCTGCCTCTGCTCTGCTCCAGTCTCCGCCCCCCCCCCCCCATCGAGGGTCTTTGGTCCATCAGTTCCTTACTCTCCAGAGCCTTTGACTTGATGTCTCCCTCTCTATTAGTTCCTTCTCATCATTATTTAAATACGTGCAGATTTTTCTCATCTTAAAAAAAAAGCAAACCCTTCTTGACCTCGCATACCCTCCTACTACTTTCTCTTGGCAGACTTTTTCAAAAACTTATCTACACTCCCCATAACCACTTCCTCCCTGCCCTTTTCCTCCACAATCCACTGAAATCCATCTCTCGTCCCCATCACTTTAGTGAAACTGCTCTCCCCAAGTTCACCAGGAACCTTCTTCTGCTAAATCACACCTTTCTGGCGTTGGCTTACTTGACAACTCTACAGCATCTGAGACCATGTGCATTCTTCTCGAACTGCCCCCTTCCTGTGGATTCCATGGCATCACACTCTCTAGGGTTCCTCCTCCTCGATAGCTATTTCATCTCGTGCTCCTTTACTGATTCCCTTCCCCTGACACCCCCTGAATGGTGGTTCTATCCTCTCATCTCCTCTATTCTCATTAAGCATATTCTTGTTAGGTGAGCTTACCCACTCCCACGTCTTCAATTGTCATCTCTATGCCCGTGATTCCAAAGTAAACATCTTTAACCAAAATTTCTGTACTGAATCGAGATCCCTTTACTAAACTGCCTACTGAAATATTCTGAAATTAGCATTTCATAACTGAAGTCTCTCCGCCACCCCTCAGACCTATGTCCCCCTCTTTGCTGCTAGCTCTGTTTATAAACCCAAGCTAGAAATCTCTTCCTTCATCCTCTTCCCTTACAAACAACCAAGAGCTGTGTCCTGCCATTTTCTACCTCCCTAAAATCTCCCAAATCCATTCACTTGGCTTATTCCTATGGGCAATTCCTTAGTTTAGATATCCATAATCTATTGATAGAATTATGGCTCAGGTCTCTTAACTAGTCATCATGCCTCCAAAGTTGGCTTTTCAAATTCATTCTTCATCTCGTAGTTATAGAGTGCAAATCTGATCATGTCACCCTCCTGGGACAGGTCACCCGAGGCTTCTTACCGTCTGCAGAGTACAGTCCAAACTTCTTAATACACAATGCACTAAAACAACATGTCTTTCTATAATCTTTGAAAGTGTGGCAAATTTGGTTTGTGTTTTAACTGTTTCAGGTAAATTGGTGCTAAGTATAGTAATAAGTTCTTTTTAGTAATAAGAATGCAGATAAAGCAATTTTTAAGTGAACTCAAAATTCAGCACTATTTCACTTCTCTGTGAAATACCATTGTCAATTTCATACTCCAACTTTCTACAATTAATACATTATCTAATAACCTAATTTTCAGGAACAATATTTTTTAAATCCAATTACAGTATCCAAAATATTACAATTTACAATAAAATGCATTTATCTGAAAATGTTAAAGAAAATCCATTTTAATCCTCCGTGTACCTGAAAAGGGACTTTGTAAACACAGCACACTCAGAGGCTTTCACTTTTTGAATAGCAATTATCTGGAGCAAAAATCAGAACGATTTTATTAGAAATATGAGAAGGCACATATTGTAGAGGGGAAAGAATGGTTAGTTGGTCTGAGTCGCCGTCATTACCAGTGTGACCTGGGGCAACTTACCCAACACCTCTTGACCTGATTATTCAGCTGAAATATAGACATAACATCTTCCTCTAAGGGATGTTTTAGTGATTAAATAAGATATGGCATGTGCCTGGCACAAAGATGGTCTTCATGGGCATTAATGCTGTCCCCACAATTCCCTGAGGATTGAGGTAAAATGAATCTTGCATTAACTCCACGGCCATAAGATAATGCAAAGACACAAAACTTCCCAACAATATAAACGTTCTGCATCTTCAAAATATTGTAAAAAGAGTGAACTATGACAGGCTAAACAAAGAAATGTAAACATATAGACATATGTAACAGAATTTCACCAAAACCATTCCCCATGGAATGGAGGAATCTGCCCCCATGGACAACTAAATGGAAACAGAGGAGGGCTGCCCTAATCGTAAGGACAAAAAGCCCTAAAAATCTACACCTATTTTTCCCTCAAAGTACTGCCTTATTTACCTAAGTTTTGTAATTTACTTTAAAATCATAACAAACTAATCCAACTCACTTCTCGCTCAAGAGAGTTGCACAAAGAACCCTTCTTTAGCAAACTCTCCATCAACCACATCACTTCTACTGCTAATTTAAGGGAACCAAGCTGGAGAGTGAAGAAGGCCGACAGGAAAAACAAACTGATTCATCTGAAATATGGTGTTGGAGGAGAGCTCTATGGATACCCTGGACTGCCCGAAAGAAGAACAAGTGGCTCCTAGAGCAACTTAAGCCTGAACTATCACTGGAGACAAAAAGGACAAAACAAAAGGTGTCCTAATTTGGGCATGTCATAAGAAAGCAGGATTCTCTGGAAAAGACAGTAATGCTGGGAAGAGCAGAAGGCAGCAGGAAAAGAGGAAGATCAAACATGAGGTGGAGTGAGTCCACAAAGGAAGCCATGGGCATGAGCCTACAGGAGCTGAGGAGGTCTGCTGAAGAGGACATTGCCGACATCACTCATTCACAGGGTCGCCCAGGAGTCCGAGTCGAGGACAGGTAACAACAAATGCTTCCCTGAGATTTCTGTAAGACTTTCCTGCTAACACTGGAGCAGGGCAATAGGGAACCAAATATGAATCAAATTATTTTAAAGGACATTCTAGAAAACTGGATTTTAACCTACTACTGACCTAAAACAGAGTTCAAGTTTCTTTTCAATGCTGTGACAAGGTAAAGTATCCCTTTCCTTGAGTGAGGTAGAATTTGTACCAAAATAGCTTGGGTTAAAAAAAAAATCAACTAGGAACAGGAAAGGCATCAATGGGTGTGAACCAGAAAAAGCACAACAATTCAGATAGGAAACTTAACTGCATTTATATGACAATGCACTTCAATTTTGTACAGCTCATACAGGCTTAAAGGAAAAAACATACCTAAAACAGGATGCTTACATTTTATACATAATCCAAAATGTATAATCATTAATGATGAAAGCACTTTAGATGTTCAAAAGGCAGATATGGGAACACTTATTAGGAAATGAGGACTTCACTTACGCCTGATCCTGCCCACACTGGGCCTGCCTCTGCAGGACTGGTTAGTGTCTGCTTACAACACTTCTCATTCCTCTAATCTACATAGTCCTGGCTGTCTAACGAGTATATACACTGCACTAGTCAACATCGTTATCACCTTGGCCAACCAAACCATTCTCCAAAAACCTACATAAATTAATACAAACAAAAGTATTGTTTTCTAAAAGTCTTTATGATAGATAGCATATGTTTTAGACAGATGAAATATATCAATGAGCAAACTGTATTTTAATATGTATATGTCCTCACTGAGATGGACCCTTAGAAAAGCAAGAATCTTCCTCGCTCTACAGTAACATAAGTCAGCAGACAATTTGGGTATCTAAAATTATTATAGAGGTGTACAGTTATTTTATTATCCTTGCTTTTATATAACAGTATTATAGACTTTTAATTAATTTCTATTAAGCCTTTGACAGGAATGAAAGTTTAATAAAAACATTGTTTCTGTGGTAAAATAGTAGCCACTTTATCAGTCAGCACTTCATAGCATATTTCCAATAAGGCACTGTGATGAAAATAAAAGTGACAACTATTAGCTGTAGTGTACAAAGGTGGATTCAATTTATAATGGCAGGCCTAATGAAAATATAATGTTATAAAAATGTAAATTAAGATCAAAGAATCCTTAAATTTATATGAACAACAAAAGGCCCCAAATAGCCAAAGGAATCCCGAGAAAAAAGAACAAAGTGGAGGTATCACACCTCGTGATTTCAAAATATACTACAAAGCTATAGTAATCAAGACAGCATGGTACTGGCACAAAAACAGACACACAGATCAATGGAACAGAATCGAGAGCCCAGAAATACACCGACACACCTATGGACAGCTAGTTTTTGACAAAGGAGCCAAGAACATACAATGGAAAAAGGAAAGTCTCTTCAATAAATGGTGCTGGGAAAACTGGATAGCCACATGCAGAAAAACGAAAGTACACCATTATCTTACACTATACACAAAAATTAACTCAAAATGGATTAAAGATTTGAATGTAAGACCTGAAACCATAAAACTCCTAGAAGAAAATATAGGCAGTACACTCTTTGGCATCAGACTTAGCAGTATCTTTTTGAATACCATGTCTCTTCAGGCAAGGGAAACAAATAAAAAAATAAACAAATGGGACTACGTCGAACTAAAAAGCATCTGCACAGCAAAGGAAATCATCAATAAAATGAAAAGACAACCCACCAACCAAAACAAAATATTTGCAAATCATGTATCCAATAAGGGGTTAATATCCAAAGTATATAAAGAACTCATAAAACACAACAACAAAAAAACTAACAACTTGATCAAAAAACAGGCAGAGGATATGAACAGACATTTATCCAAAGAAGATATACAGAGAGCCAATAGGTAGATGAAAAGATGTTCAACAACACTAATTATTAGGGAAATTCAAATCAACCACAATGAGATATCACCTCACACCAGTCAGAATGGCTATTATTAAAAAGACAAGAAATAACCAGTGTTGGAGAAGACATGGGGAAAAAGGAACCCTCATAGACTGCTAGTGGGAGTGTAAACTGGCACAGCCACAATGGAAAACAGTATGGAGTTTCCTCAAAAAATTAAAAATAGAAATACAATATGATTCAGCTATTCCAGTTCTGGGTATTTATCCAAAGAAGATGAAAATAATAATTTGAAAAGACATACGCACCCAATGTTCACTGCAGCATTATTCACATTAGCCAAGAATTGGAAGCAACCTAACTGCCCATCAATGGATGAATGGATAAAGATGACGTGGTGTATGTAAACATATATATATGTATATACACAAACACACACACACACACACATATATATGATGGAATACTACTCAGCCATAAAAAAGATGAAATCTTGCCATTTGTGACAACATGGATGGACCTTGAGGGTATTACATTAGTGAACTAACTCAGATGGAGAAAGACAATTACCATATGACTTCACTCACATGTAGAAGATAAACAAACAACAAATATATAGATACAAGACCAGACTGGTGGTTACCAGAGGGGAAGGGAGTCAGGGGAGGGCGAAAGGAGTAAACAGGCACATGTGTATGGTGACGGATGGCAAACTAGACTTTTGGTGGTGAACATGATGCAGCCTATATCAAAGTCAAAATATAATGATGTACCCTTGAAATTTACATAATGTTATAAACCAATGGGACCGCAGTAAAATAAATAAATAGAAAGAGGTTCATACTACGCAAATGACAAATGAGAAACAGGTGCCAGATAAATTGATAAGGTCTTGAGGACACCACATATCTAAATGGGATCAGCATACCCACTGTACTGGAAGTTTGTCACATTTGTGGCCGCTCAGCATCTTCTGAACACCCTCCCTGTACCTTGGGAGTTTCTCATGTTTTGAGTCCACCTCCCTCTCCCAGTGTCCCTTGGTTCTAGGGCACAGACATGTGACCCAGCTGTGCCAATCAGATGCCCCTCTATCAGACTGGGGCTCTGGCAGTACTGATCCAAGAAGGGAGGGGAGGAGACTTGCTTTGTCTGGAGGGTGGGGGTCAATGAGGATGTTGAGAAGGCAGTGGCTACAATGTAGTGTCTGGGGCTCAGAAATGGCAGTGGTGCCAACTGTAGAGTCTAGTGCAAAGTGGCCCAAGCAGGGGTGTCCTCATAGATCAGTTTTGCAGTGTAGTTTGGACATTGTTTCTGGAACCTGAGCCCTAGCTGGGCCCTCCATCCCTCCCAATGAAGCTACTTAATATCCTTATAATAAACTCATTTTCTGCTTAATCAGAAAAAATAATTTTAATTAAAATGAGAAAAACGATCACTATAGAAAACATTTATTCAGCAATTATTTACTATATTTAGCTACCCTGAAACTAAAAGACCCAGTAAATTCAAAATAATTCCAGAAAAGAAAATTACTGGAATAAAAAGTCACTTTTTCAGATAAGCATTTAATTGGTTTAACTGGATGTTCCTTTCTTGAGCAGACACAGTTGACTTCCACCCACCACCCAGTCCCCTTCCCTTTCCTCCACTCGAACAGAAGCACAACTACATATATCAGGAGGCCAAGTGCTTGTGGGAAGGCTAGACCCCTCCTCAGCTCAACAGGGTAAATCTTGCTGATTAAGCTAAGAAAAGTACAAATTACAGCCTTCTCATTTCCCTGGAATGACCCTTTCAGGTACAGAGATTCTGGCCAATGATACATGAGGGGAATTCTGCTGGAGGGTAGGGGTGACGACGGCTTTTGGGAAAACGTTTCCTAATTCATAAAACCTGTAACAGCCTGGATCAGTGCGACCACTTTGGTTAACTCCTTGGCAGTATCCACAAGAGCTGAACTATGCCTATCCTATAACTCAGCCTACACTTCTGTGTACATGTTCACCAAAAGGCTAGAATATTCACAAAAGCTCTATTCCAACAGACCAGATCTGAAAGCAATCCAAATGCCTATCAACAGTAGAAAAAATATACTGTGTAAAATTCACATAATGAAATATTACACGTGAAAACAAACAAAAAATACACACCACAAAGTAGATGAGCCTCTAAACATAATGCTGAATGAATAAAAGCTAGACACAAAATAACACGTGCTCTATGATTCAATTTATATAAAATCCCAAAATAGGCAAAACTTATCTATGACGTTAGAAGTCAAGATCATGGCCAACCCTAGAAGAGCCACGAAGGGAGCTTCTGGGACATTGGTTATGTTCTGTTTATTAATCTGAATGCCGGTTTCACGGGTATACTCACTTTCTGAAAATGTAATGAATTGTACACTTGTGATTTGGGCACTTTTCTGTATGTATTTATCTATAAAAATTTTACTTTAAAAAATAGAGATGGTACCAAAAGCACAGCCAATAAGAGAAAAAATGACAGTTTAGACTTCATCCAAATCAAAAACTTTTGGACTTCAAGTAACACCATCAAGAAGATGAAAAGACAACCCACAGAATGAGAGGAAATATTTTCAAATCATGTCTGATAAAGCACTTGTATCTAAAAGAAAGAATTCACACAATTCAATAATAAGACGAATAACCCAATTTTTTAAATGAGCAAAGGATTTGAAGAGAAGGATATGTGAACAGCCAATAACTACATGAAAAGATGCTCAACATAATTTATTGTTAGGAAAATGCAAATCAAAACCACAATGATTGGGGCTGGCCCAGTAACAATGTAGTTAAGTCCGTGCGTTCTGCTTTGGCAGCCCAGGGGTTTGCAGATTCAGATCCCAGGCATGGACCTACTACCACTCATCAAACCATGCTGTGGCAGCATCTCATACAAAATAGAGGAAGACTGGCACAGATGCTAGCTCAGTGACAATCTTCCTCAAGGGAAAAGAGGAAGATTGGCAACAGATGTTAGCTCAGGGCCAATCTTCCTCACCCAAAAAAAAAAACCCACAAGGAGTTACTACTTCAAACCCACTAGAATGGCTATAATCAAAAAGATAGACAATAAGAAGTGTTGGTCAGGATGTGGAAAAATTGGAACCTTCATACTCCGCTGGTGGGATTGTAAAATGGTGCAGCCACTTTAGAAAACATATTAGCAATTCCTAAAAAGTTAAAGAAAGGGTTGTCATATGACACAGCAATTCCACATCTAGGTATACACTCAAAAGAAATGAAAATATATATCCACACAAAAACTTGTACACAAATGTTCATAGCCACATCATTCATAATAGCCAAAAGTAGAAACAAACCAAACATCCATCAACTGATGAATAGTTACACAAAATATGGTCTATCCATACAATGGAATACTCTCCAGCAATAAAATGAATTGAAGTACTGATACAGGTCACAACATAGATGAATGAACCTTGCAAACTTTATGCTAAGTCAAAGAAGCAGTCAGAACAGACCACATATTGCATGAGTCCATTTATATGAAATGTCTAGAAAATCCTTAGAGACAGAGAGCAGACAGTGGTTGCCTAGGGCTGCAGGGAGAGGAGACAGATGAGGAACAACTGCTTCTTTTGGGGTGACAAAAGTGTTCTAAAATTAAATTGTGGTGATGGTGCACAACGCTGTAAAGATACTAAAGCCATTGACTTGCACACTTTAAATGGGTGAATGTTATGGTATGTAAACTATTTTTAAATGCAACAGAACAAAGTCTCTCCTCTTACAACATTTAAAAATTAATTTGTGAGGATTTGATGCTTAAAGGTGATACAGCCATCCTGTGACCACAAGTGAACAAATCAAAGGGGAAAAGCTCAACTCTTGAAGTGACTTAGCAGAAAAAGGCAATGAAACTGGCCCTCGGAAATGGCTGAGCAGCTGCATTAACCAAGCATGGAGCTGCCCTTTGGGGCTTATTGTAATTTGGAAGGAAAAACTTCTTCTTATTTCTTGGTTGTGTCTTCCATTACTTGTCTGAAAGCGAGGCACTCCTAGGAAAGAGATGTAGGATGCTAAGCAAGAGCAGTCCTTTCACTTCCTACATCAAATCTTTTATATGTACGCATAGCATAAATAACAATAAATAAAAGAGAATTTTATTACAATCCAAACTGGGGCTTCTGATAGACAAAACGTAACATTTGCTGAAAATAAAGTTATATCTAAGAGCAGACAAGAGTGAGTTAACTCACAGAGTGAGTTGCTCTGATATAGAGCTTTTCACAGACATATTCTGAAGCATTTTCTGTATTATCATTGTATAATACTCTGAAAAATAAAGACATGAAGAATTTAAACCAGTTATTAATGAGCATAAAATGTACAATCAACAAAGGCAATTTTAGGAGTATAAAGCTAATACTGAATCGCTTACACTCACATTAATATTTCTTAATAATAAGCAGTGGATTTTATTATTATTGAAGTGAGTAGCTTAATAAGTTTCAGGAATGGATTAATTATTGATGTAGATAAGGATAACGTATGCTACTATTATAGCAACAATCATAATATGTAAACTAAGGGCATAAAATAGCCATTACCTAGGATCAGGAACATAATTTCCCCTTGGTAAAGTACTGCATGATCAGGCTTCCTCAGGAACATTACATATTCCTGTGATACCGATAAGCACTGGGGATGCGATACCAAATTAAAATTGCAACCGTTATCCCCTGACACTGGATGAAGAAAACATACTATGTGTTCTTATACAAACTCATTTACCTAGAGCCCTATTCAAATAGATACATAAGTAAATAACATCAGCTGCTGCAATAAATCCTGTCTGGGACCTCTCTTCTGAGTTACAGACCTGCATTTCCAGCCCGTTACTGGGCACTTCCATTTCTATGAACAGCCACTGTCAAATCCAAAACATATCGAAGTATGCATCACAATTTCCCACCAAAACAGTCCCCCTCTCTGGCATTCCTTGAGAGCTCCACCGTTCTCCCAGTGACTGGAAGAGGTTCCAATCTTAGAGGGATCATGGACTCCTCTTTTCCTCGAATCTCCAATCAAAGCCCCAGGAAGCTCTGAACGTTCTCTCTCCACATCGTTTCTAACACTCCCTGCTTTCCTCTGTCAAGGCCGTCATCCAGCTGATGTCATGTGAACATCACGCCTGGTCTTTAAAATGATTTCTTAAAGGGCATCATCTCTACTCATCAATGAAATTGATTACATTTCACTAGAAATGCTTTAGAAGGGAAGCGGTTTTTGCATATTTTGTCACTGGTGTGTTCCCAGTACCTAAAACTGCCTGGAACGTACATAGTAGATGCTCAATAAATATTTTGTGAATGAGTGAAAAATTCATAACTGTGAAATATAGAACAGTGATACCCGCTTCTCTCGGCAAAATTCTACATATTCATCATACATCTGTCAAAAGAAAAGCTTCTTGATGAAAACCTGACATTCAAGAGCTTGCATTCTTTGTCCTCAGCCTGCCATTCTAAATCTATCTCCAGCTACTTAATTTCCAGATTTCCTAACTCTAGCTGGAACAGATTACCATAAAATAGCTATAGTTATATGTTTATACATAGACAGCATATATGTATAAATAGCTATATATATGTATTCAACTGCTATGAAATGCCACAGAGAAAAACAAATTAGACAAGAAGGACATGGACTGCAAGCAGGTTAAGGTTAGCCTCACTGATTACACGACATTTGAATAGAGACGCAAAGGTGCTGAAGGAGCAAGCCATGTGGGGAGAATTCTAGGGGGAGAATATACCAGACAGAGGAGAAAGTAAGGCAAAAGTCCCCTAGCACGGAGAAGGACATCTCTGTCCTACTGACATCCTCAGCACCTGGCATCACGCCTAGAACTTTCCATCTACTCCTCCACCCACTTGTTTATATTTATTTAAAGCCCACTATATGCCAGGAACTGAAATTCTATTAGAAGCCAAACCAAACTTCAAACATGAAAATTCCTATCCTAGAATTTGTCTTTCAGTTTAATTACATAAAAATCTCAACCAATCTCAAATTCAGCATGACTACGGTTGACCTTGACATCTTTCCTCCAATTCCTTCTCCCTCCTGGCATCCCCATGTCATTTCACAACACACAGTGTCCCCAAGCCTCCCACTCAACATCTCCGTTCATTTGTGACAAGCGTAGCATTACGTACCTGCTTAGTGAATATTATTCCAAAGAAAAATTATAGTAGTTGTTCAGCCCAAATTTATACCTACTATTTTCTCCAAGACCCCAAAAAAAAGGGTTGAGGAGAGAAAGGCAAAATCATCTGCCATTCTCTCAAATCTTTGTCCCCACAGAATTCGGCATTTACTCAATAAGAAATACAACCAACATGTTTCTGACATTAGACTCAAACAATCAAGGAGAAGAATTATCCTTGGGATAACTCCCAAGAGAGGGCTCAAATTTAACCAGAGTCAAGAAGCAAAAAGTCGGGGCCAGCCCTGTGGCCAAGTGGTTAAGATCGCATGCTCCATTTGGGGAGCCCGGGGTTTCGCCGGTTCGAATCCTGGGCACGGACATGGCACCGCTCATCAAGCCATGCTAAGGCAGCATCCCACATGCCATAACTAGAAGGACCCACAACTAAAATACACAACTATGTACCGGGGGGTTCTGGGGGGAAAAATAAAATAAAAAATAAAGCTTTAAAAGAAGCAAAAAGTCTAGTTCTCCAGAGCCTTTTAGCTCACCCAGATCTGTAAGGCCCATAAGAGAAATTCTAATAATCTAAAACAAAATTCTGTGTTACTTGTGCAAATATGGTTTTCATACGAAATTCAAAATAAAGTCTCTACTAAACTTTAGATATTTGTAAATACCCATGTGATTTTATGTATCTTCATTTGTTGCGTTCACAGTCAATATCTTTTTTTATTTCTGCCACTTTCTTTAATTTTTAACATACAGAAGCTTGTAAGAGGCATCAGGCACACTGACAGGATATGGACACCTATGTGGAAAAATACACGGGCCACAGGAAGAGTGTGACAGAAGAGAAAGACTCTGGGAACAGCAATTGACAACAACAAGTTGTAGCAATTCCAAGGAGTAGAGATATCAAGAAAAATCTCCTCAAGGCCAGCCCGGTGGCATAGTGGTCGAGTTCGGGTGCCCTGCTTCGGTGGCCCGAGGTTCGCAGGTTCAGATCCCAGACATGGACCTACACACCACTCACCAAGCCATGCTATGGCGGCATCCCACACACAAGATAGAGGAAGACTGGCACAGATGTTAGCTCAGGGACAATCCTCTTCAAGCAAAAAGAGGAAGGTTGGCAATGGAGGTTAGCTCAGGGCCAATTTTCCTCACAAAAAACAAAAAAAGAAAAATCCTCTCAGAAAACACCACAAAGAGGAGACGTTCTGCCGGGTGTCGTCTAGGAAGCCCAGGCAGAAATACACATTACCCTGTAAATATGAATAAATTCAGACCATTAGACTAAAAAGGGGATTAAAATTCCAAAGCTGAAAATGTTTTCCCTTGAGAACACAAATCAACTCCAATTAACAATAAATAAAAACTAAAATCTATTAATCCTTAGTTTAATTCACTCCTCTGTTGTGTGCAAAAAGATTAGAACTGCTCCAATTAAGACTCAAAGTATACAAGTCTTAGTAAGACATTTCTTAAAATAGTATCATTTATTAACCCAAATTCATCAGCTTCTCCCCACCATGGTACCTCACTTTCTGATTCCCTTTTTTTCCTACTAATTGTTTCATCACTGTTCAAGTTACTCAAGCTCCATCTCTCAGCATCATATTGGCCTTTTCTCATCCCTCATCAAGCCCTATCCATTTGTCCTCTACTACGCTCTCAGATTCATCTCTTTTTTTCCACGTCATTTTCATCCAGCAAACTCCTTCTCAGTCATTAAGCCCCAGCTCCCATATCCATTCCTTTCCACAGTTTTCTCTGAGCCCAGCAGAAATCTATTATTCTGTGATGTGTGTTTCCCTTTATATTTCATCCCCTAAAAGCTTTTTCTAGATCTAGATTATTTCCCATTTATTGACACATGTTCAGCCCCAACCACAGCAGCAAATACACAGTAGTTGCTTCCTAAGTGTGTTCTGAATTTATTTACATTGTCATTTAACTCTTCAGTTATTATCTTTTCAGGTTTGTCTTAATTCTACCTCTTCCAAACTGACTGGGGAATCATTAGAAAAAGATGTTGTTTTCTTATATTTCACATTTCTCACGGGGTTCGCCTTTAAATACAGATACTTAACAAAGGTTTGTTAACTGACTGGGATATACTCCACCATCTTGCCTCTCTAAGAGAAACAAAATTCAGTAATATTTTTCTTTTCATTTGCTCATGGGGAAAACAGCCTCTGGAAGAGAGCTACAAAGAAAGCAGCCCACTGGAGCTCAGCTGAGGAAAAGGTAAGAGGCATTACTAACGGTACAGCCTTTATTCCACTGTGACCCAAGCCACTGACTGAACATAGTCAAGCTCTTTAATATAGTCAAGCCTTAGATCAGTTATAAAACAGCAAGATTTGGAACACAGTTAAGGCATGTTAGGGCTGATAAGTTAATTAGGAACAATGCCTGCTGATAAAAATCTATATTTGTTCTCCATAAGAAGGAGGATGTGATATTTGCTTTTTTAAATTATTGCAAAATATTCCCACTGCCATACAACCCAAATTCAGACTAGGATTAATGGTTTAAGCCCTGGACCCAGGTCACAATTTTTGAAAACTGAAACATCCATAAGTCACCTTTAGTTATATCTCTGGTTTAGACAATGATCAGCCCAAGCTGAGAGGATGAACTGGACAAAAACCTATCCAAGTAAATTAGAAAGAAGAAAAAACTAAAATCCTACACGCTTCCAAACCCTTGTTCACTCTACTGCCCAATGTGTTGTAGAAAATGGAAAAATCTGTGACGATCTTAGGGACAGTGGAGCAGCAAGCAAAAAGGGACGTGGTCCCAGATGGTAAACAGATGCAGAAGAAACTTGCAACAAAAGGAAATGGGACTTCCTTCACTGATTCCCAGATGTGGCTGGTCTCCTGCTAGTGTCCTGTGCCATAGAATTTTAAAGGTACGTGGGAAAATTTTGAAGAGTTGGTCTTATTAACAGGAAATGCCTGTTCCCTGGTTCCTGGTTCCTACAAAGAGGGATTTTCCCTAAACAAGATAAGCCTTCCTTTCCATTCCTCCAACTAACTCCTCCCTCTTTTTTGAGCTGCCCTTAGAGAGCAGGCTAACCATCCTACCTAGAGCCTGACTCCCTCCCGCCCCCTCGCCCACCACTGCCTACAGCCAAGTAGGCAGACCCTTTCCTCTCTCACACAGAGCAATGTCTCCTCCTATCTAGTTCTCTCCACAGTAGAAGTGATGTTTTGTCTTCCATCTGACTTCTCTAATAAAGTCTTATTTCTTATTTGTTCAGAACTCAGGCTAGGGAGAAGGGAATCTCCTTATGGGATCTCCTCGGAGAACTCACCAATTTATAGAAGAGAAGTCACCAAGGGATATTCATGGGAAGTACATTAACTCTGAAATCAAATAACTTGGTTCCACCAAATAAACTCTCATCCAGAGCTCTACGTGATTCATTAAGCTGGGTTTAGAGAATGTGCTTGTCTTTGGGTCCCTAAGTGAAACATCAATTGATGAAAAAAGGTCCCTCTTTAATTTATAAGGTCTTACAAGCATAAATGTCTTCTTTTGATACTTCATGTTTATATTCAACAGTTTAAAATCTGGATTTCTGGGGCCGACCCAGTGGTGCAGTGGTTAAAGTTCATGCACTCCACTTTGGCACCCTGGGGTTCACAGGTTCAGATCCTGGGCCAGACCTACACACGACTCATCAAGCCATGCCATGGTGGCGTTCCATATACAAAATAGAGGAAGACTGGCACAGGTGTTAGCTCAGCAACAATCTTCCTCAACGAAAAAGAGGAAGACTGGCAACAGATGTTAGCTCAGGGCCAACCTTCTTCACCAATAAATAAACAAATAAATAAAATCTGGTTTTCTTTTTTTTCTACTCATTTCTTCCAAAAAAAACAAAAAACAACTATATTGTCCTAAGTTACAACATTTTCATCCAATACAGCTAATTATGCCCTTAAAATGCTTTTAGAAAGCACTTTAAGTGAATACCAGATTGTGTTTACTAACAGTATTTTCCACCACTATACAAGATATTCCATATATGGTGCCTCCAATATTACACCATTAATTTTCATAGCCTCTCCCTAAGTTTCATGAGGGTAGGTACAATTGAATTATCCTTAAGGACCAATGAAAGAATTGATGTTAGACAACTACTCAGATGTCCGGTAGCAAACACCATGGTGAACTGAATCAGAGTGCACCTCTCCCCGACTAATAGTTTACATCAGCAGAGCAGGCTGCCTCCTAGCGAGCCAGGGCATCAAAGAGCCCAGTGTCCCAGAATAGGCAGGGTATGATGTTTTAATAGTCCATAAGGAGTTTTTGTTGAGTTGAGCTCTAAGAAGCTAAAAGAAAAAATGTACTAAAGCACAGCAAAGTAGTGGCCAGAGCACAATTATCTTACTAACATCACTGTGCCATTTTAAGCTGTCATTCTTAAACACACACACACAGAAAAATATACACACACACACACACACACACACACACACACACATAGCTTTTATACTGGTTAAGATCTTACGGAATAGAAAAATCTCTTTAACAGCCTTCTTCTCTTCAATTAGACGTTTTGTCTTACTCTTACCCAACTATCTTACCCAGGAAACAGTTACTTGATTTTCACTACAAAATAAGCTGATAATATAAATTCTACTGCATATACATGCATAATAATCATAAAAAGATGTGTCAGCAAAAATAGCCAGAAAAAGTGTCATATTGATTAGATTTATAAATGAAAATATATTCAACTAAAGAGGGAACAGGAGTCCTAAGGAAAAACAAAAGACTTCAAAATTTTTCTCCATTCATATTCTCCGCATTTATTTGTAGTAACAAAAAGGCTTTTGGTTTCCCCCTGAGGATATTTCCACTAGATATTTATCATCACAACCACATCACCTCTTTGATTTCCTCCCATCTTTTCCTAATAACAGGAAGTACATACTGAAGGGTTTACTCTCTGTCGGCTTCTGAGCTCATTTCTAGCCCTTATATAGACAGGAACATTGAGGCTGCAAGAGTTTTACTAGCTCGCCCAAGGTTGCAGAGCTCGGATTTCAATTCTGGTTTTTGTGACTTCAGATCCTAAACTCTTACCAACTATAACCATGGGACTCCCTCCCACACAGTGCCCTATTCATCGAGGCAGCAGCACTGGTCCTGTGCTCTGTAGCGGCTTTCCAGAACCTAGACCCTTCTTAACTCCTCCCGACCAGCAAAACTTTCCTACCCTGTGTCTCATTGATTCTAATTTTGTAGTATTGTAGTCGTTAATCTAGCCACAACCACCCTTAACAAGGTTATCCCTAGCACAGTACCTTTCACATACTAGCTGATAAATTGTATGTTTGGTTGACAATCATTTGCACGTCAAATAACATATTTACTTTCTAATAAGTGTCTTCAAAATTTTCTTCTAATTAGCTTCTCATGGCTGGAATTTGCATACTACACAGGTAGGGTAGAGGGGGTGAGGCCCTTTCAAGGCGACAGAAACAATTATATCTTCTAAACGCTCATCAAGTTAAGGGGGGAGGAGACAAATCATATCCCGCATTTGAACTGCCCCAACGTAATAAAAACTCCATGAGTTCTCTGTTGCACTCAGTGCTGCAGCCCTGGCACCGAGCCCAGGGCCCAAACAGTCGGTTCCCAAGAAATACTTGTTGACTGGATGGATGGATGGATGGATGGATGGATGGAAGGATGGAAGGACAGATGGATAGATAGATGGATGGATGGACGGACAGACAGACAAATAGATGAATGGGTGGAAATGAGTTATTTAAAGATGAACACTTTGTTGGTTACAGACTATATGGTTAAATCAGAGTCTCTTTTTTATCTGAAGGTATATTAAGAGGAGACATATTTTACTGTAGAATTTAGATCTGTTAGAACCCAATTTAAGATATTTTCTATACACAGCAAGTCTATAACCACCTATAAATCAATTATGTATCATATTCATTTATAGGAACTAATTTTTCATTTTGCACAAATTTGCCTTACATCGTAAAAGAAGCTATATTATAAATGCTTCTAGTTTGCCAAAAAACCTTTTATACATCTTCAAGCAATGACAAAGAAAAATCTACTAAAAGAAATACTTACAGATGCAAAATCAAAACTAGGTTCAGAGTGACCACTCAAAGCTCAGGTTGCCTTACACGCTTCTCTTTCAAAGTGGGAATCATGCCACACCACGTGGTACAGCTAAAAGAACATTTCTGTTTGTTCAACACTAATTTATTTTCTATTCAGTAAACTGTGAAGTTTCTGCACTAAATACATTTTAATGAATGAAAAAATAAACATGCTGAATCAAAGCAGGAACTATGATTTTTATGGCGTAAAAATCCAAGAGTTCATTAGAATTCAGGAAACACAAAATTTGTTACTATTTTTTTTATCCAACGTGCAAGGGAGTTTCTGCAATGATGACCACTGAAGAGGCCGTAGCACAAGGTTCAAATTCCTTCATCTGTTTATCCAGACGCTCAATCTGCTAGCCCTGTGGAAGATTCCAGGATGCCAAATCATAATAATCATTATATTTAGAGACAAGATGTTCCTTTTACTGGTCAAAATAATAAAACTTCCCAGAGAAGCTGAACACTCAAATTTCAAATTGTTTCCTTTAGAATCAGTCTTAACATCTCTTAACGGCAAGTTTTCTTTTTTTCCCATAAAGCAACTGATTTCAACCCAAAGTATTAACTACCATTAAAACAAATCTCAAACTAGAGTTGATTTTCCTAGGAATTGGCTTTGGAAAACGAAAACAAGCACTCCTTGGAGCAGAAGTCAGTTCCCAGGTCTGCATGTGCCCTGCCGTTTCCCAGGTGTGCGACCCTGAGCTAGTTCCCTTCCCCTCCAGACCCTGATGAGCACCTTAGCAAAGCAGGTGGGACTAGATGATCCATTAAATCCACCCCCATTCTCAGGGAGCAGCAAGAGTTCCACACTCCTATACCTTCACAAAGCCACGCTGACTTTTGTCTTCATAGCCTGTAAGGCCAGGGCACAATGCCACAACTTCACTACAATCCTCCTACGCAAGGATAAACCATGCCCACCTCTGAACGGGGCTGCATGCAGACAGAAAAGCCCCTCACAGGGCCAGGGGCCAGGACAAAGACTGTTGGGTTGTCTCTTTCAAGCTAAACCATTACAGCAAAGACCAATAGCAAGGATAATTCTTTCTTAAATGGCATATTGAACCAAAATACACTCTTCTTCATTCAGGTCATACATCATGGCTTCCTATAAGTTGCCCTGTGATCCTTAATGTTTTGGAGCCTCAGAGTTCTGCTATGTTAAACAGGAGTTTGGACCAAGTGATCTCTAAAGTTCCTTTTAAAAATAAATTCTTTAATTATATATCTTATAGGTCTAATCCTCATCATGTTGTGTCTCACTAGAGTCATCCTATTACATTTCCTTGGAAAGTCAACGGAAGTCTCTATTTTTGGAGAGATTCACATACATGAAGCTCTAATTGAGATGTCCTTGGAAGTACAATAATGAAAAGATCATCACTTCACTATTAACCAGGCGAACTCTTCCCAGTATCTCTTCAGAGTAGTCAAATAAATGAATAAAAATAAATGTCTATCTGTCAGGTGAATATGTCAATGACTTAGGAGGCAGCAAGCCCAAAAGCCAGGTCATTTTTACTAAAAGAACACTTAAATGGTAGACATTACCATTTGTCTGAAAAGAAAAGAAAAAATGTAGGATATCTGAAGACCTGGGGTACTGGGGGAGCGGGGTATAACGTTCATGGACTGGCAGTATATGATGAGATACATCCTTCATAATGTTTTATTGGTCTATTTTGCAACCAAGGCCTGGACTCTTCACAATCATAGAATCCTGCTCTACACAATGAAACTCACTTCCTTTTTTTTTTTTCTGTTTACCTAATGTACTCAACTTTCCATAAACAGCTGGTATGTGGTGTAATTATCACCGAGCCCTTTCCAAGCACACATAGTAACAGCTGCTCTTTAAATACAACTATAAATAAAGATAAGGGTCTGCCCTACAGTATGGCTGTGCCTCTTTCTCAGTAATTCACTCTCAAATCACAAACATTCAGGCCCAAAGATCAAGAAAGTCACACCCACCACACACGATCTCCTGCTGGTCTGTGGGCAGGATCAGTGCCCAGCCTGACAAGACTATCCCTCATCTGTAGTGAAACGCGAAAAAGGGAAATAATGTAGTGAGTTCTTTAAAAGCTAAATCTATTCAATTTATAGGTTTGTGCTTCATTCTGAGACCACATCCTTCCATTTGGCTACTAAGGATCCTCTCTTTATAAAACGATGGGGCCTGCAGAGATCTAGCAATGCTCTTACTTGGAAGAAGTAAAACCTGGCCACATTGTTGGTCTCCCCCTCTCTAATTATGTTATTTAATTTTACTGAAACAGCATAAAATCTAAATGCCATGGAAGTACTCTCCCATGGAAGTATGAAAGTAGCAATTCATGTAAAGACTAATTATAATTTACCAAGAGTTACACAGACTACAGCATTAGGCTACCTTAAAGTGGCAAAGAAGATGATGGTCTCCACAGATAAACCATGAAAATAGAATACAGAGCCTGAAAGTTGAATGTGAACCTAAATACCTAGAAGTTCCTCCATCAGTTAGATTTGTAACAAAAATTAATATGAATGGAACAAAGAATTCTAGTTGGATGCACAGAGTATACCGGAGTTAGTAAAATGGCAAAATTCATATAGCATCAAAGTTGGACTCTAAAAGAGTTGACGTCTAATGACATCCAAAGAAAAGATGAAGCTTCCACAGCCACCAGAAGGACAAACATACAGGAATTAATTTGATTGGATCTCAAGTTTGTCTTAAATCAACAGCCTTCCACTCACGTTGCTGTCTTGATTAAATATCACGATGCAAAACGCCCACACTTTAAAAAAAGAATTCCAGCTGGCAGACGTGACCCAGACATCTGTAAGAATATAGTTAATACATGCAAACCATGATGTTTCCAGGTAACAGGAAGAAAAACGCAGCACAATTTTTTTTCTCTTGTTAAGGCACTGTCCTTTAAGCATAAACCTGGAGTTTTCATAATAGAATTCAGGTTTACAAGCTGAAAGCATGGCAAGAAATGTCAGATAGGCGTAGAAGAACGTGTTTCTGAAAACTAAAAATCTCAAGAAGGAAAAACAGAAATGGCAGGCTTTTTTCATCTTGCTTAGCAAAAGGGCCGCTGTTTAAATTGTTTAAAGTCCCAAATTGTCTTAATTTTTGAAGCAATATGGGTGTTGGCTACCAGTAGATCAACAATGTATTCAAGAATGTTTTTATATCCGCACTTATCACTTTAAAAAGTCAAAAGGGGAGGTTGATGAATTTCTATTAAAAGCCATTGCTGCATTACATGTAACAGACATGGTAAATAGCTCTTTATGGTGTTTGTTTAATAAACCATCCATTTAAGCGAAATCAACAAAAAAGGAAATATAGATAGATATGTGATTTGGAAATTGAAGTTAGTCATAAATGTAAATAAATATAGAAAGTGTCCTAAAAAAATATTTTTTTAATTATGTACTCAAAAGTTTACCTGGTCTCCTAACTCTCTGCTGTCCTATTGGTCACGCCCTTGTGTTCAAGGTGGCCCTTGATGGCAGCTCAGGACCTGATGACCAGTGGCAAGTTATCTACCTAACTCCACATTAGCATCTCACTCCCACACCTGGACTGTTCTGCATGGACTCTCTCTCTCTCCTCTCTTTCACCACACCACACAAGCCCTCTCCTCCTTACAACTCAGCTCACTACTCAAAGCCTCCATTTAAAAAAAACTAGGGTCTGGGCCGGTGGCACTGCGGTTAAGTTCACGTGCTCCATTTTGGCAGCTCGGGGTTTGCTGCTTCAGATCCTGGGAGCAGACCTATGCACCGCTGCTCAAGCCACACTGTGGCAGGTGTCCCACATATAAAGTAGAGGAAGATGGGCATGGATGTTAGCTCAGGGCCAATCTTCCTGAGGGAAAAAAAAAAAAGGACTAGCAGTGGATGTTAGCTCAGGGCTAATCTTCCTCAAAAAAAAAAAAACAACTAAAAACTAAAAACCTGGCTTGTAGAGATGGTCCTCTAATTCCACACACTTACAGTCCATCTAGGATGGAGTATTAAGTAAATGTCAGATGCCTGACACAAGTATTTTCTCTAGGGCTGGATCAGGGATAATCTGTGATAACAAAGAACATAAATATCATTCATCACCTATTTTGGAAAAATTACAGTCAGTAATTCCATTATCCTAAATATAAACATTTCTGCAGAAACAAAGCCTTACTACAAGAATTTGCTCTTTGCTCGGAACAAACCCTTACCTGTGCCTAAGGGCCCAGAGCAGTTAAAACATCACCAGGCAGCAGGACCAGTCTGAACATTCGGTCTGGAAATTCTATTCGACTGCAGAGCAAAGAGCACACACATCACGGGCTCACCTAAGCTCATTAAACTTCCCCAAGGCTATAAATTCTGTGTGTCACAAGCAATGCCGCTGAATTCCCATCCAGAAATTGTTGCCTATCCCATTATTCCAGCTCTCCCTAAAATTTTTTTTAAAGATTTTATTTTCCTTTTTTCTCCCCAAAGCCCCCTGGTACATAGTTGTATATTTTTAATTGTGGGTTCTTCTAGTTGTGGCATGTGGGACGCTGCCTCAGTATGGCCTGATGAGCGGTGCCGTGTCCACACCCAGGATCTGAATCAGCGAAACCCTGGGCTGCTGAAGCGGACCACGCGAACTTAACTACTCGGCCACAGGGCTGGCCCTTCCCTAAAATTTTTGATCATTAGAGTACGCCTTTGAGGGCTGGGTGACATGAAATGATGAAATGGCCTTTCAAACCCAAAGAAGAGGGCAGGGCGGAGACCCTGACAGCCCAGGGGTGCTTTCCCCTGCCCCTCACTTTGCCCTCCACCACCCATTGGGTTTAATTGTTCGAGATTGTTTTGTGTCCTCTCTCCTCTTTGATACATTCTGGTGTGAACTTTTCCTTCTCAGGCTGGGTGAAGATAAGGCAGTAGTGGCGACAGGGCAGAATTGTTTTAAGGGCATAAAAGTGAGAGGAAGTCTGTAGACATTGAGAAAAAAGCCCCTGGAAACATTTGAAACGTTTGAAAACAACCTTCCCCATCATGGCGTGAAAGAAGCTGTCTTCTCTCACTGTCCTCGCTAGCACTCACCTCCCATACTCTTCAACATACCACAACTTGGTTTTTTTCCCTCCATCCTTAAAACATCTAATATTTCTCTTTGAAGACTTGAGTCTTTTTCAAAGAAAGGGATATCTGAACTTCCAGAGGGACTTTTTTAAAAATTCTATGTTGAGAAATACTTTCTCTACCATCATTTTCTAAGGTACATACATCATTCATATAAATTATACAGTAGTGCTTTCCAGGCACTGAGACAGGCCTGCATGTGGAATCTGACCATGAGCAATTCCATACTTCATTAACTATACGTGCAATTGGGAACGCAAGGAAAGAAGACAGGCATTCCAGCAGCCCCAAAAATATAGCACTACATGCCGCTGCAGGCTACTTCCTGCAGAGAACTGCAGATTATCAGGGAAGGAAATACAAACAAGACCAGGCCAACAGGGACGTCTCAATCTCCCCGCCGTGGATTGTTTGTCTGATGTACCTAGCAGCGGACTAGAGGATGTGAGTGAAAAGGAGAATAAGAGGGAGTCTGTCTTCAGGACGTGGTTTAGCTTGGGCTGCTATAACAAATTACCATAGACAGGAGCTTAAACAACAAACACTTCGTTCTCACAGTTCTGGAGGCTGGGAAGTCCATGACCAAGATGCCGGCAGATCTGGGGTCTAGGGAGAGCCCACTCCCTGACTGTGGATGGCTGTCTTCTCCTTGCTCTTCACATGGCAGAGAGCAGAGAAGCAAGCTCTCTCTGGACTCTTCTAAGACCACTAATTCCTTTCCTGAGGGCTCCACCCTCATGACCTCATCTAATCTTAATTACCTCCCAAAGGCCCCACCTTCTGATACCACCACATTGAGGGGCAGAGTTTCAATATATGAATTTGGGGGGGACACAAACACTTCAGTCCATAACGGGAGCCCACAATCAGGGAGAAAGACACTTTAGACACTAAGGTTACAATCCATGAGATCAGTGGCACGACAGCAATCTAACAAGTACACTGGGAGCACAAAAGAGGGAGAAAAAGTCCCATAGAGGAAATGACACTTCAACTGGACATTGAAGAAAGAGCAGAAGTTGACTAAGAAGATAACCGGCGAGGGAATTCATCAGACAAAAGAAGGACGCTCTTTCTAACTGCTTGGGGTAAATAAAAGCAGCCTACCAATTTTAATCAGAGCTAAACTAGACTTTTAATTACCGTTGAGGTTTTCTGAAAAGTTACTTGTTTTCAGTTTATCTTCTATTCATAGCATCTAAAAAAAGTGACCTACTGAATTTGAAGAGGCAGCATATTTACAAGACTAATGACACTAGGATGAAACTTAATAGCATAGATTACCTTCATGGCCAATAGCCCACGTGCATTCCTCCAAGCCCAGTAACATGGACAGGAGGCTTCATTTGCTGCCCCAAGCTCACATTTCATTAAGCACTTTTTTATTTTAATATAAATTGATAATGCATCTACTTTTAAACTAAACCATTTTCAGTAAACCACTGAATACTTTATATGAAAAACCAGAGTTTTCATGAGATGCTCTCTTATTCTTACCTCCATGGGAAAAGCTTTGAAATTAACCGTGTGCTCAGAACCACGCTGGTTTTCTCTTCCCCAGTGAAATCTAACTTCATACAGTTCAAATTCGTGCCCTTGAGGCAATGGACCTCCCAATAGAACTGAAAAAAGAAAATAAATTCTATTTAATTACATCTCAAACACAATCATCAGTACAGCATTATAAACGCTGGGGACGTTTTTTTGCCAAAAAGCTCTCATGAGCTCTACAAATTAAATTCATGTACCCAAATGAAAAATATAGCACAACTGTGACATGGACTGACACTACCTCCAGTGTAGCTGAAATTCTTGTACTGGCCATTCAGATACAGTAGAAGTTCAAAAACTCTGAAATACGTGGTAATGATATGTACATGTTAACGTCTTGTGTGTTGCAGGTATAGGAGTACACAAGGAATACAAATGCAGAATATGGTCTGAGCCTCAGACTGACCAATAATTCACTGCAGACCTATCAGTAAATTAAACCTAGTTTACAGATCATCCATTTGAACTACCAGGCCTACAATTTAAAGAAGAGGTGTAAGCTAACAAAATTATCCATGAAGAGAATTATTATTAAGCCACTCTGATTTTTCAACAATGAAATCCCACTTAAAAGGCAATTTACCATTCAGTGTCACATACAATGCAAACAAAAGAAAACTGTGATAAAATATTAACAATCCTTGAAATATTAACATTAGTTCTACAGGGTTTTGTCTTTATCATTTCTAGATATGACCCAGAACTTTTATTTTATGTCCCAGACAAGGGCACTTTAAAGGATGATAAAAAGTACATCTGTATGAGAACCTGTCTGGAAGCAATAAAATACTTTCTTTAGTTAAACACTCCCTGATATTATATGTAAAAACCTAAAATAAAGTCTATTACAATTAACTAACTTCAACACAAAGCTTGTTTGCATTTTTCCTGTAAAAATTGTTAATTCTAGGGGCCAGCCTGGTGGTGTAGCAGTTAACTTTGCATGCTCCACTTCAGCAACATGGGTTTGTGGGTTCAGATCCCAGGTGCAAACCTACACACCACTTGTCAAGCCTGCTGTGGTGGCATCCCACATAAAAAATAGAGGAAGACTGGCACATATATTAGCTCAGGGACCATCTTCCTCAGGCAAAAGGAGGAAGTCTGGCAACAGACGTTAACTCAGGGCCAATCTTCCTCACCAAAAAAAAAAAAAAAAAAAAAAATTTGCTAATTCTAAATAGTATCAGCTAAGAATTACAGGTTATTTTTAGTCATGGAACTGAAAAAATTCACCTCCACGCCCCAGAAGTGGCCTCTTTGAAAGACACTTGGGTGCCACTGTGGAGGAAGAAACAGCATCCAAGCCTCTCTCTTAAGGAAAAGTTTTGTTGTTCATCCTTATTCTAGGACTCAAAGGAGAAGAAAAGGACCTGATGCAGCAATATTTATTTGTTTGGTTGGTTCTCCACCTAATAACTTTTTCCAAAAAGAATTTAAGGCTGCTTACAAAAGGCACATATAATACAGCCAGTCAGCATCAATTAGAAATAAGAGCAAAGGCAAAACAAAGAGAGAGGAAGAAAATAGATGGAGAAATGACTCTCACACAAAATGAAGGTCATGAAGTCCTTGCTAAAAGTGCCCTATAAATTTGGTTCTAAGCTTTCTACCAGCTCAAACAAAGAAGAAAAAGAACGCCAATAGTAAAAACCAATTTTAGTTTTTCAAGCGCATAAACCTCCCATCAAGGGGGCAAAGGGAACGAGACACATGGCCCCTAGGATAATACTACCTCACACCATCTTAATGTTCATCCTCCTGCTTGGGCTTAAGTCTCACACCAAATTTGAGGGGTCAGCATTATCATCCACAGGGACAGGGGAGAAGAGTGACTGAGACGGGCTACGTGTGACCTGCCCTCGTCATGCAGCGAGCAAGCTCCAGCAGCCTGGACTCGAAACTTCTGACCCACATCCCAGGGCGAGACAGGGATGGGGAAACCCAAATTCCAGTATCTGTGAGCACGAACCAAAAAGCAGTGAGTTCTTGAAGCCTAGCTTTCTCAACTGCAGTCCTCTTTGAGTATACATCTCATCCTCTTTCCGGAGACAAGCAAAAAAAATTTTTTTAATCAGTCAAAAAGGTTTACAGATATCCAGAGCTGCAGGGCAGGCTCATTGCATCTCCTTCAATAACCATCCGTGCTGTGGAAAGCAGAAGGTATGAAATGTTTTTATTCCAACCAGAGTACCACAGTTTCTGAATAACCTCAAGCGGGCTCCTTTCCCTCCACTGTCCAAACTCAGTCTTAAGAAAAAGCAGGAAGGAAGCCTGAGTCTACCCACTGTGGACCCACCTCCCAAACCAAAAAGAGGAAAAAGCTTCTTGGAAGTCTCGTCCCGCACTCAGCCTGCATCATCAGAACCAGAAAACACATCCCTCACATGTGCAGCATGACCTGACCCGAGGTTCTGGAACACTCTACTTTTAAAAGAAGGCAAAAAATTGTCTCGGAGGAGGCTTAGCTCCACATTGCTAAGGGAAAAGAAAGAAGCATTGCGAAACCAAGCACATGTGAAATGGGAAAAAAGATTTTAAAAAATCTTTCCCCAAAACCTCTTCATCACATACACTCAGAACACACTCACACACACAGTCTTTCTGAAACTGATACCGACCGGTCCACTGGTACTTTCTTACGATAATGGATACAGCAACTGATACTGACAGTGATTTCAGGGGACCAAAAAGAGAGCCATAATTCAAAAATACACCCCCCCACCTGATCTATGCCCATTATTTCTTGGGCACGATAACAGAAATTAAGATGATAACAGAAATGAAGCCGTTAGTTTAAAACTGGAGGACTGAGCCTATGTTTTAAATGCCCTGGAAACTCAAACTGCACAGACCTGTGTTTGACTGAAAGGCCCACAGGGGTCCATTTACTCTTCCTTTCAACAAATGCTTTTTGATCACCTACATAGTACCAAGCACTGTATTATGTGCTCAAGATACACTGATTTTGACAAAACAGACAAAATTCCCTGGTCTCGTGGATCTCACATTCTTTAAGGATGAAATGTAAATTCATACATTTATGAAGACCAAATTTTTGCTGAGTGATATTTGGTCATTATGTGGCAGGTTTGTTAGCTGTGATATCATTATGTTCAATACAATTATAATGAAACAAGAACGTCGTGTATCTTACATCCTATTAGGCTCAAAATGAGGACAAAGAAGGGAAGCATTTTGCCCAGGCCTGGTCCCCAGGGACAGGTGACAAAGGAGCAGCCTTCAGCCAGGAATTAGACTCTGGGTACCTTTCATTTCTGCTGCAGATGAACAATTCAAAGTTAAACCACACTAAAATCACACGGCTGTACAAAGCCATAAAACATGACAAAATGCCAAATTCAGAATTTTATGAAGTGCCAGGGAAAAGCATTACCTGTTCATCCCCCAAGAATGATTGCATTTATAGACTAAAGATAAATAGTAGCTCTGTTTTGCCCATATGGCAACATCCTCTTAAGGCACTATTCTCCCTTTTTTTTAAATAAGGAAACCAATCATACCAAAAGGGGTACACTTTTCATACATTTATGAATATCAAATTTTGCTGAGTGATATTTTGTCACTGTATGGCAGGTTTATTAGTTGTGAGGTCATTATGTTCAATAACATTACAATGAAACTCTTGCCGATGACATGCTGCATTTCCTTAGAAAAACAAACTTGTAGAAAGAATATAGAATAAACTGATGCCATTGCTACTGCCTCCGTTTTCTTTAATGTTCTTTAATAGGCATGGCCATTACATTTACGAGACATCAAAAGAGCTCCTTGCAGAAGCTGCTGCAAAATTTGAGAACCCCATGAAGACGTGATATATACACATTTGCCTAAATCTATTTAAGCTGCTATAACCCTTTGCGGAAAACAAATTTGCCAGATAGTCCAAAGGCTGTTGATCAAAGCTTATTCCCTCTCTTTTCATTTGAGTTCAACACACACGTTTTGAGAAGGACTCCATGCCCAGCCCTGTGCTGAACACTGAGTATATAAAAAGAAGGACATATTGTTTCAACGCTGGCAAGACATTCTCAGGCCTTAAGGAACCAAACTTAACAGTTTGCATCAGCAGCAGTAAGAGAAAAGTGCACGAGGCACCAGGAAGGCATCCAGCTAGGGTCAAGCCAAAACAAAGAGGCCATCAGAAAGTCAGGGAAGACTTCTGGAGAAGATGACAGCTAAGCAGAATCCTGAAGACTAAGCTAAGAGAAGAAGAGAGAAAGTACTTTCCAAGCAAAGAGAAGAGGCTAAGAAAGGCTCAGAGATATGAAACAGCCTGAGCGTGTTCCAAGAGAATAAAGCTGGAGGTGACCAATGGCAGCCTTCGACATGTAAGCATCAGGAGGGACCTGCACCCTATGGTTAGGGGCTAGAGTTTATCATGGAGGGAATCACAGCTTTTAAGTAGGGGACTGATACTTTTGCATTTTAAAATATCATTCCCGGGGCTGGCTCCGTGGCCGAGTGGTTAAGTTTGCGCGCTCCGCTGCAGCAGCCCAGGGTTCGGATCCTGGGCAGGGACTGGCACCGCTGTCAGGCCACATTGAGGCAGCGTCCCACGTCCCACAGCTAGAAGGACCTGTAGCTAAGATATACAACTATGTACAGAGGGTTTGGGAAGATAAAGCAGAAAAAAAAAAAAAGAAGATTGGCAACAGTTGTTAGTTCAGGTGCCAATCTTTAAAAAAAATAAATAAATAAATAAAATAAAATATTATTCCCACATATGCATGGACGGTAGACCAGCAAAGGGCAAGCCTAACTGGTTAGAAAGCTGCTATCATAGCCCAGGCAGAGACAGAGAGGCCAGAAGACAGACAGAGCCTGCTAGAGCCACATTTCCAATGTGGAAGGAGATTAAGGCCAATGGGCCCTCATGCGTACCCGCCAGAGACTCCAAAGGCCCAAAGAGTTCATTCTCAACAGGTTTAAAGATTTTATAACCTGTTTAACTTTTAAGGAATCCCAAATGTGTCCATAAAACATTCCCAAAATAGTATTAATTAGTTCTTTTCTAACATTTGAAGTCTTAAAAGCAAAAATCACTATTTTTTACTGTCTTAGCTGTTAACCTACAGCTTTATTTCATATTAAAGAACAAATATCATCCGCTCTTAAGGTCAGAGACAACACCAACAGTACGGAGAGGAGGCCAGTGAACTGGGTCTGTATAACCAAAGTGAAGCACATTAAGGTAACTGTCCAGGTAATTCAACTCCCCTAAAGTTAGCTAATAATAAATATGATAATACAGGAATTTGGGGGCTGGCCCAGTGGTGCAGTGGTTAAGTTCGCACACTGGGCTTCAGCAGCCTGGGGTTAGCCGGTTCGCATCCTGGGCATGGACCTCCACGCCACTTGTCAAGCCATGCTGTGGTGGCATCCCACATAGAAGAACTAGACAGACCTACATCCAGGATGTACAACTATGTACTGGGGCTTTTGGGAGAAAAACAAACAAAAAAACCCCACCATATTTAACTGAGTAGTGAAGATCTAACTGACTTTAAAAAATAATAACTATTATAATACTCCAGAAATTCTACCGTAACATTTCATACAAATAAACAATATAGAGCCTCTTCTTAAGTGAAAATAATTTTAAAACATTTTGACAATTTCATCTCTAAATCAGCAAGGTTGCTAAGAAGTACTATAAAAAATTGTCATGCTTTTGAAAAACAAAGTATGAATCGTAATAATAATAATCTACCCTAAATTTAATATTGAGAATTATAAAAGACCCAGAGTAAAATTTTCTAACTAAGATTTCCATAATAAGTTACAGTGAAGGGCACAAATGACTTATCCTGATTAGCAATTTCTCCCATACCGATGGTCCATTAAAAATGTCATTACCTGTAACACACTGCTTGTCACCAGATGGAATGACATTCTACTGCACAAGCTTGGGCAGTCTCACATTTTTTCACAACTTAAGTATCAAACCATTCAGGCTAGAAATCTATAGTTATATTTTCATACTTCAGTTACTCTTTATACCACTGTAAGTATATTCGATTTTAATTTGCCTGTGTGAACTAAAATGTTAAGATTCCTGTGGTACAGTGATTCATGTGTCCTACAGAGAAATGAAATGACTTATGTGGCAGCCTTAATAAACTTCTCCATACTCAAGGACATAACAGAACCGACAGTCTGGTCAGGCCACACCTGGAACGTGATGCTTGGCTCAAGTCCTCTTTAGTTTGCCCTCTGCCACCTTGAAATATGCTCAGAGCAGAGGTCAAGGAAGGGTAACAGGATCCAAAATGTGATCCAGTCACAGGGGCTCCACACCAGCCCATCCCTCAGATGATTCCCTCCTTCCTCCTTTTCCACATAATCGATCACTGAAGTTCCTCAGATGGCATCTCAGAAATCCCTCTTGTGTCGTCTCTCTCTTTCCCCCCACTGTCAACTTAACAGCTGGAGTCTTGGTTAACTGAACCTCTTTCAATAACCTTCAAACTGGCTCCCAGTCTCTCCCAGATCCCATCTTATTCAGTATGGCCAGGTTAATTTTCCTAAAGCAACATGCTAATTATGACTTTATCCTATAGGAAAAAAAAGGTCATACCCTTTAGACATGGCTCAGGATCCTTCATGAATTTGCTCCAACATGGCCTCTCCATTATATTCTCTATTAACCTCATTTAACATGAATCAATCTTTTCTTCCAGATATACTGAACGATTTTCTTTTCCTCATACACTCTCTAGACTTTCCCATATCCATGTCTTTTTCGCATACTGCCCTCTCTTCCCACACATCCCAATCTTCCCAATCCAAATGCTATTCACACTTCAACATTAACTGCAAAGGCTACTTCCTCCACAAATGCTTCCCTAATAATTTCAACCAAAAATAACCTCTGCCTGTATACCTATCTTTCACAACCTATCACTGAGGGCAGGCTTTGGGTCTGATGTATATTTACCTGATCCAAAGTGTGTAACACCTTGCGTAAGGTAAAATAAAGACTGCCAACTGACCTTGCAGGCCAGATAAAACCAGTGAATGTGTGTTTGGTTCACACATCCAATCTCCAGCTTCTCCTGACACATTAAACATCTGGCAAACTAGGCAGTTGGCTGATTTCCCAGCCCCCACCAGTCCCTATTGCCTCCCAACACTTCAGATAAAGCAGAGGGTCAGTAGCTATTTACAAGTTTGCTCTCCTGCCTGCGCACATCTATAGTACCCACCTGGCTCTCAGAGACAAATGAGTTTGTAATTCCCATTGTAAATGATCAATAAATATTGATGAATGAAGGACTATCATATGAGGAACAGTCGAAGGAACTAAATATGTCTGAAAGGAAAAATGGCAACTGCATGATAAGTTGATGGAGGTCGATATTTTAAAAGATGCCATGTGAAAGTACAATTTTATTTGTACTGTCTTGGTCCAGAATCCCAAAACAGAAACAATGAGGGAGATCACAGAACGTTTGATCTTTGGAATTACTCAAAAGCAAAAAGGATTTCCTCAAAGAGGAATGAACGTTCTCTCCTGAGCTGTTCAAGCTGAGGCTGCCCAGCCAATTGCCAGAGGGTCTGAGGCAGCAGGCTGGACGGGGCCAGCCAGGGGCCCATTCCGCTCAGTGAGTCTCTGACTCCAGTCCTTTCCAAAACTCATTCGCTTACTGGAAAACTCATCTGCTCCTCCTCTTACTGGAAAACAGAACATTGAACAAAGTAGCATGTAGTCTGTACGGGTGCAATGCTTACCGGGTGCATGTAGTACAAGAGAAGAGGGTTGAGGAGGAAACTTTGAGAAATCCCACTTTTTTAAGGATAACGGAGAATGGCAGAGAAAAGACAGTCGAAATTAAGAAGAAACATCAAAAGGTGATGTGTCACTGAGACCAACAGGACAGAGAGTTTCCATTGCAAATGTGGCAGAATTAAAGTATTTTAAGAATTTTAAAGTGCCCATTTGATTGTAGGATGAGAAGCTCGTAATGACCTTGGTTTGGGGACTTTCAACAGAGGGATGGGGGATAGACGGCTCATGCTCATGACATCTCTCAAATTTAAATTAAGGCAATATATTGGGCTGGCCCCACAGCCGAGTGGTTAAGTTCACGTGCTCCACTTCAGTGGCCCAGGGTTTCACCAGTTTGCATCCTGGGCGCAGACATGGCACCGCTTGTCAGGCCAGGCTGAGGCAGCGTCCCACATGACACAACCGGAAGGACCTACAACTAGAATATACAACTATGTACTGGGGGGCTTTGAGGGGAAGAAGGAAAAGGAAAAATAAAAAATAAATTAAGGCAATATATCGAGATGAGAATATATATAGAAACTATATCATTAGGATTCCGTTAGAAGTTTTAATTTAATAACAGCAAGCATTTGAATCATGCTACAATTGTTGTAACTCTTTTCAGAAATTCTTCATTATTTTTTAACATAAACAAAGCAAAAAAAAGAAGAAAAAACAACCAAGTAGCCCAAGCCACTGACAGCCTCTGTGAGGCCTCAGGTTCCTGTGGAGCGGTGCGTATGAAGTGAGCTTTAAACAAAAGTGTGCTTATTCTGTGAATATTTCTATTTAAAAGGACAGCATCCAAGGGAACTTAAACACATATTACTAAGTGAAAGAAGCCAATCTTTAAAGATATTATATAAATCTTGATAAAGATACTATATTATATAAATGCCATAAATATATAACATTCTGGAAAAGGCAAAACTACGGAGACGGTAAAAAGATCAGGGATTGGCAGACAGGAAGGGATGAACAGCGAGCACAGAGGATTTTTAGGGCAGTGAAACTACTCTGTGTGACACTATGACGGGAGAGACGTCATTATATATTCGTTCAAACTCACAGAATGTACAACACCAAGAGAGAACCCTAATGTAAACGATGGACTTTAGGTGACAATGGCATGTCACTACAGGTTGCTCCACTGTAACAAATGCACCAGTCTGGTTATACTCCCTTGCCGGTGGTCAACAACCAGCTGCTGACAGCCAGGTGTGAGCCACCACGCCCCCTCCTCCAGACAAACTGACAAAACCTACAACGCCTCCTCCAGCTACGTGGCCAGGTCGGTGCCTGATCCTATGACTGTGAAGTTCACCAGACCTCAACCCCTGCCCATGTGCAGAGCTTCTAATTCTCTTTTTAGAGCCATTCTTAAATATAAACAAAGAGCCAAAGATCACTCGACATAGGAGGAGAACCTCCACCATAAAAGAGAGAGGCCAAAACAAACAGGAGGAGGAACCCAGAATAAACAGAGCCATGCAGGGAAGAGAAAAAAGCAGTATAGAAAAGAACAAGGAGAGAGTGTGCATTTGTGCATTCATGAAATAAAGAGTGGATGCTGTATTTTACAAAATTTTTTAAATTCATAGAATAAGCAAAATTTTTTACAAATGAAAAATATAACAGCAGAAGTTAAAAGTTCAATAGAAAGTCTGAAAGATATAAGTTGAGGAAATTTACAGAAAGTAGAGGAAAAAGACAAAGAGAAAACAAGAATCACTGGAAAAAGAAAAAAAGAAAACCATGGGGCCGGCCCTGTAGCTGAGTGGTTAAGTTCATGCCCTCCGCTTCGGTGGCCCAGGGTTTTGCTGGTTCAGATTCTAGGAGCGGACATGGTACCACTTGTCAGGCCACGCTGAGGTGGCGTCCCATGTGCCACAACTAGAGGGACCCACAATTAAAATATACAACTATATACTGGGGAGTTTGGGGAGAAAAAGCAGAAAAAAAAAAAAGATTGGAAACAGTTGTTAGCTCAGGTGCCAATCTTTAAAAAAAGGAAAAACAGAAAACTTATCTATAAAATAATATAAGAAAATTTCTAAGAAACAAAAGACACAATTATCCTAATTGAAAGGGCCAACAGAGTACCCAGCACAGAGTGCAAAAAGACCCACAGCAAGGCATGTGGTTGCAAAATATTCCCATCAAAGCGATGGGAATAAAGAGGAAATTAGAAAAGTTTCCAGAGAGGGAAAAAGAAAACAGCCACATGATGTCGAAAAGGGAGGGAAGGAGGTTGAAAAGCAGGATGTCATGAGATTTGTTTGCTAAATCGTTCAACCACAACCCTGGAAGCCAGGAGGTAACGTAGCGATGCCACCAAATATCTGAGGGAGAACACTTCCAGCCTGGACTGCTCTGCCCAGGCAAACAGCAAACAAGTATGAAGAGTACTAAAGACACCTGCAGACACACAAGGTATCTAAACAGGTACCATCACGTGCCCTTCTTCTCAAGAAGTTAGTGCAAGATGAACTGTAGGAGGGAATAAACCAAAAAACTCCCTGAAATGAGGGAACCCCACAAAAGGATGTCACAGCATCCAGGAAACAGGGAACTGGACACAGGAGACAAGCAAAGGGACTTCCTAGGCTCAAGGTCCAAGGAGCTGCAGGTGATGGCTACACAGTAAGGATGGAGAACAAGTGGTCGAGACCAGGGCGAGAAGAAACGAAGAGATGCCTCCAAGGGCGGGAGGGAAGGACAAGGATGGCCAAGAGAGAAGGAAGGACAACCCACGTGTTGAATGCCCTGGGAGAAGATTTGCCATCCATCCGAGTTTTGAAATGAAATCATGAAAGATAAATAAAAAAACTAAATAAAAAATTAACTCCAGGAAAAAAAAACACATTATTCAGTGAAGGAAATAGAATACAATCTCAGCCACAAACAACAGTTACACTGTCATAACAATAAAAACACTGAGTATTAATTTAAATAAAAAGTACAATTAAAAAAAAAAAAGTGGGCCGGCCAGGTGGCCCAGTGGTTAAGTTCGCACGTTCCGCTTCTCGGAGGCCCAGGGTTCGCTGGTTTGGATCCCGGGTGCGGACATGGCACTGCTTGGCACATCATGCTGTGGTGGGCATCCCACATATAAAGTAGAGGAAGATGGGCACGGATGTTAGCTCAGGGCCAGTCTACCCAGCAAAAACAGGAGGACTGGCGGTAGTTAGCTGAGGGTCAATCTTCCTCAAAAAAAAAAAATTACAATTTAAGTACACAGGGACATTAAGGGAACAAAACCAGGATGGGAGAGGGCAATAAGAGAACTAGCCTCATATTCCATAGTAGGGAATTCCTAGCTACCTTAAATATCAAAGCACGACAGTACAAACACGTTACTAAGAAGTATGGAGGTGACAGCAGAAGAAATAGCTAAGAGTTGGAAGAGACTGTTATCTGGGCAAAAAGCTCCAGGTGGGGACAGCTTGGGGGCTAACCAGAGGCACAGAGAAATACAGTACTAGTCAAGTGATTAAAGTATGTTTATGTTCTGTTTTGCTAAAGATAAAACTTGAATTAAATAAATGAATGACAGGGTGTTCAGAGCTTGCAGACTATTCCTTTGAGAAGCTTAAATATCCTAGAAAAAAAATAAACTGGTCCAGATATGGTACTTTTCTTTTGTTAGGAAGATTGTCCCTGAGCTAACATCTGTGCCAATCTTTCTCTGTTGTGTACGTGAGACGCTGCCACACAGCATGGCTTTATGAGAGGTGCATAGGTCCACGCCCAGGATCCGAACCTGCGAACCCTGGGCCACCAAAGTGAAGCATGCAAACTTAACCACTACACCACCAGGTCGGGACTTTTTATTACATATTTTTAAGTTTGGAGAAACATCAAAAGGGAAGAAACAACAAAGAAGAAATGATTTAGTAGCAGAAAGGAGACAGGGCGTCTGAAGGAGCAAGGTCTCCAAGGAGGCAGGGGCAAGGGGTCTGGGCCATGTGTAGCCAAATTAGGCCTCAACAGAAAGAGAGACAGCTCATCTCCCATGCTCAGGGGTGGAGGATGGAAGAGAAGCCAAGAGCAAAAAAAAAGCTATGTGAGGAAGAAAGACACCTTGTGGTTAGAGAGTAGAGACATTGCTTGACGATCTCTATTTTGGGGTGAGGTAGGAGGTGAAGGAAAATTGCAAACGTTTGAGAAGATACCAGAAGAAAATGTTAAATTCAATTTGATCAATTAAGTATGATCTTAGAGCAGGAATGGACACACACTGTCTTAACTGACAGGATTTGTACTCAGTCCTTCCTGTGTGCTCCCATAATACTTTTAACACTTACCATATCATATTCACACTAACACTTTAAAGGATTGTGCTTTCACGAAACTATGAATTCTCAAGAACCGTCTTATCCATTTGTATACAACCAACACTCACTCACCACGGTGCCTGATGTGAAACGCATTTGTGTTTTATAGATATACAAATATTCTATTTCCAGAAGTACAAAAGCATGTCAACATACCAATACACACGTTTCTTATATGCCAGAAGTCAGCATCCAAGAATTTTACTACATATTTAAAAAACAGTACATAATGTCCCATCATAGATAACCCCCCGCAAAAATTCCAATTTAAGTTCAAATGTATACTTGAAGCTGACCCTTTGACTAAGTACATATAAAATCCAGAATCTGTTTGGGGTGATGCCCATACTTTAAATTAGAACAGCAGGGAAGACCACATGAATCTAGGACTAGCTCATAGATTCTAAATCAATGCTCAAGAACACTCACAATGAATAAAAAATCCATAGTTGGTCATCAATACCTGCTCTGCCTAATAATATACCTCAAGAGTTTATGGTTTTAATTATCAAACTTATCAATTCAGAATTAATTTGAGCAGTCTCTAATTATTAAGCACTTCCTAATATTTCAACATACTCTAATTTTGAATTCTTTCCAAGAGGGAAATACAGCTATTATTCACTATGGAAAGCATGATATTAATGCTAATTTTTTAAATTCTGCTTTCCTCTCCCACACATTTAAGCCAAAAACCAATTTCCTTGATAATTACCCAACACTTTTTCCACAAAACCTTTGAGATCCATCTCAAATAGGTTCAGAGGGGAGGAGAGGAGTTTAAAAGTAAACAAAAGCAAGAGTTTTGCTCACCATTTAAGTCTTTTGCTGAATTTAGAGAATGTTTTGATTGATATTAAAATTCTCCTTGTGAGATTAACAGAGTAGAGAAAATTAATTTGAAAAGTCTATCTTGAATGCCAGATTATCTCAATAAATTCTAATCTTTAGTTTTACAATGCAGTAAAACAGAGAATTATGATTATTTAAATGATTTAAGCTCATCAACAATTTAGGACAAAATGCGCATTGGTCCACCTGCGTATACCTTTTCTCAAATTCCACAAAGCGTAAGTTGACCAACTGAGATTGTTCCAGATACATCATACAACATAGAACAACCGAACTGACATCTTCATAGTTTCATCTTTTTATCCTTTCAAAAACGTTTCAGAAAATAATTCCAAAAAATGTATTTTATAATATATAAAGGTATCCTGCCAATAGAGCTATGCCATTGCTACCTTTAAGGTCATACAAGCTAAACAAGAGTTCACTAGCTCCAAGATGACTTCTTTTGCAAGAACCCGCAAAAGCATCTTCTAAAATACCTGATTTTGACTTCAGGATAACCTGAATGGTGTGTCCATCATTGGTGACTTCACAGTCTCGGCAGACCACATAATTGGGTGAGAGGCGGACATCCAGCAGAGAGGGGTCATATCTAGCTTCTCTTGAGTTTAGGTTAATGGGAGACTGGTATTCCCCGTTAGCATCAGGAAACACCAAGCCCCACTCGACACCTAAGGACAAAATGAAGCAAATTTACAACAGGTTAAAAAAAATAAGTTATAATGAAATTTAACAAGTAACAACTAAACACTGTTACGACCTTTGACATTATTAAGGGAGTTATGACTACTGTCTCTATACAGATGAAGTATGGTAAACATGTGTGAATTTTTGCATTCATATTTTCAGTGATCTAATATTACTCAATACCACAAACAAAATCTCAGACTAACAAAATATTCCATTTGTATTTGTCCACATAGATGTAATAATTTATGACGCTAGGAAATTTAGGTCATCTTTAAGTGATTAGAAAAAAAAAAATACCACAAAAATTTCCTCTGCTCCTTAGTTCAATTATGTGCCGTACTTGGAAAATACTTGTAACTCTCAACATGCTTGGTGAGAGGCAAAAACCATAAATCCGATGCTAGTGAATAAACACTTCTTATCAGAAATGCAAATACAGCAAAGTGTGCATATGGACATACACATACCTATATATTCAGACATACATAGTCCTCCATAGTTTTATAATTAAAATTATACATTTTTTTTCAATATATGTTGTCAACCTCAGCAACAGTGGTCAGCTCTATCAGGAGACTTACCTCCTCAGGGTTAAACTTAGGAAATTCAACTTTTTAAAAAGTCAACCCTCTTCCCGCCAAGCTCCCCGCTTCAGCCTGAAATTTAGGACACGTTTTGAAGGTGAGCCTTGTTAGTATCCTTCAGGAAAAGAGTAGAGCAGAAATACTTTCTCCCCCCAAGGTCCTCACTGCAAGCAAGAAACTAACAGTTTCACTAGAGTGTTGAGTAAAATGTAACGCTGCTCTTCTTAGCGGCTCAGAAGACAGGAGTGTCGCAGCCGCAGCTCTAAGGCTGGCCCTGCGGAAGGCGGCAGGTGCCAACTGCGGCCCGGCAGGAAGGCCAGGCTCCCCAACGCGATCGCAGGCGGCGGGCACGCCCGTTCTCCCTGCAGCGCCTTCTGCCCTGAACCCGGCCAGGGGACGGGCAAAGCGACAGAGCCCCACGTGGGGAAGAGGGGACGCGGGGGTGCTCGGAGCGCGCGAGGGCAGTGGGGCGCAGACGGGACACAGGCAGCGCGCAGCATCCCGACGCGCCGTCCCGGGACCCGGGACACCGCGACACTCGCGCGGCGAGTTACCTTCTTCGTAGCCCCACTCCACACCCTCTTCCTCTTCTTCCTCATCCTCCTCCTTCTCCGGGAAGGCGACGGAATCTTCGATGAAGCTCAGGTCAGCCATGGGAAGGCCGTGGGTCCCCTCGGCTGACTGGCCGACGGTGCCTGCGCCTCTGCAGGTCAAGCGGGCTGGAGTGGAGTGTGAGCGCGCGTGTGCGAGGGTGAGCGCGTCGGAGTGAGAGTGGGTGCGCGTGACAGTGCGCTTGTGAGCGCGAGGGGCTGCGAGCGCGCGAGTGTGAGTTTGAACGCGCGCGTGTGAGTGTGGGCGCGCGTGCGAGGGCGAGCGGGCGGGAGGCGGACGGCGGGCGCGGGGCGCGAGGAGCCGCAGCTCCGGGAACCCGAGCCCGGCGGATTATAAACCCGGCCGGGGCGTGTCTGGCACCGCAAGACCCGCCCCCTTCGCTCGGTGGCCCGGGGGCCAGAGCTTGGGCTGCAGGAAAAGGCACTGGGGCACCCGCCGAAACCACACAAACAGCAGAAATCCCCCAGCTCTGCCTGATGGGGCGACTCGCCGTCTCACCCTCCCACCCTGGCTGCCCCGCTGGGCCGCGCGCGCCTCGCGTCGGGAACCTCGCGAGTCACCTAAGGTCACCTCAGGACCCCTGTGCGCAGGGTCCAGGCCACGGCCTTTCTACTCTTATTTCTTTTCATCCTTACTCGAGGAAATACCAAAAAGAAAGAGAGGGGCTCGGGAGGAGAGAGATGGATTGTCTTGGGCAGGAGAAAAGAGAGGGATGGGAGACTCCCTAACAAGATAAAAAGTTTCCCCGCTCCTAATCTTTATGACTCAGTTCTATTTGCTGCTTAATTCGTCCTTAGAGCACAGTGGAAACGAGTACGGAGAAATTTCCAAGAAATTTGTAGTTCCTAAAAACATTTAAGAAAAAAAATTGTTTTAATCTAGAGAAGTGAGTATAGTTTAGGAAAAATTTTCCCTTGAAAAAATATTCTTTCAAAGGCAGGAGTTATGAAAGGCAGTAAAGAAAGAGTGTTTGGTTTTAGTTTCAGACTCTGCGGTTCTCCTGCAGGCGCAGCTTGCTGTGTAAACAGCTCCCAATCGACTATTGAAATCCGTGTAAATAATGAAATGCACACATTGCATAACAAACAGGAACTTTCCTGATCCAAAGCGGTCGTATTATTACCTCTTAAACACGCTTCCCAATCCAGTGTTAATGACTTCAGCCGCCTGTTCCAACGCCTTTTAAAAGCTTTAACCAATAACCCCTAAGCAGGTTAATTCCACATTTTTAGAAGGTGTGTGTGCATAATAAGCTCAGATTTGGACCTTAAGTAAAATTTGCTTTTATATGATCTGTGCATGGACCAAAATGTCTGTTGGCAGTTTGAGTAGCCGGTTCCTAAATCATACCGTCCTTATGGATGCTTAATTGCTCACGTAAGGGTGGAGATGGGGGTCAGCTCCGGGACTTTTAGATTCTGTGCTCCCAGCCTTCACTACCGGCTCAGCCCTCCACTTTTTAAAAAAGCCGCTTCACAGGCTGTTAGAAATTTCTCCAGAAGGTGAATCAGGACTGAAAGAGGGAAAAAAATCAAATCAATCCATCTACCACTTTCTGGAACGTTTAGCAAAATAAGTGAAAACTATTGGTCAACTTGAGATTTGAGGCTAACCTGTGGATTTCATGTAATTTGTGTAATTTCTCTCTCTCCTTAACACAGAGACCAGAAAGTCCACCATTCAGAAGATTGAACCCCAGTGTGAGAGGGACGAAATTCATTCTTCATGCACTGCCTTCTGGGTGTTTTTGGTGGATTGTCTCTCTCCTCTGCACATTAGTAAGCCTGGGCTTGCCGGAAGCAGAAGGCTACCCCAAAGCTATAGCTATTAAAAATAATAAATACTACCCAAAATATTAACCACTTTCCCCTGAAGTTATTCTAAAAGGAACATTTCATTTCTTTTTTCTTTCTTGAAAACTTTCTCACAATCGAAATTTTTATTAAACTTTGTTTTTAGAAGTATGTTCACGCATTAATCCCATACTGTAGCTAATGGATCCCATGGAAGATGCCACAATAAAATCATTTTGCCACCCCAAGCTCATTAGCAATGTTCATTTCCCTGTGCCCCCAGATGTACAGAAATGCCATACCATAGCCATTGTGTGACCACTGATTGCATTGAAAGTAGCGCATGAATTATAGAGATGTTTACCAAACCAGAGGACAGCAAAATCACCATGGCAAAAAACTCAGTTTTCCTTGAATAAATGGTGTGTCATATTTACAGCAGCTAGGCTGAAAGGTTGAATTGTTAATATTGAATTTTTCAGCTAACAGACAATTTTGTGTATAGCCAACAATATATCACCATTTGTAAATGCAGTTAACCACTAGACAACCATGTTTACGCATATTTGTTCTTTCTGAATTTTTCAACGTCATGTATACAGTATAACTCTTCTCCGCAAGCCTAGCATAGCCTGTCCAGCAACATATGAGCCATTCCACTGTGCATCCAGATATTCAATTAACGGCCTTAATTGCTTTGAGACTGTGTGCTTCAGATTTCTGCTAATTAACAGCACCTTAAGACCTTCTCTTCTCAAGTCCCTGTACTATATTATCACTAAAGATGGAACTTCTATTTCTAGTTGTTATAAAGTATCTGTCGCCATAAAACCTAAACACACAGATCAAAGATATAGGCCAATTCTTTGATTTACAAAATAGAGCAAGCACATCTAAATCTAATATCAGAGAATCTAAAAATATTCATGCTCTATATTATAAACATAAGTACTCCACATATCCCTCTATATAATTTTAATGCATTTCAACCTAATGTCATATTTGATTCCTTAAATTAACCTTTTATTACTCACTTTTCGTGTTTGCATAACTGAGGTCAAACCACATCAGTAGGACAGTTTATTAAAACTAAGACCTCTATAATTAATTACTATTTGATACTAAAAGAATATAAACAGAAATACCTAGAAGGGACAAGCTAATCTCGATGTCAAAAGGGCCAAGAGATATCAAGATTGCTTCACAGCAACCTGAACCTACCCAACTCTCTCCTCCCAATCTTTTCTCACCCTTTGCTTATCTTACCAAGCTTTCTTGTTGGATTGGTGAGTTTGGGCCCTGGAATACTCATAAGCAATTATTACCTTCTTCTTGTGTGCTCTGGGAACGCCAAGGATACAGCTAAATATGTATGTCAACTGGCTTCTAACCAGAGTGTAAATTTCTGAACTTCAACAGTGAATTGTGCTCCTTCATGTATACTGCTCTGCACTAGACGTTGGGGGAGACCCAAAAATGAATAAAACACTGTTTCTGCCCACAAGGAATTTACAGTTCTCTTGGAGGAAAAGTAAATCATATTAACTATAATAAAGGCAATATGTTAAATAGAGAGGGAAGTACCATTACATCCAAGGAAGATGCAATTCATACACACAGGAATGACCAAGGAATGTTTCTTGGAAAAGATGTCATTTGAGGCAAACCAAAAAAGAAGAACAGGATTTTGGTGAACAATGAGTGAGCATATAGCGTTCCAGGCAGGAGCAATGATGCTGAATAATGCAAGTGCTCGTTGCAGATCCATTTTCTCCTCGAAGCATCTTCTGTGACCTGCCAAAACCTATCCAGATTACTCAAAAAATGTGGTTTCAATGGGCTCATGTCTAAAGTAAGACACTTCTCTAGTTGTTTAGTTTATTAGCCTGATTTTTGTTTTGTCCATAAAGACACCAAAATTTTCCTCAATAAATACATTTTGATTTCTGAAGGTTTCAGTCTTTGTTTATAAGGCAAGAAATTCTGATTCTTTCATTCATATCTCTTTCTTCAACAGATTAATCTTTTATTTTGCCTGTTTAAAGTTGCATTTATAAACCTACATTTGTTTGACCCCTTCTTGGTCTTTTGTCGTCAGAACCATCAGCTTTTAGTCTAAGAGTTCAGTGTAGCTATGGCAGATCGTATTATTGTTGCTGTCATTTGCTGCACCCCTCTGTGAGATTATACCTCACTACTTTGAGCAATTAAATAAGAGTAGGAATGCATGCACCACTTCCTAATAGAAGTTTTAGGAGTTATCATGTGGTTCCACCATCATTTTTGTCCCTCTGCCCCAAAATTGCACAATCCAAGAAAGACACCATTCCTTCAGTCTGGATTCTGGAATGAAGGAGAAGACCCATACATCAGAGCCATAGCCAACCAGAAGTCGACATGTCATGTCAGTGGGAAATAAACCTCTGTTTTATAAGCCACTGAGATTTGGGGATCATTTGTTACAGCAGCATAACCTAGCAAATGCTGACTGTTACAGTTGCCCTCAGGTAAAGGCGAGTTCAAGGGTTATTTTCATTTGCTCAACTGCTTTTTTGCATGCCTTTTTCTTCAAAGTAAAAAGTGCCTCTCTGGCCTACAGGGAAACTAAACCATCTAAAACAGTGCCCTTATCAACACCTTGCAAATTTCTTGGAAGTCCTGGCCCTGACTAGGATCCTCACAACCCCAGCACTCAGTGAGAAAGCCCTTATCCATAGAAAATCCCTGTCTCCTCTAAGTAGACATGGGGCGTAGCTCTCTTCACTTCTCTGAGATCATGCCAGTTATGCCTGGGTCCCTACATCTACTTCGGCACCAAAATGACAGCAGCTAAAGTGATGTTTGGGATCATTATACTGATGACTCAGAAATCTACCTTCTCTAGGGAACCTTCCTAGTATTCTGCCAAATGAAACCCCAAGTGGTTAAAAGACTTCCATGATCCCTGTGCTGATCTCTAGCCCTGAAATGAAGATTGTGCTTTAAGTATGGATTTTGTTCTTATTCAATAGACACTGAGCTCTCCAAGAGCAAGGGTTCATCGTATTCCTGTCTGTATCCCCCCGTGTAGCACATGGTAGACACTTAAGAATTGGTTTCTTTGTGCCACCAGCCATACAGTGATCTGATTAGCCTTTATCGATAAATTAGTGCAATAAAATTCTGATTACTAAGATAGAAGCTTTCAAGGTGCAGTGGGGCCACAAAAAAGGTAATGATCAAGTTTACTTGGTGGCTGGTGTGTTAATAGGGGCTTCATAAAGGAAGTGACATGTGAGCGCGTCTTGAAAGATGTGTAAGTGCCCTTTTGCCCATAGAAGGGAGGAGGAAAGGAGGTGAGAAGAACATACCAGTCAAAGACAAAAAACAAAGAGCAAAAACTCAAATCTAGAAGCTCCTGTAGGTTCACCTTTTGATGAAGATTATTTTCTTTCTCTGTGGCATGAATAAAGTACAAAATGACGCATTTAAATTGTGTCTATATTTGTTTTAATTTTTTTTGAAACATTCAAAATAATCACATGAAATAAAATACAAAGTAGATGATATGCTTAGATGAACACATGCTGTTGACAGACAACAATACTAAAGATATATTTGGCCCTTTCTGACCTTAAGAGAAGATGCAATGGCCCCTTGGCCACACCCATACTTCAGTTCCCACAGCAGCTGGGACAGCTCACTCCTCTCTACAACATGCTGTTGGCTGTAGGAGATGCAGGAATGCCTGTTATGCAGAATGGCAAACCAAGTCACAGGAAAATAATAATTTGAGCACTGTGGTTTTCTCCAAAGATGGCTGCCATAATTCCTGCCCTCTTGTAGGCACATGTTGCTCTTCCTTTTGAGAGGGGCGGCTACTTCCCCTCCCCTTGAATTAGTGCTGACTTTGTGACTTGTTTTGTCCGATAGACAGTGGTAGAGTGACCCAGTGCCAGTTTCAGGCTTAGCTTATAAGAAGGCTGGCCAATTCCTCTTTTGTTCTCCCAAATGCGTCATCGTGTAAAGCCTACTACTCTGAGCCTGCCATGCTGTGAGGAAGCCCAAGTAGCCACATGGGGACACCCAGGGGAGCACAGAGGAACGGGTAAGTGAGCAAAGCCCTCTCAGACCTGCCAGCCACACTTGGCCACCAGCTGAATGCAGCCAAGTGAGTGATCCCAGCTGATGGTATGCAGAGCAAAAAAATGCACATCTGAGTCCTGCCTGAACTCCTGGCCCACAGAATCATCAGAAATCAGAAATCGTTTTGAGCCACTAAGCTTTGGAGTGGTTTATTATGCAGCATAGACAACTGAAACAAGCGCTTGCTATGTACCAGACACTATGCCAAGCGTTTCCCATAGATTGTTTCCCTTCATTCTCATAAGAGCCTTAATTATATCATCCCATTTTCAGATGAGACAATGAAGGAGCAGACTTGTCCATGGCCGCATAGGTGGTGAGTGAGCTGAAGTCTGTCTCTCCCCAGAACCTGTGCTCTGAACCACCAAACCTACTGCCCTCAAAGTCAGTGAACTCAGCAAATGTGCTCTGTCTCCACCAGCAGGAGAACGTGAGTTGAGGGAACACTGTTAGGAACCAAACACCAACTCAAATGCACACTCCAGCCGTATTATGCCCTGCCTCCAGGCAAACCAGGAGATATGCTGGACCAGTCTTAACAGCTGGGCTCAGAGGGGTCTAAAAGGGAAGAGTAAAGGAAATCAAGTTGGAAAAAGAGACATATGACAATTGAAACGCTTTTTCAATTAATAGACTTCATTTTTTTTGAGCAGTTTTTTGTTGCAGAAAATTGAGCAGAAAGTACAGACAATTGCCATATACTCCCCACCTCAGCCCAGTTTCCCCTATTATGAACACCTTGCATTTGTGTGGTACATTTATCATAATTGATGAGCCTATAATAATACGTTATTAACTAAAGTCCAAAGTTTACCTTAAGGTTCACTCTTTGTGTTGTACACTCTTTGTATAACTTTAAGACTCTGCTTAGGTGTAGAAAAGGGAATGGTGGCTGGAATCCCACGTTGAAGAGATTTGCTGCTAAACCAGTCCTATTCTGCAGCCATGGCTTAGTCCCTCTCTGCTTGCTCCAGCTCTGACCTCCACCCTCTCTGTCCTTCTGGCCCCTTTTTGTTTGGCCCATTCTCTATGCTTTGATGCCTTGTGGAATGCCGCTCCCATTCCACAGCTTTTCTTCAACCTCTGGCTTGTCCCGCTCAGACTAACAACCTAGGAATTGATGTCTTTCCCCCACCCTCCCCCCCGAGGAAGATTAACCCTAAGCTAACATCTGCCAATCCTCCTCTTTTTTCCAAGGAAGGCTGGCCCTGAGCTAACATCCATGCCCATCTTCCTCTACTTTATATGTGGGACACCCACCACAGCATGGCTTGCCACATGGTGCCATGTCCACGCCGGGGATCCGAACCAGCAAACCCCGGGCTGCCGAAGCAGAACGTGTGCACTTAACCACTGCGCCACGGGGCCAGCCCTGGAGTTGATGTCTTGATGGACTGCAGAGTCCTCTCTCATTGTCTGGTAATTTACTAATAGCTTCTTACTATTATGTGTGTAATGTGATTTGGCTTTTTTAATAGATGAAGCCGCTGAAACTCAGAGAGTTAAGTACTTTACTCATGATCACACAGCTAACAAATGGAGGAGTTGAGATTAGAACCAGATCCAACCAGCTCTACAGCCAGTGCTCATTCTGCAACCCTTGCCCACCCCTCACCTCAGTCAGGTTTTAGCCCCTGTTGTACCAAAAAGCCCATTCGAAACGTCGTTAGTTATTCATCCATTCGCATTTGCAGCCAGCTCTCTATGGGATACGCATTAAGTGCCTGTTTAGCAATCTAAAATGCTACTCCTCAAAAACAGAAAACATTCAAGATGTTTTATATTAAATATTTCTATTCCTTAAAGAATCTGTGTAATGAGGAGGAACCAGGGACACTAATGAAATACACAAAGCAATAAACATTTTTAATACTAATGGAGCACAGCATGTTTACATTGGGATTGGAACCCCATTGATTAGGCGTCACTGAATATTACTTTTAGTGTAATTATCAGTGATGGAAGAGAAGGCTGGCTTGGTGCTGGGTACATTCTGGGCACCAAATAAGACTGACTGCACCAGTTTCAGCTGGGCCTTAATTATTTAAGGGGCAGTAACATACCACATTATAGCTTGGTCTTCCCCACCTTGACAGGGGAGATAACAGAAAAATGGACTAAAACTACAGCCTGGCAGAGTAAGGTGAGACACTGTCAGATATTAAGAATTATTTAAAGTGGTGCACTTCTAAAGCCTGATGGAAACATATTATTAAATGTATTATTATCATTAGCATAATATAATATGTTGAAAGGCATGTCATTTAATGTTTTGATCATGATCATTTGCCTCAATTAGCTGAAGGTTTCCACGGACTATGCATAATTATTGGCTCTACTTTTCTTATGGTCTGCTCGCTACCCAAGTATTTCCTCATCCATAAAACGAGGACAATAAGAGTACCAAACCAAAGGGTGTTGGAAAGATTAAATGAGTTAATAGAGATGAAGCACTTAAACTAGAACAGTCAGTTCTACTAGAATATTTGTTTTGAAAATGCAAATTTGTTCCGATGCAGGTGATATGTTAGGGAACAGTTTGAGCATAACAAGACTTCCCTGTTTGCTCATGTCACTTTTGTCTGTAAGAAATGCTAGACAAATGAAGAAAACTGCACCCAGTTGAACTGAGTCACGTCGGGAATACACAGAAGGCATACAGGCACACACCTCCAACAGCCACCAGTGACCTCAGTTCCCCGTGTGTTAGGAGCTGAGCCCCCCTCGTGGCTGTTACAGCTGTCCCTCAGATTTCAGCCACCCCTCCTTCCACCCCATCACAGTAACTCACAAGCTGCAATCTTTCTAACACTCACTTCCAAGCAAACGTTAGGTCTTTTCCAAGTTAAAATGCCACAATTATTTCAACATTTATGTATTTCTTAACCTTTGAGCATGTGTAAAAAAAACTGCTACCATTTCACTAGATTTTTTTAACATGTAACTGATGAAGGTTTTGAGTGTTGTGCCCCTAAAACCATTTTCCCCGTAAACCCTCTAATTGTTATTGCCAGTTTTACATACATGGCACAGTGGTTTTTAGGAACATGTGTGACATGGCAGCAAAACTGTATCTGGCACGTAATAAGCACTCAAATAATGTGATTATTATTGTAATTATTAAAAACTGATGTTTGGTGTATATGACCTGCATATTTTCTTAGATCATTTTATATTTGAGTTAATTTGCTTATTATCATTATTAGTTTGAATACCGTCCATGTTTTTCTCATTATGATTATTATATTCAGGATTGTCTTTATGATTTGCACATTTGTGAGACTGCTCAAAGTTTTTAAAACAATGTGGCCACAGTCCATCACTTAAGCATTTCAAATGTATTGCGGATCCCAGTAACGTCACTGTATCCCTTTGAGACCATAAATAAAAATAGGACCTGCTGGTAATCAACAGGCAACTCTAGGTATCTGACTTCAGGATAGTTTGGTTTTAGACAACCACATGTATTCTGGACTAGTTATCCATAAGCATCTTTAAACAACGATCATATAGATAGGGGGATGACATTTACATTTTGGGTATGAGGGAAGTAAACAGCAAGTCCACCAGAGGAACTGAGGTCATGGGAATAAAGCAAGAAGATTGTTTGAGTTGCGAACTTTCTCCACTCTTCCTGGCCTACTTCTTATGCACTTTCAAAAGCCCAAGTCACTTGTGAACTACCCTTGAGGACACGATGAGAATACAAACACCAAGTCCTAAGATTCTTTCAGGCAGTCTGTCGGTATGCAACTGTACTGCTCTCCCTAAGCTTTGATCTCTTGAACGTCCTCTTTCACACACCCATCCATTCATCCGGGAAACATTTATTGATTAAGCACTCTGTGGTAGATACTGTCCTAAAGGCTTGGGATACCATGATGAATAAACCTGGTCTTTGCCATCAAGGAGCTTACAATATTGAAAATGGTGTACCCACACTCAGAATGCCTCAAGTAATGACCTTGAGAAACAGGCTTTACAAATCACGGTATAGCCATTGGAAAGGATCCCAGAGATGAGGAGCTTCTTAGGTTTCCTACAGAGCCATCAACAGGGAAAGCCTGATTTACAAAAGCTCTGCCCAAAAACTAAAGGACAACTTGTGTACCTTCACTGTGAAACAAACCACACAAACACACCCACACACACATACATCCACATTCATGGACTTTGCTTTATTCATATTTATACATTAATGACCATTCATCCGATGTAGAAAGCTTGGGATCAACCTGCACTACTTTCCTTGTCACAACTCCATTCCTCTCTAATTCTATCTTGTTAATCCCATTTTAAAACATGTCTCTCAACCTGTACCTTCCTTTTCATCCTCACAGCCACCGTCATAGTTCACAAATCTGTCAGCTTTCACCTGGACAATGCTGCCCCCACTCTCTTTCCTCTATTGCTCATCTTCCATATCAACGGTGAAGGTAACATCTTGTCACTTTCCTATTAAATGTCCCTACTGACTTCCTGCCACATACAGTATATAAGATTCATTTCCTTCAGTACAGAATACAAGGCCCTTAAAAAGCTGGAGAAATCTTACCATTTAACCTCATTAGATTCACTCTCTATGATTAACTCAAAACTCTAACCACACAAAACTTATTAACTACAAAATAATCAAGATTCTTTTCATATCCACCGTGTCTTTTTTGCATCACATTCCTTCTTTGACCCATTCCCTACTCATGGGTAGACTTCAGGATGTGGGAGCTTATAGGAGCACAGGTAAAGGAAGATTCAATATCAGTGAGTGTATGTGTCTCTTCTTCTAGGCTAGAAACTGATTGAAAACCTATCTCAGCTATCTATCTTTGCATTGCTAGGACCTAGTAGGTTCCCAACCTATAGTAGCAGCTCAATAAATTTATAAACTAATGACTTTAAGGCACCCTTTCTATCTCTACAGAGTTGCAAAATAGATCGGTCAAAGACAATCAAGGACTTACAGCCCCAAAGAATCAGACTATCCTGGGAGGGTCCCTAGGACAACCCCAGATTTCCATTGAAATCTCTTTTGCTGATTTCAAATGTCTTTCACAACTTTTCCTAACAGAAGAGATCTTGCAGATCCCTTAAATTTTAAAGGCAAAGTTCAGAGAGGTTACGTGATTCTCACAAGTTTACATCCCTAGTTGATGGAAAGCTAAGACTAGAATCAAGTTTCAGGTGTCTTTTTGACACTTAATATTCTTTCCACTCTCCATACTCTTTCAACATTTCTCTTCAGCTAGAAATTCTCAACCTAGAACTCTAGCAAGCTTCTCTTTTCTAATTGATGCTCTCTGAGTTTCCAAGTTTCTCTCTGACAACACACTTTCTTGGATTCTCTTAGTAGGGACTTCGTAAAAGTTCCCTCATAATTGTTGGCAGTATCCTAGATTTTTATAACACAATGAAAATCCAAACACTTTCAGCAACGACTTTAGTAGTTTCACCATCTGTCTTACACAGTTTACACTGTTATACACAGAGGAGTGTCAGGATTCTGCATTTGGCTACTTGCTGTTCTCCCACCCTCTAGATTCTCTCCAGCTTGAATGTCCTCTGCTCTCAAAACTTCCATGTGCTCCACACAGGATCTATCTCAACTGGATTGGATCAACCTGTGCTATAACTCCTACAACACAAGATACTTTCTGGTCCCCAGGCATGCCGTGTATTTCCAACCTCACGTATTGCCTATGCTGTTCCTTCTACCCAAATGAAAAGCATGTCTCTCATCATCCTGTTCTCCCCTCTTTAGCCCCTTTTAGTCCCTTACTGCCTGCAAAAGTCTGCTCACATTCTTTTTCCCTATGAAGCCTTCCCCAAGTCCCACAGTTTGCAAAAGCAGGCAAACTCATTTTTGAGGCATTTGCGCCGTAATCATTGCTTACATGTCATTCTAGCGCTTGAGCATAAGCTGTCAGTGGCTACACTTTATTCATCTTTGAATCCCCAAGGCCTAGTAAGAGTTAGGCTCAGAGGAGGTACTCAAAATAAATTCTTGTTGACTAATTCACATGACCAGATTTTAATCTTTTCTTAATAATCTTTAACAAATGTTTTGGGAACTCAATAAGTTTGACTCTAAAAATGGAAACCTTGGGTCTGCTGAGAATGATTCAGAACACTTCCAAGCAAAAATAACTGAAATATATTGTTTCACATGCTACACACTTTGATGGTCCAAATCCTGTGCCTGCACGGCATCTCTGAGCCAGAATACATCCGAATTCATTCTTTTTCATGGAAACCTTCATAAAATTTTAATCTACATTTCAAAACTGTCTATATTGTATGTTTCTAATCCATTGGTTCTTGTCCTCTTGGGGCTTGTCCGGGCTTGAATAAGCTTCCCTCCTATAACAGAAACCTGATGGGAACCTGGTGTCACTGACCAGCAAGCACATCCAAGCCGATTTATATTTGGAGTTGATGAAAACCTTGTGCATTTGTGATGACTGTGAGAAAATGGCCCCTGCTGTATTCCAGAACTTCCTAAGAAGGAGAAAAACGTTTGTTTCTTGGTTACATGAAAATAAAGATCTGCGTTAATTTGTTCTACTGAGAAGAAACTTTTGTCTTCTTGGCTACCAAGACTCACCCGGCCTGTCTCCTTTTCCAGTAGACTGAAATGCAATTCCCCCTCCCTTCTTTTTCTTTTCATAAAGGCTTTGGTATTAACTGATCATTTTTAAGGGGCCAAACCAAAAAACTTGTGCAAGAAATGTGGGTTTTGATAGCATACGTTAAAAAAGGAATTCCTGATAGATATAAATGGATATAGCCAATGGATGAGCACCAATGGGTAAGACTCTAACTAAACTTCCTAAGGAGAGATCTAGACACATTTCTAGTTGAGAAGTGACATAGTGTCAGTAAATTAGATATGTGTTCTCCAAGTTTTGGAATAAGAAAACTCCTCTTGGAGATGGAAAGATGTAATTTTAGGAAAAATAAAAAGAAAGTCTACTTTATACAATTAATGAACTTCAAAAAATTATCACATAGTTTGGCAAATTCATAGTTTCAAGAAAGATTTAGATAAATTCATGAGATCAGAAGCCAATGGACACGTTATAAAAGAGAAACAGGGATATTTATGCCTCTGAGGTCTAACACATTGGGAAATTGTGTCCCATCACAAAATGCCCTTTAAGAAAATACAAGAAATTTTGACTCTACCTTTAACTTACTCGTATACATTAATGTTTGTGCATTCTCAGTGAAATTTGTAAAAGTACTTGGTTGAAAGTCAAATGCAAATAAAACTTTAGGAGCTCAAGAATAAGATAATTATGTAGTAGAGGAAACTCTCAATAAAGACTGACAAAGGCAGAACCATTTGGAATCAACCCAGAAAGTTTCGATTTCACTGCAAAAGACCATCGTCTCACAAAAATAAAAGGCAAATGTCTAAAATGTATACCCACTGTCAAGAAAAGCATTTCTCACCTTATGTGAAAAGATCTTAGGTTCGTTCATCTAAATCAGTGGTTTTTAAAGTGGGGTCCCTGGAAAAGCAGTATCTGCTTTATCTGACACATTATTAGACATGCAAATTCTTGGGCCCCACTCTAGACTCACTGAATCAGAAACCTGGGGCATGGAGCCCAGCAATTGTGTTTTTTTGTTTTTTTTTTTTTTTATTAAGCTTATAAAAGTTAACATCTTTGTGAAATTACAGTTGTACATTATAATTAGTCATGTTGTAGGTACACCACTTCACCCCTAGTGCCCTCCCACCACCCCTCTTGCCCCTGGCAACCACCAATCAGTTCTCTTTGTCCATATGTTAACTACCACCTATGAGTGGAGTCATACAGAGTTCGTCTTTCTCTGTCTGGCTTATTTCACTCAACATAATACTCTCAAGGTCTATGCATTTTGTTGTGAATGGGACAACTTTGTCCTTTTTTATGGCTGAGTAGTATTCCATTGTATATCCAGCAATTGTGTTTTAACAGATTCTCCAGGCTAAAGTTTGAGAACCAGTGGCCTAGACCTGTTTTGTCCAGTAAGAGAATTATTAGCTACATGTTGCTATTGAGCATTTGAAATGTGGATAGTTCAAACTGAGACGTGCTGGTCAATGTAAAATACACACTGGATTTCAGAAACTTAGTAGAAAAATAAATAAATAAAAGATGTCATTAATATTTTTATATTGATTACACGTTGAAATAATAATAATTTGGATGTATCAGGTTAAATGAGGTAGTTTATAAAAATCAATTTAACCTGTTTCTTTTTTTTTTAAAGACTGGCACCTGAGCTAACAACTGTTGCCAATCTTCTTTTATTTTTTTTTTCTGCGTTTTCTCCCCTAATCCCCCAAATACATAGTTGTATATTTTAGTTGTGGATCCTTCTAGTTGTGGTATGTAGGATGCTGCCTCAGCGTGGCCTAATGAGCGGTGCCATGTCTGCGCCCAGAATCCAAACCGGCGAAACCCTGGGCAGTTGAAGCAGGGCGCGCGAACTTAACCACTCAGCCACGGGGCCGGCCCCCTAACCTGTTTCTTTTTTTAAAAAAATCTGGCTACAAGAAAATTTTAAATTACATAGGGTTGCATTATATTTCTATAGGATAACACTGCTCTCAAGCAAACATCTTAAAAATGTAAAAATTTGTTCCACAAAGTTCCTATAGAAAATTTTATAACTTCTGCTTGACTATTTTCACTGCTAAGCAACCCAAAAATCAGTACTTTCACTGCTGAACAGATCTTTCATACATTGAATTAAGATTCGCTTTGCTGTAACTTCCTATTTTGTTTTTGTTTTCTTTTTTTTTTTCTTATTCTAGTTCTAACTTCCAGAACTACACAGAATAAGGACAGAATAAGGGCAACCCTTTGTTTCCTATTGTACAAATCTGTCAGGACAGAGTTTAAGTTACAGAAAATGAGTAACAATGCAAATGTTGTATGCCCATAGCAATGCAAATGATTCCTGTTGGTGACAGTGCAAATGAATTCTGTCTAGCAGTGAATATAAATCCCTGTAAGTCAAAATCTCGTTTTAAGTGGATTTTTATTAATGAGTTAATAAAATATTTGACATGTTCATTTTATTTTTGTGATTTTTACCTTTTTGAAAATGGTGCTTTAACACTCCTGAACTAGGAGTTCCGGAACCAAGTATGACAGACAAAATGTGATCTGAGCACAGTGGACTCCTCCTTCTTTGCTCCACATCTCATAATTCTAGAGCTTTCTAATAATCTCGTTAGCACTACTGACACATTGAGGTTATGGTGAAACAAAACACCAAATTCTTTTCTTCATGGATGATACTCTCGCCAAGTTTCCAAATCCTGTACCTTTTATTCTATAACTCAAATGCTAGATTTTTTCTTACATTTATGCCTTTTAAATTTAATGTTGAGAATCTGAGCACATTATGCCAGCCGAAATGTCATGTCATTTATATCTTCATCAAAGTGCAAACTGGACTCCAAAACCACTCAGAACTCAGGGAGGCTTACGGTAAGAAGGATCTGCTTCCTCAGTTGGGATGGGAGACAGGAAGGAGGGAAAGGATTTCTCTCCAGAAGCAAGGTCAAGCAGAGGCTGATGCGGGCGTTGTAGGGCCTGACGCTTAGACAATTTGAGAGTGGGTATCCTCTTCAGGAAGAATAGTGCAAAATTGTCCACTCTTCTTTGTGTAATGTTATACTTCAATAAAGTACTCTCCTCAAATAATATAAAATTAGCAATATAAAATTGCTACAGCCCCTTTAAGGGCCTTGAAAGGGACCCCATGAAGGGGAGGAACCCTGAGTCCAAGCTTCCCAGCTTCCCCATAAGTCTGCTCTGACGTCAGCTAACTTGCCGGCAAAGAAAGTCTTCAGTACCCGGCCATGCTAATTTTAGGCCCATGTCACGATTTTTATGTTACTCATTTCTGTGACTCCCTATCTCTTATGAAAGATATGTGCAGGATTCCTTCCGCTTGTTTTTTAGAATCATTTAAAAGTTACTCTGAGCTTATTCTGTTTTCCCTTTTAGATGTCTCATAGGTAGATATTTCCAAGTGCCTAAAGTTTACTTGGATTTTTCCCAAAGTAAAACAATGGGAAAATTGCTCTGAAATCAACAGGTAGGTGAAATTGAGGATTAAATTTATAAAAACAAGATGACTTACTTTTGTAATTAAAAACCACTAATAGGAATTTTCAAAGAAATCAATTCAGGGCCCTCAGGGGGCGAGTAGTACCATCTTAGCTCCCTGGGAGGCCACATTCCCATGCAACTGTGGGTGGTGACGAGCCCAGCAAACTGAGATTTCTCACCCTGTCCTACCTGTTTGTACCTTCAACGTTTTTAAACACATTAAAAGAAATGTCCTAGGGCCCTGAAAGTAAGGACAGGTTGCAAAAGGGAGGCTGGAGAGAATAAGTGAGGGTGAAAGATTTCCCCTTTGCCTCCGTGGAAGAAGAGACCAGAATTACTGGGTGCTTCAGTGCTCGTTGAGTCTCCTGTCTTGTTGTAACACAAGGGGAAACCTTCTCCCATGGTCCTTTTCCACTTGCTATAGTCCCATCCCGTCCCATCCCTTCATCACAAATGCTTACTCTCCATGGGAGAGATCACTTTGCAAGAGGTAGAATGTGATGCTACGAATCCCTCTGTGTTGTTTTCCCAGGAGTTGAAGGAAGAGAATGGTCTTACCATTATGCATGTGTGTGTTGATTTCTTGGGTATTGTTATCATTGCTGTAGGGTAAATGAAAGGTATGTGATCTCACCACGCCTGAATCTGTGTTTCAGCTCAGCCCACTTCTGGAACGTTTTATGACTCAGATGAGCCCCCCCTCTTCCAAGTCTAGGCCCTCGTTTCATACCAAGGGAAGTGGCCTGTTAAGTCCACAGAATTGTAATGGCATAATTATTTAATAATCAGAGCATGAGTTCAGTAACAGTAGAATTTGTAATGTCCTTCTCCCTTCCTCTCACTGTACATTGTAGCCTGGCAATATTTAGAACTAAATTACAGCTCCACCACTTGCCAGCTGTGCAACCTTGGCAGGTCACTTGAACTTTCTAAGCCTCAGTTTCCCCAACTGTAAAAAGCTGTGAAATGTAATAGCAACATTTACCTTATATGTTATAATGGAGGTAAAGTATTTAAAGAGTTTCGCATACTGCCCAGCACACCCTCAGTGCTTAGAAAATGGTTAGCAGCTATTATAACATTTATCATTTTTCATTTTGTATTGTAATGACTTTTTAACAGTTATATTGAAATATAATTTACATAACATATAGTTTACCTGTTTAAAGTGTACAATTCAGTAGGTTTTAGTATATTTACAGAGTTGTGCAACCATCCCCATAATCTAAGTTGAGAACATTTTTGTCATCCCAGAAAGAAACCTTGTACCCATTAGCGGTCACCCCAACTCCCCCTGCCTGGGTGAACCTCCAGTGTGATGTTGAATAAAAGTGGTGAGTGGACATCTTTGCCTTGTTCCCAGTCTTAAGGGGAAAGTATTCAGTCTTCACCATTTAGTGTGATCCTTGTTGACAGTTTTTTGTAGATTGTCTCTATCAGTTTGAGGAAGTTTCCTTCTATTCTTAGTTTGTTGAGTGTTTTTAGCGTGAGAGGGTGGTAGATTTTGTCAAATATTTTTCTGTGTCTATTGAGATGATCATGTAGTTTTTTGTCTTTTATTTTATTAATATGGTGTATTATATTAATTGATTTTCTCATATTAAACCAACCTTACACTCCTGGAGTAAATCCCGCTTTCTCATGGTATATAATCATTTTTATATATTGCTGGATTTGGTTTCCTAGTATTTTGTTGAGTATTCAAAGACAAGATTGTATGCCTTGATTAGGTCCAAATAGCTAGGTGCATAAAACATGCTGTAATGAGTGTCAAAATGGGCTAAAGCTAGCTGAAGTCACATCTTCCTGTTAGCGAAAGATACAGGGGTTAAACCTACTTAAAGCAGAAATTCCTCCCTGGAATAATCATGTCATAGAAATCCACTGGGTTTTGCATTATCAGGACTACCAAGCATCACTTTCAAATATGATATAAATAATGTGAAAATGTGTTTAGTAAACCTAAACATATATAGAGCTACATACAATAGGTTCTCCATAAATACCTATTGATGGTGTTAAAATGATGTAAAGAGAAAAATTCATGAGAAAAACAAAGAAATGTCTGGGCCTTGAGAAAGATTAAGAAATAGTGACCAATCAAACATCCATTCATTCATTTTAAAAGCATTTGTTGATCACCTACTTGTGCCAGACTCTAGAGGGTTACCAAAAAGACCAAGATACAGTGCTTGTTCCCAGGGGCTCGTAGTCTGGTGCAGAAGGCAGAGCAATAAACAGATAATTGCACTGAAGAGTAATAAGCAGAGTAGAACTATGTGCAAGGCTCAGAGGCCGCCCAGAAGAGGGAGTGAGGAAGTAGCAGGTGAGAATGTGGAGAAATTGGCAACAAGGGCTTGGGAATCATCCCATCAGTTTACTGTTTAAAGAAGTTCTAGAACATTTTTATTATATTACACTGAACTTTAGAAAAACGCATCTAACCAACAATCATATGGCACTTAATTGCTATGTGCCAGTCACTGTTCTAAGCATTCTACCATTGTTCATCCAAGTGACAATCCAGTGAGGTAGTACCGTTATCATTCCCATTTTATAGACAAGAAAACTGAGTCTCTGAGGTTAAGATAGTTGTATGATTCAGACAGTAGGTGGTGGAGACTGGATTTGACCCAGGTGTTCTAGCTTCAGGTTCCACGCTTTTACTGCTATGCCATGCCACTATAAGAACCTGAGTTTTAACCAAATATGTTCCTCAGGAAGTGCTTCTAAAACTTTAATTTACCTATGAATCCCTGGGATCTTGTTAAAAAGCAATTTGGATCCAATGGGTCAGTTTTGGGGTCTGATATTCTGCATTTCTAACAAGCTCCCAGGTGGTGCCAACACGGGTGGTCCAAGGACCACACTTTGAGTTTCAAAGGTCTACAATCTGCTGTGAGTTTAGATATATACTCATTCATAGATTTTTTTCTCCACGTCTCCTCCTGTGCTTGTGGGAAAATTATGTGCAGACTTCACATTCTCATCACCACAATAGTACTTTGGCTGCAACCCATACCCTCTAGCAGCTGTACATCCTGAGAATGTACTGAGCATGCGAATGGAGCAAGGGCGTCAGCTGTGGGATAGATTGCATAGACTCAGGTGAAGCAGCAAGCAGGAAGGCAGAGAGTGGGGACAGAATCATGGAACCAAGAAGAAAGAAAGTCTGGGAGCAGATACACTCAAGCCTCTTGTGAAAGTTGCAATATTTCTGTGGGTAGCTGGGTGGATTTCAATTCCAAAACCGATAATCCATTTCTAGGCCTTATAAACAAAGCATTCGATACGTACATCTTAGTCCACTGAAACTATTGCTATTAACAACATCTACGAAATGAGGTCATTGTGAATATCTGTGCATCGTCACCGGATCCATATTCATCTCCTCTATATGGAATACTGAAATTTAAATCGCATTCTCCTTTGACTAACAGAACTGACTTTTCCACAATAGCCTCACTCATTTTACAAATTTCAGTTCTTTGAAAGTTCCATGAACCATTCTGTAGTGTCCTCATCTCACCTAATAAATAGGCATTTTCTCTTTTCTTGGAGTAATTCAAGACTTATCCCCACTCTTTGAACACGAATGACTTCTAAAGGCTTCGCTGAGAGAGGTCTTATTTCTTTTGCAGAGTCTGAGTCGTGGACCACTCTCTAAACCAGTGGGTTATTTCACAAGCCATGGCAAATTACAAAAACTTAAATTAGAGAAAGTAGTCCCAGCTCGAGAAAGCATTTTGATTTTAAAAATGATTGCTTTATATTTGTGCCAAATGTTATTGTCATAGTGTAGCTGGAGTCACCGAGTGCTCGCTCTGTAAGCACTTTGCACACATTGACTCCCTCATGCCCAAGCATTCTGCAAGACTGTCCTCCGTGTGTTCCTGATTGGTTGTCATTCTAAAACAGCTAACCATTTCTAGTCCTTATAAGTCAGGGATACGTGTTCATTGGTACACAATAACAGTTATTATTATCCAATTTTTGTTTGAGTAAATGGATGCACAGAGAGGTGAAGCAAATTACCCAAGGTCACACAGCTGGCAAGCTTGAAAGCCAGAACCTGAAGTCAGGGAGTCAAGACCCAGAGTCAAGCTCTGAAACAACTATGTTTTGTTGCCTCTCAAGAGTGAACAAAACCACAGAAGAGCCCTTACCAAAAAGGGAAATGGTGGCCTCATGGATAGGTAAGCTGTGCTTTAAAACCAGCCAAGCAAAATGTGTAACAAGTCAGCCAGAAGTTTTAATCGTCAGCTGCAGGAAACGGAGCCATTGCTTTTCAAACAGTAAGAGCAAGAGCCCCACGAGCCTGGCCTCTGCCTCTGCCCCAGTGAAGGGACCGGAAAAGCTGGGGTCTCCAGTGGAGAAACTGGAAATGGAACCAGATGCATCTGAGGGGTCTAGACGGGGTCTTTATATGAACAATGAGCTACAAGAGTTGGAGATTTTAGATGTGAGTAAGGCGAGGTCTGCCCTGGGTAAATTCACCAAGATGAAGCCTCTCCTGCATATAAGTCCTCTCACAGTCGCCATTTCCCTCATAAACTCTTTTGAATTCTGACCCTCCTACTAAATAGTAGGCATTCAGTTAATGTTCATTGACAGCCTGTTGTAGGATCTTGCTTTGGTCAGGTTTGGTCGGTGGGAGGGAAAGAAGCCAATCCATGACCCTTGCAAGGGGACAAAATGGTGCTTGTTTTAGTTATCTGTTGCTGTGTAATAAATCACTCCAAAATATAGGGGCTTAAAAAACATTTATTGTCTCTCCATTTCTGTGGGTCAGGAATCTGGGCGCAGCCTGGATGCCCACCTCTGCCTCTCACAAGGCTGCAGTCAGGGTGTGGGCTGGGCTGCTATCATCTCAAGGCTCAACTGGGGCGGGATCTGCTTCCAGGCTCACTCATGTGGCTGTTGGCAGCCTCAGTCCTCGGTAACTGTTGACCCGAGACATCAATTCCTTTCCATGTGGGCCTCTCCACAGGGCAGCTCACAACATGGCTGCAGGTTTCTGAGAAAGAGAGACAGAGAGAAAGAATCAAGATGAATCCAGAGTCTTTTTATAACTTAATCTTGGAAGAAGTCTCCCATCCCCTCTGCCTCATTCTACTTGCTAGAAGCAAGTCTACACTCAAGGGGAGGGGATAAGACAAGGGTATGAACACCACTGGGACTATCTTGGAGACAAAAAGAAGACAGAGACAACGTCAGCAATGATATGAGAGAAAAGTCTTATTGAACTTTGAGATTATAATTTTTGATACAAAACACTTCTCCGCACATCTAAGCTGCAGGAAGTCTATCAATAAATTATACAACTATGCAAGAAAAATGCAGTAACATTTTCTCCCCTCTTGTCCAAGTTGATCTGCAAATCCTCAGCAATTTTCCTTCCTTGGCTGCACCACTTGACCCTTTAGAGTCCCAGGACTGGTAATCTATCATTAGTTATGCTACCAGCATTTGGGGCACATATATAGGTTAACAATTTATCATCTACATCGGGACACTCTTCGAGTGAAGGGACACTATTTCTAATTATACAGGGACAAGAGACAAACCAAGAACCATAGTCACCCTCCTCTTAGGCCAGGTCAACGCTTTAAGGAGTGCCTTTCTCCCCTCCCTCAGTTTTTCTCTCTCCCTCACCCTCCATCTCACTTCTTTTTCTTCCCTCATTCTCTCTCCATTGTCTCTCTCCATATCCAGTAAGCTGGAGGCAGAGACATCATCCATGAGCAGCCTGCTGACGATGCTGCCTGGTTTGTACCCGCTTGTTGCTTTCTCCACTCCTGGGCACCTTTTTCTACAGCTGCCTTTGAAGATGAAGGCGCAGCACACACAGTGCTCCCTGCCATGGCTTGGTTTCCAAGCCACACTCAATCCTTTCCCTGAGGCATTTACTGGATACTTCTGCCTCTGCAGGGTGTGTCCTCCTTTCCCACTGTCAACAGTTCAAGGGGAGCGTGTGTGTGGGGGGGGGGTTGTGTGAACGTGTGGGAGGGGTGTATCCACACATGCGGTGTGTGTGCATGTGTGTCTGTGCACACGTGTGTGATGCATGTGTATGTATATGTGTGTGTGTCTGTGTCTGTGTGTGTAAGGAGTGTTCCCGGACAGGGTCTCAGAAATTAGACAGGATTAAGAATAATACTGTCAATATTGATGGGTTCATTTTTGTTTTCAAAAAGCATTTCTTAAGCATCTCTATGTGCAGAATTTTTATTGGCTAATGTACCATCATCTTGTGGTATTTTTTTAAGTATGCATTTAGAAGTTAACATATCATTAAAAATACGTACTCTGGTGTTTGCCCCTAACCTAGGGGTAGGGACTTTGTTACTAAAATTGAACATAAAGATGAGGAAGCATTGACATCACTTACCGAATATGTCCAGTCTTCTCCCTCTCAAGGGAAATGAATTTTTACAACCTCTTTTTTTTGGGAGGTGGGGGGAAGATTAGCCCTGAGCTAACATCTGCTGCCAGTCGTCCTCTTTTTGCTGAGGAAGACCGGCCCTGAGCTAACATCTGCGTCCATCTTCCTCTACTTTACATGTGTGACGCCTGCCACAGCATGGCTTGCCAAGCGGTGCCATGTCTGCACCCGGGATCCGAACCAGCGAACCCCGGGCCGCCGCAGCGGAGGTGCACACTTCAGCACTGCGCCACCGGGCCGGCCCTACAACCTCTTTTAACTGTCACCAATGGGTAGACATTAGCCAGATTGTTGTTAGATAGATGAAATTTAGGAAACTACATCTGGGAACTGAATTATTCATTAAAATAATGCTACTTCCTAATTATTCAGTTATTCTCTTGTCTTTGTTAGCAAATATCCTGTAACTTATTCCAAGAAAGCAAGATATGAACACAAGAATATTTTCTTAGAACTAAAAAAGAAATTTCTTATGATCTTAATAGCCATCATTTCTGGATCATAAACACAAGACCAATCCACATTGAAATTAACAGTTATAATTTTTAATGATCTGGAGAAACCATATATCTTTCTAAATGTTCAGTAGTTCAGGACAGATGAGCACAAAAGTGAATTTTCTCCTTTTTCTCAACTCATCCAAATTGAATTGGCAACAAATATGAAATCACTTTTCAAAGCTATTACAGAGTGCATATACAGTATTATCAAATATAGTCTACACTGCTATTAGTTTTGCAGCAAAGAAATGCTTCTATCATACAGTCCTAATCAAGAAAATTAAATAACGGATTGATAACTGGTGGATAATATTCTCTCATGAGCTAGCTTTTAAATGGGTCACATTGTTCTCCATTTCATTGGAAACTGAAAATAGATGCTATATCAGCGATGTTTGTGAAAAATAGCACATTATCTGGAACTGATGGTGGGGAGGAGGCAGCATATTCCTTTATAAATTAAGCCTCTAGCAGAACCATAAAGTTTTAAAATCTGACAGGGGTTTTATAGCTCATCCATTCCAAGCCCCTCATTTTCTGAGGAAGCAGACATCCAGAAATATTAAGGGACCAAACTAAAACAACTATTTAGTATCAGAATTATGACTTCAGCTGTAAAAATCCATTTCAACTTAAATACATTGTGTGTCCTTTTTTCTGAATAAAGACAGAGTGGCGAGAAAGAGAATTTATCCTTAGATTGTTTTCTGTAATAAATATCCTCTAAGAGTCTGTAGATTTTACCCCTTGATGAGTCTTAACTATAATAAAAGGTAATGAGTTGAAACAGAGAAAAACAAGTCAGAGAAACAATTTTCTCCCCAAATGAATTGGAAGTAGCCCTTTTCTCCCCAATCTCACCAACAGGACCTGCCCTGCAGTGGGATGGGCCACACCCTGTCCTCTGAGCACGAACAGAGCTTGTGCCCCCACCCCTGCCCCCCAGCACCACAGGCTGCACCGCAATTGTCCCTTCTGCGTGGACCCACTGAGAACTGTGGCCTCAGCTACAGCCACTTCAGTCGGAGATACAGAGCATCAGGAAGGGCTTTTTCTCTCGCTGCCCCAAAGGGGCCAATATTAACCTCCCTGTTCCTGCCTTCCCAGAATCAGGGTGACAATCAAGCGCATCCAGTCTGGAGCCAGCCAGCAAGAGCAACGTTTGAACAATTCCGGATTTCCCCTAGAGCCAGGTTGCCTTTGACCTCTGGGACACTCGCCACTTACTAAATACGTTACAGGTTGTATTTCATGCATTTGAGGCTTGATGGGGCTGAAAGTGAAAGTTTTGTGTCCAGAACACATTAAATCAAGTTCCAATTTAGAATAGCCTTTTTCCTGGCTCCTGCCTGCTGCTAGGAGTCATTTTGCAAAACAAGAAAATGAGCAGCTGAAAGGCTAAGCAATTAGTATTTTTTCCCTGCGTACTTCATCTCCTACATCTCTGCTCAAGGACGTGTCGGGGGACTCTGGGCTCTGCTAAATTAGTAGCTAGTGGAAGTCCCTTGATAAATTAAAAAGAAACGAATTAATATCAGCGCTCTGCGAGGTGAGGCCTGAAGCACCTCTCTGGCTGAAACAACTTAGGATGACCCAGTTATGATTATAATGAAGGGCTGAATAGGATGGTATTCCCAATAGAATTTTAAAAATTAGAAGATTGTGCAGTAATGGTAACCCACATATAAACAGAAGCTAACATTTTTGGAGTACAAACTATCTGGCAGACACGGTACTAAGCTATTTACAAACATGAGCTCACTTATCCTCATAACAACCCTAGGAGATAGGCTCGATTGTTATCTCCACTTTAGAGATAATGAAACAGAAGCTTGGAGAGGTAAGTCACTTGCCATAGGTCACACAGCCAGTAAGTAGTGGGATCAGGCTTTGAGTCTAGGCAGCCTGACTCCAGAATCCCCACTTGTAACTGCTATTCTCTGACTACGATAAGGAAGATATGTATCAAGTTAGGATATATTCAAGCATTTTTAACATACACAAAATTATTTAAGGACCAGAGTCAAAAGACTTATAATGGCTCCAAAGTTGGAAAGGAGAGGATTTGCAAAAATGGCCAACACACAGAGAGATAGGAGAGAAAGTGGAAAAGCCTGTGCAAGGCCAGAGAGGATGGTATTGTTAGATTGTTTAGGAGAGAAGGAAGCAAGTACAATAGTCCCTCCTGTGTTTTATCGTTCTCATAGATAGCATAGAGTAAATTTTTCCTTTCCCCAAATGGCTTCAATTCCAAGTAAATAAATAAAACAAAATAAATTCATCCAACCAGCCTGATGGCATTTCAACCTCATTGTTCTTTCTTGGAAAATGTAAGAAGTGATTACGAAAGAATTAGAAAGGGGAAGTCTATGGGGCTTCCCCTCCAGAATTTAAAATATGCACTTGGGCATAGAAAATCTCTGGATTTGTGTATTTTCGCTAGAGTGACGAAGTCTGGATCTTTAGTTTCTAAGAACATTCCAAAGATGTTCAGCAGCTGGGAGAATGTTGAACAAATATTAGGAATAAATAGCAATCTTAAATTAAAATGAACCAAATTGTAACTTAGGAAAAAAATCATCTATCGTATGTCCATGAAAAAGCCTATTTTAGAAAATCTAAAAGCCTTTTCCCCCAGTGTGTCATTCATGTTGTTTAAACTGAGGTTTGCACATCTGAGAAGTTCTAAGATTTAGTGTTATTCTACGTAAACAGTTTCTAAGCTTGGGTACCAGGGTGTCACTGTGGCCGAGGAGATGGAACTCCCCACACTTCTGCCATTCGGTTGAAGGATTCCAAAATTCCATTTTCGTCTGCAGAACAGCTATTTAGTTGATGCAGCAGTGTTTGGACTAAAACATTTTGCCAACTCTTATACCAAATCCCAACTGTTTTATTACAAATTACAAAACTAGAAAACCAAAGGTATAAGTTTTACACATTTCTAATGTATTTAGTTTAGCATATGATAGTTTTCAGTTTGCTAAATTCCTTATTTTTACATGTTGACAAGTTATAGAAATATACATTGGATTACAAGCTGCTTTCCAATGATCCCTTTGTTAAAGGAAAAGTTGCAACATTGGAAATGTACCCTGTGTTCATTAGCCTACCTTCCTTTTGATCGTATATTGTGGCTTTTGCTGACTTAAGAGAGGCCAAGTTCCTCCAGAAATTCAGTCTCAGCTGTATAAACAGTCTGGTAATCTTCGAAAGCATTTCTTAAGTCATTAATAACAGTGCCTGAACTATGCTTTAGAGGGACTGAACTGAGCTTAGACAATAATAATATTATTTCATCTCCAAAAGCCCTTGACAGACTGGAAAGATTTATCAATACATTCAATTGGGCCCAAATGAAAAAAATTTATTAATTTTAATGCTTTATGAGAGAAAATATACAGGGATAAAGCAGTAACAAATATATGTTACATGTTTTTTGTGGGCGAGGCACTCTTCAAATGATTTGGACACTGGATACAATGGCTCTCAAGATATTTCTGGAACAATCGCCGCCCCCCCCCCCACGAGTTTACAGTCTAGCTGAGGGATGAAGAGGGGGCAGACAATTAAGCTCTTAGTGGCAAGGGTCTGTGTTAAGCGTTGTGACACGTGAAGCACAGGTCTGCACAGGCTGTGTGCATGGCAGGGAAGGGGAAAGAGGAGAGAGGAGGCAGTCCCTGAGTCAGCTTGTGATGTGGAGAAGGAGAGACACGCGTACTAAATAGGTTTTGTTAACACAACTGAACATGATAAATTCTTAGTGATCTTAGCAAGGAGAGACTGATCGCGGTTGTGGGGACCAGAGAAGGTTTCTTCAAGGAAGTGATCTGTGAACTAAACCTTAAGGAACGGGTAGGATTTCAAGAGGCAGGGATGACAGGGGATTTCCGGCAGAGCAAAGACTTGGAAGCAGGGAGTCACAGGGAGAATTTAGGACACAACAGGCAGCACAGTTAGAGAGCCGAGAGCATGCTGAGAAGCGGAACTGGCAGGCAGGTGTACAAAGTTCTCAGGAGGGCACAGGAGCCCCGGGAAATGGAAAGCTCAGTTTTCCCTAAAGCAAAGGTGTTAAGTTCCTAATATTACTTAGCTTAATTTTAAACCGTTAATTCACTAGGAGAAAAATTGATTATTTTGCTCCTGAAATCTCTAAAATCCAAGATCTCCCAAAGGCACAATTGGTATGTGGAAAAGGCCCGAGGGAATTCCTGTCCTCTTTAAAGTGCCAGTTGCCATTGGGTCATTTCTTAGGCCTCCAGAGTCCTCTTGTTCTCTTCCAGTTCCCAGGGAAAGAGTAGACACCTATGCTGCCGTTAGCTTACAATATTACAAGACGAGCATTTTCTACTGTAGAAAAGAGGAGAAGCCTTTGTCATATGTGGTAGCTACACCACACCCCAAGAGGTCAATGTCAGATGCAGTCTCTCTAGGGCAATCCTATAGAGACGTTTTTGGCTGTCAGTCACTTGAATAAAGTTCAGAATACAAGGCAGGGCAAAGTTTTGCAAATCTTAAAACCCCAAAGCAAATCTATCTCAAATAAGTAGGATGCTGAATGCTGGATGCTGAAACTCCAGAAAATTCCTTAACTGGTTCAAGGATTACTTTTCCCAATTGAAATTACTCTGCTGCCAAGAAAAGATTTCTCAAAAGCTAGACTTTTATGTATTCACCACCTTGACAGATTACAGACATTACAAATGTCTGTTCTTACGTTTTCCCAGGTATAGAATTGATCTTTTATATGACCGATGGCTTCTGTGAAATGGCACTTTTTTTCTCTCTCAAAAAAAGAGTCTTTTAAAGCATATCCTATAATATTTTAACCCATTATTATGAGATACTGTGAATAGATAAAAAGTAATATTAATGCTTTTGAGTTTTCCTATAGTAACTGAGATACATTTGATTTAAAAGACTGGGAAGTAGAGGGTCTGGACCCCTGGTATAGTGGCTTGGTGGCCTGGCGTTGGCGATTCAGATCCTGGGCACAGACCAACACACTGTTCATCAAGCCATGTTGTGGCGACATCCTACATACAAAATTGAGGAAGATTGGCACAGATGTTAGCTCAAGGCCAATCTTCCTCACCAAAAAATAAAAAAATTAAAAAAATAAGATGGGGAAGTGGAGTTTTAAAGAAATTCAACTTTTCACTCATAGCACTTGGCAAGAGCCCTCCATCTTTTCTGATAGATTTCTGTGATGCTGCTTTACTGCTGTTAAAGCCAACCTCTTCCATAATTGTCAACTTACTAAGTGTCTAAAGACAACCAAAAGAATTTTAAGTCAAATCATATTTCTACTAGAACTAAAACTGGACTTGTCCAGCTTAGCAGCTGATACACATGAAAAGTTTCAAGAGTTCTAAGTATTGTGGTAATATTTCTAAAGTGATCAATTGCTCAGAGTTAGGCATTCTATGGTGGCAGTAACTAGATGGTTCTCAGTAAGTGGGAGGCCATGCTGTTGGGCCCATGCATCACCCCCACAGCCACTGCATTCATGGGCTCCTCATGTCAGCACTAGGGTGGTTAATAATAGATGCTGGCAGGTATCAACTGGCTGGGTCATCCTATCTGCTCAGTTGTTTAGTGCCTCTTCCACGGATACTCTCATGGGTCTTAACATGTGATACAAGGGTCTTCACATTCAGGCTTACTCCATGTGTCCATCCACGTGCATCTGTGACCTTCTAATCTTTTTCCTTCTAGACTCCTGACCAGCTGGCCAAGCCATTCACTATTTCCCATGATTCTCATTATTTCCTAACCACAGCCACTTCTCCTTCATTGTAAGGGGGGGTGACCAAGTACACTGCCCGTTGTGGGGATTTTCTCTCACCACACTCTATCAAGGCCACCTCTGAGAGAGCCTGCAGCATGGCTGCCATCCATTTGCAGTTTGCCCCACACACCAAGCTCACCCTCCATAGAGCACACTTGGGCTTTTTCTCCCTTCTGCAGGATCCTCTATACAGCCACAGGTATAAGGCAAGAGAGGACTGTACAACAGTTGTGGGTGCACTGGGATCTGGACTGCTGTCCATGACATTTTCTTGAGCCCACTAGTGCTCAATCCTGGAAGTACCCATTTCGTCTTATGGTGAATTGCTGCCAGTCCGACCTGACATTATGATTTACTAGGTCTGCACAGCTCATGATGGACAGATCCAGCTGAGTGGTCGCTTGGTATTTCATGGTCAGACATTCTGTCTCTACCAGAGCTCAGTAACACACCAGGAGATGTTTTTCAAAAAGCCTATAATTCTATGCTGCTAGTGAAGTGGCTTTACTCCAGAACTCCAGGGACCTGTTTTGAGATTCTCCCACTGAGGCTTGCCACAAATTCCACACTGAGGGCGTCTTTCCCCACCACTGGTACCTCCAACACCTGCTACAGAGTCCTTCCCTACTCTAGCCATGTTCAAAGCTAAGTAGCCTTTTGCTCCACTCCATTGGAGCTGGAGCAGTATTCCCAGCTGTGGAATCCACTGCTTCTAGAATCCAGAGAGGCCCAACAGATAACTGTGATTCCTTCTTGGTGGTAGAAAGTAAGATGCGGTACTTTGGAGGGCATATCCTGGCACATCCCTGACCACTGGACCCCTAAAACTTATACAAATATAGCAACCACTCAGTCTATCATATTCCCTGAAATGCCTGCAGAGAATCTCTACATTCCACTGTAGGATTGGTTTTTTCCAGGGAAAATCCAGAAATTCTTGTCTTTCTTCATGCCCATGGCTCTCAAACTGTAGAGTGCATAAGAATACATTTGAATGCTTGCCAAAATATAAATTCTCAGGCCCTGCCCACAGAGATTCTGATTCCAAATATACGTGCATGAGCCCGGGAATCTGCGCTGAGAAAGCTCCTCCAGGTGCCGTCGATGGACTTTGAGAAGTTCTGCTTTACGCCTTTGAACATGCTCTTCACTCTGCCTGTGACACCTCCTCTCTTCTCCACCTGGCCAACTGCTACTGATTCTTCAAGACTCAGCTCCAACAAATGTCACTCCTTTTGCAAAGCTTTTCCGAACTCTCCCCAGGATGAAGTTAGTCCATCATGACACCACAGCAGTTTTCATGCCTCTTCTAATTTCCATAGTTGCTTAGGTGAAGTCTTATCTTTCCACAAGGCTGGAAGCTACTTCCATATAGAGATTTTCAGTCACATTTTATCTCCAATGGTTATCCCAACACCAGGCACATGGTAGGCACTCACCGCACACTTCTTGGATTGATGAGTGCCCAAATCCTGGGGATGTCAGCATGAAAATTGTAACTGAATTGGTTGAGTTCTGCACTATAAAACATTCATATATAGACATTTGTTTCTTTCATTTTCTCAATAAATGAATACTACATGCTTTCTCCAGAAACCTCATCACATGTTGTGTTTAATCCCTTTGGGGAGCTACAAGATAAGGCCCTAATCTCTCAAGGACTGACATGTGATCAACTCTTGAAGTCTTTTTCCAAACAGAACATAGCTTTTTACCTGGACAGATCCAAGAACAATTTCCTATGAGTTTCCCATCATTTCAATAGTGAACTTCTTTTGCTAATTAATTAATAATTTGCTTGACCTGACCCATTTTTGAAGTGTTGCAAGTTCAGTCCTGTGTGGATCTATGTCTTTAATAAAACCACAGCATGACTGGGAGATACATCTCCACCCCACCTTCGTTCTGTGAAATCCCACAAAGATGAATTTGCTTCAGCCCAAGCCAGAATCAAGTTGTTGATGTTGGTGGCAATGATGGTGGTGGTGGTGGTAATGCCTTTTGTAAATGCTATAATTCATTTTAGAAAACAGCAGAAGGCCAACGTGTTAATCGAATTCCCCACTGTGAATGCTACTGGTATTTGGAGAAAATAAATCAAAGAAATTGAAACATCAGAGCAACATTTGTTGCAACTTGAGAAATTAAATGAATTCTTCAGAAACAGCCTAAGAAACTAAGAACCTCTGAGCAGAGTCTTGGTCTTTTTGTGTGATATTTATTACCTTACCTGGATTTTAGCTACTGAATGGTGCTAGATAAACTCAAGAAAAGCTACAAGGCACATTCCGTTTTGTGGCGCTGAACTATTTTCCCGTATTGATGAAGATTACTCATAGTTTGATCCACCCAAAGAAAAGCTCCTGGTACGTTGAAATAAAATAAAGTCATTAAACATTGGGTAACAAATAAAATGAAAGCATATGGAGCTTTTTCTGTACAATATGTACTAACAAATGTCCCAAAAGAACAAAGAAATTATTTTTAATTATTTTTTGAGAGTTTACTCCTCTAAACAAAATTAAAGACAAAAACACATGAAATGCTTCCTATATACTCGACTGTATACTGCCCAGTACCAAAAGGATAAAGTAAAATTTTCTTCTTAATAAAAACACATAAAATAATTTAAAAGTTATGTACCATAAAATCACACTTGAAAAGCTCCTGTTTGTTTGAACACAGTCTCTTCAATCTTCCCTTGCCTTTTACAAGTAGATATTTGTACCTTAAAAAGAAATGTGAGTTCTAAAAGAACAGGAAGTGCTGGAGTGTAAAGAGAGGACCAGGTACATTTGTCTTGTGTATCACATCTGAAATCCTGTATGTCCCGCTAATGACTAGGAATTGTAGCAAATATTTTCCTAGTTCAAAAAGAAAACAATGAGCTGTGGAAACGTTTCCAATTTAATCATGCAGAAATTTGCTGAAATGAACCGTGAAGAATTTTTTTAACAATGGAAGAAAATAGTCAGTGATTTTAATAGTAATCAAATCTTTACAGCTTCTAAATTCTGCTCTTGTAATAGCAGGAGAACGGATGGAGTATACAGAACTATAAATGAAAAGGAATGACTCTTTCAACAACCACATGGCTGTTTACATTGACAATTTGTCAGATTAATCAGCAATCCTTCAGGTCAAATAAAAACAACTCCATTACAGAGACATATTCTCCTACTCTTGATTCTGACATTTCTCAACCTCTTACCACCAAAATAAATACACATCTCTATAAACATATACATACATGTGGCAATGACAGTGAAGCACACATTGGAAATTAGTTACTTTTTGGTTAAGGGCATCCTCCATCTTGTGGATCTGCTTTGAAATTAAAATATTCCTAGGAGGAGTAACATACACTATTATCATCTTATTGAAAATTTATCAGCTCCTTCTTCTCTGTGACCCAGGTTGCAAGAGAGGAAGTGGGAAGGACAGGAAGTGAAGAAAGTATGCAAGAAGGGGTGGTAGGGGCCTCAAAGACAGCCTACCACACAATTTTGCCCACTCTGACAACCAGCATTTGAATTGCTTGCCAGTGCATAAGTGAGTTTTAGTGCAAGCACAGTTCCCAGAGTAAACGCCATTCGTTGCCACCACTGGCTACTCAGAAGACAAAAGGAAGGACCAAATTCTTGTCATTGAGACAAATGTGGGCATGCATAAACTATAGCTATGCACAATAAAAGTTTCCTTGATGAAAAGGAAGAATGCTATTGCTCTCTGCCATCTGACGTGTTCAGATTCCAAAGAGAAATTTTGGTCTGACGTATGAACCATGTATAATGCTTTCCTGGATCTAATTCATTTCACACTCACACCATGGGAGGGGGAGTTGAGTGGTCCTGACTGTTTCTTTATTGCTAGATATAAACAACATGTATCTTGTCCTAAGAATTTGATACCAGCTCAACACAAGGTTGACATAACGGAAGCCATATTGTTGAAAAGAAACCATATGTAACTTTAAATGAGCTCTGATTAACTAGCCCCGACATGCCCTGTAGATTTTATGGCCCGTCTCAGCTGCCATAAAGTGATAACTTTGTTCTTTTGAGTTCTCGAGGAATGTGATGATGCCCGGGCAGAGAGCCTATGCTGATAGCCATCATCTATGACAAGTGAAAGATCAGGATATAGGTCGCGTTGTTCTGGCCTCTGATGCATATCCAGCAAAACAAAAGAACTATCATGAACTAAGACCAAACATCTGCCCCCGTCCAGAGACCAGCCGCCTCCCCTACTTGGAAACCAGGCCTGTATACAACTGGCCTGTAGTCTTTGTTCTGTAAGGTGGTTCTTTTGGACGTTAGTCAGCCATCTTCCCTCTTGCCAGCAAGCCGTAATAAAGAAACCCTTTCTCTCCTACCCCCTTGCTCCCCGACTATTGGCATGTCTTGCTGGGAGCAAATGACCCCCCTTGGGCAGTAACAAATTGATCAGTAATTACTTTTTAGGTAGAAAGATTGATGTGGTGATGGTGGTGGTGGTGGCTCTCGCTAGAAATAATGGTCACAAGTTAGCCAATGATATGGAACACTGATGACACAATGTTATCTTTCCAAGAGATGGAAATAGATACTTGGAGCTGCAGATACAGACTTCCTGTACTAAATGATTCTTTTTCATCACCAAGGAGAACTCACCCAATGGAGCTCTACCCTGCAGCAACTACACCTGCAGAAGTTACTTTGTTCCAAGTGCTAGATGAGTAAAGTTTGGGAATTTGGCCCAAACAATTAAAGGCCCTGCCAGTTAGGAGAGCTGACAGATTCTGAGCAGAAAATTATTATGAGGTATTTAAAAGTCACTATCCCATTACAGCAGCTATTCGAGGCAAGTTCAAGTAATCATCCTAAGTCGGGATGGTTTGGAACTCATTGTGGGAAAAAATGAGCCCCTTATGACAGCCACCAACCATAGTCCCCCACACACAGACACACATTTAGTCTGGTTCCAGCTTGCCCTTAACTTTCTACCATCAATACTTGAAAGATTTAAGAAGTAGTAATTTTTCTTCTAAAACACTGTCCTTGAAATAAATTTCTCTAAGCCTCACCCTGCCTGCCCACCATACCACTAATAATCCATTTTGGGGGCATTCAGGAAATTCAGTTAAAGAGTAAAAGACGTTTCGATGCTAACCAATATTTACACCGCAGCTGGGTGCAAGTCTTTCAAAGGCCTCAGAAATGTGCATATTGTTGATCTACCAATTTGGTTTCTAATAACTTTTCCAAAGAAAATAACTAGAGATTTGTGCAAGGATTTTGCTACAAGGACTCATATTATGGAGTTTTATAATATAAAAAAATAAGCAAATAACCTGAATATTCTGCTATATAAAATCTTTAGTTTGTGGTGAACCCATACGCTAGAATATTTTGCTATCATTTAATATTAATAACTATATCTCAACAAATAGAAAAATATTTATAGTATAGCATTAAGTGAAAAAGCTTGGAATGCAGTGTTTTGTACTGTATAAACTATAAGGGAGAAAAACTAAAAGGACACACACCCAAACACTAAGATGGATTATATGTAAGCGATGGGCCTAACAACTACCTTCTCTATTCTTCTCTTTGTTTGTTATATTTTCCAAATAATTTGCAATAAATATGTATTAGTTTAATATTCAGAAAAAAGTAATTTCCAAAACAACAAAGCAAATTCGAGAGTGCGTAGATAGATGTCAGTTGTTGGAAGCTCAGAGCTCTGGGAGAATAAAGGCTTGCAAATTAAGGTATGTGTGTTGACTTTTGTATTGTGTTAAGCGGAAATGTGTGCTGTTGCTAACAATTTTGTGTGAACAAATTATAATGCTTCAATTCCCTTACGTGGTTGCAAAGAGATAGGTTTTTTCAGGAAGTTTTGGATGAGCATTTAATGTTGCTGGCAGCTTGAAGCAAGGCGCCAAGGAATAAAATGTTGGCCCAGGAATAAAATGTGGGCAATAACACTACGTTTCCTGCGGGTGCTGTGCTCAGAATTCCTGGGGATAAGAACAAAGGTTGACAATTCCTTTGACCCTATACATGGACTGACTTTTCCTCTGCCCCCCACTTCCTGTTGCCCACACTTTTGGGTGCTGTAGACACTCATGTCCCATGGACTCAGGAGAGTGGGTGACATGGCAGCTGAGAAGTCCAGAATACCCAGCACCAGGCTGTTAAGAAGGGCCAGCCCCAATTCCTATGCAGGAGTGCAGACAGGAAACGAGACCTTTCAAACTCTAAGTGGAAGACATGTTCCTCAGAATTTGGATGGCTGAAGTAGAAAATATAAACAACGGAAGACTATAGGAAGGAGCAAAAGAACAATTTTAAACCAGATTTTCAGAGACAACAGAGCATTCAAATCATTAAACTGAACCAAGTCAAATCCCAGCTCTGCCATTTACATTCTGAAAGCCTTGGAGCACGTGACTCTAGGTCTGAGCTTCCTCACCTACAAAGCGGAGATGCTAGCTGATTCTCGTGTTCACGGCAGTGATGTTCTATAAAGTTACTGCAGACACTGAATTGGTGAACACTGACTCATGGCTCCTACGGGAAATAGTTAGGTTAGGCTTCTGTGAGCCTCTAGTCACCATATTTTCATCAACCCATCAATACGTAACTTTGTTTTATGTGTGTTGCTGTTTAAAGGCACCTTATTTAACATATATGTTGTTGACTCCTTAACTCCGGACTCACAATCAACAGACTGCTCTGTACTCAGGCCTGCAGGAAGCTTGTCTAACTCACCTTGTTTTCTCCACGAGGCCCCTCCCAGCCTTCTTGCTCTTAGCAACAGCAGCCAGCACTTCAGCACTACGCTCAGGGACCTTTTTAAACAACGAGATCACCAACATAAAGCAAAAAAATGAGAAAAACATAGCACTACACAGACTGCAAAAACGACACCTGTTTACGGTTTGAGAGCTGAAACAAGAGGGCAGAGCGTTGCCTGGTTCGACTTCACCTGGGACCCTGTGCATCAAGCCATTCAAATTTTGTGCTGCTCTTCGGTATGTGCATGTCTGCCGGTGACAGTGAAGGGACCATGAGTATGGATTTGGGAGTTACAAATAAATTTTAGAAAGTTAGGTGAATTAGCCAAACAGAAGCCCCAAATAATGAAGATCAACGGTAGTAACAGTATCTACTTCAGCAAGTTGTTGTAGAGATAAGTGCAAGAACTCATGCCAAGCATTTAGCACAGCATTTAGTACATATGTGCCAAATATGTGCAGAACATGGAACTACTTTTGCAAAATATTTAAAGCACCAACAGGTTTGAAGTGTATAACTATACGTATTCCCACATCCTGGAAATGAATACTCTGGAAAGAGGACTACAAAAGCAGCCTAGTGTTAAAATCACCTGATGAACTGGTACTATTTTTTGCCATGACTTTCTTCAAATGAACTTAAAAGGAAAGACACTTAAAATAAAACAACCTATATGTTTTCCATTGCAGGGTTGTTGAGTTATAATTAAGACCTCTGGGAGACCTGGAAGTGGGAGGAGCCAGCAAGTTAATTGTTTTGCAATAAAAACTGCTCTGGCAGAGATAATTAACCCTTACTCAGAAGTAAATAGTGCTGTTTCCTCAATAAAATATTAATAGGACTCACTAAAGAGTGCTTCAGTGTAATTTTTTTTAACCTTAAAAACCACCTTGTTTGGCATTTATTTTTACTTCGTTGTCATAATAAACACAAGGGATCTTTATTTGGCCCAGAATTTCCCTGTCAGAAAGTAAATATTTGATGATTGTGTAAGGAGCTATAAACACAATTTCCTGAGAGATTTTCTAGAAAGAAGTTTACCTGGCTGAGCTCAAAAGATTAAGATGATTTAAAAACTAACCTTCCTTCCAAATCTGACAAAGTGGGCATTTTCTTCTAATTCCTTCTTCACAACTCTGTACAGTACTCGAACCCTCTTCTCCTTAGGCCAAACTTCTGTTGTCGTTGATGTTGCTGTGGTCTAAAATACTTGTCAGCCTCTGCCTCTGTCTATAGCGTCTCTAACTTCTCTCTCAAGTGTCTCAACTCCCAATCCCACTGCTCCTGCCTTCCTGGTTCCTGTTTATGGGATCACCATTCTTATAGTTGCCCAGGCTTATAACCTTGGACTCACCTCTTTTCTTCTTCCTCTTCTTTGCCACATGCCCATCCCATCCAACGACTTCATCCTGAAGAGATTACCCCTGTAGTGTTTGTCACATGCATCCCCATCTCTCCATGCCCATTGCCCTCTTCCTAGTTGAGTCCCTCAATTCTTATTGCCTGAGTCAAAGCAATAGCTTTGTAATCACCCCTCCATCATCTCTTCCCCAACCATCCTACCCACGTCTACTGAATTCATTTTTATAGAGGACCATTTATTATCATACCCCTGCTCAGAATTCTTCAGTGCTTCCCAGTGCCCACAGAATAAAGCACTAACTCTCCTTTGCTTGGCCAGGAGAATCTTCAAAGGCCTGTTCACAATCCTCCTTCACAACCACACCTCTCACAATTGCCTTGCAGCTCGCTGTCCTTGCATCAAGAAATCCTGACTTCCGTCCTCCCCCGCTACCTTCTTTCTGCTCACATTTTCCTTTCCCCTAACTCTCAGGTGCTCCACTGCTAAATTTATTTCTGTCCCAACTCAAACGCCGCCTCCACCCTGACACCTTTCCCAATTCGGGCTACGGCAGTCAGCTTGCCTCCCGAGGGCCCAGCGCCGGCTCTGAACCACGCTGCGGCCTTGCTTTGTTGTAATACAGGCATTTCAGAACAGGATTCTTCAACACGGTGAATGGAGATTTCTGTCTAAATTGTGGGGGAAAATGGGAATTGAAACATTAAAAGAAATGAAATTTGAGGTGGAGAAATACCAAATATATCCCAAGAGCTGTGGGGAGGAAAAACAGAGAGACTTTTCTTGAGTGATTACCCTCAAACTTCTTTTTTTTCCTTCAGGCAATCATTTTCTGTGAGAGAACTGAAAAACAATGCCCCCAACTCTTTTAAAAGGCGTATCTTTTATCCATTGGAGGGGGTCTAAAAGACCCCCTATTTTATAATATTTTAGATACAAGAGAAAACTTTGTTGTGGCTCTGACAACATCACAGTTACAAAGCTGCAGGATTTCTGATGAAAGGGTTCAGGGGTAAGTACTCAATGTGATAAAAAGACCATCTCTGTTCCAGGAGAGAGCCAATTACATGACTACAGCTTGGGGACCTGAAATGCCTCAAGGCCAGGTGATCCTGTGCATATTGAAGAACTTGGAACTCCAGTTGCTGCCTGGTGGGCAATGCATTCCATAGAAAAGGAGAAGATGGGGAAAGAATTTAAACACAAAGCAACATGTTTAAGAGGCTGCTATGGTCTGAATGTTTGTGCCCTGCCTCCCAATTCATATGTTGAAATCCTAACTCCCAGAGGTGATGGTATCAGGAGGCGGGGCCTTTGGCAGGTGCTCAGGCCCTGAGGGTGGAGCCCTCCTGAATGGGATTAGTGCTTTTACGAAAGAGGTTCCAGAGAGATCCCTAATCCCTTCCACCATGTGAGGACTCAACCAGATGTCAGCTATGAACCCGGAAGAAAGCCCTCGCCAGAATATCATCATGCTGGCCCTCTGATCTTGGACTTCCAGCCTCCAGAACTGTGAAAAATAAACGTTTGTTGTTTACAAACTACCTCATCTGTGGTATTTTGTTATAGCAGCCTGAACAGACTAAGACAGAGGTGTTTTTCCATTTTTGGCTAATGGCTTCGGGAAAGAATCATGTTCAGGAATAGAACAAATGGTAAAAGGGAAACGATATGTACCACTTTATTAGGTTATGTGAATTTTTCACATTGTTTTAAAATCTGTCTTAGATGTAGATAAGACCCCAATGGCAATGGTCATTATTCTGGGATAGTGGGATCACTGTTTGTTTCTTTGTTTTATCTGGCTATAGTTTTTCATAACAAGTCACGTTAGCCTCTAGGATAGCAGTTCTCAGTCCTGGCTGCACCCTATAATCACCCTGGAACCTTTTTCTCAAATGCCTGGGCCCCACCGCAGAGATTCTAGTTAGTCTGTGATCAGACCTAGGTGTCCATATTTTTTAAAGCTCCTCTAAGGAGCAGGCTGGTTGAGGACACTGCCGTAGGAGTCCTTTCTTCTCCATCCCACCCCCTTTATCCTAAGAAGGAAGACGGTTCTGATTTAGAGATGGAGATGAGGAAGTCTAAGTGAGCCTATAAGAAACAAATCTGCTCTCTACTCTTTTTCCTCTGGCTGCCGCAGTGGGTTCTTGTTCTGTTGAAATGCAAGTTTCCAGACTTACGTGTGTACAGTCGTGTCAGTCAAACGGGCAAGCAGTGTGCCTTGGTTCCAGGCCAGTCCTGGTAACCTGCCTGAGGGAAGCAGAGCCCTCCAAGGGGTCCAGCCCAGCTCCTGTCCTGCATGGGTGGGTGGAGCTGAAGCCCAACTAAAGAGAAGGTATTTCTTTACAACTTGATATGCCCGTTATTCCCTAGGATTCCATCTTGCTTAGTAACCTTGGGAAGAAATGAGGTAGCTGGATTGACAGGATCCAGGAATTTGTGTCCCTTAATCAAATACCATCTAGTATCAACCCAGTGAAACCTCAACTTTTGAAAAACATGTTTTGCTTATGTCATGAAAAATAATTTTACGGTAAAAGAAAATTACTACTCATTTGAGGAGTGATCAAAACTGCTCATTTCACTTACCCAGCAAAGAATCCAGGAGAAATCTGCCACTCCCTGTTCCATTCTGGCTTTTATTGGCCCTGCGGTTCACTGGGCAGTGTTTCTAGATGGATTTAGTGAAGGTGGTATCCGAAAGTAAATGAGGGGGGAATAAAGAGAAGTTTCAATGATGTTGGTAGAATCTGTGTTAATGAACCAATGAGCATAAAGTATGGGATCAAAAGAGGGTAGGAAAATGTGCTTTAGTCAGGAGATGATTAAAATATGGAGGAGGGAGCCCTCCCTTTGAGTCAGTATTACAGAGAACACTCTAGGTTTTTGAGCTGGCATTGACTCCATAGAAAGCAGAGCCTATTACGTAAACACTGTGCCAAAAGTTGCCTACTACTTTTTGGATACTAAAGGCCCAACATTCTGCAATAAAATCAAAAGGGTTGTCTAAGGTTTCTGTTTGCCTAGAATTTTAAGCCATCAAAACTTCCTTGAAATAAGTGGACCATCAGCCTGAAGTTGAGAATTTTCATGTTTTTCAAATGTACAATGAATATTTCTGACATATACATATAGAATCTGGGTGACTTCTTTCTCTCATTTACATTCTTCAGGCTGACTCATTTTTCTCCAAATGATTTGTCAGAAATCCTTTAGCTTTTTTTATGTTTAATAATAATAATGAAAACAGTATTACCACATATTAGACATTAGTATATATCATGGGCTGTCTTAAGTGCTTTCTGGATATTATTTCATCTACTCTTAAAACAGCTTTGTGAAATAGGTATTGATGCAGGCTCAGTGAGTCAAGGAGTCAAAAGAAAGATATCTTGGACTCTCAAGGTCTGGCAGTAGTGCTCTTTTATTCAGAGAATAGCATGGAGTAGCATGGGGACAGGACCCATGGGCAGTTAAGAGCTGCAAACATGGGTTGAAGGTAGGGCTAAATTTAAGGCATAGGTATGTGAGTTATCTCTTTACAAGACAAAGGAAAGAATATTGGTGAAAGTTTTAGTGTCTAACTGGATTTCAAACAGAGCGTGAACAAGTCAGACGTGCAAGAAACAAGCCCCACCTCCTGGCCACCCTGGTCAGTCTTCTTACGGTGCGTCCTCCAACTCCATCTCCCCTGTCACATCGCCAACCCCCGTCCAACAGAGCAAGACCAGCTCTCCACAGTCTTTGCCCCTAAGGCAGAAAGCTTTCCTGTACGCTTAGGAAGAAAAGATTTGGCAATAGTGGAAATCAAAATATTTCTCTAGCCAGCAGAGAATTATCTGTAATCCATTGTACTTTTTAAAGCCAAAGCACACTTGCTTAATGAGCCCTGTGCTTATTTTTTTTCTTTGTGAGGGAAAAAATATAGCAATGCTCTATACTGGAAAAGTTCCATATTCAGTCTGACGATTGCTACATCTTTTTCTCCCCAGCTCCCAAGTTTAGATAATTATTAAGAAAACTTTTGCATCTATTTATCTATACCATGTGTAAGATATTGTCACGATCCCTTTCAGCTATTTTATTGATCGATTTATAACTCAAGGTATAGCTTCAATGTGTCCAATGTGTTTTTTTTTCTTTTTGAGGAAGATTAACCCTGAGCTAACATCTGCTCCCAATCCTCCTCTTTTTGCTGAGGAAGACTGGCCCTGAGCTAACATCCACACCCATCTTCCTCTACTTTATATGTGGGACGCCTGCCACAACATGGGTTGACAAGCAGTGCCATATCCGCAGCCGGGATCCGAACCAGCGAACCCTGGGCTGCCAAAGCAGAACTTGCACTCTTAAGCGCTACGCCACCCGGCTGGCCCCAATATTTTTTATTTATAATATAACACTATATAAAGTGCCTCTTAAATCTACTACGTCTATTTGTCTCCAAGACCAGGTATTGACAATTATATTTATTTTTATTGATATGACCACACTAACATAAGCAGTGAGATAAAATAACCAGAATGTTTTCTATTATCCCCAAATGGTGAGGAAAGGGTTAGGGTTTTCAGCACCATAATAAGAAGGCTAAACTAGCATAACATCACCTAAGGCGTGCTCCCATAATTTTCTTCTGAGTTTTGTGGCAAAGGTAGATAAGCCAGGCTAAGTTGAGGCCACTATTATCCACAATAGTTGGTAATTACAAAGGAAGAGAGAGTTGAGGTGGGGGACGAATTTCAGAATGACATGTGTTAAGGGAATGTGGAAATGGATGGGGAATACATGATACATAAGAGACGTAATTTATCGCTAATATGTTGTCACAGGGCGGATAGGATCAAGAACACGATACTTTCCAAATCACACTAGCATGTGAGAGACTTCTCAGTTTGAGCATGAATGTGCCTTTTTGTGCTCCTGATTTCTTAACTGAAATTCAATGCTACATTATTCTCGCTATTGCTCCTTGGGAAAATTATTACTGACTACCTTTTCCGTTCACAAACTTGATAGTTAAACAATACGTGTTGAAAGAGCTGTAAGAAATCAAGACCAGCATTGTTCCTGGTCACTCTTCATTTCCTCCCTCTGCTTATCTCTTCCCTGAGTCGTTCATGTCTTTTTCTTCCACTTGGCTTGTTCTAGTAAACCAAGCAGAGATGGTACACTTTATGCTTTAACTCCTTTCCGTATGTTAATCCTATTTCTGAAAATTAAATAACTGAGTGAAAGAAAAAACTTCTAACTTGAACAAGGCAGATATCTAAACAAGTAAAATAAGGAAGTGACTGAAACCAGAGTCGGTTTTAGGAATTTTCTTTTGCTATCTAATCTGACAGGAAAATCAATTCACTTTTATGTGTCTCATTTGTCCATTTATAAAATAACTTGTAGTATTTGTGCTTCTGTTTTTAAAAAGTCATGATAAACAGAATCATATGTCTAGTATTTGCCATTTACAATGCAAATAACGGTGCTTGAATCTCAGAAACGTCTCGTGGGGCAGGAGTTCCCATTCTCCCATTAAAGAGATGAGCAAACTAAGGTTATAGAGATGATGATTCTGCCAAGGCCCCTTCTGATTATATGTCCTGGGTTCGCTTTACTACACTACACTGCCCCTAAGGAGTGGTTCTTAATCGCCAAGTTTCCTGGTGTTACTGAGGGATCAATATCTACTTTTTAACCAGTAGACTGCAGAAAAATGCATGGAAGATTTGCCTTGGCATCTGCAGCGAAGAGAAGAGGTAGACGGACGGCTTAGCTCAGGCTGCCATAACAAAATACCAGAGACCAGGTGGCTTAAACAACGGACATTTATTTTCTCTCAGTTCTGGAGGCTGGCTGATCCCAGATCAAGGTCGGCAGGGTTCCATTCCTGGTGTGAGCTCTATTCCTGGCTTTCAGACTGCTGCCTTCTCACTGTGTCCTCACACATAGGGTCGGGGGGATGGTGAGGAGGGTGGGGGGTGGAGAAATGGTGCTCTGGTTTCTCTTCCTCTTCTCACAAGCACAATAATCCTATCATGTGGGTCCCTCCCTCATGGGCTCATCTAAACCTGATTACCTCCCAAAGGCCCCACCTCCAAGTACCTTGACGTTGTGGGTTATGGCTCCATCATGTGAATTTTGGGATGGACAGAGTCCACAACATTAGGTTTAATCCAAATACATCTGTATGCTAAGTTATAGAATATAAGTAATTACTAGAATTATAGAATTTTTAAGATGAACTCAGAAGTCATCTGGCCAATTTCTCTTTTTATAGAAGACAAATGGGAAAAAAGTAAGTCATCTGCTCAACCAGGGTCAGTTTATCGTTTGTATTTGGTTCCATCCCATTTTCCTGCTACAGCTCGTAGCTAAGCTCACACCTAAATATACTGCCTTCCTTCTCTCCGTTAGATGCCTCAGTTCCCAGAAACCTGACTCACACCTTCACCGTTTTACTAAATTGTTCTCTACTTAGCTAAAGTCATTCTTCAGAAAAGAACCAATGAGACATCGATTTCTCCAGGAACCATTCCATGAACCACCCAGATGGTAGACTCAAGATTGCGCTCAGAGTCTGGCGGTTCCTGAAGGGCAAGATGAACTCAAACCTCCTTACAACAGATGATGGAAATTCTGTCCCATGCCCTCCCCCATCGCAGTGATACCTGAAAAGTCCGGGAGGACTTATGTTCCAGGCAGCTCCAGCTCCAAGTTCCTGCTGCCACTAAGTCAGCTCAGTTTAGGGAACGTCTCACTGAGCTGTGTTGCTCAGGACTGTCAGCTCAGATGTGGGATTCAGATTTCATCCTCAATATCCACTAAACACAGCCACACCCAAGACACTTGTGTGACTGAGCACGCTAACTGGTAGTTTGGAAAACAGAGGAATTTACTTTGCAACTTTGACAACAGCTTAATATCAACTGTCAATGGACCTGTAAAAGCCACGGCCAGAGCTACACATCAGGCTCTGCTCTTCTATCTCCTCTCACTCCCTCCCTCTTCCCAGCCCCCATTCACTTCCCAAGTGCACTAGTAGATACCCCACTGGGAAGTTTGACTATCTTTTTTGTCTCTTTGGCTTCTACTAAACAATACCCTCTTTTCCCCCTGGCTCACCCTCTGCTTAAAGACAGTTCTCTCCCTAAGACCAATTGTGGTCTCTGCTCTGAAGAAGTAAATGTCCCACCCTCTTTTGCCAGGTTAGATCTATGGGCTAACAGCAATTAGATGCCCTGATCAGATCCACAGCATTTCTGGCATCTCTACTTCATTTAATGAAAGTCATCACTTTCTCAATCTTCCAAAAGCTGTCCCAGCAGAGTATTAAAACAGTCCTCTGAAGCCCTTGCCAGGGCGCTGACTTTTGCGTCATCAAAGAGTACCCCAGTGTTGACAACCTCTCCCTTACCTGGAATTCTCTGTTGACCCTTTGTTTCAGCATCTCCGGGATCCACTCCCGAGCAGACTTCTCTGGTTCCTGCTGGTACGTGTCATCCAGGTACTGTTGCTCTTTTGGCAAATAATTCCTTCCCTCCTACAGCAGGCCCTGCCCTTATGCAGTCAGGATTGGCTGAGGTTTGATCCTAGCTATTGATCTCGTGTCCAAGAGGGAAGGTAGGGGTGGATCTTGAGAAGAGCATGCACCTGCCCCATTTGAAGCTTTTCTTAGTCTTCAAATTAAAGGAGGCAGGCAGGGAGCTCTAGCTCCCAACAAGAAGGAGTGAGCAAGAAAGTTCAGGAGAGGGGCCGGCCCAGTAGTGCAGCAGTTAAGTGCACACATTCCGCTTCAGCAGCCTAGGATTTCACTAGTTCGGATCCCAGGTGCAGACATGGCACCACTTGTCAAGCCATGCTGTGGCTGGCGTCCCACATATAAAGTAGAGGAAGATGGGCACAGATGTTAGCTCAGGGCCAGTCTTCCTCAGCAAAAAGAGGAGGATTGGCAGCAGTTAGGTCAGGGCTAATCTTCCTCAAAAAAAAAGAAAGAAAAGAGAATTCTTTAAAAAAGATTATTGTAAGGACTAGAGGAGAGTAATATGTATAAAGCCCTTGTATAATACACTTTTATTAGTGCTGCAGTGAGCACTGTAAGTGTTCCTTCCTCATCCTCTCCCTCAATCCCAACACACTCACTACCACTTGATTTGTGGCAAGTCAGTTAACCTTTCTGAATATGGGGAAAATGTGTCAATTCTCCCCTCCTGAAAATCTCAAAAAATTGTTGTAGCACGCAAACACACATACGCACATAGGAGAGTATACTTTGTAAAATTGTGGTAAAATGCACAAAATTCAACATTTAAACCATTTTTGAGAGTTCAATATGGTTACGTATATTTACTTTGTTGTACAACCACTCTCTAGAATTTTTTCATCTTATAAAACTGAAACTCTGGAGCCAGCCCTGATAGCCTAGTGGTTAAAGTTCAATGTGTGCTGCTTCGGCGGCCCAGGTTCAGTTCCCAGGCACAGAACCACATCACTTGTCTGCTAGTAGCCATGTTGTGACAGGGGCTCACATAGAAGAACTAGAAGATCTTACAACTAGAATACACAACTATGTACTGGGGCTTTGGGGAGGAAAAAGAAAAAGAGGATGATTGGCAACAAATGTTAGCTCAGGGCAGACATTTCCTGGCAAAAAAAAAAAAAACAAAAACAAAACTGAAATTCTGTATCCATTAAAAACAATTCTCTATTTTCCCTCCCCCCAGCCTATGGCAACCACCATTTTACATTCTGTCTCTATAAATCTGACTACTGTGGATACCTCAAATAATTTATCTTTTGTGACAGGTTTATTTCACTTTGTGTAATATCCTTAAAAGTTTCACCCATGTTGTAATGTCTCAGAATTTCCTTTTTTAAGGCTGATAACAAATATTCCATTTTAGGTCTATAGCATGTTTTGTTTTTCCATTCATCCATCAATAGACACTTGGGTTGCTTCCTCCTTTTGGCTACTGTGAATGGTGATGTGATGAACATGACTATACACATATCTCTTCAAATACGTGCTTTCAATTCTTTTGGATATATACTCAGAAGTGGAATTGCTCAATCACATGGTAATTCTATTTTTAATCTTTTCAGGAACCACATACTATTTTCCATGGCAGCTGCACCATTTTATATTCCCATTAACTGTGCACAAGAGTTCCAATTTCTCCAGATTCTTGCTAACACTAGTTTTTTTCTAGCTTTGTTTTTGCCTTTATGGTAGCCATCCTGACGTGTGTGAAGAATATTTCCAAAACTAGTTAGTATTGAGGATTCTGGGAAGACGGTAGTGTAGGAGAACTCTGAACTCACCTCCTCTCACAGACAACAATCTACAACTACCTGTGGAAGAATTCCCTCTGAGAGAGATCTGGAAACTGGATAAAAAGAACCCCCACAACAAGGGACAACACTGACAGAGTAGAAGAGGCAGAAATACACCTATGCTGAGGGAAAAACCACGTGCTGGCTGTGGTGATTCACAGCCAGGAGCAATCTTAAAGGTACAAAGCTTTTCCCAGAGGAGCAGGGGAATCTGAACAGGGAATCTATGCCACGATAAGCACCGCAGCCTTTAGATTCAGGAACTGGGAATGAGATCCTATCATGCTGGACTTTGCTGGCTTTGAAAACCAATGAGGAGTAGCCCCAGAAAAACTATTGAACGTCAGAGAAAGAAAAACCTGCTCTTAAAATGCCAATGCACAGATTCACCTGTTCTGGAAACCAATACAAAAACACCAGAAAGAAATGTGCATGGTCCATTGGTAAAAGAAACTCAGTCACTAAGCTCTGAGCACATCTCAGAGAGACAAGAGGTAGCTAGATCACCGCCCAGGGACTGAGACACTTGTGATCTAGCTCAGTCTTGCTGACATGGATGCTGGCAGATACCATTGTATTTGTTCTTCTAGCCTGTTAGGACAGGGGTTTGCCCCACCATCCACTAGAGCACTGTTTTAATCAAGCACAGCAAGGGCCAGCAGCCCACCTCAGGAACTGGCTCCTCCCACCAACAAGCCCAAGGTAAACTTGTGGGCCAATGTAGGCAAGGTGTGTGAGACCTCTGCCCCAGGGTGAATGAGTCCACCTCAGTGAGGCATGCATGCAGGGTGGGCCTGCATTGGCAGGGTGTGTGGGCCTGTGGGCAGTGGGGCATGTCTGTCACAGGAGACTTGTGCTGCCAACCATCTCAAACTGCCACATAGGAGATCTACTCCATCTTCCAATGCCTGAAATGGTTGTGTGCTACTGTGCATGGGCCAGCCCCACCCATCTGTGCTCCTGAGAAAGGGGCAACAGTGACACACTTCAAGGGTCCACAACAGAGGCTGGCAGTAACTGTGAGCCCCTGACCCTAACAATGAGCCACACTGGGGACCTGACTTGCTTAACAGCAAAACAACAGTAGTTGTGTGCTTTAGACCTCGGACTCAGCCATGCTGGGGCTTGTCCTGCCAAATAAAATGACTATAGCAGCTGCACATGGCTGAGCTTTACAACCGGGCAACCCAGGGGCCAGCCTAGCCTACCCATGTGCCCTCAGCAAGAGCAACCCCTCTACAACAGAAGTGCACAGACAGCCCTCACAGGGGCTGCCTCTATGACTAGAGGGAAGCACATTGCTGGGCCCCCTAAAGCATCTGTTACATAAGGCCACACTTCCAAGATCAAGAGACGTAGCTGATTTACATAATACCTAAAAATAAGCACAGAGAAGTAGGCAAAATTAGGAGACAAAGTAATATGTTTCAAATAAGTGAAGAGGACAAATCCTCAGAAAAAGAACTAAACATAACAGAGGTAAACAATCTACCTGATAAAGAGTACAAACTAATAATCATAAGGATGCTCACTGATCTTGGGAGAAGAATACATGGACACAGTGAGAACTTCACCAAAGAATTGGAAAATGAGGGGCCAGCCTGGTGGCACAGGGGTTAAGTGCACACATTCCACTTCAGCGGCCCGGGGTTTGCCTGTTCGGATCCCGAGTGCAGACATGGCACCATTTGGCAAGCCATGCTGTGGTAGGCATCCCACATATAAAGTGGAGAAAGATGGGCACGGATGTTAGCTCAGGGCCAGTCTTCCTCAGCAGAAAAGAGGAGGATTGGCAGCAGATGTTAGCACAGGGCTAATTTTCCTCAAAAAAAAAAAAAAGAATTGTAAAATGAAAATGGAAATGAAAAATTCGCTAGAGGGAATCAACAGCAGAGTAGAAGACACAGAAGAATGGATCAGTGATCTGGATGAAAGAGTAAAGGAAATCACCCAAGCTGAACAGAAAAAGGAAAAGAGAATTTAAAAAAAGAATTAAAAAGTCTAAGAGACCTCTTGGACAACATCAGGCATACTAACATCCACATTATAAGTGTCCCAGAAGGAGAAGAGAGAAACAAAGAGGTAGAGAACCTACTTAAAGAAATAATAGCTGATAACTTCCTTAATGTAGGAAGAAGAGAGACATCCAGTTACAGGAAGCACAGAGAACAGACAGCACCAAACAAGGTAAAAACAAAGAAGACAACACCAAGGCATATTATAACTAAAATGTCAGGAATTCAAGAAAAGTGAGCATGATAAGAGCTGCAAAAGAAAGACAACAAGTTACATACAAAAGAAACCCCATGAGGCTATCAGCTGACTTCTCAGCAGAAACCTTTCAGGCTTGAAGAGAGTGGCATGATATATTCAAAGTGCTGAAGGGAAAAAACCTGCAGCCAAGAATACTCTACACAGCAAGGTCATCATTCAGAATGGAAAAGGAGATAAAGAGTTTTCCAGACAAGAAAAACTACAGGAGATCATCACCATTAAACCAGCCTTAGAAGAAATGTTAAAGGGAATTATTCAGTGGAAAAGAAAAGACCACAGGGGCTGGCCCTGTGGCCGAGTGGTTAAGTTCACACACTCTGCTGCAGGCGGCCCAATGCTTTGTCATTTCGAATCCTGGGCGCAGAAACGGCACTGCTCATCAAACCACGCTGAGGCAGCGTCCCACATGCCACAACTAGAAGGACCCACAACGAAGAATATACAACTATGTACCGGGGGGCTTTGGAGAGAAAAAGGAAAAAAATAAAATCTTTAAAAAAAAAAAGAAAAGACCACAAATAGGAATAAGAAAATTATCAAAGAAGAAAAATCACTGGTAAAGGAAAATATACTGTAAAAGTAGTAGACCAGCCACCTGTAAAGCTAGTATGAAGGTCAAAAAGCAAAAGTACTGAAAATATCTATCTCTATGATAAGAGGTTAAGGGATACACACACACACAAAAAGAGGTTAAATATGATATCAAAAACACAAAATGTGGGTGGAGGGGAGTAAAAGTACAGGGCTTTTAATAAAAGCTCAAACGTAACAGATGATCAAATTAATATAGATTGCTATTTACATAGGTTATTATATTAACCTCATGGTTATATATATAATATATATATAATATATAATATAATAATATTATGTATTAACCTCATGGTAATCAAAAACCAGAAACCTGTAATAAATATACAAAAAATTAAGATAATGGAACCCAAACATAATATTAAAGAAAGCCATCAAACCACAAGGGAAGAGAGCAAGAGAAGAAGAAAGAAACAGAGAACTACTAAAACATCCAGAAAAAAAGTAACAAAATGACAATAAATACGTACTTATCAATAACTCCTTTAAATGTAAATAGAATAAATGCTCCAATCAAAAGACAGTGTTGCTTAATGGATAAAACATCAAGACCCACATATGCTGCATGAAGGAGATGCACTACAGACCTAAAGGCACAAGCTGAAAGTGATGGGATGGCAAAAGATACTCCATGCAGATGCAAATGAAAAGAAATCTGGGGTAGCAATACTTATATTAGACAAAATAGACTTTAAAAGAAAAGCTGTAACAAGAGAAAAGGGCACTACATAGTGATATATGGAACAATCCAACAATAGGATATAACACTTATAAATATCTACACACCCAACATAGGAGCAACCAAATATATAAAGCAATTATTAACATACATAAAAGGAGAAAATGACAGCAACACAATGATAATAGGAGACTTTAACACTCCACTTACAACAATGGATAAATCATCCATACAGAAGATCAATAAGTAAACATTGGCCTTAAATGACAAATTAGACTAGATAGACTTAGTAGATATACACAGAAGAAGGAAAGTCTCTTCAATAAATGGTGTTAGGAAAACTGGACAGCCACATGTAAAAGAATGAAATTAGACCATTATCTTACACCATACACAGAAATTAACTCAAAATGGATTAAAAACTTGAATGTAAGAAAGACCTGGAACCATAAAACTTCCAGAAGAAAACATAGGCAGAACTCTCTTTGACATTGATCTCAGCTGTATCCTTGTGAATTCCATGTCTCACCAGGCAAAGGAAACAAAAGAAAAAATAAACAAATGGGACTACATCAAACTAAAAAGTTTCTGCACAGCAAAAGAAATCATCAACAAAATGAAAAGACAACCTAACAGTTGGGAGAAGATATTTGCATACCATATATCTGGTAAAGGATTAATAGCCAAATATATAAAGAACACATACAACTCTACAACAAAAAACCAAAAAACCCAATTTAAAAATGCACAAATGATCTGAACAGACATTTTTCCAAAGCAAAGATACTGATGGCCAACAGGAACATGAAAAGATGTTCACCATCACTAATTATTAGGGAAATGCAAAGCAAAACTACAACAACATATCACCTCACATGTGTCTGAATGGCTCTAATTAACAAGACAAGAAGTAACAAGCATTGGAGAGGACATGGAGAAAAGGGAATACTCATACATTGCTGGTGGGAATGTAAACTGGTGCAGCCACTATGGAAAACAATATGAGATTCCTTGAAAAATTAAGAATAGAACTACCACAGGATCCAGCTATTTGCTCGGTATTTATCCAAAGAACGTGAAAACACGAATGTGTAAAGATACATGCACCCTTATGTTCATTGCAGCATTATTCACAATAGCCAAGACTTGGAAGCAACCTAGGCGTCCATCAGGGGATGAATGGACAAAGAAGATGCGGTATATATACACAATGGAATAGTACTCAGCCACAATAAATTATGAAATCTGGCCATTTGTGGCAATATGGATGGAACTGATGGGTATTATGCTAGGCGAAATAAGTCAGAGGGAGAAAGACAAATACCATATGATTTCATTCATAAGTGGAAGATAAAAACAACAACAAACAAACATGTAGCTACAGAAGTTAGATTGGCAGTTACCAGAGGGGAAGGGGGGAGGGAAGAGGGTGAAAAGGGTCATAGAGCACATGTGTACAGTGATGTATGGTAATTAGTGTTTGGGTGGTAAACATGATGTTGTCTACACAGAAATCAAAATAGAATTATGTACATCTGAACTTTATGTAATGATATAAAACAATGTTACCTTGATAAAAAAATAAAATAGAAAAAATTAAAATAAAAACTAGTTAGTGTTGTTAAAATTTAACACTTTGTTAGTCTCCATAATGGGTAATTTTATGTGCCAACTTGACTGGGCTAAGGAATGCCCAGAGGGGCGATAAAACCTTGTTTCTGGGTGTGTTTGTGAGGGCATTTCCAGAAGAGATTAGCATTTGAATTGGTAGACCAAGTGAAGAAGATAACCTCACCAATTCAAGTGGGCATCATGCAATCCAGTGAGGGCCTGAGTAGAAGAAAAAGTCAGAGGAAGGGAAAATTTGCTCTCTGTTAGGCTGATACATGCATCTTCTTCTGCCCTTGGTTATTGGCACTTCTGGATTTTGGGCCTTGGGACTCGAGCTGGGACTTAACACCAGTGGCTTTCCTGGTCTCTAACTTGTAGATGGTAGGTTGTGGAATTTCTCAGCTTTTATAATTCCATGAGCCAATTCTTATCATAAACAAATATATATACGTATATACGTGTGTGTGTGTATATATATGTATATATAATTGGTTCTGTTTCTCTAAAGAACCCTGACTAACACAGTCTCTATAATGTTTTGCTACTGACAGGCAAATCTACCTGTTTTCTAAGAGTTCAAAAATTATTAACATATTCATTTCAATTACAAAGTTTTCCTTGAAATTTAAGGTTTGCAAAGATTGGTTCTTCTATTATTCTGTTGATAAAATGCTATATCATATGAATGAAAGTAGAACTATAAGGTGTGATCTGGTATACACTAGCAAAAGCCCTAAATCTGACTTCAAACATAAATAATTCTTTAACTCTTAATTTTAAATCAAAACATTCTTTGAGTGATGAGTAAACAACTCATTAACTATCAAATGAATCCTGTTTGAAACATCATGAGTATAATTTCTTAAATGTTTTGTTAGCAATAAATAAACAGAATTATTTTAGTTTATGTTTTCAGTTCTATGTTTTAAATTGAACAATATAGAACAGAAAATATAAACCACTACATCATAATACCTACAAAAAATTAATGTCATTTGTTAAGTGTTGACACTTAACAAATATCATTCTTATATTTTAAAAAGTGTCTTGTTCTAAATTATAATGTTAGAAAAGAATGTCCTTGTTTTTTACATTTTCCTTTTATTCTTTCTTAAGAAGTAAATTGTTTCATGAATCAAGGTTTACTTTACTAATAGTTTTCCTGGTTTCTTAATACTAATAACAATGGCAGAGACTACACAAAAAATTATAGGTAACACGGACAGAGTGATATTGGTGAAAATGATGGAATAAGGACCTCCAAAAATCCTCTCCTCAATAAAAGCAATAAGAAAATTGTCAGAATCAACTTTTCCAGAACTCTAAAAATTAACCAAAGGCTTCTAGCAATCCAGGTAAAGTTTATTCAAGAAATGCCTGACTTTTGAAAGAAAAGTGACGTTGGTCATGGTTTAACTTGTTGTATTACCATCTGCCCCTCTGTAACTCCATGGTAGTATTAAAAACCAATATTCTACAATCACAGTGATAATCAACAACCTGGCAGCCAATGGAGAAATTCCGTCAAAGCCCTATTCTAAGATGACTGCCATTATTTGACCTGTTTGGCGGCTCCCTGGAAGACTCCACTCTTAAGGCTTCCTTTATTTGACCTGACTCATAGATGGCGCAGTATAAGAGACTGCTCCCCAGGGACATTTTTCAAAAATAATTGGAGAAAATTATTTAATATTGCAGCTGCCTGGGGTAGTGGATAACAGTTAAGGCAAAAACCTTGAAAAAGAAAATCTGGAAAATGAAATGTCCCTAGGGGCTCTGATAAGCTCTGAGATATTCCTGGAAATCTGTGAATCTGACCGTATGGATGCTCAGAAAAAGAATTGAGAATGTCCTAAGCTCTCACCTCTAGCTGAGCTTGAGTCTCTGTGCAAAAAGGAAGTGAAAGCTAAGGCAGAGCTATAAGCTGCCTGGCTAAGTGTTGAAGACCTGCCCCAACATTCACTTACTGTGGGTCAGTCAAGACTGAGATTCTTATTGATCCCAGGCACTTGGTGAAATCTCTGTTCAATCGTTAGCTGATCGCTAAGCTAAGTGAACAGACAGGTCAGTAACACACGTGACAAAGAATAGACTTCACAGAATTAGTTCAGAAAAATAACTGAAACAAACAACGGCAACAACAAACTCTGGGGAGTGGAGACATTCTGATCTCCAGAATTACCACATTATATTATTTTAAATGTTCAGTTTCCAACAAAAATATTATAAGACATGCAAAAAAATAAGAAAGCATGGCACGTACAGGGATAAAAGTAATCAACAGAAATTGTCCCTGGACTTCTTAGACAAAGAGTTTAAATCACCTGTTTTGAACACATAAAAGGGCTGAAGGAAACCATGTTTAAAGAACTAAAGAAAAGGATGAGAACAGTCTCACCAAAAAGAAAATACAAATAAAGAGATAAAATTATTAAGGATAAATAAATAAAAATTTCAGAGTTGAGCAGAAAAGAAAAATTAACTAGAGAGACTTAACAGTAGATTTGAGTAGGCTGAAGAAAGGATCAGCAAACTTGAAGATAGGTCAGTTGAGTTTATCCAGTCTGAGGAACAGAAGGAAAAAACAATGAAGAAAAGTGAACAGGACATCAGACATCTATGGAATGCAAGGAGGCCCCACAAAGTATGTAATATCAGAGTTCCAGAAAGAGAAGAGAGAGAAAGGGACAAAGGGAATATTTGAAGAAATAATGGGCAACAATTTCCCAAATTTGATGAAAAACATTAATCTACACATCGAAGAAGCTTGGTGAATTCTGAGTAGGATGAAAATAACACTGGCAAGGAATTAACTTTGTTAGGGATTGAATGTTGAACTTGTAACTGTGTGCATCAAAATTTCAAATTTAAGATGGTTTTTTCCTGGAAATTCTTATTTGTGGCTGAATTACTTGATTCTTTTTGTCAATGTTATCTCACTCCATGGGAATAAATTATACCGTCATAGTGTATTGGACAGAAAAATGTCATAGAAGCTTGGATTTGTCTAATGTCTAAAACCTAATGTCATGGTGGGGAGGGGTATGGAGAGGAATAGAACAAAAACACCACCTTCAACACCCATATATTACAATAGTAAATAAAAGCATTAATGTGTATGCATGTGGAATAAAGATCTGAGCTAAGTCCAGCTCAAGTTTGATTTTTTTTAATATTCTATAAATAAACTCATGGACTATGTCTCATCTGCCTAGCAATGTTCCTGTCAAGCTTATAATCATTTCCTAGAAGTCCAATATTTTGCCTAAAGTTTTAGAAGACACTTTATCAGGACACTAAATTTCAGGGCTAGTGAATTTAAAATAATACAAAATTAGAAATCTTTATATTTTCTTGAAAAACTGCTATTTTGAAAAAGGTTCTTGAATCTTAAACATTCTAAGACAAAAGTACAGAACTAAAAGCCATAAACTGCCTTGGAATTTTGTGATTAAAAATGGGATCATTCAAATAAAAAATTAATTTTTCCAAATTATATAAAAAATTTACATGAGTTGAGTGATTAGTTTTTTAGCTTTTGCTAATTTATTTTTACTTTTTTCACTAAAAAATTGAAAGCTGTGGAGAATATTGTGAAAAACCATTTTTTAACTTTAAAAAGAATAACATCAAACTTATAAAAAACTTATAAGAATTGTATAAAGATTTCTATATACATTTTGCTCACTTTCCCCAACTGTAAATAGTTTACACATATACTTTCTCATTCTTTCTCTCTGTCTCTCTCATGCACACACACACACACACACACACACACACACGAGTTTTTTCTAAACTAGTTGAGAATAAACTATAAACATTATGCTCTAAATATTTTGGTGAGTATTTCCTAAACTACAAGGACACTATTCTGTATAATCACAGCACCATTATCTATATAATTAAACTAACATTTGTACATCACAACCGTCTAATCCATGAGACCATTTCACATTTTGTCAAATTTCTCAATAATTCCATTTGTAGTTAAAAATTTCTACAGTTTTGGGATCAAATCTAGGATCATGTGTTGCATTTAGTCATCAACTCTTTATACTCCTTCAATTTTAAATAGTTCTATCTTTCTTTGCCTTCCCCGAATGTGACATTTTTCTGATGAGTATAAGTTATTGTCCATAATATTCCTTAATTTTGATTGATAGGATGAAAAGAATTTTTTTTCACTACCAGCAGAAAGAAACTTCAAACTATGATAAACTAATTGGCACTCTCCATAGACTTTATCTCATCTTAGCGCTGCAGTTTAAACAAGAAAGAACATCCTTGTGAGAGAGAGAGAAGAAAAAGAAGGTGAAAGAAAATTAAATTTGTTTAAAAAACCTCACAACAAGAGAAATAACTTTCCTATAGCCACAACATTTTATTTAAATTATAAAAATCTCATAAATATTAAATCCTAGATGCAATCCCGTACAAATAACCAATATCAATATATAAATGGGCCACTCTAGTAATAGTTCAATGTATCTGGGTATCTAATGTCCCTTTCCGGACTTGAAATTCTGGCTTCACCTTTGTACTTTGCAAAGCTTGAAGCTTTGGCAAAACTAAACTATTGCCCAATTTTTCCATAGAAACGTTTTCACCTTATTAGAACTCATCCTTTTTCCTTTTTCATTGTCTGATTTCCAGCTGGTAATCTTAGCAATCTAACTGTTGGGCATCTCTGTCATTTCATGACTGTAGTGTTATTCCATTATCATTCATTTTGTTACTTATTCTCAATAAACGTAATTTAATCAACAATTAAACCTCCCTTCCATGGAAACGTTGGGCCTTCTTAATCACAAACATTATCTTTTGGAGGAAATTTTCCATTATATATTTGTGGCATCATACTATAAATGTCTCAGAACTATATGCACAAAGTCTAGGAATGCATTTGCAGCGGTGACCTCATCAAGATTCACATTCTATTATTTCTCAAAATTGTACAGTGACTTGATCAACATGGTAATGATTCATTAGGCTCATTTCTTCCATGAATCCCATAGTTTGTGATATATTGCTCTCTGGTTCAGTTCACCAAGATTTTGTAAAAATCTTAAAAGTATTAGCTCTGACTCAGATGGAGTTTTTACAAGTGAGAATAATATTTTAATTAACCTGAAGGATATATAGGTTAATTCTTTGGAATTTCCCTTGTAACTCACATGTAGTCTCCTTTTTTCTATACAGATTTATTATGCAGCTTCGTATGCCAAAGAGATGGAATAATATAGCAGGCAAGAATTTTAAAAGTAATTTTACACAACACTCTCATTTTGAAGGCAACTGAGACAAGTGCAGAGAAACTAAGCCCGCAGGTTTCCTGACACCAGGTCTACAATCCTTGCACAAAGGGACTTGCAATATTCATAAAGATGATGTCTTATGCAAAAAAAGAAGAAGAAAGAAAAAAGCACTGGCACAGACTATGTTCTGTAGATCCTTGACAGAACACAGGAACATCCGCTATTTGGGAAGGCTGAACTCCTCACTATGAATGCAGTTTGGGGAGGACTGACCTCACAGCCTGATCAGGATCTTACACAGAAGGTTGCCCAAGTTGTGCCAACCTTCTTTAGCCTTACTGTTAAATATTTAACAAATATTTCCTCTTTTTTTTTTGAGGAAGATTGGCCCTGAGCTAACATCTGTACCCATCTTCCTCTATTTTATACGTGTGACCCCTGCCACAGCATAGCTTAATAAGCAGTGCATTGGTCCCTGCTGAACTCCGGGCCACCTAAGTGGAGGGCATGAACTTAACCACTATACTTCCAGGCCCCAAAAAATATTTTGGGCCAGCCCCAAAAAATATTTCCTGAATATCTATCTGAAGGGACAGCAAGTGATTAGCCTGCCCAGAGGGCTCACATGTTTCCATCCAGCCCTGTAATATTTGAGACCACTTCCTGTACCAGGGTGCAAAAATAGAATTAGGATGCAATTTTAACTAGCCATTTAAGAAATTCCAATCAGACCTTCTTCCATAGACCTTAACCACATAAATAAATGCAATGGATATTTTAAAAACTGAGAATGTAAAAGGCAAGAAACAGAAATGGAAGACAGAACAGAATAGGAATATAAACATAACAAAACAACCAGATAAGACATGGAAAACCTAATCAAATAAGTTGCTGTTCTGTACAACTGCAATTAGTAAAATTAGCATATACTAACTGATGGATTTTGCCCTTGCTGAACTGATGTGAATAGACCGCTTCCTTTTGTGTCATAAAGACATGATGGGAAGCAAAGTAACAATTTACATATAAGAAGACTGATGTCAGCATCCTGGTGACATAAGATGTCCCTCATTTTTGTCCCCCCTCAAAACAAAAATTCAGCATCCATCCATTGAAAAAGATGCCTTTGAAGGAGCTGCAGGATCCAGCACCATATGCCAAGGGACCCAGGAGAAGGCTCACCCACCAGTGTGTCAGGTAATAGGTAGACAGACCTTCCTCCTGTCTATGGATCCTGCAGTGGCCCATGAACTGTCTTCAGCCCCTCTTGGCTGTGGTCCAGGAGCCCCTGGAGAGCACTGACTTAGACAATCACCTGTGGATGCGAGAGCCTTTGTGGAAGTCCAGGTTTCCAGATAAGAAGTTCCAGCACTCCACTGGAGCAAAAAGAATAAGAGCTCAGATGCACTAGAGCGGGCAGTCAGTAAAGTCTGGAGGAGATGACTGCTACTTCAAATGTGAAGACAGCAACACAAAATTTCAAGGAACATGAAAAATCAAGCTAACTTGGCACCACCAAAGGATCACAATAATCCTCCTGCAACCAAACCCAAACACACGTAGATCTGTGATTTACCAGATAAACAATTCAAAATAACTGTCTTAAGGAAACTAAATAAGCTACAAGAAAACACAGAAAGACAGATTGAACAAAATCAGGAAAACAATACAAACACAATGAGAAGTTTAACAAAGAGATGGAAATAATAAAAAAAGAAACCAAACAGAAATTCTAAAGCTGAAGAATATTAATGAATGAAATGAAAAATTCAATAGACATCATCAACAAAAGAATTGAGCAAGCAGAAGAAAGAATCTGTTAGACTGAAGACAGAAACTGTGAAATTATTTAGTCAGAGAAGAACAAAGAAAAAAGAGTGAAAAGAGTGATGAAATCCTTTGTCATCTATGAAATCTCATCAAAAGAACCAAGTTGCAAATTGTTGGAGTCCCAGAAGGACAAGAGAGGGAAAAGGGGACAAAAAGTTTATTTAAAGAAATAGTGGTTGAGACCTTCCCAAATCTGTGAAGAGGTGTGGATATCCAAGTCCAGGAAGCTTATAGATCACCAAAGAAAATCAACTTAAAGAGATTCTCTCCAACACAATTATAATAAAACTATCAAAAGTCAAAGACATAGAAAGAATCTTAAAAGCAGCAAGAGAAATGAAAAAGTTTGTACCTTACAAGGGAATTCCCATATGGCTCTCAGCAGATTTCTCAGCAGAAACCTTACAGATCAGGAGAGAGTGAGATGATATATTCAAAGTACCTAGAGAAAAAACTGGCAACCAAGAATACTTTACCTGGCAAAACTGTCCTTTGGAAATGAAGGAGAAGTAAAGACTTCCCCAGACAGACAAAAGCTGAGGGAATTCACCACCACTAGACCTGCCTTCCAAGAAATGCTGAAAGGAGCTCTTCATGTGAAATGAAAACATATGAAGAAATACAACATACTGGTAAAAGTAAGTATATAGTCAAATTCAGAATACTTTAATACTGTAATATGGTGGAGTGTTAACCACTGAACTCTAATAAAAAGGTGGAGGGCAAGAGTATAGAAAATAACTATACATAATATAAAAAGAGGTAAACTGTAGTATCAAAAACGTAAAAGGGGGGCAGTAAAAGGGTAGAGTTTTTGTATGCAATTGAAGTTAAGTCGTTATCAGTGTAAAATAGATTGTTATGTTTATAAGATGTTTGAAGTAAACCTGATGGTAAAAACAAAGCAAAAACATATAGTAGGTTCACAAAAGATAAGGACAGGGAATCAAAGCATACCCCTATGGAAAATCATCAATTCACAAAGGAAGGCAGCAAGAGAGGAAGAAATGAATTACAAAACAGCCAGGAAACAATTAATAAGATGACATTAGTAAGTCTTATCTATCAACAATTACTCTAAATGTAAATGGATTGAATTGTCCAACCAAAAGACATAGAGTGGCTGGACAGATTAAAAAAACAAGACCCAACTATATGCTGCCTAAAAATGACTCACTTTAGCTTTAAGGACACACATAAGCTCAAATTCAAGGCATAGAAAAAGATATTCCACACAAATTGAAACCAAAAGAGAGCAAGGATGGGTATACTTATACCAGACAAAATAGACTTAAATCCAAAAACAGTAACAAGAGCGAAAGAAGGTCATTATATTATGATAAATGAGTCAATTCATCAGGAAGAGAGAACAATCATAAATATATGTGCCTCCAACATTGGAGCACTAAATACATTAAGTAAATACTAACAGATCTGAAGAGAGAAATAGACAACAATACAATAACAGTAGGGGACTTCAGTACCTGACTTTAAAAATGGATAGATCTTCCAGACAGAAAACAAATAAGGAACTGTTGGGCTTCTGTTATATTTTAAACCACATGGACCTAACAGACGCATACAGAACATTCCATTCAATAGCAGCAGAGTACATTCTTCTCAACTGCACAGGAAGACTCTCCAGGATATTTTATATTATAGATTGCAAAACAAGTCTTAGCAAATCAAGAGGATTGAAACCATACTAAGTATCTCTTCTGATCACAGCAGTATAACTATAAACCAATAACAGGAGGAAACCTGAAAAATTCACAAATATATGGAAGTTAAACAACACACTCCTGAACAACATATGTGTCAAAGAAGAAATAAAAAAGGAAATAAAGGGGCTGGCCCCATGGCCTGGTGGTTAAGTTTGGTGCACTCTGTTTTGGCAGTCTGGGTTTGGTTCCCAGATGTGGACCTACATCACTCATCAGCAGCCTTGCTGTGGTGGCAACCCACATACAAAATGGATGAAGATTAGCACAGAAGTTAGTTCAGGGTGAATCTTCCTCACCAAGAAAAGAAAGAAAGGGAAAAAAAGAGGAAATCAAAAAATATCTTGAAACAAACAAAAATGGAAACACAACATACTAAAACCTATAGGATACTGCAAAAGCACTTCCAAGAAAGACGTTTATAGATTAATGCCTACATTAAGAAAAAGAAAGATCTCAAATAAACAACTTAACTTTACACCTCAAGGACCTAGGGAAAAAAAGAACAAAGCCCAAAGCTAGCAGAAAAGCAAAGGAATAACAAAGATCAGAGCAGAAATAAATGTAATAGACCAGAAAAATGATATGAAAGATCAGTGAGACTAAGAGCTGTTTTTTGGAATAAATAAAATTGACAAATCTTTAGCTAAACTAAGAAAAAAAGAGAGGTCTCAAATAAATAATATCAGAAATAAAAAAGGAGACAGTATAACTGATACCACAGAAATATAAAAGTTCATAGAGACTGCTAGGAACAATTATATGCCAACAAATTGGATAACCTAAAAGAAATGGAAAATTCCTGGAAACATACCATCTACCAAGACTGAATCATGAAGAAACAGAAAATATGAACAGACCAGTAATGAGTAAAGAGATGGAATCAGTAATCAAAAACCTCCTCCCAAGAAAGAAACCCAGGACCAGATGCTTTCACAAGTTAATTCTACCAAACTTTTAATGAAGAATTAACACCAATGTTTCCCAAATTCTTCCAGAAGAAATGAAGAGGAGGGAACACTCACAAACTCATTTTACGAGTCCAGAATTACCCTGATACCAAAGCCAGATAAGGACAGTAGAAGAGAAAGGAAACTACAGATGCAAAATATAGATGCAAAAATTCTCAAAAAAACATTAGTAAGTTGAATTTAACAACACATTAAAAGGACCATACACCATGATCAAATGGGATTTGTTCCAGGGATGCAAGGATAGTTCAACATCTGCAAATCAATCAATGTGATATACCACATTAACAAAATAAAGGATGAAAATCATATGATCACCTCAATAAATGTAGAAAAAGCATTTGACAAAATTCAAGATCCATTTATGATAAAAACTCTCATGGGGCTGGCCCCATGGCTGAGTGGTTGGGTTCACATGCTCTGCTTCAGTGGCCCAGGGTTTTGCTGGTTCAGATCTTGGGCACAGATATGGCACCACTCATCAGGCCATGCTGAAGTGGTGTCCCCCATACCACAACTAGAGGTACCCACAATTAAAAATATACAACTATGTACCGGGGGCTTTGGGGAGAAAAAGGAAAAATAAAATCTTTCAAAAAAAAAACAAACTCTCAACCAGCAGGTATTGACAGAAAGTACTTCAACATAATAATGGCCATATAGCAGCTGGCCCCTTGGCCGAGTGTAAGTTTACACGCTCCACTTTGGCAGCCCAGCGTTTCACTGGTTCAGATCCTGGGCACGGACATGGCACCACTCATCAGGCCATGTTGAGGTGGCATCCCACATGCCATAACTACAAGGACCCACAACTGAAATATATAACCATGTACTGAGGTGATTTGGAGAGAAAGCGTAGGAAAAAAAGAAAGAAGATTGGCAATAGTTGTTAGCCCAGGTGCCAATCTTTAACTAATAATGATACTACTACTACTAATAATAATGGCCATATATGACAAGCCTACAGGTAACATCATAATCAATGGTGAAAAGCTGAAAGCTTTTCCTCTAAGATCAAGAACGAGACAAGGGTGCCCACTCTCACCACTTTTATTCAACATAGTATTGGAAGCCCAAGTCAGTAATTTGGCAAGATGAAGAAATAAAAGGCATCCAAATTGGAAAAGAAGAAGTAAAACTGTCACTATTTGCAAATGACACTTTATACATAGAAAACCATAAAAATTCTATTAAAAAACTGTTCAAACTAATAAACAAATTCAGTAAAGTTGCAGGATACAAAATCAATATATGAAAATCTGTTGCATTTCTACACACTAATAACAAACTATCAAAAAGCAAAATTAAGAAAACAATCCCATTTCCAATTGCATCAAAAAGAATAAAATACCTAGGGATAAATGTAACCAAGGAAGTGGAAGACCTGTACATTGAAAACTATAAGACATTAATGAAACTGAAGACACAAATAAATGGAAAGATATTCTGTGCTTATGGATTGGAAGAATTAATATTGTTAAAATGCTCATGTTACCCAAAGCCGTCTATGGATTCTATGCAATCCCCATCAAAATTCCAATGACATTTTTCATGGAAAAAGAATAAACATTCCTAAAATTTTAATGGAACCACAAAAGACTTTGGATATCCAAAGCAATCTTGAGAAAAAAAACAAAGCTGGAGGCATCATACTCCCTGATTTCAAAGTATATAACAAAGCTGTAGTAATCAAAACAGTATGATATTGGCACAAAAGCAGACATATAGATCAATGGAACAGAATAGAAAGCCCAGAAATAAACCCATAATTCTATGATCAATTAATTTATGACAAAGGAGCCAACTATATACAATGGGAAAAAGACAGTCATTTTAATAAATGGTGCTGGGAAAACTGGATATCTGCCAGCAAAAAATTGAAACTAGACCACTATCTTATGCCATATACAAAAAATTAACTCAAAATGGATTAAAGACTTGAATGTAAGACCTGAAACCATAAAACCCCTAGAGGAAAACATAAGTGGTAAGCTCTCTGACATCAGTCTTGGTGATGACTTTTTGAATCTGACATCAAAAGCAAAGGCAACAGGGGGCTGGCCCTGTGTCTGAGTGGTTAAGTTCGCACGCTCTGCTGCAGGCGGCCCAGTGTTTCGTTGGTTCGAATCCTGGGTGCGGACATGGCACTGCTCATCAAGCCACGCTGAGGTGGCGTCCCGCATGCCACAACTAGAAGGACCCACAACAGAGAATATACAACTATGTACCAGGGGGCTTTGGGGAGAAAAAGGAAAAAAATGAAAAACAAAATCTTTAAAAAAGAAAAAAAAGCAAAGGCAACAGAAGCAAAAATAAACAAATGAAACTACATCAAACTGAAAAGCATCTACAAGCAAAGGAAACCATCAGCAAAATGGGAGAAAATATTTGCAAATCATGTATCTGATAAAGTGTTAATATTCTAATATATAAAGACCTCATACAACACAATAGCAAAAAAAAAAAAAAACTAGTCTGATGGAAAACAATGGGCAGACTATCTGAACAGACTTTTTTCCAAAGAAGAGATACAGATGGCCAAGAGGTATATGATAAGCTGCTTGACATCACTTATCATCATAGAAATGCAAACCAAAACTGCAATGAGATATCACCTCACACTTGTTAGAATGGTTATTCGCAAAAAGACAAGAAATAACAAGTGTTGGGAGCGATATGGAGAAAAAGGAACCCTTGTGGAGAGTGACATCAGCAACACGGCAGAGTGAGCTGTTTCCTTTGTCTCTCCCCTTTTTGAACTACAACTAAATGCACATTCACTGAACAATGGAGGAAGTCCACACAGCACAACAGGATGCCTGAGAGACATTCAGCTGTACATCTGCAGGTGGATAGACTGGTCCTCTGGGAAGTGGTGGAGATAGTTGAGAACTCCATGCCCTTCCCTGATAGCCCTGTGCATGTGCACGAAAACTTTCCAGGCCAGCACAAGTGCCCCAAAAGTGGGAAGATGCACTGGGAGACAGTAGGAGGAGGTCATGGCAGACCTTAGCTACATGTGATAGATTTCCTGTCATAGGGGGAGCCCCCCATGCCCCTGCGGCCCCAAGGAGTGGCCCTAGCTCAGCCCTGTGAGGAAGCCCCACCCACCAAGCACAGTAGCCCAGCAGGACTACAAGCAGAGATGACAGCAGATCTACACACCAGGGCAAGCATGCTCCAGGCCTGCATGAGCATCCATAGTGCCCCTGAGCCCCAAAAGAGGGAACATATCCTGGGTTTACTGTAGAAAGATATGGCAGTGACCCTAAGCCCACTCATTATTGCTTTCCTAGCAGCAAGGGGGAGCTCAGCATGCCCCTGTGGTGCCAAGGAGTGGCCCTAGCTCAGTCCCCGCAAGGAAGCCCACCCACCAAGCACAGTCCACACAAGTGCCTGAATGCTCCCCAGACCAGGGCAAGTGCCCATAGTATCCCAACAGCTTCCAGCACATGGATTGGGGCCAGAAACTCTGCTCCTGCTTCCCCCTAGTGGTAACAAGTGGAATCTGCAACCTAATACTACCACAAATGCTCCAACAAATGATGAGTTCATCAAACACCATGAGAAACTGCAGCAACAATTCAGACCAGAAGGAAAATGACAATTCTCCAGAAACCAACCCTGAAGGCACAGAAATTTACAACCTAAATGACAGAGAATTCAAAATACCTGTCCTAAAGAAACTCAATGATTTACTAGAGAACACAGAAAGACAGTTCAATGAACTCAGGAATAAAATTAATTTCTTCACCAAAGAGATTGAAACTATTTTAAAAAACCAAGCGGAAATTTTGGATATGAAAAACACAATGAACTAAAAAGTCATCTAGAATCCTTAAGAAATAGAGCTGATGTTATGGAGGAAATAATTAGTGATTTAGATGAGAAAAATACGGAAATTCTACAAGTGGTGAGGAGACAGAATTAAGATTTTTTTTAAATGAAGACATTCTTAGAGAAATATCCAACTCAATTAGGAAAAGCAACATAAGGATTATAGGTATTCAAGAGGGAGATAGAGGGGGAAAGGAGCAGAAAGCTTGTTCAAATAAATAAGAGCTGAGAACTTCCCAAACCTGGGGAAGGATACAGATTTACAAATACACAAAGCTAATAGAATGCCTAATCACATCAATGATAAAGACCTTCTCCAAGGCATACAATAGCAAAAATGGCAAAAGCCAATGACAAAGAAAAAATATTAAGGGCAACACAGCAGAAGAAAATAACCTACAAATGAAACCCTACAGGCTAGGAGAGAATGGAATGATATAGTCAAAATACTGCAAGATAAAAACTTTCAGCCAAGAATACTCTATCCAGCAAAACTTTCCTTCAGATATGTTGGATAAATAAAAGCTTTCCCAGATAAACAAAAGCTAAGGGAGTTCCTTGCCGCTAGTCCTCCCCTACAAGAAACAATTAAAGATGCCCTCACACTGGAAACAAAAAGGCAAAGGACTACAAAGCTTTGAGCAAGGAGATAAATAAACAGACATAATTAGAAAGCTACAGCTCTCTGTCAGAGAAGGGAGGCAAAGACTCAACTATAACTTAAAAGATAAAGGGAAAGAAAGCATCAAAAGTAATGATAAACACTTCAACGTAGTCACAAACTCACAACATTAAAAACAGAGCAATTTGTAAGAGTAATAACTCAGAAGAGGAGAGTAAAGGGAAGGAACCTGTTTGGGTTAATGGAGATAAGAGGCTATGAGAAAATGGATTAGCTCATCAATCCTTTTTTTTTTTCTTAAGATTGGCACCTGAGCTAAGATCTGTTGCCAATCTTCTTTTTTTCTTCTTCTTCTTCTCCCCAAAGTCCCCCAGTACATAATTGTATATTATAGCTGCAATTCCTTCTGGTTGTGCTACATGGGATGCCTCCTCAGCATGGCCTGATGAGCGGTGCTAGGTCCGCACTCAGGATCTGAACTGGTGAAACCCTGGGTGGCCAAAGTGGAGCATGTGAACTTACCCACTCAGCCATGGGGCTGGCCCGCATCAAGTAGATCTTTTATATGATCCTCACAGTAACCACTAAACAAAAAATCAGATCAGAGCCACAATTCACAAAAAGAGAGAAAACCTCAGAAAACCACCAAAATGAAATGGCAGTCAGAAATACAAAGGAAGAGAAAGAATGGAAACATAGAACAACCAGAAAACAAGAAATAAAATGGCAATATTAAGCCCTTATATATCAATAATCACTCTAAATGTAAATGGATTGAATTCTCCCATCAAAAGACCTAGAGTAGCTGGACGGATTAAAAAACAAGACCCAACAATATGGTGCCTCGAGGAAACACAAAATCATCCCATTTGCAACAACGTGGATGGACCTTGAGGGTATGATGTCAAGCAAAATAAGCCAGAGAAAGACAAATACTGCATGATTTCTCTCATATGTGGAAGATAACAAATACACAGATAAAGAGAACAGATTAGCAGTTACCAGAGGGGAAGGGGGTTGGGGGGTGGTCAAAGGGGTAGAGGGGCACATATGTATGATGATGGATGAAAGTTACACTACTGGGGGTGAGCACAATGAAGTGTATCCAGAAACTGATGATAATGTACACCCAAAATTATACAATATTGTAAACCATTATGATCTGAGTAAAATCAGTTGAGAAAAAAAGGGAATCCTTGTGCACTGTTGGTTGGAATATAAGTTGGAAAATAGTGGAGTTTCCTCAAAAAATTAAAAATAGAACTACTATATAATCCAGCAATTCCACTTCTGGGTATTTATCCAAAGAAAACAGAAACACTAACCCAAAAAGATATACATACCCCAAGGTTCATGGCAGCATTGTTTACAGTAGCCAATATATGAAAACAACCTAAGTGCCCATCAACGGATGAGTGGATAAAGATGATGTATACATATGGAATATTATGGAATGGAATATTATTCAGCCATTAAAAAGAATAAAATCTTGTCATTTGAAAAAACTTGGATGGACCTTGAAGGCATTATGCTAAGTGAAATGTCAGAGAAAGACAAATACCCTGTGATCTCACTTACAGGTAGAATCTTAAAAATGAAAACAAAAACAAGCTCGTAGACACAGAGAACAGATAGGTGGTTGCCAGAGGAAGGGGGTAGGGGGTGGACAAAATGGGTGAAGGGGGTAGAAAGGGACAATCTTCCAGTTATAAAATAAGTCATGGGGATGTAATGTACGTCACAAGGAAAAAAATTTTGTAGCTATGTATGGTGACAGGTGTTAACTAGACTTATTATGGTGATCATTTCATAACGTTTACAAATATCAAATCATTATGTTGTATACCTGAAACTAATATTATATGTCAATTGTACCTCAATTAAAAATATAAATTTATGGGGCTGGCCCCGTGGCCGAGTGGTTAAGTTCCCATGCTCCACTTCGGCAGCCCAGGGTTTCACCGGTTCGGATCCTGGGCGCGGACATGGCACCACTCATCAGGCCACATTGAGGCAGCATCCAACATGCCACAACTAGAAGGACCCACAACTAAAAAATATATATATATATATATATAACTAAATACTGGGGAGATTTGGGGAGAAAAAGCAGAAAATAAATAAATAAATAAATTTTAAAATGCAAAAAGAAATATTAAAAAATAGAACTACCATATGATCCAATGATCCAAATTTTGGGTGTGTATCCAAAGGAAACGAAAACAAGATCCTAAAGAGACATCTTCACTCCCATGTTCATTGCAGCATTATTCACAATAGCCAAGATATGGAAATGACCTAAGTATGTGTTGACATGAATGGATAAAGATGATGTTATATGCATCACATCACATGTATATGTGTGTGTGTGTGTGTGTTACCATGCATGAGGTCTCCCATTTTAGTTTCCTAGGATTGGAAGACTTATTTTCTAAATTCTTCGTGTACATTGTCATATTTGGCTTTTCCTATATTCTTAAACTTTCTTGCTAAATTTTCATAATGTTGGGGGTATCTGTATGGTTTCTTTAGTATATCCTGAAACATATTTTTGAAAAATAAAACTTGGGCTTGACAATCTTTAAGGCAGCGTGTATAAGTATGCAACTTACTTTTCCACCAAAGAATTGTCGGCAGCTGCCTGCTTTCCTCTGATGCACCTGTTGGCTTTCCCCAATAGGTTTTTGGGAGCTTGAGTTAATACTGAATTTAATCAGACTTTCTGATTAAAGGGGATTTTTTCCTTGATTTGTTTTGTTTTTTAAATAAAACACTTCTGATTGATGTGGAAAACGTATATATATATCACATCACATATATATATCACATCACATGTATATATATCACATCATTCATATATATATAGAGAGAGAGAGAGAGAGAGAGAATGGAAAATTACTCAGCCTTAAGAAAGAAGAAAATCCTGCCATTGGTGACCTTGAGGGAATTACGCTAAGGCATATGAGGGCATTGTCTTTCTCGTACAGAGAAAGACAAATACTGTATGACCTCACTTATGTGTGGAATCTAAGAAAGCCGAACTCAGAAACAGAGAGCAGAGTGGTGGTTACCAGGGCTAGGGAGTGGGAGAAATAGGAAGAGGCTGGTCAAAGGGTGCAAACTTCCACTTATAACACTAACAAATTCTGGGGCTCTAATGTACAGAATGGTGATTATAGTTAATAATACTGTGCTATATACTTGAAAGTTGCTAAGAGAGTAGAACTTAAATGTTCTCACCACAAAATAGCAAAAGTAATTATATAACGGGCTGGAGATATTAGCTAATGCTATGGTAGTAATCATTTTGCAATACACAAGTTTATCAAATCAACAAGTAAACCTTAAACTTATAGAGTGTTATATGTCAATCATATCTCAATAAAGCTGAAAAAATACTAAATAAAAGAAATATCCATTCAGCAATTTTGCATTCAATTAACACTTACTGGTTGCTTCATATTATTGAGCACTCTGCTAGCTCCTTTCATGTTTGTGGTCTTATTTAACCCTCATAATCATTTAAAGAAATATGATTTATATTCTATGTGAAAATCATCGCACTAATTGTACAGAGGTGAGGAGTTGGAGTGGGAGGCAGGAGGAAAGATGAAAAACGTTTACACATGGACCCTCATGTCCCTTTGTATGGGTTATTTATTGATGCACAATGAATTCACTTAAAACTTAGTGACTTAAAACAACAGTAATCGTTTATTATCTCTCACATATCTGTGCACCGGGAAATCAGGCAGGGCATGGTGGACATGCCTATTTCTCCTCCACAGAACCTGGTGCCTAAGTTGGAAGACTTGAAGGCTGAGAACTGGAATTTTCTGAAGATTCATTCACACACACCTGGTGGTTGACGCTGGCCATTGATCACAGATCTAGCAGAGTCCTAAACTTCCTTGCAAAACTAGCTGTGGGTTCTTAGGGTAAGAATCATGGGGTCAAGGGTTGGGGGGAGGGAGGAACTCTCTCTATGACCTAGCCTCAGAAGTCACATGGGATCACTTCAGCCATATTCCCTTGGGGCAGTTGGGAGAGTCATAAACCCTGATCTGATTCAAGATGAGGGAACATAACCCCAAGTAGTCCCATCTCTTGGTGGGAAGAGTGTCACTCATGTTGTAAAAAGAGCAGGTGGGATGGGATAAAATACATGGGAGCAGTCACCAATGGGAAACACAATTTCCCACAACCTTATATTCTGGTAAAGAAGTTAGGGTGAGCCCCGGATTTAGTCAACACCAGAAAACAGTCTCATGTCAGGACTCCATAGGTGGTCAGAGAAAGAAAGGATCAGAGATGATTTCTGACTAGGGATCACGGCAGGCTTCATAGAAGAAGCAATATTTGAGTTTTATCCTAACTGGGCAGGATTTCGATTCATTTATTCATTGAGTGCCTACTTGGTATATGGATGGCAGCATGCTAAGTGGAGAATGTAACAGGAAGTTCTACTTCCAAAGGCACAAAGCTGAAGGTGATCTCTAGAGAGGAGATCAGAACTTCCTCAGTGGGGAACTACTCATTAACACTCTTGCTTCTCTCCTTTCACTGTAATCTGCTTTCTCATGTTGCTGGAAGCTTACAGTGCTGCAGAGATCACGAAGCATCCCAGCCCGGCTTCCCTTTAGTCTCTGCTCCAACAGATGGCAGGCCCATGGGAGACATATCACTAGGAACGTGGGGACCAAGCTAGAAACTGTTTTATATTACTAAGGGGACAAAATCATGTAAAACACACTGAAGGGAATGCAACAGCCTATTTGCAGAACATTGAGCTGTCGCTTTTTAAATCTTCAAAGAAACCAAATTTCTTGTGATGTGTAAATTCAAGTATTTACAATATGTAGATAGAAGCAAATATTTTTATAATTTCCATTTTCTTTTTATTTTACTCTCCCATTCTTTATTGCTGCCTCTCCGTGTGATCCTACAAGGAACAGAGATCAAAAGCTTTTACTTGTTGATGAGAAAAATGCACAGAAAAATCTAAATGAAATTTACAATACCTAATAACTGGACAAAAGAAAGCAGGAACGTCAAAGCCATGACTGTGATTTTTTAAACCCCATCAATCATTCTGTCCCTAAGCAAGAGAAACTTTCAACGATACTAGGGCATCTTTCTTTTAATAGCTCCAAGTCTTATATTTTATTACAGAATAACTTCCCAAAATAGGATATGCCCCAGATTTATATATCAGCAGTTCAGCAAAGAATGTTCATTGTTTTTAAACCCAAAAACACATAAAACAACTGACTCTGGGAACTTAGTGTAAATTCCAAGCCTCTTCTCTGAAAATGAAAAATTGACTGTGATTCTACTGTGGTTTCTTTCCTCCTATATGTGATTAGCTTTATAACTTCAGGCCTACCTTGAAAGTAGAGTATCAAATATCTTTACAGTTAAGAACTTTGTGAATTTTAGTTTTAATAGGGGATCAAGGCCTGATTTTTTCAAAACATAGTGATTTCAAGAGGCTAAGAATTTCATAGGGTGAAGACATTAATTTTCTAGGCTGGAGAATATTTTTTAAGACAGAAATCGAACGGCCCTAAACGTCCATTTCTCCCTTCTGAAGCTCTTTCGAACTGGCTCAGAGATAAAGTTCAAATACAATAAAACTTAGATAAACCAGCTCATCAGGTTTAAGCAGATTCAGAGACCTCCCTACTGTGAGAAAAACCCCTGAATAGTCTGTTCTGTTACCTCTCTTCTGCTTCAGAAGCAGTATTATGTGATTCACATTAAGATTTTAAAGTACAGAATGATTTCTAGATTTGGTCTAAGAAGCCCGAGGAAGCCACATATTTATGCATATGGTGATGTCTAGGGTCAAACCACACTATCAAAGGAATATAAGGAGCTACAGTAAAACTAGTTGTTAAGAACCCTGAAATATGAAAAGTGGGGATGAACCACCGACAGTGAGAAGACCCCCTTGATATCTACATTCCCGTGGGAGAAAGTGGAAAGAGGAAACTGGGGCATCTGAGCATCCTGAGAACAGCAGAATCCAAAGTCACCCAAAGGAACTCCCTCAGCACAGCACAAGACTGTCAGGGGTTTCTGTGAATTCTGATCCACCAGTGGGAGCAGAGGGACGTGCGGGAGGGTCAGCAGGTGCTGAAATGGTCTTGGTCCCAGGAATTCTCAGAAGTTGCTACCCTGAGCTCACCTCCAAAGCAAACCTCTTGCTAAGGAGAAATTGATGAGAGTAGAATCTAAATTGAGCAGGACAAGGACATGTGGCACAAGAAAAGAGAAGTCTGGATAAACATGAGGAAAGAGAGCAGAGGAGACAGAGCTCCAAAAACAGGCCATGTTTTAATCATTTCATGAAAACAACATACAAAGAAGTTCTAGAGATATGAAGCTAGAAAAGATATCCTGGCCCACCCCTGCCTCTTAAAAGTATAGGAAAATCCATTTCCCTTAAAAATGAGTAAGAGAAAAGAATCACGGTCAGGGGGTCAGCCCAGTGGTGCAGTGGTTAAGTTCGCATGTTTTGCTTCGGCCGCCTGTGGTTCCCTGGTTTGGATCCCGGGTGTGGACATGGCACCACTTGTCAAGCCATGCTGTGGTAGGCGTCCCACATATAAAGTAGAGGAAGATGGGCACGGATGTTAGCTCAGGGCCAGTCTTCCTCAGCAAAAAGAGGAGGATTGGTGGCAGATGTTAGCTCAAGGTTAATCTTCCTCAAAAAAAATTGGAAAAAAAAGCATCACAATCAATTTCTGTACAATGTTATTATTACAAAGGAAAGAAGGAAGGAGGATAAACACACTTACAAACACGAAAGCACACCAGAAAAACACACTCACAGAGCAAATAAAAACCATTACCTATTTCAATATGAACTAACATAAATAACATAATTGTAGAAAGCATTAAAGAATAACATAAATCAGAATTAGAAAAACCTGGAAATAAAGTTACTGGAAATAAGGAATATTTGAAAATGTGATGGAACTTAAAAAGAATTCTAAATAAGGAAAACGAGGTAAACTTAGATAAACACAACACAAAACGCCCTACGGAGATTTATAAGATGGAAAGAACAAACATTTTTAAAACCAAAAGTGTAATTTTTGAGGGCAAAAAGAAGAGCCAATATACATATAGGAGTCACCAAAGAAGTCGGCAAAGTAAAGAAGAGAAACATAAATCTGTAATTTAAGAAAACCTGCCTGAAGTAAAAAAGACTTGGTAATATTCATCGGTAAAACCATCCGGTGCTGGGCTTCTTATTGTGGGAAGATTTTTGATCACTAACTAATCTCTTTACTTCTTACAGGTCTTTTCAGGTTTTCTATTTCTTTTGAGACAGTCTTTATAGTTTGTGCATTTCTTGAAATGTATCCACGTCATCTAAGTTAACTGATTTGTTAGCATGCGTTCGTTCACAGTATTCCTTTATAATTCTTTTCATTTATGCAGTATTGGTAGGAATGTTCCCCGACTAGCGTATCCTTGAGGTCAGAACCTGAGAGTCTCCGCTGTCTGTGTCCTCAAAGCCCTGGCACAGTGCTTGTAATGTGGAATGTTTGTGGAAGGACGAGGGAGGGAATAAAAAAGACACAGAACACAAAATTTACTCAAATATCCATAAACTCCACAGAATGCACTTCTAAAAACCAGGGCGTACTGCTTGACTGCAGTATCTAAATGCAATAAACTCACTTTTACTACAGACCAGCATCCTATGCGCACACACACATACACACAGACACACATACTCACACTAGAAAATACATGGCGCATAAGATGTCAAATCACTTTTAACCTTGATTGGCTATATCTGCAGTAAAGCTTGAATTGGCCGCCCCTGATATACCAAAATGCTGAAGGATGGCACTTAAGGGTAACGTAGACAGTATCTTTAAGAAACCTTGATACTTTTACAGGCCTGATGGGATTCTGGAGACAATATATAATGATCTAATATTAACAAAAGGCTTTTATCTTCAAATAACGTCCCAATATGGTGAATGATTTACTTTAAGACAAATACGGATAATATCTTTCTTTTTCTTTTTTTGAGGATGATTACCCCTGAGCTAACATCTGCTGCCAATCGTCCTCTTTTTTTTTTTTTCTGAGGAAGACTGGCCCTGAGCTAACATCCATGCCCATCTTCCTCTACTTTCTATGTGGGATGCCTACCCAGGATGGCTTGCCAAGCGGTGCCATGTCCACACCCGGGATCCGAACCGATGAACCCTGGGTAGCTGAAGCGGAACGTGCAAACTTAACTGCTGCGCCACCAGGCCAGCTCCAATAATATCTTTTTTTTTAAGAAAACATAGAACACATTAAGATCATAAAGTGACAGTTGAATACCAGAGAGTCAAGGGAGTTACAACTTGTTGCTAGGTTTGGACAACTGGCTGCTATACAGATAATACAGATGACAAATGATTACCCAAGATAATTAAGCAAAATATGCTTCAATATGAGCTATAATTGAAAATATAACTTATAAGATTTGGTAACTGGAAAAAATTTACAAATCAAACCCCCTGCCAGAATACCAGAGTGACAGTCTTTTTTTGCTATGCATCTCAGGGTTAGGTTTGGCTCGAGATCCATCAGACAACATTTTTCACACAGAAGCAGCTACAACTTCAACTAAACAAACAAGGAAATGATTTGTAGCCTTGCAGTGTGTTCAGGCAACTTAGCACGGGTGACCCTCTGACTACACAAGCCAAGTCAGAGCCAGAATTCCCTTCCTGTTCTAAGTACAATAATCACGAGTCAAAATCCTAGCCTGTAATTAAGCTTCTTAGACAGTTGCTTCATTTTGACATTCACTTCTGCATACACGGGGTGACCTTTAAGATATTGGAAGCAGAACTTCTGGAATATCTGGCTGGCCAATATACAAAGACAACTCTGAAGATAACTGGAAAAGCATCTTCATACAAAGAAACAGCAACACTGAGCAGCTGAAATTGGAAGTGCAGAAGTATGAGGCTTGCCTGGCAGAAGCTGAGAGCCGGATCCTGAGCTCTCGGGGGACAGCCTGGACTGGCACCCCCCACCTTGGGATCCCCCTGCCAGGGACCCACTGGACAGCAGCAGCAGCAACAAGAACGGATCACAGAACAACCAGCAGAGCTCTAAAGAGCCCCCTCAGCGGAGGGTCAGGATACCCCCATCTACACGGAGTTTGATAAGGATTTTGAAGAGAAGCCCGCATCCCACGTACATGGACCACTGTGTGGCCTTCTTCCACTTGGAAGGGGTCAGTGAGGGCACCATCTCCATGGCCCAGGGCGAGGACCTCAGTCTCACGGAAGAGGACAAGGTGACGCCTGGACCTGTCAGGCGGAAACAGGGAGGTGAGGACCACATGCCCACCTCTCACCTCCGGGTTTCCCTCTACTGAACCCTGCCTGAGGTGGGAAGAGGGAGCCTGTCTGCCACTGCTTCCGGGCCAGGTAGGGTCCCAGCACCCACACACTTTATTTCTGCCTCTGTGGCTTCAGCTGAGACCTGTGTAACCTACTGCCCCCCAACCCCACTCCTCACCCCAAATAGACCCGCTCTGCTTTCTACCATCAATGAATATTCAAATCTGTTCTTCCTGCCACTTATCTAGGGTCATTTTGTTTTACATTTTAAAAAATTATATTAAAAAAACATCATATAAGGTTCCCACAGCCCAGAAGTTTTACAAGAGGGCTGGATTGGAGAAATGCAGGAAGCAGGGAGACTGGGGAGAAAGTGCAGCTGAAGAGGCAGGACTCAGAGCTATGAGTACCATCAACAGTGCTTCAATCAGAAAAGTTCCACTGGCATCTAGTTTATGAATTAGGGTTCCTCATAGGATTTTTATTGAAGAAAGTATTTCCTTGCTTTAAAAAGGGAGAAGGTCCAAAAGCCACTGACCTAAAGAATGGATATATTTTTGTTATAGAAGTCGAGGCAATAAGAAGTTTGGAGTTAGTGATGTTAAGGAGGAAAATTAACTCATAAGCTATTGCCTACACGTCCTGTTGATTTAATTCTACTCCCTCTGCGCCGTTCTGGTACCTCCTGCTTGTTAGAACACTCCTTCATCTTACACCACCCAACAAACACACACACCACACAGACGTAGAATCATATGATTCCTACAGTCGATTTGGGATTCTGGTTTTCATAACTATTATATCTTCCAGAAACACCTAGGATGCTATCTAGGTGTGTACATTGTTCCTTTAGATTCTGGAGGTAGGTGGTCCCCTTCAGCTTTCTGTGCTTGCTAATAACAGGAAATGCAGTTTAACAAACTAAGCCTTCTCGACTGTAGTATGGTTCCGTGTAGAAATTAGCTCAGCTTCTCCTGGTCACTAACAGACCAAACACTACAGTAACTCTGTCTCCTTATCCGCTCTGGCTTTCTCCATGGACCATGCCTCCTGAACAACTAATTTCAACCTAAAAACTGTGTCTTCTAATTCTGGCCTTGAACGCATCCTGGAATACAGTCAACCTTTTTCTCTCTCTCCATAGTCATGTGCTTGGTCTCCCCTCAAATGTTCTTTTCCTGATCCCCTTCTACACACCGGAGCCATGATGCCAGCTCTTCCCATTCCTGCACTGGGCTGGGTCTCCTGTTGGTGAGACACGCCTAAGTGTCAGCTGCAACTCCTGCATCATCTATTTTGCTTTGTGCCAACCTCATTTCTCAACTCAACAGTCTCACCAGTCCAATCAAGATTGTATTCACACTGAAAACATTAGTTAGTGATAGAGATTTTTTTGCAGATTTCACAGGAGAAATGAAAGAGAAAGATCATGCCCCACACTGCAAGATAAATTACTTTAAAATTCCTCATTAAACTGTTCTAGCTTCAAAGCTCAATCCTTCCCACCAGGCCACCCCTGAGGCTAATTTTTCTCTGTCGTTCCTCTACTCAAGACCAGCTTCCAGTGGTTTCTGTTTTCTTTCTCCTGGCTTCATTCCCCAACCTCAAATGTCTCCCCACTTTATTATGTAGAGCAAGTCATCCTTCCTTCGTCTCCATCTTCTACCTTCAAACATAAGCTTCACAGTGTTTAGCAAACAAGGGCTTTCTGGAGCCCAGGATCAACTCTCTGCATCCCACATAAAATGTGGGGACTATAAATTACTTTTTTAAAGTCAGTCTCTGGGATAGGATACCGCATTGAATCCTAACATTATATTTTGAGAGATATTCTATAAATACTGATGCATCTAAATCTCATGTAACATTGTTACAATCCCGTCCATCGTAATGGATTTGTACTATATCAAATATATAAATGTATTCTTGTTGAAGATAAACTTATTTCAGGTACCTACAGAGAATTCCTGACAAATTCCAACTATAAAAGAATTGTTAACTGCACAATTAACAGATGAAATTTTAGAGACAATATATTACTGAATAATATCCCACGGATATATTTCTTTTCAAATAACACTCAATGATTTACATGAGTTAAATAGTAATGATACATCATAATTGCTTCCCTGTCACAGTCAGAGGATTGAATGAAGCCCAGAAGGTTACTGAATGCTGTCTTCCTTTACTGTCAGGCAGGGTGTCACTTGAATGGCCCCAAGAGGTGTTTTTCAGGACATCCCAAGGATGAGATTCTGCAGTCTCCCTCAGTGTCCTGCAGAGTCGCGTTAACTCTGTTGTCATTTGGGTAGACAGTCTAGTGCCCTCTCATAGAGCAAGACTGGCTTCCCGGAGCTCCCAGTGATGATGACAACCCGTGTTCAAATGCAGAAAAGGAACGCCCAGCCTTTAAACGCTCTGGACTCCATGTCAGGGGAATGAGTAACTGGACAGGGCCACCACTGCCAGACATTTAGGTGTCAAAGGGATAGAATAGAACCATAAGCATTAAATACTAATGACAACTTAATTAGTTACTCTGAAAAGGAGAACCACGTGAGACCATTGGAAAACAAAAGGGATAATTATTCAGCAAGAACTTTTATTGTGCCAAACGCTAAGAATATCTACCAGACGTGCTCAACCTCTGCCCGTTGTCCTCTAAAGTTAAAATTAAAATAATGTGCCCCAGTCTTTTATATGGCATCTGGGACTCAGTTACCAATGACTACAAATAAACAGATTCCTTTTCAGAAAAGTTGGGCTTCTGGCACTATGTAGAGAACATCTTCATGACCTACACATCAGATTGCTAGAATTGTAAGGACTCTCTACAGCTTAAATATCACTCTGGATAATAAGTAGGTAAATTAATTTATAAAAAATGAAAGCCAGAAGACTGACCACATATTGAAGAACACTGTGGTCAGTGTATTTGGCCAACATCAGTCGTAGAAGGCAGGGCCAGAACTACGTCCCTCTTAGCTCTTTGAATGCGCTAAGATCTGCGTGTGGCGTTGATTCATGGTTCAAATAGGTCCACAGAGATGAGTTTCTATCCTGCAGTTAAAGCTTCAAAGTGAAATGCAAGTTTTCTATCAGGGAGAACTGATTGTGGAACTCAAACCCTTATTTGGAAAAATATCTGTGTCTGTTGTGACATGGGTCCTCAGACTTCATGGAGTAGTATCCGCATCGCAGGGACAAGGGGCTAAAAGCAGAAAAAGCGAAGGACAGTGTGACCTCAAATCTCCATGGGGCTCTAGGAGTGTTCTTGGGGAACCATCCTGACAAGTGGATAACTAGGTGTGGGGTGAAGTGGGACTCAGTGCATGGGGGCAGTGGCAGAGGGTGACTTCAGAGACCCACCCAGGGAACCAAGGCCACAGCAGGTTGCGAAGCCCACAGCAGCACAAGTGGAGATGACTCCCTCAGCTTCACAGGCGGTCAGGCCTGGGTCTCGGATTCCCAAAGAGGTGGCCAGTTACAGGGACAAACCTGGGAAACACCGTTCCCACCACCAGGGCAGGTAAAGGAAATGCTGAGGCATGTGAATCCAACCCTTCTTGAGAAGAACTGGAACTCGGATTGGCAGGTGGTCCTCAGCACAGAGGCAGGAAAGATGTCTTTATGCCGTGGCTACTGTCAGTGCTTGAGTGGGATCCTGAAGTGTTGTGCAGTAGGGGGAAAAGTAGCCATGAGGTCTCAGAAGTGGATAAAGAGAAGCCAGAGAAAAGGAAAGGAAAGAGGGAAGAAGGTAGAGAGCCGAGCTGAGCAAGCATTTCCGTCAGTGAAAGCGAAGTTGGGCATTGTCAGAAGAAATGAGAAGTCGAGATTGAGGATCACCTTCCCTAGCGTAGGGCTTCTAGCCTCCTCAATTCTAGAATAGTTTTTAAACCAGAGTAATAAAAGTTCTCTGTTCTATTCTCATGGCATTTCTTCTCTCCCCCAGGGCCAGACCCCCTCCCTTTTCCCCTGCCTAGGCCTTTTGTCCCAAACCAGGAAAGAGCCAAGCTTCCTCCATAACACACTTTCTTTCATAGCCCCTCTCAGACAGCAAGCCCTCTGACAGGCTAGTTCCCATTTACTGGCGGTGAGAACCAAATCAAACTGCGTTGCCTTCAGACTTATCTGATCTTTGTCAGAGGACTCCTGAAAATACACTTTATCCTTAGAGATAAGTCTAAATCATAGCGTTCAGTCTTGGTAGCAGGTTGGTGAAGATAGAGTTTCCCTCAAGACTCATGCTGAATTGCTTACTCCCTTTGTATGTAACTTTTGTCTCCACAGGCCAGCTTAACTTGGGTTTAAAGTAAAGCTGTCCGAACAGTAATTCTGTGTATACTCTCGACTCCTCCTTCCTTCTGTGCTCATAGCACCTCCCGTTAGAAAGCCCCACCTCCAGTAATTTCTGGAAGGTTTTTATTGAGGAAGCAGGATGGCTCATATCCTGTCTGCTATCACCCTGAACCTGTCATTTCATTGTTCTGCTCCTGTCCCCTTCAGTGAGGGCCTCAATCTGCTGCCTGCAAAGCTATTGGAGACCCCGCCTACTGCCATGGATGCTGGAGTCACCTCCTGCCACTGGAATTGCACCCTGTGGACATTTTAACTGGCTCTAAACCAAAAAAAAGTAATTAGTTCTGTGTCATTTCTTTGTTTGTACCGTATGTAGTTCCAAAGGATTCAAAGTCCAAAAACACGTACAATGAAACAAGATAACAAGAACTGAGTTTATAGAAAGAGAATGGTAAAAAGATAAAAGTGCAGCTAAAGATGAAATTATGAAAAGCATGCCATAAAATCAAGTACATTTGCTTGAGGTGGCCTGAAAATTTGGCTCTAAGCTTTCTGTCAGCCACTACAAAGTGAGAATCATAAGCAAAATCTATCGATTCTCAGTTTCTGAAATCCAAGAGAAATGTCTCCTATCAACAGATCTTTATAAAGAAGCTTCTCTTTAATTTAGTACCCTGTATCTTTACCAATATTCTCATGGTAAGTACAAGAATATTCATAGGGCATTTGTAATATTCCTTCAAGGTGGATCTTTGGCATGTTATATAAACTGAATTCAGTAAAGTAATTTCAGTGTAGGAGAATAAAAACAATGTGGTTTACGTTTGATGCAGAAATAAAAGTGAGAGCATCTAGAAAATGGGCCACATAGCTTTCAGGCACACCTCCATAAAGACTGAGTCAGGACGCCCTGGGAGCAGAGTAACTCTTCTAGACAAGCGCTCAGAAGTACAAGTATTCTCTGCTGCCATTTGCAAGCTGACACCTACACTTCCACAGTCAGCTGAGTGAGGGGTAGGGTTAACACGTTCTTGAAAAAGCTCGCATAGAGTGGAAGGCCACCACCTCTGCACTGAGGTAAGCTGAGAGTACAAGGGGACACAGACAAGATTGTCTGCTCCAATACGCACAAAAAGGAGCAGCTGAGTCGCAAAACTCTTGTTACCTTGAACATAGAAATGATCATCTTTGTATGGAAAATTATTTACCAAAATCTCAGAAAAAAAGAACCCTCATTGAAGCACCTATTGAGATGCAACTTCAAACAGCATAACTACTTACTGAACCCCCAAGATACTTCACTGAATTGGCTGGATATAATTGACTGCATTTACCTGCTTTACAGGGCTGTTAACTACTGGCCAGTTGTAGGCTGGAGGACTGTATTAAAAATTAACAGGTTTTTCCTTCTGAAGTCCTTTTATCTGGAAATACTTGCAAAGGAAGGCCAGTTGTCAATTAAGGTCACTCTTTATTTATTGAACTAAAACATGATCTGCTTATAATAATATGCTGCTATTTATTTTCAGGGACTCACAGTGGGAATTTTATTGATTTCTTTTCGATTTAGGTACATTCAACTGAAAAGCAAACATTTTCCTTCTATCCAAACTTTTAAAAAAGTTTGGGCCCCTTCCAAATCCAATAAAAAGTCAGGTTTTTTTTAAAGAAGCATATTAACAATTCATATGTAAAAAATTTACAATAAAAAAATTTTAGAAAATTATAATAATAATAATAAATCGCATTAGAAGGTGCTGGTCAGATACGATGGTTTGACTATAAGTTTAGGACAACAAAAGAACAGACCAGTTCCACGGGAGCAAGGGGCTGTTTACTCATTTATAACAGCTTCAGCAGACAGGAGTGTTCCTTCCTGAGTGAGGAGTTCAAGGCCATGCCGTCTGCGGTTAGGCAGTCCTCTCTTCAGATTCATCAACTCAGTGGCCGAAAGTCAGAGACGTGATGAGGACCCCTACATGGGTTATAATCTCTAATCTATGAATGTCCCAAACTCTTGGGACAAGTTTTGTCAGCTTTCCATCGTCTGGCCTATTTCACCATCCATCCATCATTACGAATGCAAAACAAGAGAAATGTCTATTTATTGTAAAGCCCTTAAATACACACTCCTGGGAGGATGTAAGATGGAAAAGATGGGAGTTGACCACCTAACTGTGTTTCTTATCTGCAGGCTGTCTTTCATTCTGGTCTCAATTCTGGAGCCACATTTCTGTTCATCCCACACAGCCCTACCATTATCTCGGGATCATTTATTATAAGACTGTTAAAGCCAGATATTTGGGATTATGAAATTTTGTTTCCATAATAAATGATTTCAACATCCTCTATGGTTTATTGCTTAGGAGAAGGAAATCACATCATTTAGTTCCACTCCTGAATGTCCAAGCATTATAGATACAATCCTACCCTTGCCAGTAAAGACATTAAGGAGAGAGAAATTCAGACTCTTTTTCAGACCCCCAAAGAGGGAAAGTATTTCCCCCCCAAATCAAGAACAAAACCACCAAAATGGTCCAAAAACATTGGAGATACAGTGACAAAAAAGAAAATAGCATTGTTCTTTAGAAAAGTGAATCATAGAGCTGTAAACATGAAATTAATAGTTTAATATTGTTACTATAATGTGTTTTATAAGATGAAACAGCACTATTGGATGAAAATATGGATGAAATCTGGACATGTAATCAACACTTGGTATTTTGTAAAGTCATTTTAGATCAAGACATTCAAGAATTTTAACTTCCAATTCACATACTGTAGTTAAGAATCCACAACAGTAAGAGAGAGGCCAACATCAGCCATCACTGCCAGAGTTCAGATTGATGTTCAAAACCCAAGACTCCAATACTTCCTTCTCTGATACATCCATGTTGGAGAAATAAATGTCAGGAGAGCAGAAGACCTTTCAACTAGATAGAACACTGAGTTAGAATGAGAATTAAGGGAATTTGATTCTGACATGACCCCATCAAATCCCAAACCTAATTTTGCTGATAGAGATCGGAGGAAAAAGCAAAAAGGTTGAATCTACACTTGTGTGCCAGTAAAAATTCCATCTCAAGTTTTACAGCGAGAACAACTGACATTTAGGAATGTATAGGAAACGTGGCTGAAATACCAACTAGAATTCTGCAAGATTAAACTTACACTTCCAGCAGGTACGGAAGCAACCAAAAAGCAGAGTGAAAACTCACTGTTAGGAAATCCTTTGTTCCTATCAGCTGCGTATCCCAACCTGAGCTGTCGTTTTTGTTCAATGGGAATATACAACAAAAAATACCCGCAGCAGGCAAGGTCCTGACAGACGAGGTCCATTGCTCCTGTGAGGAACTTAGTCTCAGTGATTGTGCAAAGGACAGTCTTCAAACTGGGATAACATGAAGTAAAAAAGGATCGTGAACTTTATGAATCATTTTGTAAACTAAACTGAATTCCTGTTAATAGGCTCTTAGGTCTTGCTTTAGAAATGTTTCAAGAATGTTCTAAAAACTTTCCATTTTGCAATACCGGTAACTCAAGAGGAAAAGCAAGTTCACTTATATACAGATTGCTCTTGTGGTCCTGTTGGGTCCTAAAATCCATATCAGAGTTGGATTAATAATTTTACAGGTGAAACCTTTTAGGATCTCTCATAGTTAGCCTGATTGCAATTAATTAGCCAAAAGAAAGAAATAGTTGCCAGGGATTATTGTGGAAATATTAATTTGCATCCAGCAAACTTTACTGTACAGCTATTACATGTTAAGCCCTGGAGATCCAGTGGTGGGGCCCTGCTCTCAGATGCCTGGGGTGCTAGTCTGGAGACTGACGCTGATCATATTCGGTGGAAGTTACAAGGTAGTGTTGCCTGCTTCTTGTAATCAACTCAATCCTGTCTCTTATGAACCAAGGTTAGAGAACAAATGCAGTTAAACAGGGATGTCCTAGAAACGACATACAGAAATAGACTTAACATGGTTTCCATAAATAAAACTGAGGATATAGAGAACAAAATGCTGAATCTGGAGTTTCCTAAGGAAAGGGTGAAAATCCGTGCTTCAATCCTTTGCACAACCCGATACCAACCACTATCACACAAGATCCAGGGGCAATGCTAAGGGCTTAGACCTGCACTGTCCAATGTGGCTTGCGTCCAACGCACACTTGAAATGTGGCTACTGAGCAAACTGAGATGTAAAATTTACCAAATGTGAAATGTAAAATATATACCAGATTTCAGAGACTATGGAAGAAAGAATGTAAATCATCTCATTCGTAATTTCTTTACGCTGATCACAGGGTGAAATGATAATATCTTGGATATGTTGGTTAAATAAAATACATCATTCAAGTTAGTTTCACGTTTCATTTTATTTTTTTAATGTGGCCACTAAAAATGTATTAATTACATATATGGTTCGCGTTGTATTTTTATTGGGCAACGCTGGCTTAGACTCTGAAATTTAAGACATCTTCCTTACCTATGAGTTTAAGACGTGTCTTAGACTCTTGAACCAGAGAAAATTGAGTTTAAAACCACGTATTAGCTGTGTGACCTTAAGCAAGTTACTCAACCTCCCTAACCACATGCTATTTACCAGGTACTGTTTTAATTAGTAAAGACACCTCAAAGAGTTATTTTTAGGATGGAGTTTACCAAGGTGACTTGTTCAACCTAAGTCTTCAACACATTTTAGCAAATATTTTCAAAACCGTCTCAGCTACGCAGTGACCTCTTTTTCACTTCACTGCTAGCCATCACTTTAAAGAATCACGTGATCTAAATCGACCCGGGGTCTTTACATAGGGAGTGGCATTTCCCACTCCCGCTTGGATTGTTTCTGACCTTCTTGATGTGGTAAATTCCTACCCAACCTTCAAGACCTACCTTAGCCACGTCTCCTGTGACAACTTTCCTGTTCGATTAATTATTCTCAACACAGTTCATCTAACATTCATTGAACAAATCTTTATTGATCACCTACCGTGTGTCAGCTCTGTTTTAGCCTCAGCAGAGAGAGCAGTGAGCAAAATAATATTTCTGCTTCAGTGGTGCATACCTTCTTCTGGAAAAGACGGAATATAAACACAAACATACGCTGCATCGTGCCAGCTAAGGAGAAAATTAGGGGAAAACAATGGTTAAGGGAATAGAAAATGACGGGGTGGGGGAGCTCTTTTTTTAGATGGCGTGGCCCAGGACAGCCTTTCTAGAAAGTTGACACTTGAGTGAAAGCACAAGATGCTGTACCTAACACACGTGGTGTAAGGACAAATACCAAGGAAGACATTCTTTGCCCTGACTCTCTCATCCAGAGAGGTACACACATGGGCGCAGTCTCCTCAGACACTGACTGGAAACATCCCTGGAAAGCAACCAAACAACTGCCTATGGTCTTTCTATTCTGCAGTCTTCTGGAGAAAATAACAGAGGAAGCTGTGAAAACATCTCGCCCTCGAAAAAACTGCCTTGTGGCTGAGCATGAGGACGTCTTCCTGGCTTTACCAGAAGTAAAGGGCTAACTGGAGCTTTTAGAGGCCCTTGTCCTGGCCGCATGCCTATGTTAATATATTTTCTTAATGTTAAAAATGATAAATGATTTCTATAATTTAGCTAGTTACATTGTTGCCTGAAGAATAGAAGAATGAACAAACTTTCATTTTATCAGGCTATGTTTAACGCAATTTGTCCATAGCATTATTTTTTAAATAAAAATGTATTTTTAAAATTTTTATTAAAGTAACAAATGCTTAAATAATACAGAAAAGTTTATAATGAAAAGTAACAATTCTCTTTCCCAGGCCTCTACAGTCTCAATTCTGTTTACCAGAAACACCACATTAACTCTTAATTTTTCCATTTTTAGTTTTTCTAGTCGTTACCTGTTTCTCTAAATAACAGGCTCAGGTCACAGTTGTTTGATCCATCAAGTCTAGACATCTGTGGACTTACTCCTAAGCGGCACAGCCTCCTTCCTGCCTTTCTTCTCCCTTCCTGCCAGTGGAAGTAAAAGTTATTATTGTAAGTCCCTCTGTTGGTTATCTTTAACTTAAACATATAAATATGCAAATATCTCTTGAGCTCTCACTTGGTAACAAGGATTATTAATGGCCTTATTCTTTCCTTCTTCTTTTCCTTCCATCCTACGTTACAACTTCTAGCTTCCCAGGACTGCCTTAAGTACCTTCAGTTTTCCTTGTTGATTTTTGTAGCGCTTACTTTATTTGAATACATAATTAAATGTTCCTTCCTTTGCCTATTGGTTGATTCTAAAAGTTGAAACTCAGTAAACAGTATTTACATTATCACGACTGTGTAGTATTAAGGACTGTGTAACCAAAATGTATATTATTATTGCATTCCAAATTTGTTTTCCCTTGAGTTTTTTGCTTTCTGCTCCTCCTGCTTCTCCTCTTTATTCTGCTTCTGTTTCTTCTTTGCATTGCTTGCCTTTATCAAATCCTTACTTTTCCAATATCTCAAAGATCCGGCAAATCAATGGACTCTCGTTTTTCCAGATCTCTCTCTCTTAGAGCTTCAGTCCAGATTTAATTCTCTCCAGATCTGCTCCTTACTATAATGCCAGAACTTCGCATTGTTCTTCCTTCCCAGGTCTTTCTTTTTCTTGCTGATGATCTAAATTTTAGTGACCTGACACAACCGAAATTGATTTCTTGCTCAGCAATAGTCCTAGATATTTCTGGCTAGTGGGGAGCTTTCCTGCACATGGTAATTTGGGGACCCAGGCTCCTTCCATCTTATGACTCTGCCATCCTCCCAGGTTTCATCAACCTCTGCACCTCTGCATTCAACCAACATAAGAGAGAGAAGAGCAAAGAGTAGGTACATGCATTTATCAAACACAATGGCCCAGAGGTGACATATACCACTTCTGCTGACATTTCATTGATGAAAACTAGGCAATGAACACATCTGGCTATAAGGAGGGCAGAGAAAATTAGACCACTTGCTTTGTAGGGACAACTCCTCTCTAAGGTAGGGGAGGATGATTTTTAGTGGCCATCTCTGCCAAAACCACTTAGCATAAATAAACATTTATAGCCAATAAGTTCTTCCTTTTATCTTACAAAATCTCTTTTATCCCAATCTAAGTACATTCTCTCAATCTGAGTTAGTGTTCAGTACTTCCTGTGGCTATTAAAAGAAGCATAGCAAATATTAGATTTTTCCCGCAAATGCAATGCACAATAATAAACTTGAATAGAGCTAGAGGGCCTCCTAGTCTGGAAACATAGTAACCACCGGTATTTGAGTGGCCTGCATTCTTCTAATTTTCTGTCCTTAATGAGTGTTTACTGTGCCCAACTAACATCCCTCAGTTACTCCTGGCTATTACTAAATGATGCAGAGTGGCCTAGGTACTTCTTGCATCAGTTATCCCAAGAACATTTTTAAAATCTCTGCCAACACTCAGCTCCCACCCCGAGATACACAAAATTACAATCTCCACTAAAAACACAACAGTAAATTTTAACTTTTAACTGTTGTCATGTAACTTTTGCTTTACAAATCTGTCACCTGATTTTGAACAGATAAAAGAAGAAAAACAAAAAGGTCTCAGTCGACTTTTAGATTCTCTAAACTCAAACAGTCACATAAAGAGGTTTCGATCTATAGCTTGTCTCTCAAGCCCAGCTCTTCTTTCAAATAAGTCCTGCTGGGTTTGCATCCTATATTATTCACACCTATAGGTATAATGAAGTCTAGCACATGCCATATTTTCCTCTTGTGGAATAAGATATGACTGTTGGATATGACATCAAAAGTACAGGCAAGAAAAGAAAAAATAGAAAAAGTGGACTTTAACAAAATTAAAAACTTTTGTAAACCAAAGACACTATCAACAGAGTGAAAAGGCAACATGAAGTGGGAGAAAATATTTCCAAATCATATATTTGATAAAAGACTAATATCCAGAATATATAAAGAACTCCTACAACTCAATGACAACAACAAAAAATAACCCAACTAAAAAATGAGCAAAGGACTTGAAAAGACATTTCTCCAAGAAGACATGTAAATGGCCAATAAGCACGTGAAAAGATGCTCAGTATCACTAATCATTAGGAAAATGCAAATCAAAACCACAAGGTACCACTTCACATTCATTGAGATGGCTATTGTCAAAAAACAGAAAATAACAAGTGTTGGCAAGGATATGAAGAAACTGGAACCCTTGGGTACTGCTGATAGGAATGTAAAATGGTGCAACTCTTAACAAGTAAAAAGAGAATTGTCATATGATCTAGTGATTCCACTTCTGAGTATATAATACACCAAAGAGCTGAAAGCAGGGACTCAAACGGATATGTTTAACAGATGGTTAAAATGGTAGAAGAAAAGAAAAAGAAAGAGAGAGAGAGAGGGAGGGGAAAGAAAAGATATGACCCTGAGACTAAGCCTGATGGAAGCCATAGCCGCCAACAGAACTTGACATCCGAAGATGATGTCACCTTTGCTAGGAAGGGCCAAAGCTTTCAGTGAGAAGACACTTTTTAAATTAGAAAGATAAAGAATATATAATATTTAATTTAATATTTAAATTAAACTAAATATATATTTAAAATATTTATATATGAAATATACAAACAGTAAATAATACTTAATTTACTAGTTAAGTCTGACCTACATTCTTATTCCCATCATAGTTATTAAATCCAAGAAGAAGACAGAGAAGAAGGAGAAGAAAAGACAAAGCCCTGGTTATGTCAGATGTTCAAGGCTGAGTCATAATTTGCTTCATCCTCAGGTAGAAAGAAGTCTGTAGTGTTTAACTGTAGTTGTGTGGTTGGCAGAGTTAAGAAGTTTCCATTTTTACTGATTTCTTGTTGTATATGGGTCCAATCTAGTTTGTAATCTTCCACTGTGGAATAATACTTACGGCTTCCCTTTGGCTTTTTTTCCATTACTTGCTGCTGTTTTTCTGCTATCATTTTATTCAAGTAATTAACACGCTGATTTATTTTGTCTTGACAGCATGAGGCAATGGTACTAAGGGTACAAATTTTTAAGTCAAACAAATACATGTTGACCTTTTGAAAATAAATCATACTAGATTTCCTTCTTTTCAGATTCTCCTGAAGTCAGATAATAGAAATTCTGGGTACCATACACTCTTGGCCAAAAAAAGAGTTTTATAGCCAACAATGATCTACATAAACTATTGACCCTTTAACACCATTGGCCTCAGTCAGCCAATTTTTCTCAGAACACCTCCGATGGGATGAATATGTACATGCTTGTATTTCAGCCAATAACAAAGGTTTAAAGGTGTGACCCTGAAAAATACAGTGACCAGAGTTCTCTCCTGCAGATCACAAGGGGAAGATGTTGTGCTGTTCATAAAATGCTTTTGATTTAAGCTGAGACTAAGTTGCTAAGAGAGCCAGACTTCAGGATTCAGAAAATCTACTCTGCCCAACAAATCTTAAACTCACAGTGGTTCTAATTCAGGACCAGTGAGTTAAATTGAGTATTTAGAGGCCACTTTTTTTTTAAATAAAGAACATTTTTTCAGAGTGATGCTGCCAACAGGATTTTATTCATTGTGTGTGTCTCCCTTTTACAACTCTGCCTAAGTAAACCAGCCAAATTTCTGTAGTCCGTTTCAGAACCTCACTGGGAACACCAGCGTGAAATAATAGTAAGTCTGAATTACATGATAATTTGTAAATAGCACTTCCTTAATTACCATCAAGAATTTGCAAAAACAACACTAGTGGCTAACCCGACGTGGCCTAGAAAAAAACACTGATCACTTTTCATGCATAAGTTGATGCCCAGCATATTCAAAGGAGCACTACTCAGGAGTCAAACGGCCTGAATTCTCGTCTCTGTTTTGTTGTTTCTTCTGTATAGGCTTATGCAGATCAGCTGACCTTTTTATTCCTCTATTTTCTCATCTTTAAAACGAGAGACATATGCTAATGATATCTATATCCTTTCTGGCTCCAAAGTTCCAATTTTCCATCTCTAAATCATTTAAGGTAACACATTGTCTCTGAACTAACCTTGCTAAACTGATTCCGACATAACTTTAGTTGACTTGTGTAAGTAGGTTAAACATCCCCACATTAGGAGCCCTGAATCATGTTCTCCCTATTAATTTTCTCGTAAATAGCACAGGAGTAAGTTGCAACCCAGTTTTGCCTGCAATGTCATAAAATCTAAATTAGTTAAATTTAAATTGGTGAGGCGTGAGTATGTGTTAGATTAAAACCTAATGTCATTTAATTGTGCATGTTCTGTCCTGGGTCATTGTCTCTTTCTCTACACGATCTGCCCAGGAAATTGTAAACTGCCTATGGCTTCCACAGACATTCATGACTCCTGAAAGTCTAACCCACACAATTTCTCCCCTGAGCTCCAAACTGATATTCAATAACAATATTCACACTCACTGAGTGACTCTTACAAGTCTGGTGCTGAGCTGTCCTTTTAACAACGTGGTTTTTACCTTAATTTAACGAAGTCCCTACAGGGTAGACGCTGGCACCTCCATTGTATAGTTGAGGAAATTGAGTCTCAGAGAGGTCGTATGTCTGATCAAAGTCACACAATCGGTCATCTTCAAAGCCATGGTTCTAATCCAGGGCTTACTGGCTCAGAAAACCGAGCCCTTTTGACTGTTCCACTGAAGGATAGTAAATCATGACAACTGTTCTGGATAAAAGTTTGGAAAGGGGCAGGTGGAGGAGAAGACACTGTTGCAGTGAAGATGAAGTCTGGACTCTGAGGTGGAGAGCAGGGTGGGGAAGCTGAAAAGGCAGGTCTGGACCAGACAGGGCAGAGCTTTGCAGGCCAGGACAGCGACTGTAAATGTCTGTGGGGCAATGTGGGTCATCAAAGGGTTTTAAGAGGGAGCAGGCAGTGATGTCTAGCATCAGTTTCCTATTTTAGTGGAAACATTCTGGAAATAACTTTAAGAATAGTTTAAAGGAAATAAAGAGAGATTAGAAGTAGAAAGACCACGGAGGGAACTATTTTACTAGCCAGGAAATAGGAGATTCAGACTTGAACTAGGACAGTGACAGAAGGAAGGGATAAAAAAGGATTCAGAACTTGGCGCACAATTAAACTGAGGAAGTGGATAAGGATGAGGTTATGTTGACCCCAAAGCAACTCTGGTTTGTCTTTATCTTGCTCTTAGTAGAGTACACCCCCAAGACACACCTATTGCAAAACCTACCACCTCAGTGGAGAAAGTCACTGCTCTGGATTGTACCAGAGCCAAAACATGCAAAAATAGAATGTCTGGATCACACTGCGCTACTTACCTCTATTTTTAAGAAGAGATAGAGTCCTAGTGCACAATTCCCTATCATTGAATGTCTGTGTTTTTAGACTAGGGGTAGGACAGAAATGGAGCTAAGCTGTGGAGTACAGAAAGCTGAAAGACACCTTGGAGTGTCCCAGTGCATCTGTAAGTCTGTGACCGCATAAAAGAGAGGCTTATCTCTGTGAAAATGGTGGAAGGCCTGGCTTAGTGTGAACTCAGGCCTATCTAACTCCAGAGCCTGTCCTCAGCTTCCATCTCCATCTCCATGTGCAAGTGCCAAATGTAGCTCACACACAATAGATCTAAATTTCTCACCACCTTCACTCGCCATCCCAGTCAACCAACCTCAGCCTCTCACCTGGACTCCTACAGTCATCTCTCAGTCCATCTTCCCGCATCCACCCTGGCCCCCGCTCCCACACCAGTCTCCACACAACCACCCCCAAACCTTTTAAGACCTAAGTCGGATCATCTTACTCTTCTGTTCAAAACTGCCCAATAGCTCCATGACCAAAGTCCTCTCAATAGCAATAACAGCCACTGTCACTGAGCTCATCTCCTTTTACTGCCTTCTCCTCACTCAGCTCCAGCTTCATGGGCACACTCTAACTCAATGCCTTTGCATCGGTTTTTTCCTCTGCCCAAAACACTCTCCCCCCAGACATCTTTGAGCCTCACTCCCTCATCTCCTTTGAGGTCTTGTTCAAATGTCTCCTCTGCGTGACTCATCCTCTGGATCACCTTCTTGAAAATTGCAACCCCCGCCCCCCACTACCTCATACACAGATGCCCTCTCCAACACACTTAGGCTGCTTTATTTTGCCCCAAAGCATTATTACACTCTAACAAACTATTATGGGTTGAATTATGTCTCCTCAAAAGATTTTGAAGTCCTCATCCCCAGTATCTGTGAATGTGACTCTTCTGGGAAAAGGGTCTTCATAGATGATTGAGTTAAGGCGAGGTCGTTAGGTTGGGTCCTAATCCAATATGGCTGGTGTCCTTACTAAAAGGGGAAATTTGGACACAGAGACATACTCAGGGAAACGCCATGTGACGATGAGGCCCGAGATCAGGGTGATACTTCTAGAAGCCACCCAACACCTGAAGCCGAGGGAGAGGCCTGGAACAGATTCTGCCTCACAGCCTCAGAAGGAAAAGTCACCAACTAGTTACCCTGAGGAACTCGAAGGAGGGTTTGGAAGCATTTAACTATTTTTCCAAATTGTTTTTTTTCCTTTTGTTGTGTTAAGGAGATGCAATCACCAACCACCCTGAATCAGACCAAGCGTCATCAGAAGAGTTATGCTTATGACCTTTGCCTTATTTTTCATGCTAAGATCTCTCCAGGAGGAGCCTAGGCCTTACTACCATAACCTGCAGCGTATGTGGAAGCATGTTTTCCAACTGAGGCTGTGCAAGTGAATACCCCCCTCTCCCTTTTGAATATTCATTCCCCCTCTGAAATAAATGTCCCTGTTTCCCTTTGTTTGAGGACACCATGACTTTGGAAATGATTCTGCATGGTCTCCTATTTGCTGCAAATATACTTTACTTTGTGAGACAACTATTTCAGGTGGAGAGTCTGATTTAACTCGCCAGGAGGGAACCCACTTTGGTTTTGGTAACAGAACCAACCCTGTTGACACCTTGATCTTGGACTCCCAGCCTCCAGAACTGTGAGACAATCAATTTCTGTTCTTTAAGCCACCAGTTTGTGACACTTCGTTATGCAGCCCTAGCAAACAAATACACATACTATGTAATCTGCCTGTTTGTGTATTTATTATCTGTCTTTACCCCTCAAAGTTCAGCTCCACGGGGGAGTGGATTTGTCTGTTTCTCTTTGCTATAACATCTCTAGTAGTGATGAACGAATCAACAATTGTGCCCCAGTTCACATTTCTAGCCCTTTCTCCCATCTCTTCCCAAGACAGAATCCTTTCAACTTTCACCTCCAATCCCATAGGCTTTGCTGATGTCATTTCCTCTGCCTGAGATGCCCCGCCCCTTCTCTACCTGTTGCTATCGCCTCATCATGTAAGACACATCCATGTCATCCCGGTCATGATGAATTCCCTCCACTCCCCTCTTCTGTTTTATTATTCATGTGGTTGTGCCTCTCTGCCCGTAAACGTGACCCCTTTGAGTTCTGGAATCATATCCTATTAATCTTCCTATCCCCAGAACCTGGCCCAGCCTCTGGCACACCAGAGGTGCCGGTAAGTGTTTGCTACATTGAATTAACTCTGTATCCTGCAGCTTCTGCTCTTGCTGCCGTTCCCTAGACTGCCAGCCACAGCAGGGTACAAGAGGATTAGACAGGACTTTGCGGAGCAGAACTCAGATTAGAGCGCTGGAGCGCTACAGGGCTGCGCCTCTCTGCAGATGCTTTGTCTCCGTGCAATCTCTGGAGAGTTTCTTAAATTGAAACAGTCGGCGATGTTGTACCCAAACCATGTGCCCAAATGCCCTAGGAGACGTTTGCCGGAATGCACAGCAACACAAACAGCTCAATCAAAGGAGAAGGTGTGCGAGTCCTCCTCCTTTTTATAAACTAGAGCAAGTATCCTGTCGGAAAAAAAGGACAGTCCTTTGAGACAGCACTTCCCAGGTTGCTGGGCAAGAAGATGCTGGCTTTGATTCCAGGTAATGATCTCATCTCTGTTTTCCTTTCTGCCCCTGGTTCTTTCCAAAGGGCAGGTGTCTCCACCCATCTTTGCAGAAAAGATGAATTGGAGCCAGCTCCAGAAATGAAGGGTGTGTGTGGTGTGGACAACACTCATTAGGCTTATTTGAATACTCGTGTGCGTACGATCTGAAAAGGCTAGAGTAGAGTCAGCCTCCCAGAAATTCCAGCTGAACAAAACAAGAACATCAGGCTTGCATTCTAAGGAGTCACTGCTGCGTCTCAGGAGGTTCTCTGCCCCTCTCTGTTTTCTGAAAGGCAATAATTCCTCAGAGTCCTGCAATCATTGCCAAACAGCAGAGTAGGCCCTAGGAAAAGTGGGAAATGCCAAATAACATTATTGATATCCTCACTCCTTACAGGTACCATCCTGGTTAGGTTCACCTCAAATTCCTAAGAATGATCTCATAACCCGAATTGTGATCATTTGACAGTAACCCATTTTCAAATGTCCAGTTAACTGTCTTCACGTGGGTCATTCAGTCACGGGCCCAAACTCAATGCCTATTCAGTCCCACAGACTGTGCTTTCTCAAGTGCATCAAAAAAGGGGCCTCCTATTTTTCACATTCCAGCACAAAGTTGATTAAACAATGACTTACTAAGCACCTACATTATTCCCAGCAAAACATAGTAAACTTTGAGATTATGGCTAAAGAATTGCTCTCGAGTTTTTAATAATTGAATTCTGCCCTACGCTTGGTCCCCTTAAATTCATTATGGGCAGTGTTTTGACCATTCTTTGTAAATTGGCCCCATGATACTTTGAGCTGTGATTACTATTATAATATTATTAAGGGCAGTGGATAGACCCCTATCCAGTGAGACTGGTGGTTCTTAACATTTGGGTGGTCACATTAACCTTTGAGATCAAACAAAGCCAGGGACCCTCTCTCCAGAAAAAATTCGTATGCTTCACACACTATTTTACGTACAATTCTAGGAGATGTAAAACATTAACAGACCCTCTAAAGCAAGAGTCAGTAAACTTTTTCTGCAAAGTCAAGACAGCAAATATTTAGGCTTTGCAGGTCAAGAGGCACTTACATAACAAAAGTTAAAGTCAGAGCCAGGTCTACTATTTTAGGGAGGCCCTGCTGGGTCTGTGTCTAGGCGCAGCCAGGACCAGCAATGCCGTCCACGACTCTGCACCCTGGCAGCAGGAAACAAGCCCCCACAGCGCCCTCTCCTGGAGGCAGAAAGGGTTCCCGTGCACTGCTCCCGTGGCAGTTGAATTGGGGCCACCTTCCTGCTTCGAGCTGCAACCAAGAATGCACAGTATACTAAATTCTATTAACCTACATTCTGTGACCTCAATAAAACTTTCTCAATCATCAGCAAGAATAACAATGCCTATGAAAAGAAATCCCTTTGCCCGGTGTTTGAAAATTGAAATGCAAAAGGCACATCAGCAGATAAGGCTCTTTAATGAATCAAACTATTTTCTTAACCTGCAGTTATCTTTCAATCAATAGCTATTTCCAGAAATTTCTTTTTAAAAACCACCTCACAAATTTAAAAAAGCTTAGAATAAATCATAATAAACTCATCAAGAGGCAGTATTCAACAAAAATGACTGTGCAGAAATTTTAGCCTTGTCTTCACACAGTTAATCTTTTTCTACTAAAAACATTCCATAGGAAGTCAGTCGCAAGAGAAATGTAATTCTATATAATGCTTCCTGGCCTATAGTGTCTGAAAAGCTTAGGTCGCTATGGTCGCTATGAAGAGTCATAAATGCATTTCATTGTCGGTTAGAACCCATCATTTCATTTCAATAATGGTTAAATAAATAAAGAAATACAGGCAGGCAGCTCCCCTGACTGGCTGGGGGTCAGGGGGGCGCGCATCACAGTTTGAGTGGCAAACTTGATGCAAGTTCTCCACCTAGTGGACATTCTGGAAAATGTGCAATCAAAGAAAAATTGCATGGGCATGTGTATGACATAGGCACAGAGACAAAGGGAGAGAGACAGACGGAAGTGGTGAGCATTCTGTACATCAGTCAGTGGCATCATATCAGATAGCCATCTTTCTCCCTTTCTAGTTTCCTCTTTATTTCGTGTCTCTTCCTGTCCTAGGCATGCTTCCCCGGCTTCCACCTCCCTCTTCTCTGCCTCCTTTGCTCCCTCATTTCCGGGACCTCTAAGCGTGGCAGTGACCAGTCCCTGAACCACTTCCCTCTCCCTTCTGCCCCTGGGGGTTTCACCCGCTCTCATGGCTTCAAGTATCTTCTCCCTGCTCTGAGTCCCAAATTTAAATCTCTAGCCCAGACCTGCCCGGTCCCCAGACCTGTGTACCTCACTGCCCGTTCACCCCCTGAATCTGATGACTGGCGGCCATGGAGGCTCCACAGCTGGAGTTCCACCGCTTGGCTGTCCACTCCTAAGCTTCTGACACTCCCAGCTTCTGCATCTCAGTAAATGGCAACTTTATTTTTCCCAATGCTCAGGCCAAAAACTTGGAATCATCGTTGACAACTCTTTTCGCCTCACCCCTACATCTGCTCCATAAGCAAAGCCTGTCAGCAACAATATCATTAAAATACAGCCAGAAGCCGGCCCCTTTTCACCACTTCTGCAGCAGCCACTGTGGTTCAGGCCACCGCCCGCTCCTGTCTTACCGTCATGTCTGAACAGAGCTCCTTGTCTCGCCTTTGCCCCTTCCGTCTGTTCTCCCCGGCCTCTTCATTCCTCCAACAACACCGGCAAGGCCTTCGCACTTGCCCTCCAGCTTCCTGCAGTTCTGTGCCCCAGAAGTCTGTACCTTCGCTCCCTTGCCTCTTACAGGTCTTCATTCAAATGTCGCCTTTTCAGAAAGATCTTCCCTGTAACATTCAATTTAAAATTGAAGAAAACAAGTCTACTCGGTCTTCCCTGTAGTGGGTTGAATGGTGGCCCCCCAGAAAGACATAGGTACGTCCTAATCTGCAAAATCTGTGATTGTGCCCTTAGTCGGGAAGAGTGTCACTGCAGATGCAATTAAATTATGGATCCTGAGGTGAGATCGTCTTGGATTACCCGGGTGGACCCTAAATCCAATAACAAGTGTCCTTACAAGAAACAAAAGAGGAGACACAGACACCCAGAAGCAGAGAAGGCCACATGAAGATATATCACTACTCAATATAAAATTTATCATATTTATTGACATTCTACCCTTCTAATATTTAAGCTACAAGAAGACAGAGATTTTTTATATCAGTTTTGTTCAATCCTGTATTTCCAGAGTCTAGAACAGTGCCTGGCTCCAGTGCCCGGTCAGTGTCCAATAAATATTTGCCAATTAGGAAAACAGATGAATAAATGAATGAGTGATGGGGCCCCAGAGGCTGTGCCTGTGTGAATAGGAGAATGATGGATCTATGTTTACAAACAGGGAGTGAAGGAAAGAAATCAGAATTAGAATAGAGATGGGGTAGCTAGATAAGTTCAATTTGTGGCCTGTTCAGCATGACGTGACAACTACAAGTAGAAATGTGTACCTAATTTAGGATATACTTATAAATTATACTTAATTTAGGATTTACATATGCAGCCAGCTCCAAAAGAATTTTGAAAGACTTACACTGTTAGTTTAATAAGATAACTGTTAAGACGTAATAAGATAAAAACAGAAGAAATATGACAGGTTTTGGAGATGTAGAAAGCGATGCTTAGGTAAAATGTCGGTGTTGAAAACACGTGGATTCGTGATTAAATTTCAAATATGACTTCTTCAAAATGCTATTTTAGCCCGCCTCTCTTGCACCAGATGTTTTATTATATGAGTTAAAAATTGATTTATTGATTGATTTCACCTCCAACATTTTCCCCTTTCTCTATCCTGAGGCCATACTAGTGATCAGGAAAGCAGCCAAGGTTCAAATTATTTGAAGACTCCAGGAAGAGCGATAGTGCTAGAGCAGATCTCACCCCGCTACACATCCATTTGAAATTTTTTGACATCTTTCAAATAATAAATTGTCTGTGAGAGGAATTCTATCAGAGTCAGTGATCTTTGTTTATCTTGCAAGATTTGCAGCAATGCACTGATATCCTGGCAGAGGCCAAGGGCCAGTTGTTCAACAGTTCGTCATTACTCTTACAGAGGCGCGTCGTGTGGCCACGCGGGACCCACTGTCAGCAGGCTCTGCCCGGGATCGGACCGCCCTCAGACCCATCTCCTTGGTGGCCAGCAGGCGGCAGGCGGGTGTCCTCCTCCCCCAGTGTCATCAGGCAGCTTCCAACTGAGCCCCAACGCATTTTTGAAAACATCAAAGTTGAAAAAGTCCTCATAAAATCTGAGAAAATATTAGCTTCATGGATGAAATCTGTATTCGGTGTTGATTTTTAATGGGCATCGCGGGATGGGATGAGGCGTATTTTCCTGCAATTTCTGATATATACTTTGTATCTCAACACCTTGGCACACGCTAAAACCATTTTCTTATTTTTTTTACTTTTGAATTCATTTAAAAAAATTTTTTTTAAAGCTTGGCACCTGAGCTAACAACAGTTGCCATTCTTCTTGTTGTTTTTTTTTTATTTATTCTTCTCCCCAAAGTCCCCCAGTACATTCTAGTTGTGAGGGCCTCTGGTTGTGCTGTGTGGGACGCCACCTCAGCATGGCCTGATGAGCGGTGCCGTGTCTGCGCCCAGGATCCAAACCGGCGAAAAACTGGGCCTCCGAAGCAGAGGGCGTGAACTTAACCACTTGGCCACGGGGCTGGCCCCTTGAGTTCATTTTAATTTGAAAGTTAAAAGAAACTGAAAAACTTGAATTATTCTAAAATATTATATTTTTCACCATAAGTATTAGATGACGCTTGCATATTTCACGTGGCTTTAGGTTACTTTGTTGTTATTAACATCTCTTTTATGACAAAGATGTTTTGATTATTTACATAAAACCTTAGGGTCTGTTCTGGAAGAGAAGTGACATCCCAAAACATTTATATTTATAGCCAGAAATATTTAGTACAGACTACTACCGGACCTGTCCCCCACTGCAACGGCAGGAAGCATGAGTGTATAATACAATTAGCCACAGACTGGATGAGAAATAAGATCCCCTGGGGGTCGGATTGTAGGGATTATACATCAATATCTCCTTTTTGTGGAAAAAATTTATGTATATGTACATATTAAACCTGACTTCCCAGACCATATTATACAATTAAGTTGTAGTTTTATTATTACATATATTCTTCATACAAACAGGTCAGAATTTTGAGTGTTCTTTCTAACAAACATTAAGCTTTTGGCCTGTTAGAAAGCAAGACAATGAATTGATGTCAACAATCTTTACTGAACGGGAGTTCCACGCAAGGCATTGAGACAGACTTCTAAGCTCCCAAAGCTAGTGCTTGGGGTGCCCACATTGGGATTAATCTGGACCCATAAACCTTGAGTTTCTTCCTTCTGGGCATTTGCTAAATTACACTAATTCACACAATAGTGCTAACGAGTGACAATTAATGTGTCACCTCTTCAAGGGCATTTGTATTTTTTGCAATTAGTGGATATCTAATTGGCTGAAGGACAGGTGTCCTCCGGCTATCTGGTAAGCCCAGAGGAGACTTCCAAGGGCCGGGACATCTCAGCCTTCGTGTGAGGTTTTCCTCCCTGACTTCCACACTGAGTCTGCAGGAGAATCAGCACGAGCCACCTGGAGAGCTGGAGATGCTGCGCTGACCTGAGAAGAGGGCAACCACAAGCTGTCTACATTTCATCCTGGTGAAGTGGCGGGTTTAGAGCATGGAACTGGGCTGATCTGGAATCAATTTTAGGTGAACATCAATGACTAAATCTTCAATCTGTGCCATCAGACAAGTGTTTAATTTTTCTAAATCCCAGTTTCTTCATTCATAAAATGGGGCTAATATTGGCAGGAGTTTTCTTAGAATTCAGAGTAATGTCATTTCCGTCTCAGCACAGAGCCTGGAACACAGACAGTGGTCCATAAACGGTAGCTACTGTCATTTCATTTTATGAGTTGAGACTGATTAGTTCCATAGTCACAACATTTCAGGCTAGAAGGGAACTTCAAGGTCTCCCAGTCAGACCACAACTCCCCAGGACCCAGCCAAGCAGCCTCATCTGTGCAAGACATCTTCCAAGACAGTCAGCAGTTGAGATAAAAGCTTTTCATGGGCACTATTGCCAATAGTGGGGATGAAAAGGGAAAGCGGTGTGCAGGCACTCTTGCTAAAATGAGTTATAAGAAAATGTAAGCCGATTTTTCTTGCAGGCTTGGTTTTCTGGGCACAGAAGTGTTGCAAGTCCTTCTAGAGGAATAGACTAAAAATTTCAATCTAAGGTGATACTTTCTGAAAGGCACTTTGAAAACAACTCCCCTCCCAGATCTCTTATAAACCACAGCTGTTAAAATCCAGAGGTACCCAGTTAGGTATGAGAGATTTCTTTCCAACACAACTAATAAATGAGAGGCTGCTCTGAAAACCTCGGCATGCGTCGCTTAAGCCTGGGAGTTGCGCTGTGACACTCAGCTGGTGCCTGGCGCTGACAGAGATTATCATTGAAGCGTTGAAGGTTACGCCAAGCATTACAACATTGCCACCTGCATTCTGGCTGGGAATAACCAGGCTGCCAGAAAAGTCCGCGCAAGCCTTGCGTGTCCTTCCCCAGTGCCAGAGGCTGGAGGACACAGTTAGAGATCAGCTCCACCTCCCACCTGCCATTTGACCTTGGCCATGAGTCGTTGTTCTCCCTCAGCCTCAGTGTTTCACCCGCCAAGCGGTGACAATCATGGTCACCTGCCTTCCTCACCTGATTATTAAGGGCTTTAATGAATTTCCTTTTCAGGAAGTGTTTTCATATCCTCGGCAGGACATTGATACCCAGGGTAAGGGAAAAGCCATTATCATCATTGACCTCAGAGCCACAAGAGCCATACTTTCTCAGGCTCACTTGCTAATAAAGTAGTAGTATCTAACGTTTATATAATGCTTTTCATCACACACACACAGACAAAAAAGACATGTAAAAGTTCACGATTTAGAGAGATGAATTTACAACTGCATTTGCTTCCTTTGAAAGGCAGTGTGCCTCAATGTACCAGTTACAGTAAAGAGTTGCTCCAAAGATCCTCGGTACAGATGGCCAGAGCTGGCCCCGATCCTCAGTTCATTCAACAGTCTCGCTTTGACCAACAGGCCTCCCATTGTAAGGCAGCCCGGGGCTCAGCTGATGTCAAAAGCCCCATTCTCTCCCCGGTGGACTGTTCTCACAAAGCATGCCCGCACGCATTCTGCAGCAGATAGGGATGGGGCTGGCTCTGCAGATGTCGCTGCCACTGCCACTGTCACTTCTCCCCATCACACGGTCTTGGGTATCTTTCCAGAGACTTGCACAAAGCTCGATTCAGGGTTTGCATTTGACCGACGCGCACTTGGCCTGCAGATGGATGGAGAAGAAGAAAAAGGCATCCCAGTGTTTCTCCACACTCGCCTGGGAAAGCTTGGGAATTCCTGGCTTATTTACCAGCTTCGACTCGGACTGAAAAACAAATCAGAAAGTTGCCAATGGTTTCATTCAGCCCACAAAACTGGGTTAATGAGACTCTGTGAGTGAAACCATCAATGCACAAAAGTCAGGAAATCCAAGATTCCATTCCCACAGCCCGCAGAGGCTTTCCACACACAGGTGACTCTGTGCCCCCACCCAGCCCTGGACCGCATCCTGGCCAAAGTGCAGAGCCGTGGTGGACGCCATCCTGGGGGGAAGCCCACCTCAAGGGATTGGCTCCAGGGAAAGCCGGTGTCTGCATTCATCACAGTCCAATTTCAACTCTAAAATTATTGATTTATTTTTGAGTCAACTTTTTACTGAAGTATCGTATATTGACTGAAAAGCACACACATGATGAAAGTGCAGCACCATGAATTTCTATGACATGAGTACACGCAGGCAATCAGCATTCAGTCAAGAAATTGAGCATCGCCAGCCCCCCAGAAGCCCCAGACATGCCTCCTCGCAGTATCTATTGTGATGATAAACAGGATTATAAACATTAATAGGAGAACATAATGTAAATAGACTCCAAGACTCTAGAGGAGATTAGAAAATCTTATCTGAAAATATCTCCTGAAATTGAGCTAGCCTTTGTGGGAACACTGGCTGCCAGTCCTATCATTAGAGTTTACACCAGCACAGCAGGATAACGGATGTGGTTACTCTGAAAGATTCGACGATCTTATCTTCAGAGATGGGTGTATACCACCCCATGTCCTTTCTTCCTCCTGGCAGATATTTCTAGTAGAGGAAACACATTTAACAGATGTCCTTGACTCAGGACACACCTGAGAAGTCCTGTTGAGGAGTCAGTGCTGGGCCCACCCCAGGCCTCTGGGTCTGAGCTTCTAGACATCTGGTCTGGCCTTGTAAATCTCAACAACTTCCCAAGGAGATTCTGAGGTGCAGCCCTCAGCCTGAGTGAGAACAATGCTCTCAAACTGTTATTCGTTTCCCTCTTGCATCAAACAAATACCTACTGAGCCCTTTCCCTCAGACAGACAAGAGGAGGAGGGTCCAGGAAGGCACGGCGAGGGGGCTCAGGCGAGTGTCTCCCCTTCCCGATTTTATCTGCACTCATTCTGCCTAATCAGATGCTGCTCAGCTATAAACACCCACAGGGTCAGTCAAAAGCAAAGCCTCTGCCTCCCGGGCCCACAAGATCACTTCCTTTTTGTCAGTAACTCTAAGCCTTTGCATGTACCTGAAAGGCTCTCTTTCCCCTTACCCACATAGCAAACTCCTACACATCCTGCAAGAACCAGACTAAATGTTCCCACTCCATATACATTTCCGGACTCAGTCCTACTTCTGTGCCCCCTATCATCCCATCAGTGGCCTGTTTCCGGTTCTCACTACACCACGTTGTAACCATCCTTTGTGATGCCCGTCCCACTGAATGGACTGGGATTTTCCTTTCTAACTCTGCATTCTTGGGGCTAGAATGGAAGCTGGCACGTGCTGAATAAATAATGGATGGATGGATGGACAGATGGATGGACGGTGGTGCTTGAAAGTGCTCTGTAAAGTGCAAACTGTTCTATTTCCATGCATTCTATAACTATAGCATGAATGGATGGTTGGAACTCAAACTTCTCTTTTTAGCAAAACTCCCATCCTTCTCACCTTTCAAGTAGAAAGCCAAAATTCTTTGCCATTTTGACAGCAACTCTACACCTTCACTGTGTAATTGTTAGCAAAGTTTCATCTTTCTTTTTAGCATCACTATTGTCACAGACTCAGTTCCAAAGCCCAATATTCTAATGGGCCTTTTGTCTGTTCTTTTACCCCAACTAGCAAATAGAGCCCTTGAAAATGACATCTAGAAAGGGTGCCTGAGAACTGCCGCCCACGGAACAAAGGCCTAGAGGACAACTCTTTGCGTAAATACCCGTTCAACAGGTGGTTCAGTTCCTGCCAGGTGTGTAGACACAGCAACTGATTTCTTGGAAAGAAGAAACTACAACAGCCTTGGCAGTGATGGTAAGCTGAGAGCTGAGAATTCTGGCGCAGGGCTGGTCCACAGGCTGGTGGTTTCCTCTATGGAGGAAACATCTTGGAATCACAGTCCTAGCATATGGGACAGTTCCGACATTCCACAAGCAGCCACATGGCAGAAGCATGGTCAAACTAAGGCCTTTGAGTATGTGAAGAAAGTACAACAAAAGTTGTAAATGTCGGAGGAAGAGAGAATTGAATGGTTAGAGATAAGGGATTTTAATAGGATGTTCCTCACTGTGGGGAGGACAATGTGAGAAGCTTAAAGAAAGCACGTAAGTAGTATCATTAACTATGTATCAGGATTTCATACAGTTAGAAGAATTCCAGAGCGGGACAGAATATTAGAGACCATGTAAATCAAACCCATAATCTCATATATGAAGCAACTGATTTACCAAGATTAACAGTGAACGACTTCTGTATCAGTGTTGGCCATGATATCCACTAAGATGGCCCAAGTTAAGTGTTGTCAGAAGGCCCACCTGTTCAAAATGCTCCCACTTGTTATGATGTCTCATATAGTCTCACCATTTTTTCATCCCTTTAGGTAAAGTTACTGTGTTTCCGGAAAGTGCACATTAAAAACAAATCTGTTTTCGAATTGAGAGGCAGTCTACAGAATAAAGAGCCTGGACGCTAAAAGTGTCGAGGTCGTGAAAGGCAAAGAAAACAAAAGGCTGAGGAATTGCTCCTGATGAAAAAGGACTCCAGAGAAATGACAGCTGAATGAAATGTGGCTGGGACCCTGGACTGGAGTCTGGACCAGAAAATAATTATTTTATTTTCCTATAAAGGACAAAAGTGAAATAGCTGGTAAAATTTTAATAAGGTTCTAGATTAGATGTTATCATATCAGTGGTAATTTCCTGATTTTGATCACTTTACTGTGGTTCTGTAAGAGGATGCCTTTGTTTTTAGAAAACACACACGGAAGGATTTAGGGGTAAAGGAGCAGGTGTCACACGTGTTAAACTCACCCTCGTGTGTCTCAGCAGGAATAAGACTATGAATACCTGCAAAGGGCAGTCTGACCAAACAGGGCATGCTGGAGAGCCCCAGGAATGCGGCGGCCCCACGCGCCTGCCTGGGTTCCCCATTCACAGTGGTACCCGAGGAAGTAAGCAAACTGCTTAACATCTCTACTGTCCTTTTTCCCCTCATCTGAGGATGTTAAGGAAAATACTAGCAGCCTGCACTTACTAAAACTTTTATCTGTGCCAGGCACTATTTCAAGCACTTTACATGCATTAAGAACAACCTTTCACAAACGAGAAGACTGAGCCACAGAGAGTAAAGCAATTGGCTCAAGATCACACAGCTGAGCGCTGGTGGTGGCCAAAACTGAACTGCTACCACACTCCACGTCTTAACTACTAGCGTTTCTGTGAAACGTAAGTGAAATATGTCAAGCACGCATTTAGCACCTGTGCCTTGAGAAATGCTCAGTAAAGGCTCGCTGATCACCAGTATCAACATCACCACCATCGCTGACACCCTGGAGCTCGCCTGTGTTAGCTGGATCTAAGTCCTCAGGGGTTACGTTCCTCTTCTTATGAAATCTTTTGTAGAGTTTCATCAAGTAACGTAAGCTGGAAGCTAAACACCAGACATTTAGTTTAGCGGAGCCAAAGAAAAATTAGCGGTAACATAAGAGAATATTTTTTTCTGATAACAATTAATAACTGTGTAGCTTGGTTCCATAAAACTTGGCTGTATCATTCATTCAGACTTGAGGACATTTTTCATTATTTGGATTCCTTCTATAGGACGCCACAGAGCCGGGGAAAAAAGATTTATAGTCAATCATTACTGTGGTGTACATATTTTGGGCATGTATTTGGGCTTTTCTCCAGAAAGCATGCTAATATATCTTGTCTAGTAAAAGGTACTGGATGCCATTCAAACCAGATGTTATTTCACAGGTCCCTTTCCTGTTTTTCGAGATTCTTTAGTTCCAGACAGAGTGGCCTTTGATGGTTCGGTTGGCGTTGATACTGAGTAGATGGGCCATCCAGTCCGGTCCCCTATATTCAAAAGGGGTCTCTTTTAGTCTGCTAGGGCGGCCATAACACAGCACCACAGGCTGACTGCCTTAAACAACAGAATTGATTTCCTCCCAGTTCTGGAGGCTCAAAGTCTAAGATCAGCGTGTCGACAGGGTAGGTTTCTTCGGAAGTCTTTCTCCTTGGCTTGCACATGGCCATCTTCCCTCTGTGTCCTCACATGGCCTTCCCTCTGTACATGTCTGTCTTAATTTCCTCTTCTTACAAGGACACCAGTAATATAGGATTAGGGCCCCCAAAATTTCCTCATTTTAACTTAATCACCTCTTTAAGACCCTATCTCCAGATACAGTCACATTCTCAGGTACTGGGGGTTAGGACTTCAACATGTAAATTTTGGAGGAACACAATTCAGCCCATAACAGAGACTTAGCGGAGAAGAGAATCCATATAGAGGCGCCTTCAATTCCAGGGACGAATATTCCTGGGAGCCCACTGTTTGTAAAACACTGTAAGTCTAGCGTCTGATGCTGCCTGTCTCCTCTGCACTGGTCTCTGGGAACTAGTCCATTAAAGGTGCCATCCTAGCAAAGTTTCCAGAAACTTCTCTTGCATCTCCATAAACTCCTTTTTGAACCCTGCTGACCACGCTTTGACATCCTGCCCAGCAGACTCTATACCACCATCTCAACGTAATTCTCAGTCCTCAGAAATACAAAATTTTTGTGCATAATGTGTTGGCACCATTGCTGAATTCAACACAGGCAATATGGCTAAGCAACTTGGATATAATCCATCCTCCTAATAGCTGATATAATTTTAGTACTTTATTTACTACAAACAGTGAATTTTGCCTTCAGGCCTCATAGAGAACAGCACTGACAACTTTCAGAAACATATTTGAAATGCCTAACATAGCACACACAGCTGACTAGAAACGTTCCTAGTGTGCTGTGACAGGAATGAGGAAAAGTAGAGGGGCTGGAACCCTTAACCCAAAAGTAAAGCTCTCCGGTTCTCCCCAGACCTCCCCGGGCCACATCTGCCTCCTGATTTAGGGCTCAGAGACCTGTAATCCTGACTCCACAGAGACCTCAGGCCTCTTGTCTGTTTCCATGTTGCTGAAATAGGGATTAAAAGTATATTGTTCTCTTTCTCTTCCCTCCCCAACTACCAGAGAAGTGTAAAACTGCGAAGCAACTCTAAAACAAACTTAGTAAAAGTCAAAATAGATTAAATAACATCATTTTAATTCTTAACTGTCAAAACCAATTTAAATCCATTAAATTTGTTATTTTTATTCTGGCATTGTTTACTAGTTTATACTTGTTGCCGGATAAAGACTGAATGGTTCCCACAGTAAAGCGTTTGTCTTCGATCTCATGAGAAGATTTAGATCTATGCTTTCATCGCCCTTAATCTGTTTTTTACTGACTCTTCATGGCTCCAGACTTCCATCTGTCTAACGAAAAATAGAAAAGTCACTGCAATTTTACAGCAACTCTGGGAGCCTACTGTAGTACAAAACCTGAACACCAGGGGGCAGCATTGACCTGATGCTGCTTACTACTAGGCTTTCGCGATGGGTTTCCCCTAGTCACACAGCGCCCTCCCTTCCCCCAGGCAAATCTCTCTGCGCTACAGGACCAGAAAGAGCCCCAGCAGCAGCGGCCAGAGCCCATGGTGCAGGCCCTTGCCCCGGGAGGACTCTAGCCTCTCCTCCTACCCTGTGCTGGGCAGGGACTCTGATCTGCAGGTCAAGACTGGCCTTTTGGTATTGAGAGGTGGCCCCACATAACAGGTGGGGGTAAAGACACCAGGCACAGGCATCAGTATACAATCTACAGGCATCAGGACCTACCTCATTTATGTTGGCGCTGAACTCACAGTTTCTCAGGCCCCGACTCCTTCTGAAGTGTCGGGAACCAGGAACTGGCTTGGGGTGGGGAAGAGGCAACCTGTGGCGGGGGCATCAACATGACCCCAGACCTGGTCAGGAGAGAACATGAGGTCCCATAGGCCTTAGAAAAGGTAATTAGTAAAGAGCCAACAAGGAGTGCATATTTACATTATTTTGTGTTTTTAAAGGGTTTTGTCCTCACTCATTAATTATTAGCTAATAATTCTGGACCATCACCCTCATATTATAGATGAAAGAATGAAACACGAGAAATCAGCAGTTTAAGCAGAAAACAGTAAGGACAAAAGCAGAAGCTCAGTCTGCCTTGTACCCTGTTGGTTGTTAAACACGCCATGTCCTCCATAAGCACATAGCCTCTAATGGTAAAAAGAGATTTGCAACCTGGAACCAAGACACAGTCAGAACCAGGTAGAGAGACGGTGTCACAGCAGAGACAGCGTGCCTCCCCAGTCACAGGGTCTTCAGCACCGACACGGCAGAGCCCTCTGGATTTGAGCGGTAACCAGCATAACCTGTTTTGTCGACCAAGGATGTGGGCAGGCGGTAGGGAGCTAAGGACCCATCGCATGGACAGATATGTGGTGACAAGGTCAGAGGGGCCACAGCGCGTTCTGCGCCCGGCTCCTCCCACGGTTCCCACACATGGACTTCCCATTCATCCCTGTGATTGATGCTCCTGGAACCCGCCTGGAAATTCTGTCTGTGAGCTAATTATGGCCAATGACCTGCGTCTGTTGGGCAGGAGTGAGTAAGAGGATCGGTAGGTGAGAGGCGGCTATTCACAAGAGGGCAGCCTTTGATGCGAGCGGAGCAGAAAGTTTGGCCGAAACTCAACACCTCTTAGAAGTACAGATTAGTCAAGAGGAAGAAAGGAGAGCGCATTGTGGAAGTTTTCAAGAAGGAGACAAAGATGCCTGTGTTTTGTATCGCTCAGCTGCCTCAAGAAAATGTCCATTTGTTTTCTTTACACTCCTTTTACATTTTAAGTGGAATCTAGTGAATGTGTCTTTTCAGTGCTCCCAATTTCACCGTTTTCACTACACCTCATGTTGCCATTTTAATGAAGCATCATTTTTCCAGAGGGTGTGGGAACAAAACTTATTTAATGACCTCTCAGAGCAAACACTGAGTTCTTCAAATATTTCCCTGAATTAAAACTCCCACCCCACAATTCACTTCCTTTTTAAAATGCCAGTTTGCCAACTACTGCAAACCAATAAACAGGGCTTTCCTTTACTCTCAAGCCACAGGGTTCCTGTCGAGTCCTGCAGCCTGGGGAGCCCATGAGAAACCCGGGACTCCCACCCCTCGGCTCTGCCCTTGGAGGGCTCAGTGCCACAGCAGTGGTGCCCTTGGAAGCCCGACACCCCGTGCCTAGCACTCCTAAAGGACACAGGTTTAGGGGACCCAGCAGAGACCTGGGAGGACCTTGGAGATTATCTAGTCCAGACCCTCACTTTACAGATGAGGAAACTGAGGCCAACTGGGAGAAGCAGAGGCCAAACAGGGTGTCACAGGTCAGGGAGGGGGGTGGAGGATAAGCAGGGTTGGCCCTGCCTCAGCATCACTTAGGGCAGTTGTGTAAAATGCAGGTTCCTGAGCCCCTTCCCCAACCTACTGACCTGGAATTGCTGGGGGTGGGGACTGGGAATTCATATTCCAACAGCACCCCCCCACTGTGACTGTGATGCACACTAACTTTGGGGAGGCGCTAGTAGTAGAAAGAACAGGCTCGGAGTCAGACAGATCTGGTTTGAATCTCTGCTACTCACTAGCTCTGTACACTTACCAAGCTAGTGTCCCTGAGCTCCGTTTCCTCACCTCTAATTGGGGAGATTGCTGTGAGGGCTACGTGGGGCGCACCCAGGACCCAGCATCTGACACCAGAAGGCACTCAGTCAGTGTTACCTGTCAGGTGGAGATGGCTGGAGCTGAGCCCCAGAGCCCCCATTTATGGACTGATTGAGCTTGGGCACATCATTTGTCTCCTCTGAGCCTCAATTACCTTGTCTGTAAATAGAGATAATAATATTACCTCCTCCCCGGAACGTTGTGAAGGTTAAATGTCATCATAGTGTAGCAGCATGGTCATGAAACCAAACGTCTCTAGATCTTTCAAACAGACAGAATTCAAGGCAAGGATTTGGTTCCACAGGGGATAGAAGAGCTAAGAAGCCAAAGAGAAGAAAGAAGCCATCTAGAGATTGACTGCTGGAAGCACCGAGGGAATGTGGCAGTTGTATAGGGCCTGGAGTCAGGGTAACTAGCAGGATCTGGGACCACAGTGGAGCGAGAGAGCTAACACCACAGAGAAGAAGTTGCTGCTGCTGGATATGGAGTTACCACACAAGGTGGATGGGCAGGGGGAAAAAGGCCTTAGCTACTCTCCTCCCTGCGGTATGGTCTCCTGCCAGTGCCTCTCCTGCCCAGAGGAGGTAGAAGTCAGCAGACAGAGAAGACTGGAGACCCTGGAGATGCAGAGCAGAGAGAAAGGCCTGAGAACAAACAAGCGAATGCCCAGCACACACACGAAAAAACACTTACACCATCGCAGCCATGGACGAGGCATTCTCAGCACTTGTCATCGTGATTGTTAACGGTGAAAGGTAACAGCCCAGTGGAAAGGCTCTTGGCGAGAAAAGTATGTATTCATGGGAAGTCTGCCTCTCATTGGTCACATACAGGCGTCATTTCTCCAGGGCTGGTTGCCATGGGGAAGAAAAGTCCTGGAATTAGAGTCCCAGATGTGCCACTTATGAAAGGAGCCTCAATTTCTTCATGTGTGAAAACATGAATAATACATTATTCCATAAGGTATCATAAGGACGTAGTGAGATCACAGAGATGAAAGTACTAATGCACTTAAAGTCCTATGCAAATAGGAGGATATGTTTGTATTTTCAAAAGGGGGACCTTTTCAAAAAACAGCCGTCAGATTCACTATGACCTACATTCAGTATAATTACTTTTTTCCAACTAATTTTTCAAGCTCATCATTTCCTTTTCAGGAATTCAGATAGAACACTATTTGAGCAAATTCTATTAACTACATGTTCAGTGCTTTCAAAGCTATGTTCCAGCCAAAAGCTCACACGAGAACCACTTAGCGGATGTGATGACGAGCTGATCTGTGTAAAGAGAATCCTCACATCTTCACAAGCCTTGACTGGCCAGTTTTGCTGTCTCCACTGACTAAGTTGATGAAACAGAGACTGCATAAAAATATAATAAAATATATATGTAATAAAGACTATTATTTGACTAATCTCTTTGTGTACTTTGTACGTATTATCATTTAATTTATTATATAATAGTAATTCCCATTAATTTTTATTTTTTGAATTATTCTATTGGTTTATAACATTCTGTAATCTTGGGAGTACATTATTATGTCTCAGTTTCAGTATAGACTGCATCACGTTCACCACTAAAAGTCCAGTTTTTGTCCGTCACCACATATATGTGCCCCTTTACCCCTTTTGCCCACCCCCCCACCTCCTTCCTCTCTGATAACTACTAATCTGTTCTTCTTATCCATGTGTTTATCTTTCCCATCTGAGTGAAATCATACAGTATTTGTCTTTCTCTGTCTGTCTTATTTCACTTAATGTAATATCCTCAGGGTCCATCCATGTTGTTGCTAATGGGATGATTTTGTCTTTTTTATGGCTGAGTAGTATTCGATTGTATATATACCACATCTTCTTTATCCAATCATCAGTCAATGGGCACTTAGGTTGCTTCCATGTTTTGGCTATTGTGAATAATACTGGGAGAAAATATTTGCAAATCATATGTCCAAGAAGGGGTTCAGTTCCAAAACATGTAAAGAACTCACACAGCTCAACAACCATAGAAAAAAAAACCCCTGATCAAAAAATGGGCAGAGGATATGAATAGACATTTTTCCAAAGAAGATATACAGGTGGCCAACAGGCACATGAAAAGATATTCAACATCAGCAGTTATTAGGGAAATGCAAATCAAAACGACAATGAGATATCACCTTACACCTGTCAGAATGGCTATAATTATAATTAATAAGACAAATAAAACATGTGGTCCGTTAACTTGCTCAAGGTCCCTCAGCTCGTCACCAGCAGAGCCAGGTTTGGATCCCAGGTCTGGCTGAGTTCAAAGCTGGGTGCTCTCCTCTGCCTCCTGATGCCATTTGCCTTTGGGGTCGTGGTCACTGAAGGAAATGATTCGGTGGCATCAGTTATGGTGGAAGGAGCCCCAACTAAGAACAAGAAGATCTGAATTCTAAACCACCTGGCTCTAGCGCTGTGTTCTCACCCACACAATGACAGACTGGCTCAGAAAATGAACTTTACAGCTGCGATATTGACAAGCTTCATAAATTTCTGATTACTTAACAGAGTTCTGATGCCAAAAATGTTATTGTTTGGTTGTGGTACTTATGCACAGTTAACTACATTTGATATCTTTACGATGAAAACCTATTCGCTTCTGCTCTTTTGCTTTCTTATTTGTTCGTTTGTTTTATTAGTCTAAGCCATTGTGCAAGGCATTGTGAAATATTCTGAAATTTACTATTTTTAAAATTCTTCTTAAAAACAATTTTTTTCCCCAAAGTACTATATTATATATTCAGGCACATTTTAGTTTCTTGGTCTTAAGAAAGACTGTCCTGGGATGCGGCCAAACTGCCAGCATGCCCTTGAGTGTCATCAATCATGAAGCAGTTGGCAGAGCTCGTTCAGGGTTGGTGAGAAAGGCATAGAGCCAGGACCCAGGACCCAGCGAGTGGAACGGGGGGGGGGGGCCCGAGGGAGGAGAGAAGCGGAGGGCAGAGAGCGAGGACACATGGCCGAGATGGAGAAGCGGAGGCCCAAGGAGCGCCACAGACCAGTCTGGGCCTTTCACGTCAGCTGGGGGGTGCTCACACGCAACTGTTGCAGGAGGAAAACCAGGCCCCGAGTTTGCGTGGCTTGGTGTTTGCCAAGAAAGGTAACAGTCAACTGTCTGGGAGGGGGAATTCCCCAGAAGGGGAAACAGGGGGATGCCAAGGATTGAAGGTACTTGGAATTGGACAAAGTGATCAAATCGCCTCATTTTCCCAGGATCACAGTGTAGGGAGTAAAGGGAGGTAACTTGAGGGACTGCTCCCAAGAATGGAAAAAATTTGTCCTCAAAGAGCTAAACCATCAACTCAACTCTACACATAATGTAAGAGGTTAACCATCAAGTCACTCCAAGAGACTCTTGACATGTATTCAGAAACACCCAAAATGCCAATCCAGACGACCAGAGAGTTGGGGCTGGCCCCGTGGCCTAGTGGCTAAGTTCTATGTGTTCCACTCCAGGGGCCCAGGTTCACGGGTTTGGATCCCAGGCACAGACCTACACACCACTCATCTAAGCCATGCTGTGGTGGTGTCCCAAGTACAAAATAGAGGATGATTGGCAACAGATGTTAGCTCGGGGCCAATCTTCCTCAGCAAAAAAAAAGAGAGATAGAGGACCCAAGAGTTACCACAGAAAGGCTGACTTGGAGTGTGATTGTCATTAAGCAAACAGGAACTTAGTCAACTATATTGAACCCTATCAGGAGAAAGACTGAACTCGAAAGCATAGTCAGCCTCATGTCTAAACTAGGTAAACTTGAAGATCCAGAAGGGAGTAGTATCCACACAAACTCTGATGCAGTGAGGGATGAAAAGGACCACAGACCCCAGCACTATGATCAGTGGACTTGAACATACATGCTGCTGAAATCCATGTGATTAATTATCTAAATCAGATAATTCTTTCTCTTTGCTCTATTCCATATTCACCAGGCAATCTCCTGATTATAATTTTACTCTCCAAGGAGAACTGCCAAGAGAGGTAATATGCTCATCTTACTGGCCTAAATATCTCAGTCAAAGGGATGTTCAGCATTCTCACTGCAAAATATTACCGGTACTTTGATTTATACATCAGTCTCTTGTCACCTGGGTTAATGGGAGTCTGCCCCACTGAGAGCTGGATTCACATGAAGTGTACTTAAAATTTTAAATGTTTGAAGGTTCAAAGCTGACACTCTGACCAGAGATAGTGTGGAATCTACAGAAGATAAATGCTGATTTAGGATACGTGGGGATTGACACAGTCAACCTTCGTTAATAACCCCAAACTGACGCCTACCATTGTTCAGATTTAAACAAATAACAGTATTGAGTGGACATATGCCAGTTCACGTCAAATGCTCCGTAATATAAAGTGGCTTGAAGCCTGTAAAACTGGAGGAATTAGCCTCTTGAGCCAGATCTCTGTCTCAGGAAAGGATTCAAGGCCTTCGAGCTGTAAATAAAGTAAGTAACTTTGGGCTTTAAATTGTGAATGGCTACAGCCTGCTTTAGATGCGGTGAGTTACAGAGCAAGCTGCACAGTTTCCTGTGTCACTCCAGCTACGTTTCCTTCAGAGCCTCACTTAAACACGGCTGGGACTTTTACTGTTTCCCAGCAATTGAAACTGTGTATCAAAAATCGGACAGCACTCTGGCCGCAAACAAACAGCCCACAGTCTTCGCATTAGAATGGTGACATTCTAAAAGTCAAGAAATAGGAGACATTATGACTGAAGAGACAATTTTGATCCATATAAATGTTTTAAATTTCTGTGAAGGTAACTATCAATATTAAAATTTGAAAGACAAACAACAGATTAGAAAGATATTTGCAGCAAATGTTGCAATAAAGGGGAAAAGAAACATTTTATTTAAAAAAGTATCCAAACTTCCTAATAAATAAATGAAAATGAAAGAGAGAAATTCTATTATATACCCATTTAAAAGTAAGCAAGAATACCTAGCACAAGTTAAGTACAGTTTGGAGGAAAATAAGATCCTTGTGTGCTGCTGTTAGCACATATTTACACAACTCTTCTTTTTTTGGGTGAGGAAGATTGGCTCTGAGCCAACATCTGTTGCCAATCTTTCTCTCTTTGCTTGAAGAAGATTGTGACTGAGCTAACATCTGTGCCAGGCTTCCTCTACTTTATGTGGGATGCCACGACAGCATGCTTGATGAGCAGTGCTAGGTCCGCACCCGGGATCCAGGCCTGCGAACCCCGGGCCTCCGAAGCGGAGTGCGCGAACTTAACCACTACACCACCGGGCTGGCCCCACACAACTCTTCTTCATTTCATTACACATCAAGGGTAATGGAATCATTTACATTCTTTTACAACTAGTCTGACTTTAAGGTTTTTATCTTAAGGAAAAAAATTTAAACAAGGGAAATCTAAACGCATTGACAATCATTTTAGTGTTATACATAACAGAAAAAAATGCAAACAATCTAAATTTCTGACAAGTGAGAAACAGTCAAGCTGATTATGATGCACAACTCAGTAGAATGTGATACATTCCTTGAAAATTGCAATGTTTAGGCCTGTGTAATATTTGGGGAAAATGTTTAGAATATGCTAAACAAAAGTCTGAGCATCTGATTTTTTGTTACTACAGCTTTGGAAATATGCGAGTATGCGAACACAGTCTGGGAGAGGACAGGAGGCAAGAAACCTTCCGTGGCGTGTTTGAATCTCAGCTCTGCCACACCAGCTTCAAGACGCTGGGCGTGTTACTTAATTTCTCCGTGCCTCGGTTTTCCAGTCTATAAAATGGAGATAATAATACTATCTATAATACTTACTATCCAGTAAGGTTACTATAGAGATTACATGCGTTATTGTATGTAAAAATGCTTAGAAAACTGTGTATTCTGCGTATAGCACAAAATAATGCTATACAAATGTTTACTGTTGGTCATTAGATTATTCTCTCATCATATTATTACCATAGCCTTTGAAATAAATATAAATTAGAAAGGATAATTTTTAAAAATTCCCTCCCTAATGCTTATACCTTGTTGTTAAAACTTATTTCATTTCTGTTAAAAATATCTCATATATTTGCAAGAACACTTCAGTTCCACGCACATGTATTATGCACCTGCTGCGTGCCCAATGCCATGTGGCCCCGCCCTCATGGAGCTTACAGTGTGTTACAGAATCACACAGCTTGACAGCTCTGGTGTCCTCAGCTTTGCACACCACCCTCCCATCCCAAATCACAAATGCATTCTGTCATTTTATCATTTTTTGCCAGTGTTGATGCACCCTGAATATTTGCTTTATGTTTTTATGCTGTATTTATATAAATAGTCTCAAGGGTTCTAAAGTGTGCCGCTGTGTTGAATGGACTTCTATTCTTACTACACTTGAACAAGTATGGTACTTCTGATGCCCCATCAATATTTAACAATTGACCTTCTGTCCATGTGTCACTGAGGTGTCAACACATAAAAAATAGTATACTATTTCAAAGCATGTTTAAATCTCAATATCTTTAGTATCTTGTTCTTTGAAATCAGCATAGACTCCTCATAGACTGTAGAGATACGATGCATTCCCATTTCTGTTCCCACATTTTCAATCATTCAACAGATGTTTACTGAGTATGTGTTGTGTACCAGCCATGAACATTGCTAGGCACTGGGGATGAGAGAACGGTTTCTCTCCCAAGACTTGCTCAGTCTCAAGGGAGAAGTCTTGATCACAATGAAAAGAAGACAGTTATAATGAGACTGTGTCCAGGGGCAAAGGAGCAAAGAGTAGGAACCCAAAGGAAAGCCTCCCAACTCATTCTGAACAGAGACGGGGTTGACAGGGAAGAGTTGCAAAGAAGAAGGCATTCGAAGTCAGTCCTGAGGGACACTGGGCGATACCCAGGCACATAAAGCTGGAAGAGCCTTCAGGAAAAGCACACAGACTGTGCAAAGGTAAGAAGGCACAGAGTGCCTGACATGCCCCCAAAATTAGGTTGGATGGAACAAAGCAGGGGTGGAGGGTGTTGGTGAGAGATGAAGCCAGACTCCTTTCAAATCCTACTGAAGACATTGAGATGCATCCTCATGGTGAGGGAAAGCCATTAAAAAAAGGTAGACCAGAGAACGAAATCTTCAGATTTGCATCACAAAAGATCCATCTAATGACAATATGGAAGAGAGGAAGACACTGCAAAAGAGACCAGCCAATGGGCTTGTGACGCAGTAAAGCAGTCAGTTAAGAGGGCCTGAACCAAGACAGTGACAGCGGAGAGGGCTGGAGAGTGGACTTATTGAAGGCAATATGGAAAGCTAAATTTAAAAAGAAAAGCCACAACCTAAACACTGCACAAGACAGAACAATTACTTAAATGCACAGAAGAGCTTACAAGAAAGTGAAGGACTTCGCCTCAGCAAAGGCGAAGACCAGAAAGATCTGCCCCCTAACACAGAGATGATGCAGAAGTTGGTCTATCTTGGTCAGAACTGGGGAGAAAAAACCTTCCTTGAGAATTTCAAACAATGGGCCTACCTTCGCCTGAGTTTGTGATTAAAATTTACATTAGGAGAGGGTTCTGGAACACCAAGCCTAAGAAAATAACATAAAGTATGGAGCACTGTGGAACAAGCCCTGTGGAGAGTGAAAAAAGGTAAGATACAAAACAGTACAAGTAATAGATGACCGTTCATATAAAAATTGGTACTAACTCACCTACATGTCTGTTGTACATGCAGAGACCATCTCTGGATAATACTGGTGTGTCCCAGGCAGTCTTTGATCCTCGTCTCCTCTCTAGTAATACTCGCTCTGTTGATGATTTCACCAGGTCTCAAGGCTTGAAGCACCATCTATGAGCTGATCACTCCCAAATTTGTATCTCTAACCTACACTTCTCTCCCAGATTCCAGTGTGAATATTCAGTGGCCTACTCAGGATCTCTACTTAGAAGCCTCAGAGATATCTAAAACCCAAAACTTTTCTTATACCCCTTCAAGCCTGCTCCTCCCCATCCTTCATCATTTTCATTCAGAGGAAATCTCTCCTTCCAGTCGCTCAGTCCTAAAAGCTTGGAGTCGTTTTTGACTCCACTCTTGTTCTCACTTCCATTCATCAGGAAATCCTGTTGGCTGTCTCTGCAAGATGTGTCCAGCATCTCACTGATTTACATCTCAGCAGCCACCACCCGGTCAAAGCCATCCTCCTGAAAATATCTGGATTACTGCACCAACTCCTAGCAGATCTCCCTGCTTCTAGTTTTACTCCTCCTACTATACATATATACCCTAAGTTAAAATTAGAATTGAGTGATCCTTTAAAAATATAAGTAAGATTGTGTCACCTCTATACCCAAAACCCTCTCAGTGTCACCCAATGTCAAACCAAAGTCCTTACAGCAGCCCACAAGAGCCTGCCAGATCTGTGCCCCATACCTCCCTGATCTCCCACTATTCCCATTCCTGCACTTCACTCCAGCACACTAGGCTCCTTGCTATTCCTTGAGCATGACAGGCATGTTCCCACCTTGTGCCCTTTGGTCTAGCTGTATCCTGTGGCCTGGAAACCTGCATCCCCCAGCTACCCACTTGTTAACTCTCTTGCCTTCTTAAATCTTTGACCAAATCTCTTCAAGTCAAGGAGGCTTATCATGAGCATATCATTTAATGTTGTAGCCTGCCCCTGACTCTAGCACTTATGATCCTTCTAACACTTGTCCCATTTCCCATATCACTCTCACATTCAAATATATTATATAATTTACTTATTTGCTGTGTTTGTTATTTGTTGTCTGTCTCTCTTCCCACACAAACATGTACACACACAAACATACACACATCTCTGGAAGGTAAGCTTAAGGAAGGCAGGAATCTTTGTCTTTTGTGTCATTGATGTATCCCAAGCTCCCAGAACAATGTCTGGTACATAAACACTTAATACTTGTTAAATGAATGAATGGAAGAAACAACAAGAAACTTCCAATAGTAGTTCCAGCTGGAAAGGTGAACAGGGTGAATGGGGTACGAAGAAAGGAAGAGGGTTTAATTATATTCACTTTTCTTCCTTTTTAATATTGTAACTTGTATTAACTTTTCAAAAGAATTAATAAAAGAATAAAAGAAAATATAAAACAGATAAAAAATAAAATGTAGTCCTAGGCTGATGAGACCTCCTTGGGATCCTAATCTAAGTAAACATAAAACTCCTCAGAGAAATCACTCATCTGAGGTCTCACGGCATTCCCACACTGCTGAAGATGAGCTCACAACCCAAAATTGCAGAACACAAGAACAAAAGTGTATATGAGTGTTGAGACAACCCACACAGCAACTGTTAGGACTAAACAGCCCCCATGGACTTTGAATAATAAATAATCAGATAGAAACCAATAAAAACATATATGCACATATGTGTCTGGGTATACATATATAATTTATATGTGATTATAGATACAAAAGAAAGAATTAAAAACATAATAAAATAAGACGCTGAAAAATATTTTAAAAGTTAAAAATTAAAACTTCTAGAAGTGGAAAACACTGAAATTTATTGAAATTGCAAACATTCAATGAACATGTTAAAACCGCATATTTGACACCCTTTTCAGATGCTCTGGGAAATTCTGAGGCAATAATCTACCAGGCAGCATAGAGTGACAAGGAAGTAGAAGATATGAAAATTTCAAAAGGAGAGAATAGAAAACAAGGAGGAGAGAAAAATATTCAAATATATAATGGTTAGAAATTGTCCAAAATTAATTAAAGAAAACAATTCAGATTTTAAAAGTACAATTTCTGAGCAAGATAAGTAAAAATTAATCCATATCTAGACACGTCAGAGTTAAACTGTAGACCACCAAGAAAACTTAAAAGCAAACAACAAATAAATATAGATTAGCAAAAAGAAAATAATTAAACCAACAATAAATTTCTTTTCAACAACAAAAGATAGAAACCTATTGAATAATACCCTCAAAAGACTGAGAAAAAGCAATTATATGTCCAACTCTCATTCAAGAATTAGGGTGAAATTAAAGACACTTTGGGACATGCGAAGCGTCTTGATCAGCTCAGACGGCTGTAACAAAATACCATAGAGTGGGTGGCCTAGACAAGACATTTATTTCTCACAGTCCTGGAAGCTGGGAAGTCCAAGATGAAGGAGCCAGCCCATTCTGCTCCTGGTGGAGGCCTGCTTCTCAGCTTACAGATGGCTGCCTTCTCGCTGCGTTCACACATGGCAGAGAGAGAGTTCTGTTCTCTCTTCCTCTTCTTGTCACATCCTGGGAGTCCCACCCTCATGATCTCATCTAAACCTAATTACTAATTACCTCCAGAGTCCGCACCTCCAAAACCATCACACTTCAACACATTAATTTGGAGAGGACACAAATATTCAGCCCATAACATGAAGATAAAAAGTCTGCCACTAACAGATCATTAAAGGAAACATTTATAACAGATATATTCAGGAAAGGAGGAAATTGAAAGCAAAATAAATTAAAAGTAAAAAAGAAATGATGGGTAAGGAAATTAATAGACATGTAGGTAAATCTAAAGCAAATATTGATTGTCTGATATACTAATCATAACAAATAATGGGAGTTATAAAAATAAAATGAGGGCCAGCCCAGTGGCCCAGCAGTTGGTTAAGTGCCCACGTTCTGCTTCGGTGGCCTGGGGTTCGCTGTGGTAGGCGTCCCACATATATAATAGAGGAAGATGGGCCTGGATGTTAGCTCAGGGCCAGCATTCCTTAGCAAAAAGAGGAGGATTGGTGGCAGATGTTAGAGGGCAGTGGTTGGAGTTAAAGCCTTCCTAGAACCTTGAACTCTTTAGTAGGGAGATATGCAAAGATATTAATTAACATTAGATTTTATTACATTAAGTATGCATGTTAAAATGTGAGCTACTAAAAGAATGGAAATAGAATTCTTCAAAACCAACTGACAGGAGAGAAATAGAATAAAGAAATCCCTATCAGAAAAAAAGAAGACAGAGAAGGGACAAAATAAAGTATAATAGAAAAAGCAGCAACATATTTTTACGTAATTTTAGTTGAAGTTTGTATATTACACAAAAAAATCAAAATTGTATGTCATCAATTCTAACAGGCTTATTTCTAGAAGGAATGATACAATGAACCCATGTGTAATATTTCCCAGCTTCAACAATGATTACATTTTGCTATTTGCATTTCATCTAATTCCCCCACCATTTTTTTTAATTTTGATAAATTGTTTTAAGGCAAACACAGACATCATTCACTCTTTTTGTTGTTATTTTTATTGCCATTGATTTATTAGAGAAACCTATAGAATTTCTTATTTTCTGGATTCAGCTGATTGCATTCATGTGGTATCAGTTAACATATTCCTCTATCTCCTGTATTTCTTCTAAACTCAAGTTAGATCTAAAGGTTTATTAGATTTAGATCAAATGCTTTCTTTATCTTTTCTTTTTCCTTTTTTTTTTTTTTTGCATGAATGCTTCATAGGTGATACTGTGTACTTCCTACTTCACCTCATCAAACGATACATAATGTCTGATGGTCCCACTTTTAAAGAAGTAAAGATTGATCAGCTGCTTCAGGTGATGTCAGTCTGATTCATCCTTCATAAAATTTTCAATGAACTATACACACAGTTGTGTTAGTAGCCATTGATGATCATCAATGCCTAGATCCATTATTTTATTACTTTTAAAATTATATCGTTATCCCCACACTGGTTAGCTGGAATTCTTCCATAAAGAACTCTCTGTCAACCATTTGGTTTCCCTGAAATACATGTATCATAGGAAAGGCAATGTAAAAGCTTAATACGTTATTATTTACTAGTTTTCAGAATAATAATTGATGTCCTAGCAAGTTCAAAAAATGATAAATATAATTTTTACTTTCAATTTCATATTGAACTCATGGATATAAATATATATTTGATGCATATCAATTCATTGGAGATGTTATTATTTTTAACTCTCAATTAGTCCTATCTTTGGCTAGTTTGCTCTTGTGTGCTTTCAGTAACACCCCAGTAGTCTCTGACCACTTCTTTGCCTTCTGGCATGACAAGATGTCCTATGATTGTCTTGTACATTTCTTGCTCCAGACCTGGAGTCAGCAACTTCTCAGAGGACTCCTGGTTTATTTTATTGGGAAATGGCATTTAGAGAACACAATCAGGATACTCGGGGTGCTCATTGCTACTGGATTGTCATTGCTTCTAGGGCTTTCAGTGGACAGAGCTAGGAAAGATTAATATTTTTAGAAATAGAAAACAACTGTTGTTTCATATTGATGTTCTCAACTCACATTAAAGATAATAGGACTTTAGTTAAATTCTTTAATTTTATATTTATATTTATTTCTCTTATACTACAAATCCTGGTTCCTAATGAAAGTCACATAATTACTTAGTAACTTTAATATATATATATATTCATGTCTATACTTTTAAAATAACACCACAAATGATATTACTAAAAATAAGACTAATGAATTTATCTAAGGATTTTTTTTGTAGTTCTTTTTGCCCTTAAGATATATTGCATCCAAGATGTAGAGTCAAAATACTATGCTTTTAAAGTAATTTAAGAGGATTCTTCTCTGTTTTTATGCCACCAACTTGGTATCAGTTAGGTTTGTTTCTATTTGCCATTAATTTTTTAGGTTGTTCTTTCGTTTTTTATTTAATTTTTTTTTTTTGAGGAAGATTAGCCCTGAGCTAACATCTGCCGCCAATCCTCCTCTTTTTGCTGAGGAAGACTGGCCCTGAGCTAACATCCGTGCCCATCTTCCTCTACTTTATATGTGGGATGCCTGCCACAGCATGGCTTGCCAAGCCATGCCACGTCCACACCCGGGATCCAAACAAGCAAACCCCAGGCCACCAAATGGAACGTGCACGCTTAACTGCTGTGCCACTGGGCTGGCCCCTTATTTAATTTTTAATGTAAAACATTTACATGGCTCCATGGTCAAACTAATAAACAAGATACATTTAAAGAAGTCTAGTGTCATCTCTGATCTCTCCCCCATATTCCTTTCCTCCTCATAGGCAATCATTTTTAAAAATTTTTGGTTTCCCTTTTTTTAAAAAATATAAGCAAATACTACATATGTTTTTATTTCTTCCACCAACTTGCTTACCCAAGTGTAGCATATAGTGTATTCTTCTGCACTGTGCTCTTTTCACTCAACAATATATAGATATAGATGTACAGACGTGGTACAGATATGCATATAGTTATAGGTATAAATATAGATATAGATATCTTCCACATTATTTTCTTATAATTTTAGATAACTCTATTAGAGAATTTTACTATGGCAAATAGCACTATAATTTTTAGCCTATTTTGTATCTTTGCCACCATATTTTATAAGCTAACTTCCTATAGGTGGCATAGGTGAACCAAAGAGTTAATCTGTAATTTTGCTTGAAAATACCAAATTACTCAATTTAGGGATTGTGCCAGTTTGTATTCTCCCCAGCAATACATGAGATTACCCATTTCCCAATAGCTTTCCCAACAGATACATTGTCAAACTTTTGGGTTTATGTCAACATGATGAGTGAAAAGCAGTATATTTGTGTGGTTATATTTCTTTTTGTTGGTGGTAGTGGTGAGGAAGTTTGTCCCCGAGCTAACATCCATTGCCAATCTTCCTCTTTTTGCTTGAGGAAGATTGTTGCTGAGCTAACATCTGTGCCAGTCTTCCTCTGTTCCTCATGTGGGACACAGCTACAGAATGGCTTGATGAGCAGCATGCAGGTCTGTGCCCAGAATCCAAGCCCACAAATCTCAGGCCGCCAAAGCGGAGTGTGTGAATTCAACCATCACACCGCTGAGCCAGCCCATATGTGGCTATATTTCTAAATGCTTTTTTCACATTTTGATGTCTCTGATATCAGAATGTATCTTACAATTGTTGGCCTTGAATGGTTACAGTTGGAAATATTTTACTATTTTTTAGCAGTACATAAAACGGTGATATATTTACAGTTGATGGTATTTTACATTCAATGAAATGTTATATCAGTAATCTCAATCAAAATAAATGAACTCAACAGTCCAAGCAAAAGGCAAAGATTTTCTGACTGAATATATATTTTTTTAAATCCTGCTATATGTCATTTAAAAGACCTAACATAGTAGCCTGAAAGGTTGATAGTAAAATGTTGGGTAAAGGCATATTGGACAAATGCTAACCATATGAAAAACAGTATAGCTACATTTTAATATCAGGCCAGACGAAACTTAAAGAAAAAGCATCATTAGGGGTAAAAAACATTCCTAGACAATGATAAAATATAAAAATCAAAATTCTAAATTTGTATGCCCTAATAACATTACCTCAAAATATATAAAGCAAAAACTGACAACATTATAAGGAGTAATCAAACAACTGAATGTCAGAGAGGGAATTAGTAACTCATTTCTCCCATTAGTTGATAACTCAAACAGATAGAATGTTAGTAAAGATACAGAAGATTTCAATAAGACTATAAACAGCTTGATCTAGTTAAAAGATACAGTAACCTGCCCCACTAAAAAATAGTATATATACATTCTTATCAAGCGCTTATGGATCATTTTTGAAAACCGACTGTACACTGTTACATAAAGTAAGTCTCAACAAGTAACAATCGGTCAGTATCATACAAACTACCTTCTCAATGTAATTATGATAGGAATCGATAACTATGAATACCTTTTTATAAAACCCACCTATTTGGAAATTAAAAGTCTATTAATGCAACTCATAATATTAACAAAATAAAGGAGGAAAACCACATGATCATCTCAACAGACGCAGAAAAAACATTTCAAGAAGCCCGTAGCAGAGATTATGATCAATCATGAAAAGTTGGAAGCATTCTCTTTAACGTCATCAAGAGAAGCAAGTCCTATATCACTTTGCCTAGTTCACGTTGTACTGGATACTCCAGCCTGTACTATAACACCATAAACAAGACTGTTATTACCTGCAAAGTGTGTAATCAACCATATAGAAAACCCAAGAATATCTACAGATAAACTCCCAGAAATAATAAGAATATTCAGCAAGTCTTCTGATTATAAGATCAGTATACAAAAAATAATTACATGCTTATCATTTGCAACAAACAATTTAAAATGTTATTTTAAAAAATATATCATTTATAAAAGTAACCAAAAAAACCCCTATATGGTACCCAATAATGAATCTAACAACAGATATAAAAAGTCTTTATCATGAAAATCATAAAATATTATCTAAAAATCCAAAAGAAAACCAACCAAATAGAAAGATGCATGATGTTCAGGAGTGAATAGATTAAATACAAAGATGTCAGTGGTCCCCAACATAATATATACATTCAGTTCATTTCAGTAAAAATCTTAAAATGTTGCGAGAGGGTATGATTTGATGTCTGAATCTAAAATTCATATGCAAGAGTAAAGGAGCAAAAATAGCTCAGACAATTTAAAGAAAATCAGGAGAGGGAATTACCATGTCAGTTATCAGACTTATCTGAAAGCTAAAATAATCTATTGTAATTATGAATAGTTATTGAGTGCTTACCATGTGCCAGACCGTATTAAGAACTTAAGATGTAGTAACACATTTAATCCTCAAAACAACTCTATGAATTAGTCATTATTAGTGTCCCCTTTTTACAGAAGATGAAACTGAAACACAGAGAATTTAAGTGCTAAAGGTCACATCGTACCAGTGGTATAAGGCAAACTGATCAATGGAACAAAATAGATTTCCCAGAAATATCCATATCTGCATATTTATATATATATATATATATACAAACACACATATATGCATGTGTGTATACACATATGTATATGTGTGTGTATCCAGTATATTATATTACGCTGAGATAGATGGATGTGGATAGATACAGATACAGATATAGATACAGGACTGACTATGTAGCAGAGGAAGCGTTACCAATCAGCAAGGATAACATGGACAGTCTAAGAAATTGACAAGAAAATTGTTATCCAAATGGAAAACACAATTAAATCACTACACCAATCATAAAAATGAATTCAAGGTGAGGCATAAGATTGTGAAATGTTTAGAAGAAAATAGAGGATATCTTTAGGACATTAAAATAATGAGGAATTTCTTAAATAAGATACAAAAAGCAAAATTACCCAAAAATTGGATAAATTTGACCAAAAATGTGAAAAATTTCTCTACTCAAAGATCACACCAGTAAAATAAAAAGAAAAGACACAAACTGACAAAGAATTAGTATCCAGAATACAGAGACAAAACCTACCAGTCATTTTAAAAAGGTAAATAACCCTTTCATTATGGGTAAAAAAATGAAATGACAATTTATAGCAATTTATAGACAATTTATAGCAGAAGAAATACAATTGGTTCACAAATATATTAAAATATATACACTCAACCTCACTAGTAACTAGAAAATTACAAATTAAACAATTAGATAATATTTCACACTCATCGAATTGGCCAAAAATTAATGCCTGAAAATACCAGATTTTGATGAAAATCTAGAGCAATGACAACTCTTTTGGGCTACTGGAGAGGAGTAAATCAGTACATTGATGTTGGAGAGCACTATGGCAATATGTAGTCTAGTTGAGAATGCCCATTCCCCATTATCCACACTTTTCCAGCTAAAGATCCAGAATGGGACATGTAGAAGAATGTTTATTAAAAAGAAAAATTCAAAGTAATCTAAAATCCTATCAATGGGAGAATGGACAAATGCTACAAAGCAGTGGAAATTAAAATGCTAGAACTACATCTACCAAATGAATACATCTCAAAACATAATGTTGAGGGGCCGGCCCGTGGACAAGTGGTTAAGTTCGAGCGCTCTGCTCTGGAGGCCCAGGGTTTCACGGTTTCGGATCGTGGGCACGGACATGGCACCTGTCGTCAGGTCACGCTGAGGCAGTGTCCCACACGCCACAACTAGTAGGACCCACAACTGAAATATACAACTTTGTACTAGGGGGATTTGGTGAGAAAAAACAAAAAAAATACATATCGTCAACAGTTGTTAGCTCAGGTGCCAATCTTTAAAAAGAAATAACTAAAAAACAACATAATGTTGAATTTTTTTAAGCCATCTACAGAAGGGTACGTACAGTAAGATGCCATTAATGTGAATTTAGAAATCTTGCATGATAACAACATAAAGTTATGCATGGAAATGATAAAAGGATAATTGTCTCACATTGTATGATTACATTTAAACGAGATTTCCAGAATACGCAAATCTATAAAGATAGAAAGTAAGTTAGGAGTTTCCAAGGGCTGGGGGGAATGAGGCACTTAGTGTGTGATAGCTAAAGGGTATGGGGTTTCTTGATTGGGTGACGAAAATGTTCTAAAAATGATTGTGGTAATAGTTGCACAACTCTGTGAATATACTAAACACCATTCAACTGTACACTTTGAACGAATGAATCATATAGTATGTGAATTATATTTCAATAAAGCTGCTATATTCCAAAAAGAAAAGGACATTGGTAACCTCTGAAGAAGGATGTTGGGGAACAGGATTGGGGAAAGAACGCAGAGGCTCCAATTTTGTAATGTTTTATGTCTCCTATAAAAAATCTGAGGAAAACGTGGGATTAAGTTTTTATAAGTGATAGGTGGAATGTGCAAAGGTATTCATTATGTGTTGTTTACATTTTATTTGTGTTTAAGGTATGTGGTGATTTAAAAGGGTATCTAGGAGCTAATACAAATAGGATCTTATATCTGTGGACTGTGAAAAAGACAGAAGCATTGAGGACGCTGTGCATGTTCTGGCTTTCAGTGATGATGTGGAACCGAAGAAAGGGAAGTAACTAACAGGTCAGGGAGGGTGGAAGGAGAGGCGGGGAAAGGTGGGAGGAGGAAACGACAAGAGAAGGTGGTGGACGGGAGGAGGCTGTTTGGAGAGGCTGGCAAGTGAATAGTTAATTCGATTTTCAGAGTCCAATTTGAAATACTTATAAGATATCCAGAGGGAAAAGCCAAGGAAATAGTTGGAGATGTAAGTTTACAAATTTTGAGTTACGCAGAAGAGTCATAATTTTCTGTTTACCAAAAGAAACAGGAAGTATTTTCATATTATGTGTGTGCTTTTCAGACAACGTTTTAAGGAGCTAGTTATCCTGAACCGGTATCTCAGCAAAACGGAAGAAGCACCAGACAGGAAGGCTGCGTGAGGACGAGACTCAGGAGGGAAGGAATGAAAATACACAACCCCCAATGTGGGCTGAGAGAGACAGATAAGTGGAATAACAGGAACCTAAAGAGGATTCAAGGAAGGAGCCTGCCTTTATCTGCAAGCCCAGAGGAAAAGGACTCGGTCAAGGGCCACAGGGAAGCCTTTGCAGGACGCCATCCTTGGCCATGTAACCAAAGAGAAACTTGGTCAAAGAAGTACCAGGAAACAGAAGGTTTCAAAACAAAGCTCAGCAGCCATGGGCTTCCTTCTCCTAGTGGGAGATCGCCTGGCTGCTGTTCATAACTGATCCTGACAGTTAATGGGTTTGTGAATGTGGCGTGACTTCCCTGAGCCTTGCGTCCGTCCCGTATGTAGGTAAAGGATAAGGCTATCTCCCATAGAGGACTGTGGGGAGGCTTCAACGGCACCGCAGATGTGACGGACTTAACACAGGCTGCTTCTGATATGAGGTATTCAGTAAATGTTTGTTCTTTCCTCAGGCCTCCACATTTTCTCATATTTTTAAATAGAGATACATTATATTTTTATGACAAATTTTTGTGGTTTTGAAACTCTATCCAGATGTCTAGCCCACCAAAAGTGATGTGATAATAGGCTTTCTTCTATATGTATACAATATAGATATTTTTTATTTTTGTAATGCAATTTGTTATTGAGCTATAACTGACATATAACATTAATTAGTTTCAGGTGTACAATGTAATGATTTGATATATGTACATGTTGCAAAATGATCACCACAATAAGTATCTAGTTAACATCCATCACCACACATAGTTTCTTCTGATGAGAGCATTTAAGATCTACTCTCGGGGCAACCCCATGGCCGAGTGGTTAAGTTCACACGGTCTGCTGTGGCAGCCCAGGGTTTCGCCAGTTTGGATCCTGGGCGCAGACATGGCACGGCTCATCAAGCCATGGTGAGGCTGCGTTCCACATGCCACAACTAGAAGGACCCACAACTAAAATATACAACTATGTACCAGGGGTCTTTGGGGAGAAAAAGGAAATAAATAAAATCTTTTTTTAAAAAAAAAAATCTACTCTCAGCAAATTTCAACTATGCGATATAGTGCTGTTAACTATAGTCGCCATGCTGTGTGTTACACCCCCACAACTTATTTATTTATAACTGGAAGTTTATACTTTCTGACCCCCTTCATCCATTTTGCCCACTCCTCACCCTCCACCTCTGGCAATCTCCGTATTTCCCCAGATCTCCACATTTTCTTATCTACCCCATTTGACAGAAAAGAAATCTGATGCTGGTAAGTCTTAGAGCTGGTAAATGTGGAGCCAAAATGCAAACACTAGTTTTCCGATTATAAATCTCACCTTTTTCCCACTAAACCATGAAAATCTTGCATTTCAACTCCATATTTTTAGAAGCTTAAAAGCAGAGCCCTGTGGGAGGACGTGAAGCATTTTGAGTCACAGTTCACAGATAACATTTTGGAAAAGTTTAATTGGAGTGATTCTGAGTTATCAGTTTGGAAGTAAAAAGTGAGAGAAAGACTAATGCAGAAATTTGTCCATGTGGTCCCAAAATATATTCGATATTTGCCAAGATTTTGATTGTTTTACTAAGAAGCAAGGAATAAGTAAAAACAGCTTATTTTTCACATTCACAGATGAACACTCAAGCAATATGCAATTGATGACAAGCTTTTTCTTATGCAAATATTATTTCACTGTGAAATCATTTCCATAAACGCAAGTGTGAAATCCTTCAGGAAACTGAAACAGAACACAGTTCAACTGTTACATGTGCCTTACTCTCCAGGTTTGTTCCTGAAAAGAGAATTTTCAAATATATTTTTCTCTCTGACTTTCATTCCAAATTTGAAGATACTTTCTCATTTTTTCAACTAACATACATATTTTCAGTTACAGACTGTGTCACAGTATGAATGGCACTGTTTATCACTATATAGAAAGGAGCGAACATGACCCACGTTATAATTAAAACCAAGAGTCTTGGAAAGGTGCTTTGTAACAGCAACTGTTGTATTATGGTGATTAAGTTTATGGATTTAGGATTGGCTATCACCACCATTTACTAGCTGAGTGACTTTAATTAAGTTACTTAAAGTCTTTAAGCCTTAACTTCCTTAACTAGCAAATGGGGATAATACCTACTTAATGATATTGTTGTGTTTATAACATGAAACCACAGATGTAAGGTGCTTCATCCAATAAGTGCTCAATAAGTAGCAGTAGAAGTAGGAGGAGGAAGATTGATAGTGGTATTAATTGTTGTAGCAATATAGGAACAGCAGTAGCAGTAATAGTAGCAGTAACAGAAGTAATCTATTTAAATGGATTCTTAATATTACAACCATCTGTATACTTGAGAGTATCTATGAAATGATTCTGAAAGAACAAGAGGACATTTCTCAAAATCCCTCCTCAATAGCCAGTCTTTGTGTTTGGATTTCCCACTATCAGAATCAAGGGGTTGTATTTTCAGGAGACCAAGGGTAAAAGGTGAGACCCTAAGCACGTGAAAAATGAGAGGAATTTTGAGGATGTGCTCCTGAGAGGAAGTAGTGAGAAGAAATAAAAGGGGAGGCATGAGAGGAGAACGCGAACTGGGTGGAGGGTTGGGCCGTTCACGGGGTAAAGGAGAAGAGAGAAACCCCCGGAGGCGGGGTAAGCTAAGGACTTTTAAAAATAAAATCTCTCATTTGTTTTGCTGCTGAATTTGGCCCAGCAGGGCACACAGTGGGATCCCTCCTGGTGACCCCTAACTGCTGGAGAAAGTTAAGTTCACAACTAAATTCTTTGTGTGAGTAGATTTTCATAGCAATTAAGGAAAGGGCAGAGTTTTACAGAGATAGCAGGCACAAACTCAAAAACCAGCCTCAGAGACCTTGAGGCAGACTTTGAACTTCTGCAGAAGGTGGGATGGCCATTGGAGTCCAGCCTAACTAGATCTTAGCAGAAGGGAGACAGCTAACATCTGTTAGACGTTTGTTACCTAAATTCTTTTTGCTTCCCCTTCATCACCATCACTACCACATCTAACCTCCCTTGGCTAACTCCTAGTCACTGTTCAGATCCCAATTTTAAAGTTACCGAAGGTCTTCTCTGACCCTGCCATGTCCAGATTAAGTATACCTGTCCTACTCTACCATAGCACCCTATACACTTTACACACCCCTGTCATAGCACTTTTCACAATTATAATACATGATTCATTGGCTCTTTCCCTATAAGACTTTAAACTCTCTGAAGACAAGAACAGTGTCTATCTATGTACACCATTCTATTTCTAATGCAGAGCACTACACTCAACACATAACAGGAACTCAGTAAATCTTCTTCAAAGAGAAAGTAAGTTGAAGAGGGAAGGATAAAGAAGGAGGGAGACAATGCCCAAAGCATGACACACTTGCCGTTTTTTAAAAAGACAGCCCAGTTTGGTTGGCCATGGTAGAGGAGAATCTGAAATCCAAATACTGACGCAAAGCAAAGTTTGTTCATGACACTCTCCTTCTCCATTTAGGACTGATTTTTCAGAGCCAAGACTATCGGGAGGAAATGTTTCAGGGATCTGACCACTGTTTCTAAGGAATGTACTCTTTTCCAACTTCAGTCTCCAGATTATTCAGTTACTCTGAGAACAAAGACACTAGAAAATACAGTTAGAGACAAAGAAGGCAAAGAAATGTCTCCCCAACAGTGTGTTTTCCCTCCTCTTGTAAAGGGCTAGCCTAGCCGGGCAATGGTCAGGCTCTCTTGGGTTACAGGTCTAGAGTTAGATCAGGGTCATGGGGTTTGGGAGGCCCAAGATTGGAGCAGCAGACAAGGATGAAAACAATAGTAATGCCACAGTTCAAACTGCCAAGAAGGGATCTCAAGGGTTTCAGGATCACAGAGTATTAATTCCGAGTATAGGCTGAGTTTAGCCCAGAAGACTAGAAAGTGAGTGTGAGCAGACTTTTGAAGGGAAGAAAGGAGCACATTATTTAAATATTATTAAACAACATTTAATAGTGGATATCGTTTAAAATACACAACTACTTCAACCAATAGCATGTGCAGCTTGCTTTTGAGAGCCAGCCTAAGTGTGGTGTGTGGACGAGTCTGTCCAGTTTCAAGCGCTCGAGAATGGAGTGAGTAATCACTGCTCTTTGCTCAATCCTTCATTCCCCAGATCTGGATATGCTCCCCTGAAGACAGCCTTGAGTACGGGGGTTCTAACTACACTCTCTCATGGCAGGCAAAGGTGATTATGCTTGCAGCGGAGGCCGGGGCAAATTCCAGGGAAGATTAAGAGAAAACTCACCTCTCCAGTTGAAAGCCAGGGGCAAGGGAGATAGAGCCCAGCTCCAATGCTAATAAACATACACGAGACTTCTAGTCATGGTTATTAGCAAATGGCGTCCCCAGAAACAAAGCTAATGACTTAAGGGAGTTGTATTGCCAGAAAAAGAAAAAGTAAAAAAACCCAGGCCCAATGAAGAAGGACCCACACTTTCTCAGTTTCTAAAGCAACCCCAAGGCCCAAGTATTTGTACCAACAGAAAGTGGACTGCTTTGTACAGACTCCACATCATCCCAAGTGCCACACTCAGATGGCCCTGAAAGGCACTGGACAAGCGCAGTCCAGCAGTCAGAACCTGAGACAGCCAGATCAGCTAACCAAGGAACTCACTCAGCTGCCAGCAATGAGGTGACTAATGGATGCGTGTAAGATCCTGGGACCCCATAAATTATCAGCAACGGAGGGTAGGAGCTCTGAACCTATTACCAATGATGGCTCTTTTCCTGTATCTATTCTCTAAGTGGGAGGTTTTTATTGACGTTATTCCAATTTTCCCTCCACAATTTTGTACCAGATGTGTAAGAGTGTTTATCTTTAAATAGTGGGTTGCAAGACAGTGAGCTGACACATGTAGACAAGAAAAAGACTGAACTGGAAGAGGAATGGAATTCTCCCAGAAATCCTGTTCTCTAATCCTGAATAATATCTCCATAAAAACTCTTTTGGACGCAGAGGCAGAATATGACTTTGGGGTAGGCTGCTTAAGGAAGTGGTGTATATTGTATAGAAATGATGTTTATATGATACGGTTAGATCGTCTTAGGTGGGGAATCTTTAAATGTATGAGAAAAAAGAAAGACGTCTCGTTGTAGGAGTCTGAGGTGGGGGTCTTGTGGTTTACCCAGGTCAGACTCCTTTACCCAGCTCTGGGGAGGCCCTATCTGTACCCTAATCCCGTTGCCACCCACGTGCCCAGAGTGGCAGGACTCCTGACAGCCGTTTTTGTGCAATGTGACCACTCCCCCAAACCATGCTGGATTGGACCAAAAGTGTACACCTGTCCCAAGCTGACTGCTGCTCAGAAGAAATCGGAAATGCAATCAAAAGATTCCCACTTCGGTGTGGCTCCATCCTGAATGGAGGAAACACAGCCCCAGGGTTTGACCGTGGCCATGCTTTCCACTGGAGAAAGAGAAGCAACAGAAACCAGTCTACAGACAGAGGAATGAGCAAGCACTACAGACAGGCAGAGGCCAGCACGGAGAGACCTGTGACGGACTTCCATTCCCCAGTTCTAGTTCGAGCCGTAGGTTGCATCCCTGCCCTTAGACTTCATGAGACACTCTCTTATCTTTAAAACAAAATCTCCCTTCTTTGCTTAAGCTGGATCAAATCAATTTCTGTTATTTGCAACCAGCAGAGTCCTAAGTAATAAAGAGATTCATCCCAGGATTTGCGATACTCCTTTTTTTGTATAGACAACCCCCATTTCAAGTGTTTTCTGTCTACAGGAATGATCTGGTGATGAACGCAGACTGACTGAAGACACAGAATGAACACATGGATCATTAATTAGATCATGATTGTGTTCTGACCATCTTTATCCCAATCTATTTTGGTCATGGCATTATAATTTCCTCAGGTAGTCACACTGTAAAAATGGGTCTCAATTTTCCCCAAAACTACCTTCCTTAGTGCTGACATGAGGAAAGGGTGGGGTTTTGGTGGCTAGGAATAGATGGCTTGGGTCCCATGCAGCCGTGCACTTAGTTCAGTTCTTCACTGATGTCTTGAGCAAGTCTGTCTGCTTCAGAGTTGGATTTCAGGAGCTGCACTTCTCCCAGGAGGAAACACTCTAGGAAATTTATTCTGGGAAGATTGAAGATGGAATCTGTGAAGCAGCGTGGAACACAGAAACCCAGACGGTTGTGAGACTATGGGTGGAGCAGGAAAGATCAGATGCCTCTGAAAACATGAAGGGCAGAGAGGTGCTCTTATTTCTGCCTTGGAAGGTGTTCCACACTGCCAGGCTCTGAAGCGAGAGGAGACGTTGGAACAGGAAAATCACTCACGGGGAGTCAGGAGGAGGAAGAGCACAACGGCATAGGACCTAGGAAGCAGCCCGGGTGAACTGGGAAGACTCAAGTCTACAGGAAGGATTCAGCCTCTCAGAAACTCTTGCCAAGGAGAATCCGGAAGGGAATTATTTCACATGTGTAAGGTGTCATTCTTTTTAAAAAATTTTTCCCATCCCTAGAACTCAGGGACCAACTCAAAAAAGAAAAATGTGAGGAATTCTTGTGCCCTGTCTGATGAGGTCAGCATCTGTTTACTGCTTGATCTTTATCAGGTGGTGGGATAAACATTTGTATAGGATCTATGTGTTTCCTTTTTAAATTATTTTAATTTAGCAATTGTGTATTCCAGGAATTAAAGAAGTTTAATTATTGAAGCAGAGAGGGTGTTTTTTCCAATAATTTTGATTAGATTATCATGCAGTTGAGGAATTGATGAAGAATAGATGTTGAAGTGTTAATAACCTTTCCTTGGTCAAAAGTAAAAATGAATTAAATAAATATGAGTCAAAATTAGTCTAGGGAATCAAAATTAGATCTGTTTTTAAACATTGCCTGTAAATATTATAATACTGACATTTAAACACAAATATGCATGAACCTTCAACATTATTTCCAACTACTTACCTGATAAATACTGACTCAAGAAATTGCTGTGCTGAATTCAGTCAATTACCTTTAGGTCATCTAGCAACAGTTTAATCATCTTTGTGTGGCTTTAGCTTTTAAGTGCAAACACTGTACTTATTTTCCCACACGCAGTACAGGCATACCTCAGAGACATCTCAGGTTCAGTTCCAGACCACTGCTTCGCAATAAAGTAAGTCACACGAATTTTTTGGTTCCCCAGTGCATAAAAGTTAGGTTTAGACTACACTGTAGTCTATTAAGTGTGCAACATTATATCTAAAAAATGTCTAAGAGGGGCCGACCCCGTGGCCGAGTGGTTAAGTTCGTGCACTCCGCTTCAACAGCCCAGGGTTTCACCAGTTTGGATCCTGGGTGCAAACATGGCACCGCTTATCAAGGCCATGCTGAGGTGGCGTCCCACATGCCACAACCAGAGGCACTCACAACTAGAGTCTACAACTATGTACTGGGGGGTTGTGGGGAGAAGAATTTAAAAAAAAAGAAGAAGAAGAGAATGGGCAACAGTTGTTAGCTCAGGTGCCAATCTTTAAAAAAAAAAAGTTTTATCAGGAGATTGCAGCAATTCAGTCACATCTTCTAATTCTGGTTCTCTCGCTTTATCCACCACCTCCACAGTTACTGCCTCCACTGAAGTCTTGAACCCCTCAAAGTCATCCATGAGGGTTGGAATCAACTTCTTCCAAACTCCTGCTAATGTTGGTATTTTGACCTCTTTCTATGGATCGCAAATGTTTTTAATGACATGTAGAATGGTGAATCCCGTCCAGAGGGTTTTCTATTTACTTTGCTCTGATGCAGCAGAGGAATTGCTATCTACAGCAGCTCCAGCCTTACGAAATGTATTTCTTAAACAATGATCCATGATCAAGGGCTGCAGAATGGATGTTGTGTTAGCAGGCATGAAAACAATATTAATTTCATTGTACATCACCATCAGAGCTCTTGCATGACCAGTGCACTGTCAATGAGCAGTAATATTTTGAAAGGAATCTTTTTTCTGAACGGTGGATTTCAACAGTGGGCTTAAAGTATTCAGTAAATCATGTTGTAAACAGATGTGCTGTCATTCCAGGCTTTGTTGTTCCGTTTATAGAGGACAGGCAGAGTAGATTTAGCATAATTCTTAAGCGTCCTAGGATCTTCAGAATTGTAAATGAGCTTTGGCTTCAACTTAAAGTCATCAACTGCATCAGCCCCTAACAAGAGAGTCAGCCTGTCCTTTGAAGCTTTGAAGCCAAGCATTGACTTCTCCTCTGTGGCTATGAAAGTCCTAGATGGCATCTTCTCCCAATATAATGTTTCGTCTACACTGAAAATCTGTTATTTGGTGTAGCCACCTTCATTAACGATCTTAGCTAGTTCTTCTGGATAACTTGCTATAGCTTCTACACCAATGTTTGCTGCTTCACCGTCCACATTTGTGTTATGGAGATGGCTGCTTTCCTTAAACCTCACGAACCAATCACTACTAGCTTCAAACCTTTCTTCTGCAGCTTCCTCACCTCTCTCAGCCTTCACAGAACAGAAGAGAGTTAGGCCCTTGCTCTGGATTAGGCTTTGGTTTGAGGGAACATTGTGGCTGGTTTGGTCTTCTATCCAGACCACTAAAACTTTCTCCATATCAGCAATAAGGCTGTTTCACTTTCTTATCATACGCGTATTCACTGGAGTAGTACTTTTAACTTCCTTCAACAACTTGTTTGCATTCACCACTTGGCTAACTGTTTGGTGCAAGAGGCCTAGCTTTTGGCCTATCTTGGCTTTTGACCAACGTGCCTTCCTCACTAAGCTTAATCATTTCTAGCTTTTGATTTAAAGTGAGAGACATGCAACTCTTTCTTTCACTTGAACACATAGAGGCCATTGTAGGGTTATTAACTGGCCTGATTTTAATATTCTTGTGTCTCAGGGAACAGGGAGGCACAAGGAGAGGGACAGAGATGGGGGAAAGGCCCGTCAGTGGAGCAGTCAGAGCATGCACAACATTTATTGAAGTTCGCTGTCTTATACGAGCACAGTTCATGGAGCCCCAAAACAATTACAACAGGAACATCAAAGATCACTGATCACAGATCACCATAACAAGTATAATAATAATGAAAAAATTTGAAATATTGTGAGAATTACCAAAATGTGACACAGAGATATGAAGTGAACAAATGCTGTTGGAAAAAATGGCAAGGAATGATTTGCTCGACCAGGATTGCCACAAACCTTCAATTGTAAAAAATGTAATACCCGTGACGTGCAATGAAGCAAATCACAATAAAAGAAGCTATGCCTGTATTCTACTAACATATGGTACACTGTGTGATTTACTAGAGAGCTGCTTGCAAAGGAGATTTGTAGAATGAAGATTTCTCAGACGTCTGTGAGAATTCTTCTGCTCCTCCTGTTAAAACATATTTTGTAGATTTCAAATATATTCGTGAACCAAGGATTCTGAGTTTCCATCTTCTATGACTGGATTTCCCAATGTGCCAAGTACTTTTTTATGTTGCTCATTTGAGTAAACCTTTTTGCATCCCCTAAGTTCTCAATGGAATGACACCCTGCCCATCTGTTCTGTCTCTCTCCTCTGTAAGTCCCCTGCTATGTTGCCAAGGCAACATTACCTGCTACGACATCATAATGAACGGTTAGACTTCTGATATCAAACGCAACGCTTGGCTTTCAAAACCACTGCCTTTTATCCTTAAGGTTAATGTTTCTTCTATAGAAGAGACTGCCTGGTGAGGCAGCCAGCATTCTCAGGGGTCATCCTCCCACTGCTTCCCTAGCCAAGAGCTTCCTTTCATATTTAGGAAACCAAGCGCTCTCAGCCAATACCATCCCATGTTTCACCCTGGCAGACTCAGTCTCCCACAAAAGCATCTAGATGTGCTGGGGATAGGAAATCACTGGCAGGAATTCACACCAGTGGTTTTCAAACTTCAGTGTGACTCAGAGTACCCCGGGTGGCATGTTAACAATACAATGTCTTGGGTCGGCCCCGTGGCCCAGTGGTTAAGCTCGTGTACTCGGCTTTGGCAGCCCAGGGCTTCACTGGTTCGGATCCTGAGCATAGACCTAGCACCACTCATCAGGCCATGCTGAGGCAGCATCCCACATGGCACAATCAGAAGGACCTACAACTAGGATATACAACTACGTACTAGGGGGCTTTGGGGAGAAGAAGAAGGGGTAAAAAATAAAAAAAGATTGACAACAGATGTTAGCTCAGGGCCAATCTTTAAAATAAAAATAAATAAAGAAACAAACAAACAATATGACGTCTTGACTCTGCCCTTCCTCGACTCTGATTCTATGGAGTAGAATTTGGCTGCTTTTAAACAAGCTCTTGGGCAGATGTGCAACAGAGTTTGGGAAACGGTGACCTAGATTTTCTAATTCAAGTGCCCCAGGATCAGATAGTTAGTAGTGTTTTTGTAAGCATAGCACTTGGGTTACCTGCATGAGCATTGCTGGGACACTTGATTGAAAATGCAGATTCCTGGGCCCCACCTCCTAAATCAGAATCTGAGCATGGAATCCAGGTGTCTGTGTGTCCACAAGAATGTCAAGGTGTTTGTGACGATCGTAGAGAGACCAACTAGACCTGGATCCAAATCATGGTTCTGCCACCTAAGTAACCATAGCACTTTTTTTTTTTTTGGAAGATGGCCCTGAGCTAACTGCTGCCAATCCTCCTCTTTTTGCTGAGGAAGACTGGCCCTGAGCTAACATCATGCCCATCTTCCTCCACTTTATATGTGGGATGCCTACCACAGCATGTCTTGCCAGGCAGTGCCATGTCCATACCTGGGATACGAACCGGCAAACCCCAGGCCACCAAAGTGGAACATGCGAACTTAACTGCTGCACCATCAGGCTGGCCCCTACTGTAGCACATTTTTAAAAAACTTCTCTGTATCCGTTTCATCTGCAAAAATGAGGGTGATAATATTTACCTTAGGAAGAGATTGTGCACATTAAATAAATGGAAGCCGTGCATTTTGGGCTGCTTCTGAATTAGGCGTGGTGCAAGTAGAGGGGCTATTTAATAGAATTAGGCAAAAAACACCACCTAGTCCCGCCATCATTGCGAGTGATGATGGAATCTTTTTAAGGACAGACAAGCAGGGGGTAACTTCTTCCAACCAAAAGTCATGCTATAAAACTCCAATGCAGTTTCAAGAGACAGAGCAGAGAGCCACAGAAGGGAAGAGATAATTTCAATCATTTCACGAATCTATTGATCCACAAAGTATTTCTACATTTTATAAAAATCCAGATACTAGGGAATGTGTTGCACACACATAATTCCAGAAGGGAGAAAGGTAAAGAACCATGGCCTTGGAGAATTGTGCTTGGACACATTTTCTTCCTCTCTGGATCACACCACCAGCAGAGTATTTGCTGGACTTAAGAAGAACACTCCTCTCCAACAGGCTCTTGTCTCCTGAGCTTAGTCAAGTGAAAAGTCTTTCTCCAGCTGTCATTGACCTTCCAGCTTTCCAGGGCTTCCACCTTCAAAATGCTACTGTGATGGTGCAGCCATAATCAAGAATGAGAATCACTCCCCATGGATTTGCTCTGGGCTCCTCAGCGATTCGGGGACGCAGAGCCCCGGCCGTGGTCCAGTGTATCTGGACTTAGGGTAGAAGCAAAGGACAGCATTCTGATTCCTCTGTTCCCCATTTCAACGCGCCAGGACCCTGCTCAGTTGAAGACTGCTGTTCATTTCTAAATGGCCCTTCTGAAAATAAACAACTCACACAAAAAAAGACTCCTGAAAAGGGGTACTGGTGACCCTTAACACCCATAACCCTTCACACCGATCGACCTCCTCGACTTCAGGTGTATGGAGAACAGAGAGCCTGATGTTGAGAGCAACACTAGGAAGACAATTAAATAATTGGAAAATAAAACCTTTTGGGAAGGGCTAAAGGAAATAAGATATTTAGCCTGGAGAAGAGAAGGCTGAGGAATGACCTAATTATAGGCTTCAAGTACATGAAGAATTAATCTACAGCAGATGGTGACCAGCTGTTTTCAATTCCCATTGAATACAGTACAACAGAAAATTGGCTTAGAGGGTAATATAAAGGATTTAGGATAGATAAAAGAAGGAATTTAGTGGTTTTTGAGGGTCACAAAGGTTAAGAGGAGATAGGCTCTATTACTTAGGGAGGTGACAGCCTCTCCTTGTCTGGGGTTTCCTGCTTTGGATCGGTTTGTTGAAGTGCACTGAGGGGGAAAGAGAGGTTTCTTCTGTTGTGGTGAAGGCAAGACCTATTCTACAACTGTTTGTCACACCTGTGCGTTTTATTCCGACGGGTTCTCATGGTTGTATTTCTATTTTACATAAGTCATTATGATCACCCCAAGTGGCATTTATCAAGTGCCAAGTGTATGCTGGGCATGGTAAAAACAACTACATAGATTCTATTTTTCACCCTTCAAACCTTTGCCATTTGACAATTAAAAGCATTTATTGAGTACCCTCTGAGGGCCAGGCACTGTTTCAGGCATAGGGGAATACCCAGATGAATGTGATGTGGTTCTCAACAACAGTGGAGACAGTGTATGGAAACAGCAATACATTTGCGCACACACATGACTGAAAAAAGATTTCACAGAACAGTACTTTACTACTATCTTCTATGCTATTCTATTCACTTTCTTGAAACACTGGTCTACTCCACTAACCTGATTTTACAACTCTCTAATTGGTCACGACCCAGAGTTTGAAAAACACTGCTGTGGGGACAGGGAGCAGCTTTGCTCCAGGCCTGAGGGACAAGAATTCATATCTTTACCCCTCAGTCAGAAGGCAAAAAGTAGGATGTGGGCCTAGGCTAAGAGAAATAGGCCAAGGATCTCTCAAACCTCTACATCCTAAACTAAAAGTGTGTATTTATGCTCCAGCCCAAGTCACCAGGTAGAAGACTATGAGGACAGAAGTCCTAGTGGGTAATCAGCACGCTGGGATAAAGCTTGTTGGATTGTCCTCTAGGCTCTGTGTATCCATCCGGGTGCTTTGGAGAGAGGAGCTGACTGATGAAGATTAGGGAGACCCTGAGTCCCAACAGATGAGGCATATTCGAAGTTAAGAAGACACTACACGTAGAGGGAGACTCGAGACACAGAGGAGGGAATATTGAGTCCCAGTCCCAGCTGGGTCCCTAATTAGTCAGTGGATCCAAGCAGGTCACTTAATGTCTCATGAGACAAAGCAGCAGAATCAGCTGCAAATGACTGCAGACACTGCCAGCCCTGGTGGCTGCTACAACCCAGAGGTCATTCTCCCTCCGCACACAGTGAGGGGACGACTGCAGGTGTGTTAGTCACCCTGACCTGAAATAACAACACTGTCGGTCAGCATTTTCTCCTACTACCTGGGAAGCCTTCTCTTTAAAGGCCAGTCTTAAGGCTGAGTGTAGAACTTTCTGGAATGAAGGCAAGAGCAAAGGCTAATTACGAGGGCTGATTGGTTATGAATCAGGGAGTTGCAGGCAAAGAATATGAGCCCCAGTTTCCTCATCTGTAAAGGGAGAGAATCATACTAATAGTAACAGGAGCAGATTCTGGCTCAGGGCTGGACCGGGAAGTCAGACAAGCGACAGTATTGCAATGCCAACGTCCCTGCTTTGTTTTAAGATAACTGCCAAGTGACACCTGGTGGGTCAGAGGGTGGGGAAAAGAACATGGTTGTGGCAGCTGGGCAGTTCAATGGGAAAAAAATATAAATATAAATACACACACACAAAAAGTATATATATATATACACATATACACACACATACATATATATTCATGTATTCAAATGGGATAATTTACTCAGCCAAATCTTGATTCCTACCCTCAGAGAACTCACAGATGAGTAGAGGGAGACAGAGATGGAAATGAATAACTGAAACAAAGCATCTTGTAGACCACGATAGAAATATGAACAATAGAAAATGGGAGCATCGAACTCTCTAGTCACAACCTCCTATATTTCCAGTTCACTTCCTGTAGTACTGGCTCTCAGTCAGGGGCTGCATGGCACCTTCTCTCCAAGGGGACATTTAAAAATGTGTTGCATAATTTCAGTTGTCAGATGTCTTAGTTCATTTGTGCCGTCATAACAAAATACCACAGAATGAGTAGCTTGCAAACAACAGAAATTCATTTCTTATAGTTCCGAAAACTGGAAGTCCAAGATCAGAGTGACAGTGTGGCCAGGTGGCGGCCCTCTCCCAGTTGCAGACTTCTCACCATGTCTTCACATGGCAAAAGGGGCTGGGGAGTTCTGTGGGGCCTCCTTTGTAAGAGCACTAATCCCATTCATGAGGGCTCCACTCCCACGACCTAATCAGCTCCCAAAGGCCCCACCTTCTAACACTCACATTGGGCATCAGGATCCCAATATGTGAATTTGGGGGGCACAAATACTCAGACCATAGCATTAGATGACAAGGGGATCCTGCGGGCATGTTATGACTGAGGGTAAAGAATGCTAAATGTCCTGCAATCAGTGGAGCAATCCCACTCAAAATGCCAACAGCTGGGGCTGGCCCCGTGGCCAAGTGGTTGAGTTCGCGTGCTCTGCTGCAGGTGGCCCAGTGCTTCGTTGGTTCAAATCCTGGGCGTGGACATGGCACTGTTCATCAAACCACGCTGAGGCAGCGTCCCACATGCCGCAACTAGAAGGACCCACAACGAAGAATATACAACTATGTACTGGGGGGCTTTGGGGAGAAAAAGGAAAAAATAAAATCTTAAAAAAAAAAAATTCCCGACAGCTCCCTCGTTGAGAAAATTCTCTTGCAACACCATTCCAGCAATTCCTTGAGCCCACTGAGACCCCCAAGCTATTGACTCTACCACTTTGACATTCAATAGATACTTATTGAACACCCAATGTATAGGCCAGACTAGATGCAGATAGGCTGCATCCTGGCCATCACGGAATTTACATGGCAGTAGGGGAGGTAAAAATAGACCAGTAAACATAAATAAACAATATAACATCACATGGTGGGAAGTGCTTTGAAGAAAAATAAAGTAGGGTAAGGGGGCAGAGAATGATTTAGGAGAGGGGTGACTATTTTAGATAGGATGGTCATAGAAAACCTCTCTATAGACATTTGAATAAAGACTTGCATTGAGTAGGAGAGTGAACCACATAAAAATCAGTGAGAAGGGCATTTCAGGCAGAAGGAACAGCAGGTGCAAAGTCTCTGACTCTGAAGTTTGTCTGGCAAGTTGTAGGAACAAGGAGGCTGGAGCAGAATGAGCAAGGGGAAGAACGATAGGAAGTGAACATGGAGAATTAGCCAGTAGTTGGTCATGTAGAAACTTGTAGGTCACAATAAAGACTGAATTCGATATTAAATATGATGGAAAGGCCTTAGAAGACTTTAAGCAGGGAGTGACACAATCCCACTTAAATGTTTAAACAAGCAGTCTGTGGAAAAGAAACGGAAGGGACAAGGGTAGAAGTGGAAACCAAATTTAAAATGCCAAAGAGAGCACCTGATTAGCGGAATACATGTCATGTGCCTGCACCACAGCAGCCAGGGATGGAGAGAGCAAGAACCTGGCTTCCAAAGTGGAGGGTGAGTCGTGACTCTGCCAAATCTCACATGATGGCAGAATGTCCCCCAAACAGGAAGTGGGATCAGATCCTGAAATGACAAATGTCCACAACACGATAGACTTAAAAGGACTTGGTGACTAGATAAGGCAGAAAAGAGACAGAGAAGTGTACGGTGACAGCCAGGGTTCTGGCATTGGGGGTTGGGTAGATGGTGGTATTATTTATTCATCAAGGTAAGCAACACAGGAAGTAGAGCAGTTTTGAGGGCAAAAGTGTGAAGTTCCCTTTCAGTCATGTTAAGTAAGTTCAGAAGGGATGACACACATCTGGAACTCAGGGTATGGCTTAAGTGAGAGATACAGATGTGGAATCCTTGGTATTTAGGTGATAATTAAAGCTGTAAAAGTGAAGAAGACCTCAGGGAGAGTGTGAAGAAAGAGAATAGGAGATTTCTGAGTTCGGATGCTAGAAAACACCAAAGTTTAAGGGGTAGGCAAAGGAAATGAGAAGAAATAGTCAGAAGAACAGGAGACCGGAGAAAAAAAGAACCAGGGCCTTGTCAATAATGACAAATGCTCTGGAGAGAGCACCCCAGGAAGTCTGCCACAGTGCCTTGTATTTCCCGTAATAGAACACTTAACATGCTGTGTTTGAAGTACTTGCCTGAACCTCCCCCAGTAGCCTGTAAGCACCGTGAGGCCAGGAACTGTGTCAATTTTGGTCCACCGTTATGAACCAAAGGGCCCAACATTACGCTTGACTTATAGTGTCATTAAATAAATATTTGTTAAATTACCAAATGGATGACTGACCTGCGACTAAGCAGTCATTTATGGTCTTTGCCAGAGCATTTGCAGTGAAATGGTGAGATCAAGTCTAATCACAATAGGCTAAAACGTGAATGAAAAACGAGAAAATGGGGAAATCAAGCATGGAACTTTCTTCAAAGGAGGATAGGTAATTACAAGGTGCTCTAGTGTTTAGGTTGGTTCATTGTTTGTTTTCGTTTCTCTTTTTTAAAAAGAAGGGTGGACTTGAGCATATTCCTTCAGTGAGTAAAAGACTGGAGACGGGGAGGGGTTAAAAAGGAAGAAAGGGAAAATCATGGAGCAAGCTGTCTGAAAAGGTGAGAGGGTGGGATGGAGAGACAAGACAGAAGGGATAGTGGTGAACTAAAGAAAACGCAACTCTGATGCTTGAGGGAGAGAGTTTGCGTGGAAAAAGACAAAGGTAAGTTGATAGCTGTGGGGTCCAAAAATAGCAGGAATTTATGTTATCTATACTTAATTTTATCTATACTCTAGAAGACAAGGTGCAGGAGTTGAGGCCAACTACCAAGTTTAGAGAGACCAGTCCCCACAAGAGACCACTCTCACTTCTGACACTAATTACAAATATGGGAGGTTCCCCAAACCTCAGTCTCAATAATTCACTAGAAGGACTCGCAGAACTCACTGAAAGCTGTTGTACTCATGGTTACAGTTTATTACAATGAAAGACTACAGATTAAAATCAGCCAAGGGAAGAGACACATAGGGCAGAGGCCAGGAGGGTTCAAAGAGGGGACTTTAGTTGTCCTCTTCCCATTGAGGCATTGGACACATTTCCCTCCCAGCATAGATGTGTGACAGTACGCACAGAGTAAGGCCAACCAGGGAAGCTCACCCAAGCCGCTGGTGTTCAGTTTTATTGGGGGTCCATCACATACCGCCCATGTTGCTGACCTTTGGTCCAGCCCTTCCTGGAGGTCAGGCTATTACTGTCAGTCTGCAGTCCCTTCCAGAGACGAAACTGATATGCTGTGGTCCCAAGCCCCCAACACAAATCACGTTGTTAGACTTTTGGTGGCTTAAGCCCCCAGGAAAACAAAGACACTCCTATCAGGTATGACATTCTGAGCGCCTAGAGGTCACCTCCCAATAGCCGAGGGTGAAGGCCAGACCTCTCTTGGGGTAAAGTTAATTCTTCACTGCACACAGGTAATATGCTGATAAAGTGTGGAATGAAAAGAAGGACAGGAAGCTTGAGAAGAGTAAGGTCTCAAATAGTTAGGGAACAAAAAGAGAGTCAGAGACGGGAGTGCTATGTGACAACAGCATGGAGGCCAGCGGAGATCATTCAGCTTGGTCAGGAAGGAGTATTGACATGGTTGCTGTTCAGACGAGGTTCTCAGAATACAGCCAACCAGCTGTGCATTGCACTTTCTCACACTGTAATACAGATGAGATCCCTGGAGTTGTACCACACAGCGGTGCTGGTGCCTTTAGGTGGCTCATATAACAGGATACCACCTATTCCATAAGCACACCTGCTCCATAAGTCCACCTATTTCATAAGAAACATGGTTTATGGCTTGTCTGCTATAAATGGCAGGTTTAGCCAATTAAGTCCCAAATCACACCAACAGAGACTGACTCAGATCTACGAGCATTTCTTCAGAACCTACCAGGAGCAGCACAGGTGCTAGGCTCGGATTACAAAGATGAAAATTATAGGCTACCCACCTCAAATAGTTCACAGTCTAGCTAGGAAGATAGCACATAAACAACTTGGGGTTTTATAAAGGGAGCACAAAGTTTAACTAAAGAGAGAAAAAATTCACTATGGGATGAGGCATATATGATAAGGTTCAGAAAGCCATTCTTAAGACTGTTTTATTCACTACCATATCGCCAGCTCCAAGCCAAAACTGGCACATACCAGGCATGAATTGTGTGCATTTGTTAAGTGATTGAATGAATGAGCGAAATATTGCTAAACAATTAAATACATACACACATCGAAAATACAAGTAACAAAGACGTATAATTTAAATGTGGTAACATGGTCCATTTCCAGTGTCTGTGCCCAGTCCTCCCTCCCTAAAGAGTGTTAAAGTTCTTAGCCAGGGCTGGTTACATAAGAGTCTGTTCTGATGTGGGACCAGATCTTCCTCCTCCCAAGTCTGGTTTCCCGCTCTCTAATTTACAACTGAGTTCCGCGCTACTCTATTTCTGCTCTGTTATTATTGTTGCACAAGTCTGTACCAGGCAACAAACCGTGGACATGAAACTTCACTCAGACAAGAGGGTTCTGAACAAAGCCCCACTCCAGACAAATATCTTTTGCAAATGTTTTATGTAGCTTATATGAGAGATTTATAAGACACCCTAGATTTTAAGGAAATGAAATACTTTCTCACTTTGCATATCACCTAAAAAGACAGTTCCGAATGCGTACAAATCTTTTTCTGTGGCTGCGCAGTATACTCTAATGTTGATGTGCAAGGGATTGGGATCAGATAGATTTGGCCTAAAATCTTAAATTTGCCACTAAAATAAGGGTAACTTTGGAGATGTTACTAAGTTTTTAAATACGTGCTATAATGATATCTGTCTTAGGCTTGTGTTCTGCCTTCTAAGATTAGAAGGAAAGTAAGGAAAGGCCACCACTCCCACTAAAACAATGAGAAAACATTCTCCAAAAAAAAAGGGAAAAGAGGGGCCAGCCCAGTGGTCTAGGGGTTAAGTTCACACACTCCACTTCAATGGCCCAGGGTTCACCGGTTCAGATCCTGGGTGTGGACCTATGCACCGCTTATCAAGCCATGCTGTGGCAGGCACCTTACATATAAAATAGAGGAAGATGGGCACAGATGTTAGCTCAGGGCCAGACTTCCTCAGCAAAAAGAGGAGGATTGGCAGTGGATGTTAGCTCAGGGCTAATCTTCCTCAAAGAAAAACATGTATTTTTCTTTAAGACTACTGAAGAGCTGTGAATGCAGCAAAGTATAAAATAAATAAATTCCAGAGTTGGATGACCATTCTTAGGTGAGCAGGCATCGGCTGCTTTCATCCTTGGGTGCAATTGTCTAGTCTGGACAGGGATGAGCACAGGAGGGGCGGGTGGAGGTTGCTGCTGGGACAAGGAGAACTGAGGTGGACTAGAATCTGGAAGAGCCCAAAACTAAGATCTAGTCCTCCTTACTTTCTAATTCTCTCACAACAGACTTTGTTTGTGTTAACAGTGGTGTTGGAGGTGGAGGGCTAAGCTGGAAAGCAGAGAGAGAGAGATCTTGTACTCCTACAGCACTGAGATTCCAAAGCCTGCAGGGGGTGTAGGCTGGATCTCATTCTCAAAATAACTGAAAGCAGAGGTGAACAGAAACCAACTAAGGCAGCTAAACACCCCAACCCAGCAAAGTTCCTGATTAAATGATAGAGATCAGCCTCTCACCCAGGATGTCTGAAAGAGGAAAGAAGCAGCCCTTTGAGGGGGACGATATTATCTATTTTAAGCTTTCCTAGTTTTTTATATGCAATGTCTGGCACACAATAAAAAATGTTGAGACATGCAGAAAAATGTAAGCCATTATCAAGAGAAAAAAGTGGTAAATAGAAGCAGACCCACAGTTAAGCTAGGTGTTGGAATTAGCAGATAGAAACTTTAAAATAGCTACTATAAATACACTAAAGAATTAAAAGAAAAATATTGACAATATAAGAGAATTTTAAAATATAAACAGGGGGCCGGCCTGGTGGCAGAGTGGTTAAGTTCACATGCTCCGCTTTGGCAGCCCAGGGTTGGCAGGTTGAGATCCTGGGCACAGACCTATTCACTGCTCATCAAGCCAAGCTATGGCAGCATCCCATATACAAAATAGAGGAAGATTGGTTCAGATGTTAGCTCAGGGCCAATCTTCCTCAAGCAAAAAGGGGAAGATTGGCTCAGATGTTAGCTCAGGGCTGATCTTCCTCACATGCACACACACACATTATATATATATATATATGTATATATATATATATATATAAATGGAAACTATGAAAAATAATCAAATGGAAATCTAGTACTGAAAAATACAATATCGGAAATGAAGGCTTCGTTATACACACTTAAAAATAGAAAAGGCACAACAGAAGAAAGGGTTAGTGGAAATGAGACATGTCATTAGAAATTATCCAAGCTGAAAAAATGGGCAAAAATAACTAAATTTAAAAGAGCAGAGTGTTACAGGCCTGTGGGACAATATTAAACAGTCTACATAGAATTGAGATGACAGAAAGAGAAGATAGAAAGGATGAGGAAGGAGAAATGTCTGAATAAATAATGGCTGAAAATTTTCCAATATTGATGACGTCACTCACAAATCCAATAAACTCAGTGAATCCAAAGCAGAATAAATTAACAAACTATATCTATGCACATGAGTTAAATCAATGAGAATCAAAGACAAAGAGAAAATCTTGAAATCAGACAGAAAAGGAGACACATTACTTTCAGGAAAATAAAAATGAATACTCAACCATGCTAACCCTAGTCAAAAGAAAGCAAAAGTGGCTATTTTAATACCAAAGCAGAATTCAGAACAAAAAAGATTATTTGGGATAAAGAAGGTCAATTCATAATGATGAAGGGGTCAATTAAATAAGACAAATAACAATTCTAAACATGCATTTCCCTAATTATAGACAGCTTCAAAATACAAGAAGTAAAACTTATAGAAAAAAATAGAGAAACTGTACATTATTAAAATGAAAAGTTTTGTGCTCCAAAGGATACCATCACGTGAAAAGATAACCCATGGGATGGGAGAAAATATTTGCAAATTACATATCTCATAAGAGACTAGTATCAAGAATATATAGGGTCCAACTTGATGGCGCAGCGGTTAAGTTTGCAGTTCCGCTTTGGCGGCCCAGGGTTCGTCGGTTCGGATCCCGGGTGAGGACATGGCACCACTTGGCACACCATGCTGTGGCAGGCATCCCACATATAAAGTAGAGGAAGATGGGCATGGATGTTAGCTCAGGGCCAGTCTTCTTCAGCAAAAATGAGGAGGATTGGCAGCACTTAGCTCAGGGCTAATCTTCCTCAAAAAAAAAAAAGAATATATAAAGAACCCTTACAATTCAATAATAAAAAGACAAATAATCTGATTAAAATATGGGTAAATTATTTGAATAAACATTTCTCCAAAGAAGATATATAAAGGCCGATAAATACATTAAAAGATGCTTAACATCATTAGTTACTGAGGAAATGCAAATCAAAACCAAAATGAGATACTGCTTAATTCCCACTAGGATGGCTATAATCAAAATGGCAGATGATTACAAGTGTAGGAAAGGATGTGGAGAAATTGCTAGTGAGAATTTAGAATGGTACAGCCACTTTGGAAAATAGTTTGACAGTTTCTTAAAAAGTTAAACATAAAGTTACCATATGACCCAGCAATTCCACTCCTAGATATATACCCAAGAGATTTGAAAATATATGTCCACACAAAAACTAACACTTGACTGCTCATAGCAGCATTATTCATACTAGCCCAAAAGTGGAAGCAATCCAAATGTCCATCAACTGGTGAATAGATAAACAAAATGCGGTATATCCATACAATAAGTGTATTATTCAGGCAGAAAAATGATGAAGTACTGATATGTGCTACAATGCGGATGAACTTTGAAAGTGTTATGCTAAGTGAAAGAAAGCAGACACAAAATGCCACCTTTTATAGGATTTAATTTACATGAAATGTCCAGAATAGTGAATCCATGGAGACCAAAAGTAGATTAATGGTTGAAAGGTTCGGAGAGAATGGGGCAGGGAGAATAGAAGCGACTGCTAATGCATAATGAAAATGTTCTGGAATTAGATAGTGGATGCTTGCACACTTTGTGAGTATATTAAAATCCACTGAGTTGTACACTTTTTTTTTCTTTTTTAAGGATCGGCACCTGAGCTAACATCTGTTGCCAATCTTTTTTTTTCTCTTCGTCTTCTCCCCAAAGCACCTGCAGTACACAGTTGTATATTCTAGTTGTAGGTCCCTCTGGCTGTGCTTGAACTGTACACTTTAAAAGGGTAAACTTTACAGTCTGTAAATTACATCTCAATTTTAAAAAATGATAGAATTGTGAGGCGAATTAGAGAATCCACAATGGTAGTCAGACATTTCAATCTCCCTCACTCAATAGTTGATAGAACGAGCTGATAAAGAAGCAGCAAGATTAGAGCAGCCTGGAGCAACAGTGTCAAACAACTTAACCTCACTGACATTTATGGAGCACTGCAATCAAAAATAGCAAAATATCATATTTGAAAAGAAAAAGAGTCTCAATGACCTCAGTGTCCACCTTAAGAAACTATAAAAAGAAGAGCAAATGAAACCCAAAGAAAGCAGAAGAAAATAAATATTAAGATTAAAGCAGAAATCAATGAAACAATACCCATGGGATGGGAGAAAAACAATACACAAAAGTCAGTGAAATCAAAAGCTAGTTCTTTGAGATGAATAAAATTGATAAATCCAGACTGATCAGAAAAAAAGAAAAGACAAATTACTAATATTAGGAATGAGAGCGATTATATCATTATAGATTCTACAAATATTAAAAGGATAAAAGGGAATATTATGAAAATCTTATGCTAAAATTCAACAAATGAGATGAAATAGACAAATTGCTTGGATGACACAAACTACAAAACCCCTCTCAAGAAGAAATTGATGACCTGAGTGGATCTCTGTCTACTAAAGAAATTGCATTCATAGGTTAAAATCTGCCCACAAATCAAACTCCAGGCCCAGATAACTTCACTGGTGAATTCTATTAAACATTTAAGGAAAAAATGGTACCAATTCCACAGAAACGCTTCCAGAAAATTTAAGTGGAGGAAATCCTTGCTGTATGTGGCCAGCATTACCTTGATAACAAAATCAGACAAAGACATTACCAAAAAAAGAAAACTATAGGCCAATATCCCTCATGATATATGTGTAAAAATCCTTAACAAAATGTTAACAAATTGAATCCAACAATGTAAAAAAAAGTGCAACTGTCTTTATTCACAGATGCCTTCATCTATATAGAGCATTCAATAAAATCTACTAGAAAAGCTACTAGAACTAATAAGTGAATGTAGCAAGGTAGCAGAATATAAGATCAATATACAAAGATCAATGGTATATATTAGCAATAATTAGAAATTGAATTTTTAAAACACCATTTAAAAAACATCAAAAAATGTGAAATATTTAGGGGTAAAAGATATGAAAGACCTACACAACGAAAACTACAAATCATTACAGAGAGAAATTACAGAAAACCTAAATAAACGGTGAAAGATATCTTGTTTATGAATTGGAAAAATAAATGTTATTAGGATGCCAATTCTCCCCAAACTGATCCATACATTCAAACAATCTCAATCAAAGTCCAACCAGGCTTTTTTGGGATACAAATTGACAAGCTGATTCTAAAATTCACAAGGAAATGCAAAGAACTTAAAATAGCAAAAACAACCTTGAAAAAGAAAAGAAAATTTAGAGGACTAACCCAAGTCATTTCAAGACTTATTATAAAGCTCTATTAGTCAAGACAATGTGGTATTGTCATAAAGATCAACAAATAGATCAATAAAATAAAATAGAGATTCAAGAAATAGATCCACACATATATGAACAACTGATTTTTCACAAAGGCGCAAATGCATTGTTTCAAAGTAAATTTTCAATAAACATTTGTAATAGTAACAGTATCTTGCACTTCTTAATATCACCTCGAAAGAAACAAAGAGAGAGAGAGAGTAAGAGGCACACAGTTGGAAAGAAAAAAGTGAAACTGTCTTTATTTGCAGATAACATGATTGTGTACATAGACAACCATAAGGAATCAAAAATAAACTACTAGAACTAATCAGGAAATTTAACAAAGTCACAGAAGGCAAGGCCAATACTTAAAAATCTATTGGATTGCTATACACTAGAAAAATTTGGAAATTAAAAATACCTTTAAGAGGGCATAAAACACAAAACGCCTGGGAATAAATTTAAAGGAAGACATGCAAAATTTCTATGTTGAAAACAGTGCTAAGGGATGTACCAACTTCATGGATTGGAAGACTCGGTATTAAGATACCAACTCTTCTCAAATTGGTTTATAAATTCAACAAAGTCTCCATCAAAATACCGGCAGGTTTTTGTGTGCAAACTGACAAGATGATTCTAAAATTTATATGGCAATGAAAGGTACCTAGAATAGACAAAAACATGTTAAAGAAGGACAAAGTTGGAGAATTTCAAGATTTACTCTAAAGAAGCAGTAACTCAAAAATTTGGTGTTGAAATACAGATGAACAAGCAGATCAAAGGAACAGAAAGGAGAGTCCAGAAATAGACCCATTTACTGTCACTTGATGTTTGACGCTGATGTCAATACAGATCAACAGGTTAAGGAAGGAGTTTTCAATAAATGTAACTAGAGCAACTGAATTATCTGTATGGGGAAGAAAATGAGCCATGGACATTTACCTTCCACTACACACAAAAATTAAACAAATGAATCGCAGACCTAAATTTGAAAGATAAAAACTCTAACGGTTCTAGAACAAAATATCTACACAATCTTAAAGATCTACACAACCATAAAGATTACTTAGACAGGATACAAAGGCACTTGTCATATAAGAAAAAATTGTACATTGGATTTCATTAAAATTTAAAATTTTTCATCAAAAGACACCATTAACAAAATTACATGACAAGCCACATAGGAGAAAATATTTGCAATAAATAATATGATACATATAATATTAGCAAATATAATATATAAATATTATATATATACATAGACTCACACCCAGAATATATAAAGAACTCCTACAAATCAATAAAAAAGAAAACAACCAATCAAAAAGATAATGTGCAAAAGTCTGCTATAGACATTGCCCAAAGAAGATACCTGAATGGCCAATAGACATAATGAAAGGTCGTCAACAACATTAGTCACTAGGGAAATGCAAATTAAAGCCACCATGAGATGCTACTATATCCTCACCAGAAAGGCTCAAATGAAAAAGATTGAAAACGCCAAGAGTCGGCTAGGATGTGGAAGAACTGGAACTCTCACACATTGTTGATGAGAGTAAAATAACATAACCTCTTGGGAAAATTGAAAGTTTCTAATAAAGTTAAATACCCACTATCCTATCTCATAGGCTTATTGGGAAAACTAATAAATGACATGATGATGTAAGCACTTGGTTCACGGTAAATTTTCAATAAGCATTTGCAGTAGTAGCAGTATCTTGCATTTGTAAATATCTCCTCCAATGATAACTAAAACTTTTCTGACTGCCCAGAGTGTTGCTGTTTAACTGTTTCCTGACCACCACAGGTCGTTATACCGGCAGAGTGGGAAATTTGAGATCCTAAGTCAGTCTGCATTTGGGTAGACAATTATGGAAACTGGAACATCTAAATAAGTAGAACCAGTGTCATGACAACAGTTAATCAGTGAATTCGATGTATAAAGAAGAATGCATGTTTTTCTGTTAATTTTGATGCAGTTGTTTTGGTGGATATCAAGCATCTAACTTTTAGAGTGTTTTTACTTACCAAAACTTGTGTCAAGGACCCACTCCCCAGAGTATGCTCAAGAATGGGACGAAGGCGTAAAAGTCAGTGATATTTGGGGGCAGGGGCGGCCCTGTCGCCGAGTGGTTAAGCTCGCGTGCTCCACTTCGGCAGCCCAGGGTTTCACCGGTTCGGATCCTGGGTGCAGACATGGCACCTCTCATCAGGCCATGTTGAGGCGGCACCCACATAGCACAACCAGAAGGGCCTAAAACTAGAATGTACGACTATGTACTGGGGGGCTTCAGGGAGAAGAAGAAGAAGAAAAGAAGAGTGGCAACAGATGTTAGCTCATGTGCCTCTTTAAAAAAAAGTCAGTGATATTTGCTTCACATGTTACTTGGTAAAAAAAAAAAAAAAATTCACATTTTGACGCATTCAGATGGTCCCCCATGTCAACATATCTGCATCAAAATTTGTGCTTCCGTTCCAAAAGTATGCTGATAAGCCTCCACGGAGATTTACACTTTGTTACACTGTCCTGGTACTTAATAGAAATGCTTCTGCTGAATTGTGCTTGTCCAGTCCCTCTGCCTTGCCTAGAGAGATCCTTCAAGAAGCAGTTATTCAGATTCTCCCTATGTGTTTATCAGGGATGTTAGTGGAATGTTGTCCACTTTAGGAGGCACTGTTGGTACCCCACCCAGAGCTGTTCTCCAGGCTAGGGCACCCACCCGGGCAATCCATCCTTAGCTACCATGCATGTCCAAGCTGTACCCTTCTCCAGAAAACTGCTCTCACCGGCAAGAGTCTCCTCATCTGGAGCTGTCTGGGGGACAGCAGACCGCACCCTACCCCAGTGGCAGGACATAGCCAATGACCGCCAGATGTAAAGATGCAAAGGCCAGCCTCCTTGCCCCCAGGCAGGACAACTCTCAGGCTGCCGAGCCCCTCATGGGACCAGGCTGCCTTCAGCTGAAACCACCTCTTTGCTGGGTTCCTCCTCTGCTCCATCCTACTTCCCTCACTTCCTTCCAGCTTTCTTCTGAGAATTCTCCTTCACTAAATCATTTGTGCAGGAAACTCCATCTTAGACTCCACTTCTAGGGACCCGAACCTGAGACAGCCACTATATCATACAGTAATATCATACGCTAGGAGTGAGAGGATGGCGTTTTCCTCCTAGGTTTCAGTGCCGGGAAAAATTATGCTCCTTCAAAGTAGATTCTTTGTTTTTATCATTAACCCTCTGAATCTCCTAACTGAAAGTACTGTTTTTTTCTATTTTGGTTGCCATGAATCTTAGAACCACGTTTTCAACCCATTTCTATTATAGACCTGTCCTATACTATGTATTTCTGAGTAGCAACTTTAGATCTCAGCTTTATTTTACTGCTTCATGTTTTTTTCCTCTTTGTCATAATCCATCGATCGATATATGCTTTGGAACTAGATGGAATATAAACTTTAAAAGAAGTCACAGTCAGTTCCCTGATTCTTGTTTTGCACTCTGTATGAGACATCGCTGTTCCAGGCCTGCCCAGCTGTCAGTTCCCCTTCTTCCAGGTACAGCACTCTCAATTTTCCTTTTGGAATTGCAATATCTGAATTCAGTTCTTGTGGTTCAGCTATGCTCATTCCAATCCCTTATTCCAGGAGGCGGCCTGGCCTGACCAATCACGGATTCAAGCATCACAGTTCCCTGATTCCTAAGGGGGTCTGGGAACAGGAAAGTATAGGATCCAATTTAAGCCATGAGGTTCAATTCTGGGACTTCTGATGAGTTAATGGGGAGAGAACACCTTTCTTTTCCCTCAGTTCCCTCCTGCGGGTGCTGAGAAAATACAGCGTCAGCTTGAGGTGATTGTCAGCCTTCCATCCTTTCCCTACAAGGGTGAGCTGCATGAGATGGGGCTGAGGCTGAGAAAAGCAGAGAAGAGGGAAGGAGAGAGGTCTAAATGATGTCAGTTGGGCCCTCCTTCTTTTCAGTTACATGCTCTATTTCCTAAATCCAACAAATTGGATTTCTCTTACTTGCAACCAAAAGATTCCTGACCAATACACTAGCCATTGTGTATAATAACAAAGGCATGGAATTATAAAGTTATTTTGACCGTTAAAATCTACAAGGGACAATGGCTTTTTCTTGTGTAACTTGTTCTAACCTTCAAAAGGTCCAGGGATAAAAAGTTGTTTACAACCTACGTTTTAAGGCTTTGTGTGTGTCTCTCTTCCTTGTTACACAAATTTGAGAGCTGTGCTATACACTTCCTGGGAAAGTAGAATTCTTACAGCAATTGTTCCAGTTAGAATTGATTTTACAGCGTTCAAAATTTTAACAACAGTTTTCTGAGAGAAGAGTGACTTTGGGTACAATAGAGGATGTAGTTGAAAACTTCAACTAATGGGCCCAAGGGCATATCTTGGTGAAGAGAAGCATACATTTAAGGAGGGGTGATGACTGCTCCAGTCTCGATTTTCAAGGAGGACTAACGCATGGTGTTTCACCATCATGTTACACAGTCTCCATGGCTGCTTTGAATGGTACTAAAAGCTTTACCATTTCTATATTTTGTGTTCTCTGCTCATAAAGCCTTTATAGCCTGAGAATCAGAACCAAACACTTGGGCACTTTTTAAGGCTTTTTTCAGCTCATTCTTTAGGTGCTTGACCTCAAACTCGGATGGCCTGGGTTTCAAATCCATCACTACTATCCACTAATCCTGCGACCTTAGGAAAGGTATGTGGTCTCATCACGCTTAAATTTCCTTCTCTGTAAAATGTGGATAATCATGGCACCTGTCTCATAAGACTAAATGAGTTACTCTATCCAAAATGCTAAGAACAGTGCATAGCACACAGAAAGCACACAATAAATGTTAACTTTGAAAAGTATTAGTAAACTCAACACTGGCTTAAGGAAAACATAGCGGATTTTCACACAATTGAGAAGTCTTTGGCACAGCTGGATTCAGGAGGTGTAATGACATCATCAGAACCCGCTGTCTCCCCACCTCTTGGTTCTACTTTCTTCCATCTTCAGTGTCTGGCAGGCTTTGCTCCAGTCAGCCCCATACAGCTCCAGGCTCACCTCCTACCCGCACAGGGTAAACACACCAGCTGTCTTCCATGCAGCTCAAAAGAAGGGCCCAGAATTGAATCACATTAGGCCACTTCGGGTTACATGCCCATCGCTGTAGCCAGAGAGGATGGATATGATGCTCTGATTAACCCCTAGGTGATCCTTGAACCTGGGGTGGAATCAACTTACCTGGAACACATGTGCAGGAAGGGCAAGTGGGTGTATCCCCAAAGAATATATGGATTCTGTTACCAGAAGAAGGGAATGGATACTGGGCAGGTACAACTACACATGCCAATTCATCATTCGTGTACGTTTTTCTTGATTGATGTCTAATCACTGGAGTGGGAGGCTGCTTGGCTCCAATCAGCAGTGCTACCCTCATGCGTGAGGCAGAGTTTGATACTGGGGCCTGTCGTGGGTTGGGTTACCAGGATGGTGATTAGGGAATGCCTAAGGGATCAACACTGTGGAAGGGAGAAGATGGAAGCAGGTTAAGGCAAAGGGAGACGTCAGGAGTCTGAGTGGCAGCCTGAGCTGACACCCACCACCACAACCACAGGGAGCTCTGGAGCCATGGTGGCCCTTCACAGTAGTCCCAAGTTGGGGCGAGAGAGCCTGCCGTTATATCTGCCATCTATTAGTCACTAGATGCGTGCCACACTGGGACGGGGTGAGATCTTGGGCAAGGCAGCTCTCCTCAGCTGAGACAACTCCTAAAGGGGCTGATGGGGAGGGCTGGCTGAAGACATTACTCCCAGAAGCAGGGGCACAAACCCATTCTTCCTGAACGGGACTGGGGCAGTACATCAGAGACCACCACGGGGACACACAAGCAATGGTGGAGTGACAAAACTTTGTCCAGTTCCCCCAGATGTAGAGGGTACACTACATTAATAATGACTTTGTAAATGTTATCACCTAACGGTAAGAATGACCAGTTAAAATTACAAAGTTGACCAGAGGAAAATTTTGTTCTTTTGGCCCCTAGTGCCAAAACTTCTAGCCAGGGCTCTGCTTGGGGGCAATTTTTGTGGTGGGATCCTGTGGAATTCTGAGTCAGTCATAGATGGCAGCTATCTGGAACCTGGCTACCAATTTCAAGGGAATAAACATGAGCCAAGAGCGTCTGCAACCTGGAGGTATTTGATTCCTAAGGCTGGGGAGTGATGATCGGCTCTCAGGGCTTATGAGTAGAGCCAGCTCTCTGACTGAATTGTCTCTATCTCGACTGACACAGTATTTAGACAGAAAAGAAGCTTAATCTTTCCCTGTAACTCACAGATCTCTTGATTTCAACAGAAAACAATCAGGAACCCTCACAGCACACACACGGGTGTAGAGGGAAGCGATGAGACCTTAAGGCCGCGTTGGAACAACCACACCAAGGTGAAAATAAGCCTGTCTTCCCTTCAGCGTCCAGGTTTGTCATTACCTATGAATCACAGCAGGTGGCAGTGAAATTAATCACAAGAACAATTTTTTAAAGAAGCACTTGGTAAGAGACAGGGCTCGGAAGAAATGAACTTGTATGAGTAAGGAATGAACACCATTATCACTGGCAATGTAACACATTTGAAGCAGTGACTGGTCAGAAGGATAAGTGGGAAAAACATTCAGCGGATGAGCAAGTAAGACATAGAGTGACTAATCCTTAAGACTTTCAGGGTTCATGCATGAAGGTCTATAATAAGGCATTTGCAAATGGACTGCACTTTAGAGGTGAAAAATGATTCAACAGATGACTCACAAATCAATGAACCTGTGGCTTTACCAATATTTAGAATGCATTTTTGTTTAGGACAACGTTTCTCACTCAAGAGGTTTTTGTTGGTTGGTGAGTCTTTTTGTAATCAGAACAATTTAAGGACCTATATTTTCAAGTTGTCATAAATGTTCTTATAATTGCACATGACTGTGCACATAAATCTGCTCAATCAATTCAAAGCCTTGAATTTAAGGAATATAAACTCACCAGCACCAATTTTGAGTGTATGCTATTGAATCAGGATGGTTCAGGAGACATAGAGAAGACTGTAGTTAAAAGGAATTTGGAATCAGACAGACAGGTTCATTTCTCGGCTCTGCCACTTGCTAGCTATGTGGTTTGGGCACATTCCTTAATCTGTCTGAGCTTGTTGACCCATCTGTAAATGGAGATGACAGGAGTACCTATTATACAGATTATCACGTGTATTTAACGAGATAATGTGAGCCAAATGGTAGCACAGAGCCTGGAACATGGTAGCTGTCTGCTACACAGTAGCTCCTACAACTGACACTGCTGTTTTGCTGTCCTTGTTGTTGTTATGTTGTTGTGTTCTTTAACTTTTAACCTTTCACTTTTCAGGAAAATTGTCCCATCAGGGAAAGGAATTAAAACAAAGATCAGTTGTGAATCCTACTTTTTCTCTTTCTTTGCTTTCCCCCAGTGGTTGAGTGAAAGGAAGCTTGAGCACAGGGTCCTTCTCACCCAACAGATCTATCCTAAAGCCTAGGATAGATTCAGGAAACCCAACTGCCACCCAGGGTTTCTGATTAAATACCAGTGATGGGGTAGCCTCATCGTCATGTACCATGTGTGGGAGGCAAAGGGAAGTCCCTTCTCAGTCCTGTACCAGTTGCCAGATTGTGTGGTATAGAGGCTCATGGGCGCTCCACCACCAGCTGGACACCACTCCCTGACCGCTGTTTACCCAGGATTTTTCCTTTCATACACTCCAGATCGGCAGGAAGGAGATCTGTGTGACTTTTGCAGTGTGAGTTACTCTTCACCTCATTTCTTTTAGGACTCCAAACCTTCTGACATCAGCACAACATGGATTATGGGTACCATAAAACAAGTATTGACAACAAATAAATTTTAGAGTGGCTCATGGCAGTCACAGCATGATCTGCATGCCAATTCTGTCATCATTTACTATTTTCGCTGCTTCCTTTCCAGCAAATCCCAAAGCTACCTGTACTGCACGAGTGCTAAAGACTTGTCCAAGGTAAATTAACAAGTAAGTGGCTGAGCCAGGACTAGGCTCATGTAACTGAACAGCTAAAACAATGTTCATTTTTTTAAATCTAGCTTTATTGAGTTATAATTGACAAATGAAATTGTAAGATAGTTAAATTGATCTGATATACATATACATTGTGAAAGGATTCCTCCCATCTCATTAATACATCCGTCACCTCACATATTTGTATATATATATTTGCATGTAAGAGAGAGAACATTTAATTTCTACTCTCCTAGCAAATTTCAATTATACAAGACAGTGTTATCAACTGTAGTCACCATGATACTTTAGAGCCTCAGACCTTATATAGAACAATGTTCTTTCCACCATAGTTAGTTCATTTATTTATTTGACAGGCACAAACATACATCTGTGCTATATGTCAGACCCTGTGCTAGGAACTCAGGATATAAAAGTGAAAAATTAGTTCCCAATCTAGTAGGGAATTATTTGCCCTTTGTTTACTGCCACATATGTAAATAAATAAGTGCAATAAAGTATTTCAGATGCTATGATCAGAGTAAGACTGGGAAATTTGATTTTACCTGGAACATCAGAAAAGGCTTGGTAACAGAGGTGATTCTTGAGTCTTGAAGGATGAGTAAATGATCACTGGATGGATATTTTGTGTGAGGATGACAGAGAACACGTTCTAAGCAGACAGATCAGTTTCACAGTATCATGAGTATGCCCCAAACAGCCTCATGTGTCTAAGCAGCTGCAAACAGCTGGGTATAGCTATAGCCTATATGCGAAGGGAGACATTACATCAAAGCAGAGCAGGGCTAGAGATGGAGGGCTTTTAGTCATCCTGGGAATTTAGACTTTATCCTGTGGGCAGTCAGAGCAATTAAAGGATTTAAGCATTATCAGATTTGCATTTTAGAAGATGGATCTGGCAAAGCAGTAGAGATTGGACTGGGAGGGTAGGGGACAAGAGACAGAGGGTGGAGTTAATTACAACTGCCCAGACTCCAAATGGTGGGGTGGTTCAGACCATGGCAATCGCAGTGTGGTGGAAAAGTAGAGGAGACGCGAAAGATACTAGGAAGTGGAGACGTGGGAGGGAGGGGTACAGTATGGCTTCCAGCATTCTCCTTCGAGGGAATGGATAGAAGTTGGTATCCATTCACTGAAATGCGACTAAAAAAGATGACAGGGGAAATAATGAGATCAATTGCTTAAGGAATAAGTCAATGAAATGTTTAGCAGATAGTTATAAGGATCTGGAACTCAGGGGAGTTCTAGCCTGGAGCTACAGAATTGGGAATAATCATCTTGTAGATAATAGTTAGAGACAGGAGAATTGATGAGATCATCCAGAAAGGGCCTGCAGACCAATGTTTCTCAAAGCGTGATTCTCTCACCACACGCATGAGAATCATCTGCGGAGCCTGTGGAAATGAATTCCCAAGTTCAGTTCCAGACTTACTGAAGTCAAATTGTGAGGAAGAGACTCACTTGGTCTTCTGCATTATGAACAAAACGCCTCCAGAGATTCTAATGCACCTGGAGCTTACAGTTAAACACTGACATACAATGGTGTATTAATTAGTCAAGGTTGTCCAGAGAAAATGGAACCAGTGGGATATGTGTGCGTGTGTGTACACACATACAGATAGATGGGTAGACAGGTTATCTATCTATCTATAGAGATAGAGATAGTAATTATATAGATAGAGAGAGATGTATTTTAAGGAATTAGCATACGTGATAGTGAAGACTGGCAAGTCCAAAATCTGCAGGCTAGGCTGGTAGGCTAGAGATCCAGGGAAGAATTGGTGATGCAGCTTGAGTTCAAAGGCACTCTGCTGGCATAATTCTCTCTTCCTTGGGTAAGATGGATCTTTTTCTATTATGGCCTTCAACTGATTGGATAAGGCCCACCTACATTATGAAGGTAATCAATCTGCTTTAGTCAAAGTCTACTGATTTAAAAGTCAATCTCATCTAAAAAAAAATACCTCCACAGAAACATCTAGAATTACATTTGACCAAATCTCTGGGTACTGTGGCCTAGTTAAATTGGCACATGAAATTAACCATAGCAGGTGAGAAGGGAAAGAAGGGAAAAGGAAGAGAGTCAAAGAAAGAATGCTAATGGGCAACAACACTGAAGGCCAAGCAAAGCAAGAGAGAGCCAAGGCAGAGAAGGGCAAGGAGAGTGACCACAGAGATGCCAGGAGAACTAAAGAAACGGTGCTGCCAAAGCCACACACACACACAGACTAAGAGGTTAAACTGGCCAACAACGTTAAATGACTGAGAAAAATCAAGAAGATGAAAAGTGAAAAAACTCACTGGATTTGGGAAACAGGTATTTGGTGACATGCCAAGCAATTTCAGTGACGCAGTGAAGGTAAAAATTTGACTAAAGTTAAATGAAGAAGAAATCATTAAAAAGCAAACGCAAAGGTTACAACTAGAACTGGTGAGTGGAGAGGATTCTCATAGACTATTAGAAGAAGTATAAACAGCGTGAAATTTTACATCAAAAGTTTTTAATATGATCATACCATTTGACAGACCCATTGTACTTCTAGAAAATTATCCCAAGGAATTTTTTTTTTTTTTTGAGGAAGATTAGCCCTGAGCTAACTATTGCCAATCCTCCTCTTTTTGCTGAGGAAGACTGGCCCTGAGCTAACATCCGTGCCTATCTTCCTCTACTTTATATGTGGGACGCCTACCACAGCATGGTGTGCCAAGCGGTTCCATGTCCACACCCAGTCTCCGAACCAGCGAACACTGGGCTGCCGAAGCAGAACGTATGCACTTAACCACTGCGCCACCCAGCCGGCCCCCCAAGGAATTTTTTTTAAGTGGATTTTTGTTGATGGTGATGGAGTTGAGGGGTTCTTTTTTCTTTTTTTATATTATTTATTTACTTATTTATTCATTATTTATTTTGAGGAAGATTAGTCCTGAGTTAACATCTGCTGCCAATCCTCCTCTCTTTTGCTGAGGAAGACTGGCCCTGAGCTAACAGCCGTGCCCATATTCCTCTACTTATATGTGGGATGCCTGCCACAGCATGGCTTGACAAGCAGTGCATAGGTCTGCACCCGGGATCCGAACCAGAAAAGAGTAACGTGCGAACTTAACCACTGTGCCCCAGGCTGGCCCCAAGTTGAGGGTTTTTAAGAATGTATCAGAAGTGGGGCATCCAGACACAGAGATTGTGTTCTGGCAGGCTTGGCTGTTTAGGGAGAAAGTTATTAGAAAGCGACTCAGTTCAAGGACAGGGTTTTTTGTTTTGTTTGCTTTGCTTTTTATTTTAAAATGAGTCTTTCTGTCTGAGAAGAGTGAAAACAAGACGCCCATGTAATCAAGCACTGACATGATACTCCCTGAGAGACACCGTCAGGGAGCAGTGCGCGGAGCAAGTCCCAATTATGCTCAAAAGCCTTGATGACTCACCTCTCTCTGAACGACGCTTTCCATGATGCCGCCCCAATCTTTTGTTCAGTCGTTTTCCTCGGTACCCACCCACACATGCTCTGTGCTCTAGACAACAGTTACTCATCATCATTCCCAATCGCAGCCTGAACTCCTGCGCCACGCCTCTGCTCTGTTCCTTCCCTCTGGAACGCTTTCCCCATCCGTCTCTCTCCTCAAGTGAGAAGCATCGGTTAATCCCCTGCACTTTACAACAAGCCTGCACCTCTGTGACACTGTCATCTGGCTATACTGCCTTACAGTTGTCTCTGACTCCTCTCTCTCTCATTAATCTTGACTTCTTAGGCTCTTTATAGCCTCATAGCATGGAGCACAGTGCCTTACACATGTTTGTTGAATTTCACGGAAGATTGCATTGGATTGAGGGTGCCAAATCGTGGTACATGCATACGCTGGAATACGTGTACAGTGCACTGATTACTAAGATCATCTCTGTGGCCAAGCCTTTTCTGATGTTCCCAGATAAAGTCAAATTTTCCCAGTCTTACTCTGATCATAGCATCTGAAATACTTTATTGCACTTATTTATTTACATGTGTGGCAGTAAACAAATGGCAAATAATTCCCTACTAGATTGGGAACTAATTTTTCACTTTTATATCCTGAGTTCCTAGCACAGGGTCTGACATATAGTACAGACGTATGTTTGTGCCTGTTGAATAAACAAATGAATTAATTATGGTGGAAAGAACATTGTTCTATATAAGGTCTGAGGATCTAAAGTATAACATGGTGACTCTAGTTAATAACACTGTCTCATATAATTGAAATTTGCTAGGAGAGTCTAACTTAAATGTTCTCTCTCTCACACACAAATATATATATACATATGTGAAGTGATGGATGTGTTAGTTAACTAGATCAAAGGAATCCTTTCACAACATATACATATATCAAATCATCACAATGTATACTTCAAATATCTTACAATTTTATTTGTCAGTTATATCTCAATAAAGCTAGAGAAAAAAAAGAAAATTGTTCTAGGAATTGTTACATTAGTCTACATAATGGAAAAGCACAGAGACACAGCAAAAAATTGCCAAGAGAGTTGAATAATATTTACATTTTATCTTGAACAATCAGCAGGACTTCATCGGGTGGAGAAGTCAGGGAAGCATAATGCCAACCATCTAGGAAGTGTGAAAACACTGAGTAAGTAAAGAAGATGGAATATTCTGGGACTAGTGAAAAGTTGGGTATTGCTGAAGCATTATCCAGAAGGCAGGGGGTCAGCGATGGGAGGCTGAGAATGAGGGAGGACTGATTAGCAGCAGAAACTTGTAAATACAGTTTAAGATCTGATCCTGATAGGTTTCATGGACCATGATAAGAAATTTAGACTTATAGCTAATGTGTAGCAATCACAGATTTTTTTATTGTGATAAAAGACACGTCACATAAAATTTACTATTTTAACTAGCAGTCAGATTTTAAATATAGGAGTCACACGGTCAAATCTGATAAGCTACTAAAAGAATCTCAAGATAATATTATTAAAATATGAATTATAATATAGTATAATTTCTAAGTCAAAAAATAAAAATATCAAAAGTAAAATGAATAGCTCAGAGGTGTACCAGAAATGGGGGCGTGCTGCCAAGAGCCCTTCAAGGAAGGATGCACTGCCCAGCTGCAGGGTGCGCAGTCAGCAGACAGCCCACAGCTGTCAGCCACTTTGGAGTTGGCCTCAGCTACAGAGAGCCAACCTGCCTGAGGACATGCACTTCCCGGGTATGTTAGTTAGAGTTAGTCATATATATATATATATCATATATGACTACATATATATGTATATATGATCATATATATGTATCATATATGTATATGATATATGATATATAGAGACAGAGAGAGAGATTTATTATGAGGAATTGGCTCACATGATTATTGAGGCTGAGAAGTCCCATGATATGCCATCTGCAAGCTGGAGGCCCAGGAAAACCAGTGGTGTAAATTCCAGTCCAAATCAGAAGTCCTGAGAACCAGAGAAACTGATAACATAAGTCCCAGACCAAGTGCAAAAGACCAACGTCTGGGGCCGGCCCGGTGGCGCAGCAGTTAAGTTCACACATTCCACTTCAGTGGCCCAGGGTTCGCCGGTTCGGATCCCGGGTGCAGACATGGCACCGCTTGTCAAGCCATGCTGTGGTAGGCATCCCACATAGAAAGTAGAGGAAGATGGGCACGGATGTTAGCTCAGGGCCACTCTTCCTCAGCGAAAAAGAGGAGGATTGGCAGCAGATGTTAGCTCAGGGCTGATCTTCCTCAAAAAAAAAGACCAACGCCCCAACTCATCCAATCAGGCAAAAAGAGTGAATTCTCCCTTCCTCCAAATTTTTGGTCTGTTCAGGCCCTCAGCCGATGGGGTGATGCCCACCCGCATTGGGGAGGGCCATCTGCTTCACTCACTCCACCAATTCAAATGCTAATCTCACTCAGAAACACCCCCACAGACACACTAGAAATAATGTTTAGCCGAATATCTGGGCAACCCATGTCCCAGTCAAGTTGGTATAAAAAATTAACCATCACACTGGGGCAATGTCTCAGTCACTGGGGCTTCTTCAAAATCTTTAAATTGCATTTAAGATTCTGTTCCATAATGATTAGCAACAAACAAAAAGTCCTTGCTTTCATGAATCTTAGAGTCTATCGAGACAGAGAAAATAACACATACAAATATATAATTGCAAACAATGATGAGTACTGTGAAGGGACAGCTCACTGGACATGGCAGACTTTGGTGGCCCCAATGAACCACACCTCCTGGTATTTTGCCCTTGTGTAATCCCCTTCCACGTTGACACTGATTTGGCCATATGATTAATTTTGGCTATTGGGACATCACATACATGGTGCAAGCAGAGGTTTGATGAGTTCTTACTCAGTGGGACTAGACCTTTTGGAATGTACTTTCTTAGAATCTACTTGCCATTCTGTGAAGAAGCTCATCAACCACATGGTCCACGTGGAGGATAACCAAGGGCCCCAGCCAACCACCCCAGCTGAGCTCCCAGTAGGTAGCCAGTATGACAAACCAGCCTTGTGACTTTCCAGCTATCCCAACACCTCAGTCAAGACCACATGAAGCAGGAGAACCACCAGATCAACCAAAAGAATCATGGGACATAATGCCCTGTTAGTGTTTAAACCACCAAATATTGGGGTGGTTTCTAACACAGCAATAGATAACAAAAACGCAAGGCTATGAGAACAAAAATGGAAGGTCTTTTCCAGTCTGGAAAATCAGTAGGCCTTTCCAGAGGAATTGATGATTTACATGGACTCTGAAAGAAAAGTAAGAGTTATCTTCCAGACAGAGAGAGCAGTATGCAAAAAGGCCTGGAAGAAGATACATTCAAAACCAGAATGAAGGTCATTTTCTTACACATCTTCACCTAATTATGGAACATATAGGAAAGCAAACATATGTGTACACACATATTCTATTTATTTTATACAGCAATAGTACATTTAAGGAGATGAAAACCCAAAACTAAAACTGATATGTCTATTCTTATTACTACAGCCTTGCTATTATGAGCCATCTGTGACATGGACACATGGTGCTGGGACCATCTGTAATGTTCCTAATCTAATGGTTTAGACGGTGACTCACACTCTCATTAGGAGATATTAACACCTCAAAAAACATTTGTTGGAAATAGCAAAGTACTGATCCCTTCAGATACTATCAAGTGGCTATACTTTACGGCACATAAGAATAGGAAGAAAGGAAGCTAACACTCATTGAGTCTGTTCTATGGACCAGGACATTTATACATTCTTTGGATACCTTCTCTCATTAATCATCTCAGTAATCTCATGAAGTAGGTATTATTCCATTTTACTTATTAAAGAAAATACGGCTTTTAAAGTTTCATTAACTTACTCAAGATCACACAGCTCCAAAGCAGCAGAGCCAGCATTTAACCCCAGGCTCTGTTTCTAACCTCTATGATACCTACAGTAGCTGTTGTTGGTTGCCTCCCCTGCACCTACTTTCCCCTTCCTTCCAGATTTTTGTTCAGACGTCCATATCCTCCTGGCGTGTTTTGCCACACTGCCAAGCAATTTTCCAGTGCTCAGTGCACATTAACTGAGACACCTGGAGATAGCATCAGATCCCGCAGGTTAAGGACTCAGTCCCACCAGACTGCCCGCACTTCAGATGCCAATCAGAAGTTCCAGGGGCCACCTGTACTGCTGACTGACATGCCATAAATTGAAGTTCCCAGGACCCTCTTCTTGGATCTGATAATTTGCTAGAAGGGCTCACAAAGCTCAGGGAAACACTTAGAATTACCCTTTTATTTTAAAAGGATACTGCTCAAGAACAACCAAAGGGAACAGATGCACCCTCGGGGTGCATCACCTTCCCAGCACCTCCATGTGTTCACCAACCCAGAAGCTCATCAAATCTGTCGTTGTTGAGGGTAAAACTGATACATCTATTCTTGTAATAGAGCTTAATCTGCAGCACCTCCTCCCATTCCTAGAGGCTGGTGGCTGGGCCTGAAGTTCCAACTTTTTAATCAATAGACTTTCTGGTGACCAGCCCCATTCTGAGGCTATGTATGGACTCCACCTTAGGTCTCCTCATTAGCATAAACTACAATGTGGTCAAAAAGAGGCTCCTTATAAATAACAAAAGACACTCCTATCACTCAGGAAATTCCAAGCGTTTTTGGAGTTCTGTGCCAGGAACAGGGACAAAGACCAAATGTATTTCTTATTGTACCACACCTCCTCATGAAGCCAGTGAGATTCAAGGGCGGGCCTCTTTGTCTACAGCAGTATTTCTTAGCGGGAGGAGTAACTGCCAATTGGGGCTGGCCAGTTCTTTGCTCGGCAGGACTGTCCCATGCATCTTAGGATGTTTCGCATCCCTGATTTCTTCTGCAATCATTCTAACAACGCAAAATGCGCAGCACGCACCTGCATGCCAACGCTCTGCTTAAGAATGACTGGTCCTTAGGAAGTGAAGAGCCTCCTGCCAGTGACGGGTCGGGAACTTACCCAGTAGTTAGTAAGCCAACCATTGATGGAATTTCTCTGCCATACGGAACAGTCCAGGAATGGGAATGCAGCTTGGGTCAATGAGATGAAAGGGGAAGTGTGCTAGGCAGTTCTCTGAAGCGAGTATACCTGGAAGAAACAGCTTGTTTGCCCTGGACTTTTCTTGTATACTAGTGAGAACTGTCACTGCCAGCCTGAAGATCAAGCCCAACCCTGGAGCTAGGCAGAGCTGAAAAGCTCTTAGAAAGGCAGCTATGAACAACTGATCGCTCACTCATCTCTAGTTTTTCAGTTGAATAAGCCAATAAATCACCTTTATTCCTTAAGTCAATGAAGTTAAATAGTAAATCCCAAATGTTGGGCTTTCTGTTGTTTACTGAGACAAATATCCTATCCGATGATGCGGGGTCGGTGAGCTGAGGAGTCAAAAGAAAGATTTCTTGGACCCTCAAGCTCTGGCAGTAGTGCTCTTTTATTTAGACCATAGTGTGGAATAGCATGGGGACAGGACCCATGGGCAGTAAAGAGCTGCTGCCGCTGCTGCCATGAGGACAGGACCCATGGGCAGGAGGAGCTGCTGCTGCAAACATGGGTGGAGAGTAAGGCTAAATTTAAGGCATAGGTATGTGAGTTATCTCTTTACAAAACAAAGGAAAGAATATGGAAAAAGAGTTGGTAAAATGGTATCAGTGCCGGTAAGGTCTGGTTATTGGGTGGTCCTATAACTTTTGGCTAAGAATCAAACTGGATTAAGTAAATGGCAGAAGCCACTTCTTAAATATTATCTTTAGCTAAAGACAAAGGAGGATCTTGGGGGAGGGGGTCAGTTACGTGAGGCTGCCAGACAGTAAACAACTTAAGCCCTTGCCTTCCCCGTTAAGAGTTTCCAGAGATAAGGCCATCCCGCCTTCCTCCTGGTGCAGAGAGGGAGACACCCCCAACAGATGGAGACTTCCTTCACAAATGCAAATGTCTCTCATCAAAGGGCAAGCAAATTCCACTCCTCTGAGCCTCCTTCTCATCTGCAGTTTTCAAAAGTAACCAGCCCAAAATAATCCTCATCATCCGATATGGTATCTATTTTTAGGCTTTTACGTCCTACTATCTCTACTTAGAGTAAAGAACATGCCCATTTGGCTAGTGGCAGCAAAGGGCAGCACAAAGGCACAGATTTCAATTTCAATACTTTCCCAATTTTTTGTTCTCTACTTCAGCTTTTTTTCTGCATCTGCCTTCCTGTTCCTCCCTCTTCTCAATAGAAGAGACATTCGTTTTTCAGTCCAGGGTGAATTCTGTCACTTGCTCTCTTGGTACCTCCTCAGAGGTCTCTCTCCATCGTGCATCCTCCCTCTGTCTTGACTCTCCAGTCTCTCTCTGTCTACAGCTCTACACCCAAAGCACATACTATGCCCAGACCTCTTCCCTCAGTAACTCAGCCCTCACCTAGACGAACACACTTCTTTTCTTAATTAATTTTTATTCTTTTTAATTGAAGTATAAGTAACTTACAATATCCTATTAGTTTCAGGTGTATATCATGGCAATTCAGTATTTATATACATCACAAAATGCTCACCATGATAAGTCTAGTCACCATCTGTCACCATACAAAATTATTACAATATTATTAACTATATTCCCTTTGCTGTGCATTACATGCCCGTGACTTATTTATTTTATAAATGAAAGTTTGCATCTTTTAATCTCCTTCACCAGTTTCACCCACCCCTCCCAAACCCTCCCCACTCTGGTAACCACCAGTTTGTTTCCTGTATGTATGAGTCCATTTCTGTTTTGTTTTTTAGATTCCACATATACGTGAAATCATACAGAATTTTTCTTTCTCTGTCTGACTTATCTCACTTATCATAATACCCTCTAGGTCCATCCATGTTGTCGCAACCTAGGCAGTCAGCTCTTTGACATCAGTCCCAGGAATATTTTTTTGGCCCAATCTCCTCAGGCAAAGGTAATAAAAGCAAAAATAAATAAATGGGATTATAGCAAACTAAAAAGCTTTTGTAGGAAACCATCAAGAAAACAAAAAGGTAATCTATTGAATAGGAGAAGATATTTGCAAATTATACATCCTGTAAGAGGTTAATATCCAAAATATATAAAGAACTTACACAACTTAATATCGAAAAAACAAACAACCCAATTAGAAAATGGGCAGAGGACTTGAATAGACGATTTTTCAAAGAAGACATACAGATGGCCAACAGGAACATGAAAAATGCTCAGCATCACTAATGCGCTTCCTATCGTCTGTGGCACTTCCTTCACAGTGCTTCACTCCTTAAAAGTGCTGTCTTCCTCTCCTCCTCCACTTCCTCATGTTTGCACTTCCCTCCCCCGATTAATCCTTAAATGATTAATATCTGATTTGTGCCCCCAAATTCTCTAAAGAAACTGCACTGGTCATGTTCACTGATTAACTCCTAAATGATAAACCCAATAAGCATTTTCATCTTTCTGGTTTCTAACATTTCTCCTAAATAGATTAATTAATTCCTCCTTCAAATATTGCCCCTTCTTTGTGTCTGTTCTAGCACCCTCTGACACATAGGTTCTCAATCTGGGGTCCATGGATCACACAGATATGGATGGGGGGAACAACTGCATCTTTATTTTCATTAACTCTAACTGAAATTTAACATTTTCTTCAGTTATGATTGTTATCAACAAACCACAGTGGTATGAGCAGTGCTTATGGCTTTGTCACTAATAGAAATACGGATGCTTTCATCATACATACAATTGGTACAAATATCTTGTCATATCATTGATACTCATCCCAACTGCTAACTTATGGTCATTAGTAGACCTCTTGTTAGATCCTGATATTTAATATGTTAATAAAGGAGCACATACATTACTGTAACACAAATTTATTTTTGGAATATTTTAACAACAATTCTAATATAATTTAATTTTTCTGAAATCCCCTGTATTTCATTTTGTACTTTAAAATCATTATTCTGAGAAGGCATCATGAGGTTTACCAGATTGCTAAAGGGGTCTATTGCTAAAAGAAAACACCACTTAATATTTCCTGCCTAATTTTTTTTTAATCTCTCTGATTACTTCTTCTCAGTTCAATTTTGAAGCTCGTGTTACAGGACCCATGGTCTCATTTTTTTGGTAGCCTCAAAGCCACATGTGACTGACATTGTAGTAATGGTTTTTCCATCAAGGGTTCACATAACAACTTGGGCATGAGTTTGTACCCTAAGAGGTAATGCTGAAATTCAGCATATAATGATGACAGGCATGTGGTGACAATAGATGACATATGAGAGATTTGCATATCCTAGGCACTGCACCATAGCCCTATGACTTTGATATTATTTTCCCTATTTTACAGACTAAGAAACTGAAGTGCAGATGGAATCAATGGCTTGGCTAGGTCATATGGTCAGTAATTAATGAGACAGTGGGCTTAATATACTGCAAAATGAAGTTATAGGAGAAACTTAAAGATCCAGATGGGATCTCGGGGCCAGAACTTGATGGTAATTTGATTAAATTTGTTAAGGTATCCGAAGTGACTGTCCATCTGAAGGAGGTTTGGTCAGCCTCAGAGGTTTGAAAAGGAAGATCTCAGAGATAAAATTGGTGTTCTCTGTTGCAGTACTACTCAGGGGAGTTTTTCACTCGTCAAAGTCATCAGTACTTGGTTAAGGCCATTGCCCTCAGAGGCCAAACAGATATGCTATGCAGCTCAAAGTGAGACAAGAAGATGTGGTCAGACTGATGAAATGAGAGAGCAATGGAGCTGACGAAAGGCATTAATTAGGAGTCACAGGTTTTCTTCCCTGGAAAGATGGTCCCAAAAGTGAGATGGATGCCTAGTGTTCTCTTAGCTTAAAGTCATTAAATATTTCCGTACACTTTACTCTTTGTCCAGGATAAGAAAAAGCTAGTTGCATGGACTTTACATATTCCCGTCTCTGGGCCAGTGATTTCTCATTGCAATTAGACATTCTGCTTTTAAAAATCAGACTCATAAACTAGGTTAATATGAGTCCATTCCTGAAAGATGGATTCACTCTTGCTGTGCAGAGAAACCAGGTTTCTAAGCCTGATTTACTATATACACCATCCTGTGTGTTCCCTTGGGAGACTCAATATATCCCTTCTTCACGAACATAAAGCGTTCATCACTTCCTTGTGGAGGACAAATACGTTTTTCCTATATATTATATGCTGATGACTCTTAAATTTGTATGTGGAGGTCAGAACTCTCACCAGACCCATATAACCAGCTTCCAGCACTGCCACTTATCTGCTGTCACGACATGAGAAATTATTTAATCTCTTTAAGCCTCAGTCTCTTTCTCTATAAAACAAAGATTTTAAAATTTTTTTAAAAACTATCAGATTTGTTGTGAAGATTAGATGATTTAGGGTGGTTCGTTACACATTTCCAGTTCTATTAAACTTATAGGGAATTTAAACAATAACTGTCAGAGATTCAACAGATAAGCAGGTAGAGGGCATAAATATGTAACCTACAATAGAGGAACCACAAATGACTATCAGACACTTGAAACAGCCTTTGGCCCCAACAACAATACCAGCTATATTGTATTTCCATCTCTAGCTCACATCACCCCCCAAGCTTCAGACTCAAATGTCCAATTGCTCATTTGACGTCTCGACTTGGATGTCTCTGGCATCTCAGTGCAACATGTCCAAAACAGAATCTCTGATTCTCTCCCCTCTTTCCCACACACCTGCTCTTCTCCTACCTCAAGTGCAGTACCCTGTTCTTTAGGCAAAATACCTAGGAATTGTGCTTGATTGTTCTCCTTCCTGTCCTTCCATATACGCTACATCAGTGAGCTGGGCCTGGCTAGACCCTGGGGTCTTGGGTGGTGCCTGAACCCTCCCGGAAGCCAGAAGGGGAGTGACCTGGTGAAGTTCCTCAGGGAGTCAGGGTGGACGCATACTCTCCCTCTTGCCTCACAAAAAAATCCCACCCTTTCTGGCAATTCACGTCTCAAAACTACACCAGCAGAGCAGAAGAGAGAAAAGAACAAGTGTCTTGGGACCCTGATCTGCCCAGATACCCACCTGGATGATTTGGGGTGTCATTCTCTGGTTTCCACGGGCTGGGTGGCATTTTCCTCCTAACCCCACACACGCTCTTAGGCTCTCAGTCGTCCTCTTCTGGCTTCTGGGCCAGCCCTCCTTACACGCCTCCTCTCATAATTTCTGGTCCTCCACTTGTTACCAAATTTCAGGAGCCTCTCCTACGAGGTCAAAAAAGAAACCTAACCATCTCTGTACTTCAGCATTTGTGATATGCAAAGTGCTTTAAAGCACAGGAATCAGGGCAGGGCTCTCCTCTGAGTCCAAGACAGGCTCTGGGCCTGCTTCCTACTTCTTTTCAAAATGCATTCCTTCCCTGTAAGGAGTAGCTGCTTTTGGTGTGTTCTGTAAAGATTTTTTTACAGTTTAGTCCTCTATGACAGGATAATTTTTATTAATTTTATCAATCATCTTTATTGCTTTTCTTGCATATTCTGCTAATTTTTTATGAACTCTTTTTTTTTTTGTCTTTTTGGGTTTTTTTTTTTTTTTTTTGAGGAAGATTAGCCCTGAGCTAACTGCTGCCAATTTTCCTCTTTTTTCTGAGGAAGACTGGCCCAGAGCTAACATCCATGCCCATCTTCCTTTACTCTACATGTGGGATGCCTGTCACAGCATGGCATGACAAGCAGTGCTACGTCCGCACCTGGGATCCGAACCGGCAAACCCTGGGCTGCCAAAGCAGAACATACACGCTTAACCGCTGTGCCACAGGGCTGGCCCCAAGCTCTTTGATTTAATAAATAAGAATCTCTAGGTTTTTAATAAATAAATTAGGAGTCTGTAATTTCTTCTTAGCTTTAATTGAAGCATGACAGTTAAAATGGTGTATTAGAGCTGTGTCAAGTTTTTGAATAAACTTTCATTTTATTTATGTTTGAATTTTTCTTCCAAATCTTTTAAGATATATATTCTGAGTTGAAAAGCTCTATAGTAGGTACACCTTCCACTAACCTACATCATGTTCAGTGCTATCAGGCAGAAATCTAACGTGGTAGGTGGAAACCTAAAATTGTCCCCAAGATCTCCACTCCCTGGTGCACACACACCTTCTCCTAGTTGTTCATTCAAACGCTAACTTAGGTGCTGCTGTGAAGGGATTTTGCAGATGCAGTGAATGTCTCAAATTAACTGACTTCAAGATAGAGGTTGTCTTGGGTGGGCCGGACCTAATCAGTTGAGTCTTTAAAAGGGATGGGGCCATTCCTGACAAAGAGATTCAAAGCCCGAGAGATTAAAAATGAAGAGGATTCTCTATTGTTAGCTTTGAATAGGTAGTCAGCCATGTGGCAAAGAATGTAGGCAGCTTCTAGTTGCTGAGAGCATCTCCTGGCTGATAGACAGCAAGGAAACAGGGACCTCAGTTCTATATCTGCAAGAAACTGAATCCTGCTCCATCACGTGAGCTTGGAACAGGCCCCTAGCTCCAGATGAGAAGGCAGCTAAGCTGACGCCTTGATTTTAGCTGTGTGAGACCCTGAGTAGAGGACTCATACACACCACTCCCAGACTTCTGCCCTGCAGAATTGTAAGATGATAAATGGGCATTTTTTTGGCCACTAAATTTGTGGCATTTTATTACTCAGCAACAGAAAACTAATCCAGTAGGAAACGCTTATGTTGAGACAGGACCTCTGCGCCACAGGACGTGGTGTAAGTCAGCACAGTAGGAATTGTAGTATTCCTGGAAGCCTTTTCTACACTGGACAACTTGCAATAACTCAGCTACACACACGAGTGACTGAATAAATACATCCTGTGAAGCTAAATGTGCCCCCAACTCAACCAAAAAAAAATACCACAAGGGGAGGTCTGACAGATAGGAGGTCTGAGTAAAGAGAAAAAACAGAATTCACTAATTAAGGTTTAGATATCTTACTTTTGCAAATTTTACCAAAAAAAAAAAAAGGAAGTTGACCATGTGAGCACATTTGCCTTGGAAGGGGTTCATGCACATGAGGGACCCTGAGTTTAAGCTTCATTAGCTTCATGGGAAATCTCTTCATATATATATATATATACATGTATGTATCCCTATATATATATATACATATATACATATATGTATGTATCCCTAGCACCTGGCCTAGTACCAGGCATAGGAATGGCAGGTCTCAATTCTTTCTTATATGGCTACATTAAATTAATCTTTGAACAGTTGTTTACTTCAGTGACTTAGTGACTTCAAAATTTTCTTAAGTTGGGGCCAGCCTGTGGCCGAGTGGTTAAAGTTCCACGCACTCTGCTTTGGCAGCCCAGGACTCGCTGGTTCAGATCCTGGGTGCAGACCTATTCCACTCATCAGCCATGCTGTGCAGGCGTCCCACATACAAAATAGAGGAAGACTGGCACAGATGTTAGCTCAAGGCTAATCTTCTTCAAGCAAAAAGAGGAAGATTGCCAAAGGATGTTAGCTCAGGGCAAAAATTCCTCTCACAAAAAAAAAAAAAAAATTCTTAAATGAATTAATGTTAATTGAGGGATGCTGGCACACTGAGTCCACTTTCAATTTCTCATATCCAGGGTCACTTAGAATAAAACATATTGTATCGTTACTTCCTCATCTCTGCTTGTTTCCAAGAAAGAAAAGGTAAATAATTCAGCTTTTGTGTTTCAATTAGTAATTCAAGAACCTCAGTCTGTTCTTTTATAAATAAGCCAAATAGCTCATGGCAACGGCTCAGGTGAGTGAGACAAGCTCACATTTGGTGTTTGGATTTAGTGTCTTTTGGGGTAAAGTGAAAGGAGAACCTTCCAGAAATGCATTCAGTCAAGTCAAAGAGAGGAAGCAGGATCTTGTTGAAAGAGGTTTTGTCTATAATTGATTTTTCTAACGGAAAAATTAACAAAAAGTACAGTATATTAATGCTAACTAATCTTCTCTTTCTAACAGATGATTTTGTGTTAGTTTGTATCAAACGCAGTACAAAAAAATTAAAATATCCATTTACTAAGAGTGAAAAATGTCCTCCATTAAGTCTAGTAATGAAAACTTCAAGATAAGATTCCAAAATGACATAAGCCTACAGTTTTTCTAATAAAGACTACTAAATTACAGTACCAGAAAATACTGCTTTGAGGGAATAAGACGATCGGCAAACTTCTCCATGTTTACACCTTAAACTTGCTTAACCAAAAGCAGCGCTTCCCTATCTCTATTTAACATAGATTTTTTTAACCAGAAACTTAAAATGCATAATCAACTGCTATAATATCTGTATATAAGAGTTTTCACAGGTAGGAAAATATTGAGTTCCCATAAAATTATTCAGTGGAGAAAGCGGAAATAAATTGTCTACTCCATGGAACCAAATGAATCCTTACCGTCTTAGGATGGAAGCAAACAGCAACTCTTTCAAAATGCTTCTGGGAGGTGTTGTCATTGTATCCTATCCTCAAAACAATTGCTTTGAAATATATTTTTGAAAACTGAAAAATAGGTTTTCTCTTCCTTTGCCAACAGTAAAATAATTATTTTTCAGATTCTTTATCTGAAATACTGTTAAAAGTGCATACAACCAAAACCACAATAAACTTCTTTACAGACTAATCTATTTATAGTGAAATTTTCTTATAGATAGTCAGGCTGCATGAACCTGATTTGACCCTAAATACGTCTGATTTTAGACAATTATAAGATCCCTATTTTCACTTTTTGATCTCTTCCATTTGTTGTAGCCAGCTTCTAAGACGACTCCCAGACATCCCTCCCTCTTGTATTAATGCCCGTGTGTAGTCCCTTCCTACATTTCATCATAGTGGATACGTGGGACCAGCTGAATACAGCAGAAGTGATGGCAGGTGGCTTCCAAGGCTGGGTCATAAAAGTTGGTGAGGTTTTGGCCTGTGCTCTCTCTCTCATATCGCTCACCCTGGGAGAAATCAGCTCCTGTGTCATAAGGATACTCAAGCCGTCCAACGGGAGGTTTGTGTGGTAAAGAACTAAGGCCTCCTGCCAACAGCCATGGGAATGAACCATCTTGGAAGTAAATCCTCCGGCCCCTTCAGATGACAGCAACCCTGGCTGAAGGATTAACTGCAATCCCATGAGACACCTCAAGCCAGAACCACCCAGCTGAGCTGCTCCCAGATTTCTGATGCACAAAAATCATGTGAGAATATTTATTCCTGTTTTAAAGTTGTGCTGTACTTCCTCAGAACCTGTTTATTTGAAGAGCTTCTTGAGAATTGATCCTCAGATTCCTTAAATTGAGAAATCTAAAAGTGCAGTGACAATTCTTGGCACAAATCTAAATTAGACTTGTATGTTTTTAAGTGTGAGCCCTTAGATGTAATCTCAATTTTTGAAAAAGATTTAGTCTTTTAATAACAGCTTTTATTTTTAAAAATAAGAAAGTTTGGAAAAATTGACTCCTATTTTCTCCAGATTAGAAGCGAAATGTGATTCTGTGGTGGTAATTTTCCTCTCTCTCACTCCATATGTTGAAAATTCTGATAAGGAGGTTGTTAGAAGCAGAGATAGAGATTATGTGGGAGGGAGGGGAGGCAGAAGAAGTTGAAATGTGATCTCACAATTTGCTGCACCACTTATTTTCTAAGATCCCATCTCACACAAAAGACATCAGTGACAGAAGGTTTTCTCTGTCCATACCTTCCATTGGGACAGAGCTAACTTATCATTTTCTCAAAAATGGAGAGAAAACAGATTTCTCTTTATCAAAATTTAAAGACCTTTAGGGGTAAAAATTAAAATAAATTGAAGCACTTATGGGAGTAGTAAATGGTTCTGTCTTCAGCTCAATGTGAGGTATACTCCTCATGCATCCCCATTCTCATTCCAATTCCGACTTTCCCAAAACAGGAACACCTACCAATTAACACAAGGTGTAGAATATATTAAAGATAAATGGAGAGCACAGTTTAAAGCAATGGCATAGTCTAGTCTCTGTTGACAGAAAACCAACAATGCAGATAATAAAATATTATTAATATTTTAAACATTACTAGTATTACTAATATTATACGGTTCTGTAGGAGTTAGCCTTTTAATATACTTAGATTCTTTTGCAGAAAATCATTCACCCGCAATTTGGTACATGTGCGCCTTCCTAGTAATAATTTACTTTTCAGAGTGCGCTCACATCCACCTCCCAGCAATTCTATTATGTAAGCAACCAGAATTATTATCTCTATTGAACATATGACAAAAAATTTGAAGAGGACTTTCTCAAGGTCAGCTAGTTAGTGGGAGGGAAGAAACCACAACTCGGGTCTCCTGGAATCCAATAGTGGGCCTCTCTCCAGACCACTTTCTCTGCTGAAAACACTAGGCAAATTTTAAGGACTTAGAAAATTAGTTAATTTAAGAACTCTGTTCTGGCTTTTAACTCACTTTAAGTTTTTTATTAATTATTAATTCAAAACATTTTATGCAGCTATCTTTTTTAATCCACTATTTTATAAAATGAGCTTATTATTATTCCAATATTCACTGTTTCTCTGGTCCCTACACTTATGTAGGTCCCTTCTATTACTAATGATCAGTCCATTGGTAAAAAGAATAGCCTCCATATAAGAGAAAGCTTCTTCACCCACCTACGCAGACACCAAGTAAGGATGTGAGTGTGTGATCATTTGATTTTCTCTTCAAGTAAGCTTTTGAAAAATGAAGAGAAAGGAATGGAAGAAAGAAAACAGTCATTCTGCCTTTGACAAATGGTCAGAAATAGGTCATGAGTAGAAAAGTAAAACAGGGAATACTAAGTGCATTACCCAACTAGAGGATAAACGGCAGATCAGGTGGATAAGGCGAACAAAGTACAATGGAGAGGGCTGTTGAAGCATCTGAAATGACTAGGTTAAAGCAACAACTACGAAAGATAAGGCCCTTTAAGGCTCAGCTTAAATGGCTCTCCTTCCGTAAAATCTACCTAAAATCTACAAAATTTTGTCCTCTAAAATAACAGTCCCTCTCCTGTAGCCTTCAGCAGGCCAAAGCTCCTCATGACTTAGCACAAGGAGACTCTAATCTCCTTCAAGGCAGGGTCTTTGTTGGGCTCATTTAACTCCTACAGTTCTTAGTGGCAGGTTTGAGGTGGAGGACAGGGAGAGGACGAAGAGAAGGGGAAAGTGACTTTAATATTTATTTAACGTCCACTGTGAGCTTGACATTGTGCTAGACGCTTATGTCATCTCCTGAGGAAACTACGGCTTAGAGAGTTGAGTAATTTATCCAAGATCGCTCAATTCAGGATTTGAACCTAGTTCTTTCTTCCTCCAAAACTAGTCCTGAGCTTATCAGTAGTTGCTGGAAAATTAGTTCTGTCATAGTATTTAGAAATGGCTGAAAGAAGGCATTTCACAGTGGTTCTTAATTATTTGTGGGTCATGGACTCACGCAAGAATGTCTCCTATAAAATTACATATATGCAAATGCGTACAACATTTTGTATACCATTTCTGGAGGAGCACAGCGCCCCCAGAGTGCATTCAAGGACTGGCTATGGAAACCAAAATAAGGACCTATTTTACAGTATCCCAAGCTTCCCTTCTCCCATCCCATCCCACCCTTCCTCTCTTCCCACAGGCTGAGAGCAACCAAAACCAGAGAAAATTTAAACACATGAAAAGTTTGGTTGGGCGCAGTAAATGCAAATTTCCAACATAATACTGTAGTTAAAAATATCATGGAGAACTTAAATAAGGAGATTTTGGAGAATGTAGTCTTCCCATCTTTAAATTTCACAGTTATGACCTTCAGACCATATATGATGTAAGACTGAGAGATGAGGTTATCGGAATTCATTCCCAAGGGAGTGAAATAGCTGAAAACCAAACCGAATGGAAAAACCCCAGGATGTATCCTACCACTTAAGGGAAAAGAGGTTTCTTTCTGTCATTTTGTCTGAGGGATTTTTCTTGAAAAATGTTTTTGGATTTTGGGGGCTAAAAAAAATATTTAAAATGAAGTTTGTTTGGTTTTTATTTACACCCTGCATTGTTTCAAAGAGGATTTAAGACAGTATATAGGCTTAGAGAAAATATAACAATATATTATGAACTACATGTAGAAAAAAATAGGAGTCGGCTCCGTGACCGAGTGGTTAAGTTCCCGCGCTCTGCTTTGGCGGCCCAGGGTTTCACCAGTTTGGATCTTGGGTGTGAACATGGCACCACTCATCAAGCCACGCTGAGGCAGGGTCCCACATGCCACAACTAGAAGGACCCATAACTAAAAATATACAACTATATACTGGGGGGCTTTGGGGAGAAAAAGGAAAAATAAAATCTTTAAAAAAATAAACAATGAAAGTAGAGACACAAAATGGAGACAGGAATGGAGCTGATTTTTTTTTTTTTTTTTAAGGATTGGCACCTGGGCTAACAACTGTTGCCAACCTTTATTTTTTTTTTTCTGCTTTATTTCCCAAACTGTCCCCCGGTACATAGTTGTATATCTTAGTTGCAGGTCCTTCTAGTTGTGGGATGTGGGAGGCCGCCTCAACGTGGCCTGACAAGCGGCGCCATGTCCGCGCCCAGGATCCGAACCCTGGGCCGCCGCAGCGGAGCTCGCGAACTTAACCACTCGCCGGCCCCCTGGAGCTGATTTTAAAGCATAAATTTACATAATGATTAGGCCTGTACTCCCTCAAGGTAATTTAAACCAAATTATGCAGCACTAAGAGTTTTATGTATTAAGCATATATTTTTCATAACTTACAAAATATCTTCACATCCATTGGCTCATTTGATCCTAAATTGACTTTGTGAGTCAGTTATTATCTATATTTTCCAGATAAGGAAACGCAGGCTTGGAGAAGGACTTGAAAGTTGAATGCCTGCTCTTTTCATTAGATTATACTGCTATGCAGCAGCTGATCACTCCAATTCCTCTGCACGAATAAGTAAGACATCTCAGTTTTGTGCAAGGACAAATACATCTGACTCCTGTCATGGGAGAAGGATTAACACCTACATTACAGGTGCCTTTAGATCTGGAGGTTGGATAGACACAAAATCAAAGAACTTCAGACTTGGAACAGTCCCTTTAGGTAACGCTTAGCTCCTTCACTATATAGACGAGCGACCTGAAGCTCTAAGAGGCCAAATGATTTGTCAAAATCATCCAATCAGTTAGAGGTAGGGCCAAGAGCCAAAGCCAGGTTCCCTAAGTTCTTTTTTTACACACGTTGCCTCTGTAGCTTTACATCCATTTCTGTGATTTTTCACATACCCAATTCTGACCTTTCTCTTCAGTTTCCCTTGTGTCCACTGGGAAAAGTTCTATATGCATGTTGACATGGCTACAAGACCTTGTATGACCTGGCACCAGTGACTTTTTTCAGCTACTCACGTCCTCTAACAGGATGGGGATGCTCCTAACTTGTAAGGACGCTAGGCTTTTGTGTAACATCTTGAAAGAATTGTCTTGTTGAGGCTATGGGTAAAGGCCATACCTCTGAGAGTAGTAAGGAATTGAGTTTTTCCTCGAAGGAAGGGGCATCCTAGACATCTATCATTAGGAAAGACTTGAGTGAAGGTATTCAGATGGGAGGGACAAAATGGCCTCTAGAACCTGGAGACCTGGAGCAAGGACCTCCCCTCCTCCAAATGCAGAGTGGACCAGAATATGCAATTCCAGGTAAGTTTTCACCTCAAATTCTTGTGTACTATCCCTGAACCTTTAGTAAAATCCCTTCCAAATAGTCCAGAAAGAACCTGTGAATTAACACTTGGCAAGGCCATTCAAACCATGTAGCAACCAACCACAGCCAGCCAGGCATGAGGGTGTCAGCAGAACTACAGGGGAGATTACATGACAGAGAAGATTAGGCAACAGGAACCAGGATCAGTAAATCAGTCACTTTTCCCTTAGCAATGACTCTCCTTCCACTGACTCTCCTTCCATGGCCAAGATTAGAAGATATGAGTTAGTAAATGAGCTTCCTTATGTAACTGTAAATTCCCTGAACAGATCCACGAACTTTGCACATTGTTGCTCGTGCCTAAACTTCAGTTCCCTCCCCCAAACTTTGTCCTTTTGACAAACTCTTACTCATCATTCATATTCCTGGTTCAGATATCATCTTCTCTAGGTCACCCATCCTGACACTTAAACTAGCTCTGTCCTCTATCCCCTCTTCCAAAATCTGTGCTTCTTTACAGGGTCGGCCTTTAGCTGCAATGCCTAGGAACCCAGGAAACAGTACAAACTCAGTAAGCTTAGCTGAATGAACAAAAAAGTTACTTTGTTTTATTCTTTAAATATATTTTTCAACAGGTAATTCACGAACACTGCAAAAAATTTCAAACTGCACACGAAAAATTCGGTGAAAAGTAGGTCTTTCCTCCAACCCCATCCCCCTCCCTTGGTGCCAGTTGTCTCCTTTCAGATTGACTATGTACATACAGGTATCTAAGTGTATTCCTGTTGTTTTTATACATAACGGTAAAAAATATATTTTATATTTATATAATAAAATATAATTTATATATGTTATACATTACAGATACATTTCAGATCTTATATATAAAAATGCAAAATATAATAAATATAAACATATTTAAATATAAAAACATAAATATATATATAAATACATATTTATACACTGAGTCCTGTGCCTTGTTTTCGCTTAACATAAGCCAGGCTTTTCTCTGTTTCTAATTAAGAGCCCCGTAGTATTCCACTGTAGGGGGCACACCATGATGTACTTCACATCCCCTGCTTTATGGTTGCGAATTTACTAACAGTTCCACGTTCACTGCCAGGCCCGCGTGCCCAAACATAGAAACACATCGCCCTCCAACCCATCCCGTGTGGCTCCTGCTTTTGCAAACATCTTTCCAGGGGCCCAGGGCCGGGACCTGCGCCGGACGCGACCTCCGCCTTCCCTCTAGGGGCCCGCACCCCCACCGCAGGGCGGGAGGATGCGACCCCTCGAGGGTCCCGGCGACGGAAGCGAACCCTCCCGGCCCTCCGCCAGCATCTCGCGGCCGCCGGGGTCGCCCAGTCAAACGCGTCGGAACCACCGGCGCGCGGCCTCCCCAGGATTGGGGCAGACCTGCGGACGGGGCACGGCCGGCTCGGCGCGGGGCGGGGCTCTGGCCGGCGGGGCGCGGCCGGCGTGCGGGGCCCCTCCCCTTTCCGCCGGCGGTGCCGGCGGCCGCAGCACTTCCGGGTCGGTGCGGAGGCGGGGCGGCGGCGCCGCGGCGGCTGTTATTGTTCGACTGAACTGGGCCGGGCGCTGTCTCCGTCGGCTCTGCTGGTGTCAGTTTGTCCGGCTTCCTCTCTGTCCCTCATTCCCAGCGGCTGACGGCGACGGCGGCGGCGGGCGGGGCCTGGCGTTTCGAGGTCGAGCGGCGCCGGGGTGAGGGGCGCGGAGGAGGAGGAGCAGTAGCAGGAGGAGGAGCCGTGTGCCCTGGCACCGAGCGGCCGCGGCCATGGCGTACGCCTATCTCTTCAAGTACATCATCATCGGCGACACAGGTGAGGGCCCCGCGCGCGGCCCGGCGACTGTCGGCGGCCTCCGCGCCCGGGCTGAGGGGCAAACGGCGTCCGGCCGCGCCGCGGGCGCCGCCGCAGCCCGGCGCCTCCCTCCCGGCCGCGCCGCTCCATTTCCGCAGTGCTGGAGCTGGTGACGTGGGCACTGCGAGCGGCCGCGGCCTGGCCAGGCCGTCCGCCGCCCCCGCCCGGGCCGGCCCTGCAGCTGGGGGCCGCGCAGCCGTTTGCGACGCCCGATCTGGGACGCGTGTGACCCGAGGGGCGGCCCAGCCCAGGGCCAGCGGGGCCCGACGCAGATGATTGCGCTCCCTCGCCAGGGCCCCTCTCATGCGCCTCTCCCCTCTCGGCCGCCCCCGAGAGAGAGAAAAGGAGGCAGAGGAGCGCAGGAGGTGGGGGGGAGGAGGGTCCTAGGTGTCCTCAGCAGTCCCACCTTCTCCGATCTGCGCGCATCTGCCAAGGCCTGGGCAAAGCGCTGCCTGGTATGGGACAGCCAGCTCAGAAGGACAGAAGGAAACCTTAAAAAAAACACTATTATTTTTAACACCCTCGACTGCCAAGTCGGAAGAAGTCACATGCCATTAGTTGACGGCTGGGGAATCCTTTTCGAGGTCATTAAAGCATGAAAGAGTTCTGTCGGCTTTGCCACGTGTAAACTGCGGCTCTTTGATAGTAATGCAAGGCCGTTCAGTGCTCTGGGTGTGTGCTTGTGCGTGTGTTGGGCACACGATGTTTCAATGTGTCAAATCCGGGGTCACAACTGCCCATTTTCAGGTGACCTGATGTTCATTTGAAGTAGAAAGAACTTCAGTTATTCTTATTTAAAATAACACCCGAGTATTTTTCATAGATGAGTAAAACAAACTCATTGTAAAATATTTTTTAATACTTGTGATTTGGGCATGACTTTGAATCTAATAATAAAACTAAGGCTTGTTCAGGTGTTGCAACTATTAATATGCCGGAGTCTGATTTCAGTGAGGGCTCTTGCACAACTTCGGACCCTTTGCACAACTTTGGAAATGTAAGCAGCAGCTTGTGGTCGCACTAGTATTGCAGCAGATTCAATAAGTAACATGAGAAGCATGTTGATTGCTGCCTAAAAGAAAAACTTCCTGCTATAAATTCGGTTTTTCAGCAAGGTGTTTTTTTTCGTGTATGTCTAGGTGGAAACTGGATGGTTTTCTATGTAAAATTCTGGGTAAAGCAGTGCTTTGCAAGTGTTCAGTAGCAAATTTATATACTTTTTTAAATGCTGTGGCATATTTTGAAAGAAAGGAAGTAGGGTTCTAAAAGCTACTGGCAAATTTAGTTTTAAGCTGTAAAATCGAGATTGGAAAGGGAATTCACGTTAACTGTAGTATGAATGGGTTTGGGAAGTAGAGAGGAGTGATTATGAGCATTTCGCTGTAGTGAAGATTCAAGTTGTCCTTTGCAGGTTGCCTGCTTTCGGCTTCCGTATTGAGCATCTACTATAGGGAAAGTATTGTGCTGGGAGTGGTGGGTATTAACAAGTTGGTGCTCTGTTCTTTTGGAATTTGGCTCTTCCCGAAACATGGCTGTTAGGACGCTGTTCCTCTGCTCATGGTCTTTAGTTTAACCTTCAGGGAACTCCATTAGTTCAGCTCCTCTTTACTTTTCTAGCCTTCTTTCCCAGTATTAACTGTTCCCTACCTTGCTTCTCCCAGTGAGGCCCAGTGGCTGCTGTCTGTGCTTTTTCCTGGTCCCTGCTGCTCGCTCTGCTTGGAGTGCCTTCTCTGTGGAAATGCTGTCAGTCCTTCGGAGTCTGACCCAGTCGGCGGAAATGCTTTCAGAGTCAGCATACATTAAGCTCTTTTGATGTGTCAGGCTTTTCCTGGTGTCCTGGCTGGAACAGACTCCTCCTCCTCATCTGGATGTGTCTCACTTTGTATCATTCTTCTGGTATTGGTCCCGGCTGTTTTATAGATACTTGTGTAGGCCTCTCTGTCTGATTCTATACGTCTTGAGGGCAGAAAAAGTGTTTTGTATGTCTTTGTATTTTAGGAAGAGTCTAGTAGAAGGTAGGCCCTATACAGTTAATTAAATTAATGAAAGAAAAGCCAAACAGGCCACTATGTTCCTATTAATATACATTAATAACTTGACAGCACGATTTTTTTTTAGCCCAGTTCTGCCACTTGCTTACTGTTGACTTTGGCCAAAATTCTGTACCACGTTTCCTTGATTCAAAGTATACCCCTGCTTGTAAGATACACTTAATGTGGCCCTCCCCACAAAAGATGATATTAAATCATTAATGTATTTTATATTCTGATCTTTGAAAAAGTCCTAGTGTGAAAAATATGCATCTTAGAATGAAGGAAATCCCTACTTTTTCTGGTTCTCGCTTTCCCAGCCTATAAAAAAATCATTTGTAGCCTTTCATTTTCTCAGTAGAGAGATATAATGAGGACAAATGTGAAAATATCATGCACATTTTCCTTTTTGGAGTTTCCTCTTTCATAGAAGAGATTTTTTAAAACTTTTTACATGATCATGATGATACTATTGAAATATTTATTTTCTTACTGTATGACCAAATACAGTTAAAATATAGCTTTTAAATTTTTCATTGGTAGTGTCTTGTTCCTGAAAAATAATTTAGGAAAATGTGTCATTTAAATCTTGATATAAAGTGGAAATTGGTTTTTAACAAACCTGGCCTAATATCACGAGCAGATAATTATCAAGTGTAGAGGGAGACAAAAAATTGTAATAAACCTATAATTGTTGTTCCTAAAATTCTAGCATCTGCTTACCATTTTAATCTTAACACTGCCCCCGCGCGCCCCCCCCCCCCCCCCCCGTCACTCAACTAGGTACATAAAAGCACAAACCCTGTTGTATTCTATCTGAAATACCCCTTCTTGTCATGCCCCCCACCCCCTCAGAAAAATGAAAAGAAAGATTAGGTCAAAACTTTTTCACCTGACCAACTCTTATCTATCCATTCTTTTAAGATGGTAACAAACACTGCCACTCCTTATTGCGTTATACCCATCCCCTCTTCCTTCATTCTCTGATCCCCCTCTTCTCCCCACTTCCACACACATTTTTTTTTTTGCTTAAAATGTTTTGAGGATAAGCACTGTATAAGAAAATAAACAAGATCACCCTGGTTACGTTAGTTACATACTACTGTATCACCCAAATGTATTTTTTTACATTTTGTGTTTTGTTTTTTACTGAGGAAGATTTGCTCTGAACTAACATCTGTTGCCAATACTCTGCTTTCTTTTTTGGTTGAGGAAGATTCGCCATGAGCTAACCTGTGCCCATCTTCCTCTGATTTGTATGTGGGTTGCTGCCACAGCATGTCTGCCCAGTGATGTTGGTCTGCACCTGGGATCTGAACTTGCGAACCTGTGCTCCCAAAGAGGAGCACGCTGAACTTAACCACTCCGCCATGGGGCCAGCCCCTGAATGTATTTTTTTTATTGAGATATAATTGACATATAACATTGTGTTAGTTTTAGGTGTGCAATATCAGGGTTTGATATATGTATATACTGTGAAATGATTACCACAATAAGTTTAGTTAACATCCATCACCACAAATAGTTACACATTATTTTTCTTGTGATGAGAACTTTTTAGATTTACTCTCTTAGCAACTGTCAGCTATATAATATGGTATAGTTAACTATACTTGTTGTGCTGTACATTATATCCCCAGGACTTATTTTTCTTGTAACTGGAAGTTTGTACCTTTGACCACCTTCACCACATGCATTTTAAATGATCTTTTTGTTTGTTTATTTGGAAAGCTTTTGACTTTGTCCTAAATATAAAGGTAGGCCACTCAGTGTCAGAAAATTTTTTTTTTTTGGTGAGGAAGATTCACTCTGAGTTAACATGTGTTGCCAGTCTTCCTCATTTTTTTGCTTGAGAAAGATTAGCGCTGAGCTAACATCTTTGTCAGTCTTCCTCTAGTTTGTATGTGGATCACCACCACAGCATGGCTTAAGGAGCAGTGTAGGTCTGCACCCAGGAGCTGAACCCGCAACCCCAGGCTGTGGAGTGGAGCATGCCAAATTTAATCACTACACCATGGGGCCAGCCCCCAGGAATTTTTAATGGATGAGTGTGTGGGCCCTTGGGGGAGGTACTGCAAGGCTTTACCTGGAAGGTGATATTTGTGCTGAAATCAGAATGAACAGGAATTTGCCAGGTGGGCAAGGGGGAATGTCTGGTAGGTAGTTGGAAGTACATGTTTGCAACTCAATCCATCAATCTCACATATACTACTAGAGGTTTTAAAAAGAGAGAGAGAGATTGGGAAGTTAAAAATAGAGCCATAGTGTGGGCCATTTTATTGAAGACTTTGAGTGTAAAAGAGGAGGAAAGAGTGAGTGAGACCTTTAGAGTTGGTTGCAAGATCAGGTTGGCTGGTGTATGGGTGGGTGTTTATTAAGATGGGGAGACTTGAGGCTGGAAGGTTGAAAATACAAGAGAGAGGGCAGGAGCAACATCCTAGAAACCTGGGCAAGGAATGGCATTAGATTCTCTAGAGCTTTAGAGCTGTGACAGAAGGAAGACCTCTTCCTGTGGGACTCAAACAAGTTTCTTTAGGTTCTTGTGAATCACTTAGGGTATTTGTTTAAAAAAAAAAAATTCCATGGGCCAGCTTCCAGATATTTTGATTCACTAGATCTGAGGTGGAGCTCCTTGTTGTAAAACCTGAGGCCAGAAATACTAATCATTTTATTTAATTCTATAAGCAAGTTTGTTAGACTAGCTTCAGAAAACAAACAGTGGGAAAACAAACTGGGAAATTTGGGGGTAGACAAATTCCACTGAAGTTTTTGTATGGTTGGTTTTGGTGAGAGAGAGTGGCCCTGAGCTAACGTCTGTTGCCAATCTTCCTCTTTTTGCTTGAGCAAGATTGTCCCTGAGCTAACACCTGTGCCAATCTTCCTCTGTTTTGTGTGTGGGATGTCACCACAGCATGGCTTTATGAGCGGTGTGTAGGTCCACACCTGGGATCCAAACCTGCGATCCCCAGGCTGCCAAAGCTGAGTGCCTGAACCTAACCACTACGCCACTGGGCCGGCCCCTGAAGTTTTTTAAATTATGAAATATATCGTGCATATAAAAAACATATATATACAGTTGTGCGCCACGTAACGTTTTCGTTGATGACAGACCATGTGTACGGTGGTGGTCCCATAAGATTAGTACCACATAGGCTAGGTGTTAGTAAGTTTGTGTAAGTACGCTCTGTGATGTTTGCACGACGACAGAATTACCTTACAACGCATTTCCCAGAACCTGTCCCTGTCGTTAAGTGACACATGACTGTATATGATATGTATGCATAGGTTAATAGTATTATGGAACAGAAATCAATCAGACACCCTTGCTAAATGAATACAGATCGTCATCACATATGTCTCCCTCTTACCCAGGCTTCCACTAGCCTGAATTCTATATTAATCCTTCCTTTGCTTTTTTTCACAGTTCTGTCACTTATGCATCCCTAAATTGTATTGTTTAGTTTGCCTGTTTTTAGATGTATTTAGTTGTTTTATTAAAAGAGCTAAAAAATGTCTGAAACATACCTTTTAACATCATGTAAAATTTAGACAATATACTTCTGTTAAATTTAAATTTTTGCTTTATCATGTTATTTGTAGTCTTTCAACATTTTTGACTAGCCCTTCCTTTTTTCTTTCTCTCGTAACTGGTTTATTTGCTACTTGCTTCCCCTAATATTTCCATTGCCCCTGAGGCTTTATGTTGAACCAGAGAGGCCATGGCCCTGTTCTCATTCCTTTTTCCCTTTCTTAATCTCTCCTGGTGAACCTGCCTCCTCCTTGTCTCAAATAATGCCCCTCTCTTCTTTCTTAGTGCTCTTGTCCTTTTGTCCCCACTCCATTCCTGCTCCTGCTCCAACATGAAATTAATTTTCTTCACCTCCCTTACTTCTCCCCTCCCCCCTTTTATCTCACTAGCTCTCCTTCTCTTGCAGTAGCCAGTAATTTTGCTGTTTTATTTGAGCAGATCCTAATTTTACCAGCTCGGGTATTTCTCCCTCTCTCTGGCCCAGCTGTGCTTGCTCCATTTTGTTATTCTCTGCTCATCCTCAGTCTGTGAGGCTGTGTCCTTTGCTGCAAATGATGCAGCCACATGCTGACCTCCCTTGTCCCCTTTTCTAACTTTTCGTTTTCTACATGAAACTTTCCCGTTTGATTTCATCAGCCTTGTTTATTTGCAAGTTTTAAAATATTCTGCATTTTGGCTGTTATTCACTTGTAAGTAAAGGATGTGTGGCAAAAAAATGCTAGATTCCCTCTGCTATCCTACTCACATAGTAACATCCTTTTAATTCAACTCAGATGACTTGGGTCTCCTCCTAGGAGATGCTGTCTCAGTAGATCTGCAGTGAGTCCTGGACATCTATATGTTTTAAAAGCATTATTTGTAGTGACAGTACTAATACCAGTAGAGGCATTCCTCTGCTGGTCAGTCATGGGCCTTTTTTGCCTGATTATTTTTCTAAAATTGATTTTTTACTATTATCAGACTTTCTGCTGTCTGGGATTTTATTTAGGTAATCCCTAAGGTATATCCAGGCTGGATTTATATGAATTCTCTATCGCATTAACTTTTGGCACTATGTCTGTGTAGTAGATTCTCATGAAGAATTCTCCATACTTTTTCTAGTTCGCACACAGTATCAAAAGCTCTTTATCTTTTAATCCTTTAATAGATATGTGAGGTTACCGTTTTATAAATGAAGAAACTGAGCTGTGTCATTTGGGGCAAATTATTTATTTCTTCCCTCACCCCCACCACTTAATAAATGTTCTTTTTTTGTGTGTGTGCAAGGAGGATTGGCCCTGTACTGACATCTGTTGCCCAGGCCACCGAAGAAGAGTTCACGAACTTAACCACTGTGCTACCAGGCCAGCCCCGATAAGTGGTTTTTAGATGTATTTAGTTGTTTTGTTAAAAGAGCTAAAAAATGTTTTTCATAGCTGTGATGTAGCTCTTTAAGTTTCTCCCAGTTCTCTCTTCAAAATGTTCCCATTTTCAGGTGTAGCTGACAGTTACTGTGTTTCTGGTCAAATCTGAGGGAGAAAGGAAGAAAATAAGTATTGATGGATGTGTGCTGCATTGAAGTTCTTCAAGGCGAGACTGTGCCTGGCACAGTTAGCGCTTCAGAAAATGAAGAATCTGTGCTAAGTAGCCTCTGTTGTTGGCCAGTTTATTTCTCCTTATTTCAAAAAGGACATAAGGGCACTTACATTAAATTTTTTATAGTTTTTTAAATGCAAATAAGAGTATATTAATTTTGTATTGCTACCATAATAAACTGCCACACACTCAGCAGCTCAAATAGCACAAATTTATCATCTTCTAGCTCTTAAGTTCTATGTAAGTTTCTGTACGTGTCAGAAGTCTGGCATGTGTCTTGCTGGGCTAACATCAAGGTTTTAGCAGGGCTGGGTTCCCTTCTAGAGGATCCTTGCTCTTTCAGGTTGTTCGTAGAATATGGTTCCTTGCAGCTGTAGGGCTGAGATCTCCATTTTCTTGCTGGCTCTCATCTGAGGGCTGTTCCCACCTTCTAGAGTCCACCTACATACATTCCTTGGCCCATGGCCCCCTTTCTGCATCTTCAAAACCAGCACCCGTGGATCAAGTCCTTCTGGTGTTGCATCTTTCTGACTCTACTTGGGTCATCCCTTCTCTCTGCCTGACGCTGGGAAATGTTTTCTGCTTTTAAGGACTCCTGTGATTAGATTGGGTTTACCTGGATAATCCAGGATAATCTCCTCATCTCTAGGTCTGTAGTTTTAATCACATCTGCAAAGTCCCCTTTGCCACAAAGAGTAACATAGTCACAGGTTGCGGTGATCACGGTCTGTATGTCTTTGTGTGTGGGGAGGGTGTTATTCTGCCTACCATAGAGGGCTAAGGAGAAACAGTAAGATAGAAACAGTGAGTTGAAACAGTGCATTGAAACAGTAAGTTGAAGTCAGAAGCAACATTAATACTCCACCTTGTATACACCTTTTTGAAGTGGGCACTGTATTTAGCACTAAGCAGTGCAAAGAGAAAACCCCGCTCGTTTTCCTTAATTATAGTATCCATTACTTCTTTAAAAAGGGTATGCATACCGTATACTTAATTTTTCCTGATGCTGCATCTTGAAAGGCATTTTTCTTCTGATTCTTTTTTAAAAAGAATACAGTGTAATGTAGTGAAGGATGTGAATATACAAGTGGTGTATTTATACATGTAGGCCCTTTTCTAATAGTATATCTCCTTGAATCTGAACAGTAATATCCACGAGGAAGGCTCCATTTTACAGGTGAGGAAAGGGAGACCAATTGTCACATCACACAGCTAGTAACTGACCAAGCTGAAATTTGAACCCAGGTCTTTCTGACTCCAAAGTCCATGCTCTCTCTTCCATATCATACATATTTCTTTCTTTCTTTCTTTTTTTTTTTTTTTTTTGAGGAAGACTGGCCCTGAGCTAACATCCGTGCCTATCTTCCTCTACTTTATATGTGGGACGCTTACCACAGCATGGCTTGACAAGTGGTGCTTAGGTCCGCACCTGGGATCCTAACTGACGAACCCCAGGCTGCTGAAGCAGAATGTGCAAACTTAACCACTGTGCCACCGGGCCAGCCCCTGTATGATACATACTTCTTGATTCCCACAAATTCTATATCAGTCATCTTGTGTTGGCTTACCAACTGCTTGGTCTGTTGAGTTGCTGTGGGAGTACATAGGCTCTCAGTTTCCTTTACTAAACAAATACCACCTCCATTCATGCAAAAGAGGGCAGAACTACCCTATATAAAATAAGAATAAAGTCCTTGCTCTGCTTCTTACCAGCTATGTGACCTTAGGCAACCTCTTTCATCTCCCTGAGTCTCAGTGTCCTCATGTATAAAATGGAATGAATAGATGAGATAATTTGTGTAACGCTGACTTGAATAAGAAATGGTTAATATGTCACTTTTTATCCTACTTTTTGAATGTTTCTGTAATTTCCCTGTATGCACTTGAAAAGCTAACCCAGACTTGATCAGTGCTGAAAAGTGTTTGAGTAATGCTGTTCATAGCAAAAGTAATTTCTTTTGCCCTCCTAATATGATTTTTTTTCCCACATCCCTGCTTAGCTTGCTCATTTGTGGCCAGCTGATACTTGGAGGAGTCTGCTATCTTTGGCTTTAATTGTTTCTTTCCTAGCCTTTATTCGTGTTTTCTTGTACTTACCATATTCGTTTGCATCTAGATGTTTTATGAAAAGCTCCTTACTTTATCAGCATTGTTTTAACAAGATTCAAAGTTGTTTATCAAGATTCATTTTATTCCAGGTATCTATATTTTTAGTAACTTTACTTAGTGTAGTCTAATGACCATCCAAGTTCACTAATGATTTAGAAGGGCTCTAGGATTTTGTTCTAGAAAGGACCCTTTTGATTACAAGGAACAGAAGTCTACTCCAACTAGCTCCAGGTAAGAGGTTTTGATAAGAATTTAAAGAGTGCTCATAGGAATCCAGGAAAAACTGTAAATAAGTCTTGGGGAACTGGCTACTCTGAAATGTTGGTTTTCCTCCCATGGCTTTTCTCTTTCGACCCTTGAGATAATTAGGAATGTGTGTTTTTGGTTTTAAACATGTGTTGTCTTTTCTTTTTTAACAATCTTTTCATTATTGATTTCTGACGTTATTTCACTTAGGTAAGAGAATATAGATTGTGTGTATTGATTCTTCAGTGTTTGAGACTAATTTTGTAACCGAGTACTTGGTCAGTGTTTGTACATGTTCCACGTTTGCTTGAAAAGTGTATTCTGTGTACGTGGTGGGTTCAGGGTTCCACACATGTAGATCAGACTTGCTATTGGTGTGGGTCATGTCTTCTATATTCTTAATAGTCTTTTGAGTTTTGGGGTGAGATGTTAACACCTCCTATTATGACAATAGATTTTTTTTGTAGTTCTGTCAGATTGATTTTTTCCCTCAGTAAATTTGAAGGCTAATTTGTAAGGCGTATATGGGCTCAGGTCTTTACATCTTGCTGACAAGTTGATTATTCCTTTGTCATTAAGTTACCTCCACTTTTTACATAGTGTGGATTTGGTAATGTAGTTTTTGGTATTCAAGTGTTTGATATTAATTTTGAATGTTAACTTTTGGTTCATATTTGCCTAGTATGTACTTTTTTCATCCTCTCTCCTTTTTTCTTGGGAATCCGGTTTTTTGTCTGTGTTATTTAGGAAACAAACATTACAGATACAGTTGAAGCCCCTTGTAAATCTTTCACTTCTCTTCCTCCCTAGAGGTAACCATTCTTGTGAATTTTGTGTTTATTATTCCTGTGAAAGTTTCCTAACAATTACTACATATGTCTGTATGTATTTGCAAACAGTGCACAACGTTTTATGTAATTTTTTCAGTTTCATATTAATGGAATTTAACTGTACTTGCTCGGAAACTTTTTTGTTCAACATTATTTTGAAGGATTTATCTGTATTAATATATTTTGCTCCATTTCATTGATATTAATTGCTCGATTGGTTTAATTTTAATTATATTCTATTGTTTGTACCACAATTTTCCCATTCTTTTTACTTTAGAAAATGTTAGGGTGGGTTGTTTGTTGTGTCGTAGAAGACAGTACTGCGTAGATCATTCTCATGCCTGCCTCCTTGAACACATGTGCTAGAGTTCTGGAGGTACACCTTGAAGTGGAATGGCAGGTGGAAGGTGTACACATCTTCAGCTTTACTAGCTAATCTAAGTCACTCTCCAGAGTAGTTGTCAGTTGACTCTCATTGTTCTTTCAGCCTTATTGTGTTAACCCTTTTTTTTTTAAGGCCTGTGTTTTATATTTATATTTTTAAAAAATTCAATCTGAGTGGCTGTCTTTTACCAGGAGAATTTAATCATTGCCAAATTTGAATTTATTTCTACTATCGGGTCCCACCCTGGTTCAGTCACATGGGCAGGGATCAAGGCACAGGTCACAGGCATGTCCATTTGCCATGGGCTTTTGGATGAGGCAGGCACTTGTCCCACACAGGAAGCAGTGTGGTGATCACATTTCCCAAGCGTGTTAGTGTCACCTGTTCCTTGTCGGACAATGTAGAAAGAGTCTAATCAAAAGAGGATGTCTGGCACTAACTCTTACTTGTGCAAATAATTAATTTAAATACCTGAATTTTCTGTTTGTAAAATGTGTGTAGTACCTGCTAGTGCACCCTTTAGGGTTATTCACCAATGCTCTAGGTTTTTATTTTTTTCTCTAACTTTATAGCTGTCTTTGAAATCAAGTGTCAGTAATTTGTTTCCCTTCATTTATTTACAGTTGATGTGTCGGTGTAAGTGGTGTATTCATGCATTGCTCTTCTGCCCCCGGCATTGTTAAAATAGATGGTTGAACTTAAATACTTCTTGAGTATTTGTCCACCTTTGGCAGTAACTGCTATACATCTAGGAGGCAAATAATATATTATTCTAAATTCTCTCTGCTTATTTTAGCTTAGACAGCACTCTTGAAAATTTTCCAAGAGCCTAGACTGTCTTGATTAGTGTGGTGGCTCCTCTGCTTGTTACCTTAGTAAAGTTCAAACCTCTTCAACTTCAGTTTTCTCATCTAGAAAAAGAAAGTAGTAAAGCCTGGCTTATCTACCTCACAGGATGCTTGTGAGTTTGAAGTAAGCAGTGTGTACAGGTGCCTTGTAAGCTGCAAAGTGCTTTAGGAATAGTGATATCTGAGAGAGAATTTTTTTTTCTCTGAGGATCCTAAAATTAAGTTCATGGGGGAGGTCTTGCCTGTAGAAAAGCTATTCACTGTGCTGACTTCAATCTGTAATTACTTGAGTTGAAGGGAATAAGATCATGTGTTCATCTACAAGATGGTGGTTCTTTGATCGTGAAATTCTCTCTAGGGTCCATTAAAAAAAAGTCTTTTTCAATCTCAGATATCGTCATGGGCCTTCTGAGGTTGAGAAAAATATCCAGAAGGAGGTGCCCTTAGTCTTCAGGACAGGGGTGGGAAGGCCAGTAGTCGTCTTCTACCTTGATTTCTTCTACACTCACTCGGTACCTTGAGAGGCCTCTGGAATGATTTCTCTCAATTTTGAGCCCCTCTGGTGAGAAGCAGTTTTGTAGATCTACGGAAGTCTCAGTATAACTGAATCTCTGATCACAGGTTATCCTCTTACCTCTTTGGACACAGTATGGTTATTCAGTTTTAATCATTTCACAGGGCAAAGTAAAACTACATGTGTCCAAAATCACTTATGCTCAAAGCTCTGCTTAACTTGATACAAAAATTAATAAATAGGGAAATGAGTTGTTACAAATTAAAGCAGTAATAATTGTGTGCCTGGTGAATTGATTCACCAGTCCTTTATCTAAAGGTATTCATTACACTGTTTGAGGATAACCTTTGGTGTGAGGTGAAGAAATTCTCCTGGTTTCATAGCTTGGTGGATTTTTAACTGGCTGAGTAACTGTATCCATGCAGGGCTGCCCATGTAGGCAAGCTGGAGAGAGTATGCTGCTGCGTTCACTCTCTGGATTTTTTACATTTCACATTGGCAGCAACTTGGATAAAGTCCAATTTGATTGAAAGGGCTAATGTGTGGATTAAACCAGACAGAATCCAAAATGGTCTTGACAGGCAGAATGATTGGCTAAATTAGCAAAATGGAATTTAATAAAAATGGAATTAAAGCCTTATATTTACTTTAAAAACAACCATACAAATACAAGATGGAGGTCAGCTGGTTAAATAGCAGCACATGTCTAAAAACTTAAAGTTTTACCTGACTTGGTTTAGTATGAGTCAGATGAGTAATAAAGACAACAAAGGAATAAACGTGATGCTAGATTAGTAAAAGTATAACATACAGACAAGTTCTACTCTGTCAAGACTCAACTGCAATCCAGTTATGGAAACTCTTGTTTCAGAGGGACGTGTCCACATTGGAGTCTCTGCTCAAGAGACTGATCAGAGTGGTAAGAAGGCTCTATCAACTGTGATATTTTAGGAACGGTTGAAGTAGCAAACATTTTAACCTAAGAAAAGAGAAGATTTAAACGAGAATATAATAATGACTTTCAAATACTTAGGTAACTGTCATATAAAAGAGAGCTTCATATAAAAGAGAGCTTAAACTTATCCTTTGTGGCTTGTCACGAGCAAAACCAGGACCATGAGTAGAAGAGAGATTTGGACTCCCTGTGAGATGGAAAGAGCTTGTGAAGTGGTGAGTTGGTTTGTTACTGGAGCTTTTTTGGAGGCAGAGGTTTGGTTGACACATATTAGGGTTTGGAAGATGGAATTTATGCAAAAAGTAGAGAATTAGACTTGAGTTTTTTTTCTTTTTAAAGACATTTTGTATACTATGTGGACAGTCCTTGTGCTGGAGTTAGAAAATTGGGTGCCAGCCCTGTGGCACAGCGGTTAAGTTTGCACATTCCACTTCAGATCCCGGGTGCGGACGTGGCACCGTTTGCCAAGCCATGCTGTGGCAGGCGTCCCACATATAAAGTAGAGGAAGATAGGCATGGATGTTAGCTCAGGGCCAGTCTTCCTCAGCAAAATGAGGAGGATTGGCAGCAGATGTTAGCTCAGGGCTAATCTTCCTCAAAAGAAAAAAAAAAGAAAAATGAGCAAGACTGTCCCACTCTGAAGAGGAGACCAAATTGCCACAATAATTACAAGATAATATAATAGAGATATGTACAAAATACTAAAGGAACATGAAGAAGATTCATTCTAAAGAGTGAATGGCTCTTAACAGATTCAGATTTTCAGTAAACATTTATTTAGCACCTACTATATGCTGAGTACTGTGCTCTAGCTTTCATATATGTTCTCACAGTAATCCTAGGTAGCTATTGATCCCATTTTATAAATGATAAATCGTGTGTGACATGATCAGACAGAGTCTCATTTGTTTGAATAATTCTCCCCCTAATAATCCTGTAGAATGAGTTTGTGCTTTTGCCCCTATTTTTATATTTGTTATGTGTGGAGAACGGAGAATTGAGCTGAGCTCCTCATGATCTTTTATTTTGCCAAGAAGGTTGGATGACCTTATCCCAGGCATGTTATACAGTATGGCAGTATAGGATTTTTGTCAGGATTTTGTGGGGGCTTAAGAGTAAAGGAATCTTGGGACCATACTGTGAAGAGCTTTGTGTGGCACAGTTTAAAGAGTTGGTTTTTTATCCTCTGTGTAGCTTCAGAGAAGAAGCCTTATTCTCCATCTCTGAATGGGATAAATTTTTACCCTTAACTCAGATTTCTGACAGTAATTAATGAATCCTTTCTACTATTAGATCTTTTTTTCCTTCTTGGCCCTTTTCCCCAGTCCTTTCTGGCTTCAAGTTTCCTTTCTTAGAGAATTTCCCTGAAAAATGGAAAAATCATGTTGGATTTGAGTGTATGTGAATTTGCAGCCTTAGTCATGATCATGAGTAAGACTTGTTAAAAAGTACTACTGATTAGTATTCTTTAGTGGCTTTTAGGGGTTAAAAAAGGAAATTGAAATCTTCTATTTCACAATGCATTAGTTTACTTGCAGGCTTCCTTGTAATTTTCCTAGCAGACCAACATTTAATGTAACTATTTTTGGTCACACCAGAACTGTTGCTGCTTACTTAAATGCCATGTCACTATGGAGGTCATTGGATGAGGCCAGTAAAAGTATTGCTTATATAGTGTTTTGTGGTAAAATAGATCTTCTGAAACACTTTCATCTTTTTTTTCATAATGGCACAAGTGATAAATGCTCGTGGTAAAAAATGAAAATTAAATACTCTATTGCATTACATTAAGTATGGTAAACAATGGCTTGCATGTCCTTCCAGAAATTTTCCATACATCTCTAAGCCTGCACATGTGTGTGTCTGTCCCAGTCCCACCAATAGGATTATCCAATTAGTACTGTTCTACACCTTTATTTTTTTGCTTAAGGCTAAATCTTGGGTGTTTTAACATATCATTACATACAAATCTGTCTCATTCTTTTTAAACACCTGCATAGCTGAACCAGAATTCATTTAATCAGTTCCTGATTCTGTTAGTCCTGGTCTGTGGTAGCAAACAGCAGAAACCTACTATGGTTAACTTAAGCAGAAGAAGATTTTATTGGAAAGATTGGATGTTCCACGGAATTGATGGGAAGGCAGCATAATCAAGCTTGAAAATGGCAGAACCAAGAAAGGCAAGGCACAGCTAAATTCCAGCTGTCAGCCAGATGTGCCAGTGGTCTCTCATCTTCAGTGTTGTCACCATGTCTTCTCTCTTGACAGTCCTTAATACTGGAGCATTCCTTCACTGTTCCATATTCTGGACAAGAACATCTCATTGGCTTAGCCTACATCACATGTTTGTACCCTAGCTGCCAGGGAGCTCAAAGAAGGGTGCTCTGTGCTAGGTTGCCAGAAACAACAAATGTTGTCCTACACCTGTTAATAAATATTGTTATACACAGTGCTGTGGTAAACATTCTTGTGCATTTGTGTAAGAAGTAAAATTTGTGGGTCAACTAAGATTTACATTTTGCCTTTTGATAAGATACTGCCAAACTACCTTCCATTAAAAATATGAATTTAGAAAGAATACTTAGAGGCTGGCCTGATGGCATAGTGGTTAAGTTCATGCGCTCTGCTTTGGCAGCCCAGGGTTCGTAGGTTCGGATCCCAGATGCAAACCTGGCACCGCTTGTCAAGCCACACTGTGGCAGCATCTCACATAAAATAGAGGAAGATTGGCACATTGTTAGCTCAGCAATGGTGTTCCTCAAGCAAAAAAAAAAAAAAAAAAAGAATAATTTTGAGCATGGTATATATCTCATGTACTTAAATTCAACAGGCTAATCTCAACATCAGTTGTCTCTGTTGACTGATGCCTAGTCTATGTTTGGAAATTTTGCAGTTTGATTTAGTTACTGTTATCATGTACTTCCTTGGCCTCTTATTAATTTAATCTGGCAGTTGCATGAAATAGTTCTTTTTGCTTACAGCCCTTAACTTTGATACCCATTTATATCATAACCTACTACTTAGGGATCATGTACAATACATTTATTTTATAATAATTATATTGTACATTTACATCCAAACAGCTTCTTCCCTTCCACAGCATCATGAAAAAGTACCTGCTTCAAGTACTTCGTTGAAATGTGTTTCTGAGATGCTGCAGTTTTTATCTGGAATCTTTGCTTATGAAAGGATTAGGGAAATGCTTAAAGTGTGTTAATATACTTGATATATGCATATTTTGTGTGTGTTAGGAAGCTTGGCCCTGAGCTAACATCTGTTGCCAATCTTCCTCTCTCTTTTTTCTTTTCTCCTAAAAGCCCCAGTACATAGTTGTGTAATCTAATTGTAGGTCATTCTAGTTCTTCTGTGTGGGATGCCACCACAGCCTGGCCTGATGAACAGTGTGTAGGTCCACGCCCAGGATCTGAACTGGCAAACCCTGGGCCACCAAAGCCGAGTGTGTGAGCTTAACCACTTGGTGAGGGGGCCGGCCCCTATACCTGATGTATTAACTGGAACATTATCGTTTGGGAGAAAGTCAGTGTTGAGGAAATAATATTCGTTTTTTAAACCTTCTTCTTTCATTAAATTTCTGCACTGTCAGAGTCATTTAGCTTATAGAATATCCCCTTCTTCCCTGCTGCTGATACCTGGAAAGTGAGATAACGTTCTTTCTAATTAGGAGAGGTTTTGGGTACAAATAGTAATGTGTATCTGAGAAGAACAAAATCGGGAGGTTGAGTGGTATAGTGAAAAAAATATGATTTACAATCAAAAACCCAATTTTGAGTTTCAATTCTGCCTCTTACTGTGTTAACTTGAGGCATATCACTTAAGCCTCAATTCCTTCATCTTTAAAATGAAGTTCTCATTCCTGCTTTACTGATCTCACAGGCTTACTGTTATGGTCAAATAAGATTGTGTATGAAGAGGGAGCGTATTTTTACCTTCCAGCTGTCAAAAGCCATGCAGATATTCTAAATGAGACAAGACAATGTTAGCATAACCTTGATTATAGGACTCTACAGCTGCAATGAAAAAGAAATATTTCTCTATATTGAAGTGGTCCTTTGGGTATTTGGCAGGTAGCATGTAGTCTAGCTGTTCTAAGCTGAGTAATTGGAAATATACCAAGTGGAAACAGAATAACCATGTTTTGAACTTAACCTGTACTATGGTGAAATATATCTGCAGTATTTTCAGTTATTTGTCTGTCATACCAAACATGTAGTGGCTTCAGATTAGTTGTAGCTGGAAAACTAAACTGAAGAGGATTGGACACTGAAACCAGCATTCTAGTTGGTTGTATCTAGGGCAGTGGTTCTCAAACTTTAGCACATATCAGAATCATCTGGAAAGCTTGGTAAAACACAGATTGCAGAGCTCCACCCCAAAGTTTCTGATTCATTGAATCTCGGGTGGGGCTGATAATTTGCATTCTTACAGGTTTCCAGATAATGCTGATGCTGCTGGTGGGGGGACCACACTTTGAGCATCAGTGCTGTAGGAAAACATATAATTTATCATCCAAGCTGATCCATACTTGATCAGAACGACAGGAGTAACTGAGCTTGCCTCTATACAGGGGTCATCCTAATTTTATATAATGGAAAAATCTTTTTACAAAGAGATTTATGTAATAGAATTGTCACCTGGTGGGATGACTCATGGTACCCAAGTTGTGTTTATTTATTTATGTTAAATTGCTAAAGATGATTCAGTCAGATTTTTCCTTTGATTCCTGTCCTTGAAAATGTTAACTAAAAGAGTATAGAAGTATTCTAGATTCTTCAGCTGATTTATTTTCTCACGAATGCTAGCAAAAATATTGTAGATGAGTTCTTTTATTGGATATGCAGTCAGATTAGATACTAGACAGTAATTTCCAAGTTTGTTTTTTACAAGACACAGCAATAGGTACATATAATGTTGCAAGCCAGGGTTAAGATAGGTGTGTAAGTGCATATGTTTCTCTAAAACAAAAGTTTCCAAACAGTACTTATCCTAACTTTGTGTAGTACATATAGTCTAATATTTGCTGTTTTATTCTAGTTCTTCTTCTTCTTCTTCTTCTTTTTTTTTTTTTTTGGTGAGGAAGATTAGCCATGAGCTAATATCTGTTGCCAGTCTTCTTTATCTTCTTCTTTTTTTTTTTCTTGAGGAAGATTGTCCCTGACTAACATCTGTGCCAGTCTTCCTCTGTTTTATATGTAGGTTGCCACCATAGCATGGCTTGATGAGCAGTGTGTAGGTCACGCCCAGGATCCAAACGCCTAACCCTAGGCCACCAAAGTAGAACGTGCAAACTTAAACACCACACCGTCCTCTAGTTCATTTTTTTTCATGCTAGTTGTGATCCACCAAATCAATTTCATGACCTAACTGGTTACAGCCTACTGTCTAAAAAACACAGCACAGAGGATCTTTATGATTCCAGCAAACTGTGACATTCTAAGATTCTGAGAGCTGGTTAGCCTTCAGTTTTCATCATTCTGATTCTTCTCAAACACTCTAGCTGTTTTCTACCATTAAAACAAACCAGTGGGAGAAAGTCCCAAGAGTTGGGAGGAAGAAAGGAAAGAAATGCTATTTTTACCACATTCTGCTGCCTTACTTGCTATTAGATTTAATAGTCTGTCATTTGTTTCCTATGAAAATTAGCAAATGCTCCATTTTATTTTCTAATTTTAAAAAATTTAAATTGCTCTAACTTTTTATTTGTGAAAATATTGCACTAAAGAAAGACAAACTAGGTCTTTCCTAAGAAAATCTAAACTCAGCTTATATTCGGAAACCCTCAACCTCACCAAATTAAATTTGGTTTATCTTAGTGAAGGATGTCTTAGTCATACTAGTTGTATCAGTCAGAGTCTAACTAGGAGACAGAAACCACAAGGAATTTGAACAGAGAAAGTCTAATGGAAAGAATCATTAACTTCACTATGGGATTAGAGTAAGGGAGAATTAATGCGAGAAGATAAAGAGACTTCTCAAGAATATGGTAACAGCAGATAGAGGGCACGGCCACCACCCCTGAGACTGAGGCAGCGTGTGGCAGGAAGGAACCCATCTGGTATCCAGACCTCTTTGGAGGAACATGGCTAAGGCCCACTGGATGGCCAAGAATGTCACTGAGGGGCCATGAAGGGTTGGAAAGCTAGCTGCCATCTGTGTCCTGTGGGAAGCCTTGCCTGGGGTGGTGCTGTGCCTGGGAACTCCATGAGAAGCCTTCTGAAGGAATGCTGAGGGCAGTTGACCACAGAGAGGTGTGAGTGCTGCCGTCTGCTGACAGTTCGTATCATGCCAGCTGGCAAGGGAGAAATATTCTCTCGAGCAGGGCAGTGAAGGTTTGGAGGCACTTGGTTGGGAACTGACACACTAGTGTACTCACTAGAGAGCTGAACTTTTCAAAGGAGAGTGACACTTAATTTAGGGGCACATAATATCAGGGATGCAATTCTAACTTAGCACAGTCCCCTTTTCATTCTCTAGCATCATTTTCCTGTCTAAAAAATCCACTGTTGAATAAAGTTTTTTTAAGAAACTGATTTTTTGGTTTTTAGAGATTGGCACCTGAGCTAACATCTGTTGCCAGTCTTATTTTTTTTCCTTCTTTCTTTCCCTTCTTCTTCTCCCCAAAGCCCCCCAGTACATAGTTGTATATTCTAGTTGTGAGTGCCTCTTGTTGTGCTGTGCGGGACGCCGCCTCAGCATGGTCTGATGAGCGGTACCATGTCCGCACACAGGATCTGAACTGGCGAAACCCTGGGCCGCCGAAGCGGAGCGTGCGAACTTAACCACTCGGTCACGGGACCGGCCCCTGATTTTTTTTTTTTTAATGTAGACTAGATTTGACATTATGTAGAAAAGACTAATCTGTCACTTTATGATCTTTTCAGTGAGCCTGTGATAACATTAATTCAGCATTCACTGAGCATCTACTTTCTAAGCCAAGCCAAAGTGCAAGGTGGTTTTTGAAATACAAAAAGGTGAATCTTACTTGTAAGGGAGGAAGGTAGATCTTTAAACTGATAATAAAAGTATAATGTTTGATAAGTGCTTAATAAAGTCTGTGTAGAGTACTGTGGTCTTAGCGCGGGGTTAAGTGTCAGCCTACCTTTAGGCATTGGGGAAGGAAAAAGCAGCATAGACTTATCTCTTATTCTCTACATACTATCTCTTTTATTTCTCAAAATAGCCTTATGAATAAGGCAGTTGGTATGATTGCCATGATATAAAGAAGCAAACAAGGTCTAGAGACCTGAAACAACTTTTTCTACTAGTGACACACACAGGATCCAAATCGAATCCAGTAAGTTTGTTGTCTCTTAAATCTGTGGTGTACTTTGAAATGCCAAAGGCTATAATAGTGAAAGTTTACCAAATGTAAAACAAAACACTGGGTACTACTATGAAGGATTTAAAAAGTGAGTTAGATATGTACCTGCCCTTAAGGGCCTTATGGCAGTGCTGGTAGAATGTCATAAGGGCTCTGATTGAGACACTGGCTAAAGCTTGGAATGTCATAGGATCCGGAGTGACTGTCCTCCTTGGAAAACTTAGGGTAAGGTGGCATTTGAGCTGGTTCTTAAAACTGGGTAGGGTTTAAAAAAAAAAAATAGAGTAGGGTTTAGACAAGTAGAAATGGTAAATAATCAAAATGTAAAATAGAACAGAAAGGTAGTTGTCATTTGTTGAGCATCTGCTAAGTCCCACACCTTGTACCTTCCTAAGTATACTGTCCAGTTTGGTTGTAGTAAAGACTCTCTGTCAGACAGTTAGTGGAAATAAAGCTAGAAAGAGAAATTCATTAAATGTTGGACCTAGGCAGGTACTAGATTGTGACAGGTTAAAGTAGAGTTTGAACTTTATTCCATAGACTTTAGAAAAGATTGAAATTTCTAAAGGAAAGAGTACAGGACTGGAGTTATGATTAAATTAGAAACTATATGTATACACACACACAGACATATACATGTATGAATACATATTCGTATTACAATACAGTGGCAGAGACATACTAGATGTTAAATGTAATCCTTTCCTTCTATCTTCTTTTCTCATCCATCCCTGGTGCAATCATATGTAGGACAGATTAGAAAGCTGGGATGTAGTTAGATGGTAATTACAGTGGTCCAGGTGGGAGGTAATAAAGGCCTTATCTAAGACAATTGTAGTGAAATGAAGAGGAGGTTACTGGTGAGAGTTGAAATTAACAGGGTTTAGGGAAGGATGTTGTAGGGAGTGAAAAAATTAAAGAAGGAGGTAATTTTCAGGCACTTTTCCATTCCAGAAGAGTACATACTTCAAAAACAGGCTCTTTTTCAGTTATTTTTTAAATATGAAAGTAATGAATACACATGATAAATTTAAAACACTCTAGAAGGGCAGAAGATTGGATACGGGGCAGGGGGTTAAAGATGACATCATGCAAAGAGAAACAGGTGAGGGGAGACACAGAGGTTAAAACTTTGGTAAGGTCCACTCTCCAAAGGAGTGGGCTACTCATAGTGGCTTCCTTCTGAAGAGTATAGTATGGAAAGGGAAGGAAAAAAGAGTTACTTTACGGTGGAGAAACCTTACAAACTACCTCAACCAGGTGATAGTCGAGGTTAACATCAGCAGTAATAACAGTCATGTTGATAATGTGTATACTTGTTACGATGTGATCGATGAAAATCATACTCCATCTCTGGTCTTCCTCCCAGATACCCATAACTCCAGTCAGTCATGGGGGGAAAAATCAGACAAATCCCAATTGAGGGACATTCTGAGATACACCTGACCAGTACTCTTCAAAACTGTCAAGGTCATCAAAAACAAAGTCTGGGAAACGATCCCAGCCAAGGGGAGCCTAAGGAGACATGACAGCCAAATATAATGAGGTATCCTGGATGGGATCCTGGGACAGAAAAAGACATTAGGTATAAACTAAGGGAAAAAAATAAAAACTTTGGGGGAGGTAAAAACAGAGGTTTCAGAATGAATGCAGGGTAAGCAATAAACTTAAGGCTTCCCCGCTCACCGTTGGGTGTCCGTCATAGGTGGTTAGCAATTAGTGGCTAAATAGTCTGGTTGGAGCTCTTCCTAAGCCTGTTTTTTAAAATGAATTTTACCCTGCAGTGAGGCTTGGCTTCTTCAGATCTGTTGGTCTGAGCTCAGGTCTAGATTTCGTTTCCTGGAGTTTGTGCCACACCCAGGGTGAGGGAGATCATCACAGAAGCCTATCAGTATTCCTGTCAGTATTCTTTCCTACTCCAGCATTTACAACAGAGGATGTTGTTGAAACTCAACAATGATATTGATTATTTTATACACACACACAACTGGAAAGGCTCCATATTTAAAAACCAGAAGAATTCTTAACTCACTGTGCAAAGGTGGGTGAGTATTATGGAAGCTTTCTAGAGGTATGGCAGTTAAGTTTTAAAGATAAGTAGCTAAGTGGACAAAAAGTCACTGAGTATTGTGCAAAGACCCGATGTGTAAGAAATGCTGGTCTAATGAATCAGAGACTTTTAGCTGAGGTTATCGCTTTACTCATTTTGTGGTTTTGGTTTCATCCTAGAAGTCTTTTAGTACTTGGGGTACTGTCATATTGTAAAACAAAGATACGGAAATAGTATTGGGTGATTTGTATCAGTGGAAGGAGGGCTGGTTCTCCACATCTTCCTGCTTCCTTTTCATTTTATTGATTCTTTAGCACCTCTCTCAGCCTTGTCAGCATACTTGATTCTTCAGCAACTCTTTCAGCCTTCCAGTTTAAGGAAAAAGATGTCTTATGTTCTTAAAGCTACATCTTCTTTGGAACTTTCTTTAATTTCTTTCTTTTTATTACTAAGATCAGTGCCTGGAATATAGTGAGCATTCATTCAAATATTTTTTGAGGACCGTCTTTTCCCTTCCCTCCTAGCCTTCACTGACAGATTTCTCAAATAAATGATCTATATTCCCTGTTTCCTTTTCTCTTACCACTCTCTCTTAATATTCTGGTGTTTGAGTCACTTTACTGATTACAATAGGAATTATTATAGACAAGTTAACAGGACTAGGAGACTAACAACGTAAAAGTCTAAAGAGAAGGAGGACTGAAAGATGACTCTTGGTAAGTGTGTTGGTTTCCTCGGGCTGCCGTAACAAATTATCACGGACTTGTTTTAGGGCCTAAAACAATAAAAATCTGTTCTCTTACACTTCTGGAGGCCAGAAGTCTGAAATGCAGGTATCGGTAGGGCCGTGCTCCCTCTGAAGGCTCCAGAGATGATCCTTTCTTGCCTCTTCCAGCTTCCAGTGGTTCCAAGAGTTCCTTGGCTTCTGGCAGCATCATTCCAGTCTCTACCTCTGTCTTCACATGGCCGTCTGCCCTCTGTGTATCTGTCCTTGTCTCCCCCTGCCTTTCTCTTTTAAGGACGTTGTCGTTGGATTTAGGCCACAACATAAATCCAGGCTGATCTCATCTTGAAATCCTTAGTTACATCTGCAAAGATCATTTTCCCAAGTAAGGTCACATTCACAGGTTCTAGGGGTTAGGACTTGGACATAGGTCTTTGGGGGCCGCTCTTCAGCCTTCTACAGGAAGCCTCCAGATGAGTATCTAATTGAAGTAATTGAGAGGATTGCTATCTTAGATGTGAGGGGGCATTGTGTGGAAAACCAACAGCATAAAAACAAATCTGAATTCATTTTATTTCAAAAAAATTATAGATTTAAAAGAAAATATAGAAGGTGCATGTTTTCTTCAATTAATTTTTAGAAATATGTATTTAAAAATTTGAACTCAAGGTCAGATGGGTCTGGTTGGAGATTTTGCTCCTCAAATATATTCATCTTGAAGAATCCTCAACATTTTTATTAAAATTTTTGAATTTGCAAAATTCAGAATTTTTGCATTTGAGCCTTATGATATTCCTTTGAAGTAGGAACACTATATTTTCTTTTTCCCATTTTGCAGATGTGGAAATGGAGCTCGGTTTCTATAACGAATTTGTCTGAGGTCATAGGTCATGAAACAGTACAGATGGATTTGAACACTGCTGTTACAACTGTAAAGCTTGTATTCTTTCTGATATACCATGCTGAATTTATTAATTTCTTATTTAAAAGGAGCAGACTTTATTGTTTTTTCATGTTTTGCATGTTTCTGAATTTGGAATGTTAGCACGAAGAATAAACTTTTCTATGCAAAATAAGCTAATAATATTTAAACCAACTCGCCAAATCTTTATATGATCTGTGTTTGAGATCTGTCAGTTCTTTGGTATGACTTTAAAACATACAGTTCTTCAGTGAATTACTTTCAGTCATGAGATAGGTCGTTCATTAATGAACCTTTTGTTACATTTTGTTTTTGAGGACCAAATATAGTAGATGACAGTATGAAGCCATGATTTCAGAATGATAGTTGGACAAAACTTTCCTTCAGGCGTTAGGAATTGGCCCTGGTATTTTTCATACCTCTGCTTTTTCATATATTTTAAATTAAAGCTGTTTGTCTTGCAATTTTAAAAATAGAGCCATCACCATTTTTGTGTGTGTCTGTTTGAGGAACATTCACCCTGAGCTAACATCTGTGCCAGTCTTCCTCTTCTTTGTATGTGGGACGCCTCCACAGCATGGCTGATGAATGGACTAGGTCTGCACCCGGGATCTGAACCTGCAAACCCCAGGCTGCTGAAGCACAGCACATGGAACTTTAACTACTCGGCCACAGGGCTGGCCCCTGTCTCACCAACTTTTTAAAATTATCTTTAACTTGGTGGGAGCCCATTTAGGACTAGGAAGATAAACTTGAGTAGAACACCTAGTACTTATGCCAGTTTTTCTTGTGGAGAAGGAACATAACCTAAAAATCACTGGGAGGCTTATTAATTAGATTCTTGTGCCCAACCAAAGACTTACTGAATCAAAATCTCTGGGGTGGGGCTTTAGGAATCTGCATTTTTAGTGAGTGTTACTTGTAATTGTTTGGCATTGATGTTGTATTTAGATACTCAGTTCTCACCACAACACTGTGTCCAACTGAGGACAGTCAGTGACTTGGACCCTCAATAAAGGAAGAAGGTAAGGTGACTTCATGGTAGAAACGCTGTTACCAGCATTATTAAGTGTAATTTGTATTAATTAAAGAGTGGTGGAATAGCCAAAGCAATCTTGAGAAAGAAGAACAAAGCTGGAGTCACTACACTCCCTGATTTTAAACTATACTGCAAAGCTGTAGTAATCAAAATAGTATGGTATTGGCATAAAAACAGACACATAGATCAATGGAACAGAATAGAGAACCCAGAAATAAACCCAGGCATATATGGTCAATTAATTTATGACAAGGGAGCCAAGAATATATAATGGGGAAAGGACAGTCTCTTCACTAAATGGTACTGGGAAAATTGGAAAGCCACATGCAAAAGAATGAAACTGGACCGCTGTCTTACACCATACACAAAAGCCAACTCAGAATGGGTTAAAGACTTCAATGTAAGACCTGAAACCATAAGACTCCTAGAAGTAAATATAGGGAGTAAACTCCTTGACCTTGGTCTTGGAGATGATTTTTTTGGATCTGACTCCAAAAGTAAAGGCAACAAAAGCAAAAATAAGTGGGATTACATCAAAATAAAAAGCTTCTACCCGGCAAAGGAAACACAGAGGTCAGTGGTTTATCCAAGGTTACCCACGTAGTGCTTTTAACCATTACGTGGTGCTGAGAGTTCAGTCAGAGTCTCTGGGAGCGAGACCTGATACAGATTTGGGGACTTTTTTTTTTTCAAAGATCACAAACTTCTAATGGGTAGAAAGTGATTGGGAGTGGGAGCTCCTTCACGCAGGATGGTCAGGGAAGGCGCCTGTGTGATGAGAAGCCAGCCCATGGGAGTCCGTCTGCATGGAGAGAGGGGAGAGGAGGTGTGAAGGCCTTGCAGCTTCTGGGTAGAGAATGAAAACCAGTGGTAGGAGATGGATTTGGAGAGGTCACTTTTATGTTTGTTGTTTCTGTTTAATTCTACGATTATAGAACAAATATGTGCTTTTATAAAGGAAACATCTTTTTTGCTGGTTCCCCTCTTCATACACCTTTAAATACCATCTTATGCTGACAACTCTTAATTTCTAACTCCAACTTGAATATCCTTTCTGAAGTCTAGACTCATATATCCAATTGCCTACTCAACTTTACCACCTGGATGTCTAATAAACTTCTCAACTCAAAATAACCTAACTGGAACTGATGGTCTTTCCTGCTCTACCTACAATTTTCCCCATCTCATTGATCGTTCCATTTGATCAAGCAGAAATGCTGGAGCAATATTTAACATACTTCTCCTTCTTTCAAAACTCGTATCCACACTCTCAACAAATTCTCTTGCCTCTGTTTCAAAATGTATGCAGAATTCAATCACTTGGAACCCCCTCCATAACTACTGCCCTAGTCCAAGACACCATTTCTTGCCTCATGGAGAAAGCCTCCTTAATTGATTTCTTTGCTTCTGCTCTCATCTGCTTCTACTTCTCATACTGCTTCTACTTGTAGATTGTTCTCACTGTAGCAGCCAGAGTGATTATTTTAGAATTTAAGTCAAATTATATTACTCCTCTGCTCAAGACCCTTCAGTGAATCTCTTATTTAATCAGAAGTAAATTTAAAAAGTCCTGCGAGGTCTGCGTGATTAGGCCCCTGTGATTCCTGTGACCTCAGCGCCTGAGGGCATGACTCTTAAGAATGCCTTCTGAGCCTTAGCCACATTGGCCACATTACAGTTTCTCCAACACATCCCACCTTACAGTTTTTCCTGTTTCCTCAGCCTAGAGTGTTTTCTCAGCTATCCAGCTGCCTATTTTCTTACCCCCTTCAAGTCTTTACTTAAGTCTCACCTTCTCAGTGAGAGACCACCTCCTTTAAATACCACATCCTTCCCCTTTCCCCCAACATTCCAGGTCACATATCCTTACTCTGCTCTGCTTTTTCTCTGTACTATAGCATTTAACACCCTGAAACTAACAAGCCCTGTTTGTCTCTCTGTTTCTCTCTCTGTATATATGCATACATACAAACATGCACACTCATTTTAAAAAAAGGGCTGTTCTTTGTCTCTTTCTCCTCACTCCACAAGGGCAGGGACTTTGTTTTTATTCTTTACTAATATATTCCAGTTGCTTAGCCTTAAAACATATTAGATACTTCTAGAAGGATTGAATTTTGGCAAGCATTGGAGGTACATGTGATTACACTGAAAATGAATAAAACAGGGTTCCTATTTTAGGGAGCTTAAAGTGTAAACAGACGTTATTAATAAGTGATAGTAGTATTGAGAGTAGTAACAAACATTTGTTGAATTCTTCATTGAATTTTACCATGTGCCAAAGACTGTCTTACACAATTAATGCATTAACTTATTTAATATTCCTAGTGAATGTATGAAATAGGTATTATTATTATTATCCTACTTTTTATAGATTAGGAAATTGGGGCACTGAAAGGGTAAATAATTTGAGGTTCTATTGATGGTGATTGGCAAGGCTGGCATTGGAACCCAAGGAGTATGGCTTCAGAGTCAGAAATCTTAACCACTATGCTATAGTGTTCTTAGAATTAAATGAGGTGACTTATATAAATTGCTTAAAACAATGTCTGGCACAAGAGAAACTTATATATATGTTTTATCTGTTCTTGGGAATCATTTTTAATATTTCAAAGTTCTTGAGAGTATAGTCATAATGTGAAAATATTCATTGGCCATTTAGAAAACTGTTAAATTATCTTTTCTAAGTTGTCTCCTTCAGGAAAATCAACATATTTGACTATTGTTCTCTCTGAAAATAAAGGATGATCAGTTGCAAGTCCTGTAAAATATGTAGGATTTCATCAAGTATGTGAAAATATTGGAGCACTGCTTCAATTCCATGTAATGCCATTGATGAATGAGGATCTGATATTTAGACTAATAAACAGCAAAAGAAGAGGAAAGATATGGAGGATGCTTTTAAAGAACTATTTGAAAATCAAGGATTAGGAGAGGCTGTTGGGAAAATTGGTGAAAGAAACCTTGGAGATTTTTTCCAATTTTACTTTATACTATAAAAAGAGCAAATATTAAAGGATGTCCTGCCAAGTGTGCATATTGCTAAAAACCCTCTAACTTATTCAACATTTCTTGTATTCTTTGTTCAAGAGGGTGTATTTGTAATTACAAATTAAGCTTTATTGTGTGTAAAATTTATTTTAATATTATTTAGGTTTTTGTAAGAAGTCCAATGAAAGGTTTTTGATTCCTATTTACAATGAAATTTTGGTCCCCATTTTAATGGTTTCCTTTTAGAGCCTTATTTTTTTCTCCCAGAAGATAAAGGGAAATTATTTAAAGGACCTCAGATTTGGTCAGAAGTTTACTCATTTCTTGTGCTGAAATTACTATTTTGTCTATGCAAGATGTTGCAAATAATCCTATATTCCAAAAATCCATTTAAAAATCTACCCTCAATTTTGAGCATTTTTCAAATTTAGAAAACATGGCATTTTGATTAAAGATCTCCTTTCTTTCTTTTTTAAAGATTGGCACGTGAGCTAACAACTGTTGCCAGTCTTTTTTTTCTTCTTCTTCTCCCCGAAGCCCCCCCCCCCCCCCGGGGACATAGTTGTATATTCTAGTTGTGAGTGCCTCTGGTTGTGCTGTGTGGGACGCCACCTCAGCATGGCTTGATGAGCGGTGCCGTGTCTGCAGCCAGGATCCAAACCAGTGAAACCCTGGGCTGCCGAAGCAGAGCGCGAGAACTTAACCACTCAGCCACAGACCCGGCCCCAAAGATCTCCTTTCTGCATGTCTGACCAATGATACAGGTTAGATAGAAGTTCTCAAAAGCCCATGCGTTAGTCTTGTGGAGTTAGCTACTTGATCTGAGCATTGATGTTCCTTGAAGCTGTTGAACTAAGACTTGCGTTTAACTTGAACATAGAGAGAGGTGACTCATTTAATTGTTTTAACTGTGTAGAGGTCGTAATACATATAAAAGAGCACTTAAAAACCAGCCTAATACATAATGGAGTTAAACCACAAGTGCTCATAGATTTTAAAATTCAGTAAAAATTGTCTTCAAGTTTCAAATTAGCATGCTCAATCATAAGATAAGGATTAGCTTTTTTTCTGGAAGTGCAGATCTGTTTGAGATCGAACGTAGCATTTGTTGACATTGTTTTTGCTGTATTCCAACACAAGAATCTGACCTATACTTTGGTAAAATGGAGAGAAAAATCCTCTATGTTGTTTCACATCGTTTTACTGTGCTTTGTGGCCTGATGGAGCCATTGTTTTCTGTTTAGATTTAAACAGACCTTCAACTGTTAACTTTAAATCCACTCAGTAAAAAGAAAACATTGTTAAAATTTTAAAGCTAAGTAATATAGTAAATCGTCAGGTCTAAGTAGCAGAGTTAGAAAGGAGCTTAGTGATTGTCTGGCTCACTTATCTGTACATAGAGTAAAATTATATCCAAGAAATGAAATGATTTGTACAAAGTCGCCTTGGTTAAATCCCTCCCAGGCAGCCATCTTCCAGAGATAGACATACTGAGACAAATTCAGAATTAGCTATATGTGCAAATTTTCTCTTCTTTTGAATCAACAACTAGGACTTTTTTTGTAGTAAGATAGGAGGCAGGACAGAAGGAGGTTTTTATAACACTTGCTTTCTATCTGTTTTGTGCTGGAGATTTGGTGCTGAACATAATCTCTATCTTAATGGAGCTCATGTTCCATTGAGGGTCGCATTGTATTGTGGGAGAGCCTATAAAGCATTATGATACGGTTGATCAGTAAAATTAATAGCTTTTATTTGAGGGTCTTTTCTCTTCTACGTGCTGTACTTTTTGTGTGGTGGTGGTTGTCTGTGTCAGTGTTGAACTAGAGAAGAACAACCAGTAGGGTATATGTGTGTATAGATAAGAGATTGAGTTCAGTTGATTTACTAATGTACGTGATTGTGGAGGCTGGATAAGCAAATCTGAAACCCACAGAGCAGGCTGTAACTCTTAGGCCTGGTCAAAGTTGCTGTCCACTGGTGGAATGATTTCTTCTCTGAGAGAAGCCTAGGTCCTGCCTTGAAGGCATTTCAACTAGTTGAATCTGGCTCACCCAGATTATCTAGAAATCTCATTTATTTAAAGTCAACTGATTATGGACTTTAATTATATCTACCACCTGCCTTCACAGAAACACCCAGATTAGTGTTTGATTGAATAACTGGGGAGGGGCCAAGGCAAGTTGATGCATCCAAAAAACTGTCATGTTGTTTTCATTTTTTTCTTTATGTATATTATGCCTATAGAAAAAGGCACATTTCCTAAATGCAGCTCAAAGAACTTTTATAAACTGGACACATTTAGGTAACCAGCACTGTACAGGGGCCCTTTTACACTTATTTCGTTTGAGTCTTAAAACAATTCATTGAGGTATCTGAGTTTTCCTCATTTTATAGATAGGATTTTGAGGCCCAGAAAGGTCAGATACCTTGCCCCATGACACAGCTAGTAAGTGACAGAGCTGGAATTCTAACCAGGGTTTTGAGGCTTGTGTGGACTATTATGGAAGCCCAAGGTAACATTAATTGTGCATGGGGATTGATAGACTCTTTGGAGCAAGAAAGCTTCACTGAAGAGGCCATAGGAATCCCTAAGCTGGATCTTAAAGCATGAGTTTAGGTTTGCCAAGGAGTAAAACATTCCTTGGTAAGAGGTCCCAGGGAAAGAATATGGTGTCATTTCAGAAGACAGGAGATGGTTTGTTATGCTTAACTTTAGGGTCTTTAGGCTGTGGTTGTGTTTATATGATTTATTGGAATAACAATTTTTCAGCCCAAATTCAAAGAACCTTGTTTACAATTTTGAGGAGCTTGGATTCTATATTTTAAGCAATATAACATGAGAGTGAGTTACTCATCTGTGTTTTAGCAGAAATTTTCCCAGTGGTTTATAAAATAGATTGGAAAAAGGACGAAGGACGAAGGCAGAAAAATCATGTCTTACTGAGAACCAGAACTAGAACACTAAGGATTAAGAGGAGGGAAGAGCAGGGAATTTAAGAAGACTTTTCTGAGAGAATTGATGAGATTGGTAAACCATTAGATGTAGATGATGAAGAAAGGGAATTAAGGATATTGTGATTTTTCTTGTTGGGGTGATCTGTTGGGAAGCAGTTTCAGAGATAAGGAAATACTGAAGGAGAAGCTGAGTTTGTTCTGAGTTGTTGATTGGGAAGATGGTAGGCAGGAGAATGCAGAAGAATGCATTAGGTTTTGGAAGTTTGAGTTCCGGGCCTGAAGGAATTAAAGTGGACGTATTCAGTAGGCATTTGGAAATAAGGAGAGTGAAGTTAAGATGTGGCTGGAGAGATAGATTTGATACTCATTGGCTGATTTATAAAAGTAGGTGAGACTGTAGGACTGCATTAGTTCTCTCAGGTGAAAAGAAAAGGTAACCAAAGACGGGATGGTGGGGAAAACCTCCAGTACTTAAGACTTGCGTGGAAGAAGAGGAGCAGTTGTCACAGAATTAAGAAACCAAGGAGGTAGTTATAGTCTCGTAAACCAAAAGAGATCATTTTCAAGGAGGTTGTAGGCAGATGAACTATATAGATATAGTTTATGAGCCCAAATAGATCATATTTCTGGACTAGATGAGATGAGGACTGAGAAAAGGCTAGCTAATTCAATTTGGCAATTTGGAAAAGCATTGGTGATTGTGAGCCAGACACCCCAAGTGTTTGGAAACAAGTTTATCTAGAATTAAAATAATAGAAATCAACAAATACTGAATAAGATAAACTATCTGTAAATATCACCAACCCTAACAATGGTCAATAGATATGTAATGAAGGAGACTTGCGAAACACCACAGTGGCACTTGAATATTTTCTCCGCCTTTCAAGATACAATTAAGGGCTGGCCCGTGGTCGAGTGGTTAAGTTCTCGTACTCCACTTCAGCGGCCCAGGGTTTCACTGGTTTGGATCCTGGGCGCGGACATGGCACCACTCATCAGACCATGTTGAGGTGGCATCCCACATGCCACAACTAGAAGGACCCACAACTAAAAAAATATACAACTATGTACTGGGGGGATTTGGGGAGAAAAAGCAAAAAATATATAGATGTAACAACAACAAAAAGATACATTGATTACCTGAAGAAAGAATATAGAGTTTTGAAAGTGAAGAACCAAAGAGTCAGTAAGCATTTTCTCTATTTAACCAGCATTCGGTCAGAATAAGTGGTATTGATATTACTGGAGCAATGTGTATTCTGTTGTAAGATACGAAAGGGTTTTCACTTAAATGATTATTAGATTGTTAGATGATTCTTCAGGTCCCTCAGTAAAATCTGTGATTTCTAATTATAGTTTTTTCTGTGCCATATGGGAAAATTTTGGACATTGAAAATGGAAATGAAAAGACACAGAGGAATCTTAAATGCACATTACTAAGTGAAAGAGGCCAATCTGAAAGGTTATATGTTGTACAATTCCAGCTATATGACATTCTGGAAAAGGCAAAACTGTGGAGACAGTGAAAAGATTAGTGGTTGCCAGGGGTTGGGGTAAGGGAGGGACTGAGGCAGAGCATAGGGGATTTTTAGGGCAGTGAAACAATTCTGTATGATACTATAATGGTGGATACATTATGCATTTATCAAAACCCATAGAATGTACAGCACCAAGAATGAACCCTAATGTAAACTATGGACTTTGAGTGATGACAATGTGTCAGTGTAAATTCGATTGTAACAAGTGTTACAACTGGATGCTGATATTGGAGGAGGCTGTGCTCATGTGGGGTGGGGAGTATATGGGAACTTGCTGTGCTTTCTGCTCACTTTTGCTGTGAACCTAAAACTGCTCTTAAAAATAAAGTATATTTTAAAAAAGAAAGAACTGAAGATTCATATGTCAGTTGTTCACCTATTTTATACTTTCATTCTTTGTTTTTACTTTCACACTTTTTAAAAACTAATTTTCCTTTCTATCCTAGACCTGAAAGACTACTCAAAGGAGTTTAGAAATCTGATAAAATGAGTTTGACTTCGTGCCTTTTGTAGTGTAGAAAGGAATTATGGATAAAAGAAAGAGAAGAAAACTAAGGTCAAATGTTACGAAATTCCAGTTTATTTTCAGTTAACTAGAATCTTAAAACATTCAAAAAACTTTGAACAAATAAAATATTTCCTGAAATATATATATACACACACAGAACATTTCTTTGATTTGTTACTGGGCATTTTGACAATCTTTATAACATTTGTGATGTTTGACAGTAGGGCCAATCATTCAGCAAAGTTGTGAAGTGCCTTATCGCTGCCATAAAACAGACAGCAAGTCAGAAGATATTCATTGCCCTTCTCTCATTGAGTTTATAATCTAGAAGACGTCGAACAGCTTTCAAGCATCACTTCAGAAAGCCCTTCTCCAGCCCTTCTGTCTAAATTAAGTCTCTTTTGTTATGCTTCCTTGTAGCACTTTATTCTCTTCTTTCAAATGGCAGTTATTATAATTACTTCAAATTACAGTTTATGTAGATTTGGGTATTCATTCTGTTTAATTTCTCTACCTGTGCTAGATTGTAAGGAAGGAAACAGCTCCATTTTCCACACGATTGTATCTTCAGGTCCCTAGTGCAGTGCATAGTTAGCGTTCAGTAAAGACTCATGGAGTCAATGGGTGAAGGAGTGAATGATGACTGCCTCTAGAGTTCTGTAGAAGTGCAGAATGCTGTCAAGTACGCAGACTTGGTCTAGAGTGAGGATAAGGGCCTGAATGCATAGGAAGGTGGTGTGTTCAGTATGCACTTCTCCTCAGAGGGCAAGCAGGGTGAATATAGAACATTTGCCCTTCGTTTAGAAATGTGGAAGCTATTCGTGACCTTAACAACGTGAAATTTGGTGTTATAGTGAAGGAATGCAATTCGTTACAGTTGATCCTGAAATGAATTAGCCAGATGATACAGCAGCAAGTAGCTTTTCCCAGAAAAGTAGATCCCAAACACTAACTGCTACCTTATTTGTCTGCTTGTTTGTTGTGTGTAGGAGAGTAAGATAAGCTATAAAAAGAGGAAATTACTATGTTTTAAAATTTTCTCACTACTACACAAAACACAAAAGTGCATGAACACTTAACTGCATGAGTACTGTGGTAGAGGCTACTGGGAGGACCTGGTTGGTTGTTTTCTAGGGGTTGCTGCCACTTTTATCTTTCAGATTGAAAAATGTTGAATTAATAAGAAAGGATGGCAAGGGTGTTTTGGATTGGTTAACACCCTTCACTTAAATCATCAGTCCTCTAATTTCCCAGGAAGTTAGAGCACTGAGAAATCATGGGAGATGGTTTACAGAGCACCAGAAACCCTGGCTGCTTCTTTTCCATGTGCTTTTATAAAATGTTTTCTTAATCTGTGACTTTTGTCTCTTAATTTTTTTTTTTTTTTTACTTTCAGGTGTTGGTAAATCATGCTTATTGCTACAGTTTACAGACAAGAGGTTTCAGCCAGTGCATGACCTAACTATTGGTAAGTTTTATAAAAGAGATGGGAAGCATTTGAAAGTTTTGGGTAGTGGAAATGGCATGTGCTTGAGGGTCCGTTCTATTAGTGATGAGTCAAAAAATAATGAAACTAGACTTGTTGCTGTGCAGAGTTTAGTCTCCATTGCTTTTTAAAAATATAGTAAAAATCATGTTACCTGACTGTGTAGAGGTGGTTGGAGCGCAGGAAGACATTAATATTTTGATTGTATTTAATGATGAAACAAATGATTGGGTGACAATGCAGCATATGGGTAAGAAGAGAGACTCTAGACCAGCTTGCCAGAGTTCAAGTCAAGGCTCTGCCACTAACCAGGTGGGCAAGCGACTTGACCACTTAATGCCTTAGTTTCTTTATCTGTGAAATGAGAATAATAGTAGTTCCAATCTCACAGAGTTAGTGTGAACAACAAATGAGTCGATAAACATGAAGCACTGGAACAATGCCTGGTGACATGGTAAAGGCTTAGGCTTACCTATAATTATTAATTGAGAAAAACTACCATCAGGCATTTTTTAGTTTTCTCAATTGTGAAGAATAAATGAAATAGTTACTAGCAAGGAATAATCGACAAATATTAGCTATTATTATTAGTGATATTACTCATTAATAGCAAAAGTATAAAATTAAAATGAGTGAAAAACTAAAAACTTTTAAGAATATGTTTTGGGTCCTTATTTGTTAAACAACTATATTTATATCCTGAAAGCTAAAGAATCTAGCTGAATTACTCTTCCATGGCTGTAGCCCATTAACAACTAGAAACTAGTCAACTGTGAAGAAATAAGGTAATTGGAAATCCAGTTAGACTTTACAACTGATAGCTTGATATGTTTTTTTCAGCCGGTGACCACTTATTTTCCATGAATACTGTTAACTCACTGTGACAAGCAAGTTGATTCTCATGTGCTGTGTAAAATACCAAATCAAAGATAGAGTTTATGAATCAAATTATTAGATCGATTAATAGTTTTCAAGCAAGCCACATGTACTTTGAAGACTCAAGTCTTTCCTTAGTGGCTACTGTCAATAAGAGTATTCAGATTCCATTTTAATTTTGCTAGTTTTAAGTCTACGCAATAATGCTGGGTAAAACAGGTACTACTGGTTCATGCTGGTCTTCGTGGTATAGTATAACTTTGGTGAGCTCATTTTTGTGTAGGATCTGCTCTTTGCCCAATAGGTCTGAACCTTGATAGCTATCTCTTAGGCATCACTCAGTTCTGAGATAACTAGCCAAACAGTTGTTTTTAGGATAGAGTATAAACAAAAATGTCTCCTTTTTCATTGAAGCTTTCATATAAATTTCTAAGTTGTTACATCACACCTGATGGAGAGGTTGGGCCTGAGCCTGGGATGAGAGACTGACTTAGGCTGTACTTGTGGAGAGAGAGAAAGGAGTAGACCAAAGGGAGTTGTCTGGAAAACTGTAACTCACGCAGCTCTACCACCTGGCTTCACTCTGGATTTGTGGGTGGGAGGCACCATGTCTTCTCTTCTCTCTTGGCCTGGGTTAACTGGTGTCTTCCATGGCTCAAGCCCCAACCCCCGCCTGACGGGCCCACTGCTTCTGAGCTCTGGTAACCCTGGTTTCTCTCTTGGTCCCCCCAGCCTAGGCATGGTAGCAGCTTCCTGCTGTTACTAATCTCTGAGTTGCTTTACCATCTCTTCTTTGGGCTTCTTAGCTCTTCCTTTACTATAACCAATTCTCTACTTTAAATTCCCTTTGTTTTAAATACTTAAGTATGGTTTTTGTTTCTCTGGTTGGACCCTGACTGCTATACCTTATGACATCCATCACAACAATTTATTTTTCAGACATAAAAACAATTTAGCAGGTCAGTAGCACATATTTTTTAAAGGAACATTGAAGTGTTTGCTAAAATAGGTTTAAGACAGTGTATTGATTCTGCTGCCTACTTGCCTTTGCCTGATGAATAGAAGAAGATAAAAAAGTTAAGGTTGGGTCATGACTGAGAAGTTTTAGTGACAGAGAAGAGTTAATAAAAGACCGTAAAAAGTGAGGAAAGACTCTATGAAATATTCCTTACCCTTTGACTACTATCTCAGTGAGACTTGTTATGATATGGATCAAAGTAGTAGTTTATAAATAGCTTCCTGGATACAACTACATTGAAGGTGCAGACTAGTCTTGCTACTCAAAGGATGGTTCAAGGGCCATTGCACTGGACTAGCATAAGTATATGTGGGAGCTTGTTTAGGAATCTACTGAATCAGATTCTGCATTTGAACAGGATCTCCAGGTGATTCATATGAACATTAAAGTGTGAGAAGCGTTGGAACAGTGGCTTTTAAGTACTGATTACCCAGGTAGAAATATGTTTTATATTGTTGACCTCATGCACACATGTGAGCACACCCACACACACATCCTGACATCTCACTTCCTTTACTTCACTTCCTCCTGTGATCTTGCTTCCACTTTGTCTCAGCTACTCATTCTGATAGTCACACCCAGAATCTTGTCATTGCCAGTATTTGTAACCACTCCAGAATCTCAGTTTCGTGCATCTGGCTGTTTGACTATCCCTCTCATCCTTCTAATGCACACCCTCTAGCTCCTAATGTTAACGATTTATTTACTCCATCAGACATGTAATCCATTGATGTACCATTTTCACTCTCTCCATTTTCACTCTCACCCCTCTCAAGTTCTTACTTCCCTCCTTGTCCATCTTTACTTCTAACTACTATAATGATGTCATTATAATCACTCCTCCATGCACCCTCAACCCACTTGTCCCCTTTCTTCCTTCATCATACTCTTGTGGCTAACACCTAGGTTAGATTCAACTATATTTACTCCATGCCTGCATGGAGAAAAACACAGAGGCATGCTAGCTGGTCTCATTGTAATTCCTTGGATACTAACTTCTAACTGCCCAACAATCACACTTTATTTCCAGTCCAGTCACTTTTTCCTGTATAACTATCTTATACTTTCTTGCAGTTTAAGCATGCGGCACCTAACTTGTCTTCACTCTTAGATGAAAACCTTGGTTTCTATTTCACTCAGAAAATAGAGGCAAATAGAAGAGCATTTTCACAGGTTTCCACCACCATGTAGACCCACCTACGTGCATTGTGCCCAAAACTCAGCCTTCTCCTTGCTAATCTGGATGAACTCTTAATTTGCAAAGCCTGCTCAAGAACAGTGCTTCAGCAGGTTTTTTTCTTTCAAGTATCAATTTTTTCCCTTTTTGATGGTAATTTTTTATGACTTTATTTTCTTTTCCAGCTTTCAATCCTTTTCTCTCCTTTTAGCAAAAGTCCTCAGAAAGAATTGTCCTTATTTTTTTTTTTTTTTAAAGATTTTATTTTTTCATTTTTCTCCCCAAGGCCCCCTGGTACATAGTTGTGTATTCTTCGTTGTGGGTTCTTCTAGTTGTGGCATGTGGGACGCTGCCTCAGCGTGGTCTGACGAGCAGTGCCATGTCCGCGCCCAGGATTCGAACTAACGAAACACTGGGCCGCCTGCAGCGGAGCGCACGAACTTAACCACTCGGCCACGGGGCCAGCCCCGAATTGTCCTTATTTTTTATCTCTCATTGTTCTAAACCTACTCCAACTAGGGCTTTCTCCTTCAATGTATACATATTCAGCTGCTTACTTAACGTCTCTTCTCTTGTATGTCTAATTGGCATCTCAAACTGAACACATCCCAAATAGCTCCAGATCTTTTTTCCTCCCAGATCCTCACAACTATACATCTACACACACACACAGACACACCCCCATACCCTTCCTCTTGCCTAGATTTATTTTTCTCCTTAACTTTTTATACAAGTAAATATAAATGAACATTGTCTCTCACCCATATAAAGTGAACTTGTCTCATGACAGCAGAGTTACCTGTTTTGTTCATTGCTGTATCTCCAGCACCTGAAAACATACAAGGACTCTATAAATATTGCTGAATTAATATACTGTCTCTCTGGAGGGAAAGCTTTATAAAGCAACATTTAATGTTACAGTGCTTAGTGTATGCATCCTTTTAATGCTATTCAGTTACGTTGTTTACAAATAATTCTAGTTACAGCCCACTAATTCTCACCACATTTATTTCACTACCTGCTAATGGACACACTGGTCTGGAGGCCAAGCCATTTATATGTTGATTCCACCTTCCTGCCTATTTCCCCCACTTCCTTAACCCAGTCAACATATAAGCAGTGACTACTAGGAGTGAAAGTAGACTTTTGGGAAAAAGGTGGCAGAATTGAAGCATCATTTCTTCTGTTAGGCTCCCCACAGGAGATCTGTTAAAAATACACCTATTTGGTGTTCAATTTTCTGATAACTTGAGTTATCTAGAATTACATTGCCAAGAACAGGAAGATAGCTTAAAAGACGTCGTGTGAACATCTAATGTAGATCACACAAAGTCTGTGTACCTGAATCTTAAAATGTAAGTGTATTTTTCTGACAGGGCATGGTCAGTATGAAAACATTGTAAATATCCAGAGAAAGTTAAACTCCCTGTCTAACTTGCCTTTGGCCCTCCAGTAGCCACTGTGGTGAGTTTGGCCTGTGTATCTCCTTCTAGAGTTTTTAAACATATTCATCAACACACAGCTGTTCTAAATTTGTGCTTCCTCCACCAATGTACTATAGTACCCATTCTCATCACCCTTGCCTCTACTACAGCTTATTAATGTTTTTAATATTTGTGAATTGGAGAGGGGAAAATGGTTATTTTACTTTTTAGTTCCTTAATTTTTGGTGAGGCTGAGCATTTTTTATACGTTTAAGAACCACTTTTGTGTCTTCTAATTACTTGTTTACATTTTTCCCCCTTCTACTACTAGTTTTCTTTGGTCAATCCATTGACATTTTCCTTTGTCTTTGAAGCCTTACTAAGGAAGGCTCCTCAGTGCACAAATTATGTACATATTCTGTTAAATATTCTTCTAATACTATAAATTTGTACTCTATCTGGTATATGGTCATGTATATGATTTTCTATAATCGCTTTATAGCTTGTGGCCCCACACAAATAAGCCTGTCTTTCTTTTCTATTTGAATTGTCACCTTTGTCATATGCTAAATCTCCTTGTTAGTGAGCATGTTTGGGGACTCTCAGATCTATTCGATTTCTGGGTTGGTTTTTTTTTTTTTTTGTATTTCATAAGGTAGTATCACACTATGGTATTCGTAGTAACTTTGTGGTATACTTAATATATGATTGGCATTTTTCCTTTTCTAAGTTTTCTTGATTATTCTTGTGCATGTTCTGTCGGGTGAACTTTCATCTCAGTTTGCCAAGTTGCAAAGTTTTTGGTGAGGCTTTTAAAATTTGGTAAGAATTTTAGTAAGTTTATGAGTTAAAGGGGCATGCTCAGTGGTGCAGCAGTTAAGTTCGCATGTTCCGCTTCGGTGACCCAGGATTCGCCAGTTCTGATCCCTGGTGCAGATCTACACACCACTTGTCAAGCCATGCTCTGGCAGGTGTCCCACATATAAAGTAGAGGAAGATGGGCTTGGATGTTAGCTCAGGGCCAGTCTTCCTCAGCAAAAAGAGGAGGATTGACAGCAGATGTTAGCTCAGAGCTAATCTTCCTCAAAAAAAATAAAAATAATAAAAATAAATTTATGAGTTAATTTAGAGAGTTTATGTTTTTATTATATTGAGATTACCTATTTATATACATAATATGTGTTTTCCTGTATTCCAGCTTTCTAAGTGCTCTTCTGTAAAGTTTTAAAATTTTCTTTATACAGCCTTATGCTTATCTTGTTTGTTTTGGTAGTTTATAGATTTTGTTGCTATTGTGAATTGGGTTTTTTCCACCATTATTGTTGTTAAATTATTTTGCACGTTCTAAGTAGATAGTTTGGTCTTATCTGTAAGTCATAATTTTTTCCTTAGCTAATATTTATACCGTTTAGCTTTGTTCTTGTAATTTATGATCAAAATCTTAAGAACAATTTAAAATTGAGGATGTCTGTTGTAATCTTTTTTTTTTCAGTGTAATTTGAATTCCTCTGATGTTTTACCTTTTACTATGGTATTTCCTGTTTATTTTTCATAAAAAATTAAGGAAATTTCTTTTTTATGTCTAGTTTTCCCTTTGATTCTAGAATTAGGAAAATCAAACCTTCTTCCTACAAGGCTCTGTTTTGAACCTCTGCAGTGTCTGGGTTGCAGGAGCAGGTCCGTATGTTCTCATACTGGTCTAAGGAAGGCCCAGCCTGACTCTTGGCTTCATAGCCAGCTATGCTCTCTGCTGTAGCAGCCCCACCTGGGGGAAGGAGCGACATTCTGCTTCTTACTATGCAGGGATGATAATGATTTAGAGACATTTAGAAAATAGGTATTGAGGGCCGGCCCCATGGCGGAGTGATTAAGTTCGCGTGCTCCGCTTCGGTGGCCCAGGGTTACGCCGGTTCGGATCCTGGGCGCGGACAGGGCACCGTTCATCAGGCCGTGTTGAGGCAGTGTCCCACATGCCACAACTAGAAGGACCTACCACTAGAATATACAACTAGGTACTGGGGGGATTTGGGGAGAAAAAAAGAAAATATGTATTTACATTGAGAGTATTTTGTTCTGGAAGGTTTGAAGTGAATAACACCTTAAAAAATAAGCGTCACTCCCTGACAATGTTAGGTAAATCAGGCCTTGCCTTTGGCTCCACAGACAATTTGTCTGGCAGCCACATTGTCTCTTAATTGAAAATGTATCTGGGAAAAGAGCCTCAAGGGCATTGGGGATCACGCTTTATCTCATAAAAAAAAGCCTTTCTAAAAGGGATTCTCAAGCGTATATATATATACTTAATGAAAAAGATTTAAAATGTTTAAAAATCTAGAAGAGAATTCAGGTTTGGGAGTTTTTTTTTTATGTTTCCAAGCCTTCCAGGACACTAGCTTCAGTATTTTCTTTTGCCACATAGAATACAAAGGTAAAACCTGCGTTGAACCCAGTTATGAGAAGGTAGATGGGAAAGAGTTAGGTTTCTGAAGCTGAAATTGAATTCTGTCTGTTTTTATTTCATTTGATAGGAAAACAGAAATCATAGTTTTTTAGTAATCAGTAGTACTTGTCAATTTTTCCTTTTGACATCTGTATTTTTCTTTCTACTGTTATTCTTTATCTCGTTCCTGATTCTTTATCTTGTTCCTGGATAATGCAGTAGCCTTTTAACTAGTTTCTTTGCCTCTCATTTTTTTATTCTCTGTCCTCATCCTCTTGGTAAGTGAAGTTAAAACATCAATTTTATTATGACGTTTCTCTGCTTTACAAACAGTCCTGATTTTCGTATAACATTTCTTTAAAATTGGATAAATTTTTAGAGGCAAAATCTTTGTTTAAAGATGTTAGGCTTTAGCAACCTCTGTCTGCTTCTTGGAATAAAGAGATAAATATATCAAAATCCAGTTATGGCTAAGTTAAATGAAAGTTAATATATTAGAATATCTGCAGTTTCATATAGAACCCACAGGAGGGTGGCCGCTTGGACTTGAGAATGGGCAGGAATGGAGCATCTTAGAGGCCAGGAAGCAGGACAGCCCTGCAGCAGAGACGGTCGTAGCCTTTCATCTGCTAGGATGAAATGGTTGCAAATCAATTTTAGCATCTTTATCCCTCTGCTCAGGATGTCACTTCCAGAGAAAGAGCATCTGCTTGCCCTTGTTTGCCTTGCCTGCCTACCCTTGGTTATCAGTCAAGGGTCTGTTTCTAATTTGTAGTTGTTTATTGTCAAATTTGACATTATGCATTGGATTGAAGAAATCTTGAATCCCAGTGAGCAGTGCCGATGCTTTTGGATTGTGGTTAAAAGCCCATCCATGCCAGTGGAAGGAAAAATAGGATTTCTCGCTCCAGTTTATGGCTAGAAACAATTCATGAAAAGGCTTCCACTTTGTCAAATATCTTACTGGTATGTAGAATTTTGTAGTTTAGTACATTCCTTTTAAATCCTGGATATTTCAAAGAACATTTGTCCTGTATTCAGCCATTGGTTTCTTTCCTCAACTACTCTCATTTTCATGTCATTGATGGTAATCTGGTGGATGATTGTTTTGTGTGTCTCTCCACCACATGGCGCAGAATATATATGAATATATGTATGTGGACAGGTAGATGTGTAAATGTTGTCATGGTTTTGCACTGCATAATTTTATAATTTTGCATTTTTTACTCTAGTACATCATGACTCCTGGATCTTTTCTCTCTAGCTTTCCTGTATTGCTATGTCTGAGAAACATATCATTAATTTCTTGGTGTCGCCTATGCCCCTAGGATGGAACAGGTACTAAAATGTAAAGTAAAAACTCCGTCAGGTTACATATCATGGGAAGACAAATTACCTTTCTATCTCACCCTTCTAATCACAGTTGGGAGAATTATAAGAGATGCTGAAATGTAATTCTGACCCTGGGCGATTTGCCCTTCCTTGGGCAACTAGAAGCTGTTTTTCTGCCAAGATGACATCTGGTTTCTGGAGACCATGTGTGTCTTCCCTTCACTCTGACTCTGATCTAAATACTGATAGAACACACTTCAAGCCGTAATGATTTGATACATTATAAGTGATAGACTTCTTTCAGAGTCTTTTTACCAGCTGTTTGCTGTTCTGAAGTTATCCCCTTTTTCTTCTCCTATTTTGATGATTGAATGAGTACTTTCAAAAGAGATGATAAATGCAAAGAAAAAAGCCAAAGTAGTAAACTTAAAAGTGTAAAGTTTGTATTTCCTTTGACCTGCAATCCTGTTTCCTGTAATTTGCCTAAAACCATAAGTTGAAAAATGTATGCAGAAAGTACATTTCAACAACTACTTAGTGAAAATTTGAGAATGCTCTAAATTTGTAGCAGCAGAGTACCATTTTAGTAAAGAGTGTGTGTGTCTATATATACACATAACAAACACACACACACAGGAATATTAGGGGACATCAAAAATAATGATATGGTTTTATATATTTATTGATTTGCAAAGATATTTGTGATTATGGAATAATGTCTGTGACATATTACTGACTGAAAAGCACATTGCAGAACAGCATTTGTATGTTCCCATTTATGTAAAATTGTGTACTTATTTCTCCATGTGTATTTCTTCATGGAGCAGTGTCTGGAAGTATGTTTAAACAGTGGTTATCTCTAGTGGGCAGAGTTGGAGATTTCTTCCTACTTGATAACGTATACTGGGAACCAAAACTATGATGTTGAAATTCATCTATTCCTTTTTCTGATTTTTATACCACATTAATAATTTTAAAGAAATTGTAATATTTGTTAATAATTATGGTTCTTGAATCTAATTTCTAGTTGTTTTTATATTACTGAGCCTGCGAAACATGAAGACTGCAGTTGACTTCCTGACTATACTAGACTTGAATATCTTAGTGTTTTAGTTATATCCTTAACTTAGGTCTTCTTAGCACCTCTGCCTTAGCTTACACATTTTCTAAGGATAGGAGCTGTAATTGTTAAAGTTTGTCTATGTGTCACCTGGCATAGCGTGTCCTGGAAATAAACATCCTTTTTTTAATATTTAAATGTGAAATATTATCCCACTAGTTTGTGTAACAAATCATTTTCTACTCTATTCAGGTGTAGAGTTTGGTGCTCGAATGATAACTATTGATGGAAAACAGATAAAACTTCAGATATGGGATACGGTAAGTATAGCAAAAATACATTGTATGACCTCAATAAAGTTCTTTTATAAAAGTAAATTGTATGGTTGTTTTGTTTTAATGTTATTTATGCCTGTTACGGTTTATTAGAGACTAATACCCCTGCAGTCATGAGATGAAATGTAAAGGTTAGTTTTTCTTATGCAGTGTTTGGAACAGATACACCCCAGGTGTTGGGTATTGGTGAACATTTCTGAGTGAATACCAGGCTATGTGGTCTAAACAGAAATGCTCAAGAAACTATGTTTTTTAAGAAAACAAGTAGCATTTCCTAAAGTACACATAGGAAGTAAAATATGAATGTCAGTACCATAGAGTCACTTGATCTGACAGCTTATTAATTTATTTAAAAAGTTTGAGTTAGTCCTAACCACTTGAAGCCACCTTGCTCCCAATCCTATTTCCATCATTTACATTCATTGAGTGCCTGTTACGTGCCATGCTATGTAAGCTTTAATGGCAGTTTCTCATCTGAACCACAGAACGTGAATTTAAGAGACTATTTTCTCTATTCTCCCATCTTAGTTGCATAAGAAAAGTTACTTTAATATATACAGTGGATGCCTTAAGATAGCAGTTCTCAAACCTTTTTGCTCTCAGAATCTCTTGATACTTTGAAAAATTAGTGAGAACCCCAAAGAGCCTTTGCTTACAGGGCTTATAGCTATCAGTATTTACCATATTAGAAATTAAAACTGAGAAACTTATTCGATACTTAGTTATTAATTCATTTGAAAATAACCATAAACTCATTGTATGTTAGGATAAACAATGTAATTTTTATGGAAATTAAATGTAGTTTTCCAAAACAAAAGCCAAAACTATATTTTTGTAGTAAGAGAAATGTCATATTGGTACATTTTGAAAAATCTCTTTACTGTTTCGTTAAGACAGCTGGATTCTCATATCTGCTTCTGCCTTGAGTCTTTGTGTTGTTTAGCTGAAATATATGAGGCAAATACAGTCTCACACAAATAGATGGTTGGGAAATAGAGGACCTCATGGACCCTGAAAGAGTCTCAGGAGTTCCCGGGGGTCCTGGGGTCCCCCTTTGAGAACCACTGTCTTAGGGCAATTATGACTTAATTCTTCATGGAACCCCAGTTGAGAAAAAGCAAAAGGTTTCCTTTTATGACAAACAGGATATTCTCTAAACTACTAAATGAAATATAAAACATGTGGAATTTTATCATCATATAACCCTGGTCTTTTTTCCTCTACTCACTCAGTCTTAGTTGTTCATCTGTCATGTATAATAGCTATGGAAGGAAAGAACCTTGGAAAATATTTGGTCTCACAAACTGGATTCCCAAGAGGACCAAGCAAGTTGCTGAAGGCTGTGTAGGTTTCCTGCTACTTCCTGCGTGTCACACAGTCAGCCCTGAAATGGAAAACCCTAAATCTCTAGCTTGTTTGCTCTCTCCCAGAGTTATGCCTTGGAATCTAGGTTCTTGTGCTTTCGTGTCTCCTTTTTGTCAGTGAAGATTTGTACTTGTACTGTTTCTTAGGGTTTCCCCCCTTGAGCCTGTAGCATCTAATAACTTTTTTGGTTTATATTCTCTCAGGCCACATGATTTCAAAACTGCATGAAAATGAGAAAAATATGCAAAGTCGTTTTTTCCCTAGAGGTTTAAAATTAATGATCTCCAAACCAAAAGGAAGTATTTTCTACTTCTGTATTAAAAGAGTTTCTCTTGCTTTCTTAGCTAATAAACTTGTGCAACGCACATCTTTCAGTGCAGTGGGGTGGGAACAAAACTACTTGCTCTTCTTTAATAAACATGTTTTTCATACCTTGTACTTTGCATAAATACTTGCTTTGCTTGAAGTAATTTTTTCCCCTTTTCCATTTAAGACCGGCACAGATGTCAACTCTTGTGGAGCCTCTCTGACCCCCATGGGAAAGCTGATCCTACCCATAATAGTTTTTGCATATTTCTGTTATAGCTCTGATCCCGTTGTTACATGGTTTTTTGTTCACATATCTACCCTCCTTAGAGTAAACATCATAAGGGAAAGGACCATCTATTTCTTATTCAACTTTGTATCTTGTATTCTTAGTTTACTGACTGATAGACTCTTTAGTAAATTTTCTTGAATGAATGAGTAAAGCATCTCATTCTGTCTAAGTGACTTTAGGATCATTGGATGTGTTCAAGAGACATCATCCCCTAAAGTACATGGTTTCAAAAGGAAAGATTAATATAGTAGTGAAAATTATGTGATTTTTTAAGACACAAACCACCTCAATGTGGTTTATTCTGATTTATTCAATTGTTTTTCTGTCCTTAAGGTGCTCCCTTAAGTAATCCCCCTCCCCCTTTTTGAAACTTGAACAAGTCATGCCTTCCCCAGTTGTTTCCTTTATAGGTTAACTAGTCATGCCTTCTTTTATTAAGAGCCTTTTTTTCCCTTAGCTTATGAGTTGATTGTTTTACACTGCAGTGATCTTTTGAAAGAAATATATAATAATTAGTTATACTGGACAGCATGAAGGGGAAATAGGAAAAAAACTCTTGTTCACACTTCCTCTAGAAGGGCACAGGGATATTTTTCTTTCCTCTGTATCTAAAAGGGGAGAGACTGTGGAGCCTTTGAAGACATGACCCCCAAAAAAGAATTGCAGAGCTTCTGCATGGAGGATGCTAGGAACCAGTGGTCTGCTCCGGATTTTAAGGAATATTCACAAAAGTCTGTTACTACTTTTGAAAGTTATTTCTTGAGTCTCTCTGCCTTATAGGTTTTCCTATTAATATCATTAGTTTTCTTCTTACCTAACTTCAAAAACTCTTTAGTAGACATTATGTGACATACGTTGTGGTTAGTTCCACATTTAGTTTATATCTGAGTGAAACACTGTCCCATATTCTTAACGTTTTGCAGTGTGTCTATACATTTGGATAGCAAGCCACATTTTTAGTAGCAAGGGTCATGGTCTATTCTTGGTTCAGGACATTTATAAAACCATCCTTCAGGGGAAAATTTGCCAAATGTTAAGGTTTGTTTCATCAGCCTTAAAGAAATGACATTTTTTTCCCCAATGACTAAGTCTCAGTATCTTAGGATGTTTGTCATCTGTTGTATACCCATTTCCATTCACACACACACACAAAATAAGTAAAATAAGGTGTTTTCCTTGCAAAATTTCCGCATTAACCATCTTTGCTTTCTTTTGAAAATACTAAGTATAGCCAGCCCTGGTGGCCTAGTGGTTAAGATTCACTGCTCTCACTGCAGCAGCCCAGGTTCGTTTCCCAGTCAGGAACCAGACCACCTGTCTGTCAGTTGTCATACTATAGCAGCTGTGTGTTGCTGTGATGCTGAAAGCGGTACCCCGGTATTTCAGATACCACCAGGGTTATCCATGGTAGACAGGTTTCAGTGGAGTTAGCTTCCAGACTAAGACAGCCTGTGAAGAAGGACCTGGCCGTCTACTCCCGAAAAACGTGGCCATGAAAACCCTATGAATAGTGGGGGAGCATTGTCTGATACAGCACCAGAAGGTGAGAGGAATGGGCAAAAAGACCAGGTAGGGTTCCACTCTCCTGTACAGAGGGTCCTTAAGAGTCGGAATCAACTCCACAGCACTAACGACAAAAGTATATCTGCCAGCAGATGCTCCCTGGAGGCCTTGCTGAAAGCAGTGATAACGGTATATCAGTGCCTCCCTCAAAGCATTTTCCCTTGACTCTGTAACTTTTTTTCCTCTTATCAGAAGTCAAATGTGTGATATTCTTGGTCTCTGTCAGGATAAGTCGAAGAAACGTAAGTTGTACCCAGTTCTTGTTCATTGACTGATGGAAGAAGGGTGGAAGAAGTCCATTCTCACTCTGAGACCCTCATCCAGCCTTTACTCACCCTTTTCTATTCTTACTCATCTTTCACTTTTTGTCACTTTTTCACTTGCCTTCCCAGCATATCCAAATAAATTTTATCCTCCACCATGTATCTGCCCAACTTGCTAGAAATATTTTTATTTTAGATTTACAAATGTTTCCCATCAAATAACAGTAAAACTATGTAAAAGAAAATCATGTTAAACTTACGTGCTAAAAGTAGCTTTTCAGCAAATCACAGGCATTTTTTGGTCCTTTGTAAACTTGTGTCAATTTATACCCAACTTTTTACCAAAAAAGAAAAAAGGAATATTTTTATATATCGATGGAGCAGTAAGGATGGATGACCAGAATTCAGCGAGGCTAGGAAAAGGGCCTGGAACCAAACCCTGGGAGACAATCCTGCCTCTGCCACTCTTCTCTGCTCCCATCCCCCCAGTCCCAAGAGTTGAGAGGCTTTTGGAGGTCCAACTGCTTTGCCTCCTTCAGCTGCTGTATGAACCACCTTTTCTTGAACAACCCACTGGGACAGGAAACTGTCAGCCATTTCATTCTACTTGATGTTTACCTCCTCCTTGTGGTCTTCAGTTTCTCTTATATGGCAGCATTAAAAGAATGTGAAGTCTGCGATCACATCCCCTTAAGTCTTTTTGGCAAAATAAATATTCTTAAATTCTTTAAAGCTTTCAGCATCTGCTGATGTTTCTGGATATTTACAAGACTTGTTTCTCTTCTCAGGATCTACGTTAGTTTCTATAGAAGACTCCCTTAAAAGGCCTAGAATTAAATAGCCCAGGTTGACTTTTTCTCCGTCCTTGCTGTGGACACTGAGGCAGCCTAAAAATCACTTTGATTCTTACTAATCTTACTGTCATCCAAAACAGAAGTCTTGTTCACACATGTAGATTTCAAAATCTTTTTCCTCGATGATAGCAGTTCCTTGATCACGGTCTCGATTTTTAAGTTGAATCTGTTTAGTAAAGTACTTGAGATTTCACGCTGGACAAGTTATTTGGCTACTTGGAAATCCTTTTTTTTCCTGTTAGTTCTTAGCTGAGTTTTATATAGCTGGAGTTAGATAAATGACTAACAATGAAAGTAAGAGGGGTTATGCATTATTGATTCTCACAAATCTTAATTTTCTAACTTTATTGGCTCTTTGGGATCAATCAAGATAACATATTTGAGTGCCTACTATAAATATACTTTAGTATTCTGAGTTAGGCTATCCCACAAGGAGAGCTAAAGAGGAAAAAGATAAGCGTTTGAGCAGTGTGTTCATTTATCTAATCAATAGTATTAGAACCAAATGATCACATGAAAGTGGTTTTGGATCTGTGAGGAAGAAAGGGTAAGTAGGGGCTGTGGTAGACAAGCTTCCTTGCTTTGTGAGAGATTTAGGGGGCTTGAACTCGTCCTCAGAGGGAGCAGAAATTGGATTGGTGTAGGGAGGGGGAAATCGTTTCTCAGGCAAAGAGTTAAATGGAGGCACAAAAGCAGGAATATTCAGAATATATGCAGGATATCAGTAGGAAAAACATCTGCTGCATGAACAAGACTTTCATTGAATAAGAAGATAAAATTCTAGAGTAACAAATAGAGGTCAGATTCCCAAGAGCTTAGGATTTAAATTCAGGGTATTTAGAGATTTTTGAGAATAGCTTAATGAGTGTGAAGTTTTATGGTATCAAGGTAACAGGAGAGGAAGAGGAATTAAGTTGCCAGCCCAGTTAGTACAAAAATTATCAGCAGAAAGACTTGGACACATGGGGAAGCCAGTTTCGGGGAATCTTTATTTATCTGGCAATTGAAAGTAAGTTTTAAAGATGTGGAGCAAAGAATTAAGTTTATGTGATCTAGCAATCTTCACGTGGACAATGAGGGTCTATAAGGCTGCTTTTTTCACAGATGTTCTGTGATTCTGATTTTAATACTAAACATCACTAAAAATGACTATGCTCATTATCTCTTGAGGCCTGCTTACTCTGTTCTACTTTTTTGCATATCTGGGTATCTTGCTGATTTTTTCGCAGAAATCAGACAGCTATATTGTGAGCAATAAGTTCATAGTCCACTCTAGCCTCCCCTAAACAAGTTTTTCTTGTGCTCCTCACTTAACCAGTCATTCTTGTTTCATTAAATGCATTTTTCTTTATACCATCAGATACTATTATGAGTGCCTTACTACGAAGAATTCTATACCTATTCAGTTTCAAGCTTCTAAAGTCTCTTTAAGCCAGCACCTTATAGTGAAGAGGATCAAAAATAACATCTGTGTTTCCTAAGTTGACATTCTTTTTCATTTAAAACAATATAAGGTGGCCGGCCCTGTGGCCGAGTGGTTAAGTTCACACACACTCCACCTCGGTGGCCCGGGGTTTCGCCAGTTCAAATCCTGGGTGTGGACTTGACACCGCTCGTCAGGCTATGCTGAGGCGGCATCCCACATGTCACAACTAGAAGGACCCAAAACTAAAAATACGTAACTATGTACCGGGGGGCTTTTGCAGAAAAAGGAAAAATAAAATCTTTAAAAAAAAATAAAAATAAAACAATATACGTCAGGCACAGTTTGGACAGGTTTTTATTAAAGTGCTTTTTAAAAACTAGATTACTCTTTGCTTTAGTATGATCAAGATAATTAACCATTGAGCTAGCTTCATGCAGTTAGTTTTTATTTAACTGTTTGTTTATAGTTGGAGAATACGTAATAAAACACTTTATTGGGCAGGATTTATTTTAATGCTACCAGTGACATTAACGAAGATACTCAGCCAGAGTGTGGGATATTTTTCCTACAAGTCAAGTCTCAAAAATATGGAAACCATTCTGAATACTGATCTTTGCTTATTATAAAGTAATCATAGATTTTAAGATGTATAGGTACATTCATAGTCCTCACTTAGAATGTGTGGGTTTTTTATTTGCTTGAATTTCTGTTTGATTTTGTGATGATGGGCAAAACCCAGATTCAGTGGATTCAGAATAAAGTGATGAATTATGTATGTTATTTCCATATGACAACGTTTGTTCTTGTAAAACTATTTGGAAGGAATGGGAATGATATATAGATGTGTGCTTTTCTCCCTTTTCTAAGTTTATTTTCCCTTTTACTATTTCTTATCTGGGCTGTGAACGCTGAAGTGTCAGATCTTACAGTGGTATTCCTCCAGCAAATGTATTCGTTTTAACTCATCCCACAGGATATCCTGGCATGGTTGTTTTAAAGGACTGTCACCTTTGCTCGATATCTGGGCATGGGAGATACAAGAGCTCTAAACCTGATTCTTATTTTGAAATATTTATCTTTTTGTATTATTTACCACAGAAGCTTACCTTGGTATATATAATTCAGAATAAATTGAATGTCTTAAAAATGTAGTCTTCAGTTTTCCTTGCTGAGCAATTAAAGAATTCCCATAATGTTTGCATTTTGAACTTGGGTTAGAAAGGACTTTTTTTTGAAAGATGTCTCAATAAATTATATGAAAATAGTTTTAATTGGTTTCATGCTTCCAACTAGTATCATCTAGGTTTTAACCTCAAACCATGTGAAATGAATTGGCTATTTTTATAGCCCTTTTATGTGATGACTTTCTCAGTATCTAATTTAGTGTAAGACATGCTAAGTGCCAGAGTTGCTTGTGAGTTACCGAGTGGGTCTACTCTTTGGTTTCCACATAGGAGAAGTTATTTTTACTGAATCTTCGCATGTTAGGATTTACTGGTGTCCGCTCATTTAGGTGGGATGGGGTAATGACCATTTTGTGCATTTGACTAAGACATTATGATTCATCTTTTCACTCAGCAGGCTTTTTCTGCATGCTTGCTGTGTGCCACACCCAGTGCTAGGCACTGGAGGTGGGGTGCATAGGAGGGAGGGAGTATAGTGGGGGGACCAATAAGAACAAGGAATTACAGAGTTTTGAGTGTTACAGCAGGGCAGAACCTGAGCTGTCTGTATGTTCTGGAGGTGGGAAGGGCTTAATATTTACACTGGAAGATTAGAACTCAGAACATACAAATAAGAGTATTTTTCAAGAAGTTAATAGATTTTGAATACAAAAATTGTGAAAACTGGCTTTATGTTTACTTAATTTACATGCTTTTTTTCTCGAAGGTAGAAAAGTGATTAAAAATGAAAAAGTATTTTTGATAAGAACTGTCTCAATTTTAAACTCAGGCATATCCCTCACCAGCCTTTCTTAAACCAAACATTAATGCCTCCAGTAAAAGAAATTAACTGATTTTGTATAATCTCTGAATTCTGTTTTCATAAGTGGATATAAAGATGACTTTACATCCTGTTGCCTTTTGACAAGCATTATATATCAAATAGAAAATTGATTAAGTGTGGAGAAAAAATTATATAAATTAAATTCAGAACCGTTTTCTGTTTTTCATAATAAAATGATTGCTCAAAGAATTCCATCTGATGACTGTTGAAAGCTCACTGCAGTTTATGATATAACTGATAAAATCTGCATCCTTGGCCTTCCAACAACCTTTACACCAGCAGATGGTGGGCGTAAAGATGTCATTCATCATTTATTTACAATGGACTTTATTTATTCTAGTGTCAACAGCTGCCCCAGGGAGTGGGTTATTGAATTCAAATGTGAGGCTCTGGGTTATTTGCTTCCTTTCAAATTTGTCTTCAGAGCTTAGTTGCTAGGAGTCCATTCTGGTTTCTAATAATGATTCATGTATTGTGAAGCCATTCAGTAAATTGGGTTGTCAGGGATTGCCAAAAAAGGTTTAGAGGTCTCGTTTGTGGGGGGTGTGGGGGAGGGATCGTATGTGCCTCTGGTTGACTTGAGCAGTAGTGGTATTATGTGACTTTTTCCTAAGGCTGGTGAAGTTAGGCTTACTTCTTTTCCTTTATGTACTCATTCGCTACCTGCCCATTTTCTATGTATGAATAGTGAGAAAATGTAGAGGACAGTTTGTTAAAGGAAATTCTCAACCTTTTCTTTCCTCACAGGCAGGGCAAGAGTCCTTTCGTTCCATCACGAGGTCATATTACAGAGGTGCAGCAGGGGCTTTACTAGTGTATGATATTACAAGGTGAGAACTTGGAAATTTTTCAGTTCAGTGGTCAATGCAGAGAATTTTTCTAAATAAATATGGTTACCAGTAATGAAAGTATAGCTTTGTCTTTATGCCTCTTTGCCTTTAAAACTTGTGTTTTGAATTAAATTTAAATTTACCATAGAAATCTGCAACTAAATTATTTTTTTATATGAATAAGCACCTCTAAGTTGATCGATTTGGTAATATTATTTATACATTGGAATTTTCTAAAATGAGGCAAAGTTTAATTTCGAAACTGAACTGTAATTAGTGAATCCTAAATCTGGATACTGTACTTGAAATCTGTTTCTCATTACGTAAGGGGATACATAAAAATAATCATCTTTAATGGAATATATACTGTTCATTGTACCCTACTAGGGGAAATGCTTTGAAAATAGTAATCAGATTATCGTTTATGTTTAGGAGAGATACATTCAACCACTTGACAACCTGGTTAGAAGATGCCCGCCAGCATTCCAATTCCAACATGGTCATTATGCTTATTGGAAATAAAAGGTAAAAAGACTAATGTAGAGGTTTTTTGCATTGATGAAGACTGGATAGCTATTTATGTGATAACTGTTAAAGTGCTTATCTTGTACATTTGTCCAAATGTAAGTTACTGATTTCTTACATTATAGAATTTTGAAAATCCTAAGATGTTTCTTTTAGTTTTTAAAATATAATAAGCTTTGTTGGAAATTATTATTAGAAATAGTTTTTGTTGGAAGATATACTTTAAAAAATAATCTGAAGATAGGTCATTATTAAATATTATCCAGATTGTTTTAAATACTTGGCAGTAGAAATAAGTATCTATGCAGAACTCAGAAAAGTATTTTTTCTCTTTTTCAAGACATAATGTGCATGAGTTAATACAATACCTAGATTTATCAGATGTATTCTACTTAAAGTCCTTAAACACTTTTAATATCGTTTAGTAGATATCACGTTAATACTTTTAAGCTTATCTCTAAGGCTTTATATTAGTGTCATCCTAATGTTGCTTCTTCAATCTTATTTCGCTTTCTATCTTTAGAGAACGTTATCTGCAGTGAATGTTCTTGTGATCTACGTTTAAAATGATAGTACATGGGAAAACAGTTTCTTGGCCATAGTTTCTATAAACTTTCAAGAATGGGAAAGTTTTCACTAACATTAGTAGAAAATTACAGTGGTAACAAAATTAGTATTTTTAAAATGCTAGACAATTTATTCGTTCTTTAAGTTTATAAAATAGTATTAAAAGATAATGTTTTTAGAAAGGTAAAATCATGACTCATGATAGAGAACACGTCAGCGCTTTTATGTATCTCATTAATTGAGGGAACCACTAAAATATCACAGTCAGTTCAAAAGAGAACTCAAAATACCACACGTTTATAATCAAATAAGGAATGCTGAAATAAACTTACGAATGGATGCAAAACCAAACAGTGTCCATAGGATGATAATTGTAGTCCACGGGGTACAGTTTACATTTCTGTGACAAGGATTATTTGCAGTATTACCTGTCTGGCACAAGTCAATTTCTGATCTCTACAATCTTTGAAAATTTGTGGGGTGCAGTTAAAGCAGTGCTTAGAAGGAGATTATAACACTCAATACTTGTATTAGGAAAAAGTTTCAAATCATTAATCTAAGCTTTGATTTTAAGATTAAAATTAGAAAGATGAGAGCAAGTTAAACCCAAGGTAAGCAAAAAAGGAGGTAATAAAAAGAAAACCAATGAAACCAAAAGCTAGTTCTTAGAAGATAAGTAAAATAGATACTGATCATGAAAAAAGAAGATACTTGTTACCAATATCAGGAATAAAAGAGCAAGACTACTACAGATCCTTCAGATGTTAAAAGGATAATAAGAGAATACTGTAAACAAAATAAGTAAATGGATTGGGGAGATGATCAAAGGGTACAAACTTGCAGTTAAAAGATTAATAAGTTCTGGAGAACCTTACAGACTGTCGTGATTATAGTTAACAATCCTGTATTACATACTTGAAAATTGCTAAGAGACTAGATCTTAAATGTACTCACTACAAAATGAAATGGTACTTATGTGATGCGATGGAGGTGTTAGCTGCACTACGGTCGTAATCGTATTGTTATGTAAATGAATCAAATGAGCACATAGTACTCTTTACTTATGTAGTGTTATAGGTCAGATGTATCTCAGTAAGAAATAAATAATCCCTAAACAATTAAATCCCTAAATTAAATCCCTAAACAATTAAAAAATATGTATATTTTCTTCACAGCTATTTGATTCCCCAACTCTAAGCTGTAGTTACCATGGTCTTCCTAAACTTCCTCTATTAGATGACTGCTTTCTTATCCGTAGAGTCATTAAATCCAAAAAAAACAACCTAAATAAATGGAGAGATGTACCACGTTCAGGGATCAGAAAACTAACTATTTTTGAGATATCAGTTCTTCCAAAATTGGTCTAAAGATTCATTGTAATCCCAATCTCAGAATTCTTCAGGCTTTTTTTAGAAGGAAGAAATGACAAGCTGATTTATTGGGTTCACTAATACTGATTTCAAAATTTATTATAAAGCTACTGTAATCAGTTTAGTCAACTGTTAGCATAGATAGACATAGATCAGTGGAACAAAGTGAGAAGTCAAGAAGTAGATCCTACATATATGGTCAGTTAATTTTTGGGCAAAGGTGCCAAGGCAGTTCAGTGAAGGAAAGGGTAATCTTTTCATGAAATGGTGCTGAAGCAATTGAATAGCCATGTGCAGAAAAATGAACGTTGACCCTTACTTCACACCATAAACAAAAATTAACTGGAAGTGGATAATAGACCTATATGTAAGAGCTAAAAGTATTTTAAAAATTCTAGAAGAAAACATAAAATTTTAGTGACTCTCATTTTGTCAGACATTTCTTAAATAGGACAGAAAAAGCATAAAAGGTGAAAAAGTCAATAAATTATACTTCAACAAAATTTAAAACTTTTGCTCTTCAAAGGACAGTTCCAAAAATGAAAAGGCAAGCTACAGACTAGGAGAAAATATTTGCACGACATATGTCCAACAAAAGATTTGTATCTAGAATATATGAAGAATTCCTACAATTCATTGATAAAAAGACAACCCAATTTTTAAAAATGAGCAAAAGATCTGAACCAGCATTTCACTAAATAAGATATGTACATGGCAAGTAAGCACATGATAAATAACAGCACTAATCACGAGGGAAATGCAGGTTAAAACCTCAGTGATATACTAGGACACACTCACTGAAATGGCTAAAATTAAAAAGATTAGCATACCAAGTGTTGGCGAGGATCTGGAGGAACTGAAACTGTTACACAGCTGGTGGGGATATAAAATGATACAACCACTTTGCAAAACATTTCGGTAGTTTCTTTAGAAAGTAAAAATGAATCTGTGATACCATCAAGCTATTTCATTCCTAGGCATTTACCCAAGAGAAATGTGTTTTCATATGTCCACACAAAGAATTATACACACATGTTCATAGCAGCTTTATTTGTAATAGTCCAAAAGAGGAAATGACCAAAATTTTAATTAACAAGTGAATGGATAAATTGTGACATAGCCATACAATGGAATACCTCTCTGCAATAAAGAGGAATGAGCTATTGATAAATGCAGCAGAGTGGCTAAATCTCAAAATAATTGTGCTGAGTGAAAAAACCCAGACAAAAAAGAAGGCATACTGTGTGATTCCATCCATTTATATAAAATCATAGGAAGTACAGACTAATCTATAGTGTCAGAAAGCAGATCATTAGTTGCCTAGGGTACAGAGGAGAGGAAAGGATGGGTTACAGTAAGATATGAGACAAGTTTTGGGAGGCTGATGGCTTCACAGGTATGCATATGTCAAACTCATCAAATTTTATATGACATGTGCAGTTCTTTTGATGTCAGTTATACCGCAGTAAAGCTGTAAAAGAAAAGAAACAGTAAGATAGCAAATAACAATGTACTGTATAGATTTGATTTCACAAAGTGTTATTTTAATAGAAATGGACATTTGCTATTAAGAAAAAATACTTATGTGACATTTCCATTGCAAAAGACCTACTATTGATTACTTCTTTGTAACTAGAAGTGTATATTATCTTGAAGTTCACTCAAGGCTTTTCTTGTTTACTCTTTCCTCATTTAAATCATCTCACTAATAATACCTTTTAGGATTAAGGCTATTGGAGTGAAGCTTTCATCTTTGTAATATGGAAGTATTCATACTACCTCTCAATGGTGATGTGTGAAAAAATAACGAGGAGAATATTTTGAGAATAAAGAGAATTTTCTTACTTTTATCTTACCAGTGTTTTCCTTGTGTCTGAAACATGGTGGGTAGCACCTCACTGGTGGCTTAAAATTGCTTGCTGCCCATGAGGAGCTTATAGTTCAAGTGTGAAAAGGAAAAGCAAAGTATGGTATATTCAAGAGGTGTTTCTAATGATTATCGATGGGTGGCCCTTATAGTTAGGAGTATAGTAGTTGTGGAAAGACATTTTAAGGAAGAAAAGAAAAAGGAGAAAAGAATGTATGATATCCAAAGAGCGAATGGAAGCAAACAGAGAGAAATGAGGTGATTGTTATTAGATAAGGTGAATTGGGGTAGACTTGGAAACAGGGAGTAAGCAATTTTGGAATTGGATGCATTAAGCAGTGGGGAGCCAGTGAAAGGATTTGAGAAGGGCAGTGACCTAGTCAGAGTGACAGATGACACAGATTTTTCTTACTATGGCATTTCAAATTGGTTATACAAGAAATAGAAAGCAGAGTCTACAAAGATGAAGGGTTTTTTTTTCTATGCTACTTTTTCTCCCCAAATCCCCCCGGTACATAGTTGTGTATTTTAGTTGTGGGTCCTTCTAGTTGTGGCACATGGGATGCCGCCTCAGCATGGCCTGATGAGTGGTGCCATGTCTGCGCCCAGGTTCCGAACCAGTGAAACCCTGGGCCGCTGCAGTGGAGTACTTGAACTGAACCACTCAGCCGCAGGGCCGGCCCCAAGATGAAGGTTTTTAATAGTCAAGGATTATGATACAAACCCTAAACAAAAAGGGGGTATAAATTAAGAGAATGGTTTAGGAAAGAAAAGATATTTAAGTTATAAAAGCAACTTAAGTGGGATTAATGGAGGTGAAAAGTCAAAGACAGTAAATAATGATTTTATGCCTGGAAAACTGAGGAAACAAAGTAGAGTGATAAAGCAGAAAGATCATGAATACTAACGTGCCACTTCCTTTTTTTGAAGTCCCTCAAACATTCTGGTCCATAACCCTCTTTGCTAAGATAACATTTGTAAATGCTAATATAGAGATACTGGTAGTGAAAACTGGGAATAACTTTAAATATCCTAAAATAAGGGATTGTTTAAATAAAATGTGGCATGTGCATAAAATGAGATAAAGGGTTGTTAAGGGAAAGTATTTTCTTGAAGATTTTGTGTAATCCAAAGTTAATTTTCCCTTAAGAATGATTGTCAGATAAGGGGGTGTGAATTCCAGGAGCATGCTACCACATGACTGTTGCCAGCACACCCCCCACTCCCCCCCAACATGTCTTCACTCCTACTAGAATGTAAGTTCCATGAGGCCAGGGGGGTTTGGATTTTTGTCTGTTTTGTTGAGTGGTCTGTCCCAAGATCCAGGAAAGGGCTTGGCACACAGGAAGCCCTCAGATTATAGGTGGATAAATTATCCTTGCCCAGTTATGCTATAATGTTTGCAAACCGTTTGCATTAACATTTTTGTTTTGTTTTGTTTTATCCCTAATTTGTGTAATTTTGATTTGCATAAAATAGTACCATTCTTTACCATGCACTCAATAACAATAATACCGTAAAAGACTGCAAAATGACATGGGAAAATGATCCATGATATAGTCCGTGAAAAAAGCAAAATACGAGTAGTGTGTATGAGTATATTCTAGTAGGGAGGAAACAGACAATAATAGTGAATGAGTAATATAGAACTATATTCACCAAGATGTTAATTATCTATATAGGAAGTACAATGATGGGTAGTTTTTTTTCTTTGTATTTGACAAGAAGTTCTTCGATATAGTCAATTATTAGACAAGGTAATCACTGAAAAAAACGTTTTAACAGTACAGTATAGCACAGTGGTCTGGATGGAATCACTCTACCAGCACTTCCTAGAGCAGGAGCTTGGATGCTTTACTTAACCTCTTTGTTCCTGAGTTTCATCTGTCAAGTGAACTAAATGAGATAATCCGTGTAAAACACGTCACACAGTACCTGGTTCATACTGTTACTCTTATCATCGAACAGTAAGGAAATGGTTAAGTGAATTGTGATATATCCACTTAATGGGATATTATAATTAGTCACTAAAAATGATATTTCTGGAAAGGATGTAATGACATAGATACTAATATTAAGTGAAGAAAATTAGGACACAAAGTTAAAGATATAGCATGATTATGAATATATGTAAAACAAAGTCACTTTTGGGTAGAAAAATGGGACTAAGAGGAAAGAAATTAAAAGTAAGTCACTTTTAGGTTGACTACCCTACTTAAAAAAGTAACCTCCTTCCTCACTCTAGAGCTCCTGATTCTGCTTACTCTGCTCTTCCACGTACCACTTTCAAACACATTATAGCCTTTACTCATCTAATATATTGTTTGTCTGTCTCCTACTAGAATATACCCTTTTTTGTCTGGCTTGTTCATTTTTTTGTTTTTTGGTTTTTTTTTGAGGAAGATTAGCTCTGAGCTAACTACTGCCAATCTTCCTCCTTTTTTTCTTTTTTGCTGAGGAAGACTGGCCCTGAGCTAACATCCTTGCCCATCTTCCTCTGCTTTATATGTGGGATGTCTACCACAGCATGGCTTTTGCCAAGCAGTGCCATCTCTACACCCGGGATCCAAACCGGCAAACCCCGGGCCACCAAGAAGCAGAACATGCACACTTAACCACTGCACCACCGGGCTGGCCCCTGGCTTGTTCATTAATACTGCCCAAATGCCTACTGAAATTCCTGGCTTATAAAAGGCATTCAGTAAATATTTGTGGAACAAATGAATGACTTCCTTTTCTTGGATTTGTCTGTATTTTGTAATTTAATGAGGATGCTAATAAGCATTTATTAAACTTTCTAATACTCAGCTAAAGGCAGATTAACATAAATGTGTGATAACATTCACATTCATCAGACTGGCAAATATTAACAAGTGTGATCTTACCACATGTTGGTGAAAGTGTGATGCAATGGGAACTTTCAGACATCTCTCGTAAGAGTATCAGTTATACAACTGTTTTGGAAAGCCGTGTTGTACTACGTATGTATTCAAGTTCAGTGGCTTTTTGATTTGACCTAAAATAAACATATTTTACATCATGACCTAGTAAATAAATTATGACATAACAAAAATTCCATGAAACAGTGGGTGATACATTCTGATATTTTCTATTCTATTTCTTTTTTAAAAAAGCCTGATTATGACTTAGTAAAGTGGTTTTACAATTCGCTGAGTCATGGCATAGTTTGAAAAATAATACTTTGGAAAAATTTGGCACATGTACAGAGAAAAATCTATAAAATTATCATTGTAACAATATTTATAATAAAAAATTGTAGATAACTTTATCAAATGAAGAATTTAAGTTTTAAATTAAAAATACAATTTAAAAAATTATGTGGCATTCATTCAATAGGGTATAATACAGTAAAAAAAAATTAAGAAACTAGATATACATATATTGTGTGGAAGAACATAAAGTTGACCAAAATTAACAGCTTGTAAAATGACAGCTACATCTGAATTTTTTTAAACATCCAAAAAACCCTCTCTATTGTGTGGCTGTAAACATGAGTATAAATATGAAAACATGCATGAGAATGAAAATATCAAATGCAGAGTAGTGGTTCCCTTTGAGGTCAGATGTAAGTTGATGAGATCAGAAACAGACAGACACACAGGAGGCACTTCAAGTGGTAGCTATTGATTTTATTTCTCAACAGAAAAGAAATCTGGTAAAAATCTATCAAAGTAATATGCATCGAGGCTAGATGGAACTACATGGGTATTATATTATTCTCCATCCTTTTCTGTGTGCTTGAAATATTTTATAATAAAGTTTTAGAATTTTTACAATAACATACACTTGAAGGAGACTGCTACTTTCCCCCCTACCTTACTAATACAATTCCAATATGATAGAAATGAATACTACACATTCATCCAAAGTTTCCAGCTTAGACTTTTGTTTCTCTCTTTCTTCTTCTATTAACAGTTTTACTGGGACTTGAACCAACAGGGATTAATAATCTAATTAATGTTTCTTTAATAATTTGGATTTTATGAAGCAATTTCCTACAGCTTCTGAGAATTGTATGGCTTATTTTTTTAGTCACATTCATAGAAACTCAGTCTAGCTGAAGGATGAGGGAGACTAGTGTAGTTCTGCTCTCTCAAATTATTTTGAATAAAATGGCTCCCTTCTTTGGGAACCCATTATACTCAAAGGCATGGTGTTGGGCTAGATGTTCCATTCAGGTTTCTACTAGTTTTAGCGTTCCAGGACTCTAACTCAGAATCTTTCTTCTGTTGGATTGTTAGCTCTTTGAAACTAAGCGGTGTGCTCTAAACATTTTGATCCTTATAATACCCAGAATAATGTAGTTGATTATTATGTGTTAAAAATTAATTGAAAGAATGCTCCACACAACTTTGAATCTCATGGTACACTTTTCACAGATGCCCCCATTTCTAAGGTGTTGGTTAATAACATGGCCCTTTCTTTCCCACATTTAGTGACTTAGAATCGAGAAGAGAAGTAAAAAAAGAAGAAGGTGAAGCTTTTGCACGAGAACATGGTCTTATCTTTATGGAGACTTCTGCTAAGACTGCTTCCAATGTAGAAGAGGTAAATAAGAGGCATTTCTAAATGTTGATCATCTTTTTACTCAATAGAAATGTTTTATAGATCTTAATATTTATTTCTTGGTATGTCTTCCTTAAGCCTTTTCATCACTGATGGTCTTTGAATATCATAAAGTAGGAAAATTTCTTCCCTGTGAAATGCCTTGTGGCATTCATCTTATATCAGACGCTTAAATTATATTCTGAGCCTTCTCTTCAAGCCAAAATGCTTTAACACATCTTTGTATATATTTTCGCTAAAATCTTTTTTAGTTGCATGAGAGGGGAAAAAAGAACACTAACTAAATTTGGAAGTGTTTCAAGACACTAAACATTTGTAGCTATTTGTGTTTACTTCTGCTTCAATAGGGAAAGTATTATATTACTGCTATGTAACATTATACAAAGCATGGGAATTCTGCCATCTTTAATAGATAAAATTTGTCTTATCTCAGTTATTTCCATTGATCAACCTGACGTGTTGGAATTTCTGAATGCATTGTGTTCTTTTGTGCTTCATGTGTTCGGATATAGTATTCATATACTACACATAGATGAGTAGACAGTTAATCCTCTCTAAGGTAAATGTGTGAGTACACTGTGTTTTATAAAAAGCAGAAATGAGGCTAAGAAAATAGTTTTCCCAGAGTAATGCTGTAGTTCCCACCCTCTGGATAAGAATCTTAAAAACAGCTCCAGAAAAGGATTCTAGAAAACAAATGATTAAAGAATCATATTGTTCTCAGGCCAGCCTGGTGGTGTAGTGGTTAAGTTCACATGCTCCGCTTCAGCAGCCCAAGGTTCACAAGTTTGGATCCTGGGTGCGAACCTACACACCGCTCATCAAGCCATGCTGTGGCGGTGTCCCATTAACAAAGTAGAGGTAGATTGGCACAGATGTTAGCTCAGGGACCATCTTCCTCAAGCAAAAAGGAAGATTGGCAACAGATGTTAGCTCAGGGCCAGTCTTCATCACACACGCAAAAAATAATAAGTATCATCATATTTGTTCTAAGGATAGCAGAGGACGAGGTCCTAGGCAGCAGCTAGCACTGTGCCTTTGAAATAGTAAACAGTGAGTAAATATTTATTAAGAATGATAGTTGGAGCTCTTCTAATTAACCCTTAAACCTACAAATTGACTACAGTAATTCAACAGCATTGGTATTTTCACTGAAGAATTCTTTCTTAGGTAAGATATTATATTTATCTCTACTTGATAAGGTGCTCTGGGATTGTCCTTAATGCATTTCCTGCAAGCAACTACCTGTTGTTGCCAATAATTACAACTTGATAACATCTGAGAGTAATGTTTCACTTCATACAGCAATCCCAGAGAGAAATGCATTCTGTCCCTTTTTTCAACTCAATATAGATATATGAAGCTGCTTGTTCCCAAGGAAAGCACTCTTTTATTAGAGGTGTTGTATTTAAAACCACAGGGACCAACATGTTGTGAGGAATTCAAGACATCTGAAACATATCTTTATTGATTATTGACAATAGTTTTTCTCATTGATTTTGAGAATCATAAAGCCAAAATTGTCCATATTTTAATAAAGAACCATACTATGAAGTCAGATGACAAGGCATCAAACTACTGGAAAATAATCCTAGATTTCTAGTTCTGTCTTTAATGCCTTTGTGTTCATTTTTCTTATTCTTAACAAATAACAGTAGGTGTTTATTTGTAAGTAGCAAATTACTGTTGTCTTTTGGCTGAACATTTAAATGAAATATATTCCATTAATGTTTTGGCAGCACTTATTACAAAAATTCTGTATCTGGTTAATAATAAAAATAATTGTTTAAATTTGATCTGGGCAGGAATTTCCCGTACTCATGAGAGAACAGCATTTTACTTAATCATGTAAATTAATTTGCCTCTCAGAAGCCAAGGATATTGAGAAATAATCTTTTTAAAGGATTCATAGACATTACATAATATAATCATTCATGAGATTTTAGCTAAAAGCTAAAAATATTTCATCATAAAGTATTTTAAGAAGGTGGAGGACCATTCTGTGATCCAAAGAGGATGAAATCAAACTTGAACCTCTTTACACAACTCAGGAACTGGTTGAACATGAAAATAATAACCAAAGGACTCCTGCATCTGGGAAGATGGAGTAGGCTTACTTTCACCTATTCCTTCTGGTAAGTACAACTAAAACTATGAACATTACATATAAAACAACTACAAGAGACTCTGAAGGGAAGAGAAGAAGGCCAACCAGCTGGAGACCTTGGGACTCGAGGAATGATGCAGCAGTTATTTTCCTTGGTGTTCTTGTTGCCTTGTATAACTCAGATTGGGTGCTGGAGAAACTGGTAACCTAGAAAGACCAACAAGTGCAAGAAAAACAAAAAAGCCTACACTCTAGCCAAAGGACCAAGAAAGGCACAGCCTAGCAAGACAGAAAGCCTTTAGAAGATAACCATTTTACTATAGCCAAACATCACAGAAACAGTTATGGCAGTGCTTCCACTATGAGCTGGCTCTAATGAGGCTCTCCCGTGCTCATCATTTCCCTCTAAGAGTGGTGCCAGAGCAAGCCAGCTAAAGCTTAGATTTAAATAAGATCCAGAGTCTCATAATACAGTGCCCAAAATGTCCAGGTTCCAGTCACTCTGATTGATCGATTTTGATTCAGTCAATCAAAATCACTCTTCATACCTAGTACCAGGAAGATCTTAAACTGAATGGGAAAAAAAAATTCCATAAATGCCAACAGCAAGATTACAGAGATCTTAGAATTATCTGTCAAAGATTTTTTAGCAACCATCTTAAAAATGCCTCAACAATTAGGAGCATGCTTGAAACAAATGAAAATAGTCTCAGCAAAACAAATACAAGACAAAAAGAAGAACCAGATGGAAACTTTAGAACTGAAAAATACAATAACTCAAATAATAAACTCAGTGGATGGGATCAACAGCAGAATGAAGGGGACAGAGGAAAGAAATAATGAACTGGATTACAGAACAATAGAAACTACTCAGTCTAAACTACAAAGAGAAAATAGACTAAAGAAAGGAACAGTGCCTCGGGTACCTGTGGAACTATAACAAAAGTTCTAATGTGTCTTCAGAGTCTTAGAAGGAAAAAAGAAAGAAGATGGCTCTGAAAAAGTACTCAAAGAAATAATGACTGGAAACTTCCCAAATGTGGCAGAAGATATAAACCTACAGATTGAAGAAACTGAGCCAACTACAAACAGGATAAACCCAAACAAATCCATATGAAGACAAACTTCTGTCAATAGTCAAATCTCTGAAAGCTAAAGACAAAGAAAAAATCTTGAAAGTAGTGAAAAACAACACCTTAACAATTTGAATGACAGCAGATTTCTCCTTAGAATCCATGGAAGCTGGAAGGAAATAACACAACATTTTTCAAGAGCTGAAAGAAAAGACCTTTCAGCCCAAAATGCTAGAACCGACAGAAATATCTTTCAGGAATGAAGGGAAATCAATACATTCTCAGATGAAAGAAAACTAAGAATTTATCAATAGCACATCTACCATATAAAAGAATGGCTAAAGGAAGTTATCTAATAGAAATGAAATGATAAAAAAAGAATCTTGGAAGAAGAAACACTATTCAATAACCAAAAGTATGGATTATTACAATAGACTTTTTTTCTTAAAACTTTTGAGTCTTGTAAATTATGGCTGACAAGTGAAGCAAAACTGTTGTGTTGTCTGATGTGGTTCTCAGTGTACATACAGGAAATGCCATAAACCATGGTGGAGAAAGGGACATCAGAGGAGGTAGGATTTCTGCATTTCACCTGATAGGTAAAATGACAACACTAGTAGGCTGTGATAAGATACATGTATATAATGCAATACTTGAAGCAACTACTAAAACATATACAAAGAGATACACTAAAAAACAATAGAGAAATCAATATAGAATCCTAAAAATTGTTCAATTAACTCTCAGAAAGGCAGGAAAAAAAGTAAAATAAAATGGCAGACTAAGGTCCTCACATAGCAATAATTACATGAAATGTAAGTGGTCTAAATACACCAATCAAAACACAGAGTTTGTCAGAGAGGATTAAAAAAAGTGATCCAGCTATATGATGTCTACAAGAAATTCACTTTAAATATAACAGTACAGGCAGGTTGAAAATAAAATGACAGGAAAAGATATGTCATGCAAACAATCAAAAGAAGGTAGGATTGGCTCTATTAATATCAGATAAAGTAGGCTTAAGAGCAAAGGAAATTGCCAGAGACTGAGTGGGACATGATTTAATAATGAAAGGTCCTCCAGGAAGTCATAGCCATCCTAAATGTGTACACACTAAACAACAGAGCTGTAAGAAACGTGAAGGAAAAACCATATAAAAGAAGCACATGGAACTGGTGGTATCAGCGTCATGGTGGAGTGAGCTTTCCCAGTAATCTCTCCCCTCCACCATAAGACAAAAAAGACATTCATACCCCAACAGAGGACATCCAAGCACAACACAAAAGACATCTGAGAGGGGCCGGCTTCGTGGCCAAGTGGTGGAGTTCGCGTGCTCTGCTGCGGCTGCCCAGGGTTCTGATCCTGGGCGCGGACATGACACCACTCATCAGGCCACATTGAGGTGGCATCCCACGTCCCACAGCTGGAAGGACCTGTAACTAAGATGTGCAACTGTGTATGGGGCCGGGGGGAGGGGGTGTTGGGGAGAAAAGCAGAAAAAAAAAATAGACATCTGAGAGACCCACGCAGCCAGACAACAGAGGGCAGAGAGGCCGTAGCCCCCATCTGAGGAGGTGGAATGAGAGAAGAGAAAACTTCACTCTCTGTCTGAAAGACTGGCATCCAGGACCATGGGTAGCTTCCAAGAGGGAAGGAACGGAAGAGGGGACGTTCGTTCTCAAGAACAAAGATCCCCAAGGGCCCTCGCAGCATAGAGGAAAGGCCCTAGCGAGGTGAAAGCTAATGCAAAGGTTACCTTGTCAAGCCAGCACCCCAGGAGAGCAGATAGTGGGCAGAATGAGAAAATCCCAAGAGCACACGAAATAAAGTGCCCCTCCCCCTGACCCACTCAGTGCTGGCTCTGGTCCCTTGGATCTCTGCAGAATGCAGAGGGCTCAGAATACGTGGCTCTTGACCACCACCCAGTGGCGATAGGTGGTAACTGTGACCAAATAATACCACAAAGCACAAAAAACAGAGCCACACTCTCTAGCAGTATCAAAAATTATATTAAGTCTCAAGACCAGGGAGAAAATGACAAGTAGCCAGAAATCAGTCCTGAGGACACAGGAATATGTGATCTAAATGGCAAGAGAATTCAAAATAGCTATCATCAAAAAACTCAACGAGTTAAAAGAGAATGTAGAGAAACAATTCAGTGAGTTCAGGAGCTACTTCACAAAAGAAATTGAAACTATAAAGAAGAATGAATCAGAAATAATGGAGATGAAAGACATAACAGAACAGATAAAACAAAATATGAATTCCCTGAACACTTGAGCAGACATCGTAGAGGAGCGAATCAGCATAATCGAGGATAGATATGTTGAAATGCTCCAGATAGAGGAGAGAGAACTAAGACTATGAAGAACTAAGAAATGAAGAAGGTCTCCAAGAAATATCCAACTCGATGAGGAAATGCAACATAAGAATTATAGGTATTCCAGAGGGAGAAGAGAAGGAGAATGGAGTAGAAAGCTTGTTCAAAGAAATAATAGCAGAGAACTTCCCAAACCTAGAGAAGGAGATGGAAATCCATGTGGAAGAGGCTACCAGATCTCCTAAATATATCCATGTAACAAGACCTACTGCAAGGCATATAGTAATGAAACTGGCAAAAGTGAATGACAAGAAAAACACTAAGGGCAGCAAGGCTGAAGAAAATAACCTACAAAGGAACCGCTATCAGGCCTTCAGCAGGTTTCTCTGCAGAAATCTTACAGGCCAGGAGAGACTGGAATGACATATTCAGATCTTTGAAGGACAAAAACTTTCAGCCAAGAATACTCTATCCAGCAAAAATATTCTTCAGATATGGAGAAATGAAAACTTTCCCAGATAAACAAGAGCTAAGGGAGTTCGTAGCCATGAGAACCCCCCTACAAGAAATCCTCAAGAAGGCACTCATACCTGAAAAAAAAAAAAAAATGGATAAAGGGGTTACAAAGCACAGAGTAAAGAGATAAATAGGTAGACAAAATCAGAAACCTATAGCTGTACATTAGAACAGATTAGCAAATACTCAAGTATAGCATTAAAGATAAAGGGAAGGAAAACACCAAAAACAAAGATAATCTTGTCATTTTAATCGTAAATTCACAACACAAGATGGAATAAGATGTGAGAAAAACTCAGGGGAGGGAAGAGGAAAGGGTCTAAATTGGTTTAGTCTAAGGAAATAAGAGGCCATCAGAAAGTGGACTATCTTATCTATGAGATTTTGAATAAAAACCTCATCGTAACCACTAAACATAAAAAGCACAACAGAGACACAAATAATAAATGAGAAAACAAAGAAACACAACGTAAAAATCTACATAACTCAATTGGGAGACTTAAATACACAGGAGAAGAAACAAAGGAAATGCAGGAGAACCAGAAAACAAGTGATAAAATGCCAGCATTGAGCCTTCATATATCAATAATCACCCTAAACATAAATGGATTGAATTCTCCACTTAAAAGACACATAGTGGTGAGATGGGTTAAAGAACAAGACCCAACAATATGCTGCCTCCAGGCAACACATCTCAGATCCGTCGACAAACACAGGCTCAGAGTGAGGGGATGGAAGATGATACTTCAAGATAATGGCAAACAAAAGAAAGCAAGTGTCATGATACTTATATCAGACAAAGTAGACTTCAAGATAGGTAAAGAGGGGCAATTTTTATGATTAAAGGGACACTCCATCAAGAAGACATAACATTTATAAATATCTGTGCACCCAACACGGGCACCGAAGTACATAAAGTGCCTATTAACAAATCTAAAAGAAGATGCTAATAATAAAATAATAATAGTAGGGGACCTCAACACTCCACTCACATCAATCCATAGATCATCCAGACAGAAAATCAAGAAGGAAACAGCAGAATTAAATGAAAAACTAGACCAGTTGGACTTAATAGACATATGTAGAACACTCCATCCAAAAGCAGCAGAATACACATTCCTCTCAAATGCACATGGAACATTCTCAAGGATAGACCATATGTTGTGAAACAAGGCAAGCTTCAAAAATTTAAGAAGATTGAAATAATAAGTATCTTTTCCGATCACAACGCTATGAAGCTAGAAATTAATTACAAGAAAAAAAGCTGAGAAAGGGAGAAGAATGTGGAGACTAACCAGCATGCTATTGAATAAGCAATGGATCATTGAAGAAATTAAAGGAGAAAGAAAAAAAAAATCTGGAGACAAATGAAACTGAAAACATACCATACCAACTCATACAGGATGCAGCAAAAGGCATATTAAGGGAAATTGATCGCACTACAGGCTCACCTTAACAATGAGAAAAGTCCAATCTAAGCAATCTTAAACTATACCTAACTGAATTAGAAAAAGAACAAACAAAGCCCAAAGTCAGCAGAAGGAGAGAAATAATAAAAATCAGAGCAGAAATAAATGCTATTGAAACAAAAAAGGCAGTAGAAAGGATCAATGAAACAGAGCTGGTTCTCTGAGAAGATAAACAAAATTGACAAAGCCCAGCCAGACGTACAAAGGAAAAAAGAGAGAAAGCTCAGATAAAATTAGAAATGAAAGAGGAGAAATAACGACGGATACCACAGAAGTATAATGGATTATAACAGTGCTACAAAAAGATATATGCCAACAAAATGGACAATCTAGAGGAAATGGATAAACTCTTAGACTCTTACAACCTCCCAAAGCTGAACCAAGAAGAAATAGATAATCTGAATAGAGCAATCACAAGTAAAGAGATTGAAGCAGTAATCAAAATCATCCCAAAAAATAAAAGCCTAGGACCAGACCACTTCATTGGAGAACTCAACCAAACTTTCAGAGAGGATTTAATACCTGTCCTTCTCAAGCTATTCCCAAACATTAGGGAAGATGGAACACTTCCTAATGCATTCTACAAGGACAACGTCACTGTGATACCAAACCCTGACAAGGACAACACACAAAAGGAAAACTACAGGCCAATATCACTGATGAACATAGATGCAAAAATCCTCAACAAAATATTGGCATCCCGAATACAGCAATACATTAGAAAGATCCTACAATTATGATCAAATGGGATTTATACCAGGGACACTGGGATGGTTCAACATCTGCAAATCAATCAGTGATACACCACATCAACAAAATGAGAGGTCAAAACCACATGATCATCTCAATAGCTGCAGAGAAAGCATTTGACAAGCTCCAACAGCCATTTATGATAAAAACTCTTAAAATGGGGATAGAAGGAAATTAACTCAACGTAATAAAGGCCATGTATGACAAACCCACAGCCAAAATCATACTCAATGGGCAAAAACTGAATGCCATCCCCCTGAGAACAGGAACAAGACAAGGGTGCCCACTCTTACCACTCTTATTCAACATAGTACTGGAGGTTTTGGCCAGAGCAGTTAGGCAAGAGAAAGGAATAAAAGCAATCCAAATAGGGAGTGAAGAAGAGAAACTCTCACTGTTTGCAGACAACATGATCTTATGTATGGAAAACCCTAAAGAATCCATTGGAAAACTGCTAGAAATGATCAACAACAACAGTAAAGTGGCAGGGTACAAAATCAACTTAAAAAATTCCATTGCATTTCTGTACTCTAATAATGAACTTAAGAAAGAACTCAAGAATACAATTGCATTTGCAATTGCAACTAAAAGAATAAAGTACCTAGGAATAAATGTAACCAAGGAGGTGAAGGACTTATAAGTTGAAAACTATAAGACATTATTGAAAGAAATAGATGATGACATAAAGAGATGTAAAGAGATTCCATGCACATGGTTTGGAAGAATAAACATAGTTAAAATGTCCATACTACCCAAAGTAATCTACAGATTCAGTACAATCCCAATCAGAATCCCTATGACATTCTTCCTGGAAATAGAACAAGGAATCCTAAAATTCATGTGGGGCAACCAAAGACCCTGAACTGATAAAGCGATCCTGAGAAAAAAGAACAAAGCTGGAGACATCACAATCCCTGACTTCAAAATGTACTACAAAGCCATAGTGATCAAAACAACATGGTACTGGTACAAAACCAGGCACACAGATCAGTGGAACAGAACTGAAAGTCCAGAAATAAAACCACATATCTACGGACAGCTAATCTTCAACAGAGGAGCTAAGAACATACGATGGAGAAAAGAGAGTCTCTTCAATAAATGGTTTTGGGAAAACTGGACAGCCACATGCAAAAGAATGAAAGTAGACCATTATCTCATGCCATACACAAAAATAAACTCAAAATGAATCAAAGACTTGAAGGTAAGTCCTGAAACCATAAAACTCCTGGAAGATAATACAAGTAGTACACTCTTTGACGTCGGACTTGAAAGGATCTTTTCAAATACCATGTCTTCTCAGACAAGGGAAACAAAAGGAAAAATAAACAAGTGACAGTTCATCAAACTAAAGAGCTTCTGCAAGGCAAAAGAAACTAGGATCAAAACAAAAAGACAACCCACCAATTGGGAGAAAATATTTGCAAATCATATATCTGACAAGGGGTTAATCTGCATAATATATAAGGAACTCACACAACTGAACAACAAAAAAAAAACAGCCTGATAAAAAAATGGGCAGAGGATATAAACAGACATTTTTCCAAAGAAGATATGCAGATGACCAATAAACTCATGAAAAGATGTTCAACATCACTAATCATCAGGGAAATGCAAATCAAAACTACACTAAGATATCACCTTACACCTGTTAAAGTGGCTGTAATCACTAAGACTGAAAATAACAAAAGGGAACCCACGTACACTGCTGGTGGGAATGCAAACTGGTGCAGCCACTATGGAAAACAGTATGGAGATTCATCAAAAAACTAAAAATAGAACTACTATATGACCCACCTATCCCACTACTGGGTATCTACCCAAACAACTTGAAATCAAGAATCCAAAGTAACATATGTACCCCTATGCAGCACTGTTCACAACAGCCAAGACACGGAAACAATCCAAGTGCCCATTGACCAATGATTGGATAAAGAAGATGTGGTATATATATACAGTGGTATACTACTCAGCATAAAAAAGACAAAATCATCCCATTTGCAACAACGTGGATGGACCTGGAGGGAATTATGCTAAGTGAAATAAGCCAGACTGAGAAAGACAAATACCACGTGATTTCACTCATATGTCGAGTATAAACAAACACATGGACAAAGAAAACAGTTCAGTGGTTACCAGGGGAAGGGGGATGGGGAGTGGGCACAGGGGGTGAAGGGGGTAACAGTCAAGAAATAATTTACAACTAAAATTTCACAATGATGTAAACTATTATGAACTCATTTAAAAAATGCAAAAAACAAACCAAATAGAACCAATGAAATTATTAAACTAGACAGTGGAAGTAAGCTAGAATCAATAACAATCTCCAGCTATGATTGTGGATTTGTCTACTTTCCTTTTCAGTTCTGTTGGTTCCATTATCAATAACAGATAAGTGGAAAAATCTCCAGAGACCTGGAACTAAACGATACACTTCTGAATAATCTGTGTCAAGTGAGAAGTCTCAAAGGAAATTTAAAAATATATTTAACTGAATGAAAATGAAAATACAACATCAGAATTTGTAAGAAACAGGTAATGCAATGCAGAAAGGGAAATTTATAGCATTAAATGTGTACATTAGAAAAGAAGAAAAGTCTCAAATGAGTTCCCACCTGAAGAACCCGAAGCAAAATAAATCCAAAGCAAACTGAAGGAAGGAAATAATAAAGATAAGAGCAGCAATCGGTGAAATTGAAAACAGGAAAAAAACAATAGGGAAAATCAGTGGTGGAAAAAACTGGGTTTTTTTAAAGGTCAATAAAATTGACAAACATCGAGCAAGACTGACAAAAAAGCAAAGAGAGAAGGCAAAAATTACCATTATCAGGAACAAAACAGAAGATACAACTACAGATTCTACAGACATCAAAGGAATAATGCATAAATATGATAAATTAGATGAAGTGGACAAAAAATACAAACCTAAAGAACACAAACTACCATATCACCTAATGTGAAAGAGTATTTGAATAACCTTGACTATTGAGGAAATTTAATTAATAATTTTTAAATTCCCCAAAAATGAAGTCTCTAGGCCCAGATGGTTTCACTGAAGAATTCTACCAGACATTTAAAGAATGAACACCAGTTCTGTACAATCTTTTCCAGAAAATATAAGAGATGGAACATTTCCCTGTTTATCTTATGAAGCTGTTATTACCCTGGTACCAAAATGAAAGAAAGTACAAAAAAAGAAAAGTACAATGGGATAGCTCTTTGTTGATAGATAAGCTAAAATTCTCAACAAAATGTCAGCAAATAGAATTTCAGCAATATATGAAATCATATACATGTACATATATGGGATGTATTCCAGGGATACAAGGCTGGTTCAATATTTAGAAACCAAGTACTATAATCTGTCACTTTAATAGGGTAAAGAAGAAAGATCCACATCATAGCAGTGAACACAGAAAAATCATGTGACAAAATTCAATACCCATACATGTTTAAAAACTTTGAAAATAATAGGAATTGTGGAGGACTTTTTTAGCTTGTTAAAGAGCATCTACAAAGGGGCTGGCCTGGTAGCATAGCAGTTAAGTTCACACACCCTGCTTTGGCGGCCCAGGGTTCACCGGTTTGGATCCTGGGCATGGACCTAGGACCACTTATCAAGCCATGCTGTGGCAGGCATCCCACATATAAAATAGAGGAAGATGGGCATGGATCTTAGCTCAGGGCCGATCTTCCTCAGGAGAAAGAGGAGTATTGACAGTGGCTGTTAGCTCAGGGTCAGTCTTCCTCAAAATATAATAATGATAATAAATAAAGAGCATCTACAAGAAAACCTCCAGCTAACATTATACTTAATGGTGAAAGGCTAAATGCGTTCGATCAGGAACGAGGCAAGGATGTTTTCTCTCACCGTTACTCAACGTGTTGGTGGAAGTTCCAGCAATTGCAATAAAGCAAGAAAAGGAAATAATGGCACACAAATCATAAAGGAAGAAATTAAACTTTTCATTTGTGGATGACGTGATTGTCTCTGTAGGAAATCCCAAGGAATTTATCAAAAAAAAACCCATCTGGATCTAGTAAGTGAGTTTAAGCAAGGTTACAGGATACAAGACAAATATATTAAAATCTTTATATTTCTAGGTACTAGCAATGAACACCAAAACTTGAAATACAGTACCATCTGTAATTAACACAAAATAAAATGAAACACCTAGGTATAAATCTAAAAGTACAGGACATGTATGCTGAAAACTACAAAAAGCTGATGAAAGAAGTTAAGGAACATCTAAATAAATGGAGAGACATACTATGTTCATTGTTTGGAATACTCAACCTATTAAAAATGTCACTTCTTCACAAATTGATATACAGGTCTAACTCAATTCCTATCAAAATTCCAGTAAGATTTTTTAGTAGATATCTGGCAATATTGTTATAAAATATATATGGAGAGGCAAAGAAAGTAGAGTAGCTAAAACAACTTTGAAAAAGAATAAAATAGGAGTCATCACTCTGATTTCAAGTCTTATGTAGCTACAAGTCATCAAGACTGTGTGATATTAGTGAAAGGGTAGATACATATATCAGTGGAACAAGAATAGAGAACCTATAAATAGACCCATACAAATATGTCCAGCTGATTTTTAACAAAGGTGCAAAAACAATTCATGCAGGAAGATAGCCATTTCAGTAAATGGTGCTCTATCAGTTGGACATCCATAGGCAAAAAAAAATGAACCTGTCTCACACCTTATACAATAACTAACTCAAACAGATCATGGAGTTAAATGTAAAATGTTAAACTATTTATCTTTTAGGGAAAAAACAGGAGAAAATCTTCAGGATCTGGTACTAAGCATGCTTGTCACTAAAAGTGTGATCTATAAGAGGAAAACTTGATAAATTAGCCTTTAAAATCTTTTGCTCTTTGAATGATCCTGGTAAGAGGATGAAAAGACACCCTACAGACTGGGAGAAAATACTTGCAAAGCAAATATCCAGCAAAGGACTAGTATCTAGAATAGAGAATTCTCAGAACTCGATAATAATAAAAACAAACAATCCAATTAGAAAATGGGCAAAAAACATGGGCACACATTTCATCGAAGAGTATGTACAAATGGCAAATAAGCACTTGAAAAGATATTCATTATCACTAGCCATTAGAGAAATGCAAATTAAGACCTCCATGAAATATTTACTGCATGTCTGTCAGAATGGCTAAAATAAAAAATAATGACAACAACAAATGCTGGCAAGGACGTGGAGAAACTAGATAACTCATACATTGCTAGTGGGAATGTAAAGTGATATAGCCACTTTGCAAAACAGTTTGGCAGTTTCTTTAAAAAACTAGACACGCAGCTACCATATGACCTAGCACTTGCACCCTGGGCATTTATCCCAGAGAAATGAAGACTTATGTTCACACAAAAACCCATACACAGATGTTCATAGCGACTTTATTCATAAATAGCAAAACACCGGGAATAACCCGTATGTCTTTGAACGCATGAATGGTTAGACAAAGAATAGTACATTCACACTGTAGAGTGCTACTCAACAGTAAAACAGGACAGACTATTGATGCAAGCAACAACCTGGATGAATCTCCAGAAATCTATGCTTAGTGAATAAAATCAATCCCAAAAGGTTGCGTGCTGTGTGATTCTACTTTTATGACTTTCTTGAGATGGCAAAATTAAGAGAAATGCAGAAATGATTGGTCATTGCCAGTGTTAAGGAGGGTTTCAGGGTAAAAGGGACGTGGATGTGGTTTTAAAAAGACAACTTGAGGGATCCTTATGGTAATGGAAATGTTCTGTATCCTCTTTCAGTATTTTGATTGTAACAAGGTACTCTGCATTTCCATGGTATCACTATTGGGGGAAACTAGGTAAATGATGAACAGGATCTCTCTGTATTCTCTTACCTGCATGTGAATCTATAATTATCTCAAAAAGTTTGATCAAAACACAATAATAATAACCACATACAAACAACTTAAACTAATTAAATTTAACCCATTCTTTAAGATTCCAGTGGCAATTAAAAAAAATTAAAATTTAGGGGCTGGCCCTGTGGCCTAGTGGTTAAGTTTGGTGCTCTCCACTTCGGCGGCCCAGGTTCAGTTCCTGGGCAGAGACATACATCTCTCATTGGCAGCCATGCTGTGGCAGCAACCCACATGTAAAAAATAGATGAAGATTGGCACAGATGTTAGCTCGGGGCAGATCTTCTTCAAGCAAGAAGAAGAAGAAGAAGAAGAAGAAGAAGAAGAAGAAGAATGGCAACAGATTAGCCCAAAGCGAATCTTCCTCAGCAAAAACAAATAAATAAAAACGCATAAATAAAAATTAAGGATTAAGAAGCTTCACAATTGTGCTATAATAAAATAGTAACATGAGAATATAGAATATAGTTATAAAAGCTTAAATGGTATTTTTTGAATTCATGAAGAACATGGAATTTCTTTTTCAAATTGTTAAGTAATTTTTTGTTAAGTATGGCTCTTTCATGAGTCTCTGTCACATTTCTGCACAGAGAAAATTTTTATACAACAATCGGGTCCCTCCATGCTAAATGTTATGTGTCTAGCATATGCCTAACAAATCACAGAGTTACTGTTGAGAGTTTTATTATGCATAGACTTTCTTAAGATTCTCAGAAGTAGCTGAAGATGAAATCATACTAATATTCAGGAAAAAGACAAGTAGACTAGATGGAATAAGAAAGACTTGGTTGGAAGATAATGATGAGTTTTACATTTAGCTAAGCAACTAAGGGAATAACTCTAAAAATGGGCTAAACATGAGATGTTTTGCACTTTAATGTTTAAACTACTATTTTTTTAAAAACAAAACAAACTGAGTTCATTCATGACCTCTATTCATGTCAGGCTTTTAAATGCAATTAAGTACATCATTAAGTAAACAGCATTTGTATGACAGTACATGTTTATCCATTAGTTTATTTTTCTACATTACCTGTATTAAAACATTTTAGTAGGCTCACAATAAAATTGATGGAACTGCTATTTTAAATCAATTTAAACAGTGTCACTATTTTAAAAAATAAACCCACAGATGCATCATCTGGCTTTAGAAGTTATCACCATTTTGACATTTTGACAATCTTGTTTTATTATGCCCTGTTTTTTAAGCAAAATTCCAGAAATAGTTTTCCTGTAAATATTTCAATAGCAATAATTTTATAAAATATAACCATGATACTATTATTATACCTAACAAACTAGCAGTAATTCCTTAATATTATCTGATATCAAGTCTGAATAGCATCCTTTTCGTTTCATTCAGCAATTAATGTTGGAAAACAAGTACTTTATTTTTTTCTTTGGGGTCTGGGAAGACTAACAAAAGGTGTGCTTTCTACTTTGAGAAGGGGAAAGAAGGAGAACTAAGCCAGTATTTATCCAGGCATCTGCCTCGTGATAAGCACTCAACACCAGTTCCTGTGGCAGAAGAGCCGAGACCTCAATGGGAAACTATACAGCTCATAAAATTACAATGTACTGTCCCCAGGATTTAAGCAAGAGTTAGCCTGCTAGAATTAGGTCTGAGGAGGAATCATGATGAAGTACAAGAGATCAGTATGTTAGTTTTACAGGTTCCATGGATTCTTGATAGTGACATAGACTTGGGGTTGGAGAAAATAGGAATTAATTTCAGAGAAGTTTGCTCTAAGTGCTGAACCTTATGTTTTTGCTTTCTAAGGACGTGGATTTGCTTAATTATGCCATCCTCCATGGGAGAGGCAGTTTAGCACAGTGGTTAGAAAATCTGGCTATGGGCTCTGATAGGAGTTTACCCTCAGCTTGCTGCCTGAACTTGGAGGAACCTCCTTTGGGAGAGCTGATCGATGAGGAGTTAAAAGAGTAAGGTATCGTAATGATGCATCCTGATCGTCCAGTGAGATGCTGGTCGGTGTTTGGGCAGTTCACAGAAGGTCATTGTTCTCTTTTTGTATAATCTGTTGAGAATTTCACAATTCCTAACCAATCCTTGGCTCTTGTGTGTAGAGAAGAAGTTGGAGGACCCCTGTATTAAAAAAAAGTCTCTTAAAAGCCATTTTTTAGATATAAGTTGTTTAAGATAATTATGTTAAAAGATAGAATAATTTATATGAATGCCAGTGCCCTGATTATGGACCATCTGACTAAGGGTTCCTTTTAGAGATTTAAAACTGCATGATTTTTCATTAAGGTTAAACCTAACTGGTATGTTGATGATTCTTTTCTGTTTAGAGAATCTGTTTCCTTTTGCTCTTGTGCCGTAGTCTGTTTTTATATTTTAACCAAGATCTAGTGACTGTATACAAGTAGAGACCATGAAGTTTAACTCTTGTATTTCCGTGTAAGAGACTGGATAATTTGTAGCATAAGATAACACCATTTTTCTACCATTAGTTGAGTTGTTGCTGGAAATAGGTTTGCTGTTAACCTGTGGATCTACTGATTTACTCAGCTTAATGATTTCATCCATGAAGAAACTATTGAAGGGAAGAAGAGTCCAAGTGATGTTAGAGAAAAATGCACAGGATAACTCCCACAACAAAGAATTACGTAGCCTAAAATGTCAGTAGTATCAAGGTTGAGACATACTGAGCTGGGATAATAGGATACAATTAAAATCAACGAAGTGAAGCATCAACAACTTAGCATAATACATGAGTCCTCTTTATTCATTTAGTAGTAGGTGAGATGGTGTATGATTTTGATCTTAAAAACTTATGACTCCACTTCTATTTCATGGGCTGTCTCTGATCTGTGAATTCTACAGTGAATATCCTCACCGGTTTCAGCATCTTCCTGGTGATGATGAACCTGGATCCAAGTTCATTATATTCCTAAACCATACTGACCTCCTCCTCCTTTCCACTGCAGGCACCCACCAACTCCCTTCAGCAGTGCTCTACTTATAATGTCCTGAACTTTCTGTTTTTCTTTAACTATAGCCTCTGATGCGCCAACTGTTCTTCTCTCACCTGAATTTATGCTGCTGATCTTTAACTGGCATCATAAGTAAAAAATGGCACCCAAGACTGTACTTTCAAATTCTTGTGTTTTTTTTTAAATGATTTTCTGAAGAGCATAAAAATAAAATGATACCCTAGTCCGCCTAAACTAGATATTACTTACAGTGGTAAGAATTTCTCAGATAAAATCTACCATTTAGTGAGATACAGTTTTATATTTATAAAATCATACGTAATGTTAATACCACACACACACACATACATTTATTGTATACACACAAATACAGAAAGCTTTCTCCATATAAACCCTCTCTGTATTAGCGGACTACTATGGTATGCAAGTATTATGTTTTAAGTATATTTGTTTCCAAACTATAAGTTATTATTTCCAAGTTGCAAGTTATAATAAGGGAATTTACCCTCCTATGAAGTGGATTTTAAGCGTTTCATACAACTTGGGATGGCTCCAAACATGCTGTTGTCATTTATCCTTTTTCTTATTCACGGAGGAAGTACACCCATAACTGTGATAGAAGTACACTCCAGAGTTCATCTCCTAAATGTCAATGAAATCAAAAAGCCAGTTTCAACCAAAATATTCTTGTCTCTGTGCTATCTCCATAGTAATAGGAGACCAGAACTCATTCTTTACATTTTCAATTCCCATTACTGATTTTTTAAATGTAATATTTGGATGCTAAACACATATTTGAGAGCATAGCATATAGGGGGAAAAACCCATCTATTTAGTTGCCTGTCATTTATTCAAGTAATATTTATGCTGAACGTGCAGAGCATTTGTAGTGTCATCACATTTTATATTAGGAAAAGGAAGTTTGGTCTCTTTTACCTCTGGTTGACAAAAAAGAAAACAATTATTTTGACCTCCATTTTACTAAAGATTCTGCTGATGAGGAAATAAGAATTGACTATGTGACCTGCAATAAATATTTTTGAATATTAGTTTTGACTTCCATTTTCAACTGAGACTTGAAGGTCACTGAAGACCCCAAGATATCATGTCTGTGTGGTTAACTATCCTGGCTCTCCATCGGATACACGCCTCCTCAGCTGCCACCCTCTGGCAGTTTATTCCAGAACCACAACTTTGTTTAGTGTCCTACTCAGCAGGGTTCCAGGAAGATCTGTCCTCTGTGGTCTGTCCTGTGACAGACTGAGGACTTGGTATGAAGATTAAGAGGCGCTCACTCTCCTCTCACTGGAATTGGTGATCTCAGTTGCTCACATGTGGTATCAGCATTTAGAAGAGTGTCTCGTAAGTGGAAAATTTCTTTCAGAAGTATTTTCGAACATGTCAAGTACCTGAAATAATAATGCTGTCGTATATTCGTATGGGACTTTGTCAGAGTTCTTTTACATAGATTATCCCCATTTTCCAGATGTTTCAGTTTTCCATCCGTTTCCCTTTGTATTGTGCACACAGTAGAGAATAGCAGTACTGAAGATTATTCTGTCCTTTGAGAAGCATTAATTAAAATGATCACTTCTGCATAGGGTTCTGTGGTCAAATAAGTTTAGGAGGAGCTGGAGTATATCCTGCTTTTAGAAAAACAGAATTCACAATAGTATATTAGTTTCTCAGAACCCACTGTTAAGAAACTTGTCGACTTTTATTTAGGCCCAGAGGTTTCCAAGTATGATTGAGTCATTTCCCCAAAAAATGCAATTCAGGGTGGGGTGTATGTAACATCTGAAGGATTGATGTCTCTCTTACTTTGCTTTTTCTCTTACTTCATGGTAACATATAGGTTGCAGTGGGGAGTGTGGAGACTACTTGCTTCTTAAGCTTAGGATATCTCCTAAAAATTTTTTTTCTTTCCAGATCGATTGTATTTAGAACAGTGCTTCTCAAATATTAATGTGCACTCACATCTCCTAGGAATCCTGTTAAAATGCAGATTCTTCTTTGGCAGGTCTGAGATGTGGCCTGAAAGTCTGCATCTGAAACCAGCTCTTAAGTGATGTCGATGCTGCTGATCCTGGGCTCCCTCTGAGGAGTATAAAGGCTGTGAAGGCCGGTCAGCTCTGTCACCCAGCAGAAGAATCTGGCAGAACGCTGTCCTTCCCCGTCTCCTCAGAGACAGTATTCCTTTAAACCTCCTCATCATCTTTGTTTCCTCCTCTACTGATTCTTGACTCTCAGCCTGTAATAATCAAGTTTCAACCATCTTGAAAATAAAAATCTGTCATTCCCAGTTCTCCTGGATATGTTCTCTTCTAGCTTCTAGTAATATCTAGCTCCATTTCCTTTTCACACCTCAGCTCATAGTCCAATTCTCCCACATGGCCAGGGTCATCCTGGACCCCCCTAATTGCCTCATCTAACTAATGCTTTTCTGTTCTTCCCTTCAGCCCTCCCTTCGGGTTGTTTGATACTTGGGACTACTCTTCTATAAACTTTGTTTTTCCTTAGCTCCATGATACCATTTTTTCCTCTTTCTTTGTGTCTCTCTAGTCTTCCCAGACTTCTTTACCAGCTCTTTTTTCCAGGTTGAAATGTCACCTAAACCCGTGACTTCAGAGACCCTTCTTAGGCTGCGTGTTCAGCCGCACTTTGAGCTCTGCTGCCTGGACAGCTCTGCGTGCGTGGTCCTCCAGCCCTCCCGGTTAAAGGACTGAACTGATAGCCCTTTTCCACTCTAGTCTGTAAATCTTCAATGTCCTGTATCCTCGAGCCTTGCCATTCCCCTGCCCCTTACAGCCATTTGTGCAGTTAGCATGTATCACTTTCCACTTGTCTGGTCATTTCTACCTGTTAAATCTTTCTCCAAGTTCTCTTCCATAATTGTCCCCTGATTGGATTCCCTGTCTTCATTTTTCAGTCCTCTCCACTGTTGCCTGTGAGATCTTTGTAAAAATGAAAATTGAATGTCCCTCTCCAGTTTTATTAAAACCATGTAGTGGTTCCGCACAGCTTCCGAATCAAACTCCTTAGCTTGGAAGATGAATCCCTTTATTTGCCAACCCCACCCCGCCGCCCCCCCCCCCCCACACACACACACACTGTGCTCTCCATCTTAAACTAAGAGCTCGTCAGCTGGGTAGTGCTCTTTACCCCCATCCACAGCAAGTGTTCTCTGCACTTGAAATGCCCTTTGTTCCTACCTGATCCTTCAAGGATGTAGTCAAGTCTAATACTTCCTCTTGGAATGCCATGACACATGACACACCCTCGTTGCCCCCCTTCACCACCAACCACCACAGATGTGCACACTGTCAGAATGTATATGCTCTCTTCTCTGTATTCATTCCTGTGTCATCCTGGGCATGAATTTATCTTAGTGCGCTCTCCTTACACTTGTTTTTCATGTCGGCTCCCCATAGGGTAGAACTCCTTGAAAACACAGACTGTTTTTTCCATCTCTGCACCCCCAACATGTAGCACAGTTTCTCCCCCACACAGTAGATAACAAATTTTTGAATGATTATATATAAACGAATGGTTACTTCAGCCTTGCTCCTCTTCCTTCAATGTTGAATCAGGTTATGCTTTGGTCCCACTTTTTAACATGTAGATGAGATTCCGTCCTAAACCTTCTTTGCCCTAAGCACTCTAAGACCTATGAGATTTGTGAAAACCCAGATGAACAGATTGTCTCCTGCTTTGATAGGAGCTTCCTCCAGTAGATGCCTGGGGTCCATGTGGTTTGAAAAGGTTTTTTTAGACCCAGGAATAACTGTGGCAAAAATTATGGCAGGCCAGGTAGGGGAAGTGCTCCTTCCCAAAAGCCTCATGCCAATTTGTTGAAGATTTCAAGAAGTGATGTATTTCTGTAATTCCTTCCCAATTTTCCTCTGTGTATTTTCCTTCTAAATTCAAATTGATTTTCTTAGAGTTGGACACTGCCAAAATTTATAGTTTTGTATTCCAAGACCTAAAGATGGTTGTGTTGTGAATAATGGTTAAACTTGCCATTTGCCCAAACAGTCGTTACTTTGTCATATATTCTTCTCCATCTCTTAGCCATGTGATGGCTTATTTTTCCCTATATATATCAATTTTACTTAAAATTAGGACTGGAAATTTATGTGAAACCAGAAAAATATATAAACATCAAAAACTTTTGAGGCTGAAGTCTAGTAATTAAAAAATATCTTAAACTCTTGAGAAATCTTAGCTGGAAATTCCTGGCTTAGCTGCTATAGTACTAAAGATAGAGCCAATATATAGCTGAAAATACAGCCAGCCAACCCCAGAACAAAGTGCAGTGACCTGCCAAGCCCTCTAAACCAACAGGTTTAGTGGGTTTCTATGTCTGGGGGAAAACATGACTCGATAGGACTTTAGTGACTAAGAAGGCCACCAGTTTCAAGGCCCCTTGCTAATACTTGTGTACTCTCTCAGTACTTGAAAATCTACAGTCTTAATTTGCATAGAGAGGACATCTTACTTGCCTTGGGCTGTGTTTTAAGTGGTGGAACAGGTGTTTTTATAAAGCTGGAATGTGGCTGTAAACTGAAGGCTTAAATCTGATCTGACCTTATCAGGCTTCCAGGTCCCTTGAGGAGAGCTTAGTTTAATGTACTGCTCTCTTCCACAGATGGGAAGATTTTGCTGACTAGCATTAGCTTCTCCACCCCTTATTTGGCCATCACCCTAGGGAACTTCAAGGATGATTCAAACCAAAGTAACTTTGAAAGTTGCCTCCATTTTCTCTACTTCAGGGTAGCTAAACATCACAAAAGAAGATCGTGCTGATACATGCATATCACTCACTCAACACACTTGCACATTTGTCTATAGTGTATATCCACATATAGGTGCACAATTATATAGATCACCAACTACCAAGATGCATGCGACTTAAGCATTAGAATTCCATGTGTCTAAAAGAAACTCTTCATTCCCTCCTTGAAACCTGATTTTCCTTTTTTATTTATCTCAATTCACAGCATACTTCAGTCACCTAAGCCAAAAGTAGAGTCATCCTTAAACTTACCACTCTCACCCTATTATTTACCAAGCCCTGTTAATTTCTCCAAAGCAGATATTAAGTTTGATCTTTGTTTTCCATTCTTATTGCCGCTGTTTTAATTTGTCAGGCCTTATTTCTTTTTTTTTCTTTTTTTTTTTTTCTTTTGTTGGTGAGGGAGATTGGCTCTGAGCTAACATCTGTGCCAGTCTTCCTCTATTTTGCATGGGGGATGCCTGCACAGCGTGGCTCGGTGAGCACTGTGTGTGTGGGTCCACACCAGGGATGCAAACCTGTGAACCTCGGGCTTCTGAAATGGAGCGCACAAATTTAACCATTACACCGCCAGGCTGTTCCAGGCCTTCATGTCTTACCTGGATTATTGCTGTAGACTCCTTACTGGCCTCCCTCTTGCCAGCCTTGCCTCCTTATAATTCATCCTCTAAACTCTCCTCTGATTTTGTTCCCCACCTGCTTCCCACCTTTTCAGGGCTCTTTGATGTCTCTTGGGCCGCCTTTCTAACCTCACCTCACATGCCTGCCTGTCCCCAGCTTCCAGTGTAACTGAGCTTAAAATCTGTCCCTCTGTCCACAATGCTGTTTCCTCCCCTTAATTTTCCTAATAAATGAGTAGGCGCTTGCTTATGCTTCAGGCCCGCACTCACAGGGCCTTCTCTCTTGACAGTTTTTTATCGGCAGACGTGCTCATGCCACATTATTCCTCTCAACAACTTTGTAGAAGTTTTCATGCTACCACATCCTTGAGTTAAAGACATTCATATTTACCTGAGTATGCTCAGTGCCTGGTACAAATCAAGTACTCAGTACATGATTGTTGAATGGAAGAACTAAATTACTAAGGAATTAGACATATCTGTGTGTTACCTCTGACAGAAAGTAGGAACAGGAAATTCTTAAATACTGTGTAATCCCCAAACCTTTCTCATCTAAAGTTCTGGTTTCTTCCTTGTTTAATTTCCCTGGTAAAATTGATCACCGTTTGTTTAGGCCACCTCCTTTCCTTCTTAATAAGCATTCAGGTGATGTTAACTTTTGTAAAGGGAAGGAAGGACACAAAGGATGTAAATAATCACACATATTATGTACTTCCAAAAATAATCCTAGAAATCAAAAATAATTTCTAGCTGGAAGCTTTTTGAAGGATGTAAGAAGTGTGTGCTTTTTATGTTCAATTTTAACTGCAACATGAACAAAATAAATGAAAATTCCTTTGAGTTGTGTTAAAGATAAGTGATCCTAATAAAAGGAAGATGAATGTGGTGGGTAGAATGTTAATCCTGCCGCTCCTGCTTCTGCTACAGTTGTGCGTGGTTTTGGACAGGTCGTTTCTCCTTTTGCAGCTCAGTCCTGTCTATGAAATTATAGATGGCTAGATTTCAGAGGCCCTCCTTCTTCTAATGAAACATAGGAAACTCTGTATGAAGGAAAGAAAAGCAGAACGGCTCTACTTTGGAATTGGGGGTACCGTGCAAAATGAGGGGGAGAGAGGAGGAAATGGTTCTCCCTCCGCCGGGCTCTCCCTGTTTCCTACCTCGTCCCCCAGAGGTGGTCCTGCAGGATTTCCATGAAGTACAATTTGAAAGACACTGTATTGGATCGTGTGTGTATGAGTACTCTTATACTGAAGCTAAATCAGATGGAATCAGACATTTTAAAGTCACAGAATTTCAAGGAGTTTTGTATTTAAACTGCTTAATCTGGAATTCTAGTCTAATGTTCTTTTCGTGAGACTTTCCTATCTTTTATTTTTTCATGCTCCCCAAACCCCCCAGCACATAGTTGTATGTTTTAGTTGTGGGTCCTTCTGGTTGTGGCATGTGGGACGCCGCCTCAACGTGGCCTGACGAGCGGTACCATGTCCGCGCCCAGGATCCGAACCAGCAAAATCCTGGGCCGCCGAAGTGGAGCCTGCGAACTTAACCACTGGGCCATGGGGCTGGCCCCAAGACTTTCCTATCTTTGCATAATATTTAAGTCTCAATATATTTTATTCTTTAGGGTTTTCTGTACACATTATGTGTTGCTAATTTACTTTTTTACGGTTTAGTTTTATTTATTAAGATATTTTAATTCACCAAAGAGCATCAGTCACTGTTCCTCTCCTTTAGTCTGTACGTTTCAGGGCACATTCACAGTTAGCACCTGCACCTTGTTCTGTTGCTCACCACGTCACTGCGTGCGTACACTCATGACCATGAAAGCTAACTTGCACTGAGGACTTGTACGTGCCGAGCAGTGTTCTCAGTGCTTTACTTTCATGCACCCCACAATTCTGTGAAGTAGGCACCATTAGTACCCTCATTTCACAGAGAGGTTAAGCAGCTGGTCCAGAGCAACACGTCTAATAAGAGGTGGCACTGGGGTTTGAGCCTGGACAGTCTGATTCTAGAGCCCCACCCTTAGCCATTCTGCTAATCTTATAGGTATAACTGCATCCCACAAACATAAATTTTCTTGAAAGCAAATGAAAGAAAGATTAAAATTAATTTTCTTATTTTTATACATATTTTGAATTTCTTTTCAGAAATAATGAAAACCTATGTAAATCACTTAGCATTGTGACTGGCCCATAGTAAGTACTTAGTAAATACTGGTTATTAGTAGCCTCAGCAATTGGGCACCTGTAATGACCATGGCATCGATTAGCAATTGAGAAGAAAAGTAAACAGCATTCCAGTTACTGGTGTTTCCCAGCTCTAAGGGAAAACTAGTGCCACTTATTTTACAGCGCGCTTTGCTCTCTAGCATCTGAGCAAGGTGTCCAGATGAAACTAAGATACTTTGTCATTTTCAATTCTTACCTAACAAATGCTGTCATTTTTATCTTGCCACCAGGTGGCAGCATATTACATAAGGAAATAACGTAAACGTTGTAGGCAGAGAATTTCAGTATTTTGCCTTAAAAACTGTTAGGCCATAATAAGAATAAAATATTACTGCCTGTTTCGCTTTGCCTCTGTCCACTCTCATCAGCTGTGAAGGCCCTCTTCGCATGTTGTTTCCGGCCTGCAGCCAGACCTGCCTCAGTCCTGCCCTGCACACCGTCTCCCTCTGTCAATCAGTGCACCGAGTTTATTTTTCCTGCATCTTACGGAGATTTAAGCCTTTGTGCTTAGATTCCTCCAACCAAATTGTGTTAGTTCAGCAACAGAAAGAACTATACCCTCCTGTTCCTGTATCTTACTTAGTACTTAGAGGAAATCTAAGTACCAAATCTGTGGTAGCGATTTAATAGGTGCCCTTGGGTAAACGAGACATGATAGGTAGGATACACCGGCGTGTGTGTTTGCTGACCGTTTATTTGAATTACAATGCATTTATAGTTCTTCGTGGTTATGTTTATTTTAATTTGTGCTATAGAAGTCCCTGAAGATTCACTTAAGTTTAGGTATTATCAGGACCATTCAGATAACTACTGCCGAGAGTTGAAAGATGAGTGTCTGAGGTGGAAGGCAATTAATGGCTAATGAAGGTAAAGGACTGAACATGGCAATTAATCAAAGTAGGGCAGAGTGGAGCGGGGAGCTAATGGTAAAATGAGGGAGTCAGGCCGCTGACACTGGAGTGGAGCGCTGCGTGGGAAAGCAAGAGGCTCACCAAGTTAGGTTGGCTGCTGGGAAATCTGTTTATACGTTGTAATCGTGCACCTGCCTAGATGGTGTTTGTTTCACAGCGCTAATAATGAAATCCTTTGACATCAGTTCTCAGCAAATTTTTTTCCTATTCTATAACCTGTTATTAATATTCAGATTTGACTATATTTGAAATGTAGAGATGAATATAATGTTCCTACTTGTAGTTCTAACTTATGTGCCACAAAATCTGCAATGATCTTTAGGATGGCATGTTTTAAAAAATATTGTATTTAAAATATATATATATATATATATATATATATATAGTATTAGGGCCAGCCTGGTGGCACAGTGGTTAAGTTCGCACGTTCTGCTTTGGCAGCCCAGGGCTCGCCGATTTGGATCCTGGTGTGGACCTATGCACCCTTGTCAAGCCATGCTGTGGCAGGCGTCCCACATATAAAGTAGAGGAAGATGGGCATGGATGTTAGCTCAGGGCCAGTCTTCCTCAGCCAAAAGAAGAGGATTGGTGGTGGATGTTAGCTCAGGGCTAATGTTCCTCAAAAATAAAATAAAATAAAATAAAAATTAAGCTTAAAATATATACATATATATTGTATTAACTAATGCTAAAAATTTTCTGTAAGTATACCATCGGCTTGATTCATTTTTCTGATATTAAGGAAATAACTATTCCAGATAATTTCCGAGGTTACAAAATCTTACCCTGGTAAACATCAAAACTTGTAAGAATGATGATGGAAGCATTTCCGAAATGTATTTTAGATTATGTTAAACGGCAGATACAGAGCCCCTCTCTCCTTGATGAGTTGGACCATCGTCATTAACACTTGCACTCTGCCATCAGGAGCTGTGAGATGTCTGCACAAGTCTGCTGCTCCCACAGCTGCTGCCCCCATTGCCTCTTGCGCACTGCACATGCCCACCCATCCCACTTATCGCTCACACGGACACACCCCTCACACATGCGCTCTCCTTCCTCCTCCTCATGATTCACTTCTATAGCCTAGAAAACAGAAAAAGTAAAACTCGTTAAAATTATGTCTGAAATTGGAAGGAATTTCGAGTTGAAACTGTCCTATTAAAGCATGAGCTTTAGTGTAAAAGCTTTGTAGTATCTATGTAGTTAATTTGTTGCTGATTTCCTCATTTTTTTCTGTGTTCTAGAGGTATTTCAGATTGTTGCCTCTCTACCTTGAAAAATATATATGGGGATTGATTTTTAGAGACTAGAGTGAAATGAGCGATTAAAGAAAATTCTAGCCAAATATTTTAACAGATACGTCTTTCAAAGTTCTTGAAATGCTTTGTGGCTTTAGTGGACAGGTGTCGTCTGTGACACCCAAGGCTCTTATCTTAGACGTTTCATTTGATCCCTAATAAGCCTTTTAACATTATTTGGCTAATGTTTCATTATATTTGAGTACTCAGCAATTTCAGTCCATAGCTACACGTTTTTAAAGCAGGTGTACTAATGTCTACATTTGTCACATTAGGTTTTAAACTGAGGGTTTCTTAAAATTGATTATTAATTACTTAATATACATTAAATATTAATTTTTTTGCTATGGTGTAGATAAAACAATCATTTGTATAGTATCCTCTCTATAATATGGTAAGAGGAGTGGAAAATATTTTATTTCATTGTCTTTAATATGTAATCAGAAAGTTGGATGACAACTAAGTGTAGCATTGTCCAAAGACTATATCGTTGAGATGGTAGGAATTATAAGAGAAAATGTAACCATTTGTTATATTTCAATTGTAATGAAATTAATTGCATGTCTTTACAATATAAAATACCTCTTAAGTCCATTGGGTACAACTGTTCTTAAAGGTGCTTAATAAAATATGAAGTACTATTTAAGTAATAAAATTAATAGTGACTTGGACAATTTTATATAACATAACTTTCTTATGCCAATTTTTAAAGTGATTCATCAACAAATTAGCAAAAAGTCGATTTATTACATAAATTGGTATATTTAATAATGACATATAATATGAATGCTTATTTATATAAAGTTGTAACTCACTTATGGGAGTAGTTCTGTCTAACGTTCTCGTGAAATGTACCCATGTGGGTGCCCCTGTAAGGAATTCCAGCCCCTTAAGTTTATGAATTTGTTGACTTCAGTATTTAGTTAGCCTGGTTTCTAAGTCCATCATCATAATTGACATGTTATTGGAAATAAAGTTGTTTTTTCTTGTTTGTAAGGATAACTTCAATTTTGAGGAATGTGAATCAATTCAGAGTTGGCTGAAAGCCAATTTCTCTTTCACTTTAACTCCAGCACACACACATGAAAAGCACACTTGCTTCCTAAGTGCCTTGCGAATCTGCAGTGATTAATTCTTCTCATTATTTTGCTGCAAATTCTCATGACCCTCTCTGATGATTCGATCAGCCACTTAGAGTTTATGCATATTCATATCTCTGTGCTCCTGCTGCACCGTTCACGTCTCCTTCCCTGACTGGTGTGTTCTTGGTGCGGTAATTGAGCTGCAGTAGATTGATTACTCTGGGGAGCTGTAAGGCCTTTAAAGGTGAAAACATATCAGTCCTGTTAATTAGGAAACAAAAGCTCTGGTGGCAAGTTCAGCAGTCAAATGTTTCCAGTGTAGAAAAGACGAAAGGTATGATTTGTTCCTCTCCATAAACCCTGTTTACTTTACAAATGTTGAATTGTCTGTATCAGTGGTAGATAGCTTTCTTTTATGAATTTTCATAGAATGCTAATTGAAGAGGACCTGACTTATAATATTAATGCTTTTATCTGTGATCTCTCAAATCTGATAGTCTAGCACCTGAGTTTATATACACCTTCTGTAGCATTGGCAATATTTGTATAAAATATCTTAATTTACATAAATATCAAATGCCTGTGTATTAATTTTGGTATTCAGGGACTTCGTTTGGTCACAGTGTTCTAACATTAATTTTTTGTCAGTGCTGTATGGGAAAAGGGTGAGACTTTATTCAACATGGCATAGAAGTTGAGCTGCCTTTTATCTCTTTATCATAAGCATCCTTTGGTTCTTTCTCTCTTAAACTGTGTATTAAATAATACATTGTCCTGGCTAAAAGGATCCTGTGTGGCACAGTGGCCTCCAAAAGTAAGCCACTGTCAATATGGAAGTTTATGCCGTTTATCTAGTTGACAAGGTTTTCTAATGCATGTTCTCACGTTATGTTATCTCCCACCCATCATGAATTTTTCTTTTGAGATATAATTCACATACCATAAAATTTGCCCTTTTAAAGGCTGCAGTTCACTGGGTTTTAGTATAGTCACAAAGTTCTGCGACCATCACCGTTATCTGATTCCAGAACATTTTCATCACCCCAAAGAGAAACTCCAGACTCATACGCTGTCACGTTCCATTCCCCCCTTCCCCTAGCCCCTGGCAACCAGTAATCTACTATTTCTCTCTATGGATTGACCTCTTCAGGACACTTCCTATACAGTCATGCATTGCTTAACCAGGGGGATTCGTTCTGAGAAATGTGTCGTTAGGTGATTTCATCATTGTGCAAACATCATAGAGTGTATCTACACAAACCTGCGTGGTATAGCCTACAACACACCTAGGCTGTTTGGTACTGATCTCGTGGGACCACCGTCATATATGCAGTTTGTCATTGACTGAAACATCGTTATGGGGCACGCGACTATAAATGGAATTGTACTATATGTGGTCTTCTATGTCTGACTTTTACCTAGCATAATGTTTTCATGGTTCATCCACACTGTAGCATGAATTGGTACTTCATTTTTTTTATGGCTGAATAATATTCCATTATATGGTTGTGCCATGTTTTGGTTTTCATTCACTTGATGAACATTTGTGTTGTTTCCACTTTTTGGCTATTGGCGCTAATAATGCTAATAAGCATTCACATAAATCTTTCCCTTGGTCTTGATCTTAGGGGGAAAGTTTTCAGTCTTCACCACTGGGTATGATGTTAGCTGTGGTTTTTTCTTGGATGCTGTTTATCAGGTTGAGGAAGTTGCCTTCTAGTCCTACTTTATTGAGTATTTTTGTGGTGAAATGTTGGATTTTGTCAAATGCTTTTTCTGCATCTGTTGAAATGATTGTGTGGTTTTTATCCTTTATTAATATGGTGTATCACATTGGTTGATTTTCTTATGTTGAACGTTATGATATTCTATAGAGCTTTTGTATAATGTTCTTGCATCGTTTTGGTTTTAAAATAATTTGAACCAATTTCTCTGCCTTGTATTTCAGGCGTTTATTAATACAGCAAAAGAGATTTATGAAAAAATCCAAGAAGGAGTCTTTGACATTAATAACGAGGTATGTACATATTAATATTATTGGCTAATATTAATTTAGAATTGAATTTTAATTACTAATTGCAGTCATTATTTTGTATTTTTTTAATTCCTAAAATGGATCTATGATGGCAGTTACCACATTAGTTTATAACCGTTCAACTGAAAATTTTTTATATGTTGTATAATAGTTAAATGTTTATGTTTTAGTAGAGCATCACTTTATCTGTGAAAACAGATTAAAGTGACCCTATCCATTTATTGCCAGCAATGCAAAATAATATAAATCCTCCAAAGAAAGAACAACCTCCATTTTCATCCACACATCCATATGGTGTCATCTGCTTTGGGGAATGATTTCTAGTGTGTAAATGCATGTACTGTGTTACTAATGCAAGATGTTCTCTCTCTTGTCTGGTATGAAAGAGGGAAATACCCAATTTGGAAATTACTCCCAGTATAGCATAGCATGTTTTCAGGAGACTAAATTAATACATGTAATTGGTAATTGGCGCTGGTGGGTTTTTTTTTGTTTTTTTGGGTTTTTTTGTAAAACTATTTTGAGCCAGTTTTGATCAACATGATTAGGATAAAATGTAAAGCTTTGAAGCATGTAATTCAGAGTATTTATCGGAAGTCATCATTTTGACCTAAATCCTCACTATGCATTTATCCTTATTTGTTTCAGAACATTTATGTGAGTAAAACATATTATTTACTTCTACGTAAATATTTTGCCATTTTCTATTAAGACTTTTTGCTTCCAAGAGAAAAACCCTCATTCCTCCCGAATTACCGTTAAGAAAGCGTTGGGTTGGGAGGCCGTTGCACGTGTTTCTCTTGGCCTGCACATGAACAGGGCTCTTTATTATTTGCCTCAATATTCTTTGCTAAAACAGACAACATTTTGCCTGATGTTTCCAAAAAGTACTTGATTTTCTGATTTCTTTGAATTTGGAGTAATATCATTTCTAAATCCTATCTTCAAGGCTTATGTGGCAGTAGATCTCGAGTTAATTTAAAGGCGACACCATTCAGACTAATGCCATATAAATTGAACAGTAATTGGGCCTCTCTTTCAAAGGGCACGTTCATTGTTTCTGTCTGGTTTCATATAGTAGCTGACTGCTTTACTGTGCCTGGTGCGGCTGTGATTGTAATGTGCTGTCAGGAGCCAACAGGCCGTGCAATTTATTTGGCCTAATGCCAAGCCTGACTCCTTGATTCCTCAAGAAGTTGCTACCAGCCCAGAGGGGGCAAAACCAATGAGCCATAGGGCATGCTTTTTATTAAAGAGGAGTCAAAAGAGCGAAAAGAAACCACATCAGCTGCTGTCAATACTGAGCTAGTGCCAGAAACCCCAAGGCTACTACTGTTGCAGAACGACTGCCAAGCGCTATAAATCTGAGATTTACTGTGACGTAAAGTTTCCTTAAGAGCTTAATTTCTGAAGCTACTGTATTACTTTTCTCAAAGTGTTGTATTTTTAGGTAAAATCCACTTGAGGGAGTGAGGGTTAAGACATAAGTGTGAGTTTGATGAATGAAAGAACTACTCTGTGTGTGGGTTCTTGGCAAGCTGCCCTGTCTTTGGGGATCATAGAAATTATTGATGACACAGAACACTCATGTGCCCTTAGCCTGTACAGCTGATTCAACATGGAACAGAAATGCTGCCGAGAGAGAAGATTTTACGTCGCATTAAAGCAGCATAGCCTTTGCCTATTTTGATACTTTAAAGATTACTTGCAACAATTGTTTTAAACAGTTTCTCCTTTGTGAGAATTCCCTGAAAAGCAGCGCTATCCAGTTTCTGTTTACCCAGTGCCTGGTATGATAAAGAATTATTTTCAGAAGTACTTCCACAGTATTGTTTTTAAAAGGAAGGAACATCCCCTACGAGATACTGTTTTAATCGTTGGAAAAATCTGTCTAATACATATTTTTCTGAGTTGTTTGGTAAAATTACACGGGGGGCCGGCCCAGTGGCACAGTGGTTGGTTTGCACGCACACTCCACTTTGGCGGCCCAGGGTTCACGGGTTGCCATCCCAGGCGCAGATCAAGGCACTGCTTGTCAAGGCATGTGGCGGCAGCGTCCCACAGATAAAATAGAGGAGGATGAGCACACTGTTAGTGCAGGGCCAGCCTTCTGCACCAAACAAAAAGGGGGGGGGGGGGGATAAATCAATATAGTTCGTTAAAAAAAAAGAAATGCGTTTTTAAAATTTAGTTAAACTATGCTATCTGATTGGATCCAGTTACGTATTTTTTTTCTCTTTCATTTCAGGCAAATGGCATTAAAATTGGCCCTCAGCATGCTGCTACTAATGCCACACACGCAGGCAATCAGGGAGGACAGCAGGCCGGGGGAGGCTGCTGTTGAATCCGTTTTTACTGTCTCGCTGCCCACATGGGGCTACTCACTTACTCCTTCACCCTCTCCTCCTGCTCAGCTGAGACATGAAACTATTCGAAATGGCTTTATGTCACAGAAGACTTTAATCCTTCGAATTCTTGTATAACTTTGAATAAATGGTTAATGTTCACTTAAAAAGACAGATTTTGGAGATTGTATTCATATCTATTTGCATTTGATTTCTAGGTCAATTGATGTGATTATTTTTGTTAAATGTTGTCTTGTGCCCTTCCCTACGAACTGAATTGTATTAAACACTACAAAGTCATCTTGAGTATTTTAAATTGGTTTGTGTAGTTAGGTTTCCCAACACCTGTGGTTACCTAATGTTTAATATTATAGAACTGTCCTCAGAAAGTTTGTCAATTTTCAAGGCTATAAGGAAAAACAGAAGGACTCTTTTAATTCTATATTTATCATTACTTTCTGTATATATAGTTTAATAACCTGCTTGGGTGTAATTTGCCAAGCTTGAATTCTTTAATGCATTTGCATAAATTCTATACCATTTAGAGCTTAAAGCTACAGAAGCATTGTTAGGAATTGCTTGGACACTGAATTTTAAACTTTTTGACATTGTTAACGAGCATGTTCATCTTTTCTTGTCACTAGTTCAAGAAAAATATGCTTAATGTACATTACTAAAGACTATGTATGTGTTAACCTGTTTTACTGCCAAAAGTTTGCTATTTGTCCACAATTTCTTTAAGACCTGTTCAGAAGAGGATTTGTTTGCCTTAACAAATACTGTTGGGTAAAAACACAGTATAATGAGTGAAATGGGTGCACGCAGGAACAGCCTACACCTGAGTGACTCCAAGAAGAAGGGATGTCCACGCTACGCGTAGATGGCACGTTATGAGGACTTTAATCTTTCCTTAAACACAATAATGTTTTCTTTTTCTTTTATCCACATGATTTCTAAGTATATTTTTCATGCAGGACAGTTTTTCAACCTTGATGTACAGTGACTGTGTAAAATTTTTCTTTCAGTGGCAACCTATAATCTTTAAAATATGGTAAGCATCTTGTCTGTTTTGAAAGGGATATGACAATAAACCTACCAGATGGAAAATCCTGTTAAAAAGTAGACAAGCTTTAGTAATTTACTCAGTGTGGTGGTTTTATCCTTTTTTTTCTTTCTCTCCCTTGGTCTATAATGAAATTGTTATAGCAGTGCAAAAATAAAGTCCTATGTATAAAAGTGTCCTTTTTTTATTATGACCACATCACTTTTTAAAGATGTGTTTTTTTGGTCCATCCACAGCTCTTACACGTATTTAAGCATATTTTTTTAAAGGGTCAGAATGTTCAACACTTGCCCTTTTTAAAAATTTTGCGAAAATATGAGACAACTCTTCACAATACCAAAATTCTTTCTGTTACTGATGATGTGAGTATTTTCCACTCCTCAGCCAGCACAAAAGCACATTTTAACCATGAGAAAGCTTTATAATAAGTTCTCAGTATGAAACTAACCACTTTCACTTCACTCGCTGACTTCAACTCTCTGCAGTCTTCCCGGAAGATTCAGCAATGCTGTGTCAAAGCCTGGACACGACTTGTGGGAAATCACCTAGTGCATCTTAATTTGGCTTTGACTAGCTCCTGGAGGGCAGAGGGAAGGGTGAGAGGGAATCGAGTTTCTTGAATATTTTTATTATACACTTTTTCTTCCTTAAAGCGGTCATATCAAATTCACTGATCTTACTCCTCGCTCTCTTCAGTGACGTAGGAAAAGTTAAGACAACTAGGACTTGGTCTGCGCTATACCGAGAAGAGGATGACTCTTTGCAAATGGTTGTTTTTAAACTGCTGTTAACTTTTCCAGACGGTTAATGTTTATTTTCCATGCTGTCTCCCTTAATTCTTTTATAAATCAAGTATAAGAAGAGAAACTAATGGTACAGCAAACCAGCACATGTATTTTAATGCCCTAAGAAAAGATGGAGCTCTCAAATTACAGCTCCTACCGCAGCATCCGTCATCTGCTTGGTCTCGGGCAGCAGGGCCGAGTAGTGGACGTCTCTGTAGTTGTCACCACTCTCTCTACAAGTCTCATCTCCCGTGAAAGAATATACGGGATTTACGTCAGCTGACAAGGCAGCGTTACCGTCTGGTTTCTACGCTGTGCTCATTTTATTATCCCTATCACAAATAATGTACCATTGGCACCTGTAATTGAATCTTTAATATTGTGTCTGAGTCTAATTGATCTTTGATCAATTTTTGTAGCAGCTGTAGACATGTTTTAAGAGCTAGAAAATCAGTCACTAAAAAAATAAATACAACTTTTAATGTCTCAAGATGTAACATTCCGAAGTTGTAATCTTCAAAAAGTCAGTGTTACTGTTTGTCTTCTGAATTTAAGACAATTGAATTGAGGAAATTTTTGAAAGAGTAGCATATAATTAGACACACAATTCAAACAATATGTGGGAGCTAAACTGGATCTTCATACACAGTTTGTTTTTAATTTTAAAATAGCCTGTTAGCAGGAAAATAGTCCCTGTTGAATCTTCTAATAGTCAAGAGGATAGGAATGTAAATGATACTGAAATGTGTCTAATCACTCAAAAAGTGATCTATATCTGGCTTTGGGACATATTAAATATTCTCTCATATGTAGTAAAGCCCCATCTAAGCTCAGTACTGAGGTTGGCAGCATAGGGTTTGACTGTTTGAACTAAAAATTAATACAAAAAGATAACCCTGTTTCATAATAAACAAGATTGACTATACATAGACAAACCAACGTACTTGTGTTTCTTAGAAGAAAGGGTTTACATGTGCTTTGGTGTTCAAATGAAAATAGATCCCAAGCCCGTAGGAAGCTTCTCCTTGCATTGATGTATACTAGATATTGGCACTTGGTTCAAGTCATGATGGGAAACGTTCAAGTGCCAGTGTGTATATTTAGTATTCATTAGATTTACAAAACCGTGAATCCAACTCTCGAAAATTGAAGAACATGAGACCAAAATCCTCATAGAAAATGGAAGAAGACAAGTCAATGAAAAGAAGATATAGAAATGTCTCTCAAATATATTTTAGAAATTCAAGCATAGAGAAATGCAAATTAAAACTGATAAACCATTTCTCACCTGTGAGGGTAGAAGAAAGTTAAAAGTTTGTCAACATTCCATTGGTGAAACACTCTCCTGTTGCTGGTGGAAGTGCAGACTGGTACTGCCTTTCTGGAGAGGAACGTGGCAATACCTAATAAAACCAAATAGACTCACTCGTTGACCCAGCAGTCTCACTTTTAGGAAAATGCCCTGATCATCCCTCCAACAATGCAAAAGCACGTGTGCACAAGGTTGCTCGCTGCAGCATTGCTTGTAAATGCAAAATAATGGGACGTAATCTAAAATCTATACATAAGAGAGTTCAGTAGACTATGGTACACGGTGGAGTCCTACACAGGGGTGAAAAGTATGAGGAAAAGCTCTGTGAGCTCATGCCATGATTTCCAGGATATATTGTTAAGTGAGAAAAGCAAAGTGCAAGAGTGCCTACGGTTTAACTTCCTTCATGTAATAAATATCTGCCCATCTGTGCAAAAGAAACACAGGAAGAATAAACTAGAAATTAATGAGACTGGTTACCTACAGAGGGTAAGTCCAGAGTGCAAAGTAAGGAGGATTGGGAATGGGGTATTTGGGCTAAGTGACACCTCGCTCAGATACATTTTTATTTAACTCTTTTCTCAGAATTCTAGTAATGTTCCACATACTCCAAAAAAGAAGAAATTAAAATCAACCATGGTGTGCAGGGAACTCAAAACGAAATAGAAACTGAGCAAACCTACCTAAATTACAAATGAGTGACATTACCACACTGAAGGGGTCCAAAAAAACCAGGGCTGGCCCGGTGACGCAGCAGTTAAGTGCACACGTTCCACTTCGTCGGCCCAGGGTTCACCAGTTCGGATCCTGGGTGCAGACATGGCACTGCTTGGCAAGCCATGCTGTGGCAGGCGTCCCACATATAAAGTAGAGGAAAATGGTCAGAGATGTTAGCTCAGGGCCAGTCTTCCTCAACAAAAAGAGGAGGGTTGGCAGCAGTTAGCTCAGGGCTAATCTTCCTCAACAAAAAAGAAAAAAAAGCAACTTTGGAAAAGGGGATTTTTGACTGTATAATGTAAAGCTAAAGATGAACTGTACACAAATATACTCCGGCTAGTAAAGGGATGTGGCTTAGCAATTCTAAAAATGCCTTTTGCATGTTAAGCAAATAAATATATAGTGGACAATGAAAGATCCATAATGAAAGCAAAGCTTCTCATTATTGAGAAAGTAGTTACAAATAAAAGTTGGGAAAGTCTAGAATGAACCCTGTGGTGTTGGATTGGAATTGGAAGTGTTAGAACTCATGGCTTTTCTGTGTACAGATGGATGAGAAATACAGAAAGCAGAACGTATGAGTATACATACATGCTTTGTCTACTGAGAGGGGCTAAAAGCAAAAACACCGTGGGACCGGTGAGCACAGCTAGTGCTCAGTTATTGGTTTCTAAATACCATTCTCATAAAGGGAACTAGCGCTTCTTGGAGAAATGATTGATTTCAGGGCTGGGGCAGGAAAATCAGAAAACGAGCCTGGAACACCTTGTGATGCCAAAAAGGGAAGAGTCCGTAAAATGGTGGGGCCGGGGGAGCATAACAAAGGACACAGGAGGAGCCAACTTGTTGCTTTTGATGGCCAACTCTGGGACGATTTGAAAAAATAACTAATGCTATCAATGGATTGTAAACCATGAAATAAAATATCCATGATGTAAATAAATGATTGAAGAAATAAATGGGGCAAGGGAGCACATTTCCTCACAGGAGGATACCAGTTACTAGAGGTAGAAGGCATGATGTCATCAGGAAATCATTCAACACCACAGTAATTATTAACGATGGGAATCATTAGTGAGAGCTAAATGCAGTGGGCAAAAGCGTGACAAGAAAAAAGACGTGTGCTTTGTCTCAGTGTATCCCCACAAGGCACTATCACAGAAGGAAAAATACCGACTTGGTTAACTTGACATCACCTTCCTCAGGTGACCAGTAAGACATGAGGCCATCATGTGCCAACTAATGGGATGCACTGAGAAGGGCGCAGTTCTGTGGGATTCTTGCCAAAAATGGAAGCTAATCATTAGGAAACCTCAGAGAAACCCAAATTGAGGACCATCCTACAACGTAAGTGTCCAGTACTCTTCAAAAATGGAGAGTCATTTGACAAAAAGATAAAGAATAAGGAACTGTCACAAACTGGAGGAGACAAGGAGATGGGACAACTAAATGCAGTGTGAAATGCTAGAGGAGGGTTTCGCTGAAGGAGGGGCACCGGGGGCTTCTCTGCTACGAGCAAAGTTCTGTTTCTTGACCTGAGTGGGAGTTACGTGGATATTGCTTTCTAATTCTTTAAACTATACCTATGCATTTTGTGCACTTTCTTGTAAATAAGATTGTCTTCATTAAACAAAGAAACATGCTGCCTTATGAGTTGCCCTCAAAACTTAAATGTGTCAAGTTTACCTTATCCCTTGTTTTGGGTTGAATTGTGTCCCTCTCAAAAAATATATGCTGAACTCCTAACCCCCAGTACCTCAGAATTTGTCTGTTTTGGAAATAGGATCATTGCAGATGTAATTAGTTGGGATGCAGTCATACTGGAGTAGGGCGAGCCCCTACTCAGTATGGCTGGTGTCCTTGTAAGTAGATAGCCGTGTGAAGACACAGAGGCACACAGGGAGAAGGCCAGTGACCACGAGGCCCGAGACTGAAGTCATGCAGCCTCCAACGAAGGAAGGCCAAAGATGGCCAGCAAACTGGCAGCAGCTAGGAGGGAGCGAGGAAGGCTTCCTCTCCGGGTTGCGGAGGGAGCACAGCCCTGCTGACATCGGGACTTCGGGCTTCTAACCTCCAGAACTGTGAAAGAATAAGTTTCTGTTGTTTTAAGCCACGCAGTTTGTGGCACTTTGTTATGGCCACCCTAGGAAATTAATACATCCCTTATACCCTATGAATGAAGACACTTTTGAATAGGTTGTCTGTGTACCTTCAGTGAAATGCGGTGTTGAAGTCGTGGGTGTATGGGAGGGTGGCAGCGGCTTCACTGCCCACACACGTCGAGCTCATCCTCAGAGCAAAGTTAATCTCTAGGAGTATTCTTTTTGCATCCTCCTGCCTCAGAATAACTTAGTTTACTCATCAAGTTACTATTCAGAATATGAAATATTGGTCCATAGAGGTTTTATGAGAAATCATAGATACAACACACATAGGACTTTCTTGATACAACACTAAAGATAGAATTTTTAATGTCACTGACGCCCTGACGTCAGTTTAAAACTGAAGCAGGTGTCAAATGTATACAAGTGTGATCTTATGACAATTATGATGATGACAATGAAAGTGGAGATATAACACAAATTCTAGAAATATCCTTCCTGTTGTGGGAATAAGCCAGTAAGAACAAATCAAAACGTGGGTGCAAGCTGACTAAGAGGGGTTGTGTTTTGGGTTTGAGATACTGAAATCATTCACGGTAATTTGAATATTGCTAACAAAGTACAGAGCGTTGAGGACAAGAGTGAGGTCGACTAGCCAGAGGCTGAGAGACTCACTAGGGAGAAGATTCCAGTCTTCTTATGTTTGACAATTAATTTTGCATTAAAATAGCCACATACCAGGTGCCAGGAACCGCTGCTGCAGAGAATTCACATTCACAAGAACTGAGTAAACGGCCGGAGTCTTTCACATGCGCCAAGGTGTGCATTGCGAGCTGCCCAGGTCCAAGGTATGCGTACCTTGTTCTATGCCTTTCCCTGAAGCGGGTGGAGATTTATGTCGAAGCACTGATACTCAGCATCCTCTGCAATCAGTATCATAAAAGCGTTTACTAAGGACTGTGATCGTAGATGGTTCTTCCGGGGCTGTGGCCACAAAGTTATTTATTCTTGGGACTTGTCCTATGGAAACTTACCATCTAAAAAGAGCATAAGTTTATTTCATGTGACCAGCCACTATACGATGGGTGAGGTATTTATGCAGGTGATGTGCATTTCGAGGGTGAAAACGAGGATTATTATACAATGTTGTATTAGTTTGCTAGGACTGCCGTAACAAAGTATTGTAATCTGAGTGGCTTAAACAACAGAAACTGATTGTCTCACAGTTCTGGCGGCCAGAAGTCCGAAATCAAGGTGTCGGCAGGGTGGGTCCCATCTGAGGGCTGTGAGGGAGGGATCTTTTCCAGGCGTCTCCTTGGCTTGTAGACGGCCATCTCATCCGTGTGTCTTTTCCCATCGTCTTCCCTTTCTGTGTGTCTTCATATCAAAATTTTGGCTTTTTATAAGGACGCCAGTCCGTACTGGACGATGGCCCCCCAATGACCTCATTTTAACTAGATTGTCTCTGTAAAGATTCTATCTCCAAATAACATCACATTCTGCAGTGCTGGGGTTTAGGATTTCAACATGAATTTGGGAGAGGGGACAAAGTTCAGCCTGTAACAAATATGGTCATGGAATATGGATTTTAGAGGGTAAGAAAGGAAAGCACTTGGCGCTTTAATCAGCCCAGTGTGTGTTTGTGATGAAGCTGGCATTTGGGGAACACCACACATGATATGAACAAGCTAGATGTCAAGAGATTTTAAAGGACGCTTTCTGAATGTTCCTTGTTTTCGTCTGTATCTACTAAATCTAGAGAAAATCTCGGCACCTGCAATACTCCCCTTCCTGATTTTGAATGTCTCACTACTTAAGGCCCATTGGAACCCTGCCCTTTGCCACTTGAGGCTCCACCACTTTGTGGGGCTGCCACACATGTCTCCATGGTGTCACCTGGTCTGAGGACCCTGTGTCATCCTATCAGGCAGCATCGCCCATCTGCGTAATAAAATTCCTGAAAACATAATACATGCAGTGGTACTGAGCATCCTAATTCTTCTTGCCTTCCTTCTCCACTCCTTTCTCAACCTGAATACTTTTTTCTTTCTTCCTTTTTTTCAAACTGAGGTGAAGTTCACATAACATAAAATTAACCGTCCTTAAAGTGAACAATTCAATAGCATTTAGTACATTCCCAATCTGTGCCACCACCCCCTCTGTCTAGTTTCAAAACATTTTCATCACCACAAAGGAAACCCTATACCTATCAGCACTGACTTCTCATGACCCCCTCCACCCAGCCCCTGGCGACCACTAATGAGTGACCTACCTATTCTAGATGTTTCATATAAAAGGAATCATACAACATGTGGCCTTCTGCCTCTGGCTGTTTTCATTTAGTATAATGTCGTCAAGGTTCATGCACGTAGGGTGTATCAGTCTTCGTTCCTTTTACGGCTGAATAATATTCCGTTGCATGTATAGACCACAATTTGCTTATCCATTCAATCACTGGTGGGCATTTGTTCTCTTTCCACCCTTTGGCTATTGTGACTACTGCAGCTGTGAACAAGTGTGTACGTGTATCTATCTGGCTATCTAATACTACTTGTCACCAACCTAGTTCTGGTTTTCCTACATTTAAACAACCAAAACATTTCTCTAATGTTTTATTAAAAATTCGGTAAAATTACATATGCACACAGTTCTTAAAAAGTTGGATCGTATTAGAAGGCTTACATAAGAACTGCCAGCCCTTGTCGAGTCCATTCGCATCTCACAGTCTCCTCCCAGAGTTCTCAGCCCTGCTCCTCACCCGCTCCTTGGTGCCTGGCATCCCGGCTCAACCTCCAGCTCCCACGCAAGGAAGCACGGAGGTCGGACCCTGGCTATGTGGTGCTGAGAGGTCATGTGGCCAGCCCCTCCCTCCAGCTCACCTTCCCTGGTGACTGTGGCTTCCTGTTCACAGATAGTCCACTCTGCTAAGTCCATATATCGTTAGCCTTTCTTGGACACTATCATCTCCTTCCCTACTCTCTTTGCCCTTGTGTATTTGTACACTTTATTCCTTTGATGGCATTTGTTGAGGTATCCGGAAGGAGACAAATGCATGTGTTCAATCCACCTAGTTTAACTAGAAGTCTAGTAAATACCTTTTAAAAAAAAACACCTTGTCTTTCTTTATAACTTGTCAGAATGCAGTATATTTGCTACAGAAAACATAAAGACAATGTAAATGAAAGGAGAAAAATTTAAAATGCTCCAAATTTGGACTCCCCACAAAGCCAACTCTGAGACAAGGTTTCAGTGCAACTAATTTTGGGGAGAGTGACCCCAGGGGCACCATGAGGGCGTGCGGAAATGAGATAGGGCGAGGAGAAGAAAAAGCTAATGAAGGTGCGTTATCAGACACGTTACCGCTGTAAGTACCCCTGGGCTTGTTCCCACTGGGGACCCTCTGAGAAACTGAGAAGGACACACCCGGAAAAGGCTACCCTCTGTCATTGGTGGGCTCCTGGGACCTCAATTCCCTGGCACTCTGGCCTGCCCTGTACACCGCCAGACACACTCTTAGGCAGAGAAACTAGGAAACTCTTGGCCTGTAATAAAGGACTCAAGGTGGTGACTTGAGGGTGGTGACCAGGGTACCAATAGCATCTGCTCAAATCACCTAGAATCTCAGCATCCAGAAAAAACGATTTAACATCTTGCTGTATTTCCTGTTTTTTTCTATGATTATGTATACATGTATTCTTTCATGAAAATGGGATCACACAGTGGATACTGCTTTTTTTCACGCATTCTGTTTTATAAATCTGCCAATGTTGTTACATACTCTCCTTAGTTGTAATCATTAGGAATGGGAGCTCAGGAGCCCCACGATCTGGTTGAAATACTGGCTTTCCCACTTACTAGCGAGGGATTGAACCACCTCATTTAGGCTCCTCATCTAAAATATAGAAGTATAATCGCCCTGTCTCATACAGTGGCGGGAAACACTATCACATGTAAAGTTCTTAGAAATTTGGGGGCCGGCTCCGCGGCCGAGTGGTTAAGTTCGCGCACTCTGCTGCGGCAGCCCAGGGTTTGGATCCTGGGCGCGGACATGGCACAGCTGGTCAGGCCACGTTGAGGCAGCGTCCCACATCCCACAACTAGAAGGACATGTAACTAAGATATACAACTGTGTACGGGGGGGGGGGGTTGGGGAGATAAAGCAGAAAAAAAAAGTTCTTAGAAATTTGCTTGGCACATAGTAAGGACTCAATAAATCTTACCTCATTGTTTCTCTACATAATTTTGATGGCTGTGTACTATTTCCCCGTGTGGATGTGATATAATTTATCTCATCATCCCCTTCTGTTGAAGGTTTGTAAATAATTTAGACACAATAATCAACACTCAGTTATCCTTATAGCTAAATCGTTGGGCACATCAACAATTATTTCTTCAGAATACGTTCTTAGAAATGGAATTACAGGTTCATAAAGTACAGACATTGTTTTAAAGATTTTTTATGTGTAATTTCCCTCCAGAAAGGAACCGATTTATATTCCAACTAGAATTTGAGAGTGTTCTGTTTCCTGTACTCTATTACCAACAATAGGAATTTTTATTTAAAGAATATTTTTGACAACTTGATGGGCCCCCAAAATCTTTTGCTTCAGTGTCATTTATTATGCAGTTCATCTTTTCTGCATTACTTTTAATTATTTGATTTCAGACACAATTTTTATATGCATGTTTGTACTTGTTTCTGACATTTTTATTGCCTCACAGATTTCTACATTTCTTTGTTAGCACCACCTCTCAAAACCTCCAAAGTTCTATTGGGATTTTTAAAAATTGTGCTAAATATTTAGTTTAATTTGGGGAAAAATTGATACTGTTATCATCCGAAAACAAGATATGTCCATCTGTGCCAAAAAGACTTTAAGATAATGACATTCATTCCAGAAACAGAGTTTTGAGGAGCTCAGTTTGTTTGCAAAATCTAAAATTAGTCTTACTTCTGCATTTTCGAATTCAGTGCATTTTAGGGAGGAAATTTCTGCCCATTTTGCTTTTCGTTTGACCAAATCTAAAGCATTTTACAATTTCTACTAATTATTATCATTTCTTACCTATTTTTGTTTTTCAACTGCTTGTTTTCTCTTCGATACATCACTTAGTTTGTTATCCTAAAAAATAGCCTTTCTGTTCTTTTAGCTATAAAATGTAGTCCAAAAATAAACAGGAAATATCCACTCAGTACACATTTGATTCAATCCAACATGAATGAACATTCAGCAAACACTGAGTATTTGCCAAGTAAATATAGTAAATCACATTAATGTGCTACTCGAAAATATAATGTGATATTCTTTCATATTTAGCATCCAGATCATTGAAAAGTAATGACTATCTGAGTCCTTGCTCGTGGCTTCATAATCAAGTTTTCCACATGGTATCCTGCCCAGCGGGCTGGCTCTTCTCGACTTCTCTTAACCTTGTCCTCAAGACAAATTGCATTTGAGTGGCTCCACGGTGTTCCTTCCACCTTAGAGAGGCTGTGAGGGTGCGTTCTTTCTGTAGACGGCCTACATCCCACCCTAGTGCCCTCAGCCCTTCTTTCTCTGGGTGTTTTGGTACTTCCTGCGGACGTCCTCATCCCTCTGAACCTCAGTTCCTGCCCTTCTCTCCTTCGGGCTTCTTGCGGTGTCCCTGGGATGTTTATTACAGCACTATGTGAAACAGCAAAACATTGAAAACAGCTTAAACCTATCGATAAGAGAGTTTTAAAATAACATTTTAATCTATTTTGCAACTGACTAGCAGTGTGATCTTGAGTAAGTTAATTAACCTTTTTCTACCTCAGTTTCCTTTGTAACATGGGGATACCCCTAATACTTCTTCCATGGGGTTGCAATAATGATGAAATGGGCTAGTATTTGTGAAGCAGTGGAAGGGTTCCTTGTGCACAGTAAGCAATGTATACGTGTTGATTAAATAGAAAGAGAAAAAAAGAAAAAAACTTCATGGACTACTGAACAACGGTAAAAAAAAAATTCAGGGTTCTGTATATATTATTAAGTAAAACCATATATACAGTATATAAATCTCTATATAAAAAACATACTGTTAAGTAAAAAGTGTGATGCAGAATAATCCATATAGTATGATCACATATAAGCATCTGTACATATATATGTGTATTATATATGTACATATCACACACACAGAGAAAATTAGGCAGAGGAATACTTCCCAAACTTTTGACAATGATAACTAATTTCTGGATGGCGAATGTTTACTTTTAATTCTATACACTTCTATACTGTTTGCAATTTTTTTTTTTAAGATTTGATATTTTTCCTTTTTCTCCCCAAAGTCCCCTGGTACATAGCTGTATATTCTTCTTTATGGGTCCTTCTAGTTGTGGCATCCACCTCAGCGTAGTTTGATGAGCAGTGCCATGTCCACGTCCAGGATTCGAACCAACAAAACACTGGGCCGCCTGCTGCGGAGCGCGCAAACTTAACCGCTCGGCCACGGGGCCAGCCCCCTGTTTGCAATTTTTAATGATGATATTACATTAATATATTACTTGTATAAGTGAAAAAATATTTTAAAAGAAAAAATAGGCAAAGGGGATGAACAGACAATTTACAAAAGTAGAAATACAGCTGTCTCCAAAGCTTATGAAAAGATGTTCAAGATCAGTAAAATATAAGTTGAAACAAAGAGATGCCAATTTTTTTTTTTTTTTAAGATTTTATTATTTCCTTTTTCTCCCCAAAGCCCCCCGGTACATAGTTGTATATTCTTCGTTGTGGGTTCTTCTAGTTGTGGCATGTGGGACGCTGCCTCAGCGTGGTCTGATGAGCAGTGCCATGTCCGCGCCCAGGATTCGAACCGACGAAACACTGGGCCGTCTGCAGCGGAGTGCGCGAACTTAACCACTCGGCCACGGGGCCAGCCCCAAGAGATGCCAATTTTTGCCTATCAAATAGGCAAAAAATAAAAATGCTTCAGAAGATCCAGGCTTAAGGACTTACTTGTTCATAAAATGTTGATAGAATTTAAAGAGGGGAAATTTTATATATGAGTGTGTGTGTGTGTGCTGGCACATGTGTATAAAGTGACCCAATGTTTGTAATTCTATATTTCTGACTATCCTACAGAAATTTTAGCACACATGCATATAAACAAATGTGTAGAATGTGTACTTAAACAAGATTTGTAATAACAAAATCACTTAAATTTCCATGCTAGGAGAATGTATACATTATGGAATACTATACAGCCTTTTAAAAGAATACATTTTTTATGCACTAAGCTGAAAAGCCCATAATATATATATTTTTAATTATGCAGCAGGGGCCCTCCAGGTGGCACAGAAGTTAAGTTCGCACGTTCCACTTCTGCTGCCCATGGTTTGCGGGTTCGGATCCCGGGTGTGGACCTGTGCACCGCTTGGCAAGCCATGCTGTGGCAGGCATCCCACATATAAAGTAGAGGAAGATGGGCATGGATGTTAGCTCAGGGCCAGTCTTCCTCAGCGAAAAAGAGGAGGATTGGTGGCAGATATTGGCTCAGGGCTAATCTTCCTCAAAAAAAAAAATTATGCTGCAGAACAATATTTATGGTAGGATCCCACGTTTGTAAAAATAATAACAAAAAATGAAAAACCTGCTTCAGCATAAATATGCTTTCAAACCCTAGAAAAAGGATGTCCACCAGTTTGCAGATGAACTGAGTGGTGACCAGGGTCAGGATGGGAGGCAGGGAAAATGATAATATTTATGCTACACAGGTCTGCATTGCTTGTACTTGTTTCTGTGCACTTCCATTACGTTTGAATTTTAAAGTTGTGGGTTTTTTAAAAAAAGAATCAACATTTAAATTAACAAATCTATGTGTAACTGTATTTTCATAAATGACAGCATTGAAAAACAGACATGGGGGTAGGGAGCATATGGGAACCTCAATTTTGCTTTGAACCTAAAAATGCTCTAAAAGATAAAATGTTTTTTTAAAAGCCAAATGCCAAAAAAAAGTTATGCAGGACATTAAAATTTTTAACTGTGTATTGTGCTGTCAAATACAAATTCCTAAACTGATAAACTCTATCAAAAAAGAAATTGCAGGGGCCAACCCCATGGCCGAGTGGTTAAGTTCGAGTGCTCCGCTTCAGCGGCCCAGGGTTTTGCTGGTTCGAATCCTGGGTGTGGACATGGCACCGCTCATCAGGCCATGCTGAGGCGGTGTCCCACATGCCACAACTAGAAGGACCCACAACTGAAAATACACAACTATGTTCCCAGGGGGCTTTGGGAGAAAAAGGAAAAACAAAAAAATCAAAAAAAAGAAATTGCATACAATGTAATATTTTAAGATAAAATGTCATGCTGCATTTTATTTTTCTGCATTTTAAATTTTACATAAAGGGAAGAGTTTCTTGAAGGAAAAATGTAAAAGTTAAAGTACTCTTCTCATATGATCCTGCAGTAAATCTCCTTAGTTTTTACCCATGTAAGCTGAAAACTTATGTGCACGCAAAAACTTGCACACGAATGTTTATAGCAGCTTTATTCATAATCACCAAAACTTAGAAGTAACCAAGATGTCCTTTAATAGATGGAAACACAAACTGTGGTCCGTCCACAGAATGGAATAGTATTCTATGCTAAAAAGAAATGAGCTATTCCAAGACATGGAGGCAATCCAAGTGGCCATGGATGGATGAATGGATAAAGATGTGGTATATATATATATATACACACACACACACAAACACACACACACACAAGGGAATACTACGCAGCCATAAAAAAAACAAAACCATGCCATTTGTGACAACATGCATGGACCTTGAGGGTATTATGCTAAGTGAAATGTCAGACAGAGAAAGACAAATACTATATGATTTCATTCATATGTGAAAAATAAACAAACAAACACATAGATGAGGAGAACAGATTGGTGGTTACCAGAGGGGAAGGGGGTTGGGGGAGGGCAAAAGAGGTAAAGGGGCACATAGGTATGGTGATGTATAAAAACCCGACTATTGGTGGTGAACACAATGCGGTCCATACAGAAATGGAAATATAATAACGCACACCTGAAATTTACACAACGTTATAAGCCAATATCACCTCAATAAAATAATTTTAAAAAAAAAGAAATGAGCTACTAAGCACGAAAAGACATGGAGGAACCTTAAATACATATTGTTAAGTGAAAGAAGACAACCTGAAAAGCTACATACCAGATGGTTCCAATTATATGACATTCTGGAAAAAGAGAAAACTATGGAGACAGTGAAAAGACCATTGGTGGCCAGGGGTTTGTGGGGAGGGAGGGGTGAATAAGCAGAGCGCAGGGGACTTTTAGGGCAGTGAAATTATTCAGTATGACACCACCATGGTGGATACATGTCATTATGCACTTGTCAAAACCCACAGAATGGACAACACAAAGTGCAAACCCTGAGGGAAACCACTGACTTCAGTTAATAATAATGTATCGATATGTATTCATAAGTTGTAACAAATTATCACACTAATGCAAGATGTCAATATTAGGAGGAATGGGGATGGGTGAAGGGATATATGAAAACTTTTCTATAAACCTAAAACTGCTAAAAAAAAATAGCTATTAACTTTTTTAAAAACAAATCAAAATGCCTGAAGATTGAGGATCATGCTTCTCAGTTAATCTCCTGATGGGCGAACCCTGGGCAGAGCCTCAGTACTTTATCACAGCTCAGCTGCTGCTCCGGCTCAGAGGCGTGCCCAGAACCTTGGAGAAGGGAGGAAGCATTCGAAGGGCAGACAGCTTTAGCTGGTTTCTTTGCCTGAACAGAAACCCCATCAAAAAATTTAAAATTACTCTCTTCTCTGCTCCTCGATATTCCCCCCACACACATCCTTGCCACGCATCTCTTGCATTTTTACTCACACCTGGACCAAATTCTACTGTCACACTCTGCTTCTCTAGTCCTGTTCAGACCCGGGCACAAAGACCTTCAGTGAGTCCTACTGGCCCAACCACTCATCAGTCCTGGGCGAGGCAGGTGGGCTGTTTCTAAACTCATGCCCGTGTTCGTATCCCATGTGCCTGGAGTACAACTGAGTAACTCCCAGCCCACTGAGGCATCCTCTTCCTTTAGCTTCTGTCGGCTTTTCCCAGTTCATTTACCTGGACTTCTGCATCCCAATATCACATTCAGTTCCCACAAGAATGTAAAGTCCAAGAGGGCAGGGAACAGTGTTCTCACTGTTTCGTTCTCTGCTGTAACTCCTGCTCCTAAAATAATGCCTCATTTATAAAAGGAGTGTAAAAAATACTTGTAGAAAATAAATGGACGAATAAAGAAAGGAAAAATATATACATAAAATTTTCCCAACTATTCTATTTTTGGAAAAGGCTTTTTCTCTAAGGTTAAGTCCTTCCTACTTTGGTGTTAAAAATGGCTTTTCTTGGGCCAGCGGGTGGCGCAGCAGTTAAGTGCGCATGTTCCACTTTGGCAGCCTGGGGTTTGCCAGTTGGGATCCCGGGGACAGACATGGCACTGCTTGGCAAGCCATGCTGTGGCAGGTGTCCCACATAAAATAGAGGATGATGGACACTGATATTAGCTCAGGGCCAGTCTTCCTCAGCAAAAGGAGGAGGACTGGCAGCAGATGTTAGCTCAGGGCTAATCTTCCTCAAATAAATAAATAAAAGTGGCTTTTCTCCAGTAATAGTGGTTGCCTCTGTGAGAGGGACATTTACTTTTCACTGTCATCCTTCATATCTTTTGCTATTACCTATTCAAAAATAAATAAATAGGAATTCAAAATAAAATAAAGTGTTTGCTTTTATGATGACTTTTTTTAAATGTCCATAACTGCCAAAATAAAAAAATGTTAATTGCAATCTTATATTTATTTCCTAAGTTTATTTGTTTTGTTCTGGTTTGTTACTAATAGCAAAACCTCCAAATACCAAGCACTGAGTACAATGTTTTGCACATCCTTGGCACTCAAATATTTGATGAGTGAATAAACCACCTCTAGTTTGAAATGCTTGAGGTTGTATATGGACTTCACAACAATGAAAGTGTCCCTCATGACACCGTTAAGGGCCCTTGTCACCTGTCTCTGTACTCTAACAGCAAACTCCTAATTGCTTTCTCCACGACTTTGGGCTCTCTGCTGGATCCATTCTCACACTGCCCGCATGGGCCACAAGCACACTCGGGGGCCACTCCGGCAGGGTGCAGGTGCAGGCTGGGAGGGATGGAGACCTCCGCAGCCATCCTGATGCCTATGGCAGTGGGTTGCAAGGAAGATTGTGTCTGCCTGTGTCAGAATCCCTTGGGGCTTGTTACAAACACAGGTTCCAGGGCCATGGAATCAATGGGAGTGGGAGGTGGCCCAGAGTCTGCTTGGAAAGACACCCTGAAAGCCCCTCCTGCTGCTACACCCTCCCCCTGACTTGGATCCCCTCCAGAGGCCACGTCTTCCTCATCTTAGGATCCCCAGGTCTAGCAGAATGCGACCTTATTTGGAGATAACATCGTTGCATGTGAGGTCATACTGGAGTTGGGGGGAGAGGGGACTTCATCTGATATGACTGGTTTCTTCACAAGAGGAAGAAAACACCATGTGAAGAGGCAGACACCCAGGGAGAGTGCCATGTGCTGCCACACGGCAGAGACTGGAGCACTGCAGCTGCGGATGCAGGACCCACAGAGCTAGGAAGGGGCAGGGAAGAGTTCTCTCCGGGGTCTCAGAGGGAGTGTGGCCCTGCCGACACCTGGATTTCAGATGTGGAGGCTGCAGAACGAGAGAATGAACTTCTGCTGTCCCCAGTCTGTGGTACTTTGTTAGGACGGCCCTTAGAAAACTATATAGACAGAAAATACAAGACTTCACTGAAGGACAATCACCCCCACTATAGTTTTTCGTTTTATTGTGTTTTGTTTTTACCTTGAAGGTGATATTATTTGAACTACATGTATTGACTCAGCTCTGTGAGGTAATACTCCTTTTTGATTTCCCACCCCCCTCAAAATCTTCCACTCCCTGGAAACTTATGCTAAAATGATATACACAATACACAAGGCGGTTCCCACTTCAGCTGCTGTGGGCGCTCCTGCTGCATCTTAATCTGGACGTTCTAAACCAGGCTTCTCATGCCATGTGAGCCCACGGTGCCTGAGGACCTTGTTAAGATGCAGATCAGATTCCAGAGGTCCAGGTACAGCCTGAGCATCTGCATTTCCAATACAGCCTTTGGACACCTGGCTGCTGCTGGACCTCAGACACACTAGGAGCAGCGAGGCTATTGGTTCACAGCCCATCCAGGTCCTGCGGAAACAGGGGGCTCTTTTAGAAGAGAACGAGGGCCAGATTCGGCGAAAGGAGGAAACTGGCTTTCCAAGCCTGGGGTGTGAAACAGGGCCTAGACCCTGGCCAGCTCTGGGATGGTCGCTTTCCCAGTGACGCAGGGATTACAGCCCTTCTCCAGGGTATTTATTTTTTACTGCCAAGGTCTTATCTTCTGGTTTCCAGTTTCCTGATGAAGAAACAGTTAAAATGCCTCGCGTGAAATCATGGAGCTTTCGTCATCAGCTCCACAGTCAGCTGCTTCTCAGTGCCTCTGACTTCTCTCTGGGATTTTAAAGCTCTTCCTAAGTCCGGGTGCTCTCAACATTTAGGGAGACTTTAATAAGAACAATCATAATATTTAAATTAAGTAATAAATTTAAAGGGAAGTCTGAATTTTTTTTCACTTGTCAAACATCTAATTATTAAAGCAGAGAAATTTATTGTTGGGACCCTTTAACGCCTTCTTAGGAGTGATGGTGGGGTAGGATAAAACATAAGCTAACGTTGCTTTTTTATGTTAACCTTTGACAATGTGAGAAATGGATTTCCTCAGATCAAGAACAGCCTTGCCGATACATGAGAAGCATGTACCTCGAATAAGCTTTTGTTCCCTCTGAGGACACAGCATTAAATTCAACCATAACCTCCCACTTACATCACTAGTGAGGAGTGCTGGCCGCGGAGATGGCCACACTGTCCTGGGACGGCCTCTGTGCAGATAAGGCTCGCTGTGCAAGCCATCGATTGCATTTCTTCAGTGGGTTTTATTACTGTGAAGAAAACCTTTTTATTTCTACCACATGATTTGACACTAAAAATTATGAAAAAGAACTTAATGAAACCAAAGCCACAACAAGAAAGCAATGTGTTGTGCATGTATCACTTTTATGCTTGGGACTGGTTTTATTATTTTTGGAACTATTACAAGACTTCTGTTAAACATGTTGAATGGTAAGAGGAAACAGACTCTTGGCAAATGTGGAAAACCAATTACAGAAAACGTCTCTGCTAGAGCTCGAGAAACACAAGGGAGGGCCCGGAGAAGCCTGTTCTCCCTTCTCTGACCGGTGAAGACACGGACGGCGGAGTCGCCTTGAACAAAAATACAACTGTTACATCGTTGTCTTTATTTTTATATTTACAGGCAAAAGACAGTAAAATGATACTTCTTGGTTAAATCTACTTATAATATAGTAGAGTACAACATAGAATTACTTTCCTTAAGACAAATCTGATGAAAGAAAAGTAGTATTTCCGAAATAACCTAAAGAATGACTATTTGCTATACAAAAAAAAAAAAGCTTCACCACAAATAAAGACATCAAAAGACATCAAATTACCTCAAATTTTAAGCACTTGAATTAGAAATATTACTCAATTTTTGAGAGCATATCTGTTGTATACAGTGTGGTAAAAGCATGCTATCATGTAAATATTAATTAAATGATATAATTTTATCTGTGTAAATACTGACAAGATGGGGATAAATGAAACTTCAATTTGGAACTGATTAAATTTTGAAAAACTAGAAAGTTGGGGGTCAGCCGGGGGCTGAGGGATTAAATTCACACGCTCTTCTTCAGGGGCCTGAGGTTCACTGGTTCAAGTCCTGGGCACAGACCTAGCACCACTCATCAAACCATGCTGTGTTGGTGCCCCAAATAGAAGAACTAGAATGACTTACAACTAGAATGTGCAACTATGTACTCGGGCTTTGGGGAGAAGAAAAAAAAAAAAAGAGGAAGTTGGCCACAGGTGTTGGCTCAGGGTCAATCTTCCTCACCAAAACAAACAAACAAACAAAATCTAGAAAGTTGATCTAGAAAAAGAATCAATAGAGGAAATAAAACTTATTTTCAATTATTATTTAGCTATTATTTCGTGATGTTTTCCCATGTGTGAGGCACTGTGCTAAGCACCAAGACGTACAGCCGAATAAGACATGACCTTTGACCTCAAGGAACTTCTGGTTTGAGAAAGCAAAGCAGCAATTCAAATACAATGTGGTAAATGCAATAAACGAGGCAGCCCATGTGGAAGGAGCCCGGGGAAGTCTTCATGCAGTCTTCTTGACAGAAAGGACAGCATCCTCAAGGGTCAAAGTGTACGAGGGGGAAGGGAGGAGTCTGCTGCATGAGAGAACAAGGAGGCAGAATGGAAAGGCCACAGCCTGACCTGGAGGTGTGGGTGGGGGCCAGATCAGGATGGGTGTCTGAGGCAGGTGCCACAGAGGAGGAAAGGAGAGGCACATTCACCTGGGCTTTTCAAAAAGACTTTTAAGAAGCGTAGGCAAAGTGAAAGGAATCAACAAAATAAGGCATCCGAGGACCAGCCAGCGTGGGAAGCCACCACCACTGCGGGGCTGAGGGTTAGAGGGAAGATGGCATTACCAGAATCTGGTGGCCTGCTGGAGCCAAGGAGGAGAGGTGGCCACCTTTTGAGTACAAAGACAAACCAGAGTAGGTGCTTATCATTAAAGTATTTTTACACATTTGTAAAATCTTTTAATATTTGGATTTGAGAAATATTAGATGGTAAAAGCTCTATTATGGAACTTGGTAAAACAAAATAAAAAGTCAACCACTGGTTAACAAGAGGCCATGTAGTTCTCTTTAGTCGGGCCTGCCTCTCTGGGCCCCTCGGGTGTTGAGACACCGCGCAGCCAGGGCTGTCACCCACTGATGGCAGTGGGACTGAGTCAGGCTTGCCAGATGCTGTCCTGTCCTCCACGCTGCTCTGGGGGCTTCCCTGCCAGTGTTTCACGCGATGGAGAACCACTTGTTGGCCAAGGACAGAGCGCTCAGTGCTAGCGGCGGGTGTGGGTGGGAGTGGGAGGATGGCCGAACACAATCCTTTTATCTCTCTCAGCCCCCAGAACATCAAATCCTAACGCTGATCCTTAATCACAAAAGTTAAACAGACTTAGCCAACTCAATTTTCAGTGATAATGAGCATCAGAAATCACATGCATTAATGAGTCACAAATGATCCTCTTCAGAATAATTTTATTTCTAATTTCTTAACCCTCCTGATTCTGGCACTGCGAACCAGCAATGACAGGGATGGATTTGAGACTGACTGCCCTCTTGCCCCTCTCTGGCAGAACTACAGATGAGCATGATAAGGGCCACCAACTACAGAAACAATGGCTAAAGGGACCAAGGTCAATATGAGGGCAGCAACCTTTACCCTTGATCGTCATTAAGGGTACGCCGCTTCTCAGCCGAAGGTACAGACTGAAGAAGAAAAGCAAAAAAAACGTGTGAAGGGCACAGTCCTTTGTCCCAGCTTTATGCTACTGAATCCCCAAAATTCCTGTCTTGCATTCTTGGTCCCTCCTCCCTTCTCGATCTTCTGATGGACCGGGTCTTGTAAGCCTTCAGCCAATAACTGAAGGACTGAGTACGCCAGCACCTCTTCTGGGACTGACACTGAATAGATGTAGCAAACACGGCCAGCAGGTATTATAAAAGTCCTATGCAGCAATGTGTCTGAAAGAAGACAAAGAGGGAAAGAGAAAAGACGGAAGAGCAGAGGGCCAGAGGACCCACGCAGCGCTCCTGTCCGTGTGCATGTCTGTTTAAAAGAGAACAGAAAATGTAAATTTAAGGGAGTGTTTCTGTTAAAAAATTATAGGCACGCTTGACTTTCTGTAGCAAAATAAACACAGACAGCAACCTCATATCCACATGGCCACCTGAAATGGAAATGAATGAAAGGGCGAATGCAAAAATATGTAAATTTGCAACTGTCGAAAAGATCCGATCAAAAATGGATTAATAATCACATCCATAGAAATAAGTAAGTCTGCTTAGTGAGTGATCAAGAACACAGACACAGGGCTGGCCCCGTGGCCGAGTGGTTAAGTTCGCACGCTCCGCTGCAGGCGGCCCAGTGTTTCGTTGGTTCGAATCCTGGGTGTGGACATGGCCGCTGCTCGTCAGGCCACGCTGAGGCAGCGTCCCACATGCCACAACTAGAAGGACCCACAATGAAGAATATACAGCTATGTACCGGGGGGCTTTGGGGAGAAAAAGGAAAAAAATAAAATCTTAAAAAGAAAACAAAAAACACAGAAACATGGCTTTGAACAGAGTCAGACAGAATTAAAGGCCTGATTCCCAGCTTTACACCCATCAACTCCCTGACCTTGAGCAAGCTACCTAACCTTTAGAGCTTCAGCATCTGACTTTAAAATGGGGATGAAAATTGTGCCTGCTCCCTCGGATACTTGTGACTCTAGAAGATACTGAGAACGATATTTGGCATATACCGAGAGTTCCATAACTCTATACAGATTAATACACAGCAATTTATTAATACAGTTCCATTACTCTGTATAGATTAATCTATAGTTATAGTATACTGAATACCAACGCAAAACTCCTAAGGAAAAGACTTGCTGGAAAAGTCTCAAACTTCCCTGGCAAGACATTTCCTACCTTATAGACTATATTAGATCACCTGCTGCTCATATTTACTATCAATAACACTTTTAGTTCCCTCAGCTTAATCTCTAAGTTTTAATCATTTATTCAATAACTTTTAAGTAAAATCCGTTGAACGGTAAAAATCAACAATTTAAACGCTAAAAGTTTAAATAATCAAAACTAAATTTGCTTCACTCACAGACATCCACACAACTATGCACGTTTCCCTTCCAGAGACAGCTGGAACCTGTCTGCTGATGACTTCTGCTTTTTACTCCTATATTATGCTGGACGAAGACGAGGAGCCTGGAACCACCGTCATTTGAGGAAGCTGCAACAATGTTTTAAAATTTTCCTTGTATCCCTTCCCTTTTTCATACCCCCCTACCAAAAGGACATATCAAATTAGTATAATTTTGAGGAAAGTCTGTAAGATAAATTTATTTAACATCAAATCTGGTTTAGTGGAAATCCCTCTAATAAGGAGTGAGGTCATGTCTCTTGCAATGAATCATGTCCATTAAATTTATCTTCTTTTCTGGATGCTTTCCTTCCTTCATTTATTTGTCATTTCCAAGTCTCTAATTCTTGTTGATTGCTCAATTAAATGAAATCACTGATTTTTTTTTTTTTAATTTTGAAGAGGGCATGAAACTGAAGCCACAAAATATTATCTATAGCAACACAAGTCTGCTTTTAACTCCACAATACTTTCTCCTACCCAATTTTTTAAAAAGCAAATGCCAACTTTATTTTATTCAAAACGCTCCCAATATTTGCATTTGTATATCTCTTATTTCATACGCGTCTTCTCTCCTTTGCCATCTTCCTACCCCTTTGATACTGGGAACAAAATAGGAAAGATGGCTATTCTTTATTATAATATTCCACTACCTGGAAAACTTCTTTAGGATGAAAGAAAACCCTCCTCTCCACATTGACTAATTACTGATTGATCTTAGATTTCTCTACTGCTCTCATTTTCCTTTACTCCAAAATTATACAAGATCACAACTCTACTCAACTCCCACATATTTGCAAAGACAATCTGAGGAGATCTATAATCTCCTCAAGGGCTCTTTAAAGTCTCATCTATTCCAGGGCCTTGAGATACGATCCGATATAGGATATATCAGGATTTTAAGTCTAGAATCAGAATCAGAGTGAATTTAACAATGGAAGCAAACTTGGACAGCTCTCCAGTCCAGCGTCCTCCTTTTACACACATGGAAACTAAGACCAGAGGGGCTGGACTGTCTAGGACGTTATTTTACTTAAAATTTCATAAAGGATATTCAAACGAACAATCATAGATCCTAATTAAAGAAATCTTGAAGACAAAAGGTAAGCCGTGTTTATAACAGTTGGCCTTTTTCAATTACTTTAAAATATTTCTCATCTCAGAGGAAACCTTTATGTCAAACACAATGATTTCATTTCCTCGTTGAGAATGATTTCGTATTTTGAAACTGCACCTTTATGCCCTTCTCAGCATCCGTGATCTGTAAAAGTTACCCTCTCCCACCGCGGTGTGCCCACCGTGGACAAGACCCCCGGGCCGGGGGAGCGGGCGGGCCCGGGCCCTCGCTCCGCACCCATTTTGATCCGTGCGAGGGTGGCGGGCAGGGACAGAGACGGCCGCGACCAGACAATGTCCTGCATTCACGGCGGCCTCGGCCAATCACAGGCCGGCGCCTCCAGGCCCCGCGCGGCGCCACCGGCCACGGCTCGGGCCAGAGGAAAACCTGGCCTCTGGGCGGCCATCTGCGGCCATCCGGGGGAGGGCGCGCCGCGCTCCGATGACGCCCGGCCCTGAAGAGGGGGCTCGGGGCGGCGGCGCAGCGGCCCCTCGGGGCAGGGGTCGCGCAAGGAGGGCAGGACGCAGCGCCCCCTCTTCCTCGAACGGGGCGCTGTCCCTTTAAGACGAGCCTCCTCCCGGGGCCGAGAAGCGCGTCGGCGGCCCCGCCGCGGGGGGCAGCGACATCCGGGCTACCGGGCTGGCGACGACGACGGCCCCTCGGGCAGCTCCCAGTCCTCGCGGGACGCCCAGCTGGCCGCGGCTGGGGAGCGCCGCCGAGGCCGTGGCAAGAGGGGGCCCTCGGCGGCACGCGACCCCTCAGCCTGGGGGCGCCCAGCCGCCGCCTGCCCCCACCTCGCGGACGCCCGGGCCGGGACGCCGAGGCTGGCACGCGGGTCACGGACGCTCCGCCCGCGGGACCGCGCCGCGCGCGCCCGCCTCGGGCCCGCCCCGCCTCCTGCGCGTGCACAGGGGCGGGGCGCCGAGGAGGCAGCCAATCAGCGCTAGCCGGCCTGGGACCGCCCCTAAAGTCCTCGCGGGGGGCGGTGCGGGAGGGAGAACTTCGTTGGGGGCGCGGCGGGGAAAAGCTGGGGTGCCCGAGGGGCTGGGCAGCTGGGCGCGGGGCGGACCGGCCCCCACTCTGAAGCTCCGCGGAAGTGAAAGGGGCGGGAGCGGCGGGGAGGGGCGCGGGCCGCGCGTGAGAACCGGCGCGGGCGGGCAGGCGGGAGGAGGGGGGAGGCGCCGGGAGCAGGTGGTGCGGCCGGAGGGGGGCGGGGAGAAGGGGGAGGAGGGGGAGGGCCGGCAGGGGCGAGCAGGCGAGTCCTGGAGATCGGAAAACCAGGGATGGACAGGCCGAGTTAATGAGCGTAAAGCCAGAATCTGTCAAGGTTAATTTATGCAGCACAGAGAACTTAAAGAAGTTCTATGCTTACTGATAGAGATTTATTCTAAGATTTTCGTCTGTCCAAGTGGTTTTTTTTTTCTTTAAAGGAGAGTGGTTACGTATTTTTAATGTCTGGTGATATGTATTAAAATTGAAAGTTGATCACTTAAAATTTTTCGTGAGGCTTGGAGAAAGAGGAACAAAAGGCATTTAAAAAGCGAAATCCATTTCTGTGCTCTACCAAATATATGTTTCAGCTATCGGATATATTGAGTTAATTTGTAGGGAGTAGGGGGTGTATTGGCTGGGAGACGAGCTCAAGATTCACTGCCAGGTGATCATGAACAACCCCCAAAGTCTCATTTTCCCCACCTGCAAAATTAGATCAATGAATTCCCCTACCTACCTCGCAGCATGTTTTGTGATTCAATGGATATTTGGAGAAAAGTGGAATATAAGCATTGTCTCGCCATATGGGTAGGGTTCCCTGGGGAACTGTCCTGGGCCGCCTTCTCCTCTGTGCACGCTCTGGATGGTCTCGACCACTCGCAGAGCGTCATCCTGCTTTCCAGACCACCCTGCCCTGAGGTCCAGGCATATTTAACTTGAATGCCACAGAAATCTCATAATTTGTGTGTCTTAAACGGAACTCTGCACCTTCCCTCCAAACTTCCCGGGTTTCCCCTCTCAGTAACTGCATCACTACACTTAGCCATCAGCCTCCCACCCCATCCTCCAGTCATTAAGCCCAGGATCAATTTTACTTCCACACTTCTTGTCTGTTGTCGCTCCTGCCACTCTCTGACTACCCGAGTGCAGGCCACCAGCGTCTTCCACCTGGATTAACGCAGTTACCTGCTCACTGGTCTCTCGGCCTTGGGTTTTGCCCCTCCCCCATCTCGACATTGCAACAAGATAGATTATTTTAAAGTAAATCCGATTATGTTACTCCCGTTTAAAATCTTTTAGGGGATCTCTGTTGCCCTCAAGATAAAATCCTCTCTCTTTAATTTTGCTTTATAAAGCCCTGCTAATCCTGTTTCCGTTTACGTCTCCAGCTGGGTCTTGTACCACGGGCCACTCCTCCCTGAGTTCCAGTCTACCTGATTGCTTTCACTTCTCTAAACGTGCCGAATCCTCTAACTTCTGCAACACTGCCCTGTCTCCTTTCCTGAGAGGTGACTTCCTTCCTTTCCCTCGCCTCTCTCTCCAAAGTGGGGATGAGGGGCGCCCATTGCATTCCTTCCTCTACAATGCACCCTAGCCTTGCACCGCGGTCGCCTGTCATCCTGCCTGGGTGTTACATCCCACGCCTTCGGAGGAAGCAGGGACTGCATCCTGCTCACCCTTGTTCCCAGTTCCCACGATGGTCCTGACGATATTGGTTGGAGCCCAATAACCCCCTTTTAGAATACACATTCCTGGGTGCAGGAAGCCAAAAATAACAAGTAGCCTTCGATGTCTACTGAGAGTCATTTTATGTATTGCTGTACTTTTCAGTTTTGTATTCCTCCTCTCTTAGTTACGTTTCTCTATAAGAATAACGTATTTTAAATATATATTTATAAAATAAATTTTACTTAAACCAATCTGGTGTTTTTGTCACAATTAACTATAAATCTCTTTTTAGCAGAAATAGTGTGTGTGGTTTGTGAAGCGAAATTCTGGAACAGTGGCTGGCTGTTCAATGCAAATGGGCAGAAATGTGCATTTTAAGCTCAGACTCTCAAACTTTAAAACTGAGCTGAAACTAATGCCCCAATAACGACTGAGGGAAAGAGTGGAAGGAAAGAGTATTAAGCCAAGAGTTCCGATTCCTTGTTTATTATTATTAATTTTTAGGGTGGCAATTATCAATATGTTAAGAAATTGCTCTGATACGGACTTTGAAAAAATCCTGGTACTCTTGATATTTTTCTTTTGTTTTTCTTAATGTTATTCTTTGTTTACATGAGATGTCAGTGTAACAAATTGAAATTCTCATTTTCCTTGTGGTCACTCACGGCTAGCAGTCCTAACATATGTACATTTAGATCTGTAGTATTTCTAAACACCACTCTTTCCAATAAAGTTAAACAAGAATTCTTTGTTGAGAGATGTAATATTTAGAGGGGAGGATAGGGGAATAAATCTTAACTACTACAAATTGTTTCCCTTCAGCCTCACTCTGAAGGAGATCCTTGTTGGTTTTCTCATTACTGTACAACCAGTGTGTTGACTTTGTTACACTTTGGTGGAAGGGAGTAGAATTTAGTAAGAAATAAAAATTTTTGAAAAGAAGGGAGGGAAAATTTGTTTATCTAGCAAAATAAGCAAAAGCTAGATGAGATTATATAAAAGTAAAAGCAAGTAATGTGTTTAAAGTATTTAAAGCAAAATATATGCATTATAATTACTTACTGTTTCTACAGAGAAGTATTCTCCCAGTGTGTATCACATCTGTTTACAGGACCTGCCAAATCATTATTATAAACAAATGATAAGGAAAAAATAAATGCTGGAGAAATGGTTCCTCTTGTGTATGTAGGCTTGGATAATTTCGAGTTTAGAAAATATTTTAGGAACTGTGATTAGGATAAAGTCCTATTGTACACTTTACTTACATTTTAGCTAACTGTATTTCAGTTTTTAAAGCTTTTTCAAAATCTTATTTCCAAAGTTTATGGAGTGGTAAAGGATTTTTCAAAAAGTTTTAGTAAACATTTTTTTAAATAGTTGATTTTAAGAGTATGTCTACAATGAAATACATTTCAGCCTTAATTAAACCCGTTTAGGTGGCCACTTGAAAGAAACACACATTTAAGATGAGATCTAAGATTGCCGTTTGCTACATTTGTTGGTTTTAGCAGAGATTTCGGGTTAATTGGGCATTGAAAATAAACTGCCAGTCTAGTAGAGATATGCAGATAGTGATGACGAGCACATTGTAGAGTGGAAAGAGGGTGAGATTTAGAATTAAAAGACTCATGTCTAAATCAGCTAGGTTTATACCTTCTCCAAGTTATATCTGAGACTACGTTTCCACATTTATGAATTGGTCCACTATTTGCCATCTTAACCACCTCGCAGTGCTGAAGTGAGCATCAAATGAGGATAATGTATATACTGCCAACCTTAAAGTGTTGGACAAAGAATAGTTATCAGTACTCTTCCACACATTCTGCTTTGGACTTGGAGACATTTGGTTTTCATGGAAATCATAAAAATAATATCTATATATATAAATAATATGCATATAAAATATAAGCAGTATGAAAAAAATCTAAGAAGTTATTTCCTTCTTCATAGTTATTACGTTTTCATATTCTGATTCCCTAAGGGGGATTCATATGGACTTGCTTTTGTTCATAGGTAATAGCTGATGTTAGAGACAGTAAATGCACTCTCTATAAAAAATAATCATTGTAGTAAGTTTACAGAGGATTCTGGGATAGTCTAGATTTTGTTATGCTCTACGTGTTATACAAGAGCAAGGTGATATTTGTGTGCGTATAAAACTAATAAAAGTGGATATAGAAAAATAAGGCAAATATTTCATGAAGGATATCTTGTTCAGTGCTCACTGTCGAAGGTTGAGAGTTGAAGATATTCTTCAATGACAATATTTGTTTGTTATTATTGACCAAGGATAAATCTGAAGGATAAAGTAGCAAAGTAGCAACAAAAGCACTTCTATCATCCTTGACTCCTTCACCCAAGTTTGAAGTATTTGGCCAGCAGCTTTTCACCCTCCCAGGTTTGACTGAGAACTGTATTACGTGCAGAAAGCTTTGGTGCACGCTGTATGGATGGTAAAATAAATACAAGATGCATTTTCTCTCAAGGAAGCTAAAATCGAGTTCTGAGAAAGAAAAAAACACAAAGCCCTAATACGTTTGTGAGCAAGCCTTCAGTCTGCAAGAGGAGGAGAGCTTGGGGGACGGGGGACAGGGGGCAGGGGGGCAATTCCCCAGCTGCCTCTGTTTGCAGCCTTCTAACAAACCCCACCAGCAAGCAGAGGAGGTGACTCCTGCCTGAACATCACCCCACCCTCTGCCATTCTACCATTAGAGTCTCATTCTCTGAGGTCCTAAAGTTTTGAATTTTCTAAAGTTGCCCCTTAATATATAAATCTCCCTGGAGGGGGTGTAATGTGGTACTTTAAGCTAAGACCTGAATAATCTTTTTACCTGCTCAGCAGAGACTGTTCTTATCCTGCTGAGATGAAGAAAGGGAGCAAGATGGATACATAAGAGAAGAGAATGTGAACAGCAAAGGGAGAAAGGGAGAAAGGATCAATGACTCCGTGAGGAAGGACGCACAAACGCTTACACAGTTTTGCCTGGAAACAGTCTCTCCAGCTCCATTTCGGGGTCCGTGTGGCATCATGCCATGGGATTCCAGCCTCTGCTCTCAGGCTTCCAGGAGCTCTTCGTCTGGCCCTACCCATATTCCTTGTGTGTTGTGGAATTCAGTTGAATTCAGACTAGCTTGGTGAGGAACATGGTACTAGAAGGAAAAACCCTCCAAAGGTTAGTAGACTTGAGTTCTTTGTGAACTGAGCCATTCAGACCTTCTACAGACTTCCATTTTCACACTTGGAAAAGAAGAGGGTGGATTACATTTCTATTTTGCTCTGAGTTTCTCCCTTTGCCTGCTAACTTCTCTCCCAACTCTTTCTGGGGTAATGAAGCCTCCACCACAGGTGATAAAAAACACGGCAGCTCCCAAAAGGTGGAAACCACCCAAATTTCCATGGAATGAATACATGGAGTGAATACACAAAATGTGGTATAGACATACAATGGAATATTATTCAGCCTTGAAAAGGAGAAATTCTGACATGTGCTACAACATAGATGAACTTTGAAAACATTGTGCTAAGTGAAATAAGCCAGACACAAAAGGACAAATACTGCATGATCCCACGTATATGAGGTACATCAAGTAGTCAAATTCGCAGAGACAGAAAGTGGAGCAGAGGTTGCCGGGGCTCAGGGGGCGAGGGAATGGGGAGTTAGTGTTTAATGGGGACAGAGTTTTAGCATGGGATGATGAAAAAGTTCTGGAGATGGACAATGGTGATAGTTGCACAACAATGTAAATATAATTAATGTCACTAAACTGTACACTTAAAAATGGTTAAAATAGTACATTTTATATTATATATATTTTACCACAAAAAATATTTTACGCAAACAAACCTGAAAGTCCACTGTGGGAACCCTGGCTGAAGACCTGTTTTGTGTGGTCTGCCTAATGCCTTGCTTTACCTGACTTTTCTGTGCAGCTGTTTGAGTTATGACTCATCCTCAGTGTCTCCCTGTGTGACAGGATGCCCTCCATGGTCCTCTGCAGAGAATGCTCCTCGTTCTCCCTCCACATACACCCTCCAGGACCTGGTCTGCTATCTGCATGCCCCCAGCTTTTCTCAAGCAAAACTCTCTGCTATGGCCCTCTGCTGCCCCTCTGGAGCTGTCGTTCCAACCCTATGTCTTGCTCTCCCACGTTCCCTAGGGAGAGTGCCTGGAACTGCCCCACTTCTGAGGTGCATCCATGTGCAGCCTATACCCACAGCTTCCAGCCTTCCCCATGACTCTGATTTTGTTACACCTGCTCTCCAGCCTCACAGGGACCCCATTCCTTCAGCCTCTCCCTAGGACCTGCCCTGTCCTGCTTCCCCACCATTTACTCCTCCCTTCTCTGTCCAGCCTCTTTTTGCTCCTAAACGCTATAAAGTGGTCACACAGTTGTGTGCACTGGCGCCCCTGCACATGTCTTATTGTCTGCAACCCAGACTAAACCCAAAGTGAAGTTAGCAGTCCTTTTCTGTAAGTCTAGTGGTCACTTCCTCTTATGTTCTTTAAAACTTCACTTCCTTTAAGCCTTATTCCCTATCGCTTTAGGCTGCTACGAATGCCATGTAATAATAGCACACCGGTTTGTCGTGTTCCAGCATAGTTCTGCTTGAACAAACCTTGTTTCTAATTGTCTTTCTTGCAGCCCTCCAAAAGGACTATGCTTCTCTGTTCCAAGTTTCTGCACCAGCAGATCCCACTGCCTGGCATGCTGCTTCTCTCCTCTTCTTTTTCTGACAAACTCCTATTTGTGATTCAGGTCTCAGCTGGCACCTCCTCTCTGAGAAAGTATTCCCTGGTCCCTACCTCAGCCTGCAGGAGGAGGGGACGTGTGCCCGTAGCACCCTCTGCTTCTTCCTACTAATTGTCTTACAATTTCCCCAGATGTGAGATTCCTACTAATTGTCTTACAATTTCCCCAGATGTGAGATTCATGAGAGCAGGGGCTGTGGCTTACTCCTCATGGCATCCTCAGAGTCTGATACAAGGCCTGATGCAGCAAAATAGGTTCAATAAGTCGCTGAATTTACTTTTAAGAATACATTGTTATAGATTTGGTCTAATTGATGATAATTTGGCTTACAATTTTACTTCTGTGATTTTATTATATTCTTATAAACATCAGGTCATTGCCTTTTATCTTCTCTCTTTTTTGTTTTTACCAACAGCTAGTTAATTTTACTACTTTGTACATCAATTAGGATTAGGTTTGGCTGCACATAACAGAAAATCTTCAAATGGCATTGGCATAAAGAAACCCGAAGTTTTATCCCAATCTTGTGCAAGTTCAAGGACAGACAGTGTTGGGCTAAAGTGTGTCTCACTCCAAATCTTCAGGGATCAATTCTCTTTCAGCTTCACTTCCCCATCTCGAAGCTGTGCTACCGTCTTTGTGGCCTAAGATGAAAGCTAGACTTGAATTCCAGGCAACAGGGTGGAGGGAGGAAGAAAGGGTAAAGGGCAAGCACGAACTGTCTTTCTGGAAGTTCCTCAGAAGCTCACATCCAGCATTTTTGCTCACGTACTATGGGGCTGACTTAATCACACCCGTCTGCGAGCGAGGCTGAGACACACAGTCTTTCTTCAGAGCAGCCACATACCCAGGGAAAGATTCTATTAATGTCAAAGAAGAGGAGCGATGAATACTGGGGAACAAAAAGAAGGCAGGCCATAGCTAAGTTGAAAAAGAGATATATATGTGTCACCACCATAATCCAGATGAATCTAGATTTCACGTGTATTCTTCCCAACTCTTAATCCCCTTTGTCAGAATGTTATGACATTTAGACTCAGGAGTTTTTATACCAAGCAAGTCACTAAATTTCCAGGTTTTTTCCTATTATCAGATAATGTAAGAAATAACTAGTCCTTAGGATGAGGCTCAGAGATGAGGTGATGGGCAGTGGAGGTGGAGGTGCAAGCAGGGTGAAGGGCTCAGTAATGGCAAAGAAGGATTTGACATTTGTGTACTTCTAGTGTGACAACCCTTGAGACTCGCTGGCTGGGTTTGCTTTGTCCTGTGTTTTTCCCTGGCTCTCTGGGGAGTGGTCATATCTCTTCCCTTCATCTAGCACCTGCAGTTCCACCCCGGGAAGCTGGAGGTCTCTATTCCACCACGGGCCACTGGGGATGCAGATTCAGCACCGGGTGTCAGTCGATGCCCTTTCTGATCACCGAGAGGAGGTGTCATCCAGGCTGCAGAACAACCTCTGCAACAGCACAGAGTGCAGGTGCTGCCTGCTCAGGACCCCAGGCTGCACCCCATCAACTTGCTCCTGATTAAACCAGCCTCGTCATCCTTATCATCCTCAGCCACGAGCCCAAATGTCAAGGCCTTTACTCACCCATTCTCTCTTTTCCCCTCCTTCCCATACTTCTCTGTGCTTCTCCCTTCCCCATCTGATCTTTTTTCCTTCCGTTATTTTTCCTCCCTTTATTTTTCCTCCTTCACAATCCCTTCCAGTGTTCTCGGAAACCCTGATTCCTGTCGTGGCTTTGTCCTGTTTTTATTCTCTAAAGCTATTCCACTGTGCATCAACTTCCCCAAATCTCTAGCCTCACCACAGAGCTGGCCCTCCATCTCTCTTCCTCAGCTGAGGACACTCTCCTCCTGGCTAGCGTCCCCCATCGCCCCCTCTCCATGGCTTCCTGCTCTCTCCCTGCAGACTTGCGAGAGCTCCCTTACTTTGAGAAAGGGCTCCTGTGTCTCTGCTGCTCTATCCCTGTCCTTTCTTTCATTGCCAAATAAGGAAGTGCACAGTATCCCCTGCTCCCATTGCTTCACCACCGCTCCTAGCTCATCCTGGTCATCGGGTTGCACTCGTCTCATCTTTATGAAACTAACAGTTGACATCGTCATTGACCTCCAAATTACCTAATCTGGTGAAGGCATCAGATTCCTTGATAATAATGTGACATGTGACACCATTGTCCTTTTATCAAACTTTTCTCTTGCCTTCTGTCACGCTACATGCTCTGGTTCTTTTCTTACCTTTTATGACCACTCTGACCAATAATAAAACAACAGTGCTAATAGCTAATGTTTAATGAGCACTTTTGTGCCAGGCAGAATGTAAGGTGCTTTATATGCATTATTTCACTTAACCCTTGTATTAACTCTATGAGGCTGATGCAATTATTATCGCCACTTTACTGATGAGGAAACCGAGGCTTGTAGGCTTACAGAGGTAAATGATGTGCTCAAAACGACAAAGCTAGTAAGAATTAGAGCTGGACTCAAAGCCAGGCTTGTTGAATTCCAAACCAGTGCTTTTTTGCCAGCAGAGCATACTGCTTCCACTCTCCCTGCTGTTCCTCTTTTCCTGATTTCACCTTAAACATGAGGCCTTCCAAGGATCCTCTTCTGCACTACCTGCTCACCCGTCTATAGACATTTGCTTTCACAAGAAAGTGTTTGACTTTCATTGGGTAAACTCCCTCCTTTATTTCTTTCTTTATTTCACCTATTTATTATGTAACATTTTAAACATACTCAAAGGTAGAGAGAATTGTGTAATGACCCTTCCTCGCCCCAGAACCATCACTCAAGCCCAGCAACCATCCATTTATGACCACTGTTGTTTCATCTGTACCCCACGATTCCTCATGCCCCAGCCCCTCTGGATTATGTTGAAGCAAATCTCAAAAATCATATCAGTTCATCTATAAATATTCCAGTATGCATTTTTTAAAAAAGAACTCTTTTTTTAAAAGAAGGCTTAACCACAAAAACATTAATATGTCTAAAAATGAAAAAGAACCTTAATATCAGCAGGCATCCAATCAGATCAAATTTCTTCAATTGTCTCATAAATTTTTTAAAGAGTTGGTTTGTTCAGATGAGAATCTAAATAAGGTCCACAAATTGCACTTGTTGACGTTACTTTTTAAATTGCTTTTAAACTTTAGATTCTCTTTCCCTCTTTTTTTCCCTTGCAATTTATTTACTGAAAACACCAGCTCCCTTGTCCTGTGTAATACTCCATATTCTGGATTTTGCTGATCACATCTCCATGGTGTTGTTTAAGGCATTTGTTTCCCCTCCCCACCAAATTTCCAGTCAACTATAGTTAGATCTAGAGGTGTGATCTGATTTAAGTTCATTTTTTGGTAAGAAGATTTCATAGGTGAAATTATATATTTCCATAAGAAATCTTGTTTATTTAGATCGCTTCTAAGTCTGTATTCAGCTTCATTCCTTTATCTTTAGCTAACTGCTAGATCATTTCGCTTCTGCCATCATCTCAAAATCAAAACGTCTAAAAACAAATTTATCTTCCCCTACACAAGCTCTCCCTCTTGACACCTTCTCTGTTTCTGCCATTTCTATTGTCCTTCTTAATCACTTGCGCTCCAGATCTCAGAGCCATCCTCCACTTTTCCTCAGCTCCCATATTCAATCAGGAAGACCAGTTCTCTCTCTATGGTTTAGCATCCTTTCCTTTTGATTCTCACACCTATTACCCTAGTACAGGCTTTAAAAGTATTGTAATACTCTCCCCACACTGGTCTCTTTTTCCTCAGTTCCACTCTGTAAACTGCAACTGGATTAACTACCGATACATCGTGTGCTCCTTTTTATATGCTTTCTACTCGCAAGCCTTCAGTGGTTACCCATTATTTATGGAATAAAGTCAAACTTCTGAGAGTATTCCAGCACAATCTGGTCCCAACCTACGTTTCCAGCCTGCCTCACACAGTTCATATTGCTCAGCATTAGATGTTTTCTCATAGCTGTGGAAACCAATTGACTTGAAGATGTTTAGAGCAAAGTCATATCTGACGTCCACTTTTAGTGTTGAATATTTAAGAGTCAAATGAACAGTTATCTAAGCACTGGAATAAGGCAAAACTTCTGAGATAATCCTGGATTTGTGTCAAGGGACACCTGTGGTCTCACACTGGAGGAAGGGGAAATTGCCTGTCACCCTGGCAAAACACGGTTTGCTAGCTTTCTCAATTTTCCTAGTGAGATGTTCACACATCTACCTGTTTGGTCCTAAACGTGTGACTGGCCCTCAACCAGTAATACAGAACGTCAGCCACCAAGGCTCTGCCCTCAGGTCATCTGCTCTCTGGCCCTCATGATAAGCCAACTACACAAACACCCAACAACACAAAGCACTCTCAGCTGGGAGACATGATATTCATCCACTCTTTCAATAACTTTGCTAAGGTAGATCAGTGAACATGAGCATCCTGGATGACCTTCATCTAAGATGCCCTTGAATGTTATCCTGGCTTACACTGATCCTGCCCAGCGCCATAACTCACTGTCTCCTATGTGAATTCCCATGCGACACTTTCTTACAAGATTTTACAGAAAGGACTGGTACTCAAAGAGCTGGTCTGCCAACCCTTATTTCACAGGAAAAAACTATGTATTTCTAGTTTTCCTTTTTACTCTGGCCATCAGGAGGCTCAGATACAACTGCAAAGCTCAGTAATTGGTTAATCCTTTTGGATAGAAATTTTATATTTTCCCATAGGTCCTGATTTCAGGTTCTATTTCTACTTTAATAATTTTGTGTTGTTATTCATCTTATAAACTTCTTTAAATGCATTTTGGAATGAGCTGGTGTATACATTAAGCAAATAAAATACTACTACATTCCTCCACCCAGGCAAAGGTCAATTGATTTACCCCATACGACTCCAAGTTTGCTTATTCTGTGCCTTCTACTTGGAATGCTGTCTGGCCCTGCTCTCCCACCAGCCCTCCCTCTCCTCAGAGGCACCCAATCTGGATAGCTCAGTTCGAAGGCTCCCTCCTCCTCCATGAACCCTCCTGACTGCCCCAGCCTAGAGCAAGCCTTCCTTTCTCTGAGAGCCTTTCATGTTGTTTGTATACTATTCATTTACCACTTCCCACACACTGTCTTTTACTGTTAGTTTTATAAACATTGTTTAAATTTGAAAGTAATGTGTGCACACAGTAGAAAATTTAAACTGTACAAGAGTGCTTGCACAGGAAAATGTTCTGTCATCCACAATTGCCTCAGAGGCAACTGCTATTGCTAGTTCTTTGTGTATTATTCCATACCTACCTATGCATTTACACACACACACACGCACACACATGAATACACATATGAAACATCATTAAAACGTACACATGTAGAAACGTGTGTGTGTACTTGTAAATCCTTCCATCTTTTTTCCACAACTATCAACATACTGTATACATTCTTCTGCAACTAGATTTTTTAAAATATATATAACAGTATAACTTGGAGATTATAGCACATTAGTACATAAATATCTACTTCATTCTTTCTAATACCTGTATAGCTTCTATTGTAAAGATAAGCAATAATTTATTTGGTCAGTTATGCCATCATGGTCCACATCTCTCTGATTAAATATGCTCTTCTGAGGGCAGTGGAGGGACTGTGTCTAAATTTAGCACATTCTCCCACAAACCAATAGTGCTATAGACTACAGTACTTCCCACATAGGAAAAGCTTGAGAGATAACTAATTGTCAATTTTTGTCAGTAAATAGTCAAGTAATTCTATTTTATAAAAGTATTTTAGGAGTAACTGGAGGAAGTCTTCTAGCTTGTCTAATCAGCCATGTCTGTCTTTCACTGGAATTCCCCAGGTTATAATGTATCTTTGTTATTATGCACAGCACGTTTCGAAGGGCTTGACAAAGTTTCAGCTCATGAAGACAAGGGCTGAGGGGGCCTGATCCTGTGGCAGTGGCTCCTAGGGAAGACACTGGGTCCGGCCAAGTTCCCACAGCTAGAGACAGGAGCAGAGGATCTGCAGGAGCAAGAGACTCCCTCCAAGGAGAGAGCACAGCAGCGCACAAGGAAGCTGGCCTCAGTTCTGCTTACAGGAGGTGAGGCCTTCACCATGGAGTGGGCAAAGGGACAAGGGGAGCTGGTGTGGACCGGTCTCAGGGAAGGAGGTGTTATGAAGTGCCAGGACCTTGGTTGGATGGGTCCTAGTCTTTAAAAGGATGAGGCTACATCCATATGCATAGCAGCATTATTCATAGTAGCTACACGGTGGAAACAGTCCAAGTTTCCATCAACAGATGAATAGATAAAGTGTAGTATATAAAGGAAGGAAATTCTGACACATGCTACAACATGGATGAACTTTGAAAACATTGTGGTAAGTGAAATAAGCCAGATACAAAAGGGTAAATATTATGTGATTCCATCTACATGAGGTACCTAGAGTTAGCAAGTTGATAGAGACAAATGGTAAAATAGAGATTACCAGGGGCTGGAGGGAGGGGAGAATGGGGAGTTCATGTTTAAGGGGTACCGAGTTTTTGTTTGGAATGATGGAAAAAGTTGTGGAGATGGACAGCGGTGATGGTTGCACAACCTTGTGAATGTACTTAATGCCACTGACTTGTGCACTTAAAACTGGTTATAATGGTATTTTTATACCATGTATATTTTATCACAATCAAAAAAGAGAAGGCAAGGGAAATATGTACACTCCAGAACGTGGTGTTGTTCCCCCAAATCCAGTCATTCTTGTTCTACTACTGTGATTGGTGCCATCTCTGAGCCCATATGTACTGTTTTACCCTCGGTGACTCAGGTCTGGTAATATTACTTTTTTTTTCCCCTGAGAGAGGTAAGAAATAGGCTCTTGGCGAAACATGTGAAAGCATACTGAATCAACTTGAGACCCAGGTGACTTAGGAGTGCCTCAAGGTCAATGGCTCGTGAGGGCCCCACAAAGCACTGTGAGGACAGGAATGGGAACAGGGTGCATGGTGGGCAGCTCTGCATCCAGCCAGCCTGTGTGTTTCTGATCCCATGCAGCTCCACGCTATGAACCGAAGTTAGCAGCAGCATTCCATCCTGGAGAAACTCCAGAGAGGAGCTTAGGAGATGGGTTAATATGAATTCTTGCTAGCTTTCTAAATGAAGAGCCCCAGGATAGCAGCTCAATCATATTATAAACACATTATAAACATATTAAAAAGTAATTACTTTGGAGGAAGTTAACTGTGTTAAAATACAAATGAAGATAAAATTAAGAATGTTTCTCCTTCCAGATTCAAGTACGCAGAATAGTTTTTAAAAATTATTTTTGCCTTTCTGTATCCCGTCATCAAGTGTCTTAAATACAACACTCATTCCACGGCCGTTTGCCTCCTATATGCCAGGCGCTGCTGGCGTGGAACCAAACACTCGCGGATCTGCGTGGTGTGCTGAATAGGTGGGCCGTGTGACTCCCATATTTCAACGTGGAGCAGCCAGGCAGAGTGGAGTTAGTGTTTCCACCCAGGAGAAGGGATTAACCATAAATGGTTGCATAATTCTCAAGTCAGTCTCATCCAGAGCTGCAGCCTAAGGCAAGATCTTATGAAAATCAGGGTGCAGACTTGTCAGTCAAATGTGACTTTTTCCCCTTTAATGCAGAGGAGAGTGTAAACAATTGGATGTAAGGGAGTTCAGTTCCCAGTGGATCCTGAGAAAGACAGCTAGCCTTTTGGCAGTTAGTAGATTTCCTTTTGGGGAATAGCACTGATCAGGGGTTGAGACGACCTCGGTTGAGATCCCATCTCTGTCATTCACAGCAGGGCCCCATCTCAAGCCTCAGATTCCTCATCTGTAAATGAGGGTTGTATGTACACGATCTGCAAAAACCACATGTACTATTCTATCTCCTGTGAATATTTTGACTACGGAGGAAGAGGACTGGAGTATCACCTGCTAGCAGTCGTTATTGGCAAATACCTAAACCAGAGTTAAGTGTAGGAGCATCATGAGTTCTCCCGCATGAGATATGGAATTAGGCAACCTTAGATTATGACCTGTGCTCTTTTTACATATCGAAGTGCAACTTTGAGTTTGATATAGTTTAGCATAGAACTGTCCAAGAAGTTGCAATGATGATATTCTGTCCCACCGTATGACACTGACCCTACTAAGATCACCAGAAGAAAAACAGCACCCAAAGCCTTGGCCTGGTTAACCCAGGAATCCAACCAAATGAGCCAACCAGCCACCTAGGGATCTAATGGAATAGAAGGAACAGGAGACATGCTTAGTTATTTCTTTCTTGTTGCTGACATATTTATTTCCAAAAAAAAGGATGTAAGATGGCCAGAAATCTCTATATATCATGTTATATCCACATACAACTCATGTCCTGCATTTAAACAAAGAACCTGTGATTGTGGCTACTTCGTGGCTCCAGGTAACAACACAGCCTGATCTTGCCTGGTCCCTGGCCAACGATGCTTCTGTGTCTCCCCAGAAGTGAATGACTCCCCTGGGTGAATCTGGTAATTCGCCATTTGTACCCCTTTTTCCCAGGGGTGAACATCACTTAAGAAAGTCGCATAACAGGCCGACCCAGTGACACAGCGGTTAAGTTTGCACATTCTGCTTCAGCAGCCTGGGGTTTGGATCCCGGGTGTGGACCTACGCACTGCTTGTGAAGCCACACTATGGCAGGCGTCCCACATATAAAGTAGAGGAAGATGGGCACAGATGTTAGCTCAGGGCCAGTCTTCCTCAGCAGAAGGAGGAGGATTGGTGGCCAATGTTAGCTCAGGGCTAATCTTCCTCAAAAAGAAAAAAAGAAAGAAAGTCGCATAATGACTTAGTGCTGCTACAATCTCAGCTTAGGACTCCAGGAGTCTCAGGACTCAGTGTGAGTTCTTTCACTTTCTTTTTGCAGCTTCTTTCTTCCTCAGGGGGACTATTCCAAAACTTGAACACTTTCCTCAAAACTCTTGACCATCCATGAACATTTCAATCTCAGTTGATGATTAACTGCTGAATTAATAAGAAAAATAGACGCTATTATAAATGAGTTTGCTTAACTTTCTGTCATCTCTCTCTACCTCAACCTATAAATTGACTGCCATCTTCACCAGCCTCTCCTGGGTTTCAGAAAAGCAGGTGTCACTCCCATCAACCCTGTGCTTGACCACGTCCTCGCCCAAGCCTCGCTCTCCTGTGAAGCTACCCTCTTCCTCTCCCAGCTCCTGTCTCTTACTCTAAAGCAATGCCTATCACACTATTTTTTTAAAAAAACAACTACTACCCCCTCTTTAATGTGAGTTCTCCTCTAGATATTACACCATCTCTTTCATTTCATAACCAGCTTCTAATAAAAGTGTCTGAAGTCGACACCAGCTGCTTACACTTCCTCAACTCCCATTAACTTTCTCACCCTGTGCGTCCCAGCTTTGACCCTCAACACTTGAAACTGAAAAGGTTAACAAAGAGCAAATCCAATAACCACTGTTCATTCCTTCCCTACTTGTTCTCTCTGTGACATTTGACACCGTTGCCCCTTCTTTCTGGAAACTCTTCTCCCTTGATGTCCTACTTTTCCTTTCAGACTGATCTTCGTGAGTTTTCTTCAATGGCTTCTCTTTGGATATCTCCCTTTATTATTTTTTCCGCCTATCTCTTAAACTTGTGTTTTACATGGATAAGTAATGTTCCCCATTGAATCATTCCTCTGGGCAGTCATGCAGTTTCCTGCTCCTGTCACATTGATTCTGGGCTTGACCATGTGACTTGCTTTGGCCAGTTTGAGCAAACATGAAGCCAGCAGAGTCTTGATAAGTGCTTGTGTTTTGGGGCTTGCCTTGTTGGAATGCTCCTCAGCGTTTGCTATGTCATCCGGATGACTAAGATGAAAGACCAAGTGGAGAGAGAGAGAGAGAGTCAACTAACCCAGGTTTTCCAACTGAGCCCCACATCCAGGCAACCCACCATATGAATAATAAATTTTTGCTTTAAATGACTAAGCTTTGGGGTGGTTTGGTACACAGTAATAAATAACTGAGAAAACATGGTATTTTAAGGATTCCTGTTATCAGCCTGCTTTCGTTTCATGTTGCATGTTTTCCCAAGCAAGGTCATCCATTCCAATGGATTTAAGTACCATTCATACCTGTAACTCTTACACCTACATTTCTAGACTAGATCAATCTTCTAAGTTCCCATCTTACTTAATGGGCATCCCCAATGAATATTCCACAGACCACCTCGAATTTCCCCACCAAAGCATTGTGTTCTTCCACAAACTGGTCCTGCCCTTTATTCCTTATCTTGGTTAATAATGCAACTAGTTAACAGTCACTCAAGGAGGAAACTTAGAAATGAATCTTCACTCCTTCCTTCCATTCACTTACCAACAATTAATCATTCACCAAATCTTATCAAATATGTCACCTAAATATCTCTCATTTTTATTCCTTTTATCTCCATCACCTCGAATGCTGCACTGGTCAAGAGCCCTGCCTGTCATGTTGTCCTTTGACCATCACTCATGTCTATTCACTGTCTCCTTGCTCTGAGGTTTGGTCCACACAGCCAACACATCCATATTTGTCTTGATCATTTTCTTGCTGACTATCTTTTCGGGGCTCCTTATCACCTATGGAATAAGGTGAAGGTTTCTTAATATGCCACAAACCCTTCCTGACTTGGCGATACTTACATGTCCATCCTCATTTCCTGCCCTTTCCCTGTGTACGCTGTGTTCTGAGTCAAATTACTTACAGTGTGGACACTAACCATCTGCCCCATGGGTGTCTGGGATAGTTTTCCTGCCTGGTATACCTCCCCACCTCTGCCATCTGCAGAGTCCTTGAAGACTCAGTTTAAATGTTACATCCTCTGTGAAGCTTCCCCGTCTATCTGGGAAGGAGCAAAATTAGTAGTCCCTTCTTCAGAGATATCACTGTAGCCAATAATACCTCTCTTGTCAATATGTCAATGTAATCATGTGCTTAAATGTCCGTCACCCATAATGAGCTCACAGGTCTCCACCAGGACAGGGGTTTGCTTCAGTTTTGTTTTTGTAGCACCCAGCACAGTGTGTGGTGCACAGCAATTGCTCAATAATTATCGAATGAATGAGACACTATATTTTCCCACTTTAAATGTCTTGTAAAAGTATCTTATTGTAATTAACTAAGTTAGCACTATGAATTTCCATTTATTAGTCTAGAAATGGAGAAAATGAGAGATTTTAGGTATTGCCTAATATTACTCAGGATAAGTTTGGTGACAACAAGTCATGGAATATTGGAGCTGGGAACTGAGGGGAGAAGAGGTGAAGTGGCTGTTTCAGGTTGGCAACAGGGCCACGTTGGAACCATGCCTTTCCATCCCCATCTGTCCTCCTTCCAGATGGAGCACTGCCTTCCTCCACCACAGGGCAGAGTGGTTCCTCAGTTCTGCCTTGTCTTCCCTGTGGGATGACAGGCCACGTGACAAGCATTTAGTAGTGTCTTGAGTCTGAACAGTACAAAGAAGTGGTAATTGCTTTTGTAGCCGCCTTTTTCTTGTCTTAGGAGGTTCTCCTCACCCCTCTCTGCTTCAGGCCTAGTTTCCCACACTGTTCACCTTATCACAGAGCTTTCTAAGTACACATCTGACTTGTCACTGTCTTGCTGAACTCTTCAAGGACTCTCCAAAACCTTTGGGGTGAAGTCTAGAACTTTCCTTATCTCTATCTACTTCTTCAGTCTAATCTACTATCTCTCCACCCTCACCATTTATATAAGTATGGAAGCATTTACCAAGCATCTTATCCATGGAAGGCTCTACACCAACTGGAGGTACTAAAAGACAAGACACAGTCATTGTCCCCAAGTAGTTCACAACCTAATGAGACGATAGGACAGGACTTAATTATAATTTAATGTAAACCAGTACAGATGGAGATGAGCACCTTTGGGAGGACAAGGGAGGGACAGCCAACTTATTCTGGGGGAATCAGAGAAGACTGAGGAGGGAGATTGGCTCATCCTCCACGTTCCACTCAGGGTGTACTCACCAGGCTTCGAAACCATGGACCTCTTTGTTGTGTGTCGGGAATGCCTCTGGCCCTTCCTGTTCTCATGAACTCCTGTGCCTCAAGATCCAACTTAAGGCTCCCTTCTTCTAGGAAGCTTGCTCTGCTGTCCCAGGCAGCAAGAATCACTCCTTTCTTTATGATGTCACAAACCATGAGCTCCTTGAAGACAGGGAGCTAACCTTGTCCTCCAACGCTAACAGAGAGCCTAACACTTAGTAGGCATTCAATAAATGTCACCTGAAGAGAAGTAGGCATTCAACAAAATGTTTGCTAAACCTTAGCTAAACATGCTGTCTTTGGGAGGGGTGGCCTAACTGTAGCCCTAGTGGCTGTTTTTTCACCTGATAACTTGACCTTACCAATCCTGACAGTTGCCAGCAAAAGCTCACGGCAAGCGGTTCCATTACAAGTGGAAAATGGAGGGTGAGCTTACATATCGAACTGGATTCCTTCCATTATGAAAAAATTACAGAGGAAGGTTATGCTTTTATTTCATCGATGGAGGAAATGCTTTTCAGACTTTTCTTTTTGGTGCTTTCTTCAGCATTTATAGCCCACTAAATGTCTATACATTTCTTTTCTAATATTTTCAATGGCAGTAAATCTTCATCAGTTAAAGGCAAAATATATTGTTTGGAGCATGCTAAAATGATTTGGATGCAATTGGTAAATGACGAAGTAGGATAATACAGGTTTTAGTGGAAAAAAAGAGATATGGCTCTAAAGAGAGTTATTTTCTGACTTGCAAACTGGTTCTGAACACAGTTTCAAAAGATGAGTTCCAAAAATGCATCAAAGTACAATCTCAACACTGGAATTAGTGTAATTTATGTAATATTTTTAGGTTCATAACATTTGGAAGAACAGATAGGGCTCCAGTTTTAAATAGGAGGTATTCTAAAGTTTGGGTAATTTTCGGTTATGTTGGATGTACAACTTATCCTCCCCTTTCCTCTTCCCTCTCCCCTCATGGAGTATTCTAGGTTGATACATTTTGGCTGTGTTCCCAAACAGAGACAAATATTTATTTGTCCGGGCAGTAATGTAGCTGAACTATAGGTCAGTTAGCATTAGTTTGAGTTCTTGGAAGAGACTGTTTTCATTCATTTCATGGCGCCTAGAAAACCTGTCTGTAACAGATCAAGTTATCTTTGGTATTTTTCTCAATTGCTTTCTGCTGGCGCCCCCTCCAGCCTTTAATGCCCCACCTCTCAGGTCCCTATTACCTTTCCATGGCCCTCTGGCAACAATGAACTCAGACCTATCCTGTTTCCCAAGGGCTCAGACTCCAAAATTACCATTTTCTCTTATTACTAAACCAAAACTACAGTAGACTGTAAACTCCAAGAGGGCAGGAATTTTGGTTTGTTTTGTTCTCTACTGTATCTCCAGCATCTAGAGCAATGCCTGAAACCCCTTAGGCACTCAGTGTTGAATGAATGAATAAATCTCTAAATTTGTTAGTTTCAGCTAGGTGTTGGGAGGAAAACAATCCATTGAACTAATTTACACTCATCTGTGAATGACCAGGAGCCCCTTATCTCTCTCTAAGGTATTTACATACTTAAAGGGAAAGCTTGTGAATTCAAATTATTCTCATTTAGGAAAACTTCAATAGTGAAGCAAATGGAGAGAAAACATTGGAGGCTAATGGGTTGTGGGGGCTGGGAGTTAGGACTTAAGGAGGCCAGAGCCGCCCAGGAGTTTGCCCCTTGGCTTTCTGCTTTTCAAGGACCCTCAAGCTCTGCACTGGTACGGTACAACTTCTAAAGGCTTACAGACTTCTCCATCATGGCCGTCAGGACAGTGGTGGGGATAGGGAGGGAGAAGGAATCAGAGAGGGGCTGCAGGACTGTTTGTTTCCACTTGGAGTTTTATCTGTATTATTTTACCATTTCTCATATGTTTCAAAGGGAAGTGTCCTAACTTTCCAGTTAAATATACAAGGGCACAGGGGGACCTCCTCATAGTCACTTAATACTATTTGTTGATTAAAGGTTAACTAGTATACTTTCACTATATGTAGATGTCATTGTTTTAGATCATAAATTGCCTTGAAATATATGCACATCTGACAATGAGCTGGGCTATACTGCAAAAGATAAGAAATAATTCCTTTTATGCCACTTTTACCTCCTCTAATATAGTCAGGTGCTAGTGATTTCTTTGTAGACATCGTGTCCTGTCTTGAATATCTATCTTTCTCTCTCTCTCATACACCCCCCCTCCCCGGTATGCTTTCATTGAGAGATATAAACTTAATGGAAATGTAAACCTAACGTCAGAGTTCTGATTCTTGGTTCATGATAGGGGACTACAAAAAAAGGTAAAAGTTGATTTTAGTGTTTTCCAATTTTTTCATGTCAGAATTTTCTGTAGTGTCAATCTTCTTTCTGCTGTTTATCTGTAAATACCTTGAATGAAACATTTATCTCTTTTAAAACACCATTCAAATATATGAGGAAAGAAAGTCAAAACCAGTGCATTTCAATAGACGACAATATAACATAACAAATATTTAGAAAATTATTACTGATATTAGGAAATGTTTTAGTGATTAAGTCTAGGATAATAAACAGTTATTGAATAGTTGTAGAAGTTAAATAAAATATTTCTGATTAATCTTTTGTTCAAATATAAATATTGTGATTATAGTCTTAGCACTACAGGAGGCGAGTGTGGAGAAAATACAATTTGCATAGTTTTGCAATTCTCTCAGTTTATTTTGGAGTCCAGTAATAGCAAGTAGCTTTACTCTGTATCTATTATAGGACTATCCTTGGTTCATATAATTTCCTTCCTCGATTTAAAAATAAATGTAATCTTTAACTTAATGAAATCATCTTAAAGTGTACAATTATTGATGGTTTAAAGGAATTACAATTGCTCAATATTTTGCACATAGAAGGTGCTTGATAAATATTTGTAGATTTATCTCCTAAAAGGAAAATTAGTAAAAAACCAATCTCTCCATGTTTAATATTCCTATTTGTACCGGGAAGAGAAATAGAATAAGAGGCTGGGATATTTAAGGCTAGGATATATAAAAGTGCCATTTTGGCCAAAGAATGATTAAAACATTCTAGTCCTGACACGTTTAATAATGGGCACACAATCTATTTCTTTGTTTCATAACCATTGCGCTCTCTCCCTTTTTTGGCACGGGAACAAATTCAACACGATCAACGCCATCTAGTCAAACTTTTTGATTTAGTAGTGGATCCGGCTGTCCTGTCAACGCGGAGGTAGGAAAAGCAGTGTGGGCAGGCAGGAGAAATCTATTTGAAATGGAACGTGTCCATTCGAAATAATTTCATGTGGGAAAATCATTCCAAGTTGAAGGATAATTACAGAACAGACATCCAGCCCTTCGAGCCGCTGCCGTCCGCGTCGCGTTGGAAGCCCTCGCCGCGGCCGAGGGGACCGCTGCCGGCTCCCAGCCGCCGCTTCCTGCCCCGGGGCGGCGCACCCTGACTCCGGGAGGGCGCTGCGCGGGGAAACGTGGCACCCTCTCCAGCCCGCGCCCCGGGCGCTGCCGCGGCGGCCGAGCGCTCCGATCCGCCCTGCCACAGAGGCGGCGCGGCGGCCGCGCACCGGCCGGCGGCGAGTACCGCCCGCAGAGCCGGCGCCCGCCCGGGGACGGGAAGTGGCGCCCGGCCCGCCCTCCGCGGCCCGCGGCCCGCGGCCCCGCAGCCCCGCGCCGCCCCCTTTCTCTCGGCCTCTCCCTCGGCCTCCGCCACCCCGGCCGAATTCTTGCATAAATTATGCCAGGCGCGCCTGACGTCAGGTGGCGGCGCGCGGGCGCGGGCGCGGCGAGCAGGGAGCCGGCGGCGGGCGCGCGCGGCCCCGCGGCCTCGGGCGCGCGCGGCGTGCCGGGCGCGCGCAAGCGCTGGCGTGCTGGGGCCGCGGCGGCGGCGGCGGCGGCGGCGGCAGCGGTGGCGGCGGCGGCGGCGCGGGGGTTGAGCCGTGGTAGTGCGGACGCGCTCGTGCTCGGGAACTATCGGATTAAACTTGAATCGAGTGAAATTACACAAAGGAGCGCCGCTGAGGAGGCGGCCCGGGGACCTGGAGACCCTGAAACTCGCCAGAGCCCCGTTCGCCCCCGGCCAACTCCGCGCCCGTGGATTCAGCCCCCTGGCCGCGGCCGCCGAGCCAACTCCGGAGCCCGCTCTGCGTTTTGTTTTCCCCTCGGCACAGGGCAGCGGAGGAGCCCGACCGACCGACCCGGTGAGCGCGAGAGTTCGCCGGGCGCCTCCGGGAGGGGCGGCGGCGGCAGGAAATCGCTCCGGGCCGGGGCCGGGGCCGCGCGAGGAGTTGGGAGCGAGGAGTTGGGCGTGTGCGGGGCGCGGGGCGCGGGGCGAAGGCGGGCGGGGGCCCCGGCCGGCGCAGGAGCGCAGCGCCGCCCGTGCCGTGTCGCCGGCGTCGCCGCCCGCGGGGCCCGAACCCGCGCCCCGAGCGCCGCCCGGCGCCCCAACTTTTGCCTGCGTCCGCGGGGCCGGCGGCGGCGGGGGCGCGCGGTCCGGCCGAGGGTCACTTCCTCGCATGTAAATGGCTTTTTGTTGTGCTGCCGGCGTGGGGGGGGGACGGGGGACAGGAGGGAGCGTGTCTGCGCGCAGGGGAGCGCGAGCGCGTTTCCTCCCGCCGGCGCCGAGCACGAGTTGCCGGCTCCATTCGAAAGAAAAAGGAAGGAGGAAAAGTTGGGCTCCAACTCAAGAGCGAGTGGGCGATGGGCGCGCGGGCGCGGGGCGGCTGAGCGGCGGCGGCGGCGGCGGCGGCTCGGGGACGGCGGCGACCCCCGCCTCCCGCCCCCGCCCCCCGCTCCGGACCGACCACGCCGCGCTCGCCGGGAGCGGCGGCCGCACCGGCGCGAACAAAGTGCGTCCCTCCTGGCGCGGCGGCGCCGGCCCGCGCGGGGACGGCCACCGAGCGAGGTGGGTCGGCGGCGGGGAAAGTGAGCGGGGCGCCGCGTGGGGCGGGGGCGGCGCGAACACGGGGCGCGGGGGGCGTCCCGAGCCTAGCCCGTGCCGGCGGCGGGCGCGGAGTTGCGAGCCCGGCGCCGGGGGCTCCCGGGGCTCCCCGGCGGCTCCCAAGTGCGCGAGGACGAGAAGAAAGGGAGCGGGGCCGGGGAGAGCGCGGGGAGGCGCGGCGAGGAGGGGACCCCACCTTGCCGAGCTGGCCGGCCAACGGCGGCGGCGGCTGCATAATAACGACTTTAACCCCCCGGAGGCAACTCGGCTTCCCCGCCCCCGAGGCCGCCGGGGGTCAGCGCCGCGGGGGGAGAGTCACCAGGTGGCCCCCGAGGTGGCCCGGGTGCGCTCTGCCCCCGCAGAGCTCCGCGGTTCGGAGCGTGAACGGCCGAGGTGGCTGGAGGCCAAGCGGTCAGCGGGGAGAGGAAGGAGGGCGGCGGGGGACGCCTTGTTTGTTTGGTTCGCACCGGGGCTGGGCTCGTCGGGGTGCGGGGGCGCGGGCACCCTGTGGGCTGCGGTGCGGGGCGGCTGCGTCCGCGCGGGGCGAGCGCGGCCCCGGGAAGGGGGGCCGGCGGATCACAGGCGGGCGGGGTGGGGGGGGGGGTGTCGGGAGGCTCCGGGGAAGGAGCCGCCGGCCCCGAGCAGCCATCATTACCGAGCCGCCTTTCTCCGGATGGCTCTGCCTCGAGGAGCCCCGCGCCGTGGGAGCGCACCCCAAACTCGCGGCCGGCCGCCCGCTTTGTGAGCGCCCCCGTAGAGCGGGCGGCGCGGGGAGTGCTCCTGCAGTGGGTCGGACGGTTTTCCCGGAGGTCACTTTTAGAGACTGTTCACGCCTCGATTTTAAACTAGTTTTTTTCCCCCCTCTTCTGAACAGACAATGGACAAAAGAAAAGTAGCAACCCACATGGAGAGTTTCCTTTTGAATTGCTAGAATTAGATACACTATCCAGCTCTCCACTTGCTAAGTATACTTTTTAGTTTCCCATTGTACATTATCCAGCAATCGATTTAAATAACTTATCTTGAAATGTGTCCATCCTCTGGGCTTGGTTTCTGGGATATATTAAACATTTTAATTTGTTTTTAAGGGATTCTGTGAAGGCCTTGCTTTTTATTTTCTAAAAATACTAATTTAAGCCGTCTTTGCCGTGGGCAATACCTTTCGAAGAGGTTGAGTGTATTTCCCCCGAATTCTCTCCCCATAAGGGTAGGGGGGAGTACTCACTATACGTAATAATCAGAGAAAAGAAACTTCCCTTTATTTCCTTACACATCTTTTCTAACGATGACAAAAAAATCTTAGTGACGATGACCTTAGCAGCATGGGAACCTGATTTATCACAGTTATAATTCCATTTAGATTGTAGTAATGTGTAAGTAGTAGCAATTCTTATTTCAGAAATAACTTGAGCAGTGATTTTATGAAGTTGAATCCGTCTCCCAGCCCCCGGAGTACATCTGTCGCAGAGTGTTTTTGTCTTGCTGTTGCACAACAGAAGCCCTCCAGTCTTTACCCTAAAATGGCAGCTTTCATTTGACTGGGGCCCATTCATTGACAATGATAATAAAGAGGCTGAAAGCTAGATGCTTGGGGCACCGAGCAGGACTCGGTTTGCCTTTCTAGGTGATAATAAGTAGGAGACATTTTATGTCTTCCAGATTTACTCGGGAAAAGTTTATTTTTCCTGAAAAATCTGTGCTGTAGAAAAAGTTACAAAGTAAACAGCATTTGGAAGTAGAAAGGGGCTTGCAGCAAATTTTAGGCACTAAATTTTCTTATTTTGGGTAACAGTGGAAAAATAGCATTCCCCCCTTTTTGGTAACCCGATAAAGGGACATAATGGATTTTTGTGAAGCTTGTAACAGGTGAATTTCCTCACCGTGGCACTCAAGAATTGTTTCTAGCCCTATGAGTTTTATTATTTATATTCTCTTGATATTTTCTATTTTTTTCTGCCTCTGTGCAAGCCAGTAAATTGAAGCTTGATGAATTCTATTCTGAGTTTTCCAAGATTCAAATGAGTTTCTAGATAGGAAATGATTAATAATGAAAAAGACTGGCATGTGAATTCCAAACTCTAGTTAAATTGGTTTAATCAGTGGATTTATTTTTAAATTAATTTTAAAAGTTACTTCCTTTTCTATCTCTTAATGTGGAAGTCAGGATAGAGAAATGATACAGGATGTACAGGTGACAGTGATGGTTAAAAACTCAAACATTATTTTCCTCTTTTGAGGAAAAATTACACTTTTTTCTCAAGTTGAAAATATAGAAGTCAAGTTTAAAATAACGCCTCTAGTAACTTAGTTTTAAAATGGTGCTTTCATAGGTTCACCTGTACTCAGTCTAGTTTTTAATCAGTTTGACTTATCGGACCATTTCCAAAACTTTTTTCATGAGAGTCTTAACTTTTATTGCATTAAAATGAATACCATGAAGAGGACCTTTATAGTACTGTAGCAAAGAAATGTGACAACTTTTTTTCATACAGATGCAGTCAATAATGTAATATGTATAGCATAGTTTTTAAGCCATTAGGTAAAAAAAAGAATATTTTCATTTATGTGAGAATACAATCTGAGTGTTTCTCTGTACATGCTGTGTAACCCACATGAACAACGCAAGTGCCAGGTTTCGAGTAATTTCAAACCTGGGCTTACTGCACTTTATTCCCTGTGCTTGAGAAAGTTTGCTTTCCATACAGTTACCATGCCTTTAGTTACTTTTGATTCAGCAGTCTTTGGCAAGCGCTCAGTGTGTAAAATGACCAATAAGAGGCAGTGCTTTCCCTCAGTTTACCAGCTAGTAGGAGAGAGAGTTCTTTTCGTAACTAAATACTCACATTTAACTTCTAAGATTAACTTTGGAGGTGATGGTTGTCTTTCTTCTTTTATTATCCATGTATGGCCTTTCAGGTTTGATAGTAGACACCATGGCTAGCTTATAAACATCTCCTATAAATAAGGCATTGCAAGAACAAAAATGCTTAGTCAGGGCTGGGCGAAGTGTGTGACTACAAAAAATGGCCCTTAAAACTTCAGCTTTGTAATAAAGTGATTCACTTCCAGTATTCAAATGGTTTCTAGATGTAAACAAACAAACGCTTAAGTAGATTTAGGTCACGTGGCTAAATCCACTAAAAAGATGTGGAGGAGGAACATTTTGGGTGATGTTGCGATGATGTCCGGAACATGTTGGCCCTGGGTGACTCTTTGTCTTCATCATTCACTTGGACACATTTATGTACTTTTTTAAAAAAGCTATTTTTTTATGCCATAGAAATTCAGAATTTAGTATTTTTATATCTTAGGTTTGTGAAACCATTATAGCTTTATTGGTTTGATAGAGAAAATTTTCCTTTTTCTCTAGAAAACTATTATTTTGTCTTAGTTCTAAAACAAAGCTTTGACATTCAAAGGTGGTAGATGATGTTAAAATATAAGCGGGATTGAAAGTAACCAATCACTTAATTTTTCTACAAAAAATATGAACATGTAATGATTTATTTTAATTTGGATATTCACAGGTTGGGTTGCAATTATGGCAGAAGTCCATAACTGATTATGACGGTAGTTAAGAGCGGGGAAGGTAATTAAAAACATTACTACTGCCCTTTTATATTTTACTTTTATCAATATATTAAAATTTTTAAGTGAAACCACACTTGTGTGATAAAAATAATAAGTAGAAATAGGAAATCATAATGGTATTGTCAAGTTGAAATTCATCTTACAGTCATTATTGAATCTTTGGATATTTAGAGCGTGAGGACCTTAGAGAGCTAGTCTAACTTTCTCATTTTACAGCTTAAGAAACTAAAGCCCAGAGAGATTAATTAAGTGAGCTCCCTCTGGCTGGTCACCCGGTTATCGCAGAGCTGTCTTGGTCATGACTGTCTCCTTGGTGCCTAGCTCGGTGTGGCTGTGTGGGAGTTACTGGGTTTGTCTCTGTTGGAGGACTGAGCTGGCTCTGGAAGGGTCTAGCTCTCCCTCTTATGTTCTGACTCAAAAGTGTCTTTTGGCTTAAGAATCCTACAGCATATGCTCACATAGCTCTTAAAGGTGTTCTTAAGCCAACAATAATTTATTTGCCTCTACTGTGTAATGGTTTGGAGGTTTTTTTGCGGGGAGTGGGGAGCTATGATTATCCATCTAGAAAAATGCAGAGATAATTATTCCAAGATTTGATTACTGTTTTCATTTTGGAAGCATGTATTCATTACCATAACTAGATTCCTGTGCTTTTTAACTAATGTTAGGTGACTGCAAACATGATTGTTTTCCCAGTGAAGTACTTTTGGAGCGTTCTGTTTTGTTTTTACTTTGAAAATTAAAAAGTGTCTTTTAAAAAGTAGAAATAATGTAGAATAGTGATGAAGAAGCATGACTTGTAGTAAAAGGCTGCTTGGTCCTTGGGCTTGTTTGCTCATGCCAATATGGAATCACAGACACCTTCCTAGTGGCCCTTTTTATTTTAGCCTCACACTACTGCTGTCGGTGTCAGGCTTGGCTCTAGTGCAAGTGACTCTGGACTGCGATCACTTTCTTGTTTCATCTGTTTTCTTGTTCATCGATTCAAGTATTTATTGGGTACCTGCTACCTGAAAGGTGCTGTGCTGTGTATGAGTTAGGAATACAGTGGTGCCATGAGAAGACAGGGTAGACCCATACAAAAAAATAAACAGAGCTTTTGCAGTGTCGTAGGTGCTATGCGGTGGGTACCAGTAGGACTGAGAATGGCTTGGAGATTCAACCAGTGGTGTGGCACATCACCTCTTAGGAAGTGGCCTTAGCACTGCCATCCAAATAATGGTAGAAGAAGGGGCAGCAGTAGCCAGCCTGGAGGGAGGCAGCGCATTTGAGGTCTACAGAGAGCAGCTAGATGAGAGTCAAGAGGCAGGCAGAGGCAGGGCTTACAGGATATGGAATTTGGGCTTTTTAAAAAAGCAGCAGAGCCACTGAGGAGTGTTAAGCAGTGCTTGACATGAGTAGACTTGTGTTTTGAAGAACATTGAATTGGTGGGTGAGGACGAGGAGGGAGAATGAGGAAGAGGAGCGAGAACAGGTTGGGAACAGCATCCTGCCTGCTGCTGTTGTGGTCCGGGGATGGGGAGATAACATGGTCTGGACTAGATTGGTGGCCATGGGGATGGAGAAGAATGGACAGATTTGAGAAATATTTACGAAGTTCAATGAATAGAACTTGAGGATAGATTTGTTCTCAGGGAGAGGAAGGTGTCAGGGAATGTAGGTTTCTAGTGTATTCCCTGCCTGGCTGGCTGGTGATGCTATTCACTGAGGCAAGGAGCATCTGACAGGGACCAGGTTTGAGGAGGAGGTTCATAAATTCTTGTAGCATGTGACTGAAGTAGCTGATAAGGGACCCTGATACCATTGTTTCAGCCTTCTTTCCATTGCTAGTGGTATTCCAGAACTTTCCAAAATAATCTGCTAGCTTCCCCCAAAAGATATTGGTGTATGGTGAGCCCACCAAGGATTGCTTGCTGCTGCTGGTGGTAGAGGTCAATGAAATGGAAGAGGGAGGGAACCTTTGTTTCTTGCCTAATATGTAGCACTTTGTATGAGTTTGTTCATTTTAGACTGAGAAGAGAATGCCGTAGTAAGCAGACTCTGCCACGTTTTGTTCTTCTGGATCTCCACATTCCCGACGCTGCTTTCTGTTGCTAGTTATGTACTGAGACAAGGTCCTTCAGCTCCCAGCAGATAGCTGGTGAGTCCCCTGTGCTCTCAGTGGAGGGAGTTAGCTGTATTTTGGGAGCTGGGTGCAGTCATACGTGGGTGTGGTAGAAATGAATACATTACTGAAATAGTTGTGGAGAAAAATACCATCATTGGTCAGAATACTTACCTGTTTTTTAGTGGAGTGTGTGTAAACTAGTTTAATATGTAAATTATCTTAAAAATCACCTTGTTCAATTATTATAAAAAGTGGTTTATATAGCATGGTTGGGAGCAAATGAGAATGCTAACTGATAAATCCAGAAAAGCTTTTAAGTTCCTCACTTTAATAGTATATGAGATCAATTATGAAAACCCTGAACATTTATCTTGAAACAGTTTTGGGGGAGAAGTATTTGTATTTTTGTTTTTTGCCAGTTTATAGAGGTAACGATATCATCCGTTTATTTTTGTTATAGGTCAGGCTTTGATCTTGGTGTGCGTAAAGATATTCTTCCGGGGCCTCGTTGTCTTTGGTTAGGGGTCTGTTCAAAGGTGCTTTTATTGACGTTGTTCCTCATAGGCCTTTCTGGTGGCCATTGTGTCTTGGTCAAGTCCACCAGGGTCCTTCCTGTCTCCTTCAGGGTAGGCAGGAATGTGTGGCTTTACAGGTTAATTCAGGGACTTCCATTGGCCGGAGGTTCATTTGAAAGTCTTGCTCTCACCTCTAGTGGTTTTGAGGGATTATGTGGATAAACTGAAAATTCAGGAGTTCCCATGTGGTGCCAACTACTCTGGCAATTTGCTTCTAATACTGTTTCTTCAACTTGCTAGTTTTAAAAATATGTTCTCTTGTTTGGCCCTATCAACAGTATATTCTTCGGTTTAGGAAATCATTGCCTGCTCAGAGGTGTAGACACTAAGTGGAAAGCTGCTTGCAGGTTCCTGTGATGTGGGTTTTAGTGGAAGAATAAAGAGGATGTTTATTTGCCCCCCTCCCCCACCTCAGCAGTGGCCTGTGAGGAAGCAGATTTGAGTTTTCCACCATGTATCTCATCAACATGGGGGGCAGGGGCGGCGAAGAGCCGCTCTTGCTGAGCACATGGGACCTGGGTTGCCACACCAAGCCTTTGTGTAGGGAAAGGCAGGGAATCAGACACGTGTGTTAGTTTTGATGTGTCTCGTACTCTCCCTGGTATCCACCACTTAGAAGAGGTTTCTACACTGTATTTGCAGTATGTCTAATAAAGGGTACATGGTGCCTCGGTGATTAATTTTTCCCCTAGTTCTGCAACAAGTTGGGGGGACTACTTTAACCAATTGAAGAGTCCGCTTTGTTTTCTTTTTATCCTTCTGAAAGAAACCATAAACATTTTAGAATCTGTTCCGTTGATATTTAAAACATAACTAGCAGATATACGTATTATTGCAACACACCTAAAAACTATCGTCTTTAACATGATACTAGGCAGACAAATAGTGAGAAGTCCCTTGTAGAGTTATGAACATGCCTTTAGTTTCCAAGGCAGCGCCTGCCATGGCACTAAGTGAATAATAAAATCAATTTGAGCACAGTTAGGTGTACAATCAAAAATATGCCTCAGTTGGTGAGTATTTTAAAGTGAGTGGGTCCAGAAATTACTTTATTTATGGATGGGGCTAACAGAATATTGAAACAGTTAAGCCTAGATCCTCAAGGTGAACTTTTTTTTAAACATCTCTATTGCAGTATTTTATAGTCTTGTATATTTGACCTTGTTTGTGCTTGAAATTTTGCTTTGGCCAGTTGCAGGTGTATTGATCTTGTCAGAAAAATTATGCAGACTCATCTTGAGAGTTTAAAGTCTTGATTAGATTTAGAAAGGGTTTATTTTCTCTGTTAGGTGTATGTTAGGGCAGTCAACTAAAATAGTGCAGAAATAACACAACGTTAAAAATAATGGTAATAGCCATAATGCCTGACAGTTAGTTATTGAGCATTTCCAGTCAGGTAGGTGTTAAACTAAGTGTTGTGATGGGTTGTTTCATTCACTCCTCAGAACGACTCCAGGACGCAGTAGACTTATCAGCCCCGTTTTGCAGATGAGGAGACTTGGGCTGAGAGGTGAAATTGCCAGGGCCATACAACTCTCGCAAGTGGTGGAGGAGGAATTTGACTCCAGATTGGCCAGTCTCCGGAATCTGCCTGCATAACCCCTGTGCTACCTCACCACCTAGAGCAGCTCTCAGGCTTGCATCATTGCTGTCTTAATAGGTAAAGGTCCATTAAAAATACTGGCAACACCCTGCAACCCTATTTCACACTCTCTTACTATATCTCTCAGCCCTGGTTATTTCTGTCTGCACCTCCTTGTTTGCGCCTGCTGTATTTGCGGGACCTTATGTCTTGGGATGTCTTCCACCTAAGATGACCAGGTTCCATACCTTTCGCTCTTAATGCCCTTTCTCTTCCATCGAGATGAGAACAGTTGTTCTTGTGGAAGTTTTCTTCTGTGGTGGCTGAGAACTTGAGTTGTGACATCAGACAGATCAACAAGTGAATCCTAAAAATGGAAATAATAATACCATCAACTACCCAGGGTTGTGGCGAAGAGTGAGTGAGATATTCCACCTAAAGCATGCAGTGTAGCATTTGGTATCATATTTGAGTAGTTGTTATGATTATTAGCTCACTCTTAATCATTGAACTTGCCAAACCAGGTATCTTAATTTTATTTTTAATTAAAAGTGTTTCCATAATCCTAAATTATGACTAGGAAAGGATGAGTGGCCTGAAATGGTGATTGGCTACACAATTTCCACTTTTTCTCAGGCGTAGACATCAAAATGAATGTCTGTATGTGCGTTTGTCCAGGTGTAGATGTGAATTATCTAATCTGCTTGTTGCTTATGCAGAAGTCATTCAGATATCCCAGATACTAAAAATGACAAATTTCAGGGAGCACTTCTTCATTTCTAGCTGTAAAGATATTTGTCTGCTAACTGAATTATGGCTGTCTTGCTGGTGGACCAGTCATTCCTTCTTTTCTCCAGACCTGCAATTTTCCAAAAATGGTGGGTGCTGTTATCCTAGGTGATCACTGGTGGGGCATATTCAATCAATTCTGGAATATTAGAACTTTCCCGTATAGATCAGAGAGGCACAGAGTGTTCTGAAAATCTGTAACTGTAGGTCCTCAAACCTCTGAACGTTGGATTTCGTCCTTTCCTCCCAAATTCCATTTACTGCTTGAGGAAGAGACAAGATGGGATCAAAGTGAGAGTAGGTGTGGGTTTGGATCTGGGATATGAGGAGCAACTAGAAGATGAGAAGGTGCCCTTCCTCTGGAAAGTTGAGACTCTGGGGTACCTTCTTTGGAACTTCGCCTCCATCCAGATTGGCATGAAAATGGAAGAGAGGAAGTGTGGACAACTTTCATCTTATTTTATTATATTTTATTTTCACTTAAAAGTGACTTTAAGGGGAAAAAAATGGGGCACAGTGTAAACAGTTGATAAATATGGATATATGAGATTTTCTTGTACTGTTCTATCTTTACTCCAAGTTTAAAAAATTGTGTCAAAATCAAAAATTTCTTAAACAACAGTGACTGAGGGCTTGATCTCAATAGCTAACATTTATGGAGCATAGACTTTATGTGAATTTGCATTTTGCTAAACTGGTTATTTACATGAACTGTTTTCACTGAATACCAAAGTAAGATTAATCAAAATGCTGAAGTAGGAGCAATAATTGATATTTTATAGGTGAGGAAATGGAGTTTTAGAAATTGTTTAATAAATTTGCCCAAGATCACAGCTATTAATGGTGGAGTCAGGACTCAAATCAGGACAGGCTCGTTTAATAGCCTGTAGCATTAAACTCTGCAGAAACTGCTTTGGATGGTCTCATCAAAATGACCTAGGCCTTAGAAGGGTAGGAAGAGCATATATCAAGATCTTACACACCTGTGCTTTCAAGGGCTCGCTCCTGGGGAGAAACTGAGAGGCTCAAAGGGGTCTATTAATGGATTATAGTCCAAGAGGCTTCTTTTCCTCATATGTTGTATCTTATCCAGTGCAAACACTTTCAACCTAAAAGACACAAGACTTACTGTGTTCCAGCGCTGTTTTCGTTTGTCAATCCAAGGAATAGCCAACATCAAAATAGCTTGCTACAGAATTGGCTTTCCTCGAAGTTTCTTTCTAGTTTTTATTCACTTAGCATCTTTTTCTCACTACACAGGACTTGAGTTGCCCAGGAAAGAACCCAAGATGGTGCTTAAGCTCACAGTCATAGCACTCGTTCTGCGTAGATACAGTAACTTGGGTGAACATGCAGCCTCTAGGAAGTACTTGCAAACTGCTGCTGCTGAGGCGAGGCTGCAGGCCCCCTTCCACAGCCATGCTCGATGTGCTTTAAGTAGTGTAAAATCTGAAGTATAAATCAGTAGACTTACATGTTATGGGGTGGACATATCCTTTTTCAGAGGCTTTAAAAAAATGATAACATCCCACCTCCTAGTACTACTTTGCCTCATAGAAATATTCTGTAGTGTCTAGAATTTGTATATGTTTATGGTTTTTCCCTTTACAATTGAATAAGCTGTCAACTAGCCTGAGTACAGTGAGCTTCTAGTTAAAACTTCAGTTTTGCTATTTTTGGCACTAAGAATTTTAGTTTTTCTTTTGATTTAGAGCTAGGTTTATCACCAGAATTAGCATTTTAAGTTTTCCATTTTCCCTCTCATTAGAAAACAAAAATAAAAATCTGGGCTGGTGTTTGTAACAAACTTCAAGTTTATGAAGAACTTCATGGCTAATATGGGCTGCTGAGAGCCATTCCATTTAGGATCCAGCAGGATAAGGACAACTCTGTCCTATGTGCTGTCAGATACTTTCATCAGGACTCGATACAATAACGTAGTCAGGTAACTTCCCCACAGGTGCTGACACTGCTGTAACTGAATTGCTGGCTGGCAGGCTGTGCCACCATGCTACAGCTGGAAAATATGTCGCAGTGTTGTTGACTGTCTCGGTGTGGTGGACGAAAGGCAGTGTACCGTCTGAGTTGCTGCACAGAAACCCAGGCTTTTGCTGGCAGAATGGTTGACATTGAGGACGGGCTGTCGTCCTCTGCAGCTCAGGCTTTCAGGGCTTTGGGAGATGCGCACATGAACGGCATTATCCTCTATGGGTCACTGCCATGATAATAATAACATTAATAATAATATCTTCACTTGGCAAGCCTGAAAATGACTCTTTACTACCCTCACCTCCTCTAAGAAAGACTGCTTGGGCTGGCTGTTGAGTTTCGTGAATGATTTGATTTGTTTCACCTACCAGCTCTAAACTAGAGCTGAGAAAGTGGGTCTTTGATTCAGAGAATTACAGCGCTAATTCGTATCCTTATGAAATTTTTTTGTATATATCTCTTACTCTTCCAATATTCTTTTTTCTGAAAGGAACTCCAGCTTCCCCTTTTCTCACTGTTGTGAGACAGTAGCATAGAAAATGCTTGTCCGTCATTCCTGGGAAAGAGAAGCTAGGGGAATAGTGGCTGCTTGTTGCTGGGGGAGGAAGGAGTAGCCGGCGAGCTGGGGCGTCTCCCTTGATCTGCAGCTTTTCAGCAACGTTCTTATCCCTCTCCCTTCCATCTCAGCAGGATTCAGTAGGTTCAAGAGGGTTTTGCAGATATAATGCATCCATTGGTCTTTAAGGAAGAATAAAATGGTGAGCTGAACTCAGATAGCTTTTTCATCTGTTGTCTCTGAGGGACCTGTAAAATGGGTCTGTTTAGATGCCTTTAAGGATCTTATGTAATTATTTAAAAAGTTCATTTGGTAAAATTAGAGTAACTAATAAAATAGATATTTATTGGGCCTTAGACTTAACACAGTCAGCTGGGGTGCTTGTTAAAAATGTAGATTCCTCAACTCTGCACCAGGTTTGCTCTGTGGGCCATCTAGAATCTGAATTTTCATCTAGGTGCTTCTCATGTACTCTAAAGTTTAAAAAGCCAGACGTTTAGACCAATATGTTGGTTATATGATAAGCATACTCCGGAAATACAGAACAATTTAGAAAAATGGTAATTCATATTTTTGCAATATTTCTTGGAATTTTGCAAGTAATGTTATTCTTTTACATTGTAAATGAGTGAAATGTAGCTGCTATTTGGCATGCCAATTAATGTAAAAGGTAAAAATGGACAAACGGTTAAGAGTTTGAAAGCATAGTCCACTTTAAAGGTGGTGTTAAAAGGGATGGAGAATAGCATGTTTTGTATTTATTAAATTTTATTTTCATTTCTGCCACAGAATAATTAAAAACTTGTTTTATGTGTAGTTCTAGTTTATGTGGTGTGACAAACGAGTAGATTTAACATGCAGCAGTAACTGTTTTCGGGCCACTCATTTCAAGCCGATATTCCTTCCAAGGGCATGTCATAAATTTAAAATGAGAGTCGTCTCAAAGGTAATTTGGTGAGGGGGTTAGTGCTGTCTTTGAAGACTTGGTAGCATAATTCTCTGTAAGAGACAGGATGCTCCTGTGGAAGGTAAAAGGAAGCATTTACGCGGAGCTCTTTTCTCAGCTCTCCTTCTCCCTCCCTTTCTGATTTATTCCTCATCACCACCCCATCCTCGTGACACTCGTCTCCCTGGACCTTGGCACCAGGCACTGTTAGGGTCCTGTGCCCTCCCTCCGATGCTCTCTCAGTTGCTCATTCCTCTTCCTAATCACTAAATGCAGCCTGGACTCAGGGTTGTGATCTCGGCCTTGTCTGGGGTCTAGTTCGGGCTCACAGCCTCAGCTCCTGTTTCCATGTGGTTAACTCCTAAATCTGTATTTTCATTTCCAGTATCTCCCCCACACTTCTATCCTTAACGTTCGCAACCTAAAACCCAAGTCTTCCTAGCACCTCCTCCTTCCTGCCAAAGCGTAACAAAAGCCGGAACCGCCAAGCCCAGCTCTGTCTCTTGAACCTCGGCTCCGCTTCTCAAGCCTGCACTGGTGTCGTCGCTTCCTGGCTCCCTGGGTCCTGGCTGTTGCTGGTCTGTTGCAGGCTCCTTCTCTCCGCTGGACACCACATCCTTGTGTCCTGGCTTCCTTGCTCCTTCCATTACATTGCACCCTCCCTGACACCCGCTTGGCTACTAGAACGCAGTCCCAGGCCTTCTGGGCCATTGCTGTCATTGTTGTTTGCACTGGAGGAGAGTGGAGCAGTGACCAATGTCTGGGGCAGCCTCCCGTCCCTCCCTCCCTGCTCTTCTGTGTCCTCCTTCAGTGCCTGGGCAGTCACTGCCTCCCCACCCTGACTGTGAGTTTAGAGGGACCCGAGCTCCTGCGCCGCAGCCCCTGTTGGACGCGCTACTGCTTGTGGGGCAGCCTCCGGGAGCGGGGCCTTCGCCTGCCGCTGAGCCTGACCAGGTTAATGTTGAGGCTCTGTCTTGGGCAGTGCAAGGTTGCCCCGTGCCTGAGGCCTGCTCCTCTCCCTGGCTTCCTCAGTGACGGGTCCAACTCCTACTTGGCTGTCTCCCAGTTAGTTCAGAATGTGGGTGGGGAAGAGGAGGTGAAAGTTTTTCTGGCCTTCTCAAACCCCATTACCATGTTCCTGGCATTCGAGGTGAACGTATTTTCCCATGGTAGCATTGTTTTGATAAGGTACTTAAGATGTACTGTGGCTTAATCCACTGCTTTTGTGGGTTAGCACAGTAATGTCTATATTATAATATTGTGTTGGGCGGCAAAGTATTAACTTGTAACTGAAATCCTTTTGGGAGGGAATCACTTGCTGAAGAAAGCATGACCTAAGGAACCGTTTGGTGACACTGGAATTGGGGCAGATGCCTGCCTTACAAGCCCGCTGTAGTCCAGCAGGTTTTCAGGAAACTGGACCTATCCAAAGTCATGTCAGAGTGAGCTTTTCAGAAAGGGCCATACCCAAGGCAGCCCCAGGAAGGACTTTGTGAATGCAAAGACATGGCCTGTAATGACAAGGAAAAGATTCGATGATGTTTTCAGATTTACATCTCTAAGGAGTAAATGGCATTCAGTGTGTGAGACTTATAATAAAATCTTTTTGGTATTTGGAAACGTGGATGTGCCTGGTGAAAGCTGTTATTTTATTAACTCCTTTCAAAGATAGGCAAGAATTAAGAGTGTGCTGATCTTTAGAATATTCTTGCTAACTTTTGGGTATGACTTTAATGTTTGTGATGTTGTGCTTGTGTAAAACTATAGCTGCTAAGTTCTGTGGCAGATACTAAAAATGTTACCACAGCTGGGAGATGCAGGTTAATACACGTGACTGTGGAATAGGGCAGCACAGTATGTCATCAGTGCTGAAAAGGGTGATGCTCTCAGTATGTTGCAGCTGGGAGCGGCCAGTGCAGGGCTGGGTATTAGAGAAAGAAATCAGGAAGTATGACTTACACTCTCTTTTGATAGGTGGGAGAAACTGAAAAATAACATGAACAAAATTATGGAGATACTGTGGGCTGAGGGTCCTGGTAGGAAACAGATGGCCAGGCCAGAGCAAACTGCGGGGCCAGGACAGGGACCTTCTTCTGCAGTGCCCTCCCAAGGAGAGCGGGAGCTGGGGGAGAGGCACTCAGCCACTGCCACACACTTGCCCCTGCCTCCTCTCAGCCTCCTGGGACAATCAGCCTGGGCTCAGGCAGGATCAGAATTGGCTGGGAGGCAAGGGGCAGGAGTTGGAAAAACAAGAGAGGGTGGGCTATGGTGAAATTGGAAGTTCAGACAGTGATATCCTGACTTACATTACGTGATAGAAATGGAGTTGAAAGGTTAGTTTGGCAACGTGTGATGAATTGCAGTTGAAGAGGCAAAAAGTCAGAGGCTGTTGAAGGAGCCCAGCCAGCAGGCAGGGAAAGTTGAAGAAGAGAGGGAGAGACTCATGGAGAGCGTGGGGAGACGGGATCAGGAACAGGTCATTCTCAGGGGCCCGGCATGGCGCTGGGAATGGTTTCGAAAACTCTTTTCAGGAGAACTAAGGTCTGATATTTTGAACTTAGATTAGATCCAAAAATAGAACACATCTGAGGAGGGTAAGATGGGTAAAAAGATAAAAAGATCACTTTAGAAAGGTTCCAAAATAAATCTACTTCACTGATGAATTTGTGCAACTTGCAAGTCAAGAAATAGCAAAACATTAAACTCTTAAAAAAAAATAAAGTCAGGATCTTTTAGAAATGATTTTGGAACTCTTTGAAAATGTAGTTTTACTTTATTTTTATAAATATCCTCAGAACACGGTCACAGTCAGAATAGTTTGACAGAATTCTGTAGAATATTAACATTACTCTTTTGGAATCAAAACAGCATAGTTGTGACCAGATTGGGAGTATGTATGAGGGCTTTAGAAATACAGTTTCTACAGAGTTTATCAGTTTATTACAGTTCAACTTTCTTTTAAATGTGCGTATTCTGATATTAGGAAGACGTGTCTCCTGTTTTATACTTCAGCCACTCTCCTGTGTGCATGTGGGTCTTTTAAAAAGACACATCTACATGTTCTGTGAGAGAATACAGTCGAGAAACAGTTGCCACCCAATAGAAAAGCAGGAAAGGATATAGGTAGATAATGTATAGAAAGAAAATTTAATTGCCAATAAACATGAAAACTTATAGATTATGGAATAATAAAAGAAATGAGAATTAAAATGAGACACTTTTTTTACCTTATCAAATTAGCAAAGATTTAAAAAAAAAATTTTTTTTTGAGGAAGATTAGTCCTGAGCTAACATCTGCCACCAATCCTCCTCTTTTTGCTGAGGAAGACTGGCCCTGAGGTAAGATCTGTGCCCACCTTCCTCTACTGTATATGTGGGATGCCTGCCACAGCATGGCTCAACAAGCAGTGCGAAGGTCTGCCCCTGGGATCTGAACTGGCTAACCCTGGGCCGCTGAAGTGGAATGTGTGAACTTAACTGCTGTGCCACCGGGCCAGCCCCTTAAAAAATATTCTTGGTACTGACAGAATATGATGAGACTTGTCCATTCACTGGTGTCTGAAGTTCAATAAGTGCAAACATTTTGGGAAGAAGTTGGAGATAATATGTATCAGGATCTTTATAAATAGTTATTCCAGTTGTATCAGTCATCTGTCCTAAGGAAAAATCTGAAATCTAATCAGCTATTATGAATAAGAGGTCACAGCCTTTTTTCTGACAGTGAAAAATTGAGAATGGTTAAATTTGTGCTATATTCATATTGTATGTTAGAATATTTTGCAGGCATTACAAATCATGTTTTTTAAAAATATAAAGCTTAAAAGAATAGAGGACAAAATAATATATTAACTATGGTCTCAATTTTATGCAAATTAAGTCATAAGCCCAGGAAAGGACTAGGGAAAAATACATCAGTTTTAAAAATGAGTAGTTTCAGGGATTAGCATTTTCACTTAGTTAAAAGCTCTGCTTTCAGAGTTAAACAGATCTGGTTTGAATCCCTGCCCAACCACTTACTGGCCATGTGACTTTGGACAAGGGTTTCCCAGCTCTGTGACCACTGGCTAGTGTTTTAACTTCTCTGAGCTGTAACGGGGATGATAACAGTCCGATGTCTCGGGCTTATTTGGATTAATGCAGCAAGGCATCTAACTACTTCACCCAGTGCTTGTGGCATGTTAGCACTCAGTAAGTGTTAGTTATTTAGATTTCAGGTCGTTTTTATTTTAATCTTTTTTTAAACAGTATTTTGTAAACGTCACACTGGAAGGTACTTTTACAATCAGGAACACCCCCACCCCCGAAGCTCTCTGGTACCTTATGTGGAAGGAAGGACTCTGACAGTTTTCCAGTATTTTGTAAGAACAGGGTCATCTTTTTAAAAAAGTGTTCTTAACTAGTTCTATTTCTGAAACAAATACTCTCAACTTTTACCTCTTAGGATTTTCTTTTTTCTGGATCACTTAGCAGTTCTGGCTTCTTTTTTCTGTGCCAAAGAAATTTTGTTCTACAGTAGGTTGAATTTAAAAGACACCCCCCGTTTTGCTTAAGTTTTCTGAAGTCAAAGAAAACAAGAATCGTCTTTTTAAAGATTTCTATAGATGAAATCTGAATTTGGTTAATATTAACTGCACATTTAGCACTCAAATTTCAGACATATTTAGTGCTAGCTTCTGTACATCTCACCTAATTGTTTAAATATGTGAGCATGATTTTGATATTTGGGAGGTAGGAGAAAACCCCGTGAGACTTTCAAGCTTGAGTTAAAAGGCTTATTGTGTCTTGGAGTGAGTTGATGTAAGCTGGTAGGAAGACTTTAGCATCTGGAACTCTTTCACCTTGGAAGTGTGTCTTTCTCATAGAAGAAACACATTTGGGCTGCATACAGCCTGGAGAGACTTTCAGGCTATATTTTCTTCACAGGAGGGTAACAGCTTTGCACTTATAATAAAATAGCTTCAAAGCTTTTGTTTCCTTGAAGTTATGTTACCTTTCATTTTTCTCAAACATTCTTTATTATATCTTCTATGGCAAACAGAGGAGGATAAGGAAAGGAAAAACAGAGATGAGCTGTTAACGTTGTCCCCTAAATCAATTATGAATGAATGGATTGATGGTAGTATAAAACTTGGAAACCATAGAATCCAGATTACATGTAACTACATTATTGTATTTCTTCAAATCTAAGATGATATCAGTTGTAACATAGATCCTTTTAATGATATATTGAAATGTGGGAAAAGTATGTCTTAGAATCGATAACATATAGTAATGAGTAAAAAATCAAGAAACCTTCAGTTTGCAGTCACTTGTGTTTTTCATTTTGTTTACTGAACAAAAAGGAAAATCACCAGAATGCACCTGAAATTGGAACTTAAGCCTTTAATCTTTATAGAAAAGATTTCACAGCTGTGTGTCACTTTAATCACACCCAGTGCCACCCCTTACACACCTTGCTCCATACTTGGTGAACTGCACGTAGAATACAGCATAGATGGACTCATGAATCAGGAATTTCAGCATTGGACCTAATGTAAGCAGACAGTGGGCAACTTTAATAGTGTTAATCTGCCAGACTGCTGTCAACACACTGGGTGCCGTAAAGCAGTGTCACCAAGACTGTTTCACAAGAGTCATGCCAAAATCTATTAAAACTCATAGTAAAACGAGAAATGTACTGTAGCCACTGAGAACCTGGTGACAAACAATCAAGTATTTGAGTGTAGATTCTGAATTTAGTACCATGCTAATGTGTACATTGTCCACGTGCAAAAGCAGTGAAACGGATGGTTCTTGTTTATAAGGAGTTTAAAACCTGATTACTCAGTGATACAAAGCAAGCAAGGGTCCCCTTTGTTTATTTGTATCCAGGATAATTTGAGAGGATTTTGCATCAGATAGTGTGAGGCCAGTATGGAAAGAGTACAGGGTAAGTAGGCTTCTCCAGACCCGAACGTGGACCTGTTATAATGAACTCAGAGATTCCTCCTCCACCAGCCATAGAAGGAAAAATTTCAGATAAAATGATAGAAATTTAAAGAATCCTTAAATAGAGAGAGTCAGAAAGGTAGCATGGTGTAAAGGTGAAAGCCAGGAGCTCTGGAGTCAGATGGCCTGCGTTTAAAGCTGAGTTGCAACACTTCGGGACCTTGTCAAGTGAATTAACCTCTGTCCCTCAATCTCCTCACTTATGACATGGGTTAATAATAGTGCCTTCTTCAGTGCCTGGCACATAGCAGTCACTCATTAAAATGAGCAATTATTAATACTGTTATGGCTTGCCTTGTTTCTTGGTAAAGAGAATATGAAAGTGAGAGGTGTCAAGATTTGAGCGCCTTGCTGACTATTAGTATGACTGTGGCGGTTTCAAATAAAGATGGTAGATAACGCCTTTCTTGGCGTCATGGTGAGCATTATGCAACTTGAGAGCAATTAGTTATTAACATCTTTAAAAGAAAAGGTGGAAAGTATGATTGTGGCAACTACCTGTAGAACATTTTGCTGGTAATATCTTGGTCAGTGTATTCTGGATTTCCTCGTGTGTCGTGTAGTTAAACAAGGAATGGTTTTAGCATGGCAGTGTGGATTTAGGTTATGATGATGTGTAGGAATTGCCCTTCGTACAACATAATGGGCTTCTCTGTTTTATCCCATAGATTCCTAAATATATCTTAGGTCATATAAGCAAATATTTTAATATAACCCAAAACTCATGGAAGAAAAGTCAAGAAGAACTGAGATGATTTGAAAATTGCCAAGTATTGGTATTTCAGTTGTTTTGTTTCTAGTCACCTAGAGTCAGCCAGGGTTATGTGATAGGTCCTGTTTTATGAAAAAAGCCCAGGATAGCCTGTTCTGCTGTAGCCAGCACAGTGTCTCCTCCCTTGCTGTGGAATATGTCCCAGCTCCTCTGTTTCCTTCCCAAGAGCCTCGTCTCCCTTATTGGATGGGGGGAGGGCAGAAGAGGGAGGGCATAGAAAACTAGAAAAAGAAATAGGGCAAGACTTTAAGGAGCTTATGGTTGGGTTAGCTTTCATCTCCTCTTTACTCCTGTGCTCCACTAACTTCTAGGATCGTCTCTCACATTAGACTCAGCCACATCATGGGTTACATGAAGTGTTGTTTTTTTTTCTTGTTTGTTGTTGTTTCATAGCTAGAGATTGTTTCTGTGGAAATATTTAGATATCGAACAGCCAGATTTGAAAAGAATAAAACTAAATACTAAATTGATACTTGGTGATTGCTTGCTTTAGGCTCTTTCCAGCCATACTAGCAGTTTTTCACCTTCACAAATTGAAGCTAGGACATTTCTAGAAGCTTAGCATCTTACAGTAATTATAACAGTTATTGGCCATTCCATAGTAGATATGTGCTATCTAACAGGTTATGGACCTTTTCACTTAATGCTGTATGAGACTGGATAGTGACCTGACGAGAACCAAGGGTCCATGTATATCTCAATCCAAACTAGATGAAGACAGCATTAAACCCAAAGGAATCGGAAGCATAGAATTAGGAGAATACTGTGTTTGACCTAACATGGTGAGCTGATGCCACATGAGGTGACTGAATAGTTGTATAAACTTAAGAATATTGCCAGCTTTGGTGCTGGCTAGGTACCCATTTAAACCAATCAAATGGTCTGTGAATACAAGAGTTTCAGACACTAGGTCTGCTGTCGATAACCATTGGAGGCAGTATAACCTAACAGTTAAGAGCGTGGGTTCTGGAGTTAGAACGTGGTTCTAATTTAGACTCCTCGCTGTACCATGTGACCTTGGGAAAGCTACTTACACTCTCCAGGCTCCGTTTCTGAGGAGAGGCCAGTGCCTGACGTATGCGCTCCAAGCAGAGCCACGGGGATGATGGTGATGAGGATGACGGAGTTGCAGTTTTGGCAAGTCTGTCATTGCCTCAGAAGGCAGTGCTTTCCAGAAATGGTGGGCTGGTTTCACAGATTAGAACAATCTGTTCATTTGAATCTTGAGCTGAGTGAGGCTTGTGAATAATGTATGTTTGGGCTGGAAAATAATCTGATGGAAAGTGAGCACACATATGCATGCAGACATAAACCTGAGGTAATTCAGAATATCTTCTGTGATAGGACCAGATATATAGCTGCCGTTCACCAAGTCGGCAGACTGTAGGTAAAATTTAAAAAGTCACAGTTATGCATCTGTATAAGCAGCAACCATGGTTTAGTCCCTGTATGTGAGACAGCATGTGTACGATGTCCATGAGAGTGTCCAGCCCCGAGGACTCGATAAAGTGCTCGGGAAACGGTAGTCACGGTGGAAAAGATGGGCCTAGAGAGCCAGGCTTTTCAGCATGGATTCATTAACCTGGAGGAAGTCTTACCTTCTCAGTATCTGCAAATAGCTAAAGAAAAAATAAAAGGGATAACTGTCCCTTTTATTTCCTCAAATAAGTGTAAGTCCCTTAAGGTGAAGTGGGTTATTTTTTCCTCCTTCTATTTCTCTGTGTAGTTATATTTGGGTGGGTGGTTGGGAATGGATGGGATTTGCTAGTTAGGATGGGGCAAGTGCTTTTCACCCAAAGATGATATTGTGGCTGCTCCACATATACAGTCATTACAGTATGGACTATATTATTGTATCATAGTTCTTTCTTTTGTGTAGCTGTCTACACTATATAATGGGACTGTTTCTTAATATAGTGATTCTTGGAACAACTTTTTATAGGTAATTACAATTTTTAAAGAGTGGATTTTATTTGGAAAGGTGGGTTTGGGTGAGAAAAAAACTCTGCTCCTTTGAAAGGTATTTTGTTTAAAACAGCTCCCTGGGAACGTATGAGATATTTTTAACATTCCTTGGGATTTTACAAGCTGCCCCCACCCCCACTCTTTGGAGAGGAGGCGCCCATCACCACGGTGGCTTGTTTGGCTTCTCTGTAGAGGATGTTTACCCTCCCGTAGGGTTGTTTTCTGCTTGTGCAAATCCTTCAGCCGCTGGTGTAGGGCTCTGCACGGAGTCGATGGGAGCAAAGACTTGTGCTTTCCCCCCTGTGATGTGGGTTTTGGAGACAGGATAAAATAAAGGAAAAAGCAGCTCCTCCACTCCCTAGTTTTGTGGTTTGGAAATTACTTTACTTGCTTTGATTTTGTTTTCCTCACCTACAAAGTATGGGCGGATAATACTTCAGAGGTAGTGTGAGGATTATATGGGTGGGGGGGGGTGTGGTGTGTAAAGCACTCAGTGAGCTTAGTGCTTGGGCCATAGTGAGCACTTACTAAATGGTAGTTACTTTTTTCACCTGCTTTAATGCTAATTTTCCATATGTGGTGGGTGTATAATCCGGGAAATATAGGATTTTTTAATTCAAATATTAGACTTTTTTTTAGACTAGGTATTCCTCCTGATTTCTACACAGATAAACATGGTTATTGTATCCATATCATACCTCGCCGCTTGTAGCTCTTACTTTGGTTTCCTTTTCAACTTGACTGTCCATTCTAACTTTATGGAATAGCTGGAATCTGTTTAGTCCCCTAACTAAAGGAAGCTTTTTATAATAAGACTTCCCAGCCACAAGCTTGTGAGAAGGTGGAAACTGTGGTTTTAGTTGTAAACTTAAAATCTCCTATGTGTGTCCTTTCTCCTTGAAAGCTTTTCATTTGTTGTGAACAAAACGTGAAAGTGGCAAGGAATTAGCTTATCCTCTTAGATGCCTCTAACTCGAGTCTCATAGTGAACCTGTCAGTATCCTTCCCCATGGCCAGGCAGTGTGGGAGGGACTACTCAAGGGAGGTGTGAACAAATTGGGGCCATCACTGCAATTATCTTCCACAGTGAATGTGTATATCTCTTAATTCTTTTATAAAATGCCTTTGGCCAATTGACTGGTGATAATACTGAAATGAAAGGACTAGAGGAGAATGTGCTAGAATTTCATTGCTTTCTCTTCCTCTCTCATTGGTCAAGGTAGGGTTATGGGTAGGAAGCAAAAGAAGAAAAAACAAGAACAGGAGGCTGTTTGTGCTTTCATTACCACCTCCCCCCAACCCCCGGCCCTCCATTTTACTTAAATCCTAGAAGCTGTTTTAGGATAAGTTCTTGAAATCCTATTTGGTTAAAACTCTTGTCAATTCAAATTACAGTCTCTACTCCATTTCCCCCAAGGAAAAAGATAAATTCATGATGCTTTAGTAACTGAAACCACTGCTTCAGCTCTCATTTTGTTTAGCTGTGTCATAAAATTTATAGTGTGAACTGAATATTGTATTGTTCCACCCCTCCTAGAAAGGCTGTCCCACCGTCCTGGTGCCATGTTGGACAACTTCAGATTTTGATCTCCCAAGCTGCTCTCCTTCCTTACATTTGGCCAGTTGTTGAGCGAGGTCTCTTGTTGTTCTGCCTCATCTCTGCAATAGCTCATGACTCCTACCCCTTCCTGTATCTGACTTCATTCTGCCAAACTAGTCTTGATTTAAGCATGTCTCAGCTCCTGGATCTACAGTGTAAATTTTCACTTACTCTTTCAAGGCCCTCCTCTTCTGTCCTTCCTTCTGTTCCGTTCTCCCTTTCCTTGCCTGCACGGCCCCACTCCACTCGCCACTCATGCTGTTCTCTGAACTGTGCCCAGCCTTAGGGCCTTTGTTCCTGATGCTTGTCTCCCCTCCCCCCCTTTTTTTTATTTATTAAACCCACTCATAGTGAAAGTTCTCCCTTGTCCGAGTTTCTGCAGTACTCATGTACTTGATTGTATGTTTTATTTCACTCTCCCTAAGGTATTGGCTATAGAATTAGTTGTTTCATGTTTATTTACTGATCCAAAAAGTGATTATGCGTCTTTGAGGGCTGGGCACCATGCTGAGTGCTGGGATGGGGAGGTGAGCAAAACTATACTAGGTGCCCGAGGCTAGTGAGATAGGTGGATATTAGTCAGATGATCATACGATCATGTAAAAGTGAAACTGTAACAATTGTTTTAAAAAAGGAGCAGAATGTGATGCTATGGAGTGGGTAACAGGCATTTTACTTAGATGCAGAAAGACTGACTCACCTGAGGAAGGTAAGCTTGAGTTGGGGTCCTCCTGCCTGAAGACTCAGTGGCCGCACTGGGGAGAGCTTGGTCTGTACCCCAAGAACAATGGGGAGCAGTTACGTGCACATGGATTAGAAGGGCTGGAGGTGGTGGGGAAGACTACTACCTAGTCCACTGAGAGGGAATAGTGATTCAATCTAGTGTGGTGGTCATGGACATGGACAGAGGTGGATGAGTCTGAGAAAGATTTAGCCGATAAAATCAGTATGATTTGATGACAGCTTGGATGTGGGGAGCCGTAGGAGGAAGAAGGTGTCCTGGAAGACTCTTGGGTTTCTGGTTTGCCTAAATGGCTATCTGGGTGACTGATATTCATGGGGCCACTCCTAGCTAGCCTACAGGGTGCCTGCGCAAACTAATAAGAGATGCCCTTTCTCTAGGACATGTGGCTTGGCTAGTGGAGTATTGGCTAGAATTTTACATCCACTTGCTTCCCCAAGTCCCTTCTCTGGTCAAAGGACTGTACAATATCACACCTGACTGTAGCAACCCCTGGCCAGTTAACAAGAGACAGGCTCACGAGCTTTTTTCTCCCCTCCAAACTACTTTTTCTTTTTTTGATCAAATAGCAGAGACTTAAGTGTGTAAAAGCAAGTGGGAAGGACCCAATTGAGAGATGGGCTATGTGGGTCTGTATGGGAGAGCAAAGGATAATTGATGGAATAAGATTCTTGAGAGGGGGAGAAGGGAAGAGTCCAAAGGTAGAGGGACAGGCCTTAACTGGGAAGAGCATAGCTGCTCTGTGGTGGCAGGAAGGCAGGAGCAGTGGGTGGGTATAGATGTTAGGGGGCATATTTAGCCTTTGGAGGGCTTCTATTTTCCCTGTGAAGTAGGAAATGAGACTGCTTATTTATGCCTTGCCCCTCCACCCAGAGTGTAAATTCGTTGAGGAAAAGAGGTATTTGTGTATAAACATGCTTATTTGTTTCTTTTGTAGCACGCAGGTTGGTAGTTAAAATTGAGTTTCACTGAAAAATTGGACTTCATGAAAATTTAGACTTGTTACTTAGGGTTAAATATGAAATTATATGTGAAAGATAACTCATTATTTTATCAATTTTGCAAAAATATTAAATCTGTAAAGATATGCCGTACTACATTATTCTTAACTACTTCTGAATGTTGTCAACTTAGTTTCTAATAAGGTGTCCGTGAATAAACCTCATAGAGTAAAAATGGCAGGATCTTGCTAATGGTTTGATGCCTGGACTGTAGAGAAATTCACACCACCCACTCTCTGAGATTTAGATATAAAGTACAAAGATAATGGGGACACATGTAGAAGAGACAAGTTACATGGGATAATCGTTCTTTGCTGGAACCCCTACGCACTGATCAACATCATATAGTAAAGTGAATCACATTTGTACCATGTTGTATTGCTTACCAGGCACTTTAACACTCATTGGCACTGTAATCCATGTGTCATTTTATAGAAGAAATTTAGGATTTCTCCAAAGCCACATGCATAGTCAATGGATGAGATATACTTGATTCCAGTCTTTATGACTCCAAAACAGAATCAAATGCCTTTCCACCATGGGCATCCTGAAAGGATGAATTACCCTTTTTCTTTGTAGACTCTAGCTGTGCAGTTCCAAATATCATAGAGTATCTAATACACACACACACACCTTTTTATACTGTGGTGATTATGCTCATTTGGTCTCATTGCTGTTGGGTGATGGAGCAAGTTTTCTGATTATTTTCTAATTATGCCTGTGCAGAATTATTTAAAATGGTTAAAATTTGAATTCAAATTAGGTTGCTGAGCTATTATGAATTGTTTAAATTGGTAACATTCAGGAAGTAGTGGGAACAATTTAGTATGGCACATATGTATAGTTTTTAATATTTTTAAACATTTGGTAAAATAGTGAGTTTTATGATACCAGGGAGTATTTTTGTGCTTGACTAGAATTTCACATATAATTATATAGAAATAATTTAAACAGTATGCTAAAATAAATGCTGAGCAACATAGGTGATGGAAGAATAAAGAGTGATAGTAGATCACTTGTTATGTGACTGCATGTTCTGGAACTTCTTGTTAATAGAGGGTCTTACTTTAATTGTTGAATAGTCATAATAAAAAGTAAGAATTAGAGTTGTAACGTGAAAAGATAAATTAGAGAGGTAAAGATTTATCTTCAAATTATGAGGACAAAAGTATAGTAATTTAGCTATGATTTGATGATTTAAGAAGTTTTAAATGTATCAGTTAAAATATTTTGCCCTTTACAGAAAGTCAACATGCCGAAAGTTAATCTTCATATATGAAGAGGAGAGAAGTTCTTTTTTTTGAGGAGGATTAGCCCTGAGCTAACATCTGCTGCCAATCCTCCTCTTTTTGCTGAGGAAAACTGGCCCTGAACTAACATCCGTGGCCATCTTCCTCTACTTTATATGTGGGATGCCTGCCACAGCATGGCTTGCCAAGTGGTGCCATGTCCGCACCTGGGATCTGAACCGGCGAACCCCAGGCCGCTGAAGTGGAATGTGCAAACTTAACTGCTGCCCCACTGGGCCGGCCCGGAGAGAAGTTCTTTTAATATTGTTTACTAATCTACAAAGATCTTTAAAAGTACATATTAATATATTAGGATTCTGTATAGGAGCTCTGAGTCTATGATATAGAATCTGGTAAATGTTGATAAAAAACACCTTTGATGCTGTCTAGTATCATCTTGGAACTTGTTTATTCCTGCATCCACACAGGCTGAAATATGCAAATATTGACAAAACTAGATTTATCGATAGTGATTTCAATTACAATATTGTGAGTCTGTGCCTCCAGGAGTCTCCCTTGACTGGCAGCTCTCTCTATGGAAAGAAATTTGACTGCTTTCCCCCTGAGTGACTCTTCTCTAGTCCTGCTAAATTTGAAGATTGTGATTTACTGTCTTAGTGTTATGTCAAACACTTGTTCCCCCTGACGTGGTGCAACTTAGATACATCTTTCACCATAATGGCTGTCTCATAGACTGATTAATGTATTAGATTAATGAAAAAAGTTTCCAAGTTACCCTTCTATAAGAGTTCGCTTTGGGGGATTTTAATAGGAATCGTGAAGAGTTGATTATCGGAATTGGGTATCTATTGATAGATAACTCACCCAGTACTTATTGACAGCCTGCTGTGGCAAGGCCAGGTGTATACCAATTCATATTTGAATTAGACACTAAGGGTATAGTCCGTCAAAGCATTAAGACCTTAAATGTTTATAATGTTTAACCAGTTAAAGTGTTGGGGAGAGGTCCTGGAGGAATTAGCTTTTGTGCAGCATTTAAAGAATGGATGGTAACTGGGGAGAGTGGTGGTGGAAAGGGGAGGAAGAAAAACGTGAGGAAAGCTGCAAAGCATTGTATTTAGGACACAGGAAGAGTTTGGTCTGGAGGAAGTAGAGGAGATGTGAAGATTAGCTTAAGGAGGGCTTTTTGAGTGAGCCTGGCTTTATTTCATAGAGGGATCCCTCCAAGTTCTTCACACTAGGGTGGAGGACGTCAGACCTGTGCTTTGGGTGTTAGGTGTTCAGAATCACGTCTGGCTGAACCCCCAGTGTGCTCTGAGTCATCCAGGAATACCGTCTCCCTTTCGCTTTCTTCCACTTTGACTTTGTCCTTGCAATCCTCCTTGTGCAGAACATTGGCAAAGTTTGTGGATTTGTAGATTCTATCTCCCTGACATGGCCTCTCAGACCCTGCCCATATTTCAGTGTCTCCTGGCCTTCTGTGTCGGACTATTGGAAAGACTTCTTACATGAATTCTTTGCCTGTGCATGCTCTGGAAGGCTCTCCAATGCCCACATCTCCTCACTTCACTCTTCTGTATACGCTTCTTTGTGTTTCCCCCTTGAAAACCAAATTGACTGCCTCCGCCTGGCACTCAGATCTTCGATTCTTAATGCCAACCTAACTTTCTAACCATAGTATCTACTCTTCTTTAAATGTATCCTGTAATCAGGCTTAACTGGATTACTCATGGTCCCTAAACACCCAGTAGTTTCCCTCTTCAGTGCCTCTGCTCTTGCTTGCCCTATTTCGAGTACCTTTTTGTCCATTCAAACCCTTTTTGCCTCTCAAAATCCTGCTCATCTTCAGATTCAAAGTTTCAAATGTTACCTCTTCTGTAAAGCCATTTCTAGTTCTTTTCAACTGAATGCAACTTCCTTACTTTATATTGTCTTCTCTTTCTAGTTATTTGGGGCGCATGTCCCCCTTGTAGGCTATTCAGTCAGCAAACACACAAGTGAGGTGCAAAGGTAAATATGGCAACATTTTGCCCCCGTGTCACCAGGGTGTCCTTGTGGAGTCTTTGCTGGCACTTTCTTCTCCTGGCAGGACTCCTAGGCATTGCTCCATCCTTGGTGCTCTGTCTCTGCCAGCAGCAGAATTCTGCTGCTTTTGCAGAATTTCTAAGATTATATTGCCCTTAAGTATCTACATTCTTAATTTCTTCTTTTGCATCATAAGCCCTTGAAGGCGTTCTAGGGCTATTTTAATATTTCTTGTTGGTATTTTCCGGATTATGCCTATTAAGGGTTAGGGTCTGATTTCTGAAATGGGTAGTCATATAGTACATTCTCTAATAGATAACCAAGGAGCTTTTGTATAGCTTGTAATATTTTAACTTGGTAAAATGGTGGATTCCTTTAAAGGAGGGAACCCTGTGTATGCTTGACTAGAATTTAGCGTAAAGTTAGAGGAAGGTGGCCAAGGTCAGTATAGTGTGAAAATCACCAAAGCTTATTCCTTATTTTTGTATCCTCATAGCAGCCAGCAGGCAGCCTCTAGGAGTAGATTTACAGATTTTGGTGTAATGAAAAGTTAAATAAAAACTCTTAGGTGGCAGGTGTTATCTTATAATTCAGTTATTCTGGTGCTAAGTCACATTGTGTCACTGTTATTTTCTCTTGTTTGTGCTTTTGATTAGATTGAGTGCATCAAGATATTCTTCCTTCCTTTTTATTCCTAGGGCCTAGAACAGTGTCTCTCGCATCCTATACACATTTGAGTTTTTAAATAGAAATTGAAACTGTATTTAAGGGTGAAAGGAACCTGATTACAATTCTTGTGTCTAATAGCAAGGATAATAGAAATTGACACTTAAAGAAGTAATTTTTTTATAGAGGAGTTTAAAAGGTGTCTCATAGTAATCATTTGTATAAATTCAAGTATTTTAAATTTGTTATTAGTAGTAAGGTATTTAAGACTGGAAATTCATAAATAAAGGTTGGTAGAAATTGTTTTGGAGATTCTTTTAAATCTCAGGTTTTAATTCCCTTAGTAACGTTGCTTATGGTAGTTCTTGAAGTGATTACAGAAATTCACTCTTTAGTTTTTGTGAGAGAATTCTCCAAATAGCAAAACAAGGTTCTTCTTTACATCTTGTGTAGATGAAAGGTTCTCTTATGTTCATAAAATGGAGGGAGAGGTGAGATCCTTGAAAGAAATTTTAGATATCAGAATACATGTTCTTTATTCGTTATAACCGCATAGATGTTTTAATTGTTAAAATTTATCTTTGTCTTACTGATGATGTTAGTTCCAGCAGCAAGATTCTTTTCAGTAACACAAAACAGCACTCATCCTTGAAGCGCTAACCTGGTGGAGGGCTGGTGCCATGCCTGCCACGTGGACAGCCAAGTAATGAGTTAACTGCACTCCAGATGCACCGCGTAGCTCCTTCGCTGCCTTGTGGAAAATGACATCTTGTCTTTCTTCACTGTACCAACTGTACTAAAGTTGGTAAATTACCATTCTAACATACAGTTGATTTTGTCAAGTTTAAAATCAAGTTCTAATGAAGACTAAGAAACTCAGTGTCTTCTTTTGTTGAGAACATAGATTTGTTTTTATCTGTTCTCCACTCTTCTTGACATTGTTTTAAGAATCATATAATGCCATACCTAAATCCTTAATCTTGAGGTATTTTAAATGGGAATATTTGTGTCATGGATGATTAGCCCAAAACTTTCAGGATTTAAAAGTGGTGCATTTTTCTAAGACTAGAATGAAATATGTCCCTCAAAGAACGGTGTGGTTGCAAGAGGTCGACACTAAAACTTCACTCAGAAATGGCTCCTTCTGAGATGTTAGTAGATGTCTCTCATGTCCACCTCCTAGATTCCTGCTTAAAAAAGGTTGGAAAAGTATGTGATGTGTGCAGACACATCTGTGTGTGCTCATGTAGACGGGAAAGGATACATAAGAAACTATTCGGTTGATAATCTTTGGAGAATGAGACTAGGGTTGATGATGGAAGAGAGAAATAAAAACTCATTTTTCAGTTTTTACTCTTCTCTACATAGCATAGGTTATTTTTACACTAAATAAAACCAGTTCACCTCTGGTGAAAATGATCAGTGATAGCGCAGTGTCTCTTCAGTTCCGCTCCATGTAGTCCCTCCAAATTCTTGTCAACAAAGGGGAACTGTGAAAAGGCTGCTACTGTTCAGCTTTATGGTAAGGTGTAAAAATTGAATGCTGTTTACGTTGCATTAAGGACTTACTCATAGACTTATGTACAGTCCCACATCACAATTTTAAAGGAAAAAAAGGTAGCTCCTGGGGAAAGCATCTCTGAGGCTTGCCGAATTCCATTTACGTGTGGCTGAGACGAGGAGGTTATAATGGAGTCCAAAGCAGTTTCAAGGCAAAGTGTGGCAGCCTCATCAGATACAGCTTTGTGGCCTAGTGACTTATAATGAGGGTGGCATGTAATTAGAAATTGTCCCTGTCTTTTCTGAGTGCTGATGAAAACCATGGCTCAGAGGTTAATTCAAATAATAATTAATATTGGTCTCTGTCAGCACAGGGTGGTAATGAAATCTTTCGTTATTTGATGACTTTGACTTTAAATGTTGGGCGAGGAGTGGAAATGGTTTTATTCCTCACATTAATTGTGGGGAAGCTCCAACAACTGAACACAGGATGGTAAAGTACGCTGTTGGGAAGGTGTTGAGCACAAAATTTCTTTTTAGCCTGTAATTGCCTACAATAGAAGCGCTAACATGACCCAGAGATATTGGCGTTATTTTATTTCCTAAAGTGATAATTATTGAGAGTGAGATATTAGGAAGGCACCAGAAACTGATCTGCCACCGTGGGCTGAGGATGCTTTCCTGGGCCTTCACATTTCCGACTGTATGGAGTGTACGTGGAATGCAGAATTAAATCACCTACTAAATCTTAACAGATTACATATGCACGTTAATCTAAAGACAAGAACATCAAGTGGCTGGTTGACTAGAGAACCTCAAATGTCCTTTTCAACCTTGAAAGTCAATGATTCCATAAGTCGGTGCACCACATTTACTGAACATTTTTCATATGTCCGGTTGGGAGTCACAAATGAAGTAGAAGATATATAGTTGATGTAAGAAGATTATTTGGAAATGGGTAAATATCTGTGAACACAAATCAATGGTAGCTTACAAAGCTGTAAATGCCAAGTAGAATTATTTGACTGAAATAATTTTGGTGGAAGGAAGATGTTTAGGCAGGACTGTTTTTAAAAAATAATTACAAGTGCTTCATTGAGCACCTTGTCTAAAATCTGAGTTTTCTTTTTTGAAACGTTTGTTGATGAATAACTCTAGCCTAATCTCTGAGGGTTCTGTTTGGCATCATTCTAAGCAGCAGCATCTTTTATACGGAAAAGTCACGGAACAAAGGAAGAGAACTTTATACAAAGTTTGGGGGCTCTGAGATGCTTCAGCTGCCCGGGTGGTAGAACCTTTCTGCTAACACTGTCTGTCACACAGAGGTGGACAGAATAGTGGAAGCAGCCATCGTGGACCCTTCACCGGCTTCATGAACTCACAGCCTGTCGTGTTTCATTCCCATGCTCGCCAGCCTCCGCCATGTTCTGTATTATTTAGAAACAAATTCCAGCATGTTATTTTATTTTGAAATATTTCAATATGTATCACTAAAAGGAAATGATTCTTTCCAAATTAAACAGCTATAGAAGTTTGTGTGAACATTTTAAGCCAGTTTTTTTTGTTTTAATTTAAAGGCAGTGCTCTATTTGAGGAGCGATTTGTAAGGATGTTTTCTTAGCTAGAATATAGTGGGTGATAGGCAATTGTTGTACGGTTAGTAGGTTTAATTTGGTTTCAGGAGCAATCACAATTCTGAAATGAAAACGACAGGGTCAAAGCCTTGTTTTGTTTATAAAGGCAGTGTTACAGAGGGTGTGGGAGGCCAGGGGCTCTGGGGGAGCTGCTGAGAGTTGAAGGGGAGCTATTCTGGGGCTGTCGCTGTGTGGGGTAAACCAGCAGAGGTTCTAGGAGGGGGAGTCCAAGAAGGGGCATCACACTATCATCAAAGTGACCTTTCCCAGAAAACCCTGATCTTACCTCTTCTTTGCTTGATGCCCTATGTCAGCTCCTCATTGCCTTCATACAGACCAGGAATTTTGACGTGATTTCTAAGGCGCTCTCACTCTTAGCCCCTCCAGGACCCTCGTCTTGTCCCTTGGCCTTTCTGGTTAGCTGCACTGCCCTCTTTTCTCATTCTGCTGTCTCTCTGCCTCAGGTGCTATACAGGGCACTTCTTCCGCTTAGAGCCCTGCCCCTTGCCTTCCCTCACCTGCTGGCTCCTGCCCCTCCTTCTCACCTGGTCATGGCTCAGGGAGAGCCGCCCTGGCTGCAGCCTGGTTAGGCCCCCTTCTCTCAGCCTCAGCTGTCATAGTCCTCATCCTGCTTGTAACTATGTTTTCCATGTCTGCCTGAGGGGAGACGGAAATCTCAGTGCCTAGAACGGGCTTCGCTTGTCAGAGATACGCTCAATAAATGAAGGAATGGAAGGACTTGTGGTAAGGGTGCAGGTTGCACAGTTTTGGGGAAAGGAAGGCAAATTCTTCTGGCAGCAACAAAAGAGTCAGAAATATTCTGTCTAAAACATTTGTTTTTTGTGTTTTTGGAATAGCTAAATGCATTTCTTACGTGATCAGTGAGAAATGTGACTGGAGGAAGACATTAGAGTTTTTTTACAGGTGTTAAGAAACAGCAGCAACATTGACGTGATTTGCCTCCGAAAAGAGATCAGGGTGAACAGCGGACAGCTTGCGGCTAAACTTTGGAGTGCTTTTCTGATTAATAGGGATGGACGAACCGTTACTGTTCTTCTAGTTGAGTGTTTCCGTTATAGAATCAACTAGACTCCAGCCGAGTGAGAGAACTCCTCAGCATACAGATGGCCCCACAATGACCAGCTTCTGTCTGGTAAAGGGAGCTTTCCAACCCCTGGCTGCAGATGAGTTCACATTCCAAGCTCTTGGGAGCAAGATAGCCTTTGTAACACCCTAGAAAAAGTCTTCTGCATTTTCTCTATATGGGAACCCTCTATCTTACGAAAATAAATGGAAAACAAAAAAACAGCCATATGATATAATGGAAAAAACCCTAAACCTGGGAGGGAACCTAGGCTCCCGTTTTGTTTCAAACACTACTGCATGTGGACAAAACACTTACCCCTTCAGGCGTCATTCCTGTGTTTGTAAAAGGCGGGAACACTGACCCTTCACGCGTCTCGCAGGACCACAGTGCAAAGTGAGGTGGCGTCGGATAAAGTGCTTTCCGACATCAGCATTGCTTTCAGAACCTTCTCACACTGCAGGCCTAGATGGAAACCTTGGGACCCGCTTTGGCGCCTCTCTTTCTCTCACATGCTGCATCAAATTTGTCCTCAGATCCTATTGGCTCTACCTTCAAAGTATGTCCAGAATGCAACAACTTCTCCCTCCACTTCTACCACCCTGTCCGGTGGCCTGCTGGTTTGCCTTGCTGGTCTTGCCGCGGTAGGTCCCTCGTTGGTCTCCCCACCTGCCCTTGCTCCCTTCAGCTTTCCAACGGAGCAAGGTGTTGAAGCTGAGTCAGATCATGCCCCTCCTCTCAAAGTGCCTCTGGAGACCCGCTCCCTCAGGGAAAGCCTCAGGCCTCCCAGAAGAGGCCCTTCCTGCACCCTCTGCCCCTGCCGCCCTCGGGGACACTCCTGTGGGTCCTTGGGATATGGGAGCAAGCTGTCCCCTGGTCTCTGCACTCACTATTCTCCGGGAACATTCCTCCCGGGCCTCCCTGCTCAGCTCCTTCCATGGCTTTGGAAGAGCCTTTCCCCTGGGAGCCTTCCCCGAACCACCCACTTTAAAATCGCATCCCTTCCTTCAAACTTCCTGTCCTCCTTTCGTGCTGTAGTTTTTCTCCTGTTTTATGTTCTAGTTACTTATATTTTACTTATTTACTCTCTTTGACTCTCTCCTCACTAGAATGCACTTCAACTCCAGGAAGGAGGGCGTTGTTGTCTGTGATGGTTACTGATGCATCCCCAGTGCCCAGAACAGTGTTTGACACGTGGCAGATGCTCAGTAAATATTTGTTGCATGAGAGTATATGGAAGTTAGTCATTGGGAAAACATCATCAGTTTGCTTCTTTCTGGTACATATCCTTTGGCAAGGTACAGCAGATGAAACTTTATGAAGGAAATTAAATACTGTTATACGATAGTGGCTTTCAGAAATTAGACATCTTTTCTCTTTGAGATGGTCAAAATAGCAACCTAATTAGCAAATTAGACTTTTCTCCCTCCTGTCTTGCTTTAGGTTAAGCCTTTTCTTGCCTGAGTGATGCACAGGTGATGGTGTGTCTTTCCTCCGGGCAGCATCTCGGGGTGCATGACGTCTCTGTCCCGTTGACTGGTGATGTTTAGTTTGATCATTTGGTGAAGGTGACACATTCTGCCTTGAAAAGGAAATTGTTAGAATTTCACTCATAACTTTATTGTCAAATTAGAATTCTGGTGATTTGCCTGCTTGAAAATCAAAGTGTATCATTCTGATATTTTCATTTAGCTACTTGTTGGACATAATGTAAATGGTTTGGTTAGTTATTAGACTTGGCAGTATCTTTGTGTAGAACTTTTTCAAGAGCTCAAAATTATTTCACGTTTGTTATTTCACTGTATATTTTTTGTTTCTCTAGAGAGAGAGTTACTATGGTCTTGATATACATGGGGTCTTGGCAATCGTGCAGGAAGTAGCCCCAACTTCTTCTCTTGGTCATGCTGTCATTCATGCGGTTATGTAGTTAAGTCTTAGCTATGTTGGCGATGGGTGGGTAGGATGAGTTGAAAAGTGTAAAGTAACTAGGTGTAAAAGTTGACTGATTTAGGTTTGATCTTATGTTCATGTATAGCATCTTGCATTCTGCACTGTCACTTGAGTAATGCATACCACTATTTGGATATGGGAAAGAATTTGTCACCCATGGGGTAGGGAACTTTAGAGATGACAGACTTCCTTTTTGATTCAAATAAGTCTGAATTATTATTTCAGATGAGTGGACTGGAAAATATGGACATCTTTCATTTTGAACTTCCACAGTTGTTAGGAAATTTAGGTAGGTAGATCGATTTTATACCTTTGAAATATTTGGAATGTGTGTGGGGTTTCAAAGATTCATAAACTTTTTTCCAAAATTCCCTTGAAAGACAAATATATATCAACATTGTCTGACACATTATTGTATTGATTAAGTATGCTAGCTATAGATTGTCTTGTTCATAAATTACTTGATCAACTCTCTGTACTAGGCACTCTGGGGGGCCCTGGGATAATGAGGGTGCACAGGGCACACAGCCCCGCCCTCAGGGAGCCCCCATCCCTGCAGAGCCTAATCACAGCATGCAGGGTGTGAGTGCAGCTCAGGTGAGCGCTGTGAAGGAAAGCAGAGAATACATTCCAAGAGCATACAACAGGCATCCTCCTCCCATGGTTGCTCCTGCTTACCTTTAAGGAAATCGAGGCTTTGTGAAATTTCATCACCCGGCCAGCGTTACCAGCTAGCAGAACTTGGATGGAAGCTAGATAGTTTGACATAGGAAAAAAAAATTGTGATAAATTATTTTTCTGACATCTGGCTGATTTTAAGTATGCTTATTCCAAAACATTCATACTGTAAAACATGTATAAAGTGGGAAGTGAAAGCTCTCATCCCCAACAAACTCTGGAACATTAATTATTCCTCTAAGCTTTTTAGCGGGAGAAATGTTTTCAGAGGGCGAACATATACGTATGTAACTCCCCTTTTTCAGAATACTGTGGCTGATCTTTTCATATCAATACATAGAGCTCTATGTTACATTATCTTTTCAAATAGCTCAAACAATGACATCTTGTTTCCTATAACGTCACTAACCTGTCCTCCTTTAACAGACATTTAGGTCATTTCCAGTGTTTCACTATTGAAGACGGTGCTGCCGTAAAGGTTAGCCCTTTAAATACATCTCCTTGGGCCTTTAGGATACATTTCTAGAAAGGGGTACTATGAGTCACAAGCTGTGTTTGTTTTCTGTATGGTGCATGTTCCTGGAGTGTCCTGAAAGGCCATATCAGTTCACAGTTCTTTCAGTGGGGTGGGAGTTGCCCCTTTTTTCTGGACTTGCCAGCTTGAGACATTATTGTCCTTCGCCAATTTGGTAGGTGCCCTAATTTCGTTCTCAGTGAAATCGAATATCTTTCCAAGTATGCGTTGGTCTCCTGTGTTTCCTTAACTCCTGTCCTCTACAGCATTGTGCTGTCTGGCCTCCAGCGCCTGGAATTGCTTGCTCTCTGTGATGGAGGGTTGACATGAGCTTGTGCTCCTCTTCTCTCCCTTCTAGTAGAGAGTAGAGGTTAAGACGGTGGCTCTGAAAGCAGTCTCGGAGATTATTCCCATTGCTGCCGCTTGCCAGCAGTGGCTCCTTGGCAGGCCACTTAACCTTTAAATTCTTCGTTTCCATTCCTGTAATGGGGGTAACAAGGGTTAAACGAGAGAGTGCATTTGAAGCCTTAGCACAGGGCCTGGCACAGGAGGAAATGCTCAGTGTTTGCCACTCTCAGCATCAGACACCAGTGTGGGAAGTGACTTTCCCTCCTTCCTCTTCCTGTGGGAATCTCCTCAGTCCTGCTCAGCTTCTTTGGATCGCTGTCCGTGCTGGAATTCCCTTGACAGAGGGGGAATTCCCTTTCTCTTTGACCCTCCATGTCATGGGTTCTGCAGGTAAGGTCCTGGACCAGCAGCAGCAGCCTTGACGTGGGGCCTGAGCATTTTCCTTCTGAAGTTGGTTAGGGACAGTGTTCCACCAAATTCCTATGTTGAAGCCCTCATCCCACTGTGACTGTATTTGGAGATAGGGCCTTTATGAAGATAATTAAGGTTAAATGAGGTCATATGGGTGGGGCCTTAATCCCATAAGATTGATGGCTTTATAAGAAGAGGAAGAGAAAGGTTTTTTTCCTCCCCCCTTGTGTGCACAGTAAGGTCCTGTGAGCACACAATGAGATGGTGGCCAGTACAAGCCAAGAGAAGAGGCCTCAGAATGAAACCTACTTTGCTACTTCCTTGATCTTGGACTTCTAACCTCCAGAACTGTGAGAAAGAAATTTCTGTTGTTTGAGCCACGCAGTCTGTGGTGTTTTGTTATGACAGCTTTAGCAGACCAATTAGTTGTCTTGGTGGATGGGTGCCTGCCTGGGGTATCATTATTTCTAGGCCAATGGTTCATACATCAAAATGACGTGGAGGGCTTGGTAAAACACAGATTGCTGGGGCTCACCCCAAGAATTTCGAATTTAGTAGGTCTGGGTTGGCCTGGGGAGTCACGTTTCTAATAAGTTGCCCCGTGGTGCTGATGCTGTAGCAGCACACCAGGAGAAACTGCTGTCTAAGTAGTGTGTGGAAGAGGTTTCAAACAGGATCCCAGAAGACTTGGGTTAGGGGTATCGGTTCTCCCACCCAGCAGTGGAAATCTTTGAAACACTTAGAGACTGTTTTGCCATCTGTACAATGGGAATAATATTTATACTGCTTGTCTCATCGGGTTATTCAAGTTCAGATACAGAAATAAAAGCTGTTGAGTTTTCCTCTGATCTTCATACAAAGTGGTGAGAGTGGGGATGGGGTGGGGGATGTGGCATTCTCCTAAAAAGAGAAGAACAAATGGGTGGATAGCAAAGTATTTTAATAGTAAACTACAAAGCAAAGCAAAAGTAAGCTATTCCCTTACTTTCTCCACTGAACACTGCCTGGCCATTTGATTTGCTGGCTGCTGGAACCTTTTCTTTACCCACTTCTCTTCTGTTTGTTCCCCACCCCAACTTCTTTTGGAAGCCAGATGTTTTAGCCAAGTAGCCTTTATCATAGAGTCGGTGGCTCCTTAGAATGGCTCTCCCCGTCAAGGGTGTCTGTGGCTTTTTTGGTGGTTGCGGCAGTGGAAAGGACTGAGTTTCTTCTTCTTCATGGGTAACTTGTGGCCCTGTTTTCGTGTCCAGGGTAATGTGTTTTTTGGTTTTATTTTTTTAGTTTTATTTTTTGTTTTGCCGTGTTTAAAATGTTTTATGATGTAAAAGTTTTAAGCATATATATAATTATAGATATATTACATTTTCAGCAATGTTGTCAACAAATAATCAGGATGCTAATCATTTAGAGCTATGGTTCTCAAATTTTGTGATCCCAGGGCCACTTTATACTCTTATTGAGAACCCCAAAGAACTTTTGTTTATGTGGGTTATATCTATTGCTATTTACTGTATTAGAAATTAAAACTGTTTAAAAATTTATTTAAAAATAACATTAAGTCCATTAATGTTAATATAAATAATATAACTTTTATGAAAAATAAATATTTTCCAAAACAAAAGTTTAGTGAGAATGAAGGGTATTACTTTTACATTTTTGTAAATCTTTTTAATGCCGGGCTCAAGGGAAGACAGATTCTGATAGCTACTCTGCCTTCCATCTGTTGTAATATGTTGTTTTGGTTGAAGAATGTGAAGAAAATCTGGCATGCAAATTTATAATTGAAAAGGGAAGAATATTTGAATAGCCTTTTCAGATAATTTGATACTGCAGGGAAACTGTAAGGACTAGTTTCTTAAAGGTTAGTTGCAATGTGGAATCTGAAATCATAGCAGTGAAATTTTTGTACTTGGTTTCATTAAAATTCATTGCATATCTTGCACTTTGAATGGATCTTTTCTCCATGCATTGTTTTGTAACATCATGCATTGATAATTTGAAAAATATTAGTTCAGTGAGTTACATAAATCTTTCAAATGTTGACACATTTCATTATACAATATTTTAAAAAATCACAGTTGTGAATATTACCTCTTATCTAATCAGAAAAATCTTTTAAGTATTGTCACGTTCATGATGGATTCAGATTTTCCAAAATTGTGATTTTTGCTTGAAAGCTCAAATTTCATTATTGGCAACAAAACTGTCAATTGTTTTCCTTGAAGTGACAGACTTATTTTGTTCATTTTTGAGAAAATGCCTGCCAAATGCTCAAGTCTGAATAACCATAGCTTGTTGGTCGTTTTTTTTCCCCCAAGTAAATATGGTGTTCTTTGAAAAAAGTTTGCAATTCAGTTGCACAGCCTGTTGCTCCATTTACCTTGAATCAAATGGTTTCTGACATTAACCACCATCTAAAAGGATGCAGGCATAGAGGAATGATGGCAGAAAGGGCATCTTTGTGTATAGAAGGGCTACTCAGAGACATTTTGGGGAAGCAAGTACTCTGCTGGTTAAAAGAAAAAAAATTTCATAACATAGTTGACTTAATACACCAGAAATTATGCAAATGAATGTTGTTTCCTTCAGCATAGTGACCTTGGAGACAGAACACCACATTCAGTGATAACACCAACGGTTAGAATGTTTTCAGAATGCCACCTTATTTGGAACTGCTTCAAGTTGTGACTTTTGCTTACTCCATAGATTGTTTTTGGATGGTACTGTTTTAAAATTGTATTGCTTCAAATGTCTGTTAACATTTTCCCAGTGATAAATAAATACAGTTGTCTAGTCTGAGAGGATGCTGTTGCCTAAGTGAGAACAAGTAAGATACATTCTTTAGCAGTTTCGGGTATTTATTACAGTAGGACCCGGTACTAGTCTTGAAGTCTGAGACGTGTGGCTGAGTCTTTGCTGGAGACGTGTGGCCGAGTCTTTGCGCTCTCTCTGACTAGCTGGATAACCTTGAACAAAGCATTTACCTTCTCACTGTTTGTCTGTAAGGTCAAGTACTTGGATTAGGTCTTGAGTCTTTTAGTGCTCATGTTCTGTAATTCCCAGATTGTGGAGGCATGAAAGCAAGATTCCCCTCATTGTCCTGGAAGGTGGCTGCTGAGGGACTTGCTCTGCACTCTTCCCATCCCTTCCTGCTAGCTGTGTCTCTGCCCTAGCAAGGTAGCAGGCTTCCTATGGTTGTGAATTTTAAAAGGAGTTTTGATTGTTAGTAGGGCAGAAGAGTCAGACCTTGGTATAACACCCTTTGGGTTTTGTACTGTCAGCTCCTGTAGTGATATGCAGTATATTTGGAAAGGAAAACTAGATGACTGGGTTGAGGTCAGTGCAGAATAGGGGGGGAGAAGAACTGACGTTACCGTCTGTCTTCTGTGTGCAAGGCATTCTGTAATGGCCCCTGGTAACAGTTAGATGAAATCACTACTAAGCAGTCCTTTGAGGGAGGTGATGGGTTACTTATTTTCGTAGGTGAGGAAACTGAAGTTCAGAGAGTTGCTTTAATTTGCCTGAGGTGGAATGTTTGAGCCAGGTCTAGCCGGCTTCGTCACTGTTTTCCCACATTTCTAGATGCTGTTCTCTTCTACCCTCGTCCCCATCATGATGTTTCTTTCTTCATTTTTTCTCTATGACCATTGTAAGCTTTTCTAAAGTGTTGAAGAGATGTCACAATTAGACATTAATCTTTGATGAGAGGTGGTGACTTTATAAATAAACTTTTAACTTTTATAAACTTAATTTTTGATATTGGTCAATAAAAGATAAAGAGGAGAAAATGCTGATGTGAAATCGTAAGCTTGTGTTGAAATAGGGTCTGCACAGGCTTTGTGTAAAATTGAGGGCAAATAAGCTTTGGGGTGAGTTCAGAACAAATGTGCAAATACAATAATCACGTATGTCCAATTTGCCTTTCCAGAACTGGAAACTCAAATTTTTATGGATTATTTATTGAAAAGAACTCTTATTTTTTATTCCTTCAGCAAGCGTGTTCATGCATCTGCTTTATCTTAGCCACAGCGAGAAGTACTGGTGATAAAAAGTGGAGGTGTGAGCAGACCTCGAGGTGCACAGAGCCCAGGGGCAGCGGGCACAGGGTCTTGTTGGCGGTGGCAGAGGTCTCCCAGCTCCTCGCCGTCTCCAGGGAGGCCCTCTCCCGTGGGCTTGCGTGCGGAATCCTGCAAACCACAGATGCGGGCTCTGCATTCCACATAGGGGGTGATGTGCTGATGGTGGGTTGTTAGGGAGGGAGATGTTTTAAAGAAATGTTCTGTGATCTCTTCTGAAAGTTTTTAAAATTGTGGAAGCCTAGATCAAGGACGGTTTGAAGATGAAGTGTTTTGTGGTTTCTGATGAGAGAGCTCTTCCATCTGCACAGTCAGGAAATCTGAGGAAAGAAGAGTCCTAAGCTAGACCTTCAAGACGAATCATAGTGGAGGATAAAAAATTTATATATATATATTTTTATGTTACTAAGCATATTTTTAGTAGGAATTAGAAGTAGTTAAGTCATCCTCACAGCATCCCTGAAGATGACAGTTGACATTAACCTATCGTGTTATTGGAAAAGGAAATAAAAGAGATTACTTCCCACTCCAGTTTGTTTGGCAAATAAATGGGAAATGGAAAGAGTATGTTTAGCGTCCAGTTCTTACTTCGGAGCTTTATAGGATGCCTTGTAGCTATGTTCTGAACTCTTCAATTGTGAATTTAATGGAACGATTCTAGTTGTGTGGCCAGGAGCTTGTATTGTTGGTGATTAAGGAGAGATTGTTCGCTGCCAGTCCTGTTTAGGAGCAAAGGTAGCAGGAGGTTTTGCTCTTTTGAGAAAGTTGCATCAGGTGACTGCTTGGTCTTGGACCACCGCTCCCGACATTGAGGAAAGGGCCTGGGAGGCGTCTGAGGCCTGTTTCATAGAGGTGGTGCCTGCAGGTGTCCCACTGCCCTGACTTCTTTCTCGGTGGGCTGAAGCAGAGGGATTTCCTGTGATGCCCCTTCGTAGCGTTACAAATGAACACGTTCTGAGGAATGATGGTTTCATCCTCTGTGTAAACCAGGTGCTCATTTACCTTTCTGAAGAACAGTTACTTTACACTTACTAGCGGTTCCTTGGTAATTTTACACTTAAAACTGAAGCTTCACTGAATTATTTATGTGCTATATGTGTTCAGTTTGTGTAATCACTTTTTATCAATTATCTCTGCTACTTGAAATCGTGGTTATTTTTCTGTCATTAGAAGTGTGGATTCCAGAAGAGGACAGGTATACTTTGCATATTTCTAAGTGCAGAGCTACTTAGGTTAGTGTCCTAGAGTGGAGGGATATTCGCCATTTTGTGCAGCCTTCTCTCCACCTCCTCACTCTACAGATGAGAAACCAAGACCCAGAGAGGCTGAGTAACTGCATCAAGGCCTCACAATCTGGTCGACATATTTGGCATATTTAAATTTCTCAGGTTAAAGGAAAAAAGTGTTTAGTCATCTGCGTTGTGTACTAATTATGTGCCAGGTGCTGTGTTTAGTGCTTTATCTATACAATCTAATTTAGTCCTCATGAATTAGAAGTGGATGGTATTATCTGTATTTTACAAATGAGAAAAGGACATTCTAGAACGGGATGCCATTTCAGAGTTGGTCTCGGACCTTAGTGGGTTCATAGTGCCCTCTGTTTATGCCGTTTTGTTCTGTTGATTCTTGGGGTCTTTTGTGGTTTTATACAAATTTTAGGGTAGTTCTATTTCTGTGAAAAATGCTGTTTTTCTTATCTTGGAAAGATAGAGGACGCTTTTATCTTCTTTCTCTATAGCGTTTGAACTTGTTGATCACTTCCTTCTTAAAGCTCTTTCTTAGTATTTGCTTCTGTCTTGCTGGCTGACTCTTCCGCCTGCCCTCTGTGCTGGTATTCTTCAGGATTCTGTCCTTGTTCTTTTCTCTTGTCACTCTAATTGTATTCTCTGGGTGATCGCATCTACTCCAAGACTTTGCCTTCCTTCTGTTTATCAATGAGTTGAATAGCCATATCTTTAGCTCAGCTTTCTCTCTTGAGCTCTTCATTTATATTGTACTGCTTAGTGGATATGTCTATGTGGATTTTCTCTACAACTCTCCTCCACCCCTCATAAACTCTACTGCTCTTCTCCATGTTTCAGTGAATGGTGTTACCATCTGCTCAGTTACCCAAGCCAGAGTCTTATCATCCTAGACTCTTCTTTATCCTCCAATATCCAATCAGAAACCAAGTCAGATAGTTGGGTAGTTCTGTTTCTTGAGGGCCATATCTCTGCCTTCTTCTTTGCTGTACCACTGTCTCTTACTCGAATTCTTGTAAGAGTCTTCAAACTGGTCTTCTTGGCCCTAGTCTTGTACCATTCCCACCCCTCCCAATCTGTGATCAGTATTTTAGAAGGGGAAATTCTTTCTAAAATGTACATCTTTCTAAATAGCATAGCTTAGACTCTTTACGGTTACTTCTCCATGAGTTCAGAGTGAATGATAAGGCCTTTCATGAGCTGACCTCCACTTAAACCATATTGAAGTATTTGCAGACATCTGAGTATGTTCTGCTTCCCAGAGCCTCAGGACTGGATTTTTCAGTCCTCTCTGCTTCCCTCTTGCCTAGATCCTCTACCTGCCAGTCTCCTGTTTGCCCTTTAGGTCTCAGCTTAGACAGAGTCCTCTAGAACAGCATGGCCTGTGAATTTTCTGTCATGATGAAAATTTAACTGAGCTCTGTATTTGCTGCATTGGGTTCAGTAGCCACTAGACACATAAGGCTGTTGAGCACTTGAATGTGGCTAGTGTGACAGAGGAACTGGATTTTAACATTTATATAATATTAACTGATTTAAATAGCCACATGGGGCTAATGGCTCTGGTACTGGACGCATGGGGACTGTTGGGAGGGGTGCCTGTGTGCTTCTTGGCATTCTGTTATCTCCGCCAAAGCACTTTCCCCACGAACAACAAAACAGCTGATAGTATTGGAGGGGCCAGAAAAAACTCACAAAAAGCAAACTGAAGAACTCAAAGCGTATTTATATGAGGACCTAACAATATTATAATGCAGAAAAATAATCTTACTGAAAAATGATTTTGATTTATCAAGAACTGTTATTTTCAGCATATTCATGGTTACTTGTTTTATACTGAATTTACATCTGAAATGCTTAAATTTAAGCTGTGAACCAAAGGAGCCAGGTGAAATTAACAATCAAAATTTATTTCAAACATTTAATTGTGGATGCCAGATAACATTATACTTGATATTGATACTTGATATTGGATTGTTAGCAAATATTAATGGAACCTAAAATAGGCGAGAAAGCAGTGTTTAGAGAACTTTGGACTTTTTGGAGAAAGGGTGTTCAAGTATAAGTAATAAATAGCATTAATGCATTTCTTTCTGTGCAGCAGAGTATAGATAAAACGTAAAGTGGGGAGAAGACCTTGCTGGGTTCTTTGGACCCTGTTGTGATGGGAAGTGCCCCAGGCCACATTGCTCTGGGAGGTTCTCTCTGAAGGCTGGAGTGACTCATTACACAAACAAGGAGTTATAAAGCTAGACAATTGTCCCCAGTATGCTGTTCTCCTTGTTAATGGCACAGGATCAGTGGAACGATGGAAAGTGCTTTAATTCTCCATCGCAACCCAAGCCCCTCTCCTCTCTCCTGTGAATAAGTCTTGGGGAGGCAGTGCAGTTTACTGACTCTCCCATGTCTATGTGGCTGGAAGAGGGGCATTAGTAAGAATACTGAGATATTATGTAATGGCTAATTCCTTAAATATTTTTGAGGCACTGGGTCTGGCGTTGTGGATACAAAGTGATAGACTTAAATTGCAGGGTCTTCCTTGGTGCCCTCAGCTCTCTGGGCACATGGGGCGTATTTTTGGAGTTGTACTAGGGGAACATTTAAATGGTCCATGAGGAGAGAAATGCTGAAATACAGTCTAAATTCGTAAGTTAACCTTTCAACAGGATTTCATTTATTCAAAGAAAAATTGGAAAAATGGAAAGAATTCTTTCAAAAGTAAAGTAACAGAAAATTTAAATTCATCCTACAAAAAAGTTATAAATGATTCTGAGCTACTAATGACCTAGTTTATACACCACTAGTAAAAATTATTCGGATACTGATTTGGATACTGATCTAAACAATTTCAAGTACCATATGGCATTTGAAAACTTTTACCTTTCCCACTGTGAGAAGAAAACGTTATTCTTGCCGTTGTAGGATGGCAGAGTCAGTGCCCAGGAGCCTCGGCAGCCGAATGTGCAGAGCTCTTGACAAGTGACCAAACCCGAGCAGAGGGCTTGTAGGTATATTTTTGAGTAGAAACTTGAGATACGTGGTCTGTCAGAACATTTTTTGCTCTTTCTAGGTGTAAGATCCAGTCTGGAAGATGTAGTGTAGGCAGTAAAGTTTTCTATTTAATGGGGCACCTTGATTTGCACACAGAATCTTTAAGGCTGTTTTAGAAAATTTGAGGTATGTTTGTCATAGCCACTGGGCTTTAAAGGCACTAAACTCTTGGTAGCATAGTTAGGAATCTGTATTTGTATTCTTCAGGATTGTTTTATAGGAAAAATTGTGACTACTTTCAAATCCTCTCTGAGAAATGGGCATAAAGTAGAGGATTTGTTATGTTCAGAGATGTAATAGATATGGAGAGGAAACTTGAAAAGTGTGGGTAAGTATTATATGGTATAAATATTATCACAGATGAGACTTAATTATTTAGATATCCTTGTTTGATCATAATTTTGTTGGTAACTGAGACGTAGTGGGTAAGTTCATTAAAATCTCACGAATGGGTGGCTGTGGCAGTCTGAGGCTTTAGTAAGCCCTGTATTTTAAAGCTGAGCAGGTGTCTGGTTCTTTTTGTATTCTTTGATTAAACCGAGTACAAAATTCAATTATAAGCCTTCATGGGTAGCCTTAAATTATCTTGAGCATCCTCATAATGCAGAATAAATGTTGCACCTGGAGTAGCTCATCTTCTCACTTTGCCTTTTCTTATTTTACAAGCTCTTTTACTTGCTAACTTGAGGTGAACTTAATATTGATCTATGAGCAAAATGGACACAATGTAGAAGTTTATAACTACATAAGTAGGATCCCTTTTCAAACTGAAATAGAAAGTTTACCTGCAAGTTAGATTGATATTCTAATAACAGTAATCTTGTACACTCATGTAAAAAGTACTTAAAATTAGAATTGGCTAATTAGTGATTTTTAGGGGAAATATTTGAGGCAGAAACAGATCATTACAATCAGCTTTCAATGCTGTAGAATAGGATGGTTGTGCAGTAAAATAATATAAGAATTTGTTATAGAATGCACTGTCGATTTTTTTTGAAACAGATTTAGGTTATGAATTAATTTACTTAGTATAAAAGGTATTTCATAAAGTTAGTTTTCCCCATGGAGCACAGCTGACTGGGGGAAGGAAGCTCTGCAGATTTTCGGGTAGCGAGGAGAGGGGCCGGTTGAGGGCTCAGCCTTTGCTGTGGATGCAGGAAAATGGAAAAGTTAAACATAACAGAGTTTGTGGATAAAACTTTTGTCTTTTACCCTATGCTAATATGAATGAAGACATTTAATTTGGCTAAAAGATATATTAGGCTTATTTAGCTGCATGAAATTGATAGTTTTGATTATTAGTAGTTATTTTAATAGTTTTTGATAATAGTTTTGATTATGGTCGCGTTGTAGAACCTACTGGCATTTATGATAAGTGTAGGTATAGAAAAAGTGTTTCCAACTGTGTTATAAGTCAGAATGATTGTGCAGTAATGGATGTGAAACTGTTTACTGTATATTCCAGCCTTAATTCCATTTCCTTTGTCAAGTATAATTTATTTGAAATAGAAGTTTGGTACTGTAGTCACTGAATACATTACATTTGTTCCCTTTTTTTGCCTGTGGATTTACCTTTTTCATACTATGTGCAGTTTTCCAAAATACTTTCTCTAATACTCTTCTAAAGACTTCCTCAATCTTCCTTTACAGTTCTGTTTTGCTTTTATATTGCTTGCTTGCTTGATGGAAATTTGCATTTTTATAATTCCCGTGTATTTCTCTTTTGCATTAAATATGGCTTCTTAGAAAATTGTCCAGGTTACTGTGTGACCTCTGCCCTTGGTGTCCTGTGACACTTTGCCTGTCTTTATGCTCAGGTTTATTCATGATGAGTAAGGCTCCCTTCTCATCTCCTGTGCTCTGCTCTAGCAGAGAAAATAGAAAAATTATTTTCAGCTCTGGTGTTGCTGAAGGTTTTTTTTCTTTAAGGAAAAGACTATTGGTAGTGTGTTATCAGAGAAGACTCAGAGGAGAGGAGTCTTCTCTCCCTGCATTTCAAACCAGGCAGAATTTGGTAGAGTTTAAACTCCCCTTGGAATATGAGACAAGATCCCCTTTTCAGCTTTCCAGAACCTTTAAAATACAAAAGAATGTAGGAAATTGCCAGATCAGTTATTCAGTGACGACTGTAGTAAGTATACAAAAAGGATGATTCTTACAAGAGCAGTTGACTGCTGTTTCCTCAACTCCTCAGCATGTTGCTCTTGTCCCACCTTCGCATCCTTCCGTGGTTTAGGGTCAGCTTTATAGGAGTTTGTGGTCGCCAGGGTGTCCCTAGACAGAGGGTGGCCCTGGGCAACCCCTTCCTTCCCTCCTACTAGTCTTTCTCACTTTTTGTAGGCTTGACAGTCACCCGAGACACGTGTGTGTGTGTGTGTGTGTGTGTGTGTCAAGTCAGTAGCTTGAAATAGGTCTAGAGTGAGTGGGAAAATATATTTTCAAATGATGATTTTTATTAGGCTAATAAACATGTGGTGTCATTTGCCTTTATAGACCAACCAAGTTTTGTTTGTTTAAACTATCCCAGGATATTTTACACTGTTAAGCAGGATATACTAGCAATCACCAAATTTTGTAAAATTTATGTTACTCTTCCATTAGTCTGCATTATAAACATCCTTGCCAGGTGGGTTGAAATACATTTCTGAAGTTTAATTTTTCCGTCTTAAATAAATTACACTAAAAATAATTTCCATTATTTCTGGACCTGTCTTCATTTGCTTTCCCCTCATCTAAAATAAAATTAATTAGGATAGCATTAAAAGATAGGGGATAGATCCACATATTTTACATAGATACGTATCTTATTTACATATATAGATATGGTATTACAGATGTGTCTGTAGATGTTTGTCCTCATTTCTCTTCTGCCACGTAATACTGAGTACTTTCTGTGTTATTAGAACGTGTCCTGGTCTATTGCTGAGCCATGCTAAGTTGTGGATGGGAAGATCATCGCCCTGATGTGTTTTCCTAGTGTCTCTAGGGGGATAAACAGGTCAGCTGTCTGCTGCCTGACTTCTCAGTGGGCTTAGTCTTTGAAGGAGTTAATTTCAGTGTTGAATTGCAGCGTGTAAAGGTTGTTTCCTAAAGGATGTTGATTTCCATGATTCTTCTGCTTTAGTGGCACGATTTACTTATAGGACAATATGCGTCTTTTGATCAGTTTAGAAAAAAATTAGTGCTGTGGCCATGCACTTGGTATAAACTGTTAGCTGAATGCTAATACTCAATTTCCTAAGTTGCCTTGGAAGAAAACATATTAGCCCCAGCACTTTTATGTAGAAAAAACTTGTCTTTATCTGAAAGGCAGCTCAGAATATTCAACTCCTCAAAGTTATGTAGAAATAACTGAAAGATTTCTGCAAGAAACCTGTGAAATAGTGTGTTATGTAACATGGCATTAGATATTAATGTTAACTGCATCTTTTTTTGTCTTGCAAAAATGATTGGCAAGCAGATGGTCGTATCTTTAAAATTAAACCATTTTTAGATGTCTACTCCTTGTGAACCGTTACAAGTGAAAATTCGTCACTAGGGTTATTCATATTTCTATGGATGAAGTCAGTATTTCTTTATCAGTCACAAATGTCAAGACTACCTTTGCTTAAAATAAGATAGCATATCTTTGTATTACTTGCTTTGTAATTCTTTGGGACAAGTTATTTGTTGTCAGTTATTCATTCTTAGGTTGACTGAGGAGTAGTTGGAGCTATGGTGCAAGAGGAGCTCAGAGGCAGAGCAGGACTTGCACTTCCACGTGGGCAGGAATCACCTGAGGTCTTTGCTAATAAAATGCGGATTCTGGGTCAGGAGGTCTGCAGTGGGCTCTGGATTCTACGTCTCTCACCTAGGGTTTGCCATTGGTCCCAGGACCCGTGTTCAAGTGGCAAAGCTCTTGTCTGCAGGGAGAGGCAGGTAAACAGACAAGAACAACAATGCGCTTGGTGCTTTGGTAGCTCTTGCCCCTAGTGCAGTGGATATGCTAGTGAGGGCTTCTGAATCAGCCCGAGGGTCAGGAACCCTCACCAGATGGGCGGTGACAAAGGAAAAGAGAGAAAAGAGGCCAGACTTGCACAGTCAGGGGTTGAGGAGGCAGGTGTAGGCAGGGAGGGTGTGAGGAAGTGAATGGATGATTGTTGGTAAACTTCCAGTGGTTTGACAGACCTGGCCTGGGTATTTGTGAATGTTTCAGGGGGCAGACGGAAGGGAACTTGGGGAGGTGAGAATGGAGAGGTCGACCAGGACCTGATTACAAAGTGCCTTCCAGCCTGCTGAATGGAGCATTGGGACTTGATCCTGAAAACTGTGAGAACTCCTTTCAGGATTTTAATCAGGGGAGAGACATGATGTGTCTTGTGTTTTAGAAGATCATTGAGTCAGCTGTGTGAACGTGTTGAGACTGGACTGGGGAGAACTATTCAGCCTTTAATGTTTGTCCTGCACTAAACCCTGAAGCCCAGACCACTTCAGAGACAGTCTGAATCCCCAGGAGGAGGAGACTTGTGAGATACTTAGGAGGCAGAATTAGCAGTTTGGTCCACGGGTTGAATATGCTGGATATCCGAGGGGGATTTATTAGAACGGCAAGCTGCACAGGGCAGGGGCCACGTCTGTTCTGTTCGACTCTACACCCAGTGTCTGTTAAATGCCTTATGCAAAGTAGGCACTCATTAAATACTCTTTAAGTGAATTATTGTCGGGAAGAGGGTTATTTTCCATCATTTGACTGGGTTGAAGGGGTGGGTGGAGATAGCATTAGCTGCTATAGGGACTGCTGACGTACAACATCGGTTCCAAGCATAGTTTTCCCTGTAAAAAATATATAGCTCTTCAGTTACTATGAGCAGAATTCGAGGTTAGTTAGTGATGTAAGTGGAAGCTCACTATAAATGCAGTTCTTATGACTTTTGTAATTTTTCGTATTGTACCTGGACTGCCATAGACCTTCGGGAGGTCTTCACATCCTGTTTGGTTCTTTCTACATACTTTCCTTCCAGTAAAATAGTGAATGAAAATAATGCACAAAGCCTATAAGAAAAATAGTGGCCTTACTATAACTATGTAAATTTTTGGTTGTAAAAATTAAACTTAAAAATACTTTATTAAAGGGCAGTCGTAATATGGCAGTTATAAGGGAAAAGGTTTGAAATTAATTATTCTGAAGTGTCACAACTTTGTATAGTTGACAATCATTCCTAACATAAGAATTATTTATTAAGAAATAGAAATATATGTTGGGAGATATTACAGAAAGGAGAAATTTTATAGGTTGAAAATATAGTTAATTAACATAAAATATGATATATGGAAAGACTACTATAAATTTCATCACCAGGGGTAAGTATGGACCTTTAAAAGAATACTAATCTCTGAGCAGGAGAAAATATTTTTCATCAAAGAGAATTGCTACTATTTAATATTGTCTTTGTCTAAAAACGTTACTTGTAAGAAGAAATATATAGCAGCACTGTCTATAGAAGTTTCTGCACGGAAATGTTCCATATATGTGCTGTCCATATATGCACAGTAGCTGCCAGCCACATGTGGCTGTTGGACACTTGAAATGTAGCTTGTGCGACTGGGCATCTGAATTTTAAATTTTATTTAGTTTTAATTAATTTAAATAGCAACAAGTGGCTAGTGGCTGCTGTGTGGGACAGCACAGTCATAGTGTTTCGGTACTGCCTTGCCATACTAATGAGGAAGAAAATGTGGTCTTGTTCGGGGGCCGGGGTGGGAGGTGGTGGTGGTGAGGGGGTGTCCAAGAAGGGCATCATTCAGTCCATGAGGCAGATCTGGAAGTGACTCATGTTGGTAACTTGGAGGCATTTCCTGAGTCTTTATCTGGGTCATTGTCCATTGGATTGATGCCTTCTTCCACAGCAAGCATTGGCCTGGCTAGACTTACCTCTTTCCCAAGTGGCTCTTGGGGGCCTTTGGTGGGGATCGGTGTCCAGAGGTCTCATGATCTAACTGAAAGGACTTTCACTGTGAATAGAAGCCCAGCAGTGCTGAGCCCTTTATGTTCTCTGTATTCACTTAGCAGCTTGTGAATCCTTCCCCCTCTTGATATGATTTGTGACCTTGATGATCGACAGGCGTCTTCATGGGGTGTGCTGAGGGCGGTGATGTGTGTTTTTCCCACTGCTAGACGCTCCCTTGGAAATGCTGACACATGCTTCCCGCAATCCCAAGATCATTGTCACGGTTATGTTGTATACCCCAGGCTCTTCGGAGCAGGAGGAAAGAGATTTAAAGAGAACAGTTGCAAATCCAGCTATATAACAGTAAAATAGTCTCCAGCATCTAAAAGGCAGTTATCCTTTCACTTCATACTCGCCCATATTTATTGGATATTTATGGAAAAAGTCTCTTTAGATGGCCTCCTGCTTAGACAACTGGATAAAAAGTGGTTGACTCTAGAAGTATTTTGCACGTGAAAGGTGTTTTGTCTTCACCTATCTCCTTGCTAGCGGTCCAGGTAACTGTGATACCAGGTCAAAACTTGGCTACACCTATGCCTTCCTACTTTGAGGAGAGCACAGTAGTTAAGCATTGTTTATGCAAGTTTTGAGAGGTCAGAAATTCACTTCAAAGTATTCTTAGATATTTTACACAACTCCTTTCTTCCGTCTCAGTTTGGGTGCACTCTTTGCGGTTGTCCCTGATTCTCTGTGTGCCATTTACCTGTTTTTTGGATCTACCTATTTTTCATCCTGCTTGTTCCCAATAAAATTAACCAGTAGCCTCAATATAGTGCTAATATGTGCTTGGTTCCCAAAAGTTACAAATAGTATAAATAAATGTTTTAGAAAGGAAACTCTCTTCTCTTTGCTGGTCTCAGTAATTGTTTTAGTGACTTATCTCTAAGTAAAATGAGCCCAGTTTGGGCCTTTCATATTTTGCCACCACTAGTAAGCTGCCGTTTCATCTGTACATTTCTCTTTCATCTTTGGGAATTGTTCGTCATTAACGTGTTTTGTGGAAGAGGTTTACTCCTCTCACTCTCTAAAAGAGTTGTTTTCATCTGCTAAATGAAGAGGGTGTTGGATTAGAGAGTCTCCGAAGTGCTCGCCAGCTCTGAAGTTTCCGTTGTGGGTTTCACAGTGAGTCTCTGCGTTGTTGATGATTCTCTTCCTTGAGCTGCCCGCTTGTGCCCCTCCTCACCCTCAAACACAGGCACCTTCTGAGTGTCCTCTCAGAAAGTACTTGCCAGTGGGGCACTGAACAAAAACTTAAATTACTGTCTCTTCATTGTATGTATCTGTACTGTTACTCTATAGTATCACAGTTAAAACAGTTGTCATCATAAATTATCAATATTTTGTAAAATGGTATCCTAAATTTTCATCTTCCTTCTTTTTAACAATCTATGACTGTGTTGTCCAGTATGGTAGTCGCTGCCCCCATGTACACATTCTTGACTTGCAGTGTGGCCCATAGGAATTGAGATATGCTGTAAATGTGAAATACCTGCAGGGTTTACATTTTTTGGTACTATCTAATTCATTTTTAAATATTGATTGCATGTTAAAGTGATAATATTTTGCATATATTGGGTTAAGTAAAAATTATTAAAATTAATTTCACTTTTTGGGGGGATACTTTTACATATGGCTATTAGAAAATTTAAAATTACATCTGCAGCTCTGATTCGATGGCTCATTGAACAGTTGCTGATCTAGACATAGAAAGTGTGGATACTGAATGTAGAGAAGAGGCAAATTTCCAAAAGGAGTTTTAAATGAATATCTTTGATAGAAATAAAATTATATATTGCAGCTGTGACTTGGGAAAGTGGGTATTCAAATGGTCTTGATCAAATTAAAAAAGACCAAAATAAATTAATTAGATTAGCTTAGATCAGAAATATGAAATCCAGCTACCAGATGGATTCCTAGCATTGTCGCCAGCCGAGTCTTGAGGTCAGATAAGGGGCAGGAAGGCAGGGGTGGCGGTCTGAGCAAGAGTGAGTGGTCACTAGTGACAGACGAAAGCCATAGTTTTTGAACTTCTCTGCCCGGCTTCACCTGATTGTGGTTGCAGTTGTGATGGGGGACGTCTTCACTTGATACCAGGTAGTGCTGTCGTTTTTCGTGCTGCTGGGCGATGGACTGAGTGGGAAGGAGTAGGGGACTGGAATCCCAAGTGTCAGACAGGATTCCTCTGAGTGAGTGTTCTGTTTTGTCCCTTCCCCTGCCTTCGGCAAGTTCTTTTCCCCCTTCTGCTCAGCCTTAAGCTGATAGAAAGTAAGCCTCAACTCTATCTCTGCTTCTCCAGGCTGCCTATGCCTCTGCCTCCCGGCTCAGAGGACAAACTGTGTCCCCTCTCTGGGCTCCCCCTCCCAACCCCGCTGGAGCTGGCTGGGAACCCCATCCAGTCAGTAGCATTTCCTCTCGTGACATGTGGTGGAACCTAGTGGATGACGCCGTTATCCTGTAAGACACAGCCATCCAGGACATACAAGTAGACGTTACCTTCCTAAGCTAATCGGAAAGGTTATCTTGGTAAGTGGTTAGTCTGCACGGCTGGTTTAAGCTGTTATCCAGTCCATTCCAGTAGTTATTTCTTTGAAAGCTAGAATGAGCCTTGAGTAAATGAAGATTGACTGCTTAGGCTTTTGGGGATTAAATTCAATTTATAAATATTTGTTTCATTTGGCACTGGAGAGTTCTCCTTCTCTGTATTTTGGATTTTAAAGGAGTTGTGTAGTAAAGCAGCATGTCTGTAAATAAAGCGGCTTTCATGCTCACCTTATTTTCACCCATCTGACCTCTGTTTTCGGAGAAAGTCGATCAGAAAATTCATGGCAGTTAGCGGGTGGAGTGAGGAGACCTTTGACTCTAGCTGACAGCTGTCACCTGAAAACTACAGACCTAGAGACCCTCTCAGGTGTTATGTCTGTAGTTCTGACAGCGAACAGGAATGTTGTTTATATTTTCTGTAAGCAAAATTCTCCCCTTGTTAGGAATATATTAGAACAGAGCAGACAGAAACTGAGTTTTTATCTGTCTTAAGTTCTCAGCACTGTTGGTTGGCCCATTGTTCGTTCCCATGCTCATATAGACGTGTGTCAGTAGAATTTATGACTGAGCCTGTTTATAACATCACTCTGGAAATTCTTCAACAAGACATTGTTTTTTCAAGTTGGGCAGTATCACACAATGCTTAATGTGCTTATGAAAGAGAAAAAATGAGTTAAATTCCAAAGATGTTTAAGATTTTAGACATTTTTCCTATGTGAATTAGTTCTTTATTAGGTTGTTGATTTAATTAGCATTCAACAAAACCACTTTTCTCTTTTGATTGTCAAAACAGTCTTTAAATTGGTTATTTTAATCTGATACCAAATCTGTTAGAAACTGTTTGAATAAAATGCGAAGCATTAGGTAGGGTATACTATGTTCCGTAAACAGGATGCTGACGAATATGTCTACCCATTGTCCCCCCACCTGCCTATGTCCTGCTTTTTCCCAAAAGAGGTTAAGGCAAAGGTGAGGGCTGCATGGATATTTTGAACTTGATTCTGTTAAAATAATTTTCAGTTTTGACCGGTTTGAGGGAAAGTTTTCTGCTCGTACTGATAAGAATAATTATCATCTAGAAACTGCCCATCCAGCCAGAGTCTCTGTAAGTGGTCACATGGGCTCCTGGTCCATCACCAGAGCCCGGCCGGCATCTGTGGGTGAATAATGAACCTGTGATTGGACTTCCTGTGCCGGCAGCACAGACAGGGACTGCGGTGGGCCCAGAGCCATGAGTGAAATTGGTCCTCTTAGAGAATGAAGGCTTTCTTCTGGTCCCTTTCTGAGTCTTGTATATTCCTGCCATTAAACATAATGAAATTATGAATTTATTATACTGTTTGCGAGCTTGCTTTCCAACAGCGTTATGGATGCTTTCTTGTTCGACGCCTCTGTTGCTGTTACATAGTTATACGTGGGCCGTAAATATCTAATTTGTACGAAATGACTGATTTTGGTATTTGTATAATCCTCTAGTCAATTTAACTAAGTTGGGCTTTTCACAGCCCTCTGTGCTTCGGCTGCTCATCTGATTACACTGCTCAGGGGAATAAGGTTAAGGGCGGGCTGTTGGTAACCAGAGCATTTCCAGGGCTTTAGTTCAGCAGATGGGCTGCTTGGCTATATTCATACATCTGCTTGCCTGCTGTGGCAGCTGCTGCTGCTTCATGTTGTGTTCTTTTGTTCTGTTCCATCCAAGAACGGAACGCTAGGAAGTGTAGTGAATGGATTAATTTAAGGTTAAGGTTAGTGTTTTGCTTGCTTTCTAAGTAACCGATCATAATAATGCTTCTGGTAGAAGCTAATGAGTTTCTCTTAAAGTGAACTAGATTTATAAAATACAGCTCAGCGAGGGGGCTAGATTAGTATTGTTGATGGAAACCAAATTCACATGCATAAAATACTGGCAGTTTTTATCGTTTGTTCCTAATTCTTTGTTTTCTTCCTTCCTCCTCCCCACCTCCCATTCCCTTCTAGGACCTCTATCCAGACTTTGCCTGACACTGCAGGGTCCAAGAGAATTAAAGAAATATGGAATGACATGAAGAAGATTAGTTAAGGATTATAGGCTTTGAGGACACACACCTCAGTGAAGTGAAGCACAGACAAGCTCCTGAGCTGTAGTTTGGAGGAGCCGTGTGTTGGAAGAAGATGGCGGATCCAGGAATGATGAGTCTTTTTGGCGAGGATGGGAATATTTTCAGTGAAGGCCTTGAAGGTCTTGGAGAATGTGGTTACCCTGAAAATCCAGTGAATCCCATGGGTCAGCAAATGCCGATAGACCAAGGCTTTGCCTCCTTACAGCCATCCCTTCATCATCCCTCCACTAATCAAAATCAAACAAAGTTGACCCATTTCGATCACTATAATCAGTATGAACAGCAGAAGATGCATCTGATGGATCAGCCGAACAGAATGATGAGTAATGCCCCTGGGAACGGACTCGCGTCTCCTCACTCGCAGTATCACACCCCTCCCGTTCCTCAGGTCCCTCATGGTGGCAGTGGCGGCGGTCAGATGGGAGTCTACCCTGGCATGCAGAATGAAAGGCACGGGCAATCTTTTGTGGACAGTGGCTCCATGTGGGGCCCCCGGGCTGTTCAGGTACCAGACCAGATCCGAGCCCCCTACCAGCAGCAGCAGCCGCCGCAGCAGCCCCAGCCGGCTCCGTCGGGGCCCCCTGCACAGGGCCACCCTCAGCACATGCAGCAGATGGGCAGCTATATGGCACGTGGGGATTTTTCCATGCAGCAGCACGGTCAGCCACAGCAGAGGATGAGCCAGTTTTCCCAAGGTCAAGAGGGCCTCAATCAGGGAAATCCTTTCATTGCCACCTCAGGACCTGGCCACTTGTCCCATGTGCCCCAGCAGAGTCCCAGCATGGCACCTTCCTTACGTCACTCAGTGCAGCAGTTCCACCACCACCCCCCTACTGCTCTCCATGGAGAATCCGTTGCGCACAGTCCCAGATTCTCCCCTAATCCTCCTCAACAAGGGGCTGTTAGGCCACAAACCCTTAACTTTAGTTCTCGGAGCCAGACAGTCCCCTCACCTACTATAAACAACTCAGGGCAGTATTCTCGATATCCTTACAGTAACCTAAATCAGGGATTAGTTAACAATACAGGGATGAATCAAAATTTAGGCCTTACAAATAATACTCCAATGAATCAGTCCGTACCAAGATACCCCAATGCTGTAGGATTCCCATCAAGCAGTGGTCAAGGACTAATGCACCAGCAGCCCATCCACCCCAGTGGCTCACTTAACCAAATGAACACACAAACTATGCATCCTTCACAGCCTCAGGGATCTTATGCCTCTCCACCTCCCATGTCACCCATGAAAGCAATGAGTAATCCAGCAGGTACTCCTCCTCCGCAAGTCAGGCCCGGAAGTGCTGGGATACCAATGGAAGTTGGCAGTTATCCAAATATGCCCCACCCTCAGCCATCTCATCAGCCCCCTGGTGCCATGGGAATTGGACAGAGGAATATGGGCCCCAGAAACATGCAGCAGTCTCGTCCGTTTATGGGCATGTCCTCAGCACCGAGGGAGTTGGCCGGGCACATGAGACCAAATGGTTGTCCTGGTGTTGGCCTTGCAGATCCACAAGCAATCCAGGAACGACTGCTACCTGGCCAACAGCATCCTGGTCAGCAGCCGTCTTTTCAGCAGTTGCCAACCTGTCCTCCTATGCAGCCCCACCCGGGCTTGCACCGTCAGTCTTCACCTCCACACCCGCATCACCAGCCTTGGGCACAGCTCCACCCTTCACCCCAGAGCACCCCGCAGAAAGTGCCTGTGCCTCAGGTAAGGGAACCCGGATCCTCCCTGCTTTACAGGATAAGTGTAACATTGTGAATTTACCTAGAAGGATTTTCCTTCTGACTTCGTGAAAAGCTTTCTCATTATGAGTTCCTTAGTTTTTATTTTGTAAGCTGCCCCAGAGCCTCACTTGTTTCTATTACTCCCTTTATTTACTCTCTCACTTATTGGCTTCTGTGTTTATTCACCTTTTCAAAAGTCTTGCATGCTGCTGTCTCAGGAGTTGTGCTAGGTGCTGAGGGTGCATAGCTAACTGAGCCCGAGCCCCTGTCTGCAAGGAGCTCTGTTGTCACTGCCGGAGGAAGATGGACTTTGGACTCAGAGGAATCGTTTTTTCCTTCTCTTTCTTCTTCTTTTCTTTCTCTTTTTCTCTTCCTCTCTTTGTTTTAAATACACACTGAAACTTGGCTTCCAGCAAAGTTTTATGTTTGTGGTAGTCTTTCCCACCACTTCTAGAAAATTATAATTTTTTTCTTTGGGAAGTTGCAAAATGTGTTCTTCTGTAATATTTATTTTACCAACTCTTGAATGTTACTGTGAACTTCAATTTCAAACTGTGGAAAATCACGGTAAATAACCCACAGAAAGTGTTTGGTCTCTAAGAGGTTTTGGTACCCAGCACTGAAACAGGAATCTTCCTTTACATAAGCTGAGATTTTCGTTATCCTGCAGAATTTATAAGCAAACAGATTTAAGTGTTAAGCTCTCGTATTCACAGAGACATCTTTCCATTATAAGTGTTGGTGTTTGTGCCCTAGGTCTAGGAAAAATAAATTAATACCTGTATGTCCAGATTATTCTGGTGGCTATTCAAAAACACGTATTGATCTTACACTCTGAGTTTGGGTGGCACAGTTGGTGATTTTAGAGCTATAAGGCACCAGTCTTGTTTTTAATGAGCTTTCAGTCAGTTTGGGGAAACGTGACCAATATGTGAAAATATAAAGCAGAGTAAAAGACCACGCTTGGTGATGTGACAAATGTCCAGAGACAGGAAGTACCCGTGGGTGAGGGTTCTTGGAATTTGGCTGGGGCTTAGCCAGGAAAAGTGAACCAGGGATGAGGACGACATCTCAGGTTGGGGGATAGTTCCTTAAATGGGGCACGGGATGCTGAGCTTGCTGCAGGACAGGGCCAGATGGTAGAGGTCTTGTATTCTCTTTTAAGGAATTTGGACTTCAATGGGGAGTCTGTGATATTGATTAGACAGTCTACAGGATGGCTCGGGAACCAGAAGATGAATTGTGAGCCAGTGGTCCAGGCCTGTGAGGACACTTTGGACCAGGGATTGGGGAGTGGGAACAGAAGGGATTGAAGCAGTATGAAAACAAAGGGTTTGGTCAGGAGACAAAACCGTTGGGGGCATCCCCAGTGGAGAGGCATTTAGAACAGAGACTCAGACACTTCAGCCTTGGTGGGACAGGGGAAGTGGAGGTCAGGAAGCCTCCTAGGAACCTCAGGACACAGGACATGTAGGGATTTGTAGGGGTTTTGGGGAAGCTGCCCTCAGCAGTCCAGGACACTTGGAGATTCTCAGGAGGGAGAGGAAGGGATGGAGGGAGGAAGGGAGGGGGCCGGTGGAGAGACACCCTGACCCCTCCCTGGGTCTAATCTGCAGCCAACAGGATGGAACCTGTGATTCCCAGACCATGAGAAAGGGGAGGTGAGAAAGGCAATCTGACAAGATGCTGGAGAGCAGAGGGCCTGGGGGAAAACTTAGGCAAAGGCATGAGTGGAGATCAAACCCAGCTAATTTGTTTTCCTTGCTATAACTTCAAGGCAAAATGCTCCCCCTCAGAATTGACCAAAGGTGCTGTCCGCAAGCCTGGCCGACCTGGAGGGTTCTAGGGCAGAATTAAATGTGGCTTAGTTCCCAGAAATTATTTTTTTCTTATTCCGTAGAAAGTTTCTTATTAAACAAGGCATCTTTTCAGAACAGTGGTTCTCAGACTTCTCCTTGCCCAGCATCTTCTGTCTTCAGTGGAGGGTAAGCCCAGTTTGAGGGAGACACCTGTGATTATAATCTGGTCCCTGGATGGGAATTCGTGGTCTCCTCTAGCCTCCCCTAGTGTTAAGAGTGGATCCCAGTATATCTCAAGGGCATTTCAGAGGATGTGTATGACTGTGTGGCGTTTGAATCACTGAATGCTGGATGGCTCCGTATGTGCCGTCTCCTGGCTAGACGGTGGGGATACCAGGTACATTTCTACTTTGCTCCAGCTTCCTGAGTGTGCCGTTATAGACAAACTCGGAGTCGGTTAAGGGAAATGAGGTACTTTCATCATAAATACAATTGCGTTTTTTTATTTCACTCATGGTATTTGATTTCTTATTTCTGCTTAAGTTTGCATCCTCTTCAGATTTTGAAGCACTCAGTTTTGAAGATAATACTAGGGAGGTGTAAAGTCTTGGGAATAGCATGGACTTTAAGGTCAGAAAAGTGTCTGAATCCCAGCTCTATACTTATTAGCTTGGTGTCCTTGGGCGACTTACTTAACTTCTCTGAACCTCAGATTCTTCATCAGTAAAACAGGAAAAATAGTACCCATCCTAAAGAGTGTTGAAATTCAGTTGGGTAATATAAACAAAGTGTGAAGTATACTGTCCAGCCCATGGTGTATGCTCCTGTGTGTATTCTCTTCTAGGTTTCAGTTTCTCATCTCCTGAAATGCAAACCTTGCTTTCTGGTTGTGTCATTTAACGTGTAAACATAGTGTAAAATTATTTTAAGGAACAGGTAGATATTATGAAATATAGCCCTAGTTATGAAACTAAATTTCATTTGTGCAAACACTGCCCCCTTTTAGCCCATATTGCAGTGTGTGATGAGGATAATCGTATGGGTGATTCAAAATGCTGTCTCAGAATCCTAGAGATCTCTCTCCCTCTGGATGACTCACCTGCTACTCTAGCAAATATATCTATCTAATCATGTTTTGCTTTAGAATTACTAAAATTATTTTGCATTTCTTGTATGATAGAATGTTGGTTCAAAACCATGCTGTGTAACAGAACTACCAGATTAAGTCGAAATATTGATGTGATTTGCTGAGTTATCACCATTCAGATAGGTTTGTTGACTTTTGTCTTGAATTTTTCACTTTTTAACAATAGATGTTATGCTTTTTAAATGTTTCATAGGTTCTGAACAGATACTTTCTAAATTATATAACACATTTAAGTATCTTTAAAGATAAGTATATTGAAGAGTCAACAAAGGAAAATATTAGGAAGGCCAGAGTTCATCAGACCTTAGTGCTCATTGTGGTGTGTGGACATATTCTTTAATGGAAGCTCTGGACCATCCTGATTATTTGATAAAACTTACAGGGAGAGAAAAACCCTTGCTTATATTTCTTTCCAGTAGCTGATTAGAACAGTTGTTCTTGAACTTTTTCATCTCAGACCCACTCTTAGAAATTATTGAGGACTCCAGAGATCCTTGTGTGGGTTATATGTGTTGATATTTACTGTCTTGGAATTTTAAACTGAGGGCAGTTTGACATATTTATTTGTTAATCATTTAAAAATAATAAACTATTATATGTTAACATAAATAACATTTTTAAATGAAAAATTACTGTTTTCCAAAACAAAAAAATGTAGTGGCATTGTTTTACATTTTCTTGAACTTCAGGTTCTCACGTCTGCGTCTGCGTACACTGTGCACACAAGTCCTGAGCCTCTGGAAAAGCCAGCCGTACCTTTGGAGAGCATGAGAGGGAAAAGCAAATCGCATCTCAGTGTCATTATAAAAACATTTCTGGGGGCCGGCCCGGTGGCATTGTGGTTAATTTTGCACATTCTGCTTCGGTGGCCCAGGGTTTGCTGGTTCAGATCCTGGGTGCAGACCTACGCACCGCTTGTCAAGCCATGCTGTGGCAGGTGTCCCACATAAAATAGAGGAGGATGGGCATGGATGTTAGCTCAGGGCCAGTCTTCCTCAGCAAAAAGAGAAGGATTGGTAGCAGATGTTAGCTCAGGGCTAACCTTCCTCAAAACAAAAAAACAAAAAACAGTTCTGACTGCCCAGAGCCCAGGGCCCTGGACTCCTCTCCTTTAGAACCGCGTGCAGGCTTTGGAGTCTGTAGCTTTTGAGTAGAAGCACCACCAACTGGTTACTGACTCTGTGACTGTGGGCAGGTTACTTAACCTCAGGGCCTCGATGGCCTTATCTCTAAAATGAGGGTTCATACACCTTCCTGGCTAGAGGCATAGTGAGATTAACGGTAACGTCTTTTCTTTTAAATACCTAATGTGGTGTCAGACGCATGGTGGGGACTCAAAAATGATATGTTATCATGGGGGAAATGTACAAAATTGCCTGTTGCAAAATTTTAAAAAATAATCTCAAGCACTTATTTTAATGTTAGCTATTGTCAGAGTTGTTTAGCTTCATTTCTTTGGTTTCAGGGAACAGTTATTAAATATTGAGGCTCCCTGTATGCTACTCATCAGGAGAGAGAGAAAGATCTTGCTGGGGGCAGGGGAGGTGGTGCAGGCAAGGATCTGCCGTGGAAAGCACAGCTCAGAGAGAAGCACTGCAGGCTTTGGGGGCAGCTCCTAATCCAGTCTTAGGGTGGGCGAGGCTGGGGTCTGGGAGGGTGTTCTGGGGGGAAGTGATGTCTTTGCGGAGGTGTGAAGGATCAGTCCAAGTTGAGAGGAGGATGGGTAAAGGGGGAGAGATAAGAATTTAAAGCTTAGGAGATAATGAGTGTGAAGCTGAGAGAGCCCGTGGGCCCCGAGTTCTCCTCAGTGTTATTGAAATGTAGGGGCTTGGGCATGGGAGAGAGAAAGTCACGCAGTCCCCCTGCGGGACCTTGTCATCATGGTGTGAAGCTTCGGCTGGGTCCCATGTCCATGGGCTGCACTGGGTGGTTTTCGGCGGGGACATGGCACTGGCAGGGTGCTCTGTGGCACCTTAGGCATGGGGAGAGAGCAGAGAATAGAGCATTTCTCATACATGCTGGACGTAGGTGAGAACAACCTAGAAGGAAAGCACACTGTCAATTTTGTTCTCTTAAAGAGCTTATCTATGAAAGACTGTGGTTAAGTGTATTGTCCTTCAGGTTATAGGCAAATCTCCGAGTTTCTGAATAATTTATACTGCACACGTCTACGCAGCTATCTCTGTGTTCATGGATAACGCTCTCAGATGGGCAAATTCTGATGGAATTTTTAGGATCTGCAGCATTGTATCATTAGAATAAGTATGTTTTGGATACATTTGTGCCCCATTCATTAATTTGGTCCTGAAATATAGTCATGGTGAAAAAGAGCAGAGCAGAAAAAATTTTTAAAGTACAGCTAAGATCGAGGTGATGGGTAATAATTTCTCTGTGTCCTAATTTTCCCCTGGGAGATTAAGAAAAAAAATAACCTAGAAGAATCAATGGTGCAACTTTTCCAGTTCTTTCTCTTTAAATAGCCTTTCTGGGAAAACCTTTTCCTGGTAAATCTCAACCAGAGTCAATATTCTACTGAAATTCTCTCAGTTCCCCCAGTAAATACAGAATTCCAGACATTAGCAGAGCATTTGGCAACTACTAAATAAATTTTTAGGGAAAAAGTGGCCATGCATCTCAAGCCTCAATTATGCAAATTGTGATCAGAGGTGGAGAAAAACGCCTTTTTAATAGAGAGTGGATGTATCCATATGAATACTCCTCTTGATGTACTTTCACACCCCTGAAGATGTCTGGGAGAGACGGGGAAACAATCTCCCTAAAGAAAGCCCAGCTTTGACCTCAGTGGCATTCCAGAGCTATTCTAAGTGTACCCACGTTCAGAGAGCAGGCACCCTACTTGGACCTCGTTGGAATAGGCTGCCCCTCCAGTGCTCCCAGAGGAAGGTCAGAGGAGTTACCATTTTCCCCTGTGCTCATGGCTCACTGGTTATTTCTCCACGACACCTTTGACTGAAGCAAGCCATCCAGCCCTGACTGCTCTCTCCTTTACTGGTCGATGGGCAGCCAGGGGTTTTTCATGAAGACTGTAATATGTTTCTTCTGATCACCTTAATTTGTATATACACAGCTTAATGAGCACCTCCCTGCATTTTCCTTCAGTGTATCTGGTTTATCCCAGAGATCAGAGCCTCAGTGGGTTAAAATGGAAAATACCAAGTGTGTAGTGTTAAAGTAAAGGAAAAATTTCTACTCCATCTATTTTTTCACCCCAGGATCTGAAAGCATGAATGAGCCATGTACTACATGGTAGCCTTGCCTCTTAGTGGATTTTATTTTGTAAAAGAGTGTTGTTTTCTATGACTATTGGAAATATGTGGGCAGCAAGAAGTTAGTTTTTAAATTTGCTTTCAAAGCCTGGATATTAGCCAGCTACTAAGTGTCCCAAGTAGCTAATGGATTTTCTTAACTTTTAAAAAGCCACTTTTAGATACTACATTTTAATCTTGTATCTTGGTTGCCTCCGTTCAACTACAGTCAGGAATTATTTATTGCCTGTTATGTGCCAAGCACTATATTAAGGACAAAGATTGGTGACATGGTGGAAGGTGGTGAGGAGATCAAGACCTTCACTAAGATAGGTAGGGAATTTTGTTAAGTGTAATCTTCTGGCCATCATGTCTTTGTTTACCTACTATGTTCTGGACCAATGCTGTCCAATTCAAATATAAGGGGAGCTGAAAATACAAGCTACATTTGTTGTTTTAAATTTTCTAGTAGCCACATTAAAAAAAAAAAGAAATGGGTGAAATTAATTTTAGTAATATGTTTAACCCAATATATCCAAGATATTGTTCTGACACATAATCAGTATAAAATATTACTTATGAGATATTTGACACAAGTATTTGGAATCTAGCGTGTATTTCACATGCAGAGCCCATCTCAGTTTGGTTGAGCTGCGTTTCGGGCATTCGGTGGCACTGTGTGGCTGGCTGGTGGCTGCCATATTGAACAGCACTGTGCTGGACTCTTTCCTTAGCAGTTGCTTCAAATTCTTTTTGAAAACAAGTCAGAGTATAAATTTATGCACCTATAAATAAATTAAAAATTGCTTAGTCTAATTATGACAGTGAACCTCCCAGATAGGTGTTAGCACCCTCATTTTGAGGTTGGGAAAGGAGTAGCATTTTTTTAGGTATCAACAATACATGTAGTGTTGGAGGTGTGTGTAGTATCAGTATCAGCTCATGAAAAGACAGATTACTGGAGTGAAATTTCATTTGTTTGGGTTTCTTAGAAGCCTGTCCGAATGTCTTTCTATTCTATATGGGAAAAAAATGAGTTTCTGTGAAAGGTGGATTATAACCATTTTCAAGATTTTAATTTCAGGTTGTTTTTGGATACGTTTAGTAGTTATGTAGTAGTTATTTTTTCCCCCTAACTCAGAATCTCTCTTTGCTTCTGTCACTAATGCTTGTTTCTTTATGAGATTGATTCTCTGAGGATAAGGGAGAAAGCCTTCATTTTTGTTATTATGCGTGCAGCGGCCTCCCCCTGCTTTTTTCCGTTTCACCTCTTTCTTCTCTGCTGCTTTCTTCGTTTTATCACTCATTCAGAAGAGCCGTGTCTGGCTCTGCGGGCAGTCGTTGTCTGGGGAAGGAGATTGGGAAGGGGGTCGGGGGACTAGGGGAGAAGCTTCACTAGACCTCATGTGGAAAACTCACCACAATCTCGACATCTGCCTATTAATCTCCCTTCTTGGTAGTTACAGCTGTCAATCTACAGATAATCTCTAAGTAACCAGAGAGATGGCCCTTGCTCTTCCTTTGTCATTGAACACAGCCACTTGTTCTTGTAGCAACTTGTACTTGTGCTTTTGCCTTGCAAAACTAGTCAGTCGGAGCATCAGCATGAGTGAGGTGTTGTGTTTTCTTCACTTAGTGTAAAAATTATAGGAGAACCTTCTAGGGGCTGGGGCATGGCCTGGAGGTGGTGGTGCTGGTGGAGAATTTAAAGGAGGTTGGCAAAAGCCAAGAAATTGGCGCCATTTAAAAAAGTCAAAAGTCAACATACACAGAGGAGAGGAACTCCATTATCCTGCTTGCTTTTTTCCTGGTTTGGATTGGATCGTAGGAGTGATGGTCAGGTAAGGCTGGAAGGTGTTTCCTTCTGTCCTCTTTTAGTGATTGAATCAGAATCATCACCCAGGCAGTTATTTGAAGGAAACATGCCATTTCGATGCTCCTTCATGAAGAGCATAGTATTTCGGATCTGCTCTGTAGCGTATTTGGCCTGTTCTCCTCCACTCCCTTCTGTGTTTAATTCTAAATAGTTCTCTACCACAGATTTCAGGAGAACTGTTAGACTTTAACGCTGTGTGAAAGCAAAAACAGTTGTTTTCAGCTGGAAGTAAGAGGCCTTAATCTCGAAGGCATTTTCGTTTCATTCGTTTCCTTTAGCCATGGGCATAAAGTGTGGGAGAACATTTTAGAGGTGCAAGTAGGGATGTTGGAAACCTGTTGAGAGTTTCTCAAATGATGTTCTGCTTAACTTGTGCCCCTGCTTTCTCTTCCTGGGATGGCTGGAGCAGGTTTGCAGCATTAGCATAAGAATTCCCCCCTCCCCCGTGAGGTGGGGACTTACTGTAGGGTTAGGGGCGGGGCCGGGGCTTTCCCTGCCAGTGAAGAGGCAAGGACTTTCAGACCATCCTTTCTCTGAAACTTTTTTTTGAAGTTTCTTTTCTGAATGTACTTTTTAATGAAGGGGCAGTGTATATAGACTTAAAGTTCTTATTGAGTATGGGAATCTTTGAAATTAAAGTTTAATTTTTAGATCATGCTTTTTGATGGACTCATAGCCTGAACATTCTCTTTACCTTAAAAAAAATCAGACAATTGTGGGATTATTCAGTTATGATATACTTTTACTGTTAATGTTAAAAATAGCTCAAAATGTCAGTCTGAAGAGATGGCCAAACTTTAATAGCACTGTGGAGGTTGGCAGAAATGGACAGTGGGGACTAATGGAGAATTTACCTTAATCTTGGCATTTTATTGTTACTGTCCATTCTCTCTAGTTACAGCTGTGAATTTACAGATAATCGGTAAGTAACCACAGGCAGGGGTGGAACTGGGGCAATAACCAAGTAGGATGTGCTGACGATGCTTTAAATTGGCCCATTTCTAAGCTGGCTGCTCCAACAACGCAAAGGTATTTTCACAAAGGAGAGCTTTGTGAACTGCATGGAGGCATAGCTTGGATTAAAGCAGGTAAGTGAGAAATCTTTGGCGGAAAAGTTTGATGATATAGGAAGGAGTTATTTAGTAAGTCGTATTTCATTTTTATCAGCTACATCTCTGAATGTTTTCTCTTCTCACTTTAACTGTATTCAGCTGAACAATGGGAATGTTAATTCACCCTCCAGGCTCTTGTCCTCAGTGTCGCTTATAACCCAACTTCTGATTCAACCAGGTGTCCCTCTTACTTTGAAAGAATGATGGAAGACTTAGCTTAAGGAAATATTCCAGGATCTAATTTGGGAGCCGAGCTTAAAGCTTACTCACAGCTTTAGTATTTGCGAAAAAGTTAAAAACCAGTATTTACATATAAATAAGGTCTCTAAGATAGAGTATCATTGTTGAGGGGGAAAAAAACCAGTAAGAGACTAGTCGTTCGTAGAGCAAAAATGATCAGTTTTAATAGGTTTCCCTCGTTGAAGACTTAAGTGAGAATACTTTAAATGCCATGCCATGTTAGGAGCTAGATTAGTTAGTATTTCATATCAAATAGAAATGTAATTTCAAGAATAAGTTAATGGGAAGAGGTGAGTGTCAGTTTACTTTCTCATTTAGTGTTTTTCTTGTCATTTTTTAAACATCTCACACCCCTGCTATTCTGTCTGTGGGCGCACACGGGGTGCTGCGGCCAGGGCTCAGCCCCTTGCCGCTGGCAGGAAGAGTGCTGGGGAGACAGGAGCGCAGAGCTGGGAAGACCCTCAAGACCTGCATTTGAATCTCACTGTTTTGACTTAGGAAAAAATTGGACGCTTACTGAACTTCTCTAAACCTTAGTTTCCTGAGGATAGTAATTATACCAATTGCACAAGATTGTTGTGAGAATTAAATGAGATAATGGCTGTAAAGTTTGTAGCACAGCATGTAGCATGTGCTGAGTCCCCAAGGAATGTTAAATATTTTATTATAACTGTTGTTAATGTGGTTGTTGAAATGAGCTCTTGGAATTCCCCCCCGCCACTTTCTACTCTTGTATCTTAAAATAGAAAAACTTTCTCTTATTTTGTAAAACAGAACATTATGTATCAATGCCTTAAAAATCAAATTATTAGAATCTCCATAAAGCAAACAGAAATTCATAATATTTTTGGGGAGAGGCTAAAATTGCTACCACACTACTGTATTTCTTCTTAATTGAATCTCTAGGAAATGGGATACAACGTATAAAATATCAACTTGTTTCTCAGTGTTTAACTTCTCACTTTCAACCAAAGTGAAAAGCATCATTTAGTTTTTAGAAACTTCTAGTGGCAGAGGTGAAGTTGGCATCCTGTTTTGTATTGTGAGGGAGGTTTGCTAGTATTCCCTCCAGCATCCAAGAGGTTAACCCACTGAACTATATATGCACCTATATATAGTAAGTCTTGACGTTGTTAAATATAAGTTTAAGCTTACAGCTGTTAACCACAAATTCAGTGATCGTTGTTTTTGCTAGCATCTTCCCGTATGTTCAGGGTGTGCTCTCACACACCTTGAGGTGGTGGTACAATTTTATTTAGTACGTGTGTTCCGGCTAAGTAGCACTGAGGGCAGTTTTGAACTCTGTTGGTTTGTGAGGGCCATACCACTTAGGATCATTGTAATGTTTGTTTATCCTAACCTATTTTTTCTTTAAAAAATAACTTTTTATGTTTTAAAGTGAGACAATCACAAAAGAAAATAAAAGGATTGTTGCAGTTAGATTTTAAAAATTTTAAACATATTGCTAAGGAAGGTGATTCACATTTTGAGTATGTGAGGTTTACAATTTTGTAGATAATTTTTATCCAACTCGTAACACTGTTACCACTTTCTAAAGTTTACTATTTAGAGCTGTAGAATTTTAGAGCTAGAAGAGGCTGGCGTTAGAATTGAACCTGGAGCCCACAGTTTTGTTCTTCTGGAAGGATCACAGTTATGTCTTTGCTCCAATTTGAATATAAGGGAAAGGGCCCTTTGCTTATCATCTTCTAAGTTTAAACACTCAAGTTTTTTCCTTTTTATAAAAATACTGATGAAGAAAACGAGATTAAAAAAAGTAAATGGAAAACCTGTTATTGTCTAACGTCCGCCAGATATAATGTTTACCAAATACCATGTATAATGTTTATATATGTTACTTAATTGAACCATAATCGATAGCCATCTGTGTACAAAATTAAATGCTCCCTTTGTATTATGGACATACCACAGAAGGTTGCATTCCAGGCCTGTTGTATACTTTCATTTAATTCAAAGTTTAGGGGAAGAATCTTTCTAAATATACTTAACTGAAACTGAAGTTTGTCAGAAAGTATCTAATGTTTTCCAAACTATTTTTCAAAGAAAGTGTGCACGTTCTTTATATCACACAAATAGTGTGTTTGTGGAAGATGTATGACCCCTTACTGTCCGTGAACTTTCTGTGATGATGAGCAGGTTCTGTATTGGCTCTGTCCAGGGCAGTAGCCACTAGCCACGTGTGGCTGTTGAACACCTGAAGTGAGGTAGTGAGTCTGAGGAACTGTAATTTTCCTTTTATTTGATTTTAGTTAATTTAAATTTAAATAACTATATGTGGCTAGTGACTTACATATTGGGTAGCTCAGGTATAACCAAACAAGACAAATGATTGAAATCACCAGAACATAAGATGTTGAGCCCAACTAGAACTAGACAAGAGAGTGTTTTGTTGTCCGTGTAATCAGTGCACACTTTGTGTTTCTACTCTTATTCTCTCTCACCTCTTGCCAGATGGCCTTACAACCATGCGTATTCCGTATTTTTGGCCCTGACAGAAAGTGATAGGATATAGGGGCCATACATGGCAATGCTGACACAATTCACTTTGTTATTTTGGGAATAAATCTTTGCTGTGTACCAGCCAGTTGTTGCTAAACACAGCTACTATTTTAAGTAATGTGAATAGAGTCTCTTGTTTTAAAGTATGTGATATTTCAGAAACTTATTGTTTAAATTTTTCTTCCCAAAGAAGTCCTAGTCACAAATGCTTTATATAAAACATTTATTATTGTTTGGTTTCATAAGTTAAAAGCTATCACAGTTGGTAAAATAGTTTTTTTCCTTGAAAAAGATTTCTCACAGTTTGGTATTAAATTCAATCTCCTCAGTCCTGGAAGAAAAAATTTTAAAATATTTTCTCAAGTGCTTATGGCTGACAGCTGTATCTTCTTTAGTGGTCTCCTAAGCTACACTTTTCGTATTTCTGGGTCAGTGTGTATACCTGTGTGGATGGATCTCTTTAGATCAGAAGGTGTTAGTGTCTTTATTTAGCATTGAAGACAAGCAGAGAAATATTAGTTGTTCTAAGATGGTACTTTAGGGTGAATTAATTAGTCCTATACTAAGACTGATGTTGTTGTCCCCAAGTATATGATTAGTGGCAGAAGGTAAATGGAATTAATAAAAATCTAGGTTATACTCCTTAGTTGATAGTTTTCACAAAGGATTTGAGAGAGAGAGAGAGAGAAAGAGAAAGTGCGTGTGTGTTAAAAGAAACAGGAAATTGGGTCCTGGAATGGAAGAGCAAGGCATATGCTAATGATGGCCTTGGTTGCTAGGACTGAGCATCGAATTATATTCTGAGATTCCTGGTGAGTGTGCACAGTGAAACATGGCAAGGTTTATAATTCTAATCATCAAAAAGAAGAAAAACTTTTTTCTGAGAGCAGTGTTTTCTTTTTTCTGGCATCAAATCCTAGAAGAAATTGTGTGTGGTATATTTTATATGTAGGAGCTATTGGCTGGCATCACAAATACTTTTCTTGACAAGAGTAGTTTTACAACAAATGTAGAAACAGTTGTGGGTTTTTTTTTCATATGACAGTTCCTTCTGTGCCACTCGATGAGTCCATCTGAGGGTGTATCACTCAGGGCTACATGATGATGGCCGTCCTGTGAGGGTTGCATTGATCCGGTCTAGGGTGCATCCCAGAGATCCTGCTTCATAAAATAAGTGGACTGAAGATGCTTGAGGTGGATGCATTGCATGCCTTAGGCAATCTCCCCTAGATTTTTGGTCTACTAATTAGGTCATGGGTAGAACCTCAGTAGAAGAGGATTTGACAAGTTCTTTAGGTCATCAAGAGTCTAAATTATTGTGAATACATTAAATACCACTGAAGTGTTCCCTTTAAAATGGTTAATTTTATATTATGTGAATCAACTCATAAAAAAAGTCTAAAGTACTAATGTGGTATCTTATGACTTGTGTTGGTTGTTAGTATCTTCTGCACACCAGGGTCACCGAAATGTTATCTCTCCAAAGATGCCTAAGCAGCTGGGTTGGGCCTCATGGTTTGTGTTGTGAAGAAGCTTCTTCGGGACTCGGGTGTGCCTCAGCTGGGAAGGGCTGCCTTAGGGTACAGTCGAGAGAGTTTGGGCCTGAAAAAACTTCAGAGCAGGTTTTACCACCCACTGTGCGTCTGTGTAGAAAATCTTTCGTAATTTTCCCCTAGATTGTTGAGTAGTATAGCCTGCTGGTACATCTACTAGGTGAATTAATAGAAACTAGACCCAGGTAACTGAACAAGTTGATTTACTGTATAGACTTATTTGGTACAGAATTATTACCTTTAGAAAATAGATACCAAGGATGTCAGTGTTAGTTCTGGTAGAATGTATTTTGAACTATTCTCTTTTGATGTTTAGATTTCAGTATTATTGTAAATCATAAAACATGGTATGAGCATAAGAAAGAACACTTGTCTTCCTGTTGCCGAGGAAGGAGGCCATTCATCCAGATCATCCAATAAATGATACAAATATCTACAGGTAACTGCTCATCTATTTACAGCTCTGTTTTGTTTAAAGTAACACTCTTAAATATTGAGAACCTCAAAGAGCTTTTGTTTATGAGGGTTTTTTAAAAAGATTTTATTTATTTATTTATGTATTTATTTATTTTCCTTTTTCTCCCCAAAGCCCCCAGTACATAGTTGTATATTGTTCATTGTGGGTCCTTCTAGTTGTGGCATGTGGGACGCTGCCTCAGCGTGGTTTGATGAGCAGTGCCATGTCCGCGCCCAGGATTCGAACCAATGAAACACTGGGCCACCTGTAGCGGAGCACGCGAACTTAACCACTCAGCCACGGGGCCAGCCCCTATGAGGGTTTTTTCTATGCATCTTTAAGACGTCAGAAATTAAAATTTGGAAATTTAAAAATCTTTATTAGTTCGTTAAAAAATAATCATAAACCCATTACATTAACATAAATAACATATTTTTTTAAATAAAAAATAATTATTTTCCAGTAAAAAAGTTAGAGAGAGCAGTGGCATTGTTTTGTATTATTTCTAATGTTTAATGTCTAGTGTAATAGAAAACAGCTGGATCCTGTGTCTGCTGCTGAATTCAGTTTGTGGCAGTCTGTTTTGCTTGAAGTATGCCAAGATAATCTGTCCTCACACGTATACATAGTAGGAAAAGAAGGAGTATTTTAATACCATTTTAGATAATTATGGATATTCTTTAATACTACACCGAAATTCAGCAAGTGGTAGTTTCTTAGAGGTTAGTTGGAATGTGGGATCTGCAGCTTTGTCGGTTAGCTTTTCACACACTGTTACATTAGAATCCACGTACTTCAAATAGCTCTTTTAACCATGCATGACTTTGTAACATCGTACATTGATCATTTAGAAAATATTGGTTTGTTGAATTATGCCTATCTTCCAAATATCGACACATTCTGGTATGCAGTATTAAAAATCACATTTGTTAATCACTGCCATCATATCAGAAGTCTTTAAAGATTGGGAAGTTGTCAAGTTTATTGCTGTGGTCACAGGTTTTCAAAATTCTGGATTTTGCTTGAAAGCTCATATTTTAGCATTGGAAATAAAGACTGTCAGTTACTTTCTTTGAAGTGACAGGCTCAGTTTATTAACTTCAAGAAAATTACTGGCAGATACCTGCCTCTGAATAACTATGGTTTGTCTTTCATTTGTTCTTTCAAATAAAAATAGTTCTTTCAAAAAAATATGTCAGGTCACAACTCAGAACCATCGCACGGTGCTTTCCTGGTGATAGCCTTGGAGCTTCGCTGTGCGGCAGAAACCTTCACCTGTGCTTGCCGTTCCTCTAGAAGATGGAAAAGATGTGTACTCAGGGTCAAGAATAATAAAGATCAGTTTTTGCTGTTTCATTCAGGACTTTCTTAAATGAACTGCTCTTTTTTTAAATGTGAGTTTGTGGCCATGAAGTAATAATGATTACTAGTACACTTTGCTGTCACTGCCTTGATTGTGTTGATCCCATCAGTGTAAATGTCAACACAATGAAAAAGGCAAAGAATGTCTTAGTATGAAATAGTTTTGATTTTGCAGATGTCCTGAAAGGGTCTTGGGGATTCACAAGGGACCAGGGTCCACACTTTGAGTATATCTGGTTTTAAGGCAAATTCCAAATATCAGCTTTTCCTTATAAAATTGAAAGTCTTTTTATCCAGAAATAAATCTAAACTGTGTTTGGGAGTGGGAAGGTAAAGCGGCATCAGGGTACTGACCGTCACTCCCAGGTCGTGTCTTGAGCTGGAGTGCATCTGGTGCCTGCGAGAGAAGGGAACAGATGGGTGGATCTTTGCCTTCGAGGGACCCGCGGTCTCTAGCGCTCTTAGCTTGTTTTTTACAGCCTTTTGATGAGAGAGCATTTATATTGGACGCTCACTTTAAGCTGGGGCCTGGCCGAGCAGTTGGAGAGCATTTCTATTCCAAGGTAGAGATGAGCCCTTCAGTGATGCCAGCACCCCTGCTGCCCCGGGGAAGTAGAAGACTCTATAGCTGCCTCTGTTCTTAAGTCTTTAGCATGGAGTTAAAGATTCTTCTTGTGAAAACCGAGTGTTTAATAGCTTGTTTAAGCTAGAGTGTGAAGAAATATGGCTGTTGAGAAAGGAGGATGATTGCCCAGGTGGGCCTCAGAGGATGGCTGAGTGTCAGTGGGTCATTGGCTTGTTCATTTGTTCATTCATTCATCACATGTTTAGCAACTGCCTAGTATGTGATAAATGCTGAGAATGTGAGGATGAATGATTCCTTTTTCTTGCCTCCGAAGACCTCAGTTGTAGCTAGCACCAAGTGGTAAGTGTGCCTGTATTGTATGTAGTAAATGTTGGTGAAGAGCGAGTGCCAAGTTGAGTTATGGCACATGGATAAACCATTCTATTTGGGTTAGACAGGGCTTCACAGAGGTTTCCAGCTTTGGCAATCTGGAATGCATCTACATCCAGCGTTGATTAGCTTCTTTGGGATTGACTCGATAAGACAGTGCTGGGACCTGATGTATGAAGACAGTGGATGCCTCTTTTTGCTGTCAAGTTACACGACCGCCCAAATTCATAATTAGACCTTGTTTTATGAGAATACAGTAGGAACTGAGGGCATTGATTTTCTTGAGGTTTATTATATCTGGGACTTTCATGCAGGCTTCTGTGTTTCTCTGTCCACACAACAGAGCTCTTCTGGGTTGACATTTTTCTTGTATCCTCTGGACTCTGTTGGCTAAATGGCTAAATTAATGTTCTTTGGGCCCCTAGCAGACTATCCTCCTCCTGATAATACCATCTTTCTTTTTTTTTGGTTTGATAAAAGTGATTATTGTGCAACTTTTAATTTATTTTTCTTGAGTGCACTTGCCAGTTGGTGTTTCAGAAACTCATTTAGGTACCTTGTTACTATTCTTTAGGGTATGTTGCTTTGGCAGATATTTCTATCATCTATTTGTTTTTGTTATTTCAATAACAGCAAATATTTATTAACTGCCCATTCTTTGCCAAGAGTTGTTCTAGGCATAGCCGTGATCATGGAGCTAACATTCTAGCGAGAGAGGCAACCAGCCAACTAATGAAAGTTGTGTGTGCATGTGTAATATTAAGTAATATGAGTTATGAAAAAATAAAACTGAACGAAGGGATAGAAAGTGATATTTTGAGTAAGTTGGTTAAGGAATGACACCTTGGGAGGTGACACAAGCAGAAAATCTAAATAAAGTCAAGGGAGCAAGTCATGCAAACATCTAGGGGAAGACAGTATAGTCTGTGCAAAGGGCGTGAGGCAAGAGTGTATTTGTTAAGTTTGGGGGCAGCAAGGAGGCCCCTGTATTGGAGTGTAGTGAGTGAGGGGGAGAGTGGTGGGAGCTTTGGTTAGAGGACTAGCTGGGCGTCAGATCAAGTAGGATATTGTAAGCTATAGTAAAGAGTTTGAATTTTACTGTGAGTGAGGTGGACGACTATGGAAGATTTTAAGCATAGAAGTGACATGATGTAGTGTGTATTTTAGCAGGCTCTCTGCTCTTCTATGTGAGGAATAGGTGGGAGGGTGAATGTGGTGGCACAAGGGGACAACTTGTGGTAGCACAAGTTCATCAGGCAAGATATATAATGGCTTAGACTAGGGCGGTGGTAGCAGGAAGTGGTCAAGGTAGCGCTGACAGGATTTGCTGGTGGATTAGGAATGGAGTTTGAGAGAATGAGAGATGTCAAGGTGTTGGCTTGAGCAGTCACAAGATCTGGAACACTGGGAGAAGCAGATTAGGGTAGAAGACTCAAGTTTGGTTAATATGTGTTAATTTGGAGTTGCTTATTAGACTCAAGTGGAGATTTCAGACAGGCAATTGGCTATAGGAATTTAGGAGAGAAGTTGGGCTGGAAGTATGAATTTAAGAGTTCTCATCGTATAGATGGTATGTTCTACCGTAGTCCCGAATGAGGTCATTTAGAGCGGATGGGTGACAGAGAAATGTGTGTGCAGTCCATCCTTTCGTGCTCTAGACTAGAGGATTCAGGAAAGCATGGTGAGAAGAGCAGTCAGGAGGAAGACCACCGTGAGGTTCCCGGAACCCAAGTGAGGAAAGAGGTGCAAGGAAGGAGTGATCGATTGTGTCAGAAGATGCTACTGTGAGGTCAAATAAGGTGAAGACTGAATCTCACCAGTTTCGGTCTCAAAGGTTAACCTTTTTCATGTTCTTACATGCTTCCCTACATCATAACAAATTTACTCTTTTTTTAGTTGTTGAATTTTAGAGGAATTCTGAATTGGAGATAGCAGTTCACCAAGAGATAGTTGTAATAGCAGTTAGCATCTACCGTGTACCAGGCTGTGTTGGCGCCTGAGATACAAAGGCGAACGAGAAAACCCTTGTAAACTTCCCACACTTGTAATCTTAGAGAGAGAGCATTGAAGTTTTCAGTGCAATGCTTGGCATGATAAATATGTGAAGACTGAGTGAACACTGTGTAGAAGCCAACGCTGAAACAGTTGCAGCTAGTTGGTGGCGAGACCAGTATTAGAACCAAGTCATTGACTTTCAGCTCCACTCTCCTTCCTCCAGCTGGCACCATCTTTACATGTGTGAAAAATAACCAGTCTTAAAGCGTATGAAGGTATTTACGGGAGGATGTCCACTTGAAAAACAAAGTTACTGCACTTCCAAAGTACCGTGCTTCAGTAGATATCTTTCAAGTCAGGATAAGAAACCAGATTCTCAGGAGGGTCATGGATAGGGGATCGTATTTGTTTTTATGTCTTGTTTGTCCCACATTCCTACCATGTGCCACCACTAAAACTAAAAGCAAAGAAAAATGAACCAGTGTGTGGGTGTGGGTGTGGGGGGGGGGGTGCGGTGTCTGTGGTGTTCCTTGAATTGGCAAGGTAAGCATTTCTTTTAAATCCCGCGTTTCATCTGACGTTCAGGATAAGTCCTGCTGGAGGAGGTGCCTTCTGGGCTGACTTGTACCTGGTGGGTGGACTAAGGGTCCCTGGGCAGCAGCCTGGAGGTCTCTGGGGAAGGTGGACAGAGAAGATGAGACTGCAGAGGTGAGGCCAGCAAAGAAACTGAAAGTTGTCCTGGGCAGTGCCGTCCAGTGGGAACAAGTGTGAGCCATATGTGTCAGGTAAAATTGTCTAGTTGTCACATTAAAACAAAAAGAAACAGTGAAATTGGTTTCAATATATTTTATTTAATGTAATATATTTAAAATACTGTTCCAGCATGTAGTATTTTAATATTCCTTCAACAAACAATATTTAGTATAAAAGTAATAAGATAGTTGACTTTTTTTTTCTTTTGGTACTAAGTCTTTGAGATCTGGTGTGATTTTACGATTCCAGCACATCTCAGTTCAGACTGGCCACACTTCAAGTGCTCCGTAGCCACATGTGGCTGATAGCTGCCACATAGACAGCACAGCCCTTGGGAAAAGACAGTTGGGAGGTAATGGGTCTTGAATTAAGGCAGCAACAGTGTGGAAGGAGAGAGATCGAGGAGATCAAGTTGGACCACCGTGTTTCTCAGTTGGTTGCTAGGCGAATGATGGCCTCTCAGGTAGGGATTCAGGAAACAGAGCACGAGGTTTTCTTGTTTTGTTTCAGGAATAGAGTGGCAGGAGGCAAGGTGGTGAATTAAGCTTTGGAGTTTGAGGTTTAGGTGGATGGAGGTAGGACATTGGGCTTCACAGATGCGGAGCTTCGTCGGGGCTTTATGATCTTGGGGCCTGGGAAGTGGGACTGAAGCTCCTTAGACCCAGCACGGACCCCTAGGCTGTGGATTCCCCTGCCAGCTGACTGCCCGCTCAGGAATCCTCTCTCTGGCTCCCACCCTTTCTCTGGTTCCAGCGTAAGATAGATAATCATCCCTCCACCCCCCCAGCAGATGGGCTGTGGTCAGAGCAAAAAGGAGAGGCTTGCATGCGTCAACATTTGCAAGCATGCCTTAACCTTCCATCTCAAGTCACTGAATATCTCACAGTTCATATGCCAATAGAATTTTAAAGTTTATTTTAAAATTTACCTATGGTAAAATCATAAGCCATTTTGATAAAAATATATCATCATTGTAGTTTAACAGTTACTGGAAAATGTCTTTCTTTATTTTTGGAGGTCAAATTCTGAGAACTTTTTCTAGGTGTCTTTCCAGGGAGTGCTTTTGCTCTCCAGTGGGAATGAGATGAGTGAGGGTAAGTAGCTCATGGTAGAGAGGCAGCATTTGTTGCCTGCTGAGTCTTATTTAGGATATTCAAAGATGAGGTGAGGCCCTCATCCTTGCATTCATTCATTCATTCATCCATCCATCTATCAACATTTTGTTTTTTCATTTTTTTGAGGAAGATTAGCTCTGAGCTAACATCCACCGCCAATCCTCCTCTTTTTGCTGAGGAAAATTGGTCCTGAGCTAACATCTGTGCCCATCTTCCTCTACTTTTTATGTGGGGCGCCTGCCACAGCATGGCTTGCCAAGCGGTGCCATGTCCGCACCCAGGATCTGAACTGGTAAACCCCAGGCCGCTAAAGCGGAACGCACGAATTTAACCACCAGGCCGGCCCCTAGTCAACATTCTTGAGTATTTACAGTGTGCCTGTCACTTTGTGAGGTTGTGAAGGTATAAATATGAGCTATTCTCCCCTTAAAAAAATCCCAGTTATAGTGATGTAACTGCAGTGAAAAGTGAGGGCTTGTATGGGAGGAGACATGCAACTTAATTATTTGCAGGGCCAGGTAGACAGGCGATACTTGAGTCAGGGAAAAGGGGTGATGAAGGAGAAATTTGTGCGGGCACAATGCAGAACATGGTCCTTGGGAAGGCTAGCAGATGTTTCACCCTTGCCTTGGACCAGTCAGCAAAATGTGCGTTCGTTTACTTATGCGTTCATTAGTTCCGCAATGGTTTAAGGCCCTCTTCTGGGCCCCTGGGAGGTGCAGCTGCTGCAAGGTGTACGTGAATGAGGCAGCAGGCGTGCCTAGAGAGGACAGGTGTGAGCAGGACATAGGGTGGAAATGTGACATGCCCGGTAACATTTGAAGGAAGCTTGGGGAAATTCTCATGTTTGACCAATGACTACTAAGCCCACAGTATGTATAGTCCCTGCTTTAGGTGTTGGAGATTCACACGCACACAAATATACATATTCCTGTATAATTATACTCCAGTATATATATAAACAGGAGTCTGATGTGCGGCTGTCCTCCTAGGGCCTCATGGACCAGGGGTCTAGAAGGATCTAATAATAAACAGTCGAGCAGTGTGGTAAATGTTACCTGTCCTTGTGAGCGTATGTGATTCTGCCTGGAGCAATCAGGGAAGGCCTCAGGAAGAGGTTCCGTTGTAACTGAGTTTGAAGATTGAGTAGGGTTTAACTGGGAGGAGAGAGTAGGAGGGGACATTCCAGGCAGGAGGAGTGACATGTCCACAGACACTGAGTTGGGAAAGAGCAGAGCGCCTTTATGTGACTGTGGTCCTTAGGCTGTGGGCCAGCGTGTGTGGTGGAGAGAGGCAGGAGGACGGACGGCTGGCACGGTAGGCCCGGGAAGACCCGGAGCAGCCACGCCGGGAGCCTGAGTTTTCAGTGTAGTTGGGTGAGGAAGCATTGACAGATCGTGCAAAGGAAAGCAGCACAGGCGATGTGCGTTTTAGAATGATCTCTTTGCTACGATATAGGAAGTAGCCTGAAGAAGGCGAGCCCAGTGGTAGGAGGGCCAGCAGAGAAGCCCTTTGGCACAGGCCTGCACTAGAGAAGCAGTCTTAACCACCAGTCGGATGTGGCCAGTTAGGGGGAGGAAGAAACAAGGTTGGGTGACTGGGAATCGCAGTGACGTGAAACAAGATGGGAAAGTAAGGTTGCTAGTGCAGGAAGGAGATTTGACGTTGGGGCTGCTGACCCTAAGGTGCCGGGAGAAATATCCCATCTCAGGTGGAAACAAGCATCTGGGTCTGCTGGACTACGTCATGCAGAGGATGGAGTCCTGAGGAACACCAAAACCTAGGGGAGGACGTAGAGGAAGAGAGTCAGAAAGGGGCGGATGAGGGAAGACTGGTCAGAGACAGGGTACAAAAGAGAATAATGTTGTGGTAGCAAAGAGGTTTTCCGCCTCCAACTTTGATTTTTGAATCTACAGAAAAGTGGAATAATGCAATGAACACCTGTTTATCCTTCACCCCAAATCATCAATTGTTAGCATTTTGTCACGTTTGCTTTAATCTGTTGCTGCCTAAGCCTTCTTGAAGGAAGCAAGGGAGGCAGCCCTGGAGGTATTTGGGTGAAAAACTCTAAGGGCAGAGGCAGCCTGTGCAAAGGCCCTGAGGTAGAAGGGCCTTTGCCCTTTGTTGTTTGGCAATAAGCAGGAATCACTGTGGTTGGAGTGGAAAAGAGCAAGGGGGAGATTTGTAGATGAAATTAGGGAGGTGGCAGGAGTCTGGATCATTTAAGGCCTTCTAGGCCATGGTGAGGACTTTATATTTTACTGTAAATGAAGTGAGAACATACTGGAGGTATTTGAATAGAGATATGACATGATCTGATTTACATTTTTAAAGGATCATTTAGACTGGGGTGGAAGGCAAGGATGGAAATCAGGGATCAGTCATAGGGGTTGTGGCAGTAGTCCAGGCAAGGTCTTACGGTGCTTGGACCAGGATAGTAGTGGGAGAGGTCCTCAGAGGGTATTTCCTATCTATAGTGAAGGAGGAGCCAGCAGGATTTACAGATTGGATTGAAGGTGGCATGTGAGACTAAATGCAAAGGTAGGGATGACTCCATGTTTTTGGCTTCTCCTGCTGGTGGAGTAACAATTTATATAGATGGTGTTTGGTGGAGAAATCAAGAATTCATTTTAGAATGCATTAAGATGCCTATTGGGACATCCAAATGGATATATCAAGTGACAGCTGGCTAGAGAAGTATCGAGTTCAAGAGTGTGGTCTGGGCTTGAGAAGGAACTTTGGGATCCACTAGCCTGTAGGTAGGTAGTATTTAGAGCCGTGATACTCGCTGAGGGAGGAAGCATAGAGCTGAGATCCAAACAGGAAGGCTTGGAGCACCTCAGAAGTTATAGGTCGAGAAGTTGACGAGGAACCAGCAAAGAGTCTGCAAGGCAGGAGAGGGAGTTGTCCTGGAGGCCACTTGAAGAAGCAAGGCGTTCCCAGCTGTGTCAGATCATGTTGATAAGTCAGGAGCAGCGAGAGGGAGAGAGGCGGCCATGCAGGTGGGTTTAAGGACAGCCATTTTTGTAGACTATTGGTGTGGTTAGATAGAACAGATTCCAGAGTGAATGGGAGGAGGAGAAAGAGAGCAAATGTTGTCACTCTTTCAAACATTCTGCTCTAAAGTGGAGCAAAAAAAGGTGTCAAGAGCTAGGGGAAGAAGTGGACTTCAAGAAAGTCTCGAATATTTGAAACACAATGAGGATGGAAGTGGCATTGTAGGTGGAGAGAACTGTGGAGAGGCAGGAGGCAAATCCAAGAGTAAGTTGGTAGATAAATTTGGAGGATATCGCTATTTAAACCATTCCGTGGGGTAGACTTGTTTTAAATTGCTGTCTTAAAGAGTGTTGCTACAAGGGTGTCGTTTGTGGGGTGATTTGAAGCCAGTGAAGGTTCTGCTGTGGCTGGTGCTCCTCGGCACTGAAGCTCATCGCACTGTGCTGGTGAGTGTGGTGAGTGTCTCTGCGCTGCAGCCCTCGCTCTCAGCTGTGCCAGGAGGAACTTGGGTCTCCTGAAGATTCTCTGTCCTCGCCTCCCTGAGTTCAACACTGCCCCACTCGAGAAGTCTCAGCAGACCTCTTCTGGCTGAGAGAGTTCCGTGTCCAGTGGGTCTCGTGTGTGATTTCTCATGGTCCTGGGGCTCGTGCTGAATGACTTCTGTTTTCTGTTCTTCTTGCCTTTCCTTTGTTCTTCCCCCTTCCCCCTCACCTCGCTGTCATCTATTTGGTATGGATCTGCAACTTCAGAGGCTCACAAACATGAATGAATTTTGTATACCTAAGCATTATTATTGTGTGCATCCTAAGATGTTGAGTAAATAGTATGACACATCCTTTTGAGCAGAGACTGAACTTACTGTGAGAAAATCTAGTAGATGATAGTTATGTATCTGCAAAATGAGATGATGTGCTATTGGACTGCTGTTCTGAAAGTGCTCCTGTTTTTAATGGGGAAAGTAAATTGTGTATTTTAAGATTTTATTTAGATTTCTAATTCTGGTATATCTTATTTAATTTGGGGCTCTCTATTGTAGGTTTTCAAGTCAGTTTTATTTTTTTTGTGTTTATCTGAGAAATTTCCTTAATATTTCTCTCTCAAGTTGTCTCTACTTCCCCACTCCACCTTACAAGCGCTCATTTCTATTAATTGTGTGGGGTAGTTAACATTTGAGGAGGACTGAAGCCAGATTTTTTTTTTCCTATTTTTATATTTACTTTGTCAGTTATTTGATTGAGGTCATATTGGTTTATAATGTGTAATTTCAGATGTACATTATTATATATCAGTTTCTGTGTAGACTGCATCGAGCTCCAGCAGTAGTCTCATTTTTATCCATCACCATACATATGTGCCCCTTTACCCCTTTCTGGGATAACTGAATCACATGGTATTTCTATCTTTAATTTTTTGAGAAATCTCCATCTTGTTTTCTGTAGTGGTTGCATCAGTTTGCCTTTCCACCAGCAGTATATGAGGGTTCCCTTTTCTCCACATCCTCTCCATCATTTGTTATTTTTTATCTTGATAATTACAGCCATTCTGACAGATATAAGGTGATATGTCATTGTAGTTTTGATTTGCATTTCCCTCATAACTAGTGATGTTGAACATCTTTTCATATGCCTGTTGGCCGTCTTTTTGGAAAAATGTTGTATCCTCAACCGATTTTTTGATCAGATTGCTTTTTTGTTGTTGAGTTTTATGAGTTCTTTTTATATTTTGGAAATTAACCACTTGTTGGATATATGATTTGCAAATGATGTCTCCCAGTTGGTAGGTTGTCTTTTCGTTTTGTTCATGTTTTCCTTTGCCTTGCAGAAGCTTTTTAGTCTGACGTAGTCCCATTTATTTTTTCTTTGGTTTCCTTTGCCTGAGTAGACATGGTATTCGAAAAGATGCTGCTGAGACTGATGTCAGTTTACTACCTATATTTTCTTCTAGGACTTTTATGGTTGCAGTTCTTATATTCAAGTCTCTAATCCATTTTGAGTTAATTTTTTGTATATGGTGTAAGATAAGGGTCTACTTTCGATCTTTTGCATGTGACTGTCCAGTTTTCTCAACACCATTTGTTGAAGAGACTTTCCTTTCTCTGTTGTATGTTCTTGGCTCCTTTGTCGAAGATTAGCTGTCCATAGATGTGTGATTTTATTTCTGGGCTTTCAGTTCTGTTCCATTGATTTCTGTGTCTGTTTTTCTGCCAGGAAGTACCATGCTGTTTTGATTACTATAGCTTTGTAGTATATTTTGAAGTCAGGGATTGTGATGCCTCCAGCTTTGTTCTTTTTTTCTGGGAATTGCTTTGGCTCTTTGGGGTCTTTTGTTGTTCCATTTAAATTTTAGGATTCTTTGTTCTGTTTCCGTGAAGAATATCATTAGGATTCTGATGGGGATTGCATTAAATCTGTAGTTGCTTTTGGTAGTATGGACATTTTAACTATGTTTATTCTTCCAATCCATGAGCATATAATATCTTTCCGTTTCTTTATGTCTTTGATTTCCTTCAATAATGTCTTATAGTTTTCAGTGTATAGGTCTCAGTTAAGTTTATTCCTAGATGTTTTACTCTTTTTGTTGCGATTGTAAATGGAATTGTGTTCTTGATTTCTCTTTTCTGCTACTTTGTTATTATTCTATAGAAATGCAACTGATTTTTGTAAATTGGTTTTGTACCCTGCAACTTTGCTGCAGTTCATTATTTCTAATAGTTTTCTGGTGGATTCTTTAGGGTTTTCTATATATAGAATCATGTCATCCGCAAACAGCGAGAGTTTCTGTTCTTCCTTTCCAATTTGGATACCTTTTATTTCCTTTTCTTGTGTAATTGCTCTGGCCAAAACCTCCAGTTCTATGTTGAATAGGAGTGGTGAGAGTGGGCACCCTTGTCTTGTTTGTGTTCTCAGAGGGATGGCTTTCAGTTTTTCACCATTAGGTAGGATGTTGGCTGTGGGTTTGTCATATATGCCCTTTGTTATGTTGAGGTACTTTCCTTCTATACCCGTTTTATTGAGACCTCTTTTCATAAATGGATGTTGAATCTTGTCAAGTGCTTTCTCTGCATCTATTGAGATGATCGTGTAATTTTTATTCCTCATTTTGTTGATGCAGTGTATCACATTGATTTGCAGATGTTGAACTCTCCTTGCATCCCACTTGATCATGGTATGTGGTCCTTTTAATGCATTGCTGTATTCGGTTTGTCAATATTTTGTTGAGGACTTTTGCATCTATGTGCATCAACGATACTGGCCTGTAGTTTTCCTTCTTTGTGCTGTCCTTGTCTGGTTTTGGTATCAGGGTGATACTGGCCTCATAGAATGAGTTAGGAAGCTTTCTGTCTTCTTCAATTTTTTGAAATAGCTTGAGAAGGATATATATTAAAAATCTTCTTTGAATGTTTGGTAGAATTCTCCAGAGGTTCTGCACTTTTAGTTTTTCGGAGGTTTTTGATTGCTGTTTCAATTTCTTGTGATTGGTCTATTTAGATTCTCTATTTCTTCTTCGTTCAGTTTTGGGAGCTTGTATGAGTCTAAGAATTTATCCATTTCTTCTAGGTTATCCAATTTGTTGGCACATAGGTTTTCATAGTATTCTCTTTTTTTCAGGGGTGGGGTGGGGGAGGAAGATTAGCCCTGAGCTAACATCTGCTGCCAATCCTCCTCTTTTTTGCTGAGGAAGACTGGCCCTGAGCTAACATCTGTGCCCATCTTCCTCTACTTTATATGTGGGATGCCTGCCACAGCATGGCTTGACAAGCAGTGCATAGGTCCACATCCGGGATCTGAACTGGCGAACCCTGGGTCACCGAAGTGGAACGTGTGAACTTCACTGCTGTGCCACCAGGCCAGCCCCCATGCTATTCTCTTTTAATCCTTTGTATTTCTGCAGTATCCATTGTAATTTCTCCTCTTTCATTTCTAGTTGTATTTATGTGAGCCTTCTCTCTTTTTTTCTTAGTGTATCTGGCTAAGGGTTTGTCAGTTTGTTTATCTTCGCAAAGAAGCAGCTCTTGGTTTCATTGATCCTTTCTACTTTTTTTTAGTCTCTATTTCATTTATTTCTGCTCTGATTTTTATTATTTCCCTCTTTCTGCTGACTTTGGGCTTTGGCCTTCTTTTTCTAGTTCTGTTATGTGTAGTTTAAGATTGCTTACTTGAGATTTTTCTTGTTTGTTGGGTTGGGCCTGTATTGCTATTAATTTTCCTCTTACAGCCACTTTTGCTGCATCCCATGAGTTGGTATGTTATTAAACAACATGCTGCTGAACAACCATTGAATCAGTGAAGAAATCAAAGGAGAAATAAAAAAAAATACCTGGAGACAAATGAAGCCAGATTTTAACAATAGAGACTTAGAGTCTTAGAGTTAAAAGGGAGTTTGGAGATCAGCTCATCCAACTTCCTTATCTTACCACTGAGGAAGTTGAGGCATCTTGAGATGATTGTCTTCCCACTTGATTGTTAAAGCTCCTACAGAGTAAATGGTTGGAACCAACCCTAATAGTGAATGCTCTAGTCCATTGTCCTCTTCTTCCATTTGACAGCTTATCTAAAAAGAGCTGTCAGCACCTAGAGGAACATATCCAAGTGAGTGTCTGGTGCTCTCCATCTAATGCTAGTGTACTCATTGGGAGCCGCAGACCCACAGAACTCTTAAGAGTTGGAGACCTGGGCTGCCTTGGTACCATTGGGCCAAGGCTGCTCTGTGGCTGCCTCCCATCCCTGTTAGTCTGGTCCTTCCTGGTGGGAGGTAAATCTGTTCTGCATGTTGCTTCCTGTTTGCCAGCTGTCCTGGGGATGGTGATGGTAAGAGATACAAAAATTTGTGAGATTGTTACCATGATAATTTCTGTTTACATTTCTGAATTTGCTAGAATAGAAGCTAAAGAAAACATCTTTAGGTTCTTGGAATTAGAGAAGTGATTAGTGTTGGACTAGGCGGTAGATGATTATTACATGTTGCAACTACAGAGCTTATTATCCTAATACTTTTGAATAATAATGTTAAACTATCCTGAAAAAGCCCCCCTCCTTTGTTTTCTGATATTCATTTAAATATTCCTGAAATACACCATTTATTGTGAATATTTACATTCTTATTCGTCCCCCCCTAAATCATATGTCAAAAGAGAATAGGCACAAACGATGATATTTTGTCAGGAGTCACCTGAAGTTATGCATTTTCAAAATGGATAAAATTTTTGATATAAATATTATAATAGAAACAAATTACTTAAATACAAATCACTACATAATAGTGTCTTTGTAGCATTTTCAAATTGTTCAGATATTTTCAAACAGACACAAGTATCTAAGAACTGTAAAGAAGCCTGCCGAGAGGGTGTCGACGTTAAGGCGCAGGGTAAATCACGCAGCCGTTTAAGCTAAAACAGCTCAGTTCAGAGGCTGCTGCTGTTTTATAACCATATTTAAAAATCTGTTCCTCTTACTCCCTCAAACTGAGTTCAGGGATATAATGGATCCCATTATGGGTAAAAGGTCTGTGACTCAGCCATCGAGCTACTCAAACTCTTGGCTGTTTTAATTGCCACCATTAAAGCTTTAGTAGTTTTATCTCATAAAAATAGATATCATTGATGTAAAATGTGTGCCTGTTGAAGATACATCTGTATCTCTGCCCTGATGGTTAGCTAATCACCCATTTGTGTTTGAAGTTAGTTAGGTTTTATGCATGCAAGAACTTGATATCAATCGCAAATATGTTCTGATTTAGTGATTTAATTAAGAAAAAATTTCATGTAATAATAAGGGTAACATCTAGCTAGAATATCTTCCAAAAAGAAACTTACTTTGTTTTGGTTTGCATTTTAACTACATTTAATTGATAGAAGGATGGTGGATTTTTACCAAGCTCATTCTTGAACCGGAGTAAGTAATAATATTTCTGATTCTAGTACTGTGACTTCAACAATTTAAAGGAAATACAGGAATCACTCTTTTGTCCCTCTGTGACACATCATTGTAAACTTAAGTATGGAAATTGGCGGTATTTCTCTGCCTGTTTTCTGCAGAGGGGAAAATACCAAGGTGTGAAGGAAACTCCAAGAACATAGTGGGAGCTAAATGTTAAAACGTGAAAAGCTACTTTGTTCTGGGCTTTTCCCGCCAGAGTGCTAGCGAGTCAGTCATTCATTATTCATGTCGCAGTGCACAACAAGGTAAAATGTCTCTAGAAGAGATCTAAAATGAGTTCATCTCAACAAAGTTTGACTTCCTAGCCACCATGTACACATTTATTTCTCTGTAGTAAAAATAGAATAGCAAATAATTGGTGGAGTAGTTCATTAAGTTATTTTCTGTTCTGCAGTTGTAATTGTGGAGTTGTATTCAGATAAGAGGAAAAAAATCTGACTATAAAAGGGACTCAAATCTGAAACAGTTCTAAAACTAAAACCTACCCACACTAAGCATTGTGAACTAATATACATAACCAGGCTTCTATTCTTGCCCAGCTGTGTAGATTCAATTATAATAATTTTCTCAGTTGCATAACATTGCTGTTTGTTTATTACTGCGTTATTAGTCAGTGAATGAACCTCCCTCTTTTTTGACCCCTCAGCAGTGTTTATATTAATTGCTTTGGTATCTTCTGTTTCATGTGTAATTCCAGCTGGGAGGAGTCATGGGGACACAATCCCCTTTAAGTGTAACTGACTGTTTCTAATGTACAGTAAGCTTACTTTTAAAATAAGTATCAGGAACCTTTAATATTGCTTATAGTGCAGTTTCTTTCTTTCTTTCTTTCTTTCTTTTTTTACTTGAAAATGAAAAGATTTTGTTTTAAAAATCCTCTCCCTGTCTAACAATGTCAGGCTCCAGCTTTCCTGTAACATCCACACCCTTTAATTCATCTGGTCTCACTCTCTGAATGGGTCCCACTTCCGTCCAGTTGTTGCCTTACACCCCGCTTTCTTTGTCGGCACATCTTCCTCCTCTTTGTAGAAGCTGCAAGAGGAGTGCATGAGCTAGGCAATTAGCTGGTAGGCATAATGGTTGAGAATGTGGTCTCTGCTGAGGGGTTGGCTGGGTTGAATCCTGACTCTTATTATAACCAGCTTTTTGTGACTTTGGAAAAATTTATAAACCTTTGTGTGCCTTAGTTTTCCCGTTTATAAAATGGAGATAATTTCATAAGGTCATTGTGAACCTGGAACAGTGCTTGGCACAGAAGTGCTCAATGTTACCAGCAGCAGCAGCAGCATCATCACGAACATATGAGGAAATACTCTTGTGCTGTCTGTGTCTATGTGGAAGGATAAATGTCTAGCATGGAAAGGAGGATCCTGGATGAAAAGAAAGACTGAACAAATTTCAGATGAGAGTTTCAGAGGATTTTAAGGTATGCAAGTTGTTTATTGCTGTGTAACAAATTACCAGATTTTGTGGCTTAAAACAGCGTCCCTTTCTTATGTCCTGGTTTCTGTGAGTCAGGGTTTGAGCACAGCCTGGCTGGGTCCTCTACTCAGGGTCTTGCAAGCCTACAATCAGGTGTCAGGACTGCATTGTCATCTGGGGTCTGGACTGGGGAAGAATCTACTTCCAAGTTCATTCGGGTGTGGACAGAATTCATTTCTTGGGTCTGTATGATTCATGGCTTTAGTTGTCACTGGCTGTTGCTCAGGACCACCCTTTGCTCCTGCAGTCTACCCACAGTTCCTTACCATGGGGGCTTCCCCACTGCAGTCGTTTGCTTCCTCACAGCCAGCAACAAAGAGAGAATCTCTGGCCCTTGAGAAGGGCCCACACCCTCTCTGCAAGTCCCCTTGATTAAGTCAGGCCCACCCAGGAAAATCTCCCCTTTGAGTAACTTAAAACCAACTGCCTTAGGACCTCACACTCGTGAAACCCTTTCACTTTTGCCGTGTTCCGTTGGCTAGAAGTCACAGGTACCCCACAGTCAGGAAGGAGGCACAGATCATGGGGCCATCTCAGATTTCTGCTTCCTATAAGACATGAATGAGTCTTTATAGGACCAAAGTAGTCCATCAATAAGCACTTATTGCTAACTAAATTTGCTGGACTCAGGGTTGCCGAGTCCTGGAGAACTTGCCTAGAATGTGTAAATTAGCTTTATCACTAAGCTCCTTATAAATGAATTTTTTCCCCCTCAAAGATTGTTCTATTTCCATTTCTACACAACCCCCTGGGACTGTTCAGTGTTAAAGGCACAGCTTCTTTTCAGTCTATCGAAGTTTGACTTTTAAATTCATAGGAATGGCATTGTAACTTACTTTTAATGTTGACCTTTTTAAAATAGTGGAAACCTAAATGCAAACTTGGTATCAATTGCTTTTCCAGAGCCAGACTCCATGCGTTGTACCTTCCCAACTGAAGAATCAGATTTGCTCTTAGGTGTGCTAGTGATAGCAAATACAGTGTAAGTGTACGGTAAAAAATAGTTGAATTGAGCTAAGTTATTTTTAGTATGTAAATTTAGTCTTTGTCTTTAGTGTCTTTGAATAGGATCTATTTATGTGAAACATTTTGACTGGCCTGGAAGCACTACTGTCTCGTGTTTTGCTGAGTTTGTTCCCTGGTAAGCTGGGTAGCTTCAGGTCTGGATGTCTGCTGCCAAATTCAAGCGTCCAGACACCCCTTGAGAGCGATATGAACCTTAGAGCTAACTTGAAGTAAGCCAGACAAATGCCTGTGAGCTGGGAATTGGTTCTATAGATTCTCATTCACTGCTCTTTCTTGAGTGGAGCCTACTAAGGGAATGGCAGCATATGCAACCATATGTGGTGAAGAAAAGAAAGAAAAAAGAGAGAAGCAGAGAATAAAAATGACTTTGTTGAGGCTCCTGAGTGTATTCATTATCTTGTCTGCTTTTACTTCTAGAAAGTAATGTCTGGTAAAAGATAGCACCTGATGATTTACTGCCTTAAGGAACTAAGAAATTCAGAACAGAAGGGGTGAAAGTATGACTGTATCTCAGATTCCTCTAAGGAGTTCATATTTTAATTTGCTTATTGTAAGTCAGAGGCACGATGACATCCACATTGCAGACCCTGCTTTTTCTTGGGAGGCTGCTGTTGGAAGAGAATGGGGGTGTGGTGTTTATGGCTAGGCAGGCCTGCTGCCTACAGGGGGCCACCCATCTGCTGGTGGCCCAGGAGACCTGAGAAGTTATTCACTGTTACTGTGATAGGCTTTGAATTGTGTTAAATTTGTGGTTGTTTCTGTTTCTCCCCTCCCAGAAGTAGTGATGGGTTCTCTTGGCCTCTCTACATTTCTCTTCCTTCTACTTAAAGTTCTTCAGGAATAGGAGATTCTCAAGATCAGGAACACAGTCTGATTACCTGCATGTGCTTTTTGGAAAACTAACACATACGTGTAAAAGCATCATTCAAGTCTTGTATAAACAATCAAGCTAATTTTTCTAGGCACTTATGGAAAAACATCAAAAGTATGTTCAATTTAGCCTCAGTTCAGCTCTGTGCCCTGGGTGGGGGTGTGTGTGTGTGCGCGCAAACACATCATTTCACAACATGGACCTTAAATGTGTGCCTACTACTTCATCTGGTGCTCAGAAGTAGAATTGATCTGTTACCCAACTGCAGAAAAGGACTGACTATGTTAGATTCTTTAAAATAGAGGAGATTGCATTAGAAAAAATCATATAAGCTGTTCTTTTTAGGTGGTTTTGGGAGAGTTTTCAAGGTAGGGCAGGAAGTGGGCTTATCTTTTTCTGGTTCTGGAAGACTCAGTTCAGTTCCTGGAACAAAGCAGATTGATTGATTTGAATTCTACTTCTATCAAAAAGGGTGATTTTGAGTCAAACTGGATAACATTTGCTAGCTGCAAAGCACTATATGAATACCAGTTCTTACCCACATTTTTATGTTTCAGTGAAAAGTTAGTGATTTGTCACAGCTTTAGTTTGGAATTAAACTAGAGTTCTCCTATAACCCTTCAAAGGCAAAAATTCTAGATTTATGTTCAATTAAAAGCCATTTAAAGCTGTAGATTAGGGTTAGGGTCTTAGAACTAAGGCCTTTCTGGTTTTGGAGAAAGACTGCAGGCTGCTCCCCGGGCTTGTGCTGTGACCACAGCTGGGCCTGGAGGACGCCTTGCCATCCCTCTGCAGCATGGATCCCGGCTCTGGGTGCCTGATCACATTCACACTGATGCTGTAGCTTCATCTCTTGGGTTAGGGTTCCAGGTTTGCCATTTTCTAGCTGTATAACTTTGGGTGGGTTCATCTTAAATCTTCAGTTTCCTCAATTATAATGCGACAATAATATCAGCCACCTCACCACCCTCATGGGGTTATTATAGAGACTTGAAGGTATGTAAAATGCTTAGCAGAGCACACGGCACATCTAACTGTACAATACGTGGCTTAAAAACATCCTTCAGTACTGTGTCGCAGGGTTGCCTCTGGACTTCGTGCAGGTGGTGGTGTCGCCTCCCTAACACCAGGGCTGTTCGCTGCACCCTCTTCACCCTTGCCGAGAGTGGGGCCAGGCTGGGGGCAGCCTTGCAGGCTCTGTAGCCCACAGAGCTGCACCTTCTGGCTGGCACCTCCCATGGCTGCAGGGTAGCACCCAGCCCAGGGTGACAGGTGGGTAGAACAGAGACAGGGAAAGGCAGAGAGTGAGGGACAGTGGACAGATGCCTGTTCTCCTCCAGAGGGATCCACTTAGGATTTCTCAGCCACTTAGAAAAGGGTTTGGCATTGGTGGAGTTTCACTGCTGTGTTGTTCTAGTCAGACTGACTGTAGGAACACCACACCACCACAATAGTGTTTCACACATGAAACATGTTGTATAACAGTTCCTGTGATATAGTTCTACTTCTGAATATGTAGAAGATGGTCAGCATTCAATATCTGATGTGAAAGTGTTTAACATTAAATTTAACATTACCAGTTGGTTCATTATTTTGGACTCGACTAGTTAAAAATGTGTATAATTTAGATGCCATGAAAGTGGCTTGTATTAATTTGTAGCTGTTTAAGATTTTGTTTGTATGGCACATCTATTCTAAAACACAAGCAGAAAACCACAGGTTCAAATATGCCTTCAGATGATTGTTTTTAAGTCTTCAGCTCTAAAATTTAATAATTCTGAGGTACACACTAACATAAATTATGTCATGATATTTCAAAGTATATTTTATTTATCTTGGTAATTATCTTGGCTATATTATAACAAATTGTGTAAGTCACTGTTATATGATTATACTAATATTCCTATTTGTTGCTACACATGAGCATAAAAGAAACTGCTAATTCAGTAAGCTCTTTCAGTGCATTTTACATAAAATTATATTTGTTCATAGTCATACGCTGTCTTTTAAAGCATTTGATAACCACTGCTTTGAGACAGTCTCTCTCTTTTTCTCTCTCTCCTGTCATCCCCCTCCACAGAGGTGATGGATTTGCCCTGCTTTACCTCTGTCACTATCCATAATCCAGAGTATATTTTGAAGAACATTTTTATTCAAGAGATTCTTGGAAAAAGGATGCTGTGGCTAAGTACCTGTAGGGCACACTGTGTACCGTCCCCCTCAGAGTGCAGTAAGGGCTTAGAGCTTTTGGCAGTAAACAATACTGTTTAACTTTGGTTAGCCTTGAATTCTCAAAATTCATGTGACCCAAGTCCTCTTTTCATGTAACACCTTTTAAAATCCTAAACTTAAAAAATGTTGTTCTATACTTTTTGCCTTCTCAAGTCGTATAAGCAACAAGCCTGATATTGTTATTTTCGTTTGTCTTCATAAATATATTCATTCAATAAATAATTTTTCCTCAAAATTATTAAGATCGAGCTGAATAAAACTAACAGGCATAGAAAAGGCTTGGACTTGAGGCCCTGACTCTAATGCAGTAGTCCCCCCTTGTCCTTGGGGGACACCTGCCAAGACCCCCAGTGGATGCCTGAAACTGAGGATAGTACTGAACCCTATATATACTGTTTTTTTGTATACATACATACCTATGATGAAGTTTAATTCAAAAATTAGGCACAGTAAAAAATTAACAATAAATAATAAAATAGAACAATTAGTACACTGTCATAAAAGTTACTGTAGATCTTAGCAACCTCAGTGTATGATTTTTTTTCTTCCGTATGTTGAGAACTTTCACCTTTTCTCTTGAAGCACTTTGCAGCTTCTCTTTGGCATATTTGAAATGCCAGCATCACTTCTCTTGTGCTTTGGGGACTGTTATTAAGTAAAGTAAGGGGTACTTGAACACAAGCATTGCGATACCACGACAGTCCCATCTAATAACTGAGATGGCTACTAAGTGAGAACGGGTAGGCCGCGTCCACTGTGGATACACTGGACAGAGGCATGATTCACCTCTGGTGAGACAGAGCAGGACAGCGCGAGACTTTGTCACACTACTCAAGAGTGGTGTGCAATTTAAAACTTAGAAATTGTTTATTTCTGGAATTTTCCATTTACTGTTTTGGGACCACAGTTGCCTGTGGGTGACTGAAACCGTGGAAAGTGCAACTTTGGACAAGGGGGGACTACTGTACCAAGCAGCAATGTTAGTCAAGCAGAAGATAATTCAGCCCTTGATTCTCTTCTTAAGAATGTTTCTTTGCTTACTATTTTATATCAAAGAATCAAAGTTAAAAATTATTTCAATTGACCATTCAAACTCATATCTCCTGACCTGGATCTACTCTCCCACAAAGAGTGTTTTAAAAGCTTGCCTGTAATGTGTTTTTATGCCTCTGTAACCCATTGTCAGGATGATTTGTTGTTCAGACTTGGCCCATTGAGGAAGGGACCCCCTGGCCAGCACCTGCCTCCCCAGCAGTCCAAGACTGGCTGACTTTTTTCGGGAAGCTTCCTTCATGTTAGCCTGGATTAGGTGCTCTGATCTCTCTTGGCAGGTACTGTGGCTGCCTTGTTTTACTATTATATCCTCAAATATTTATTGAATGAATAAATGAATTTGGCACCAAATTGAATGCATCTTCTTTTTATCAATGTCATTGACAAGAAAAGATTGTTACAATCTGAATAGGACTTAATTGTACCTTTGCTAAATGCTCTTTGACCCCTTGTACACTCTTCTGGATGAAGATTGAGCTTCAATTGTCATACTTGAATTCCTTTTTAAAAGAGTGTAGATGGATCACAAACCTGGGGAATACTGGAAAAATAAAAGTGAAGAATGTCAGTAAGAGAAATATGTCTCCAAAACTGTTACAAAACCAAAACACAAGTAGTACTTTTCAGTCTTACTACTTAATATTTGTATTTTTACAGGCCATTTAAATCCTGGTTTAGTGTGTTTTAAGCTTGTGTTTGTTGTTACTTGTGTCTTAGTTGGCCTGCCACTTTTCCACCAGAATCTTAATTTCCCCGAGAGCACAGGTGCCTGTTGAGCTTAATTTGTGGGGAGGGCATGTCTCCCAGAGTTACCATGTTACTCTTGTCCAGTTGGTAGTATCTTTTCTTTATTATAAAGTAGTATTTTGATTTTAGACTTGTTTGTATCACTCAATAAAATAAAATGTTTGCCCATAAATGTCTTATGTTACAAAATGTTGGTTTTGCAGAGATTACACACATTGGAAACATTGCACACTCTTCTCATTAGGTTGCTCGCTTACATTACTCGACATTGCCAACAGGTTGAGGCTTCAATAATATAATTAAGGCAAAATGTGATTAAATAAGATAACTTTTTAAGCCAGAAAATACTGATGAATGTTGGAGGGAAAGCATGCTTCAGATAAATGGTGTTCCTTTTTACATACTTTTCATTTTCTTTTGATGAATGCTCCTGAGCATTTTGGGTCGCATTTGCTTAAAGATAACACAGAGATTGCCCTTACTTCCCCCACCCCAGCTCTCCTTTGGTTAAATTTGCATCCTGTCTATTCTCTGCTGTTTTATACAAGATAACTTGTTTGTGTGTTTGTTTAATTTATGTTATGAACAGTGAAGTTAAGGATAAAAACAATTATCTTTAGTTTATGGTAATTTTTTTGACAAGGTACACTCATTGAATCATTTTTATTTATAGTTTAAATATCAGTCATTCTCTTGTAATTCCAAAAGTCCGTGGCACACTCCTTATATACTCCATAATGATCCAGAAGGCATATGGAATTATGATAGAAAATGTGTCAAGCAGAAAGTCCTATAGGGTGTATTTCAAAATACCTTTGGTGTCTAACATTCTCCACGTTTGCTCTAATAAATGAGAGGTTTTAGGAATGCCCTATATAGTAATATCAGATGCTAATGGCATTGATTACCTGCCAGGCAGTGGGAATTGATAGGAAAATGTCCGCTGTAAAATTAAATAGCATTAGAGGAGACTGTACCACGAGTGGTGGGGGGCACGCGGGGCCTGGGAGACTGTCAGGGTATTACTGTGAGCTCCAGGTTTTTCCCCCACATGATTAAGGCAGGCCATCTGTTCTTTGTTAAATGTTTACAAAAACAGCTTTTCTCTAAAAGATTTAAGGAGATGTGGGTCTGGTAAACACTATAATATTTCTGAGCACCTTTGTCACCCTATTCCAAATAGTAGCAAAACATAATTCTGTGTATCAAACAGGATTAATATCTTTTTTGTATTTAATCTTTACTTTTTTTCTTCTTATGGAAGATTAAATTTTTAAGGGATACTAATTTATGGCTTCATTTATTACTGAAAGGAGCATCTAAAATGATTTGTATGCTAAAGTGTGTAGATAAATTTTCAGTCATTTTGTATTACGTGTTATATGCTTTTTCTAAGTCCTAAACGTGTGCCAGGTATCTCTCATTAGGACCTGGCACTTTGTGACTGGAGTTAATGCCATGCAGATTAAAGAAAGGTGCACGTACCTGGAATTAATTCACAGTTCTAAGCTTTAAGCATTGTTTACTGGTAGCCTTCCTTCCCATTCCAGGAAATCCTTTTTCTTTCATTTCCTGAAAAATAACTTGTCCCAAATAAGTTTGATCTCTGTGTCCCTCATAAAAAGATATAGCTTTTTCCTACATTAGGAAAATGTAACAATTAACTTGAATTCAGCAACTTAAATATAATAAAACAGTTAAATCAGACCCCATTAATTCTCAGGAAATGATAGTTTGGACAGCGCCTGTTGACTTTTTTTTTTAAATTGAGGTTATGATAGTTTACAACATTGTGAAATTTCAGTTAAACAGTGTTATTTGTCAGTCATCTTATAGGTGCGCCCCTTCGCCCTTCGTGCCCACCCTCCTCATCCCTTCCCCCTGGGAACCACTAACCTGTTCTCTTTGTCCATGTCTTTATCTTCCACGTGTGAGTGGAGTCTGTTGGCATTTTTTAAGAGAAGTTTTGAGGGAAAGATAGAGGGTGGGTGCGAAACTTTTTTCGGGGTTTGGTTAACTGTGTTGTCCCTGTGTGGAAACCTCGTGAAGATGCACATCCCTGTGTTCTTCCTCCTCAAACTTCTGCCCTTGCTTCTCTCTCTTCTTGTGTATCCTTACTTCTTGCAGGTTTTTCTCTCTCAGCTATCACTAAGAAAGGCCAATATGTATTTTAAGATTTTCTAATAGCCTAGGATTTTGGAAGAGAATTTGGAAATCATGTAGCCCAAACCCTTCATTTTGCAGATGAAGAAAGTGAACCCTGGATGAGTAAAATGACTTTCCCCAGATAATATAGCTAATGGCAGGGCTGGAACTAGAATTTTTATCTCATACCTCATAGTCCTGGCCTCTTTCTTGGCTCTTTATCACAAGTACTAGTATTTGAACTAGTGCAGATGAAGAACTGAATGTACAGACAGTGATTTTTTGAACACTTTGGAAATCAAATGAAACCCATGGAGCCTTTCTCAGCAGGATGCCCATGTGTAAGATTTCAGGAGATGGTCAGGGCCAGAAGAGGACTGGATTTAGGAAACCTACATTCAAATCTCAGGTCCGTCCCCTCCTCTGTGGTCCCACAACCTCCTCACACTTCACTTTCTTCCAGAAAGATGGGGGCTTATTGTCACACTTTGGTAGTGCGAGTCAGGTGAAGCAGTCCTGAGAGCACCTGGCATGAAGCAGGTGCTCAATCAGTGTTGGCGGTGCTGGAATCTAATTTACAGTACTTTGCTGATGGTGAGCCATGGCTTCTGGGTTACTCTTGAGTCCTCTGCAGACCTGGACCTGGGCTCTCCTGCCTGTTCTGCTTTTGGAGGTGGTGTGATGAGGGGCATGGGCTCTGCAGCCGTCAGCCGGGATGTCAGTCTCTGTTCTGTCACTTAACCATCTGTAACTCCCTGGGCACCTGACTGCATCTTAGAGTATCCGTGTTCATACCTACCTCTTAGGGCTGGAGTGCGGATTGAATGGTGTCAGGGTTGTTAGCACATGCCTAGCACATAATAAGAATGTTCAGTAAACGCTGGCAGCTGTTATTGTTGTTGCTGTTTATATTATAGTTACTGTTAAGTGTCTGGAGAAGCATGTGAAAAGGCAGAAATGATTGACATTTACAGATAAAACATTTTCAGGTATTGTGTTGAAATGTAAAGGTACATTTGACGTCATAATTTCTAGTGAAGAGGATATGCCAGCCCTGCTCTGGTTTGGATCTTGAGCTGCAAGGCTGAGTTACTGGCTCAGTCGTTCAGCATCCCATCCCAATTGTTGGTATTCTCTACTGTATTTAAGACATCTCTGGGTATAGTCCTAGTGAGTGTCAAAAATCTCCTGCAAGACATGTCAGCTTGACTATTTGACTTCTCTCTTCCTTGGTGAAATTTGGAAATGTGGAGGTTTAATATCTTAAAACACTATATGCATTTCATATCAGTACAAGAAATTTAACCAATCCAAAGTCAATAAGTTTGGTATCTGCTTTTAATCTGATGTTTTGATCTCACTTAAATCAGAAATGACTTGTATTGTGTAAGATTTATTTGTTTACACTTTGAGTCCCAACTTTCGCAGTACTTGAATCTTATGATGCTGAGTACTTGTTCTTTTTAAAAGTGCCTTGATTATCTATCTTTAATTTGAGTTCCTCTTCCCTCATGGGGAAAAGAATTCCACTTAAATTCATTCCTTGTGGTTTAGCTTTTGCTGTTGTTTTGTCATTCACTGTTTCCTACACAGGCTGCTAAGAAAATGGACAGTGTCTTCAGCTAAATGACAATTTTTTCCTTCTTGAGTGGAACTTTTTACTGTATTACTAAGTTGTCCTTTTTAACTGTTTATTTAAAAGCTTTCTTGTTAAAGTCATATTTTTTTTGGATGAGAGAATGATATATTTTACCAACTATTCAGTTGTAAAATCTTTGCTACCTTTAGTATAGGGTAAGTTTCAGAAACATCAGCCACTAACTTTCAGTTCCTTTCTTCACTACGAAGAATGATAAACTAATTTCAATTCCTATTTGTGTCTCTTAGCATTCTCCATCGGAGCCCTTTCTAGAGAAACCAGTGCCGGATATGACTCAGGTTAGTGGACCGAATGCTCAGCTAGTGAAGAGTGATGATTACCTGCCGTCAATTGAGCAGCAGCCACAGCAGAAGAAGAAGAAAAAGAAAAACAACCACATTGTTGCAGAGGATCCCAGTAAAAGTTTTGGTAAAGACGACTTCCCTGGTGGGGTTGATAACCAAGAACTGAATAGGAACTCACTGGATGGGTCCCAAGAAGAAAAAAAGAAAAAGAAAAGGCCGAAGGCAAGAAAAGATCCGAAGGACCCGAAAGAACCCAAGGAGAAGAAAGAGCCCAAGGAACCCAAGACCCCGAAAACCCCCAAGATTCCCAAAGAGCCAAAGGAAAAGAAAGCAAAAACTGCCACACCAAAACCCAAATCCAGCAAGAAGTCAAGGTAGGCTGTGGGCAGAAACAGCTGCCAACATCCCCAGTACAGAAGTGAGCACTGCACAGTTACAGCCCGTGAAGTGGGGGTCGGGGGAGCACTTGGATTTTTGTCATCATTGTTGGGCTTCTTTCTCTAATATCCAAACTAAAAAGTTAGGGTTTTTATGCATTTTGAAATTTAGGACTTAGTTATTATAAACCATTGACTTAGATGGTAGATTTTAGAGCCTTACTAGGTAAAAATTATTTATTATTTTAAACCTCTTTCTTGTATTTTTGTGAGAATTTGTCATTTAACAAACAGAACCAAGTTACCAGCATAATTATTTGTAAGCATAGACCAGCAACCTCATCTTCTGTGACAATGCGAAACTGGGGAAGAAGGATTATAGAAGCAAGACAGGTCACTATATTTCACTAAGCTTTTCAGTCCTGTTTCCCAGAAGTTGAAACAGGAGAATTAATTCTCTCCACTTGGCGGAGTAAGCCTTCCAGGGGCAGGGTTGAAGTGCCATGGGCTCTGCGGGAGAAATCAGTGGCCCTTATCTATTAGATATGCAAGAATAGCGTGAGTTTTGGGTTCTAGGAAATAGCCTCCTCCACTCCATATTTCCCCTCCGAACTTCCCCCACCAACTCTCTGGCCTCCCAGAAGGCATATTTACTCAGTAAGAAAAGCTGAGAGGAGAAGACATTGAAGACTAGTTTTTTTTCATTTGTACTGAACATTTCTTACAACTGTTCTGAACCAGTTCCAAACATCTGAATCTGTTTTTCAGAATATGGCTCATGTTAGAAAATATAGTTTCCAGATGGAAATATGGTCAGACTTGGTTAATCTGAACCTGTTTGCAAACTCCATTAGAAAACATGCTCCACATCCTGCCCTCATGTGCATATGCACACACGTGTGTGCACACATGCATGCTCAGTTCTGCAGTTGACATGCTCAGTGTGAGCTTTCTGAGCTTGCTGGCCTGTAAACCTTTCGCTTGTAGCCTTTTCTGTGTGTGCATGTGCAGGTACGCAAAGAGAGGACATGATTTCTGTGACTAGAGAGACGCTGCTGCAAAGCGAAAGAACCAACTTGGATTTTCAACTTCCTGCTAAAAATATCTAAACAACCCCAAATACGTTTTTCTGTAGTGTTTTGAAAATTTGAATCATAGTCATTTAAAAATGTTTACCATCAGTACTTTTTATGATCCCAAAATAACTGAATTATATTCAATGACTCAATCTTACAGGTGACTTAATATTTGCATTTACTTATGAACATTCTCTGACATGTCAGAGTGTGGTCTCCTAATTGAAAATCATTCCTTTTTTCTCCTTATAAAAACTCTTTAAACCTACAACCCATTGTAAATTCTGTCTTCATCTATTTAAGAGGTATTTTATTAGGTGCTTACTTAGGGATGTAAGCAAGGAGGACATGGTTAGAAGTTCAGTCTGACTTATGAGGGGTTTTAAAAATATGTACTTGCCTAAATCGAGATATTGTGCTAAATCTAAGTATTTTGGTAGGAGGAAACAGGTACGTACTTCTCCCAAGGAGAAAGAAATCAAAGTAAAATTTAAACAATATATTCTTTTTTTAAAACTTAAAATGGAAGAGTCTCTGTTCTAAAAAAGCTTTCTAGAGCTCAGAAAATACATCACCAAGACTAATTTTAGCCTCAAGATATATCTGTCTTCAGTTTCTACCTTAATTTTTTGAGTCTATCGCCTAATGATAAAAATTGATAAAAAACACCGCACTATCTTGGATCTTGTCATGAATTTCCAACTATATTCTTTTAAGTTCTGAGTCTACATCAAACTTGCCCTATCTTTAAAAATGTTCTTTAGCATTCCCTACCTCCTGTAGAATGCATCAGGGGCAGACATTAAAATACTGTATTTAACAATGAAACTTGCTAAAATTTCTCTAACAACCATAAACAGTAAACTGTAAATTATTAGGAACTTGGGGCATCAAATCCACCCAGTCTTGGGCGCCCCATGCCTTCTTGGTACAGATACAGACCCTGTCTTTACCTGCTAGGGCAACCTTCAGCTCAAGTCTCGTCTCCATGCTCTCAGCTGCCCATGCTGCAGCCTGAACCTTCTCTGCAGACTGAGCATTTGGCATTGCTGAGTCTGAGTAATGGCTTTGCACTAGAGTCACACGCTTTTGGCAGGAGGATGATGTGTAATTATTTTCTCCTAGGAAGAAAGTCCAATACTTTTTTCCCTTCTCTGTTGCTTTTGATTCATAGTCTCAGTTGATGCCTCCTATGGTGATAGTTGTTTGTCCCCAAGTGGTGTGCAAATAATTGAATGGAACACTTGTGTTGAATATGGAGATGCACGTGAAAAGGGAGCTGATGTAACGTGGCCCGGAGACTTGGGAGCTCATGCTGAAGGGGCACCGAGAGTGTTTGTGGCACCTGTTGCCTCTGGTCACTTGACCACTCGTAGGGCCTCTGGCTGGTTTATGATGAAGTGTAGCGAGGACATTCCTGAGAGGCTTTTCTGTCGTTGGTGGTCAGATGGGATGGCTGTCCAAGAATACGGTAATTGAATAGAGATTTTAGGTAAATTAACAAACCAATCCATTATTTTGTTGAGCCACAGTGTTTCTGTTGGTCAGATGAATTGAGTCTGTCGAGCTCTGGTCTCATTGTTCTGCTAAGTCTAGAAAGGAAATAGCGTCCCCGAAGCAAAGATAAGTAGAATGCATACAACTACATGTAAATTCTGAATTGCATCGCAGAATAATTATGTAAATTGAATACGTAGTGATGAAGGTAATAGGGGGTTTGGGTTGTGTTAGTACTAGAGTTGAATTGCCGTAGCAGTTTGCGTTTAAGCACTGGAATACAGCAGTGGCAATTTTGTTTGGCAAAATGTTATGTGATACCAGTTATTTCCATCCTTGAATAAGTTAACTTGATGAATTTGTTTATACAGAAAATAATTTTTCCACAGAGGGCTGAAATAGAGGGAATAAACAGAAATGAAGTGAAAAATTAGTGTAGAACTACGCACGTCTTTCCTGTTCAGCCTCGTCATTGGTGAGGTTCTACAAACAAACGTGCTGTCCTTTGAGCGGGTGGTGACGGAGGTGACCCCCCGGCGGTCTGGGCTTGTTCTGCATTGTATCTGTGGCGGGGAGACAGCTTGTTCTGTGTCATTCACTCTCAGTAATAAAGGACATGAGAAAAGAAAGGACATGCTGTCGTCAGTAGGACCAGTTTTCCTTGTTTGCCTTTATGGTGTCCTCCTCACTATGTGTCATCCCACCTTGTTCCATAAAGTGGCTGAGGCTTGAATTTGTGGCCATTCCCAGAAAACTGGCCCTTTTGACAACCAAAATATAATTACGTTTGTCTTGCCCATGCAGGAGAACCTAAAAGAATCTGCCCAGAGGGTGTTACATAGAATGCATGTGAAACAGAAAAAGGTATTCAGCATTTCAGAAAAAGATGTTTAAAATCTTAAAGATAGAGGCCGGCCCCGTGGCCGAGTGGTTAATTTTGCACTCTCCGCTTCGGTGGCCCAGGGTCTCGCCAGTTCAGATCCTGAGCGCGGACATGGCACTGCTCGTCAGGCCATGCTGAGGTGACGTCTCACATGCCACAACTAGAAGGACCCACAACTAAAAATAGACAACTCTGTACCGGGGGGCTTTGGGGAGAAAAAGAAAAAATAAAATCTTTAAAAGAAAAAATCTTAAACATGAAAAAAAATGGGCCACTTGCTTCTTTTCTATTAGAACTGCATCTTTTTCCCCCCTTTTGCTTTAAGTTAAATATGTATTTTTCTACCTGTTTTTCTAGTGCTATTCCCAAATGTCCTTATAGCTTTCAAATATTGGCAGTTAATATTGAAAATAAAAGCTAAGGCATTTCTGGGCTGGAGAGGATGCCATTTTGCATATGGAAGGATTCGTGGAGCTGAAATATGAGGATTTGCATTCTCCTTTTCAATGTGTTTTCTGTTGTGTATGCACGGGCCTTGTGAAATGAGAGAGAATTCGGAGGAAGTGCTTCCTTTGAATGGCTCTTGAAGGATTTAGTGGTCCATTTAGCTACATAAAGATTCTTTGAATGTACATAAAGAAGGGAACTTGGCCAAAGATTGTGACTTGACTACTGAAGCGTCAGTTGAATGAAGCCGTGGAGACTTGCTTCCAATGTAGTTTTTGGGAACACATCTTGTTCCTCGCTCTGTTCTCCACCCTCATATTAAAGTTAGTAGAAAACTAAAATGCTGCTTCTCAATTAAGAGTGAGGACATTCTATTTTAAACTGGAAAATAAGCACACTCCTCTTACTTTAAAAAACATATAAGGTACTGAAAACATATAAAGTATACTTTTTGCACACACATTATTATCATTAGCATTTATGTGGCAACTTTCTTTTGAGGAACTTAGCTTTTCAGGTATTGTTTTCTCAATTATGATATAAGTGAGTAGCAGCATTTACCTGAGAAATACTTTCATTCAGCCGGCAAGCCCAATGGTGGTGCATGTTGGTACACTAATGCATGTTTTATAATGTGCTCTTATATATGTAAAACTTGTCAGTAGAGATTAGACACAAAAGCAAACCATTAAACTAGTTTTGCTAATAAGTACAGAAAACCCAGATAGTCAGCTATCTCCCTATCAGGTACACAGGTAATAAATTAAACCCACAGCTTTTCCTCTTTCTATTTTCTTCTTCTTTCTTTTATCACATGCTATGATTTAGTCTTGACCGAAGACACTGGATAATTGGAAGGACCGAACTAAGTATTTTGGACACTGTGCCTGCAGAAGAGGGTATAGATTTCTTTAACGTGTGGTCATAAAATGGACTTTTGAGACCTTTCAGTGTTGGAGAGGAAGAGGGAAGAAAAAGCTCCCATGAACATTGTGTGTCTTTCCCATTGGCCTGCCCTGCCCGGTCTCTGTTCATTAAATGGAAGCTCCAGGTCAGGGATGGGACCACGTGCCACCTTTCCTGCTGGTCTCAAATGTTATCTTCTCTTTGACGAAGGGGCCATGGGGTCTTTTTAATCCCAAATCCTTTCCTCAGGATAACCACCTTAGAGCCTTTCCATTGCCAGTGACAGGCCACATTGTGACCCTTCCTATGTCTGATTTGTCTTAAATCAGCTGAATGAGCAGGGGGGTCATCATCAGTCACTTTTTAGTACAGAACCCGGTATCTTTGACAACGTGTGGTTCAATTTATACTCATTGGGAAAGGAATGCCTAATAACATTTGCCCTTAAAAACAAGTTTTGCTAATTCATGCTCTGTGCTAGACACAGGAGTGGACCACACTGGTCCTGCTAGGAATTTGTTTCTGCCTGTCCAGTGAGCGGCAGTGGATTTCAAAGCAGTGGCCTGCTGCCACTTCGGTTTGTGTGGGAGAGGGTGATGCAGAACCCACTTTCAACTCTCACTGCCCCCCTCAAATGAGAATTGAGAGGTGATGAGGCCATGGGCAGCAGTGGGATGTTAACGGGGGGAGACATGTTTCTCTGAAGTCTTTCTTAAGAGGAATTTTAGGTGGAGCATATGTGCCGTAGGAGATGTGGTTGTGATGTTAGAGTTGGAAGATAAAGACCAGAAATCATAGACTGATTTTTAAAATTATTATGATAAACGTCTATATATATGAAAATGCTTTGGGAAAGTATGAATTTCTGTATAAATGCAAAATTTGTCACGTGACATATAAAGCTCTTTTTGCTAGTTGTCTTCTGCCTAGATAAAGGCCCTTTTGTATCATTGGATGCTTGTGCAAAGCCCCACTGTAAGAGCATCAGTCATCTGGAATGCCGGCCCCCAGTTCAGCCACCTTTACATAGAAGTCTATGTGGCTTAGCTTTAAAATGTTAAATAAGGAAATAGTGTGAATTAAGAAAAGATACACTGTTCTTTTTTTTAGTGTTAGAAAGACAGCACCGGGCCGGCCCACTGGTGCAGTGGTTAAGTTTGCACATTCTGCTTTGGTGGCCCGGGGTTTGCCGGTTCGGATCCCGGGTGCAGACATGGCACCACTTGGCACGCCATGCTGTGGTAGGCGTCCCACATATAAAAAAAAGAGGAAGATGGCATGGATGTTAGCTCAGGGCCAGTCTTCCTCAGCAAAGAGGAGGATTGGCAGCACTTAGCTTAGGGCTAATCTTCCTCAAAAAAACAAAAAAGAAAAAAGAAAAAAAAGAAAGACAACACCCTTGAACTTCCATTAGAGTACTAATTTTGTATGTAGCCCTGATTCCTGTAGGAACAATATAATTTCCTGGGAGTTAGGCTTCACCTGTTAGGGTGAATGGTGATATGTTCTCCTTGTTGGTTTTATCATTTGCTCTGCCTAATTCTCCACCTACCCATAGCACCTGATGAGTGTGTGGATGGGCAGCATGCCTCATTTGTTGTATTAGCTACCTGGAGGATCGGAGAGGATAATGATGAGTCTAGGGAGTGGGGTTCTGACTGCCACAGTCACCCTTGCTTGTCCCCCTTTCTGGGTCCTGGGAATGCTGTGCGTAAATAAGAGTGGCATCGTAGAATTTGGCACAAGCAGCCAAATATTTGCCCTACTGTTTGGCACTTAGAAGAATGCGCGATGGTAAAAGGGCATGGAAAGGCATACGTTGTGCATCCGTTTTGTAGGGTCTACTTTATTCAGTTCTTTATGTTGCATTACAGTGCCAGGCAGTGCCATGTAGTCAAAGGGTCTAATGTTTGTGTTGAGCTTCTGTGATAGATAACATTGGATAACGTTCGCTAACTAGGCTTCTTTTCCATCTTGCTTCTGGCAGATCTTAATTCAATCCATAAAACTCAATAACCTTTATATTTTCAGTAATAATTCTTGACTGCGTGATCAGTCTTTTTTTTCCTCTAGAATATATTTGACTCTTTCAAGAGAGCTTTCTACTGTACTTTCTCTTTCTTTCATCTTTTGATCATCATTCTATAGAAAATGGTCAACATTGTAGCTATCTAATCTTATTGAAAGGCTACCCAGGGATGATCCCAAGTAACAGAAGACATTCATCAGGAAAGCTTTCTGAAGACTGAAGGACACTGCACAAGGCCAGCTAGCACTGGACTCCTCACGAGCTCTCCACGAGGAGGGTGGACACCTACAGGCTAGTCCCAGGACTCGAACGTGGGCCCTGGACCCAGGCAGGTTCCGGCTCCCGTCCGAGGACTGCCACTTCTTGGGCTGAGCATGTAATCTCTTTGACCTCAGCTTCCTTTTCCTTAGAAAGTTTGATTACAAAATGTAAAGGTGAGGCATGTTCTTTTAAAATATACATTTTATATGAAAGCGAATTAAATTTCTCTATCTTTTCTAACTTTCTTTGCTATTCCTTTCCTAAAGATTTACCGTAGTTAATGTATGTAGGGAATACTTGATGCCATAACAGCTACTTAAGGTAACAATTTAGATTAAATTATTTGTCTTAGAGGTGTTCCATCCAGTGATTTTCAGAGAACTTAAAAAAAAGGTCTACTAAGAATAGATTTTCAATTTGTCATTGAAATCATACATTTGTTGTTCAGATGTAAAATAGAATCCCCACCCCTTCTCTCTCTCTCTCTCTTCCTCTTCTCAACTCTTCTGCTTTCTCTTTCTCAACTAGAAGAGTAGGGTGAAGCATTTGTGGGTGGAGTTTAGGAGTTGGGGGTGGCAAGACACCTGCTTGGAGCGAAGCATGTGGGCGCCAGGCTGGGCAACTCGGAACACCCAAAGGCTGCCTGTGCCTGGAGCAGGTAGAGCATGAAGGGATCTGGCCAAGGGTTGTGCCCCTGTCCCCCCCATCCTGCTCAGGTGGCCTTGTGGAGAATGTCAAATGTTCGGGCAGTCTCCTGAGCACTCCTGGGGCTGTTGCCTAAGGAGCTCTGATTGTCTTGGTGTGAAGGTGCTGACCTTTGGTTTTATTATCTGGCATGCAGAGTTTGTTTTGTCTCTTTCCTTATTAGTTTATTGTGTCACTTGCCTTTTATTACATTCTAGTTTAGCTATTAAATAAATTTAGTCTTAGGACTTTATTTAAGATTTTTATTTTATTTTGTTGGGTTACTTTTACTTGATGATGTATCACATTTTGTGTTGCCTTAACTGATCCTTTTAAACTTCTAGTACTTTATCTTGTCCCTTTTTAGTTTGCCTCTTTATCTTAATTTTCTTTTTTATTGTTTAAAAACTTAGAGGAAAATCTTGTACTCTTAAGTTGAGAGGCTAGATGCTTTTCTCTCTACCAGCATTGGGCCCTTGACCCTAAATGCTTATTCTGTAGTTTATTATGGCTGGCTAGATCTTTTAGAACTTCAGTATGCCACACACATCTCTCTCACTTCTCACCCAGTAGGTTAATACTTTATTAAAAAGCCTTTGAGCATATGAAATATAAGGGTATGTTTTAATACCTTTGCTCTACTTCTAAAAGATTATAGTGTGACACTTTGGCTTGAGTCCCTGAAAACAAATCTATTTAATCTTCATGACCCAAGCCTCAAGGTTGGTTTTCCCTAGTGTGATGAGAACGGTTAATAACTATCCAATCTGAACGGTGTGTGTGACTGAGAACTCCCTCCCATTGTCCAGACATCCATTAACTGTGGCCATATTCTTATCGTCAAATTTGGTTCCACAATATGGTTCCTTTTCAAACTTCTTTCTTTTGAGGAATTAGTTACTTAGGCTGATGCTAATAGATATTTAACTGCTTTCTATTTTGTAATAAATCAGGGCAGCTAGCTGGCTTTCTAGTAAGTTCTGCCCTTTGTATAAAGCTTTGTTTAAAAATCCTGCACTCTTTCTCACCAAAAAGAATGTTATCTATCTGCTGGATCTTAGCTGGGATGAATTCATCCAATCCCATTTCAGTTAATATCACTCAGCCCATCATTGTGGACTCTTACAGCCAGAAGCTGAATATGAATCTTTCCATAAGGGTGGATTCCTTAGAATGTTCCTCCATATGACAAATATTCCTCTCTGAATACAAAGTTTGTCTTCTCCTGATGCTTCTTTCTCAGAGTTCTCATCAAGGTGGTATTTACTTTGATCATATTGGGGACAATCGCAGAACTTTAGAGCTTGATCTGGCAGAGGTGACCTAAGTGTCACTTTGCTAAGCAGATCTGACTGCCCACCAGTAGTGACCTCCTCTCATGACAAAATGTGAATGTAAGTAAAGCTGGTGGAAGGACAGTGGCCCTTCAGACAGCCAGCAGCATCCCCAGAAAAATGTGCTCCTTCCTGGGTTACAAGGGCTTGTGTGGCTTCAGGAGTGGGTGGCTCTGCATGTCAGTCGCACCAGCAATGATGGGAGATAAGGATCAGAAAAAGAAAGAGCTTTGTGAGTAGGGAGGAGAAGTAGATAGATGTGCAGGTTTGGAAAAATTACTAAGTTTCACTCTATTTTGGTAGTACTTGAGCCCCATTTTACTGAGTTTCATGGTGTTTCATCATAAAGATAGTATCTGTGTGGGGTTTTCTTAAACGAGTTAATGAAAAAAGCACTTTGAGTAGTGCCTAGCACTGTATATGTGCTGTCTGTGCATTTGTTGTTGTCACTGTTAACAGGATAGTTGGAGAAAGATACACATTTACACACAACATTGGTTTCATTACATTGCAGTAATGTTACCAATGAATTCTGTGTATTTTAAATATCCCTTGTGTGGGGTGCATCCTGTGGCATGGAGGTGGAGGGAGATCTTACTAATCCAGACTGTGGTGGCCAGAAAATGCTTCTGTGAATGAATGATGTCCAAGTTGAGTCTTGCAGATGAGTAGACTAGGGGGAAGTGGAGGTAGTTCTGTATGTCTGCAGTGTAAGGGGTAAAGGGTTTGGGATGTGAGAAAAGTAGAAAAATAAAGTTAATGTTGCCTGTGGCAAAAGTTGCAGAGGGCCCTGTATGCCAATACAGAAAATCTCAGATGCTAATATACATGGAATTAGACTTTAAGCAGAATGATCGAGTCACATTTGCATTTCAGCTGGTTACTCTCGTGACACGTGGAGGCAGGGTTTGTCGGGTGATGTTTTGGTGGCAGGATCGTGTTACTGAGCTAGGGCATGTGTGAGGCAAAGCAGGTCCAGGAGAGGAGAAGGGCAGACATGCTTTCTCCAGGGCCGAGGCGGTTCAGAGCTAGAATTAGAAAGTGTTGCCCACGCACACCTGCTCTCTCTCACGATGCTCACTCGGAGGTCGCTTTGCAGGGCCAGCATTGGCTAAGCCTGTGAGTAGCCATTGCAGCAGCTCTTGGAGGTGTGTTGAGATTCACTCTGCACCGAGTAGCTCAACAGCCTCATCCTCAATGTTGTGGTGTTGGTTTAAGCGATATTCCTTATTAATAACATTCTCTCATTCCCAACTGAAGAGCTGCCCTCTTTGTGCATTCCAGCTTTCCAAATTATAGTGTAAAAGAGGACTGTCTGTATGGTGGCTATGTTTTGGCTTTGACATTATAAAAGACTAGCTTTGAATCTTAAAGATTTAAATAATGACTATGGATTTACAATATGTGTCCTTTCTCCAGCCATTTAATAGTAGGTAACCCTGCCCATGGATTGTGAGGATGACGAGGCAGTGGGGAGGCAGTTGTAATAGTCAAAGTGGGAAACGATACTTGTCCCAACTAAAGCAGTGGTTGTGGCCATGGGGAGGAGAGGCCTTTGGGATTGGTTGGTTGTTTTTACAGCTTGTGTTGAGAACTGTCGATAAAGGAGTTATGTTCATGTTGCTTAGATGAAGTGGTCATGATGAAGAGGGGTCCTGTCCATAAGTCTCTGTGGTTGATTCAGCCCAAGTGAGTCTGAGCCACAGCCAGAGGATATGTTTTCAGACTTCCCAGAATATGTTCCCAGCTGCTTGCCTTCCAGATGTGTGTGAATACTGGCCATTTGTCCTGGATACGCCAAGGTTTTCATCCATTATCTCATTTAAACCTTGTAATGCATCTTGGAGGAAGATATAATTACTAAACTCATTTTATAGCTGAGCAAACTGAGGCTCAGGGAGATTGGCTTATCCAAGGTCATGGACAGGTTATAAATGGCAGAGTTGGAGCTTGGACAAGGTCTGTCTGACTTAAATCAATGCTCTTAACCACACTTCTGCATTACTCTCATTTGTTGAAAGAAACATTCTGACGTTGGCTTTTTTTGGGCAAAGGAGTTTTAATGTAACAGTTGAAAATCCAGATTAGCTTATTGCAAAATAGTAGCAAAGGCAATTTAATTTAAATAACTATATCATAATGTCTTTGGGTTGACATTGAAGATTTTGTAGCTTTTCTGACTTAGTATGTTTTTGGTTTGTATATTGATGTCATGAGAAGATGTTAGCATGGAAGTGCTTAGCTGTCTCTGAGCAACATTAATAGTGCAAGGTCTAATAAGTTTAGAAGTCTTTCAGTAATCAGATCTGGGATGAGTGCTTCCCTTGGCTACAGGCTTTGTGTCTAAGCATTTGGAGAGGTCCTGTCTGAGTTTTAGCCGTCTTGGATGTTCCACACAGTTCATTCTTGGGAAGGGCAGATGGAAAATCATTAGCACTTCTCTCCTTCGGCAAATTGGTATTTCATCAAACTTGGCCTCTGGTGGGCTTCAAGACAGTCAGCCTTTTCCTCGTATAGGATAGTTCACACAGGGTGCAGTAACCCCACTAGATTAAATTGTGTACGCCGCTCTGGTGCAGAGAGGTCACTGTGAAAAGCACTAGCTGCCAACTTACTTTACCTGGCAGTGGTTCAACTCTGTGACAGGCCTACCTCTGATTTAAACAAATTTGAGAAATATGTAAAGTTTTGGAAGCAGTTTTGCACTGATTTGATAAAAGAAACCACAAAACACTGCAGCGCAGGTGTTGAGAATGTTTGAAAGCTGATTGAGGGAAGCAGATGGCTTTAGTCAGTGGCATCCAGCCAAAAGAGCAGGTGCTGGTCATGTGACCGCTGGTTACCAGGGTAATCTGATTGCTCTTGGCGTGCAGATGAAAGGAAAGGGGCCCAGCGTTCAGCTGTAGTATTGTATAATTTGTGGCAGTTAGAGCGGAAATAAATGCTGGAAATGGAGCCTCATAGTAGGGGAGACTTCTGTCCATGTGTAGCGTAAACACTGGGACAGTTGGATGAGGAACTGTTGTATGGATTTTTTTTTTTAATTTAAAAAATATTATTCTTTCCATGGATCTTTTGAGGACTTAAAGTTTTTAGGACACTACTTTTTTTAAAAAAATAAAAAGAACTCTTTAACCCTAACTGACATTGGCTATAAACTTGAATTGTTTTAAGTTGTTTCCTTATGTGGCTATTTACTGTGCTAAAATGTTAACAAAACAAAGCAAAAACAAGCTCTGAGTATTTAACTGGTTTAAGATGATCAAATATTTTATTTATTTACTCCAAAAATATATTTTAGGTGTGTGATGGATACTATATTATCTTAAAAAAATACTTCTGAAATATTTTACATGACACATGCTTTACTTAAAAACATATAGATATCTTGGCCTCTTTTCCTTTTGTAGTAACTGAGGCTGAAAAGAATGCTGTTTTAATGCATTCTTTCAGCATAGTTTTCTGGCAATTTAAAAACTTCAATAAATAAATTTTTAAAGGTTTTTGAAATGTATCTTTTGTTTTCAGAATTTATTAGAATTTTAGGCTCTCTAGAAATAGTAAATATAGTCATTACTGAGGTTGGAGTATAATAAATGTTGGATAAGAAATGATAATTGATAGTAGAAAACCTTGGGGCCGGTTTGGAAATTGGAATGGAAAGTAGCACCAAGTGTACATTCTCAAAGAACGTCGAGTGGAGGTTCGAAAGGTGATGCTAAACTTAAATTTAAAACATTTTTTCGTCAGAGTTTATTCATGTCTTGTGACGTATGTAACATTCAAATCCTATTAACATTTGACAGAACCATACTATGGAACATGTACTTTAACTGTTGGGGTTGCTTTGCTATCTTTTTGTATTTCAGAGACCTAGCTTTTAAAAAAAAGCTTGACATGATTACCTCAGCAAATGCCTAACACTAAAATAAAGCTTATTTTTAGTTAAGAACACAGCATTAAGTAGAATTATGTAGAACAGGAAATTGCTATATATTTTGTTATATTTTAAAAGATTACAAATTGGATAAAAATGTAGCTGGATGATAGAAAAGAGGACACCTGGTAGTACTGGTCAAAAAAAGGACTTCCATAGGAGCATTTAAAACTATCTTCAAGAGACATGAAGAAATGATCGTTATAGTCTACTTTTCCCTGACGGTTTTTTAAAAACATACTCTGCACCTTAAAAACTTGATGGCAAAAGTACTGCTGAGTCTGATTTTTCATTTTTATTTGGTGTTTTGGCAGGGATTTTGCGTTGCTTAGATGAACTAATGTACTCTCTGTGGTATTAGGAGTTTTTGCATGCAATTTCTTTTTAATTAGGTCAGATATTTGCTAAAGGTCATCAATATGGGGTTTTGCCATAAAAACTTAATTGAGAGTGCCGTTTAACTATAAATGGCCAACGTGCATTGATTTATCAATTGTCATTTTATTTTAGGGATATTAATGTGGGAAATATAAGGCATGGGGCATGTGGAAAACCTCATTAAAAAGTGATCACTAAGTGGATCCACTTTGAATTCTAGTAATAAGAAACCTGATTCAGAAGCAAGTGCTTTGAAGAAAAAGGTCAACAAGGGAAAAACAGAAGGTTCTGAAAATTCAGACCTGGACAAAACGCCGCCACCATCTCCTCTTCCTGAAGAAGACGAGGACCCAGGTGTTCAGGTAATGCTGTTCTTCTGGTCCCGAGCCGTGCTTGTTTAGCGTGGGTAACTTTAGCCGCATGTCAAGTGCACCGACCTGCCCTGTCTTTGTCGTAGAGCTGCTTTCGAGATGGCTTTATTGTTGCCTGGAACATTAGATCCAGAGCGATGAGCGCTGGGGGGCCAACACGGAATTAAACTCCTGACTTCTCGGTTTTGCCATCTTTGACTCTGTGATATATAAAACTGAGAATCTTCATGTATTTCTGTAAATGTATCTTCTGCTGTTTCTGTATATGTTACCGTTAATATATTGTTAATGCGTCGGTTCATTTAAAGCTTCATTCACATTTCTAATTTTCTCTGAAGTTTGGTGGCTTGTCACTTCTTTTATTTTGCAGAGCAAAAAATCAAGATGTAATCTGTAGCCTGTCTTAAGCTTTCTAACACTGATGGTCAGAGTTAGGATGTATTCATGTAATACTAAAGTTTCAGTGAACAGGTCACTAACTTTCTGGATGATGATGCTGCAAAATTTTCCAGTGTTAGATTCTCCTGAGTTTTGGAGAATTTTTTAGGAATCAGTTTGAAAAACTAGCCCTAAAATAAATGTTAGGAATTACGTTCTTCTGTGTAAACCACACTGCCTTCTCTGATTGGACTGTAAGGTAAGGGACCCTTCCATGTGATCACTAAAAATTGTTTTCTTGTTACATTCTCTGGAAGCATGCCAATGTGGTCCACTGGGATGGCTGGGAACGTAGCTTCTTGAATGACATCTAGGTTATTATGGAGCAGTTACCAAGGGGTCCTGCTAAAATAGGAAGTCAGCCCCTACAAATTTGCTTGACTTTTCTAATCATTAGTGCACACTGAGTACTTTCTACTGATACCCCCTACCAATTTGCTTAAAAGTTAGAACAAAATATTTGCAATATACCATTCTATTCTAAAGAATTTAAGATGGGTTTGTGTGTGGGGGTGTTTAACTGCCTGATATCTGTAACTTCACAGAATGGCCTAACCTAAGAGGACCTGAAAGGGAGAGGAGAAAGAGAGAGTGTGAATGAATGTGTTTTGGTTTGGTTTGATTCTATAACTAGCATAGTGATAGCTCTGGTAGTTTGGGTTAATTTTGTAATTTCCTTTTATTTTACATGTCAGTGAAAAGATACTGGGAAGGTAAGTAGATATCTATTTTTATTGCTTAGGGAGTTTTAAACTAAAGTTTTTTTTAATGATTTTGAATTTCATTTTTCTACTCTACGGTGTTTTTTCCTGAACCATGTTTGTTTTGACTAGGACCTTTATGACAATAGTATTTGGATAGTATTGAGAAGATTTATTCACACAAGTCAAGAAAATTCTGTTCTCTCACAAATGCTGCTGCTGTTTTTAAAAGTCTCTCTGTATTAACGCAGACTCAAATGGACTTTATGAAATACCGGTGTTTTTTTCTTCTACATTTCAATTATAGAAGAATGCTAATCAATTCAAATGAACATCGCTGCATCCTCTCTGATTGGCAGTGCTTAGCTCTTATGGGTTGAATAGCTCATATAAGTAACCGCACAAGCAGATCTGACTCTGAAGGCACGCCTTTCTCAGTGTCTCTGACACAGGAAGTGATGTGACTGCTTGTTTACTGTGTTTCTTCCTGTAGCACACGCATGAAGGGCTTACAGTTACAGTTCTTGAGTCTTGCTATTGATTTGTTTAAGCTTTAGTAAATGCCATATAATTTTAACAAACTCAAAATTGTGTCACAAAGTACTGCAATGGTGAGACCATGGAAACACGTTTAAATCTTCTCTTCAGTATACTATTTTTAACTATAAGTAACTTTTCTAAAGCGACCCAAGTTTAACAAATTGACCTATTATTTTAGTGTCAGTTCAGAAGTTTTGAGTTATGGTTTAAATGCAATGCTTACGTTTCATTTTGATTCATAACAATCTTTCAAATAATAATAGTTTAACAGACTATAGAAGTTTAGTATGGTAAGCCGTAATAGAAGTATATTATGTAGTAATTGTATTTTATATTGTGAAATTATAAAAGGAACCTTTGTTTTCTTTTACACGTGCCCTTTTACCCCTTTCACCCTCCCCCAAGCCCCCTTCTCTGGTAACTGCCGATCTGTTCTCTATATCTATGTGTGTGTTTGTTGTTCTTGTTGTTTTGTTTTTAATCTTCCACATATGAGTGAAATCATACGGTATTTGGCTTTCTGCATCTGACTTACTCTAAAAGGAACCTTGATGCCCAAAATAAGTGAAATTAAGATCACTTCTTACTTAGAAGGTAGAGAAGCCGTATAACATTTAAAAATTTCAGAAAGTTGAGTTTTAATTTTATTTTGGGGTTTTTTACTCTTAAGAAGTGACCTCGTATCCACTACTAACTCACTCCATCACTGTTGCACAGATTCATAAGACAAATTGATATGAGGAGAAATTTGTGTTATATGTTATATCCACCAGTGCATAAATTTCTATTTAAAAAAAGAAAAGCCCCCTGATTTATTGTACTGGAACATTTCTTTAACATCAGAGTGGGGTTTAGTGTAAAGTGGATTTGTGTTAAACTCTGTCCAAGGGTGTTTAGTTACCTATGCTGGAAAAATACTGTGACAGTGTGGCCTCAACCATGGGAGCCTGATAAAACATCACAGATTGTATCATTAGTGGCACTTTCCTCCTTACAGTAGTGACATAAAGATGCAAATATAGATTAATCCATTTCACTTTAGTTAAATCAATACATCAAATGAAATACAGATATGCTAAATTTCACAAAATTAAAATATTGTTCCCGATGATAGCCTTTTATGTCTTAAAGAAATTGACATTCAAGAATGAGGGATGGTAAAGTGGGCACAAGAGGAAGAGCTGTCTAGATCAGCTTTGGGAAGAGAGAACGGAAACTGTACACAGTAGTCAGGCCTTGCAGCCTTATTGCTTTCTGATTTTTCTTTGGAAAGGTGGAGCTAAGTAATGATGGTTTTAATCCTACTGACTGCATTTGGCATTAATACGTACCATGCACTCTTCTGAATGCTTTAAATGAATTCCCTTATATGATCTTCACAGTATATTTATCATGCAGTTACTATCATTAATCCCATTCTACAGAACAGGAAACTGAAGTCCACAGAACAACTTGGCCAAGGTCACATAGTAATAGTCTAACTGAAACACAAGCAAGTCAGCTCCAGGGCTCACAAGGTCAAACTACCTCCAGTGATGTGAGGAAGGGTTGAAGATGGCAGAACCCCTGCTGCTTTCTGTACCACCTTGACCTGGACTTGGTTATTCTGGGCAAGGCTGAAGAGGAGAGGAGGGGCGCCAGCCCCGTGGCCAAGTGGTTACCTTTGCGTGCTCCGCTGTGGTGGCCCAGGGTTTCACCGGTTCGGATCCTGGGCACAGACGTGGCACCACTCATCAAGCCACGTTGAGGTGGCGACCCATATGCCACAACTAGTAGGACCTGCAGCTAAGATATACAACTGTGTACCGGGGGGATTTGGGGAGATAAAGCAGAAAAAAAAAAAAAAGATTGGTAACAGTTGTTAGCTTAGGTGCCAATCTTAAAAAAAAAAAAAAAGAGAGAGAGAGAGAGGATGGTCAGAGGAGGGACCTCTGGCCCATATTGCTACTCCCTCTGGTCTAAGCCACTAGAACGTCTGTTAATAAGATGTTAGCCTGAGTACCTCATGTCTGAAAGGTGCTGTGTGCCTCTGCAGCCATGACTGTGTAGGGCTAAGAGCTCACAGTCTTGAACAACCCACTTGATGGTCATATTATACCGAGTTGGTATTGTGAGCTGCCTCAAATCTGCTTTTTTTCTTTTTGAGGAAGATTTAGCCCTGAGCTAACATCTGCCAATCCTCCTCTTTTTGCTGAGGAAGACTGGCCCTGAGCTAACATCGTGCTCATCTTCCTCTACTTTATATGTAGGATGCCTACCACAGCATGGCTTGCCAAGCGGTGCCATGTCCGCACCCGGGATCTGAACCGGTGAACCCCAGGCCGCCGAAGTGGAATGTGCGAACTTAACCGCTGCACCACCGGGCCAGCCCCTCAAATCCGCTTTTGAGAACAGAGAGAGCAAACTTAATAAAATAAAAATCAGTCAGTCCCACTCTTTGAGACAACGTGCTGGGGTTTATTGTCCTGACTTGAGCCATGTAGGTGCCGTGCCGGTCACTCCTTAGGGCCACGTGGTGGGTAATCTGCCTCTCTCTGCCTTCCTGTCCCAACTTTAAAATTCACGAGGCTCTTTTAAAAGTTTTATTTCATAATTCTTAGAAAAAAGTTCATGAAAGTGTTGCTTTTGTTGGCATCCTTTTATTTCTCCTATGTGCTTTGTGAAGTCATCTGTAGGTTGTAACCTTGCATTTATCAGTGATTTAAAACTTACGTGTGTCATTATAGAGTTACCCTAGTTTTATCATATACACATATTAATGAAAGATTATTTTTCCGTTTTTAATTAACTGACAAAACCAATTCTTTATTAATTTTGAACAAAAGGTGCAAAATGTCTCCTTCTGCTCTGTTCACTTCAGTCCCCAGAGTTAATAGCTATCAATGTGCTTTGTGTTTTTTCAGATTTTTTTCTGTTATTGAAAACATACATTCATTTTTTTAGCAAATATTCATTGAGTCATAGAGAAGTAAACAAGGCGTACAGTGTCTTTCTCTTGAGTTCATATGTTGGTGATCCACACATACAAACATATCCACAAGGTTTTTTGCTATCTTAAATAGAATTATAAGCTACTTATTGTTATGTGACTCGCTTTTCTTTTTATTTCACAATTTATCTTGCAGATAATTCCCAAGATGCACCATGTACTAGAAGTATAATTGCTGGGTCAAAGGGTGGGCATGTTTTAAATTTTGATAGATATGACCATATTGTCCTGCAAAGGTGTATTGAATTCTGTTTTGACCACTGGGGTGGGAGAGGACCCATTTTGCCAATAATCCTAATACTAGTTTCTGTCAGTCTTTTACATTTTAGTCAGCATGGTAAAAATTAAATTAAAAAAGTAAAATTACTTTTCTTTGCCATTTATTATAAATTCAGCCATTCAATCTTTCTTAAAAAATGTTCAGACTGTTTATTTTAGGGCCAAGATTAAAATGCAAACCTAATTAAATGGCCCTCTGAAATATTATTGATACCTTAGATAATATTATACCAGTATTTATATAGATGTTATATAGAACTTTATGATTTACAGATTATCTTCTAATGCATTCTCTCTTTTGGACTTTTTATTATGGGAAAAATTTTAAAACATGCACAAGTAGAGGGAATAGTATAATGAACCCCTATATACCCATCACCCAGCTTTAATATTGCCTTCACTTTTGAGTGACGCACTGGCCGGGTGAAGAATAAAACTTGTTGTTATTTCCATTTCCCAGTTGAAGGTCACATAGCTGGGAGTGGCAGAGCCACAGCCGTCCCAAACGTCTGACTTCAGATTTCCCCCCATTTCCATTATATTTGTTACCACTATGATCTCTTGTGTGATTTACAGGGTTAAAGCTATCAGCTTTTCTTTAAGATAATTTAAAAAGATATATACCTTACCATTCTGAGAAGTTATAAAGAGCATCAGCAATTGCTTTCGAAACTCACTTTGTTCGGTTTTTGTTTCAGAAGAGACGTTCCAGCAGGCAGGTGAAGAGAAAGCGATACACTGAAGACTTGGAGTTCAAGATTTCTGATGAGGAGGCGGATGATGCGGACGCTGCTGGGGGAGACTCCCCCTCCAACACCTCGCAGTCAGAGCAGCAGGTGAGCGGCCAGATGTGTGTGGTTCTCGCATGCATTTTGACAGAGGGACTGGAAATTTTATAGCCGGAATCTGAAAAGTTCAGTTCAAGCGCTGGACTTTGAGCCGGGAACATTCATCTAGCATTGGCTAACGTGCTATAGGAAATTAGTTGTTTAGCAGTATCTTTTAAAAAGCCCTGTTCAGTGCAGTTTATTTTTATATGCGCCTGTGCTATGTAATTTGACACAATTTTGGAGAGTTAATGGTCTATGTTGAGGAAGAGTGAGAGCTAGGATGCAAGGAGGCTGAATTCACCTTAGAGAATTCAGTGCTGTAGCTTCCGGGACTTTAATAAACCACTCAAGCTTGTCTCCTGCTGTTAGGCACCGTAAGAACCCCTTTATGAAATTACTGCCTTGTAGTACCCGGCAGGGCACACTTTATTCTCGGTGCAATGTAAATGATGGATAAAATAGTTTGTATAAAATATGGGTAGTAATGTAGGATTGATTATTGTAAAGGTCTTTTTTTTTTAAATGCCCTTTTCTTAGCATTACTGTACTTTAGTTAACAAACTGGTAACCCCTTGAAAAGTATATTAAATGCAGTTTTGTATTTTATTTGGTAATTTGTGCTATGTTAAGTTGTGATAAAGTGTTTTATGTGACCTCCGTAGATGAAAGCTGCCTACAGTAACAGGATGATGAGTGTATTTACCCCATGGGTGTAGATGAGGGAGCGTGGTATTTTTGACTGCATCATGCAGAGATTATTTTCTCTTGGCAGCTGGAGTTTCTGAATGCTCTCTAGCTTTAGGGACCCATGCTAGTCCACATAATTAAACCACATAATCATGAAGTGATAAACACAGATCTTCCTTTTGCCTTTCTGTGGAGTGAGATTTTTGCTGTTTTCAGTGGTATTTCCTACTGGTGACTTTGTACCCAGTGACTTAAAGGGTATGAATCTAAAGGGTATGGATGTAAATGCAAAAGGGAATAATTTCTTGCTTTTATGGCTCAGAAGGAAATGTTTTCCTTTTGGGTTGATTTGCTCTACTTTATTTTTTAGGAATCTGTTGATGCAGAAGGTCCAGTAGTAGAAAAAATCATGAGTAGTCGTTCAGTGAAAAAACAGGTAAGCACCATTTGGAGAGATGGAAACCTATGGTGTATGTATGACTCTTACATTATTTTTTTTTCTATAATTTCCTTTAGAAATTTCACTGTTGTAAAGTAAAACTTCTGGTGAGATTTCTAATCCTGTCTGATTTATTAGCCTAATATAAATCTTTGGGATAGCCAACCCCAAATGAAACTAAAATATATCAAATATCAATACTTTATTACACTATTTAAAGTAGGCAAGAAACTCAAAAGTCTCCGAAGAAATGTGTGGAACTTTTAGAGTTATAGGCTGCCTTTTTCATAAAAATCGTGAACATTTAGCTCTCGTCTCTCTTAGGAAGGCCCCCTCACCCATGGAAGGTTTAGCTAGTAGGTGTTTTCTCATACTTTTCGTAACATTTTTTCATATACAATTGAAATATTCGTTAATATCTTTTTTGTCAGTGCAGAGGTGAAATACAGAGGTATTTTTCAGTGTAATTTTTTAAGATGATATGACTTATTTTTCAAAGTTTTTCAGAATTCATGTTGATCTGCAAAAGTGAGCTCTATGTACCTGTCAGCAGCCCGATGACCGTGTCATTGAGGAACACATATACTTTGTGACAAAGAATTCCAGTGACACTGTATTTTCTTTTACTGATGGAGATCCCCTTTTTCATCCCAACCATTTCCCTTCTTGCTCAATTTGAGATTCCAGGTGTGTTTACATATTCTAGCGTACAATTTTCAGTGTCTCTAGAAAGTGGTCTTCTTTAGATGTAGGTGTCTGTCTTCCAGCTTGAATCATTCTCAAAGGCACGGTTCTTTCTTTTTACTTGCTTTCAAGGTGGGTGGAGATACAACCTCATTGTTTTGACATGTAAAATAAGCTTTTATTTTTTTTAATAGTAAATTATATACCAAGTGTAACTTCCCAGTGAGAGAGATGAGGAATGGAGGAATTATGGGACTTAAAGTGAGATCCCAGGCTTATCAAATAGGAAACCTTTACTATTCAAATACTGCTATCTAGAGATCCTTGGAAATGGTATTGCACCAGCAGTAAACTTCTCTTTACCTTTGTTGCAATACTGTTTACTTTTCTATTGTGTTATTCAAAGTGTGGATTTTTATCAGGATGTACAACTCTAGTTCATATGAAAATAATCAAGAACAAGATGTCAAGATATTTTCAAATTGAGTGTAGGGCGTGGGGGATGTATGGAGTAGCTGTCTGGTGACTCTTTGAGGATTCCCTCTCTGATGAATTAAATGATAAAATCTCAATCAAATTTCCCACCTGTTCAAGCAGAAATGAGCACTATTTAACTCATTAGAAATGTTGCATTTTTGTCCTACTAATGACTCTAGAACTGTTAATTTGTAAATTGTAGATATATGGTAAAATTTAGATACTTGACATGCTTTAAAGAGTAATCCCCTTCACTGAATTGAAGTGACTTGTTTGAGTAAATAGCATGTGGTTTGGAGGGGATATATTAATGTTCATTCAATTGATAGTGCTTCAGCAGGCATACTCAGCAGGTTTGGGGTTGCAAATTATAATTAGTTCTATTATTCAGAGCTACTTAGACTGTGTATTATTAGGACGTTGCTTTTTCCTTCTCTTTGCCCACTTTAGGGCTGGGTTTTTTTTCCCTTTACTACCCTTTAAAGATAGGTACCCATGATCTAGGAAATAGGTATACTACCATTTACAGACGACCAGGTTTATCTTATAGGAGATTAAAAATCACTATAATTGTACATGAGGATGGAGTATTTGTTGAATTGGTGAATTTTAGGATAGAGAAAATTAATGGAAAAATTTCTCTGTAAGAGGAGATATGCCTTGAGGTATGATTTAAAGTAAGGAAGAGAGGTGGAGCTCATTGAATTGCTTGCAGGTCATTGTGTTTGATAAAGGGCAATGAAAAACCATCAGGAGGTTGTCGGCATTAGCAGGTATTAACTTTTTAAGCTGCTGATGTTCTTGAAATAGTTACTTTAGTTATCACCTTTAATAACATTGGAGGAAAGTGTGACAAACAGAAACAAAAGGAAATTTGAGCTTTTACTGTGGATTCTAGCTATGCCTGCTGGTCTGTTTCCTATTACCATGAATAATTGAAGAAGTGGCTGTGAGAGGTGCCCTTATCTCCCGCTGGCCACACCATAGAGACTGGCTGTGAGCTCTCCGAGCCTCCCCTGCACGGTGCTGACACATAGTGGGGACTCAGTTAATGGTGTGCAAAGTCAGTTGTCCTCGTCACTGTAGCCAAGAAGGAAATCTGTTTTGATGGGGTCGTGCAAACTCACAGAACTCCTGGCAGAGCCTCCCCAATTCAGCATCTCATGTTAAATAGGGAGGGCTCAGGCATTTATGTTGTTCTAAACCCAGAATGACATGCGTGAGACCCAGTGGCAGGGACATGGTTGATACTGGTGTTTGACTTTTGAGGTAGATTTAAGAATGGATTTTTGAATTGTGTAAAGGTTCATTCTTTCATTGTCCACATTTAGGCATCATGTCATCTTTCGGCTCTGAGCTGTCTGTTTTTGGGGAACAATTCAAATCCTTTTTGTATTGGTCAAAATAGTTTTAAAAGAGAATTCTGACTATATTCCCTGGAATTCTTTATTTTTCTTTAAGTTAACTACATGTAAATTTCCTTTTTAAGAGCTCATTTAAAATTCCAGTGTTTGTTTTAATCCTCTTTAGCTGAACCCAGTAACAAAAAAAAATACAATGTAAGGAAGGCAAAACTCTTCATCTCGTTTGTTATTGTCCTTCTTTTCTCCCTAAGTGAACTATGATTTGGTATCTCTTGTACAGTGTACAGTAGGTTGGGCCAGAACAGGAAGGGATTCATACCTTTGCCTTATTGATATCTTTATTGAGGTGCTTTCTTGTTTTCTTGTGCATTAACAGAATTTTCCATTTTTTTACACTATATTTTAGCTTTGTTTCTCCAGTGTGACTGCTTAATTTAGTAATAGAATGCTTGGGAAAGATCATTCTTTCAGGCTACAGGATTGTCATTTGCTGGATGGCAAATCTAGGTGACTGGAGGAGTCTATTTATAGACTGATAAAGGTTTCTGGTTCATATGAACAGTTGGACAAGTATGGCTTAATGTGTTTGAAACTTTAAATATTGTATGAATAATAAGGGTTTTGATAGACTGGTTTTGGAGTCTAATGAACAAATATACACATTTCTAAAATTATTCTGTTGAACACATAAAATTACTTTAGAGGGCTATCAAATTTAATGATAGCTATCCCAGAAATAAATTTGAGTAGATTTTTTGCATAGGTAGAAGTAATGTGTCTTGACTCAGTTATTCATTATATATGCCTATTATAGAATGGATTCTGAAAACTGGGGCATAGGGTGTAAGGGTTGGTACTGTTTTCAACTATCACCAGAGGCTGGTCAAACTGACTGCCATTTAGTGGATAATTAAATTGGTGCTCCTGAGGGCTTTTGAATTCACACACTTTTGTTAATTATTTTGCTATTAGTAAAGCAGAAGAGGTCAGCATGATCATATTTATGTGAAATGGAAGGGTGCAAAACAACTCTACTTAAAATTCTGGGGGCAAGAAGGTGATCTGATATGTGTAGTCAGTTAAACAAAGGACAGGCTTATAGTTTGGGACATCCAAAAAGGGCCTGGGACAATTCTTCAGCAGCTCCAGGTGCTGCTAAATGAGGTCCTGGAACCTAATGGCTTCCTCCCAGACAGCTCTAGACCCCCCTGTTAGGCATCTCCACAGCAGGCTCCCAGAGGAATAGCTGATCATGACAAGAAAATGGGTATTCATGAGAGTCAGGGACAGACAGTCGATGGCTGTAAGAGTCAGAGCTTTCTAGGAACAGAACTGAGACAGAATGAAAACTGTCTCTATTATTCAAGAGTTGATCCTGTGTGCTTTGGTGCCCACTTAGAAATTGTGTGATGGTGAGACCACTTAGAATGAAATGGAAAGGACAGTACAGGAGGACAAATTGGGGAAAAAGGAAATCAGGGAATAATAAAGCATAGAAATGATAAAGCTTATCTTTTTGCCACCTCAAAGATAATATAATTTTGAAAAACTCTTTCATAACTGGAAGAAATATACTTAGCAGTGAAGGAGTAACAACAGTAGATCAGACGTCTGAATTCCATTGTAGGTTTGAGTTTCATGATGTGCTGTGGGAAGCATCAAAAGATCTAGGCTCATCCTGGTTTTCCATTTTCACTGGTCATGTACTGTCTTGTCTTTGCCTTTCTACTGGAACCTCCAGTTCTATACAAAGATAATGTATCTTGGAATAACTGTTGAAATGTGGGAGTAGATTGGGGTAATATTGGGGTTAGAAAAAAGTAAGTTGGGTCCTGGGGATTGTCTCCTGAATTGACTAGAATTTATTTCTAAATTAATTCCAGGTTTATGTTACTGGCTCTTAAAGGCATCCAGCAAACATTTCTTTCCATTTTGGACAGCTGAAAATCTGGGACATGGATGGTGTTCTGAATACATTGGTTTAAGAAGCTGCTTTTTGCTTATGACCGTTCATAGATCCATTAGGGCAGAACCAGATATTAATGGGTTTTGACCACACTCCTGAGTGTGCTGCATTCTTATTGGTGATCTCTAGGCAGGTGGAAAAACTGTTTAAAATTTAGGTTTACTGATACATGTGAGAGTTTTGAAGAAAAGTTTAAGTTCACAATCTTTGACAGTAGTTTGAAGATTAAGGATTGAGGGAAAGTGGTGTTTCCTTGAGCAGAGCCTGTGCCAATCAGCCATGCATTGGAAGTCTTTGCTCCTTTGTCTCTCCTCTGCCGTGTTCCCACTTGCCTTCATGTTCTTTGCAGCATCTCTGAGGCAGCTTAGCAGCCAAATATGACCCTCCAGGCAGGCTTGGGTGCTCTTGTAGGAGCGTAAAAGCAATCCCTAAACATCTGTAAGTGGTGTTTATGTTTTACATCCCTGATTTATCTGATCAAATGTTTCAGAAGAAAATTACATATTACAACTTGTTTAACAGCCTAAAACCAAAAAGGAAAAAAAATATTGAAAGAGATGCTTAACATCATACGAGCAGTGTCTTCTGCATACACTGCAGTCGGTAGGACCAAGGGAAGTGCTATAGAGACTCTCACCACTGAACTCTTGATTTGGCTGACGTGTATCACAATTTTAACCTCACCTAATGTAGTATTTGGAGTGTGAATTTTATTTGGCTGCTATGCGTGTGAGACATCTTGTCTGAGAGATTTTAATTGTACCATTGAGTAAAAATAAAACTGTGAATAGTGATGCACTGAAATTACAGCGTAAGAACAAGGTTTAGTTTTATATGGTTTCTTGTTTAGAGTTATTAACTATATGGAGGAATAAATGTCTTTTAAATATTTTAAAACATTACAAAACCCACAATGTAAAGTTGCCATGAGGCAGCCAAAAATAATACATATGGCATTCAGGAGAGCAGTTGCTAATTGGCTGCTGCCTGAGAAAATGGTACACTTGGCGTCTACTTAACACTGTGGGTTTGGCAGAAAGCCAAATTTGGGGTCAGGTTGTTGTGAATGAAGCTGCATGTGGTTAGGGAGGAGTTAAAATGATTCATGTCTTAGAAGCTGTAGCACGTTGAGTAGCATGCATGGGCCTAAGGATGTAGTCTTCATCTCACTGGCCGCCTACCAGCTCCCACCGTGGTCATCTTTACAAGAACGTCCTGTGCTGCTTTTGTCATCCCTATTTTGTGTTCATATGGGAGTAAATCATTACTTTTGGAATATTCTCATAAATGGTTTTAAGTATGTGCCTGAAATTTTCTTTTGTTGCAGAAGGAATCTGGAGAGGAGGTAGAAGTTGAGGAATTCTATGTGAAATACAAAAACTTGTAAGTAGATTGCGATCTTTTTAAAATCAGGGATTATGTTTTTAAAGTACTAAACAATGATTTACAAAATAATTGGGAACATAAAAAAATAATTGGGTATTGGGAAATTTTGGTCTGGTTTATTTAGTGCTTTGGAGGCCTACTAACTTTTGTAGCTTCGATGTTTTATGAATTCAGTTTTTCTGGAAAATGTGTAATTGGTGTAAAAGTTGACTTTCACGTATAACCAAAAACTTCTTTTTAGAAGGGATAAAAACTCACACAATAATAGAGAAGTGCGTAAATTTGCCTTTGCCTCCCCTCTGAGAGTGAATTTTACTCTGTGGGCCGCTCTTCCTCCCCTCATCCATGTGAGGGATGCCGGGCGCTTGAGTGGAGAACTCCACTAGGAGCTGAAGGCTCTGGGGAATCGTGACATCACTCACATTTTGAAATGCAGTGAGCTATGATTTTGTTTGTCTGCTTTTGTTTCTAATTTTTGTCTAGTGAATTTGAATTGCATATCTTTTAAAAAACAGAATTGAGAAACATGGTGCATTGATGTTCTGCATTGCAGATGTAGGCAGTATCCTAGGACCAAACACACACGTTGATGAAGCAGCATAGTTTTAGGGATCAGTAGTCATCCTACTGAAGAAGAGGCTGTTTTCTAACCTAAATAACAGTCACAGAGCAAGGTCAAAAATACTCGATAGCATAAAAATTAAATTTACTTTAAACTTTTTAAGGCAATGAACTCAAGTACCGTATTAGTAAATTCTAGGGTGTAAAGAGAAGCTTTTGGGAGTTGTTGCCAAAACTGCCTAAGAAAGTTTACCCTCCCCTAGAAAAGAAAAGCATCAGGCCTCATGGTTTCTGTCATTCTCCCTTGTTGCAGTCGACACTGTATTAATAAATTGATGCACTTCTGAAGTTTTGTGAGCAAAACCTTTTACCAAGTAAAAAGATGAAGCAGTTTCTTATTTGTGTTATTGTGGAGTTTAATGAAACACAGAGTCTGGCTATGAAAATGCTTGGTAAATATTAGATATCGTCTTCATTTTATACTCAGAGCATGATGAATTGACATGTGGAGTGATGCCTGTGACATGATTTCATGTCGTTGTATAAGGAGAGTGGTAAGGATAAGTAAGGAGATAGCTAAGTAAGCCGGAGAGAGAGTGCTCTGGGAGATTTATCAGACTTAGAGCAAAAAAGTTTAAATACAGATTGCCAAAAAATGGCACTACTAGATAGGCACCCATCTAATCCAGCATGTGGCAGTGGGGTCTGAGGTGCTTGATCCATGGAAACATCTGGTCCGCCTGCACCCGCCCCCCAGAGGAGGGCACAGTGTTCCTGACCAGGTACCGCGGCCAAGCCAGGAGCCGCCGGTCGTCCTTCGTCAGTCAGTGAGATAAGACAGAGGTAGGTCTTAAAAATAGCTTTCTTGTCTGATATTATTGAGATCTAAGATCTAAGGGAAATAAAAATTTCTGTAAAATTAACAGGTTTTGTAACCTTTTATTTTGATGTAATTTCAGATTTACAGAAAAATTGCAAAAGTAATACAAAGAATTCCTGTTTTTCTTTTTGTAATTGAAAAGTATCTTGTGGAAAGATATTTGGAGACTATTAAGTATGAAGATGGCTGCTAAGTGGTGATTTGCTAATTCCATCACTCGTTCTAAATGTATTAGTTGGGTTTCTACTGTAAGGAAGAGCTTTACCTTCTTACCTATTTGCTTGTTTATGGCTGTGTAGACTTGTGGAGTGTTATTTTGTTCAATGGGTCATAGTTCTTTACTATCATATCATTATTTACTCTGCTCACATTCTCCCAGATTTGGCCAGTGGGGGCCTTCAAGCTGGTCCCTCTCTCCTTTTGCCTTGTCGCCATCCTTCTTTAAACTCTTCCTCACTTTTTGGCACCAGAGGATGTTCCAGACGCCTCTTGTAATTTCCCTGCTTTAGGTGGAATCAGTTATTTCTCCAAGGAGCTTTGGTTGTTTTTACCAGAGAAGAGCAGTTAGAAACCAAGATTTGCGTACCAGGTGTGCTCATTGCTGCTGGGGAGTCATTGTTCCTAGGCCGTCTCAGTGGGTAGGGCTAGGAGGGGCATGTTCACTGTGCAGATATGTAGGCACACATGCACACACGTGTGTGTATATATGATGCATGCACACGTGTTACACACACACGTATTACATATATGCATGCCCTTCTACCCACCTACCTAACAACAACAGTGAAAAACAATGCCTTTAGGGACTGGCCTTGTGGCATAGTGGTTAAGTTTGGTACACACTGCTTCAGCAGCCTGGGGTTCGAGTTCAGATCCCAGCCACAGACCTACACCACTCATCAAGTCATCAAGCCATGCTGTGATGGCAACTCACAAAGTAGAGGAAGATGGGCACAGATATTCGTTCAGGGCCACTCTTCCTCAAGCAAAAAGAGGAAGATTGGCAACAGATGTTAGCTCAGGGCCAGTCTTCCTCACCAAAAAAAACCCCAATGCCGGGACTGGCCCCGTGGCCAAGTGGTTAAGTTCGCACACTCCGCTGCAGGTGGCCCAGTGTTTCGTTGGTTCGAATCCTGGGCGCGGACATGGCACTGCTCATCAAACCACGCTGAGGCAGCGTCCCACATGCCACAACTAGAAGGACCCACAATGAAGAATATACAACTATGTACTGGGGGGCTTTGGGGAGAAAAAGGAAAAAAATAAAAAATCTTAAAAACAACCAAATAAAAACCCAATGCCTTTGTATTGATACTTCCAAGTTTATTTCAACACCACAGGGTTCATTCTGTCCTTTCCCCTTCCAATAGTAATAACTCCCTTCTTCAACTACAAGAAACCTGGCTCTTATTATCCATAATATATTTGTTTCTTTGTCAATCCTAGAATATACAGGAAGTGGTTTCAGAATTACCAGACCATATTCCTGTGAAAAAGATGCCTACTCACTAGAATTCATTCAGTCAGTATTTGTTTAGAGTTTTTTGTCTTTAGCCTGAGGGTATAGAAGCTAAATACTTTGTTCCAAATTTCCTTGGGTGAGTTCTTCTCTTCCCCGTACCCTTTCAGTATGGTTGTGTTATTTATTTGATACTCAGTTTGGTTCATTGGTTTCTTTTTGTATCTGTATTCCGTTTTAGTTCCTCTTCATCATCGTTGACTTTCTTTTTTTCAAGTTCATTGGATATTCACATGGTTTAAAAGTCAGAACTGTATGCAAAAGGATACTCAAACAAGAAGTGTCATTCTGCCTTCCTTTCCACCCCATTCCTACGTACCTTCTCATTAATCCTAGATTTATCTTTTCTGAAATTTTACCATGAAAACGCACATATACACAGACAGACACATTATACATATATAAATTTTACATATATAAAATGTAATATATCTTATTTCTCCTTCTTTTTTACAAAACAATAGCATACTATTAGTGCATGTTTCCACTTTGCTTTTTTCACCATACTATATCCTGGAACTTATTCATTGAAAAAAGTTCATAGGATCTTGCTCACCTTTGTTACAGTTGCACAGTGCTCCATTGTGTGGCTGCACAGCATATCCAACCAATTTCCTATGTATGTGGGCATGTAAATGGCTTCTGATATTTTACAGTTACAGATAATGCTGCAATAAATATTCTCATGCCTATATATTTTCAAATTGTTAGAAGCGTAGCTTCAGGGTGAGTTCCTAGAAGTGGGATTGTGAGATCAAAATGCAAACATATATGTAGTTCTGTTACATGTTGCCACATTCCCTTCCATAAGGGTTGTGGAGGTTTGTGTTCTTTCCAGCCGTGTATGAGAGCACCTATTTCCTCACAACCTTTCCAGTACAGTGTGGCATTTTACTTTGTGTGAGAAATCATATTTCAGTCTAATCTTAATTAGCATTTTCTTTTACTGTGAATGAGGTAGAACATCTTTTCATAAGTTTAATGACCATTTTTATGTCCTGTTTTGTCAATTGGGTATTCATGTCTTTTGCCCATTCTTCTATTGTGCTTCCCTCAGTTTTTCAGAGTCCTTTATATACGTGGGTTATTCGTCTTTAATCTGTGTTGTGCTTTGCAAGTGTCTTTTCCCAGTTTTGGGTGGCTTTTGACTTTATGTTGTTTATTGCATCGGGTATTTAAAAAATTGTTTTATATAGTTAGATTTATTCATCTTTTCTCTTATTGGATCTAGTTGGATTAGATGAGTCATGTCGAAGGCTTTTTCCCACACCAAGGTGAAAGAGGAATTTGCCATGTTTTCCTCTAGTGATTTCGTGGTTTTGTTTTCTGTGTTTAGGTGGCTGATCCACTTGCTGTTTACTCTTGTGAATGGTGTAAAGCAGGGGTCTAATTTTATTCTCTTCAAAATTTTGTTGTTCCAACATTATTATTAGAAAGTCTGTCTTTGCCTCAGTGATTTGAAATGCAACTTTTATCATATACTACAGTTACATGTTTATTTGCATCTATATCTGTACTTTATTCTAATTCTTTGATCTGTCTATTCATAAGCCAGTAGCATACTATTTTACTTAGAGAGGCTTTCTAATGTATATCTGATGTATGTAGGTTCCCTTAAGAGCTTTTCCTTTTTAATGTTTCCTGGATATTCTTGCATGTTTGTTGTTGTTGTTTTGGTGAGGAAGATCAGTCCTGAGCTAACACCTGTTGCCAATCTTCCTCTTTTTGCTTGAGGAAGATGGTCCCTGAGCTAACATCTGTGCCAGTCTTCCTCCACTTTGCATATGGACACCACCACAGTGTGGCTTGATGAGCAGTACATAGGTCTGTGCCTGGGATCTGACCACATGAACCCTAGCCCGCTGAAGTGGATTGCGCAAACCCAGCCACTCTGCCACTGGGCTAGCCCCACATGTTTATTTTTATCTATAAGTCCAGTGTTAACTTGACTAGCTCCATAGAAATGCTTGTTTATATTTTTATTTACATTGTGTTAAATTTACAGATTTAGGATTTATGTTGTCATGCCATCCAAAAACAAGGATGTCTTTCCAGTTGGTTCAATTTGATTTTTGTGTCTTTTAAGAGGGTTTTAAGTATTTCCTTATATAACTTTCACACATTTCTTATGAAATTTATTGCTAAGTGTTTTATCTTTGTTGATATTGTGAAAGAGGCATTCTCTAATATCTTCTAACTGGTTATTGTTTGAGTGGAGACTATTGACTTCTGTATGTTAATTTTATATCCTGCTACATTACTGAATTATTTTATTTTATTGCTTGATTTAGTTGTCTGATTGATTCCTTAGGGTTTTCCAGTTATGCAGTCTTATCTGCCAATAGACATAGTTTTACTTCTTATTTTCCAATTATTACTCCCCCTGTTGCCTTCTCTTGTTGGATAGCATTGGCTAATGCCTTGAATATGATATTGAATGATAGTGAGAAAGTGGGCATCCTTGCCTTGTTTCTGATCTTGGTGGAAAAGCCAGTGGTTTTTCTCCATTTAGTAGTTTTTCTCCATTTAGTAAAGCAGAATCGCCCACCAGAAATTTCAGCCCAGGTTATGAGGGAGAGCGAGCCTGGATCCACTCGCTAAAGCGCCTGTGTCTACCTCACGGCCACGATAGTGGTGCTTTAAAGGCGTGTGCACCTCAGTCAAGACAAGAGTACTACTGCACGTGGGCCTTTTTCTATTCAATAATTAGGAGACTCAAATAGGTTATTTTTATAATATTTGTTTCTGATTATAACAGTATTGAGTATTATTTATTGAAAACTTGGAAAATACAAGTTGAAAATAGAAAATACAATAGTTGCAATCTTGCCACCCAGAAATGATCATTATTAACATTTTGATTCATTTTTATCTTGCCTGTTTTCTATATGTATGTGTATACAGGGTTTATATCAATTCATATCTGTATAAGGCACATGTATTTAAAGTTCTTATCTCCCTCAGTTAATTGTAGGACTAAGTCAGTCCTACCTTTGAAAATGCATGTTAGACATTACATAAATATAAGTGTTGTGATGCTTAATATCATGAGCCTTTTCCATATCATTGGAAATTTCCATATCATTGCCCAATTTCTAAGAGTAGTAGTACTTTGGTTTTGAAAGAGTTATGTATTCAAGCATCTCATTTCTTTTTAATGTCATCACCAGAAAGAGAAGTAAGAGTTACTCGAGGCTATTGGGGGCAGGGAGAGGATGATGGTACAAAAAAACATTGAAATACCAAACAAAAGAATGCCAAAGGTACCATAAAACATTAACTATATAACTGTGAGTCTCAGGGAGAAAGGGAGAGTAGAGAGCATTCAGTTTAAGGTTGGAGAAGACACAACATGTGCTCACAACAGGCAGCTGGTGAGCCCGAAGGGGAGGAGACTTGCCCAGCGCAAGGACAAGGTAGATTTTAAGGAGTGAAGAATTCACAAGGGACCAAGGGACATCATTTCAGAGCTTCTGGAAGCACCAGGCCGGGAGAGCAGGAACTGGTTAGGAGCGGGGGGTGAGGCGTGGCTGTTCAGAGCCTGGATGCTGGTCCTTTTCTCCCCAGTTGCTCTAGAAGGATTAAGTTAGGTTTAACTTGCTATTTTAAGTTTGAATTCTTTTAACTTGGTAAGAACCTTTTATTTCTCTATTAATGATAAAAGACTCAGAACATAAATTCGTAATTAAGACCACCCTGTTGTGCTAATTGTTTTATAGTGAAGTGTACTCCATTCACTTATGAAAACAGCTTGTTATCAGTTCTTTCTCTTTTTTTTAATGGCAAGCGGGTAAGAGAGCTGGAGGCTCAGGACAGCAGGCAAATTTTAGGCACTATTATTGATTTTCTTATTCTCAAATATTAGTAATTTTGTTGCTCAGCAGCCAATTAATTCATTTAATTAATGAATAATTAAACAGGTTATTTTGTTAAATATTTGTTTAGTTAATTTTTTTGGAATGATAAAGGACATATATAATGAAGGATTAATTATTTCCCACATGTTTCAAGTATATTATTTTATTCTTTTAGCTCTTATCTTCATTGTCAATGGGCGTCTGTAGAAGATCTGGAAAAAGATAAGAGAATTCAGCAAAAGATTAAACGATTTAAGGCAAAGCAGGGCCAGAACAAATTCCTTTCAGAGGTATGAAATACCTGGTTAATTTTCTAAAGTATTTACTTTGTTAAAATGTTCTGAATTTTGAATTTTAGTTCAGTAAATTATTAAGAAAAACTAGTTTTCCTCATTTGGTGCTGTTACTTGCATATTGGTTACTGGTTATTGCTAAAAAAATTTGTAAACAGGAAATTTCTCATTCTTCCTGTTGCTTAGTCTAGAAGACACTGGTCCTTATGATATTATGTGGAAATATGGTGGTATGATTAAAATCTTGTCATGAAAGTACAGTTAGTAGATGGTGAAAAAAATAAGTAGACGAAAGTTCTGTTAAGATTTAGCACGTTAAAAACTCTAAGTATTAAGTTACATGTAAGTTCTAGGATATAAAAGTTTATTTCTATTGGGGAAGATATGTGGCAAGTTTCTTTTGTTCAAGTCAATGCCTGATTACAGAGAGTTCGTGAAACTCATTTTCACAAATGATGTGCTGTGGTGTAGAAGTTGGTACCAATATCTTTGCCTGTCCCCTTTATCCTCGGTTATCAATTGTGATGAAAAGGTAACCATACCTAGCTCAGGAAGGAAAATCTGCATTTTTTTAAGTGCCGGTTTCCCCTCCAGCATAGCCAATTACATTAAAAAAATGCTTTCACAAACTGCTTACTGGAGTCTCTGGACTTTCGATCACCAATTTGGTTTTACTTACAGCCTCACGTTGAAAGATTAAACTTGCCAATTTATTAGTTTTCCTCTCCATAAAGGAGTTCACAGAATGTAAACTGTAAAGAAGTGTGAAATTTGATGCAAAATAATCCCTGTTTAACAACCTACTTCACACCCCCCAGCCGTTTTTGGAGGCGGAGGGTGGAGACAGAAGAGTATCCAGTACTTTTATGTCATAAAATCCTTATAATCCCAGGTGACAAGTCTGTGTTCTCCTGGAATCTGATTTCCATGCTCCCAACAGGCAGACTGTAAAGTCTGTGTTAGACGGCCGATCAGGTGGTGGTTTTTACTAGACACATGTCTGTATCACCACCTCTGTTATTCCAAGTAGTCAGCGTCTTTGCAGTGCGGTAGTTAGCACTGAGGGGAATGGAGTTACTCGAACGTGACTCACTCTTTACATCTTGGAGAATATTTAGGTGATTTCTTTGAAAGGACAATTTCTAAGAAAATACTGGGAAGTTCAGATTTTTGTGCCCTTCTTAGTGAAACTGCAGTTAAATGTGACATTGGGCAAGTTGAAATCATTAGCTTCCTTTTAGAGAGACATACCATATGTTCTGCTGACCTTTCCTCTGGATCAGTGGCAGGGAAAAGGGAAGGGCGCAGTGGTGGGGCCTCCAACCCCAATCCTGAAGTCCTCGTTCTGTTTATTACATGTATCTGGAGACTGTTTCCTGGAGTCAGATGCACTGTAGGGACTGTGTCTGGCTCTAGCTCTGTAGCCTATCTATCTGGGTCTATCTGTGTGAATCACCTGTTCCACGGTTGAAATATATTATCTTGCTGGTAACTTGGCAACTAGAAATCTTAAGTTTTTTCCTTAATGGAAGTAGCATAAACTTGAGTCTGAAAAGAAGATTCAGGGTTAGCAGGATACCAATTACCTTCTTCTCTTTCTCTTTTTACACACACACACAGACACACAGACACACAGACACACACACACACACACACACACACACACCCCACCCCCCGTCTGTCATAGCCCATAGATGGTCCTGTGAGATATTTCGTGGTTCTGCTACTTTGGGATTTTCACTTGTGACCACTTTTGCATTCTTTTTTTCACCTTGGGCTTCCTTATAAGTTTGCTGCAGCTAAAATCTGTATTCAAAAAGGTCATTGAAACTGGAAATTCTATCACATGCATGATGGCGTGGCCTACTTGCTTTAAGGATGGAAGTGTTTAGGAGTAAAGTTAAGGATTTTAATTCAGCAATGAAAACTTCTGTTTCAGAAAAAGTTATCTTAAAGAGCGCTTTTATCATCAAAACCTAGTTTATGAAAAATTTTAGTTTTATGCTGTATATGAGTAGTACATACATATTGTATACCTAAATCTAGATGCTCTTGACGCAACCAGTGCACTAGTATAAAATGTTAATATAGTAAAGCACTGAACAATAAACATTTCAATGAGTTTCTTGACTTACTAATCAACCCTTAAAGGTCTGAGGCAGTTGAAACACATTTTTGAATTTCTGATTTTTGTTTCACAATTCACATTTCAAAGCATCCAAACCAGGCATTTTAGATGGGCACAGCAGCCCAGAGAATGTTTGTGGTCCTTGAGCTGGCTGTGACTGAACACCGTTTCAACCTGCATTTCAGGGGATACAAATGGTGTCTAAGTGACTTCTAATATGTCTTTGCAAAGCATTTTAAGGCAGTTATATGGCTGATAAATTAATCTATAAGAACACAATAATGTGTCTTTTGTTTTCTAACTTTCGTGACTCTAGCTTCTTTAAAGTATGGCTTAGTCTGTAACTTCCCTTTGAGCCATATTCTGTCCTTTTATATGAGATAACTTTGGAAGTAAGCACTGTTACTTTGCTTTTGTAAAGATTGTTAATATATTGGCTAAATAATCCAATTATTTAAGCCTCATTTCTTTATTCTTAATACTTTTAGCCAAATGCCCTATGTTCAGTACAAATAAATCATTAGAACACTTAGATTAACGACCACACCATATTCAAATAAGGTACTAACATTGATTGGCAAAGATGACCAAACATCATAAACTTTGTTCACATTAAAATATGAAATTCAGTGTTTTTAGCTTTTGAATAACATTCTGTAAATGATGCTATAAGGCATCAGACAAATCTAGTAGTTATGAGTCTCTAATAGCACTCACTGTGCATGGCTCTGATTCTTTATTGCATGCTGTAGTTTCAAGAATGCTAAATGCATTGCATGCTGTAAGGCTTTTGGATTGCTCATTAGTGAATTGTAATTTCACACTTCATTTAAAATATTCTTAAACATTCTCTCACAGTAAAAAGGTTTCACACAGTAATTAAAAGACCCAGTTAACAAAGTCTGAGAAGTTTGATTTCCTCATGGGGAATGGTTTTGCTAAATTGTAGCATTTCAATTAATATAATAGAATTTGCCAAATATAAATTTTGTATTGCTATGACCCAAAATATTATTGCCTGGCGAAAAGTGAAATAGTGTTTACTCTCAGGAATTAAACAAACATTTTAACTTTTTTCTCCTTTGGTGCAGATTGAAGATGAGCTTTTTAATCCAGATTATGTGGAGGTTGACCGGATAATGGACTTTGCACGTAGCACAGATGACCGGGGAGAGGTAACAGAAGATCATTTGTATTAGGGGGCAGTGACTCAGACAGCTTATGTGTGTTTACGGAGAACGATTGTGGAATCCTAAATCTGGTCCTGGTTGGAGCCTTGGATCTGGACACACTTGGTCTAAATTTAACTGAAACGTATGGACTTACTGTTAGTTTTATGACTTAATAATAGCTCAAGATATGTTTTATGTTTAGTCTGAGAGCTTTTTACAGGAAATCAATTTTCAATATGAAACAAATACATTGACATTTTGTGCAATTCCAGAATATGATTAATAAAGAATTCACTAGATTTTGGTATAAATCTATTATGTAGCACTAATTTCCCTTGTATAATTAAGAGTGTTTTTGTAGCAGAGTGGAGTTTAATGTTGTTTAACATTGAACATCCTTAGTGAAGTTGATGAACTTTATTTAATGTGGTGCACAGAGGATAATATAAAATATTTCTCTTTCTGAGACCCCCGTCTTGGCATTCTTATGTTGCTTTGCAAAACCATATGAAGTTGTAAAGCACAGTTGATGGGGCAGTGAAGAGTAAAGACAAGTCTGGTGACTTTCCTGGGCCTTGTGTCTTAGTAGTAATCTGCCCACTCATCGTGAGTTCTGTCATTCTTAGCTTCTTTGTGTAAATAAATTTTATAGGAAGTGTGTGGGTGTTGCTTGTCTAGTGAGTCTGCTGTGAACTCCCATTTTACTCCAAACGTCCATATCGTGAAGTTTGTGATGTTTCAAAGGCCGTATCTGTTAATGGGATGTTTACTTTCGTAGTTTTGCTTTAGTTGTACTTAAAATTGTTTCATAGCATATTTACATAGTACAGCAAATGTTTTTAACATGACAACCAGGTCAGTGTACCTTGTTCCTGAAATGAAGGTCACCAAACCTAAGCGTTTTCCAGAAGAAAGACAGAGGAAATCCTATTGATCTGCATGACCCAAAATATTTTGCTCTCTAATCTTCTAGAGCTCAAACACATTATTTTAAAGTGATTTGGATACAAAGAGTATCTCTCCCTTTAAGAAAAACCTGGAGATCCTAATAAATTCAAACCTATTTCTCATTATTTAAGAAACTAGCCAATTATGTAAATATGTAAATACACTAAGATGATTTACCAGCTAAGTCTGAATAGACACCTGATGAATGATTTGCACAGATAAGAGTAAGGCTCAAATTCAGCTTTGTTATTTACTAGCTATTTCTTTATACTTTTTGGCTTTTGAACGTTAAGTTACCAATGACTTAGATAAAAATTAATTTATTCTGATAATACTCAGTAATACTATTTCCAGTTTAGACTTGAGACTCAATAACTGGGGACTACTGTTCAGTGGTCATAGTCTTCAAACTTATACCAACTCAGCCTTACTATTGCTGGGGTAGTGTCTATCAATAAATGAAGGAGAGCACGTGTTTTTCCTTTATATATATACATGTTGGTCAAATGAATCCAACTCTGATTTGTTTTCACCTGGCCCAGCCCGTGACTCACTATCTGGTGAAGTGGTGTTCACTGCCTTATGAAGACAGCACGTGGGAGCTGAGGCAGGACATAGATCAGGCAAAAATCGAAGAGTTTGAGAAACTGATGTCCAGGGAGCCGGAAACCGAGCGTGTGGTAAGGATTGGCTAATGGTAGAGGATTTAATTTGAAAATAGCATAGCAGTGTGGTCTTTGAGAAACCACTAACGGGATTTACTGTATTTGAAACAGGAGCGACCTCCTGCTGAGGATTGGAAGAAATCAGAGCGTTCCAGGGAGTATAAAAACAATAACAAACTCAGGGAATACCAGTTGGAGGGAGTAAACTGGCTGCTTTTCAATTGGTACAACATGTATGTAAAACACGTGTTTCTTCACTTTTAAAAAAGTCTACAGCTCTTTTCCTTTGTAGTTAGTGAAAATATTAATCAAATGTAGCCTACTATTTTAACTCTCTAGTAAGAATTATAAAAAACAGCAAGCACTGGAAGTATGCTTAATACTTGTTTAGTCAACAGATATTAATACAGAGATTGATAGCAGTGCATAGAAATAATTTTTATATCTTAGAGGATTTTGTTTGAAAACATATTTTATTGAATCTAAGAGAACATCTAAGATATACATTATACATTTGTGAGTGCAATAGTATATATTTTGTAAAAAGAAAGCAGTATCTAATATCTGTACTTACTAAACTTCTCTTGTTTTATTTCCTTTCCAAAGGCGAAACTGCATTTTAGCAGATGAAATGGGTTTGGGAAAAACTATCCAGTCCATTACATTTCTCTATGAGATATATTTGAAAGGAATCCATGGCCCTTTTTTAGTAATTGCCCCATTGTCCACAATCCCCAACTGGGAAAGGGAATTCCGTACCTGGACAGAGTTGAACGTGGTTGTGTATCATGGGAGTCAAGCTAGTCGTCGGACCATTCAGTTGTATGAAATGTACTTCAAAGATCCCCAGGTAAAGTGACACAGGTGCTATTCCTTATGCTTATTATGTGCATTTTAAGTCATTTGGTATTAAAATGGTCTCAGACATTGGGGGGGGTAACGCCTAGATTTTGCAAAACTGAGAAATTTGCTTTAGATTTCTTACCCATTTTTGTTTGTATTATGTTTCCGTATCTTATGATTATAGCTCTTTATTTTTAAAACTGGTCATTCTCATTGTTAGAGTAGGACAAATGAAATTTTTTTTACTGTGAATGACTACTGAAAATCATTTACTGTGTTGATATGCTAATTGGTTTTATTTTGCAAGCCTTAGAGAAAGCTAAACAAAAAGTGGCATTATTAAATGTGAATAGAAAGAAAGTTTTGTTATATTGTTACTAGAAGTGAAAAATATTAGGCATGTAATATTGAATGACACATTGAATGAAATACACCCAAAGGGAAGAATTTATTCTTTGTCCCTTAGTAGCAATTACTATGATTTTTTACTTATTCTAGTTACCTGTCTGCAGTCATTCTGATATTGACAGAGAAGCATTATAAATGACAAAGAAGGAAGGATAGTGTGTGCTAAAATAGTTGTAAGCTCTCAGTGGTAAATGGAAGTCCTGTAACTGGAAATAGGACTGAGTTTTGTTTTACATGTTTGTTTGCTTTAAGTGTAAAATCTGACCTACAATCAAATACTTAAAGGGAAAATGTTGAAATTTATTTTGCTATTTATCTTTAGATTAGGAAAATTGTTGTAAGTTCTCTCCTAAGTGTATGTTTTTTCATTTTAGCACTTTAGAAGTACAAAATAAGTTACAAGAGTAAAAAATTTTTTAAAAAGTTAGCTTAGTACATAATCCCTTTGGCCTTTCACCTTTTGGAGTCTGTAGGGTGTAACTAGGATGGACACATTTAGTGGCACTTTACTGCATGTGATCTGTAAGGAAATTGGACCAGAAATTTTACTAACAATTTTCAAACTTCCTTTAAAAAAGAAAGATTTTAAAACTCTGTTACACAATAATAGCTTAAAGCCTCCAGAATACCTTGAAAATAAAATATGGGCTACCTAAAATAAAGATGTCCCCAAACAGATAAATACATATGTGTTAATGCTATTTATTCATCCTCAAAGTTATTAATGTAATACTTAATGCTAAATAGTAATTCAGAGTTGTTTTTGTAGGGTCGAGTGATAAAGGGGTCCTATAAGTTTCATGCCATCATCACTACGTTTGAGATGATTTTGACTGATTGCCCTGAGCTGCGGAATATTCCATGGCGCTGTGTAGTCATTGATGAAGCCCACAGGCTGAAGAATAGGAACTGCAAGCTGTTGGAGGGACTCAAGATGATGGACTTGGTCAGTGATCATATCGGTGGTTCCATTGAAGCCCTGATAGATTTGTTACTGACTCAGTATTCCTGCTGCTCTGAATTTGACTGATACCTGTGAAGGATGTTTGCAAAGCCTGTCAAATATTGTGATATATCCTCCTAAGCTTTCAGTCACTCAAAAGTTCCTGCTGTCTTCCTGATTCTTACATTGCTGGCTGGTCTCTTTGCACAGTTGGATCACAGCAAAGTGTAGTCATGATGTTTTCACTGAAATGAGTTTCAAGTATTTGCTTTTCCATTTTGTTTATAAATACTGGCATTTCATAAGCTGTTGGGCCCAGCGTTAGCTCAGTGATGATAATCCAGTTATATTCTAGGGCTCACAGGTTTTGGCATACTGGAGCCAGTAGAGTAAGACTTATAAATGCAAGTGCTCAGTAAGTTGAGTCACTATCTGGAATTGGTCCAGTCTGCACAGACACTTAGAAGTTTGGAGCATTACATGATCTTGAATTTGATCTGGAGTTTTAGATCACACCGATCCCATACCTTCCAGCTTCCTAAGAGAAGCTCAGTCTTCCTGATTATACTTTTCTAGATTGTTTTTCAGTAGACGCATCATAGGATAACATGTTGTAGAAGTGGTCGCATTTGATTGATCCTCCGTTCCATACTGTTGTGTGTATGGTTTCCTAGTGGAAATTACTACATGACTTCGGTCATCCTCATTCTTTTCACTCTGTAGTTTACAGGGTGGGTTTTGATCACTTGTTTTCATTTTTAACATACATTTTAAAAGCAAATTATTGTCATTTAGTGTGTCTTGAATGTTTTGATGAGGTTTTTTAAAGTACTAAAAAAGATTTTAAAAATGCCTTTAGTGTTGACTTCTGTAGATTAATTTTATCTCGTTAATTGAGAGTTTGAGATGGGAAGGAGTATTCTATGTTCATGGCTATAGACTTTATACTGAAGCCTGGTACTACCAAAAGAACACTTAAAAGCTTTCTGTTGCAGCTGGTTCCTTGAAGCAGCTTCTTTTATTCTTAAATTAATGGGATTGGATTAGCTAACTATTCTTTTAATTAAAAACAAACAAATCTAGTTTTGTTTAGAGGAAAAAGTCTGAATTATCCTATTTAGGGTGGGATTTCCCATCCAAAGACCTTTCTCAAAGCAGTTTATGGTATTTGGTGGCCAATCCACAAAACAAATTAGGGCACCTAGAAATGGTGAGCAGGTTTGAAGACGTGGGTAAACGTATGGAAGAGAGAAACTCTGTGGCTGTGTTTGGTTTCTCCAGGTAATACTTTAGCATTACATTGAAGTAAACCTGTATTTGCAGGTAAACACTCATGCTCATGAAATATCTAACTACATCTTCTGAGCAGGGACCCATCTTCGCAGTGGTCCACGAAGGAGACAGTTATAGCACCATTTCCTGAAGGCTTAACTAGTCACCTGACGGAGTTTATCTAAGTTGTTTTCTATTGTTGGTTCATATGTTCCCAGATAGTAGATTCTTACTGTAAGATAGTCCTCCATTGGTGAGTACAGATTAGTTTAACTCAGTCAGCATCAAATAGTCTAATTGTCATTGGGAGACTTCAGAGGATTTTCTATTTTTTTGTAGTAACACTTCATTAATGGATTAGAATCTGTTATCCAGGTAATTTTTCTGTTATATATTGCAGTGTTTTCTAACCTTTTTCACGTAATGGCACATATAAAAAATGATAGTATTTGTCACACTAGGGTAAGCAGAGAAGGCTGCCCACTGCCACAGGTCACCAGTCCTGGGATCCTGACTGTCACAGCCCTGCTGGCTGCCCCAAGGACTTGGCGTGTCTGTAACTCATTCATGGCTCACCAGCTGGGAAGCTCCGATTAGCAAATGAACACGATAATTGTTTTTCTGATGATCAGGAATCTTTATCTCAGAAGAAATGTTTTCAAGATGGAACACATTATCTTTGTTCAGAATCAGAATATGATTGTATTTATCCAGTTCTGAACAGCTCATTGCCTGCTCTTTACATCCTTACTTAAAATAAACAGCATGAGAACTTATACACTGGCCACTTTTTATTCTTCATTCTTAAATTAAGTCATGGTGAAAACGGCAAATAACTATATCCAATTACAGAGCAGGTCACAGGGAACTGCTGTTACCTGCACTAGACTCAGTTATGATGAAATTGCACTTCGTGAGGATTATCTTCAAGTGCATTCTCAGAAAGGAAAGACCAGTGAGTGTCTCCAGCTCTCCCATCACAAAGGAAATGCTTGTGAGGATGCTATGTTGAGGGACATTTATGGTCTGCACTGTCCTCCAGAGGACCTCTGGAAAGCAAAGCTGTCTCCTTGTCCCTCATCGACAAGGAGGGGATTCTCTGGAGGTGTGGTCGTAGTTCTTCATTGATTCTGTTATCTCATCTTTCATGGTCAGGAGGCCTCACACAAAGGGTCTGGTGAAGTGAAATTAAATGGACATCACTCCATCAGAGCTAAAAAGAATGGTAACATTTTCAAGCCAAAAGCCTGTCTGTTGGCATAGTTGAGCTTGATAAGCTCGAAAGCCCGAGTCTCTCACATGACGTTTTGTGATGCTGTGTCCATTAATCATATGTTATATAATAGTTACTTTCAAATGGAAACCTAGTTTTATTCCACTGCTCATATGCAACCTTATAAAAGGGTTGTAATCATTTGGTATAATTGGCTTTAAACAGCCCTTGAGGGACTGCAGCATAAAGAAGGAGTTCCTTCCCTTTTTTCAAGTAAGTTTATTTTGAAATAAGTTAAAAGGCTATTTCTGAAGTATTTGGCTAGAGGCTCAGGATTTAACTCAGTCATGAAGGATATGAAGAAACTGAGAGACATTATTTAGTATCTCCGCAGCTCTCTTGCACCGCAGTAACGCTTTTCCTGAATCTATGACAGTATTTTTAAAAATTCTTGGATAAAGTAATTCAGAACTTGAGTATGTCAGGGATTGGGGCCCACGTTACCCACCAGTATGGTTTTACGTTAGAAAATCTTGAATGGATGTGCAGACTCCTTACTCTTTATGAATTTAATGAGTCTGAAGATGATGGTGGTCTGCGTATCTTCCTGAATCAAAGGGAGAAAAGGAGGAATAAAAGCAAATTCAACTGCTCCACCTTGCCTTCGAAGAGCTTCATTGACAGATAAGACGTTGGTAGATATTTAGAAATTAGCCTGCCCTTAGTTCTGTCATTCATCTTGTATTTACTGAGCATGTACTGTCTGCTTGGCAACCAAGTCTTGTCAGATTCCAAGTTAAGTCAGAATATTGCTTTTAAACCTACTGGTGGTATAATTACTTTCTCAATTAGTTTTATTAGCTATGCTGTATGTCAAATAGCCAAATTAAAGTTGAAAATAATAAGGCCCTTAAGATTAATAAACTGACTATTGTTAAGACTGACCACTGCAAAACAGCTTCTCCATGTTGGACATGTAGAAGTAGGACATGGTGCTGGCCCCGGGGACAAGTGGTTAAGTTCACGTGCTCCTCTTCGTCCGGCCCAGGGTTTCGCTGGTTCAAATCCTGGTTGTGGACATGGCACTGCTTCTCAGGCCATGCCGAGGTGGCATCCTACATAGTAGAACCAGAAGGACCTACAAGTAGAATATACAACTGTGTACTGGCGGGCTTCGGGGAGAAGAAGAAGGAAAAAAAGAAGACTGGCAACAGATGTTAGCTCAGGTGCCAATCTTAAAAAGCAAAAAAAAAAAGAGAAGGACAAGTGTGCAAATACATAAGGAAAGCTGGAGAAAAAGCTTGTAAACAGGAAGAATTATTTTAAAGAAATACCTAATTTGGTTTAAAGAGACAAAGTTAGAAATAGCATCTGTTAAAAAAAAAATGATTGTGGTATTTAAAACCAAGCTGACCCCTTTGCTAGTTTGAAATTTTTGCAGAACAAAATCGTTTTTCATATGCTGCTGCATGTAGAAGAACTTCTTTTGTCTCTAAAGTGAGTCATGCAGGAAGCAGATGGGGAGACGAGGGCACTGTCGATGTAGAGAAAAGAAAGAAGCATGTAAGCTTTATAGGAGTCTAGGGATTTTAGGAACAATCTTAAACTTTGGTGGAGAAAAAAGCATGGAGACTTAGGGGACTTGCGAAGCCATGGCACTAAAATGTTGACCTAATGATCCCAGGAAGACATGAAAGGCAAGACACATTTACAGGGTCTGCAGAATTCCAGTGAGGCCCTTGCATGTATCTGTCTGAAGCGGGGACCATGTTTTTCTTGCATCTTCGCTTTTGTGCCTAATTCCTGTAGTTTACATAGAGTGCATGCTGCGTTAATGTTAGTGAGTAAAAGTAGGAACATGGGTATCTATCTAGAGAGAGGCTTTGGTTTCAAGAAACTGATTTTGTTGGGACTTGCTGAGTTGCTTTCCTTGTATTCCTGCAGGAGCATAAAGTGCTGCTGACGGGGACCCCTCTCCAGAACACTGTGGAAGAGCTCTTCAGCTTGCTTCATTTCCTGGAACCGAGTCGTTTCCCTTCAGAAACCACCTTTATGCAAGAATTTGGTGATCTGAAAACAGAAGAACAGGTACTTATGTCTACTTTGTATTTTAGTCATATAATTGAAGATTAACCCATGAAATGGCAAAACATTAATATTCAACTACTTAAAAGTATGAATTATATCAGTTGTTTCCCACCTAGTAGACAAGTGAGCTTTCTGTCTCCTTTCCTTGCACATTCTGAGTCTTCACTGTGGAGGTTTTCTTGGTTGGTTGTCTGTCTGCCCTCGTGAAGGGCTGTGAGATTTGTAGAGAGGCTGCGTACCTGTTCCTGTAATTTTCAGAGACTGCCGTGCTGTTCAGGCTTGTGGGTTTGCTCTGTATACTTTTGGGGATAATGTCAGAAGCCACTGGCATTTGTGGAGCTGTTTGCCTCCCAGAGTTGAGGTTCTAGTCTTATTTCTTAACTGTATACCTGGTCATATTGCTTACTGTTCTGAGTCTACATATTTTCCTTTAGAAACTTGGGTCATAACTACCCCACATGATTTCTGTGAGAAATAAATGAAGTATTGTGTATGAAAAGGGATTGGTTATTTTATGCATTGTAAGAGTTATATGTTGTTTGTTGTCATGCTGTATTTGAAATAAGTATGGAGATATGCCTGAAATCTTGGTCTTTATGTCCCTCTTCCCTCAACTTACTGTCTGCAACCTCTTAGTTTAGTTCAAAGTGAAGTCTTTGTTTTGTTTTGCTTTTCTTAAAATAAAAACTATCTGGTGCGCTGTGTCCTATTTCCAGTCAGCAGAAAAGAGAACCACAGAGACGTCTCTGCTTGCTCGCTTGTGCAGGGACTCGATGACTCCTGTCCTACTCATTCTGTGAGCTCTTTCTAGAAAGGACGAGAACTGAAGCGTAGCACTCCCAGGGCACTGTCTCCTCCCTCTCCCTCATCGTCCCCATGGCTTAAGACAAACAGAAGGGAAAGCTAGATGAATAAATTGGGTTCTTTTCTGCTGTGTATTTTTCAAGCCTTCTGGCTGTTCAGGATTCCTGGATAGATGAAATAAGTCCATTCGAAATGGAATCATTCAACCTTCATGCGTTTCTGTTTTGAAAGTGGAAAGAGTAGTGCCTTCATACCCTGACTGGGTTTTGACAAATGAAAATGAACAGTAAATAAATAAGATAATCCTGATTTTTCATGTTAGGATATGTTTTGACATGCAAGCAAATCACGATACCAGTATTTACTTAAGGTCCTTTTTTAGGTGCAAAAACTCCAGGCTATTCTAAAGCCAATGATGTTGAGACGTCTCAAGGAGGATGTAGAAAAGAACTTGGCCCCCAAAGAAGAAACTATTATTGAAGTTGAGCTAACAAACATTCAGAAGAAATATTACCGAGCCATCCTTGAGAAGAATTTTACATTTCTTTCCAAAGGTGGTGGTCAAGCTAACGTCCCTAACCTTTTAAACACTATGATGGAATTACGGAAGTGCTGCAATCATCCATACCTTATTAACGGTAAGCCTGCGCACTCCCGAGCTTGTCTAAGTGACCGTCAGAGCACCAGACATCCCTTTCTCCCAGGAGACTGAGAATTTTATGGTTTGTAGTCATTCCTGTATCCTGTCATGTCAATGTCGGGTTTCACCGGCTTCCTATGCTTTATGATTTGCCTTCTGTGGTGGTTGAAGGCCAAAGACCACTGCCCCTGCCGCTTCCTGAATTCGGACCTCACCTCGCCGTCCTCTTCCTTCCAAATAGCCATGTCTCACCCTGTGAAAAGAAATGTTAGTGCTCCGTGGCCAGAAATCATCGAAGGTGCAAACAGCTGAAGAGAAGCTAGCCCCTAACTGAGGTTTTCTTGCTCTGTGTGTTTAAATCAGAGAAGTCAGAGGGGAACTGTGGTGTGAGAAGGCAGCTGTTAGCTGTCTCACGACTTCGATAGGGGGAAATTTCTCTCAGTCTAGAGGCCTGCAGTACCTAGTCCCTAAGAATGAGAGATTAACTTAAAGCTTTGATGATAGTTTGTCCCTTTTATTGATGACTACTTCACGGTCTTCCTATTTTCCTAACTAAATTGATAGTGTTATGTAACTGATACTAGTAAAAAGTTCTATTAAATACTTACAGGAATCATTAGAGGAACAAATATTTCACGCCTATGATGTGTAAGATACTCTGGAGAATACAAGACCTTCAGCTTGTCAGGGATTGGGATTAAGAAGGCCGTTAGAAAGCCGTGGCCTCGAGACAGGCCTACAGGGGCAAGAAAGATTTTGCCAGTCAGGTTAGAAAAAGAAAGGGCATTTAGGCTGATGTAGTATCATGAGCAAAGAGAAGGAGGCAGGAAAGCAGAGGGGGATGTGCCCAAAGTATAAAGCACATGAGAGGCAGTGGGACACCAAGCCTCGGACCTGCTGGTCCGTGCTCTGGAAAGCCCTCAGTGTGGGATATGGGATTTTGGCTTTCGTCTGTAGGCAGTGGAAAACCTTTGGTTAGTGTTTGAGCTGAGAAATGATTAGAACTGTGATTCAGGATGATTGATCTGGCAACATCATCTAAACAGATGGGAGTAGGGAAAGACAGGACAAGCAGAAAGACCAGCGAGGAGGCTATTGCTGTCGTCCAGGCCAGAGTTAATATGGGGTAAAGAAAGGTGATGGCTGGCTAACTTGGAATGCTGGTGTGCAATTGTAATTGGCCAGTAGTGCAATTAGGTTCCCTTCCAGGGGAGAAGGAACAAAGCCTGGTTTTGTCTTCATCACAATCTGTGAGGTTCAAGGGCAGCTAATTTAAAGAGTTCCTCATCTTTTTCCCTTTCGTAACTTACCTGTCAGCCACCTCAGATCCAGAAGTTCCTGTTACTAAATGACAAAGTGGGCCACGCCTGGAAGACAGTCTCAGCATAGCACCTGAGGTCATTGCTGTGGTGAGACATCAGTGAATTTCCGTTCCAAACTGTGTGCTTTTAGCTTTGTCTTCCAGAGCATCGTGTGTGATTATTATATCTTTACTGCTGCCAACCTGATAGTCACCGTGCATTTAGGAGCCTGTAAGGCTCTGATGGTGAGTGTCAGCCAGCCTGTTCCGGACTTGGAGAGATGGAGTTGAGGATCAGGGTGATTGATGGTATGAGTAAGGCACGCATTGTGTGTGGTGTGTGTACATGTACTCGTGTGACACATGCACACTTTTGCATTTACTATCTGGTAGAAAGAAAATGAAGAATAGTAGCCTCCAAGGAGAAAGAAAAGACACTCACAGAAGAGCTCGAACGCTGTAGCAGAATGTGTGGGAAAGGGATGACTTCAGTGACGGTCGTTAGACATCCGCTCTGGGTCCCATCAAGTGTACCTTGTTTGGTTACATGCTAGTTATGTGCATTGAGCATTGCAGGCGGGAGGTCCCCCCAAAACACAGCTAGTGGGTCTCTTCCCTGGCTGGCTGCTCTCCAGGGTCATCCTATATAATTCATTGTTTGCCGGGAGGACAAAGGCTTGCATTTGTGGCTGTGTTCTAATTGGTCACACCTTGAGCTCGGCTTTTCTGTCCTGACGACAAGTTGTGAAGTGTCTGTTAAGCGGGTATCCTTATATGCCTTTATATTGGGAAATTGTAGTAAAAAAAAATACACACATATAGACACACACACACATTAGGCGTTACAAGCACCCAGATAACTTATGTAGATGTTGTGTTGCCCAGAGCTTGCTCCAGGGCCAGTACTGCCCATTCTCATCCACAGTCTAGAGCAGAAAGTGTACTGAGATGATGCTGACTGTACACATGTTTATTGAGCAGTTACAAGTTCATTTTCAATTTTGGAGGTTAAATTGAAATTTGCCTTGGGTGTGGCAGAGGAAAGCAGCCCCAATCAAACGGAAGTTCAATACAACAGTGCACAACATTTCTAATTGTGGAAAATAGAAGCAACTATATGTATAAATTGAGAGTGGTTACGTAAGCAAAGCAGATGAAAATAAATTAGAGGTGATGGTAGAACAAACTATATAAATGAGATTTTTTTTTTTAATTTTATTTTTTGTTTTTATTTTTTGCTGAGAAAGATTAGTTCTTTGCTGAGGAAGATTAGCCCTGAGCTAACATCTGTGCCAGTCTTCCTCTATTTTGTGTGTGGGCCAACTCCACAACATGGCCTGATGAGTGGAGTAGGTCTGTGCCCGGGATCCAAACCCAGGCCACTGAAGCAGAGTATGTGCAACTTTAACCACTTGGCCATGAGGCCAGCCCCCCTGAGAAATGTTTTTAATGTGTGTTAATATTTTTCCTGAAGTGCTTAGAACAGTGTTTGGTGCACTGTAAGCACTTGGTCAGTTTGCTAGTTGTTTTTCTTGCTAAAAGGTAAGCAGGTAACTGCATAACATAAGTGGAATTACTGTTATTGCCCCAAGCTTTATTAGAATGGAATGTCCAATTTTAGTTTCCCTAGTGAGAGTAAAAATAATGTTGAAACTTGGTCCAGGTCGCCTCATGATTAGGCATGACCCGAGAGTCATCTGTTGTTGTTGGGCAGCAGGAGTGTGGGGAATAGTGGGCAGAAAGGAAGCGAGGCTGAAGCCGACACGATGGGATGAATTTCAGAGAGAAAATAACAACTTGTTTTTTTCTGGTAATCTTCAAAAGAAAATAATTTCTTGTCTGTGGCTAATATAGCTAGGTAACATTGCAGTTACTGCCCTCACAATGAGCATCTGTGGGAGTGAAAAGACTTCCACTCTTATTTCAAGTGAATACACACATTTCAAATTGTCTTTGATACATATGCACACACACGCCTACCTTTTTAAATGTAGTACAAACAGTACTTTAACTAAGAGCAGTGCCAACAACGTATCATGGTTTGTCATAACCTATTTCTAGTTCATTTTCTGATTGATATTTACAAATCTGACATAAAGGTAAATCATTCATTGGTAAACTTGAAAATTTGGGACGTTAGACATTGCTTTTCTCCCCAACACCTTTCCATCCCTTCAGTATTGCCGTAAGAAATACAGTGCTAAAGGGATCATGTAGGAAATATGTTTGCTGGGTTTTGGGGGGTTTTTTTGAGGAAGATTAGCCCTGAGCTAACATCTGCTGCCAATCCTCCTCTTTTTGCTGAGGAAGACTGGCCCTGAGCTAACATCCATGCCCATCTTCCTCTACTTTATACATGGGACGCCTACCACAGCATGGCTTGCCAAGCAGTGCCATGTCCACAGCCGGGATCTGAACCAGCAAACCCCAGGCTGCTGAAGCGGAGCGTGTGAACTTAACCACTGTGCTACTGGGCCGGCCCCTGTTTGCTGGTATTTTTAAAGGAAGTGTTTCTAGTATAAACTGCCTGCCACTTTAAGAACCTGAATTCATAACAAAGAGCTGAACTGATTAATTCAGCGGTAGCTTTTGTCACGTAAGAAAGAATTTACTTTTATTTTTGACTGTTCTTTATAAGATGAGAAATTATTGGTAGCATTGAAAAAGCAGGAAAGTTATTTTTCTTGTCTCTGAATAAATATAAAGTTAAAAAAATGTCTCCCATTTGACTGAATTATTTATATTTTCAAGTATTTTGCTAAAATAATTCAAACATGTCTGATATTTATTTTATCAAAATGATTATTTCATTTTGAAAACTCCTCATTGACCATTAACTTGTTTTAAACTAAAATAGTATATTTTATTTTGATTATGGATTATAATCTTAATATGGATAAAAAATATCCAAATATTGTAAGTAAAATCTGTCTATTTCTGAGTTGGAAAGAGCCGATAGTATATTGCACAGCAGGAGCAAACTTTTCAAAAAGACCTCATGTAATATGTGGAATTCTTGTCCCGAATCTAGAACCTAGATTTCTAAATTTCATGTTTTGGAAAATATTATTCAAGAATATTCCTGCTAATACTCGTAAACAGCATTTTGTTTTTTACCTTTTCCTAGTAAAACCTTTGCTTTTTTTTCCACTTAGAGAAAAGTCCTGAATCTTATTAGCCTTTTATTCACGTGGAAAAGGAAGTGAGAGCCTAGCAGTTCTGGCCCAGCTGGTGTTTTCTGCCACTCCCCTTCCGAGCAGTAACAGTGTGCTGTGCAGAAGGCCTTAGTGCTTGGGGAAGACGCTGAGTGACTTTAATCTGTTCTTAGTAAGGTTCTTTGTTGATTAATAATTAACAAGCTGTATTTCCGTGTATGACCATGTCATAAGTTAATTTCCACAGTGCCCTTAAAGTGGAAGTAGGATGGCACTTTTGTTACATCTGCTGCTGCTTGCAGAAGTACTGTCTGAATGGCTGTGGTGGCCTAACTAACCTGATCTTTAAAAACCTTTTTGAGGTTTATATATCCCCATCTTGTATATAGTTAGTTCACGTTTAAAACCAGTGGCAGAAAGAGTAGTTCAAAGTTTCTGGCCCAGTTTAGGGCTGGAACCTATCCCATTAGATGGATTTGTTTGTTCATATTTTCTAAAGGATAGGTGACCATATCCCCTGTCCTCAGGGAGAGGCACTGAGCACAGCAGCCATGCCCTGATTAACCCCAGCGATGGGAGGAGGCCAGACTGATGCTGCGTAATTCCAGTTAAGCCACCTAAGCAGTCGTAGGAAGCTTAGCCTGCTGCTTCCTGAGTAGGCGTGTGTTTGGGGTCAGGGGAGGAAGCGGTCAGGACTTCGTTCCTTGGAAGATGAGGCTTCTCTGCAGCACCCAGGTCTCTGAACAAGCAGAAATTCCTGTGGGGCTGTGAGATAAAGAGGGTTAGGCGTAGAGGTCTCACATGAAACACTTAGAGATTGTTTTGTTTTTAAACCTTTGGATAATTTAAGATAGAATTTTAGTACCTTAGGAAATTCTCAGATGGGAATGAATATGGAGGGAGATTTAGAGAGTGCAATAGAAGATGTGTGCTCAAGTTCCCCACAAAAATATCTAAAAATTATCCTGAAGACAGAATTGGCTTTCCTTGCAGTCGTTTTGGCTGCATTAATATGCGATTATACACACAGACTTCTGCCCTTGCCTTGGAATGGTGAGAGCTCCACTCCCTTGTTTCTTAGTTTCTGAACAGATTTTGTTGTTTTTGTTTATATTCAGCTAGTAAACAGTTCTTCATTTCTTTAGCAATTTAGGTTCCAAATTTTCTGTAGGTATCTGGCCCTTGGCTTGTTTCTGCCACTTCTGGCTTGACAGTCTGTTGTTGAAATTCAGTTTCTACAGACAGCAAACATTTGTTTGCTGGAAAATGTGGTTCCCCCCCCCCCCCGCAAAATGCCTAAATGTGTTGTGCTTAAAACTTTGATCCCTTTTGTATCGTCATAATTTTGTGTAGACCTAACTTTGAGTAAGTGGATAGATTCATGTTCATAAACGTGAGTATGGTGTTCTGGTTCCTACAGTTTGCAGTGGGTTTTGAAAGTAAGTTCATTGTTTTAAGTAACAAAACCCTTTTACAGTATTCACGTTATGCTGTCCAATCTCTGCAGGTGCTGAAGAGAAAATTTTGGAAGAGTTTAAAGAAACACACAATGCAGACTCTCCAGATTTTCAGCTCCAGGCGATGATCCAGGCTGCTGGCAAGCTAGTGCTGATTGACAAGCTGCTGCCAAAACTGAAGGCTGGTGGCCACAGGGTGCTTATCTTTTCCCAGATGGTGCGCTGCTTGGACATACTGGAAGACTACCTCATTCAAAGACGGTGAGGGCCACTGTACCGTAAGAATAAAAAGGAAATTAAAACATGACCTTTTACTGGGCTCCAAGAGCTTTACCTTGAAGTGACATTTATGATAAAGGGGATGAAGTGGGCAAAATGTGTCACATCTCTTTTTAAAAGCTGTAGATGTACATGACAGTTATTCTATGTGATGACTACAGTAGGATGCTGCATACTTTTGTGGGCAATTTTGTTTCCAGTTTCTTTCTTTTCACTAGGTGGGAATAGTTCTTACCTAAAATTGAAATTGTTATTTTACTGTTAAGAGGTGTCAGCTATTTTTAGAGTTTAGATATTTCACTGGAAAGGAAATAAAATAAAATTTAATCTTTGGGTGTTTAACCAATTGTATAAAAAGCTACAACAAAACCTATTTGCTTTGAAATTATTTCTGATAAATAATATCATTCTGTTAATATATGTCCCATATTGTAGTACTTTCTTAAAAATAAAAAAAGGAGCAAGTATACTGTAGCCATTTGTTAGGCCTCCTTGTTAATACTGACATTTTCTAGGTACCCGTATGAAAGGATCGACGGCCGAGTAAGAGGCAACCTCCGTCAGGCAGCTATTGACAGATTCTCCAAACCTGATTCGGATCGGTTTGTTTTCCTCCTGTGTACACGGGCAGGAGGGTTAGGCATTAATCTTACTGCTGCTGATACCTGCATCATCTTTGATTCTGACTGGAATCCCCAAAATGATCTCCAGGTAAACAAGAAAATCTTCCTGGTGCCTTCTTTCTTTTCTTTTCTTTTTTTTTTAAGTCATTCTGCTATGACAGAGAATTGCTGGTCAAACCAATACATTAAAGTCATGTAGTCACTCAGGCAGTGTCCTATGATCGGGGCAAATGAACCAACCAGTAATCAATTCATTAGTAATGTAAAAGTAATTTCTTAGTATGTTAACCCTCTTCTAAACTGCACCTCTAGTTATTGGAACAGATGCTCCTACACTGACAGTTGAGTCTTTTCTTTCTTTGGTAGCCATTAATTTTCTTTTTCTTCCAGGCTCAGGCTAGATGTCATAGAATAGGACAGAGCAAATCTGTGAAAATCTACAGGCTGATTACAAGAAATTCTTATGAGAGAGAAATGTTCGACAAGGCTAGTTTAAAGCTCGGTCTGGACAAAGCTGTGCTGCAGTCCATGAGCGGGAGAGAGAATGCCACCAATGGGGTAAGCCACACTTGCCCAGATCTTTCATTCATTCTGCCTCCTGACTTCATTTAGCTGATAGTGAGAAATTATCCAGCATCTGATTATTATTTTTTTTTAAAGATTGTCACCTGAGCTAACAACTGTTGCCAAACTTCTTTTTTTTTTTTCCTCCTGCTTTTTCTCCCCAAATCCCCCCAGTACATAGTTGTATATTTCAGTTGTGGGTCCTTCTAGTTGTGGCATGTGGAATGCCACCTCAGCATGGCCTGATTAGTGGTGCCATGTCTGCACCCAGGATCCAAACCAGCGAAACCCTGGGCCACCGAAGCACAGCGCGTGAACTTAACCACTTGGCTGCGGGACTGGCCCCTGATTATTTTTTGACATCAGTATTTTAAGCATATTTTGTCACATTTCCCTTTGTTATAACTCAGGTTTACCCTCTTGAGAAAAATAAAACATTTGTGTAGTCTACAAATATTTCAGTTCTAAATTATTTTGAATATTTCTCTAAAACAGGTACAACAGCTTTCCAAGAAAGAAATAGAGGATCTTCTACGAAAAGGGGCCTATGGTGCCCTCATGGATGAGGAGGATGAAGGGTCTAAATTCTGCGAGGAAGATATTGATCAGATTCTCCTACGGCGAACTCATACCATCACCATTGAGTCTGAAGGAAAAGGTTCCACATTTGCTAAGGTGGGAATTGATCTGAAGAGGCAGGTTATCTGTGGACATGTAATAGAGTTTCCTACAGAAGTGTAATAGTGTGTTGTTCATCTTGTAAAGTGCTCATAAGATGCATGCATAATGTTTACTTTATATTGCAAATTAAGAAATTAATTATTACCTCCCTATGGAGCCCCTAATGCACAAGACATTCTTTCTTTGTGCTTTGGGTTCTCTTCTGTGTGTATGGCACCAGTCAGCGCCCTCACCTTGTCCTCATCCCTGCTGCCCAGCTCCCCAGCTAATCCTTTACCTGTGTTCTCGACCCCATCCTCTCCATTTCTTGTGCTCCTACGCCCTCATCATCTTCCTTTTTTCCTGAGATCCTGATTCTGGCAGAGCCTCTAAGAACAGTCAAGTCACTCCTATCCTTAAAAAGTCTTTCATCTGTTTTCCCCTCTAGTTACAACTCCATAACTCTCCTTTGATAGCTAAAATCCACACAAGTGTTATTTACACCAGCTGTCTTCTCCACTGCCTCCCTTTCTACTTAATTTTCAACTTCCAGCTTGTACCCCTCCCTGACCTCTCTATCAGACCAGCTCTGGCAAAGATGGCCACTGAGCACCAGGCCACTCTACTGAGAGCCCCATCTGAGGTTTCACCTAAATGTTTCTCCACCCATTCACACCCAGGCCCACTCTACACTTTTATTTTTAACAGCTTTATTGAAATGTAATTTACTTACCATAAAATTCACCTATTTTAAGTGTACAATTCACTGCCTTTACCATATTTATACACTTGTGCAGCTATCATCACATCTAAGTTTAGAACATTTCCATCATCCCCAAAAGATCCGCTTTCCCATTAATAGTCAGTCTTTCTCTCCCTCTCCTCCCCTTCTCCTCCCTCCCCTCCCTCGCTTTTCCTCTTCACCCCTCTCCCCTCCTCCTGCAAGGCCTTGGCAACCACTAATCTGTTTTCTGTCTCTATAGATTTGCCTACTCTGGACATTTCATATAATTGGAATCATACAACACGTAGTCTTTTGTTTCTGGCTTCATTCACTTAGCATAATGTTTTTGAGGTTCATCCATGTTGTAGCATGTATCAGTAATTCCTTCCTTTTTATTGCTGAACAATCTTCCGTTATATGGCTATGTCTCATTTACCAGTTGATAATGGACATTGGAGTTGTTTATCCATTCACTAGTTGTTAATGAGACTTGAGTTCTTTCCACTTTTGGTTATTATGAATAATGTTATGAGTATTTGTGTGCAAGTTTTTGTGTGAAAATATGTTTTTATTTCTCTTGCATATATACCAGGAAGGGAATTGCTATTAACTGCATGTTAAACCCTTTAAGGAACTGCCATACTGTTCTAAAGTGACTGTACTATTTTCCCTTCCCACCAGCAGTGTTTTTGGGTTCCAGTTTCTCCACATCCTCACCAACACTTTTTATTGGCTGTCTTTTTGATTATAGCCTGTCAGTATGAAGTGCTATATCGTTTTTGGAAAAATGTTCAAATCCTTTATTCGTCTTTTGAGTTGTCTTTTTATTATTGAATTTTAAGAATTCTTTATATATTCTGGATAAAAATTCCTCATCAGATAATATAATTCACAAATATTTTCTCCTAGTCTTTTCTTAACAGTGTTTAATTTTAATGAAGTCCAGTTTACCCATTTTTTCTTTTATTGTTTGTGCTTTTGGTGAATTGTTTAACCTAAGGTTACAAAGATTTGCTCCTGTGTTTTCTTCTAAGAGTTTTATGGTTTTCACTCTTACCTTTAGGCCTGTGATCCTTTTTGAGTGAATTCTTGTGTGTGGTGTGAGGTAGGGATCCACCTCCCTCCTTTGCATGTGGGCATCCAATTGTCCCAGCTACTTCAGTCCTGAAAGCTCTCCTCCTCTGGACGCTGTGGCCCAACACCTTCTCCCTCAGCTCTTTCAGCCTCTTTTCGGGTTTTTTCCTCTGTTGGCACTTCAGATTCAGTATGTGCAAAACCAAATTCGTCACCCTTGTCCCTCCACCCTCTGTGTGCACACACACACCCCTGTTCGTTAACACTAGTTGGATGCCAAAGTTGGATGCTGAGGTTTTTCCTAGCTTCCTCCTCCTCTGTCCTACTTCACATCCACCCGGATTCTAACTCCTTTAAAATACCTTTTAAAGTATATCTTTCTTGACTATCTCCTGTTTTCCGTTTCTGCTATACCTATTCTCAGTCTTCCTTATTTCCTCCCTAAACTACTACAGTAGCCTGTTCTACTCTGTTCTACCCTCCATGCTCCAAGACATCAGTGTGATCTAACAGGTGACTTTGGATATGGTCATATCTATCTTGACATTATTCCCATTTTCAAAGAGTTGACTCATTTTAGAGTTTGGACTCTGTTAACAGGACATGCAGGGCCCTGCTTTACCTGGCTTCTGCCTGCCTCGCCAGCTTGATCTTTGACTACTCCCCCGACTGCCCTTGTCCCTGGCCATGTGACATGATTGCCTTTCTTCTCCTCTCTGCCTTTGCACATGCTGCGCTGTGAACATTTCCATGTGCTTTCCTGTTCCATGAGCTTTTAACATTCTGGTCCAAGCATTATATTCTGGAAAGCCTGTTCTCTCTTCCCAGCAATGCCCTCCCTCCACCCCTACCCCCACCCCAACCTGCACCCTGCCTGACGGTGATTAGAGCCCTCTTCTGTATATCAGTTGCGTCTGATCAGACCTTTCTGGCCTACCATTTATTACGCTGCACTGTCATCTTTAGTTTCCCGATCCATCTCAGCCCCTGGATGGTGAACTACCTGAGGGACAGTCTTTCATCCCAGTCTGTCAGCTGCAGCGTCTGGCTCACAGTGGAAGAATGCGTACATGTTAGAGTGAATGAATAAATGAAAGTTGCTTTGCCTTTTGCCTCTGAGGAAAGCATCTCAAAGTAATGCATGTTTTTTCCCCTTTAGGCCAGTTTTGTTGCATCTGGAAATAGGACAGACATTTCCTTGGATGATCCAAATTTCTGGCAAAAGTGGGCTAAGAAGGCCGAATTGGATATTGATGCCTTAAATGGGAGGGTGAGTGAGAGGTCCCATTCAGACCCTCTCTGATCTAACCCAAAGGTCCCCTTTTCAGAAGTTCCAAATGTATCTGCTGTCTTTTTTAGAACAACCTGGTTATTGACACTCCAAGAGTGAGGAAGCAAACCAGGCTGTACAGTGCAGTGAAAGAGGATGAGCTGATGGAATTTTCAGACTTGGAAAGTGATTCTGAAGAGAAGCCTTGCACAAAGCCTCGGCGGCCCCAGGACAGGTCCCAGGGTTATGCGAGGAGTGAGTGCTTTCGAGTTGAGAAGAATCTGCTTGTCTATGGGTAAGTCTGACTCATATGAAAGATGGAACTTTATTTTAAAAATAGTTAGACTTGCACTTGATGTAGGAGCGCTATATCTGTGTGTGTGTTTCTGTGACTCCCCATGGCACAGTCAAGCAAATGGTTTTGCAGCATCTCTGATGCGGCCCAGGGTTGTTTGGTTAAAGTGCTCAAAGTTGTTCAGATCCTCTTGGATTTGAAGGGGTACAAGTTTGTCCCTTAAGGAATTATGTCAGATCCAAATTCACTTGTTGATTATAACTCAGAATAAAGTCTCAAAATTACAGAATCTTTTCCTACTTTGCCTTCACATAAAATTTACAACTCTAGTAATCTTTTAATATTTTTCCGTTATAAAAATTTGTTAAAGGCAATCATCTGACTTGTAAAGCTCTTCCAACTCTTCTGAAACATGAATTGATCGTCATTTCAGTTCTGAATGTGTTGTATTTCCTCTGCTGGACTACAAGTCCATGAAAGGCAGGGTCCACATCTAAGTCATGTCTGCCTCTCCATGGTGCTCCCCATGGTGCTTTGAATGGCAAGATGCTCAGTAAATATCTGAATCTAAATAAGAGTTCTCTAGCATATTGTGAGACTGTAGGCAAATTCCATTCAAATAAAAGACTGCCACCCAGGGGCTGGCCCCGTGGCCGAGTGGTTAAGTTCGCGCGCTCCGCTGCAGGCGGCCCAGTGTTTCGTTGGTTCGAATCCTGGGCACGGACATGGCACTGCTCATCAAGCCACGCTGAGGCAGCGTCCCACATGCCACAACTAGAAGGACCCACAACGAAGAATATACAACTATGTACTGGGGGGCTTTGGGGAGAAAAAGGAAAAAAATAAAATCTTTAAAAAAAAAAAAAAACTGCCACCCAAATAATATTTCTGTAGATCTGATGATATCCTGTCTTTGATTATTTCTTCCAATGGATCATCGTTAGTTTCAGAATAAATATGAATATTCTGTTAACATGGCATACAGGGCTCTTATCTGGCCCTTGTCTGTCTTGTCCTTTCCATGGACAGTCCAGGCTTCCCCTTTAGTCTATCGTACTCCATCTCATCTGTGTCTTTCCACAAACTCTACCCACCGCCTAGAGCAACCCCCTCCCCCACAAGCCCCTTTTCGCCCACACACACCCAACACTCAGACTTGATCTGGGCACCATCTCCTGTCATTAGACATCCAGGGCAGGCGTCACCTTGGCACCCTGCGCCAGAGAGTCTGGCCTGCACTTTCCATCACACTTATCACGTGGTGTCTTGACTTTGAGTAGTCAGCCTCTCCTGCTTGAGACCCAGTTAGCAGCTCCTTGGGGACCGGGGCTCTTTCTTTGTGTCCTGAGGGCAGAGTGCAGTGCCAGCAGACGCACAGTGAGTGCTGAATCACCGAGTGTTGATGGAGTAAATGAAGTTCAACTGAAGCCCATCTCATGTCTCAGCAGCTGTGTCACCTCCACTAATTATCTCTGGAAGCTGGGCCATCTTTTCTGTCTGTTCTCACGTGGCGGAGAGGCTCTCCCCACCTAAGCCCTTTGCCACTTGCACCTGCTTCCATGTTTCAACCTAATGATCAACTTGGGTAACTTTAGAAACGCAACATACTAACTCCAGAAGGGAAGAAGCATGCGTAGGGCACACCGTCTTTCAGCGAAGCCCTTCCCTCCTACCATGGGTATCACTCCGTATGGAACACCTACTGTTTGCTGGCACTGTGTTGGGATGCTCTCAGACACCAGATGCAGCTGTGAGCGGGGCTGTCACAGTGCCCACCTCAAGGCAGGCAGGGTAGCAAGTCAAGGTGGCACTAAGCTGTGACGATACTATGGCAGGGAGGCACTATGCAAATGGAGCACAGAAGCATGTCTCCTCTCCTTTAAGACCCCGCTCGGGTATTATCTCCCCACTTCCGGGGCTAGAGGGAATAAAGGAAGGAATCACAGAAGGTGACATGTATGGTCTGCGATTCGATGGAAATCATGAATTGGCCAGGGTAAGAGGGAGTGTCGGGAGTTGCGTAGGGAAGAGAAGAGAGTTCCTGGCAGGGAGAACAGTGTGTACAAAGGCCTAGAGGCGAGGGCCAGCCTTGCGATTTGAGGAACTGAGAGAAGTTCATAGAAGCCAGAAAGGACCAGGCCGGAGCCAATGAGAGGGCCTGCTGGGGCGTGCGCTGTGCTGCTTGCAGCCGAGGCCTCCCACCTGAGCACAGCTCTCAGTCCTCGAAGCAGGCAGTGGAGGGGCCGTTCCTAACCGGAGTGCCGCCCTGGTGGCCCAGTCGGCCATAACCTGGGGCAACATCTGCCTAGCTGCTACGTGCTCTCGCTGCACAACAGCCAGATGGAAGAACACAACACTGTGTTTACCTGGGTTGTAACCCTAAATAGACGGTTCAGGCTCAGCAGTGTGCTGTTTGGTTCTGCCCACAGTTTGTTCTCCCACTCATTTTCCGTGAGGACCTGGCAGTTGGCTGAACGTTTTTCCTCTCAGTGCTGTTGTAATTGGGATTTAGCACTCCGTTATAAAAGGAAACTCAAACCTGTTGACAGTCTTTGATTAACTATCATGGCGTCCCTTTGAGGTGGATTAAGGCAGCTGTCCTCAGTACTGCATCCTTGATTCGGGGATAGTCACACCCCCTCGAGTCACTGTTCATCTCAAATGGTTGGTCATTATCAAAACATACAAACCATGACAGAGAAGCAGAGTATGAAACGTCCAGGTGCCGCCTTGCTCTCATATCCTAAAAATTGCTGCCATTATCTGACTCTGACTGGGAAAGCCTGTGTCAGCCCTGTGGGTGTTACTTCAGTGGCAGTTCAACCCCTGCTAGGGGAGCAGCGACCTTATGGCCTACTCTGTAACGGGTGTTTTTAACTCTTGCACCATAGATTGCCTTCCTATCACCTGTTGTAAAATATTGCTAGTTTTTTTTGTTTTTTAAAGCTTTTATTTTTCCTTTTTCTCCCCAAAGCTGCCCAGTACCTATACCAGTTGTATATTTTTAGTTGTGGGTCCTTCTAGTTGTGGCGTGTGGGACACCGCCTCAGCATGGCCTGATGAGCGGTGCCATGTCCACGCCCAAGATCCAAACCGGAGAAACCCTGGGCCACCACAGCAGAGTGTGCAAACTTAACCACTCGGCCATGGGGCCAGCCCCTCAAAATATTGCTAGTTTTGACCCAAGATTTCCTAACACTGTGGCCTGACTGTGAAAGTAAAGCCCCAAATCTAAACTGAAGGACACCATCTGCATGCTGAATATTTGCTTTGCAGCTGGGGACGATGGACGGACATCCTTTCCCATGGACGCTACAAGCGTCAACTCACTGAGCAGGACGTCGAGACCATCTGCAGGACCATCCTCGTGTATTGTCTCAACCATTACAAGGGGGATGAGAACATCAAAAGCTTCATCTGGGACCTGATCACGCCCACCGCTGATGGCCAGACACGTGCCTTGGTCAATCATTCGGGTAGGTCTGCTTCATGCTCTTCGTGCTGCAGGGTCACAGAGAGCCACCGGGGACCCTGGGGATACAACCGAGACCCCGTATTTCCCTGCCTCGTATGTCAAAATATCTAACTCTGGTACTATAATTGGGATTGTGAAAAGCTTCTGTCATTATTATTATTACGATTCTAGGTTTATCAGCCCCCGTGCCGAGGGGAAGGAAGGGGAAGAAGGTGAAAGCCCAGAGTGCACACCCGGTGGTGCAGGATGCTGACTGGCTGGCCAGCTGCAACCCAGATGCCCTGTTCCAGGAGGACAGCTACAAGAAGCACCTGAAGCACCACTGCAACAAGTGCGTCCTGAAAGGGCCGGCGTACGGAGCTGGCTTCCCTCTGTGTTCATGCGTATAACTAAGGCCATTCAACTGTGCTGGCTGTCTTTGCACAGGCGTGGCCCAGTCACATGACAGCACACCTTTAGATGACTGATACTGTTTTTTATTGTGGTAAAAGATACACAACATAATTTTACCACTTTAACCATTTGTTAGTGTACAAGTCATTGGCATTAATTACATTCATAATGCTGTGTACCCATACCGCTGTCTATACCCAAAACCTTTTCACTGACCCCAATATAAACTCTGTACCTATTAAGCAATAACTTGCCCCTCCCTCGTCCCAAGGCCCTGGCAACCACCATTCTACTTTCTGTCTATGAATTTACCTATTTTGGATGCAGTCATACAAAATCTGTCTTGGTATGTCTGGCTTATTTCACTTAGCATAATGTTTTCAAGGTTCATCCATGTTGTAGCTTGTACCAGAATTTCGTTCCTTGTTATGGCTGAATAATATTCCATTGTGTGTGTATACCACACTTTGTGTATCCATTCGTCTGTCAGTGGACAGTTGGGTTGAGGTTGGCTGTTGTGACTAATGCTGCCATGAACATTGTAGACAGCTAAGTTTTAACCAGTGTGTCTGAGAGAATTATAGGTAGCTTTCTATGATCCTGCCTTCAACTGACTGCTTTCGGTGGAAGGACTGGGGAGTTTACATGCTGTTTTTTACTTAATACCTCAGTTGCTAGGTCCTTTTTTTTCTACTTATGAGCTTAGAATCATATTCCATACCTTTATTTTTAGGACTGATTATATATAATTGAAGAATATTGAATCTATCAATTTATTTCATTGCTTGGTGCTCTTTTATCTACATCTTAAACGAACATTTACACATTGATTCCTTCCTTGCTCTGTGCCTGTGTTTTTCAGTGTCAGTAGTACCAGCAGCCCTGCCTCTGACCAGCTGTATCTCACTTCCTAGCTTTGTGTGACCTTGGGCAAGTTCCTCAAGCTCTTTAAGACCCACTTCCTTCTTAGTCACACAGAGCTCTGCAGCAACTGAATGAGCAATTGAATGAGGCCGCATATAAATAAATGAATGTGTATCTCTCTCTGAAAAGTAGCAACAGAAGCCTGCACAGAGAACGCTGGCAGCGTGCCAGGCGCTTCCTGTGGCTCGTCTGTTTGAGGTGTCGAAGATAAAGGGTGCCGTTGTATCCCCATTCACCTGACAGGGAAGCTGAGACTTGGGCTGAGTGATGGCTAGTTGAGGAACAGAGTAGATTGGAAGCCCAGACCAGGTGAGGGCAGGCCCCTGCTCTCAAGCACCCTGCCACTCGGAATCCTCCTTCCTCCTCAGGACTGCCACATGCCTCACGTGAAATGACGCCTGGAGAACACCTGGTCCCCCGGGTTGCACTGACTAATGGTTCTCATCCCTTTTTTAGTCACGATGGTGCTTTGACTGACAAATTTTTTTCCTTTTTGAGTCTTCAAAACCATTACCTCAAACTATTGGTGCTTCAGAAACTTGTTAGTGTTGTAGCATAGTAGTTTTCCCTAAAATCCTGCCTTGCTTGTAGCTATTAGAAAACTTCTGTTTCCTTGTGGTTTCTGTGAACTTTGGGTCAATAGCCTTTTGAGTTTTGGATTCAAACAAGCTGGAAGTGAAGTGGTTTAGTGTGGGAACAATGCCTCCTGTTCCCGATCCCAGTGCGATTGTGGTGGTTTTTAATTTCCCGTACTAATGTCAGTAATAGACTTCCATAGGGTACCCTCTCTAATTAGTATGTGAGAAGTAACTAGTGTTCTTCACATCTTTCTGTTTGGTCTCAGAAGACTGGCAATGCCTTCCATCTCCTCTGTGGGACAAGAAAGTAGTCCACTTGGTCTTCCTAATAGATCATGCCCTAAGAATTCTTGGCATCTAAAGTGAGGAAATATTTATGCCTGGTAAGTTAGAAATGAGAGCCAAATAGGGGGACCTCCTAGAAAATCATTCGCCAGTTCTCTTCAAATGTTTCAAGATCGTGAGAGACAAAGACAGAGGAACTGTCTCGGGTTAAAGGAGATGAAGGAGCAGGACTGTTCAATGCCATGTATGATTCTGGACTGGGTGCTGGTCTAGAAAGTGATCTCTAGTGGGACAGCCAATGAAACGTAGCTGAGGCTGAGGGACTTGTTAGTAGTCATGTCTGTCTGACCTACCAAGTGCAAATTCCTTAGGGTCAGAGGCCACCTCCTGTCCATGTCGTTATCCTCCGGGTACCAACTGTGCCTTCCACAGCAGTGAGTGCTCAGCTTACCAGTTGCATGGGTTTAAATTTTTCCTCTAGAAGAAAGGTGACATTTACTGTTAGTTCATAAAACTTTCCACTTAACTAAAATTCCTCTCGAAGAAGAAAACTTTGTCTTCTACCAAAAAGGAGAGAAACCATTAGGATCACTACCACTATATGAGTTTTGCTGTGAATAAAAGAGAATTCAGCCGAAGATGAAGAATATTTCCTTTGAAACTACGCTTTCTGAGCATCCTTTTTGTATAGAGATCCTGGCCAGCAAGTTCTTCTTTAACGAGAGAAGAAATAAGATACCAGCCACAGAGGCCTATGCTGTCATTTTTCTTTAGTCAGTTCAGTGCAGCACAGGCAATTTTTAATCTTATCAAAAGAAAGAAATCTGAAAAAATTAAAATGAGTTATCCAAAATGATTGCTTACCTTGGAGCATTTTCAGATATTTATAGCCTCACACCTTGCCCATCTAGAACCCACACTCGCCAGGAGCAGACCCCTGGTGGAGAGGGAGGTGTGTCATGGGGTACGTATTCGTGTATTATCAGGACTATCCTGTTTTGGCGAAGCTGCCCCAGTTGTCATTTTGATGTTTTCAAGGATAATTGCCATGTCCTGGAAAGACAACGTGAAGTGGTGGAGTCAGAAGGCCTAATTCCAAGGACTCTGTGACCTTATGTATGTCACTTGTCTTCTATTACCCCAGTTTTCACATTTGTAAAGTGGAAATTATAACTTGCCCACTTTGTGACAGGGTTATGGTGAAGATCAAAGAAACTAGTTTCTGTCAATATGGTGCATTGCTTGTGAAGTATTCTGTAAGCTTATCATGGGATTATCTAGCTCGGGAAGTAGCACTCGGTATATCAGCTACTCACGGCCGAGGAGGTAGGCTTCAGCTGTCAGGCCTGAGTGTGCACCAGGGGCTACTCCGCAGGAGATGCTGGACTCGGAGTAGACGCAGGCCTTCGGGACTGTCCGGGGGGCTGTATTGAAAGAATTATGTTTTAAGCCATTGAGGCAATCCAAGTGAGATTGAAAGTCTGGCTCCTAGAATTCTAAGAGTATTTAAAAACTGATTCCTTGAAAATAGTTAAGAACTTCAGTGAATTAGGCACGTTTTAATCTCCTTTGGAGTGTTTTATTATTATTTTTTAAGCTACAACTTAGGCTTCCAGATAATATAAACTAGAAGGAATAAAATATGCCTTCTATTCCTTAAAGGAGAAGAGCAAGGACCCACCCCTGTCCCAGCCCCATCGCCATCTTCCTTTCTCGGAAGCAAAGTTGTATAATCTGAACAACCTGACATTCCATATTGAGGGTTTATTGTAAGGTAGTAAAACCAGATTTTATATCTCGTTTATTCCTACAACTTCTGATGTGCTTCCAAAAATGGTATTAAGGCAGCAGCTGAGGAAATTTTATGAGATAATGAAGCAGAACAGTTACTGAAAGCCATCTGCTCGGTTGTTTACAAACTTGCTTCAATACTTCAGAGGCAGTGGTAGGGTACGTGTCTAAACTTCACAAGCTGCACTAGGTAGAACTAAATGAAGTGCGCCTGGGCCGGGCTGAGCTCGGTCCCTCTCTGTGCAGTGGGAGCGGTTGCCAGGCAGGCCTGTTGGAAGCCAGCAGAAAGCACCACACAGAGGTGATTATGTGCCACCATCTGTCACGCTTCAAGCCTACCATACAGCATGGCTAATCAGCCTTGGCAGGATGATGGATGAACAGCAGCAGCTGCCAAAAGCCACTGTTGGCAAACAGTCCTGAAGTTAAGAACTTTTTCCCCCCTCTGTCTTCCTCTCCAGGGTCCTGCTGCGTGTCCGCATGCTGTACTACCTAAGACAAGAAGTTATAGGAGACCAGGCAGATAAGATCTTAGAGGGTGCTGACTCAAGGTTAGTGCAAGCGCACGTTTGTTCTGTACCTCCCTGCAATAATCCGGGTAGTCGGAAAACATCATGGATTGTGTTTCAAACCTTCATAAACCATTAGTAGCACATCTCCTTCTTTGTATCTTGAATGCACTGTTTGTCTATGAGCTTGGGGATGTGATGAGAATCGGGAAAAGCCTCTTTATATGTATGTGTGCACAGATAAGAAGGTGTGAACTAAATTGCTGGTGTTCTGAGATGACCTTTAAAATGGGACACTGTGTGATGAAGTTCATTTCCGGTCACGGTAGAAAGTGACTGACTTGTGCCCTTTCTTTTAACCTTTGCTCATTCCTCCACGATGCTCAGGTGCTTATCGTGGGAAACGGGCATGTGAGCACATGGATCATGTTGGTCACTTGGAATTCTTTTTTAATACCGGTATTTGTTTGAACTATTCTGTACACGGTGTCTTTCTAGTGAAGCCGATGTGTGGATACCTGAACCTTTCCATGCTGAAGTCCCCGCCGACTGGTGGGATAAGGAAGCAGATAAGTCCCTCCTAATTGGAGTGTTCAAACATGGTAAGTGACGTTTCTGTTTGACCACATCTTGACTGTGTGGCTTTGTCTTTATTTACAGCTTTTTGCATACTCTTTTCCAAAGTCATAATATTAATGAGGATAGTTCCAAAGGGCTCTTGGCGTCTACCATTTTCCTGTACTAAAAATCTAAGATGAACTGTAAATATCAGATGCTGTTTTTGAATGTTTGTTGAGTATTTGAGAAGAAAACATTTCTTTCTTGGCTGTAAATAAAGCCAAAACCATATTTGTTTTAATAATAGCCAAGTTGTCCTATAGCTCTCCCTGAACTTTGCTTCCAGCACGGCTCCCCTTGCTAGCTCTGCCAACCTGTGTCAAAGTGGACGGTGGGCTTAACCTCTGCTATTAATCTGTACAAGTGCCTCCTGGGCTTTGTTCCAAGCAATATTTCACAAATGTCAGTGCTGAGAACTCGCGGCTCCCCTGAGTGGGATGCAGCCTTGTTAACTTTGAAAGGCTGGGGATGCAGAACTGGCATGATATATACAGTGAGCGATTCCTGATTATAATCCCAATTCTCTGGAGGTCGCGGAGGTATTCTCAGCAGCCCCGCCTGACTAAAGGGGAGAATGATGGCTTATAAACCCTTTCATGATTACAGCTTGGCTTGCGGCTCTGCAGCAGTTAGGAGCGGTGTGTTGTAGTACACATCGTAATTGAATTGTGCTCTTCTACCTGTGTACTGCAGCCGCGTTTTGTGAGCTCAGCCTAAAAATCATTTTCCCGCAGTGCACTGTTGGGATCTGCCATTTTCCATCTAGTCAACTTGGGCAGTCAAAAAGCAAATTGCAGTTTGAAAACCATAGAGGGAACAGTGTCATCTTACTGACATGCATCATCCTAAACCTAATAAGACAGGTTCGCTGGCCTTACGTAGACAGGGATTTTTCAGCCAGCGGTGCAAGTTCCTGCAGGACTGAAGCTGTTCACGAGGAAGATGGGGTGGACGCGGAGTACCCCCGCAGAGGACATAAAGGAGCATTACAAAGCCTTTTAAATGTCAAGCAAAATTAGATCTTGGGGAAAACAGGGTCAAAATCTTCTCAGGCGTCTTGCAGTTACTCCGAACCTGTTTTTCTGTTAGTATTTGTGATCGTTCAGGTGCTATCCCTGAAATGTAACTTGGTGCCCCAAATCTGCCCTGGAGTGAGTGTGCCGTAGAATGCTCTACTAAGGCAAGGTTGGTTTGAATACATCATAAGTGATAACCTCGATTAAGAAGTGAAGTTCGCGTGGTGCAGTAGTGCTGTGATTTTGTCAGTGACGGGCCTTCCATTGTTTCTGTGTGTGTCCTCCTTGGGCTGGTGGGGATGGCGCAGGCTATGAGAAGTACAATTCTATGCGAGCTGACCCCGCGCTGTGCTTCCTGGAACGAGTCGGTATGCCCGATGCCAAGGCCATAGCTGCTGAGCAAAGAGGAACAGACATGCTAGCAGATGGTGGTGACGGGTAAGAAGGACATTGGACAATTTTAATAAACTCTATGTCAGTATCACATCTATTGGCAGGGTTCAGTTCCTATACTGCACTGTGCACTACATTGCGTCCCATTGGAACTTAAGTGATTTTTACCAGTATAGTCTGTTTATGTATTGTAATGACTAAGCACAATATGTTATCTAAATAATCTGAAACTTATTTGTCTTTTCCAAATGATGACACTCTGCTGCCCATCCAACACCCTCCTCCTTCCACGGCTGTACATTTTAAACACTGATAGAGTTGCTTTTGATGTCAGACCCAGAATTAAAAGTAGCACTAGGCAGATTGTTACTCTTTCCCAAGCCCCCTTCAGTCTCTTGCTTATCAGTATGATTTAAACATTTTTAAAAATTTTATATAGGGGAGAATTTGATAGAGAAGATGAAGACCCAGAATATAAACCAACCAGAACGCCATTCAAGGATGAAATAGATGTAAGAACTTGAGTATATTGACTTTTACAGCACCCGTAAAATATTATACGCCCGTATAAGACTTGTTAAACTTTATAGATAAAAGATATCTTAAAAGATAAAGCAAAAGGAAACCCCAAATTAAGATAATTCTGTTTCTCTCTTTGCTTTCAAGGAATTTGCAAATTCTCCTCCGGAAGATAAGGAAGAGTCCTTGGAAATACGCACCACAGGTAGGGCTCCGTGAAGCCCCTGGGGCAGAGTGAACAAGTGCTCTGCAGGCACCACTCCCCGTTCAGGGACTTCCGCTGCTTGAGGATGGTAGTATCTTAACACGGTGTTTCGTCTACACTGACTCAGCTCTTTTGTAAATAATTTAAATTCTTGTTTATTGTTGGTTTTTCATTACATTGAATTTCTTTGATAAAATAATTTTTTTGATTATGGTCATTTATATACTTATGTTTTACACCAGTTAGTGAAAACTTTTAAGCATCTTAAGAAATATATCTCTTGGGAGTAGAGCGTTTGTTAAGTATCTGAAATATTGCCAGTTTATAGAGAATACTGACATTTTGCCTAACGTAAAATTGTTAGCTAACAATTATGTGGTTATTTTTTATGTTCACGATTGTTAATCTAAGTACCTTACTGGAGATTACCCTTATAATGTAGTTCATGGAGTAAAGTATGTTTCTTTACGTAGGATTGATAGATAAATTTTTTTTTCCTCTAAGGAATTAAAACATATATAGTTTAGGGGCCAACCCCGTGGCCGAGTGGTTAAGTTCACGTGCTCCTCGTTGGTGGCCCGGGGTTTCACCCGTTCGGATCCTGAGCGCGGATATGGCACTGCTCATCAGGCCATAGTGAGGTGGCGTCCCACATGCCACAACTAGAAGGACCCACAACTAAAAAAATATACAACTATATACTGGGGGGATTTGGGGAGAAAAAAGCAGAAAAAAATATATATATAGTTTATAAGTTCCATACTAATATTATTCCTTATTTATATTTTAAAAATGAGGGCTTACAATTCCCTTTCCCACACTGTCATTTGAATGTTAATGAGTCATCTTGTTTTGATGGAAAATCCAGTGTATTGCAAGATTGCAGCTACACATTTCAAAAATATTCTTTCCACTTCCCCAGGCAAGCACAGTGAGAGTAATGCTGAGTTAGGCCAACTCTACTGGCCTAACACCTCAACCCTGACTACCCGTCTGCGCCGGCTCATTACTGCCTATCAGCGCAGCTATAAAAGGCAACAAATGAGGCAAGAGGCTCTAATGAAGACTGACCGGCGGAGACGGCGGCCTCGGGAGGAAGTGAGAGCGCTAGAAGCGGAAAGGGAAGCTATAATATCTGAGAAACGGCAAAAGTGAGTTTCAGGGTTTTACTCAACTCCTGGTACATTCCTCTCTTCTGTGCTCTTCTAGGCCTACAAAACAGGAATCACCTCCAAGATAATGCCCACCAAAGAAAGCCTCACCACATCAAAGCAGTCTGTACCCCAGCCCCAAAATAAGTACCATGCATTAAGTTTAGGGCAGAAGAAATAATAAACTTTAAGCCTTTTTACTCAAGTACAGTTCAAGCTAATGTCTTCTTTCTAATAGGTGGACAAGAAGAGAAGAGGCAGATTTCTACCGTGTGGTATCCACTTTTGGAGTTATTTTTGACCCCATGAAACAGCAGTTTGACTGGAACCAGTTTCGAGCCTTTGCCAGACTTGACAAGAAGTCTGATGAGAGTTTGGAGAAGTACTTCAGCTGTTTTGTGGCCATGTGTAGGCGCGTATGTCGAATGCCCACTAAGCCAGATGATGGTAGGTTCGCTCAGTAACAACAGGTCCATTCCAAAGGTCAATCAAGTGAAGAATAAGAGAGTGAACAATTTAAAGCATAGTTGGGTCTTTCCCAAGTAAATACAGTTGTTTTCCTGTTACAGAACCACCCGACCTCTCCTCCATGATCGAGCCAATCACAGAAGAGCGTGCCTCCAGAACGCTCTACCGCATCGAACTGCTGCGGAAAATCCGAGAGCAGGTTCTTCATCACCCTCAGTTGGGAGAGAGGCTGAAGCTCTGCCAGCCGAGTTTGGATTTGCCTGAGTGGTGGGAATGTGGAAGGCATGACCGAGACTTGCTGGTCGGTGCTGCTAAACATGGGGTCAGTCGGACAGATTATCACATCCTCAATGACCCCGAGTTGTCCTTCTTGGAGGCACACAAAAACTTTGCTCAGAACAGAGGGGCGGGTAACATATCTTCCTTGAACCCGCTGGGAGTTGGATTTGGCCAGACTCCTGCTGTCACCTCATCCGCTCACGTTCAGGATGAAAAGGCGGTGGGACAAGCTGAGGGCAAAGCGGAGGAGTCAGAAAACACGGCTGCCCAAGAGAAAGCTGAGGGGAAAGAAGAGGAAGAAGAAACCGACGGTGGGGAAAAGGACAGTAAGCGGGAATGTGGGGCCGAGGCCAGCTCTGTAAAAACTGAACTGAAAGGTATGGAGGTCAGTGCAGATACAGGGCCCAAGTCTATTTCAGAAAAAGGTTCTGAAGAGGACGAGGAAGAAAAGCTGGAGGATGATGATAAGTCAGAAGAGTCTTCCCAGCCGGAAGGTAATGCCTCGCCCTTCAGGCCCCTCTCCTGGTTCCTCGAGGGCAGTTGTGATGTGCAGTGTTCTCATGTCACATGACAGGGCTCTTTTTTTTTAATGGGTAATTACTGTATTATTTTCTTCTACGAAGGGATAAGTTCAGGATATGCTTAGATGTATGTTCTGCTCTCATGTGGCGAACATGATATTTCGACAACTTAAACTCTCAGAAGAGTTTTACAGGCACATAACAATTTCTGCCTTAAGGATGGGGGTTAACTTGACAGTAGTGTATTAAGAATTCCAAGTGATTTTAATTCAGACAGTTAAATGTGAGAGAGAAGAGTGATTCACTGAGTAAATATTGGTAATTATTTTAAATGATGCTTCTTTTATTTAATTTTAATTCAGACGTAAAGGGCAGGAGTAGAATCTGAAAATAGCCAGTTTTCTCTCTAAATCACAGTTAGGTTGCTGAAGCCGGCACAGAGTCAAAATAAAGCTCCTTGTTGTACTGTTCTGGTGGAGCTGCCGCTTTGAACTTTAGCCAGCACGTTAGCCCTCTTGCCTGTGTGGAGGGACATAGGCTCTTTTGGGTCAGAGACTTGGTTGTCATTCAGCCCCCCTCCAAGATACATGCACACTGACTAGCGATGTGACCTCCCTAAGCCTCTGCAGCTTCATCTGTAAGATGAGAATAACACCATCTGCGTGAAAGGGCCATCGCAAGCTTGAAACGAAAGATTTGTAAAATGCCTAATACCATTCTAGCCATATAGTAGGTACTCAATAAAATGGAGCCGATTGGGATTCAAATTTTAAATTGCGTCCTTTCTGAACTTGGTTTTCAGTGACTTTCTGGTTGTGAATAATCCACATTAACTCATCTCTCAGCAGGAGCTGTCTCTAGAGGGAAGAATTTTGATGAAGAGAGCAATGCTTCCATGAGCACTGCTAGGGATGAAACCCGAGATGGATTCTACATGGAGGATGGAGACCCCGCAGTAGCTCAGCTCCTTCATGAGAGAACATTTGCCTTCTCATTTTGGCCTAAGGTTCGTGGGGTTTTTTATTTTGTTTGTTTTGTTGTCCAAAAAAGAGTGGGGTGGAGGAAATAGTTCTAGCTTGATTTTTCAAATAAGTTTAAGGTAAACTTTAACACAGTGTATGAAGACTGTAGATTTTTCTCATGTTTTTAAAAAATGTTCTGGAAAAGTCCAAAGAAAAAATTCTGTACAATACTTTTGTGATAGGGTAGGAAAGGTGACATGGAGGAACGATAAGAAATAGGACTGTGTGTATGGATCTTTAGCTCCTTGAGATTTTTTAGGTTAGTAATCATATTGTCCAGTATAGTCTCTGGGTTATTCTTTCAACAGACTCACCGTTTGGCAAAATAAAATGTGTGGATCTTTTTAAAAAATATTTTTATTGTGGTAAAAAACATAAAATTTAGGATCGTAACCATTTTTAAGTGTTTAATTCAGTAGTGTTAAGTATATTCACATTGTTGTGAAACAGATCTCCTGAACTTGTCCATCTTGCATGACTGAAACTCTGTACCCATTAAACAGACCCCCTTTCGCCCTCCCCCCAGCTCCTGGCAACCGCTATTCTACTTTCTGTTTCTGTGAATTTGACTACTTTAGATATCTTACATAAGTGGAATCATACAGTATTTGTCCTTTTGTGACTGGTTTGTTTCACTTAGCGTAATGTCCGCAAGGTTTATCTGTGTGGTAGCATGTGACAGGATTTCCTTCGTTTTTAAGTCTGAATAATATTCCATTGTGTGTATTTATACACATACGTTTGTGTACATTTTCTTTATCCATTCATCCATCCTTGGGACATTTGGGTTCTTTCCACCTCTTGGCTTATTATAGTGCTACTGTGAACATGATTATACTCGTATCTCTTTGAAATCCTGCTTTCAGTCTTTTGGATATATACCCAGAAATGGGTGGATTCCTGGAGCATATGGTAGTTCCATTTTTAATTTTTTGAGGAACCTTCATACTATTTTCCATAGCACTTGCTCCATTTTACAATCCCACCAACAATGCACAGGGAAAAATGTGTGGACTTTTAAAACTGTGTTGTAGGGGGCCGGCCCCGTGGCCAAGTGGTTAAGTTCACACACTCCGCTTCAGTGGGCCAGGATTTCGCTGGTTCGGATCCTGGGCACAGATATGGTACGGCTCATCAAGCCATGCTGAGGCAGCATCCCATATGCCACAACTAGAAGGACCCACAACTAAAAATATACAACTATGTACCAGGGGGCCTTTGGGGAGAAAAAGGAAAAATAAAATCTTTAAAACAAAAAAACAACTGTGTTTTATTTAGTTTTTTAATCCAAAGCAAAGCTTTCAAATTTAAGACAACTCTATGTATGTGGAAACCTATAGTCTTTTTAACTCAGGAGATGGTGTGCTGTTGACCCATTTGCTCCAATACATTATGAAATAATTCCAAATGTAGTTATCTGTAACCAAAAACAACATGGAAATTACTTTTTTGCCTAACTAGGATAATTTTATAATACATCCCTATGTAATTTGGGTCTGGTTTTCAGGGTAGGGAAATAATCATCCTAATCACCATAACAGGGCTGTCTGGTTCAAAACAAACAACACAAAAATGGCTTCAGTCAGCTCATCCTCAGGCTGGTCTTCCATGGTGTTAGTTGTGTAAGAAACGCTGTGAAATTTTTAACTGAAGAGTGTACTATCAAAGAGGTTTTTTTTTTTTTGTATACCCCGGGTTCCCTCGTTATGCTAATCTCCCTTATTGAGTACAGAAGGGAGTTTCCCAGATCACTCAAAAGGTCTATAGTGGCAGGCACTTTTAATCTATGGAAACTGGGTCTAAGAGCTGTAATTAGAAATTTTTAATGTACACGCTTCAATGAAATTTGAAGTGATAATAGGTGGGGAATGCAAATTGACATTCCTTAGGTGTTCCTGGGTTGGTGCCCATTTCGTAATGCTGAGCTTTATTAATAGTGACGCTAATGGTGTCCACTTCCTGGGACAGACTGCAGTCCAGCCTGTGGATCTGAAGCACCAGCGCGTCGAGCAGCTAAATGCAGGGTTCCATTGTTATCTGCTGACATTCGCCAGCAGTTCTTTAGCTTGAATAAAAGTTACTTTTAAGATATGGGGACATTTTAGAGGTGGTGGTTATGTAATGTTTTCTAATTTATGTGATTCAGTGTTTGTCATTGAAAAATATTAAGTTTTCTGGATTGGAGCCACCTTAGGACCTTAAACCAGAGCAAAGCAGTTTTGGTGGATTTTGTTTATTTACTTGTTTATTTGTCTTTTGTTTTCCTTTACTTTTTGTCCACTGATTGACTTTGAAACCTTTTATACTCTTTAGCCTCTTGATGGAAATATTTATCTAGTAATTTTCACCAGGTCTTTGTTACGGTTTCGTGTGACTTTTCCTCCCCCTCCAGGATCGAGTAATGATAAACCGATTAGACAACATCTGTGAAGCAGTGTTGAAAGGCAAATGGCCAGTAAATAGGCGCCAGATGTTTGATTTCCAGGGCCTCATCCCTGGTTACACGCCACCCACCGTGGACAGTCCCCTGCAGAAGAGGAGCTTTGCCGAGCTCTCCATGGTCGGCCAGGCTAGCATTAGTGGGAGCGAGGACCTCACGACTTCTCCTCAGTTGTCAAAGGTAAGTTAGAGCAGTTTGTTTTTGCATTTAAAAGGTGCGCTGTCTAAATCTTAACTTAGTTCGGAAGCCATGTTTTGCTAGTTATGCTTAGAAGTAAGATGGCCGCTGTTTCCTGAGCTGTTTTCAAGAGTCATGAATGTTTAATTTCTTAAGCTTCTAGTTCTTTATTTCTGAAAGCCAGCCGGTACAGCAGATACAGTTTTGGCTCATTATTTTGTTGGAAATTTTCAATAGGAAGATGCCCTCAACCTCTCTGTCCCTCGCCAGCGGAGAAGGAGAAGGAGAAAAATTGAAATTGAGGCCGAAAGAGCTGCCAAGCGGCGAAACCTCATGGAGATGGTTGCCCAGCTGCGGGAGTCTCAGGTGGTCTCAGAAAATGGACAAGAAAAAGTTGTAGATTTATCAAAGGCCTCAAGAGAGGCAACAAGCTCTACCTCAAATTTTTCATCTCTTACTTCAAAGTTTATCTTGCCTAACGTCGCGACACCAGTGTCTGATGCCTTTAAGACTCAAATGGAACTGCTCCAGGCAGGTCTGTCACGCACACCCACGAGGCATCTGCTTAATGGCTCCCTGGTGGATGGAGAGCCTCCCATGAAGAGGAGGCGGGGAAGGAGGAAAAACGTGGAGGGCCTTGATCTGCTTTTCCTGAGCCACAAACGGACGTCATTGAGTGCAGTAAGTTGAGGAGCTCACTCCCATTGTGTCTGCCCACATCGACAGCCGGGGTCCCTGCACTGCTGACGAGGCTGGGCTGTGTCCCTCTCAGTGAGGTGCCGTTAAAGCTGGCTTCTTCCACTAAAAAGTAGCATTACAGTGCACGAGTCAAGGTTCTGAGCTGGAAAATTGTGTTGAACATTGATACAGATCACTCGGCCTGAACCAAATGTAGCTAGAGGATCGATTCTTCCCAAGATTCTGATGTATTGATATTCTCAGAAGACTAGCCCAAAACAAAAACATGTTCTTCTGAGCCTATGATCGTTATCTCTGAATTCTTGAGGTGGAAAAAGCTTCTGCTCTTAAAAATATTGATATGTTTTGGGCCTGCAGTTTATTAGATTAGTATAAGTGTTTAGTTTCAGACTTAAGATTTATGTTTGTATGCACAACCCAGTGATTGCAAATTCTCCTCTCTCCATGGCTAGATATTTAAAAAATCTCAACCTGGCTGTGCGTGTTTAGGCTTGAATGCAATGTATGTGCCAATGAATTTTGACATTTTCTTTTTCAATTCAAAGGCAATGAGTGCAGTGTAATCAAAATACCCCTCTTCTCTAATCTGCTTCAACCACACCACCTAGAAATGTGCCACCTAACTGATGACGAGGTTTTTACCTACAGAACCTGATTACGTGCAGTCCCTTTTTAAAGGGCTAATTAGTACTAGATATCATAAGCCTGTCGATTTGAAACCCTAATCAGCGTAGTAATGCTGGGGCTCGCTGTCTGCGCCTGAGGAGCCGGCGCCCCAGGGACCGTGGGCCTTTTCCCTGGGCAGTGGGACACAGTTTAGGAAGCACTGAAATTTCAAGCCGAGGGGAGACATTTGTTTCGGTATGTTTTTCCTTATTCCATCCCTATTACTATTTATTCATTTTCTATTTCTTCAACCTAGAGAAAGCTTGATAACTCAAAAGGGTAAGAAAAGGTGTGGTTGAGTTAAAGTCTGGAAATGACAAAATAGCATGCACTGGAGTTTGCCACCTGATGGGATCTGATTAAAACAGAAGCATCCAGGTGGCTAAAAGTTAATATGCCGAATTCATTATCAGTGCATCAGTCATAATAAGGGTCATTTTTGTTGAGCATGTCATTACTTTTAGAATCCTGTGAAAATACACTTTGTAGTGCGTCAGCTGTGACTGGTTGTTCCAGAAGTTAAAACGCCGTCTCTGGAGTGTGGTCCTCAAAGTCGCATCACCAGTGATTAGCCTTCCTGCTTAAAACCACCGTAACACTTTGATAGATTTTGTTCACTGGAAATCCTTTCTCCATAAACAGCAACAAATTGGGGAGTTTCTGCAGCTCACACCTCTTTTCATTTACTATTGTGTTTAATATTTGAATCACGGCACGTACTTGTCTGCGGACCAAGTGTCAGGAATTGTTAGTGTGACCCACGTGCTGTTTTCCTATTGCAAGTACACGTCCTGTATTAAACTTAAGACTGCATTCATTTCACGTATTTTAAGCCATTGCCAAGAATTTATTGATATTTTTCTTTTACCAAAGTCACATTGAGCAGCCCAGCTCAAGTCTGAGAGAACTCCTAACAGATGGAGAATGTATTTTTAAGTTTTTGGTGTTTTTTGTTTTTTGCTGTCAAATGTTGAAATTTGGGGATTCCTCATTTGGTGTTGTGGAGGGTTATGTGTGTGCACATAAATACAAGGAAAGCGCTGGTTGCTTTATAAATAACCTGAGTAGTGAGGAGGTAAAAGGGTTGGGAGTGTTACTTGTTTAGAACAAGACAAATCCTAAAATCTTGTATTATGGTGAGCACTCAAACTGGAGACCACTTTGTGCTGCCATGAAAAGTAAGGGTGCAGTCATCATGCATTCTGCAACATCGTAGGAGTTGTCCCTGCCCCCTGTGCCAGGCACTAGGATGCGAAGAATAAAGGCCTGACAGGTGCTTGCACTAGAGAACTCAGTGTTTAAGATGGGTGACAGATAAACAATAATATATCATAGTTGTGGGGCATGCCTGGGGTACTTTGTGAGCCCAAAGGGGGAATGGGAATGGAGGGAGGAGGATATGGGGAGAAACAGATGAGGAAGTTTCCCTAGAGATGGTAGTACTTCAGTTAAGTTTTGAAGATTGTGTAGGAGTTGGTCATTTGAAAAGAGGAGGCAGGGAGAGCATGTGCAAAGGGACTGAGGCCAGAGAGAGCCTATCATGTTCCATGAACTAAAATTATTGGCCAGGGAATTTGGTGAGAAGGCAAGGTTCAGCAGAGATGAGCTTGGAGACAAGGTAGGATGCAAATTGTGGAGGGCTTTGACTACTGTGCTAAAGAACTTGGATTTTATCCTGAAGGTGATAAGGATTCAATTATCCAGATAGTTTAAGTAGGGTAGCGATGTGACCTAATTTTTTGAACTAGGAAGAGTGTATTTTAGAAACAGACTGCAGTATAGCAGTGTGGAGGTTGGATTAAAGCAGCATGGAACTGGAATAAGGGAGAGCGTTTGGAAATACTGTAGTGATGTGGGTGGGCAGTGATGAAGACCTGAACCAAAGCTGCAGCAGCAGGTCTGGACAGATGACTGACAGAGAAGATGTCTGGAGGTTGAACTAATAGAGTTTTGAGGACCAGTAGCTGGATGATGGTAGAGTCTAGACTTCAGTTAGACTTGATCTTTTTGGTGTTGCCACACATCCCTAATACAGAATATTGTACTACCAAACTACTAACAAAATTGTACTGTTCAGTGCCAAAAAGCTACGTATAAACTGGCTTTTGGAACAGCCCAATTACTAATTCTACAGTGTGAAGAATGATATTAAAGTTTCATTTTCTGCTTTGATAGATGTTCCAAAGCTGACATTGTTTCAAGTAATTTTTTTCCCTTTTTCATCAAAGATCCATTGTGCTAGGATAGCATTTTCTTGGGATAGGACATTGTCAGAATCTCTCTTCATGTGAGAATTCAGACCCTTGTCAACTTTCTGCAGGAAGATGCTGAGGTGACCAAAGCTTTTGAAGAAGATATAGAGACCCCACCAACGAGAAACATTCCTTCTCCTGGACAGCTGGACCCGGACACGCGGATCCCTGTTATAAATCTTGAAGATGGGACTAGGCTGGTGGGGGAAGATGCTCCTAAAAATAAGGATTTAGTTGAGTGGCTGAAGCTGCATCCTACTTACACTGTTGATATGCCAAGTTATGTACCAGTAAGTATTACAAAGTTTAGAATTGGGGGAATCTTGCTAGGATAGTCCATTACATTCTCCCATACGACATAGAAAATCCTCGGTCCCTCTGCCTTTTGCTTGAATGTCTCCTCATCTCAAACATTTCCCAGTTTTTGTCATTGTATATTCTTCATGCAAGGACCTGACTCCAGGTCTCTCCTACATGAAGGGCAGCCTTGTAGTCATCGGAAGATGCTTTTTGCCTATCATGCATTTCCTTACCTTGTCTTTCTACCACCAAATAGACATGATTTCTTCAGTTAATCGTTACATGACACGATTTCCAGGTGATCTCATTTTTAAGATAATACTGATGAATGCACTTTAGTTGGTCTCCAGACCAGGTCTCACCAGCAGAGAATACTATGAAGCTGTTACTTGCAGAGATTTGACCAGCTAATGCAGCCCAAGACTTTACTAGTTTCTTTTTTAAGCAACTGCACTTATGCCTTATATTAAACGTTAGACAATATCTCCAGATGATTTGTTACATAAACTGTTTGCTAGCTGGCAATGCAAATCTTGTACTTCCTATACATAAGGAAAACTTAAATGTAAGATTTTACATGTTATTTTGTTGAGTTCAGCCTGAGTTGAGTTCCTGCCACTGAGGATGCCACCTTCTGCAGAGGTCCTTGTATGCCTTGGGTTGGTTCTTCTCGTGTACAGTCTTGTGTCACCAGATGTGATTTCATCTCTCTATTCATTCAAGTCACTGACTAGAAATTAGCAAAGGTATTAGAAAAAGTTTCCTTAAAAAATACCAAGACTTGGTTAAACACTTGAAGTGGGTTATTGATAGACAAAAGAAAAGCAAATTCTCAGCTTACGTGTTCTTTTAGTTCCTTAATGTATAGGAAAAAAATAGGAGTTTTTCCTTACTAAGAAAAGTATGGTTTCTAATAATTAAAACGATTTTTGAAATTTCCATAGTAATTAAACATTACTTGACTGTCCTTTTTGTCATTTATATAGGAAAGGGTAAGTACTAAATATGTATTTTTCTTTTTTGCAGAAGAATGCAGATGTGTTGTTTTCCTCATTTCAGAAACCGAAACAGAAACGACACAGATGTCGAAACCCTAATAAATTGGATATAAACACTTTGACCGGAGAAGAAAGGGTGCCTGTTGTCAATAAACGAAATGGGAAGAAGGTAAACTTTAGGAAAGAGAATTGATCGCTTTGTGATTTCTTATCCCAGAAAGAAGTGTTTTATCCTGACATCTTTTATGGGGAAAAAGAATCATATTTTTTCCAAACTATATGTATATGTGTGTGTGTGTGTGTAGATATATGGATTGGGGAGGGAAAGAGGAAGAATTTGTATATTTTTAAGTCATTTCTCAAATGCCTCTCCCCAGATGGGTGGAGCTATGGCGCCTCCAATGAAGGATCTGCCCAGGTGGCTGGAAGAAAATCCTGAATTTGCAGTTGCTCCAGACTGGACTGATATAGTTAAGCAGTCTGTAAGTACAAACTCTGCATTTCTGTCAAGAAAGATATTTATAGAAAACTGTTTTCCTGAATTTTTCTATATTTTTCTATTGGTTATTAATTATTCAGTTCGAACTTATTCTTAGCTTAAAGGAATTGACATAATACATCATTTTCAAACATCATTAATACATCATCATTTCTTGTATCAATACATCATTAATCTAAAGTGGATTAATTTGGCAGCTCTGATTTAAAAGGATTGTATGGCAGTGTACATTCCCAGTCTTGGAGGTAGGCTTCCTATGGGAGGAATGCCCTAGGTAAACCCAGTTAACAGCCCATCTCTGGAATGGAGTTTATGGTGGTTGAGATAATTAAGATTAACTGTGATTCTGATTTTAAAATACAATATACAACAATTCTGCCCAAAATATTTTTTTGTGATCAGTTTCTTTTTAAAATTAATTTGTTAATGATGTGTTGATTCTTTTTTGTTTGTTTAAATTATACAGTGAAATTGCTTATTTTTCTTTGGGTGTGTAGTTCTACCAGTCTTAACCAGTCTTAACACGTGTAGTTTTGTGAACTGCCACCATAATCGGAATGCAGACAGTCTCTTCACTGCCCCGAATCCCATTGTATTCTTCTCTTCCACTACCTCCAGCCCCTGGCAATAGTAGAGTTTTGTCCTTCTGAGGATGTCAGATAAACAGAGGCATAAAGTACGTCACTTTTTTGAGATGACTTCTTTCACTCATCATACGGAGATGCATCCAAGTGGTTGCATGTGTCAAAACCCTGCTCTTTCTCATCCCTGAGCAGTCCTCCACTGCATGGGTGTCCGCCCGGGCGTAGTTACTCATCACCTGTGGAAGGACATCTGGGCTGTTTCCAGATTTGGGAAGTTATGAGTAGAATGCTATAAACATTCATGTACAGCTTTTGGTGTGAACATAAATTTTTGTTTCTCTAGGGTAGATACTAAAATGTAACTTAATTAATTAAATTTTCCATGTTTTCAACCACCCTGATATATTATTTCTCAAGTTAGTTATAGATGCAGATAACTTGACATTTACCTCACTGATAGAGTAGCCTTTAACAATTTTTCTGCAATTCACCATAGTTCAATGAACTAATGTAATGCTAAAATACAGAATTTTTGCTTTCATAAGCTTTATCATTAAGCCTTTAGAATGGAAGTAATTCTATATTTCCATTGACAATGTTAATTTTCAGATTATCCCAAAGGCCCACACTGAAATTTAGTTTCCCTTAGCAACTTTTATAGCCACTGCTTGCGTCTGCGTTTCCCTCAGGGTTTTGTTCCCGAGTCGATGTTTGACCGGCTTCTCACTGGACCCGTGGTGAGGGGGGAAGGAGCGAGCAGAAGAGGCAGAAGGCCCAAAAGCGAAATCGCCAGGGCGGCTGCCGCTGCCGCTGTGGCCTCCACTGCAGGAATCAACCCTCTGCTGGTGAACAGCCTGTTTGCTGGAATGGACCTGACAAGCCTTCAGAATCTCCAGAATCTCCAGTCTCTCCAGCTGGCAGGTCTCATGGGCTTCCCTCCAGGACTGGCAACAGCTGCCGCTGCCGGAGGCGACGCGAAGAACCCTGCTGCCGTGCTGCCCCTGATGCTGCCGGGCGTGGCGGGCCTGCCCAACATGTTTGGATTGGGTGGGCTGTTGAATAGCCCTCTCTCCGCTGCTACTGGAAACACCACTACTGCTTCGAGTCAAGGAGAACCGGAAGACGGCACTTCAAAAGTAGAAGAGAAAGGCAATGAGAACGAGGAAGAGAACAAAGACTCTGAGAAAAGCACAGACGCTGTTTCGGCTACTGACTCTGCGAATGGATCTGTTGGTGCTGCTACTGCCTCGGCCGGATTGCCCTCCAACCCGCTCGCCTTCAACCCCTTCCTCCTGTCCACCATGGCTCCAGGCCTCTTCTACCCATCCATGTTTCTACCTCCAGGACTGGGAGGGTTGACACTGCCTGGGTTCCCCGCATTGGCAGGACTTCAGAATGCCGTGGGCTCCAGCGAAGAAAAGGCTCCCGATAAGGCCGAGGGGGGCACCTTTCAGGAAGAAGAGAACCTGGAAGGCAGTGATGCCGAGGAGAACCTGGATAAGACTGCAGAGTCCTCCATCTTAGAAGACGAAATAGCACAGGGTGAAGAGCTAGACTCACTTGATGGGGGGGATGAAATAGAAAACAACGAAAATGATGAATAACCAGTACCAGTTCCAGTTAAAGTGTTTAAAACTTTTGACAAGTGGTAGTCCTACTGTTTACACTCACAGTTAATGTTCATACCTAGTTTTATAAGCTGTTCTGTAACATAGTGTAGCAAAAAAAAAAAGTCCAAGTCATGTTATACAGGTGTGTCAAAAGGTATCTTGGTCATTAAGTATTGTGCAGTGCATTATTTATTATCCCTAGGAGAGATGAAATTTGAGAGGTGATCATGTCTTTTTAAGGAAACTTACATAATGCTCTGCTTTTTTTTTTCTTTTTCTTTTGGTACCATTGGTATTATAATACAGAGCAATTTGTAACTGAGCGGCACTAATGGAAGGAGGTGCTGCTCAAAGGAAGTATGAAGTTATATATTTAATTTTTTAATTTTAATTTTTTTGCTGTGAAGGTCAAGATGAAATTTGCCGTACATATCATACTTGCTCATTTGTTTCCCTTTTTGACTGTATGGGGTTCCCACACTTGTGCATACACACACATCCATACACTCTGACAATCTCCACGTTAGTGTGAACGTCTCTGTCTCGAGGCGCAGCAATAATAAGGCAGCTGTTGAATGTGAAGGGTCCCTTTGGAAATTAACCTACTGGAAGGGTTCTTGCCAGACAGAACTACAGTTCCATTGTCTCGTGGTCTTGTAATGCACTGGTATAAACAAAATAAATAGATGAATGAATAAAGAGTGAGAGAAGAGAGAATCAGGTACCTTTTTTAAATTAAAGGACTTTGTTACTTTAGCCACAAAGCTAAAACAGCATTACCTCAGCTCTAAACTAGCCTTGAAGTTTACAGACATGACTTTGTAAATGTATTGTTTTTCTTTGTTGTGATGTCCTTTTATTTTTTTCTTTGAAAACTGCTATCATGTAAGATAAAATGTAAATTGCTGCCAACTGTAGTAATGATGCTTTTAATAAAAGTGACCCATGATATGCAGAGATGTAATTATAGAATGTAGTATGTAGGGGAACTGGTGTTCACTCTATTTTTTGTATTCGCAATAGATGCAAATACAGCATTCTAGCCTTTGTACGGTTTCTTGATATATCCTCTTGTACTAGATTAGCTGTTAGTAATACGCTAAACTGATTGTCTTCAGACTAGACGGGAAGGAAGAAAAACCTTAAATTACCTTCACATAATTCCACTCCAGATATCTCAACAGAACCACACACAGAAACCTCCTATTTAACTCCCTCGAAAGGGCATCTGAGACTGAGAATACTTAGAAATGTGTGCAGCGTCTGATAATGTGGTACACTAAAGAACAAAAGGGCAAAAGAAAAATGAGGCTTTAATAGGCACAATATCTGGGTCATTTATCCTTGGTTAATGGGTAGAAAAACACAATGCCGGAGTGTCAGCAAGGGACACAAAGGCACTCTGGTGTCCTGCAGACCAGTGCTTGATGCCAGAAACTGTCTGTGGAAAACCCGTGTGGAATTAAAAGGGACCCACTTAAGCGTGCGCGTGCGCACATGCATACACAGGCCAGGGAGCTGCTGGTTTGTGCACCCCTTTATGACCTTTGATATTTGAGGTACAATATCCTTTGAGATACACTGTATTCACCTTTTCATGTCACCTGGACAAAGCCACGTTTCCAGGCTGTTTAAGGGGAGAGGGAGAGATGTGGATGGCGTTGTTGTGTGTATGCTGCCTCCCTCCGCGCCCTCCCCCTGTACACACGCAATCCATCCCTCACCCAGGTGTTATGACACAGGTTGTCTAAATTTGTCTTAGACAGTGAGATTCAGTTAATTTATATCCCAAGATAAAAATGTACCCATTATGATCCCATTATGAAAGGAGCAACTTGAAGCTTCCACTCTGGCCAACCTATGGCAGCTTTTATCCATTGTCTTTACTATTATCTCTTGAAAGTTAACAAATGGGTGGTGTGCATTGTAGGGAAGTGCCTTTAAGAGAATATCTTCTGAAATGGAATTCTTTGAATGGAGTTCCAGATCTGCGCAAAGTATAGGGAATTTAAGTATTTAAATAACCAAGATATTTTAAGCCTTAAAATAAGACTTTAGGTAGGGAGAATGTGTTTAATAAAATGAGTCATAAAAAGGTCTTTTTCTAAAATTCTTTATGGTATTGGAAGTTTTCCTATGACCTGTAAGTTGAGCATACCACATGACTCTGTCTCTGTTAGAAGAAAATGCTGAGAGCGATGATCTTCAGAGCTAAGGCCTCGCTTGCTTGTGGCCAGAAGGAACCCTGAGTAGACAGATGGATCAGTGGGCAGCTCTGCACTGTCTGGGTTCATTGGTCAACCCGGCTTTAAAGTCACTCAGATTTCCATGTTGGAAACTGCATTTTCTTTTCTGCTAATGGAATGAATTCTTGATGTTAGGTCTTGAGTTTACTTAAGTAGGAAATATTTTAATCTAGTCTGCTACTTAATAACGAGTGTTCACTGTGTGTTGGTGTAAATTAAGCCCTGAGGTGCTAGGGCTGCTCCTGTCTTCTCTGGCTCCTCTGTCAGACAGGCTGGTCTTCCAGGAGGAAGCGGAGACCTGGGGGTTTGAGTAACTGGCGAACAGGAAATACAGGAACTGGCTTTGAACCTGGGCAGTCTGACCTCAGAGCCTACTGACAGTCTCCTAAAATACTGCACTTGTAGTCTCTCACAGAAAATTAGTATATAACGATGATTTCAAGTGTTTGGGGCTTCTATATTTTTATGTTTTTTTCCCCCCTCAACCCTCTATAAGGGATCTGAAGTTTCAGGTTGGAATTGAGAGAAAGTCCATATGAAGTAGAGCCTGGAACAGTATGAGCTTTGCCTGGGGAAACTTGCGTCCCAGTTACCTCATTTATATTGGGTTTATCTTGCCCCATGAATATTTCTGTATTCGTTTCTATACAGAAATGAAGTCTTTAACAAAGATGAGCTTACTCAAATAAGCCTCAGAGCTAGTAAATTGCAAACTAGGTGTTGAACCAGAGCGATGGAACTCCGAGACCAGGCCCTTAACCGTGGCGCTGGTGTACTTCACATTCATCAACAAACATTTGTTGAGTGCCCTGCGAGAATATAGCAAAGAAAACAAAGCAAAAATAGACTAGTTCCCTGATGTCATGGAGCTTATCTTCTAGGAGGAAGAGACAGGTGGTAAACAGATTATAAATAAAATATTTGTAGATGGTGGTGGAGTGGTCAGGGAGGAGCTCTCTGCGGAGGGCCATCTCTGCTTACCCCTGAGTGATGAGAAGCAGTCGCCAGATGAAGAGCTGGCTGGAGAATGTTCCAGGCAAAGGAAAGAGCTAATGCAAAGATCCTGAATAGAGAGCTTGGAAGAAGGGAGGGCAGAGAGCATCTGCCTAGAAGAATTGGGAGGCAAGGGACCAGGATGGCCCTGGTGGAAGGTCTGGATTTCCAGGTGAGGGCCGTAGAAAGTCCTTGGAGGGTTTTATGGAGGAAAGCGATATGATTATATTCTTGTTTTTAAAATAAATAATCACTATGGCTCCAGTGAGAAAGAAAATGGTTTGTAAAGAGGAGTCAGGAATTCCAGCTGGGAGACGACTGCGGCAGCCTTAGGTCAAGGTCGTGTGGGTAGTAACAGAGATGGAAAGCAGTGGGTGGGTTTGGGATTTATTTTAAAGAAATAGAACCTGCAATTTAAATTGTGTGAATAATTTGAATTAACCCTTCAAGATTACTCCTACTGATAATACATCCAAAGGTAAAAACAACAGATGAGAAATGTTTGCTGTTTTTTGGTTTTTGGTTTTTTTTTAAGAATTCCATGATTAGTGTTACAAGGAAAGATACTGGGAACAGAAATTTGTCCTTCCATTCCCTGTTACAAAATTAGCTGTTTAGTTCAATGAAAAGTATTTGTTAATTATCTTTGGGAAGAGGTGTTAGAAATTACATCTAACCTCAGGTAGCGGAGATAAGAACACGTGTGCGTTGCTGAAGTGATTGTGTGTGGTGACCATCACTGGGTCTCTACAGCCGTGAATAAATTTAATTTAGGAAGCAAAGCAAGGTAAATGACTTCTAACAAGCACTTAAAAGTTAGAATATATCTTATTCGTTCAACTTGGCGCTCTAATGAGCAATTTTATGTATTTTTCTTAGCACAAATAAGATTTACCACCGTTTTATGGACGTTTTATAGTAAAGTAAACTACATTTGGCAAAATAGTTGAATAAATTGTCTTTTAGAATATTTAATCTAATGTAAGACTCCTTCAGTGAAAAGTTTTTCATCACTGAATTTTTTGTTGGAAGAGTCACCCAATTTGGAGACTTTTTTGGTTGGGGGTTAGGATGGGGATTTTCAAAGTATTTTGGACTATTAAGTCATTTTTATGTTTAAGGTTTCTGCTCAACTTTTCTATTGCTCCCATTCTCATTTCTGAGTCTCTAAACCAAAAATTCCTTGTATGTATGTGTTGGCAATGGAGACCACCCTCCTAATGGGTCTGTTGGTCTGTAGATCATACTTTGGATCTACCAATGTCGAGTTGAATTTTAATTTGCATTTCCATAATCAATGAATGCATACCATGTAATTTGAATGAAATTGAAGAATAGGGTCATGACAGAATTTCAAATATTCTTTCATCTGACATCTTTATCTTCAGAACAGTTTACTCTTATAACTTGTTTAGCTCCTAGGCAGGTTGAAATTTTCATCAACTGAACAAAGATGGCAGAATCTGTCTTCAAAAGCTAGCAGACATGTTATTTAAGTGTAGTGGAGCCTCTTGTCAGTAGGTTTCTTCCTGTGAGCCTTTCTTAGTCCTGAGGTCTTCCCTGGGCTCCGAGATGAATCTCTCATGGTGCATTTTGAGTTATAGCTGAAGGACAGCACAATAGATTTCTAACGTGTCATAAACAGAAACACTAAGTCAAAACGTTGCTCAAGAAACACTTAATATTCTGCTTTGGGTGGCTTCTTCCATTGTCATTTGACCACCTCTGCATTTTGATCTGAAAGCTCGGTTTGAAGATTACAAATAAGAGAAAGCTGCTGCTTTTCTGTGCCTGGAGCCGGGTACTGCAGTGGCTTCACATCTTTGCAACCCAAAACCATCTCAGTCGTCAGCCACAGTTCAAGAAACTTCAACTTGGATGGGGGCTGAATAACTGAAACCGAAGCTGGCTGTAAATTTAATAGTTTTGGGAGAACACATCACATTTTAGAAGAGAACATGCATCCTGTTCAACATGTTTCACCATGTTTCACTTAGTCAGGAAGCTCAATATTTTAGAATTCAGCATTTTTATTTGTTAATAGGCACTTGTGAGTTAATCCACACCACACCCAGTGAGTTAGGTCCGTGTTCTCGCCACCACTCCTTTACCTGGTGAGGCAGGGTCACTTGCCCAAGGCCACGTGGTAAGACAAGTGTGGTGGAGAGAACTAGAATTTCGATTTCTCCAGTGTAAGCTGTGTCTAGTGGTGGGCTGTCTTTAAGTATAAACCTGCCATTCACCTTGATTCCAGTCTACAATCTTAAACAGAAACCCAAAACCTAAAATAGAGTACACTACACACTTTTTTAATGACAACCTTTGTTAAAATTTGAAGAACAAACCAGAAGGTTCCAGAATCTCATGCTACAAGACAAAAGTACTAATGAAGGGTGGTTGAGAGATATTCAAATTTAAAAAGTTTAAGCAATTACAAGCATGCTTTACATCCATGCTGATTTTATGATATAACCTGTGCCACTGATAGTCTCAATAATTTCGTACGTTATTGAAGGTTATTCTCTAGGATTTTTAGATAGTGAATCTTGTTTCTGAACAGCCCTAAAAGGCACTACTAAGTCTGGAACTCAAAGTTCCTGCAGGAATGGGAAATAGCCCCAGCAGAACAGTGTTGCTTCATCAGTCTCCACCCACAGGGCTTTTCTGGGCTATGGTAGCGCTCAAGCCAGATTTGCATATCTGTAGCTGCGGAGCAACGTTCTCTCCCTGGGCTTGGGGGCCCTGTGAGGCAATTCCAGGATCCCTTCCATCTTATTGTAAGAGTTTCTGGAAAATGAGAGGCCGCCATTGTGTTGACTGTGGAGGCATTGTTCTTCCCTAGAGGAAGCTGGCCTATTTCTCAGCTCCTGAGTGTCTGCTGCTTTAGCCATAGCTAGCTCCTGAGGAGCAGCTGGCCTGACTCAACAGCCTGAAGGGTTACATAAAACCATTTAGAAATCTCCCTTTCCCCCTTTCTCTCCAACATGTAAAGTTACAAACCCCCAACCCCCTTTTCTTTGGAGTCCCATTTTGTACAGAACCTGTGTGTTCTCAGAGATGAAACAGAGAGTAATGCAGCAGTGGCAACTTAATGCCGGCGTGCAGGGCTCTGCCCCTCAGCCCCCAGCCCACTCCTGAGGAAAGAGCTCCATTGCCCATCAGAATACATGGCAGCGGGCAGGGTGAATACCATCACAGCTGAAAATGTTCCTTTGCCTTTCAGCCAAAAAGCTGTGCATTGATAGGAGATGTAGAGTTATCAATTGTTTATTACCATTAATATCCTCCTGTTGGGGATAGTTAGTGCAAAAACCTGAATACTGTTTTTGAGGACAGGGAAATAAAAGCTTTTGCATTTATGTTGTTTTTCAATATGGTTTGGGAGTAGGCCAAATGAGCAAAACCACGCTGACCCAGGAAAGGTGGCAAGGACTAGGAGACCAAGGTGTAAAATACATGCAAGAAGAAAAGCAACTTGGAGAACCATTTGTTGTTTCTCCTTGTCTTTAGAGCTCAAATGACTAAATAGCTAAAAACTCATCTCCAGTTGACGTCCTTCGAACACGCCTGTCCTTATTTCTCTATGTATGTTCGCGTGTATCAGAAGGCCTACTCGAGGCAGTTTGCCATTGTACTTTGTGGTCTGGTGTAGCATTGGGCATCAAGGAGAGGAGTGCCGGGATGAGAGGACGGATGGCAGCGCCCTGCTATTGGACCCGCCCCCAGGTCGCAAACGCACATCGATGTGGCACAGTCATTCTCACAGAGTGTACGGAGCCTGATGCCCCTCGCTGCCCTCAAGGAGATGCTGAAATTCCCCAGAACTTGAGGCTCTAGACAGACTTCCAGTTTTAATAGCTGTTACAAGTACAAATTATCCCAGGCAGATGCTTGTCAGTTGTGGCTAAATGTATTGAATAATTAAGAAGGCCTTGAGCCTATAGATCCTGGGAGAGGGCAATGACATGATCGGTTGTCATCGGCTCCAGGCAGTCTTCACTCCCTGCACCTGACAACCTCATCCAGAGCACCAACAGCTTAAACTAATCTTGTTTTACTTGAAGGCAAGGCCATGTAGGCTTCTGAGCTATTGTCCCCAAAAAAGTGTAGAAACTTGAGTTAAATGACTCATACATCAGCCTCTCCTACATGAATATGGTCATGATGCCACTTCTCTTGAATGTGCCACCAACAGTGATCTAAAAATGGCAGCAGAAATAGCATCCCTGCTGCCAATGTCCACAAGTCGATTTCCTTCTGGGCTTGGACACTCTTGATGGATTCAAGGCAGCCATTTTGTGCTTTGGGCCTTCCTACATGAGGCCTCCTCTCTCTCAAGGACAAATGTCAAGGAGTCTTTTTGTGTATTAAGGACACTTTTTTTCAAGCTCGCTAGAGAAAGGGAATAATAGGCATCATTCTTGTCCTGAAGCAGCCATCAATTGGCAAATATTTACTGTGCAGCTGGAGGGTGTGCTGGGGGGTGGGGGTGAGGAACAAAGAATGTAGTCAGGGTCTTTGCTTTCAAGGGCCGTAGCATGTTGCTGATGTACTTTATATAAATAACACATATCTGCCTGCAGTTTACAGATTTCAAAGCATTTATGCATGCATTATCTCCACTGATACAACCTTGAAACCGCAAGTTAGTTGTGACTTTAGAGATGAAAGATATTGAGGCTCAGCCATCCAAGGTTAGCCAGTGGCCTAGTTGGGTCTTGCGGGCAGCTCTCTGGATTCAACCCAGAGATCTTTCTATCACATTATGGCACCAAACAGGCAACTCCCTGCACACAGTGTGGCAGCCCTGTACACTATTCTCTGAGCCTCCCCTTCCTCATTTGTAAATTTGGAATGATAATAATTAATAATACCAATCATGATAATGCCTTGTGTGAGGCATTAGAAATAGTGGATATGAATAGAGGATTGGAAATAGTGAAAATGCAAAGTCCTTATCATCTGCCACTGAATTAACACTCAAGGAATGATGACTTTAAAACCATCATCAGCGAACGAGTTCCGGCGCGGTGGCTAGGAGAACGCGGTCTAAGAGCCTGAGGAAGTGGCTGGGGTGATCTGTTCTGTAAGGCACATTCTACAGACATGAGGCTGGTGCCAGTCCTGAAAACAGAGAGCTCTCTGTTGACGAGAGCAATGCAGAGCCTGGAGGGGGAGTCAGGATGGGCACGAGGCTTCCCAGAGCACTGGTTCTTGAACTCTAACAGAAATACAGTTAGCCCTGGGACTGGTACATATTCATATTTGGATATGAGTTTTTTTCAAAACTTGATAAAATACAATATATTCTTACTCCCTTGAATACACTCTCATCTTTTCTACTGTAATTTATTTCATTAAAAAATGAATTATTCCCCTCTAGATTGATTTCATGATTCAATAATGGGGAGTGGCCTGCTCTTTGAAAAATAGTGCTTTAAAACAAGAATTCTTAACTTGGGTCCATGGATGGGCTTTATGGGAGGGAGATGAAGCTTGCCCCAAATCCCCTGGAGTTGGATGCACAATTGTGTGTGTATTTTTCTGGAAAGAGTCCCCCCCAAGTTTCATCTGGTCCTCAAAGCATCTATGACTGTGTCTTTGAGAGGATAGTAGGAAAGACAGTCAGAAAATTAGATTTGAGTTGATTGGGGATCGCTTTTAATGCCACTTAGAAATGGAAAACTGATGAAAGACTAGTCCCTGGAGAGGAAAAATCAGTTCACAGTTAAACTGAGTATTCCCCCAAATGCCTCCTAGACAGGGGACTCGTCTCCCCGCTGGATAACAGCCAGCAGTCATGGCTGCCTCCCTCTTCTCCTGCACACAAAGTGCGGATGGTAATAGCAGCTACCATATAGGCCTGTTACGAAGACCGAATGAGACAATGCGTGAAGAACTACGGAGCAGAACTGGCACAAAATAAACACTTTCACAATGCCAGCTATTGTGCATACTGTCCGAGCATGATGATGGTACCACAGAGAAGTTTGTCCCCATTGTATCTGCCCAGTCGTTGTCTGAGTGTATGTGTTTGTTTTTAGTGGATGAATTCTGTCCCTCATTCATAAGCATAGAAATTCAGGGCAATCCAACAAACCTCTGAGCCCCTCCCCTTGGTCCTCACACAAAGCTAGAAGGCAGAAATGACTCCTTTTCTCCCTGGCTGGCTTCTGGGAGCTGGCCCTGGGACCTGAATGGCATCCCTGCCAACCTAACCCACGTTGCTGGTCGCCCAGGTGTGCCCGCCTCTGCCAGATGGCAGACAGCGCCGCGGTCACCACTCCCTCTGCGCCGGCACGCTCAGGCCCCGCACCGGTGTTCCTACTCGCCCTTCGGGATATAAGTCAAATCAGAACAAAATAGGCCCTGGCCAGTTGCCCTCAGCTTTCCATCCCCGTGAGGAAGAAGGTGAGGTGGAAGGAAAAAGGTCTTTCGGCGTTAGTTGCTTGCCTTCTGAGGAGTTTGCATTTCTGTCTTCTTCTTATTTACGAAGTCCACCACGTTGTTTGCTACCACGCTGCTCAGTCTTGAGCGCTGGGCCCACCCAGCAGCGCCTCCTCCGGGCGCCGTAGCGACGGATGCAGCGGGCTCGGCTGTGCTGGGCGCGGCCGGAGCGTGGGATGCGGTCCCAGGCTCTGAGCAGAGGATGAAACCAAGCAGACAAGTCCTGCGCCAGGAGCCAGCCCTTCTCCAAAGCTTGGTTTAAAAGGACACAGAGACAAAAGGTTTGCTGATGTTAACAGCTCACACCTGGTAAACAATGACCACTTATACACCTACAAGAACTAGCCTGTTTGTTTTTAACCAGGTGGGGTTCTTTGGGTTTGTTTGTTTGTTTTTGCTTGAGGAAGATTAGCCCTGAGCTAACATCTGTGCCAATCCTCCTCTCTTTTTTGGTATGTGGGTCACTGCCACAGTTAATCAGGTGTTTTTATGTGTAGGTTTTCCACTAGAAAAAGGCATACTGTGTGTTACAGGCTGAATTGTGTGTCCCCGTCCCCCCATGTCTGTCCTCTCCCCGCCCCCCCCCCCCCCCCCCCCACAAATCCCTGTATTGAAGCCCTAACCCCAGGCCCTCAGACTGTGACTGTATTTAGAGATAGGGTCTTTAAAGAGATATCTGAGGTAAAGGCGGTCCTGTGGGTGGGCCCTAATCTGATACAGCCAATGTCCTTATAAGAAGCCGAGATTAGGACACAGACTGAGGGAAGACCACGTGCAGACACAGGGATAAGGTGGCCATCTACAAGCCAAGGAGCGGGGCCTCAGGAGAAACCAACCCTGCCGACTCCTTGCTCTTGGACTTCTAGCCTCTAGGACTGTGAGAGAATAAATTTGTCTTTTTCAAGCCACCCAGTCTGTGGTGCTTTGTTACAGCACCCCTAGCAAACTAATGCCCTGTGTTTTTTATGAATTCGTATAGTAGTAGTTTACAAGTCTGGCCAACCACATCAGAAAAGGAAACAGTAAAAAACCGCCATGTGGAAGTAAAAAGCTGTCTAATGTCGTGGTTAGCCCGCTTGGCCAGTTACCAGTGGTGTGCCCCTGGGCAGGCTGCTCCGAAACCTGGGCCTGTTTCCCTTGGTGTAAAGTGGAAGCGATGATGCTGGCAATGGTGCCCACTGGAGGAGCCTGCAGAGAGGGTTCAACCAGGTAACGTGTCAGCCATGTAGCACTGTCCCCGCGCCTAGCAAACCGCTGCCTGAGCAGTTATTCTGTTATTATGACAAACCTGCAACACGGCTCCAAACCTGGAACCTCCTCTTCTCCAGATGGGTGACCTTGAGGAAGTCACCCCCTCCCTGGGGCTGCTTCATTTGCACAGTGAAGACCTCAGTGACACCTGAGGGCCCTTTTAGCTTTAAAATTTGATTATTCTAATAAATGTTGATATGGACCATTCTGCGGGGAGTAGAGGAACATTTTGGTGACTTGCGAGAAGCATAACACTTTTTGGGGTTTCTATACTCCATGCGTTTGTGGTTGACAAATCCGAGTAAATGGGGATGCCTTTAAGGAATGACCTTCCAAATGATTCCCTTAAAAAAAATCTGTACCCTTGGATTCTATAGGCATTGACACAAAAAACAAAAAAAAGCAAACTTCTACTTTTAAGCTGTGCAAAGTGACTGCAGTAAATCTGTGTAGGTATCATCGTGTTTGACTTTAAGAAAATGGCTGAGCTATGGGCAAGGTAATTCAAGAAGATATAAATGGCTGCATTATAATAAGCAGACACCTATTTTAAGCATGATCTATGTTTTTGAGAAAATTCATTACAATGAGTCTTACAAAACCAACCTCTTCAATGAATTTTTCATGTCTGCATACCAAGATATATATAAAACGATCGTAATCATATACCTTTGGGGCAATGCTGAGCGCCAGCTGTTTCGGCGATGATTTATAGGTTGCCATGCTCAAGGTTAATAATCAGGAGAAACAGGTTACAGTATGCAATGTATTTATGTCAGGTTAGAAGTTCAGTTATGGAGATAGCATGTTATAAGGAAGCACACACTTTTAATTATTTTCTAGCCACCCACACACACACATTTCTCTGCAATAAACTAAAAGTAAACGATGTTTTACATAGGGAAGGCCCTCTGCCAAGCAGATCCTCTGGTTGCTGTTGGCTTTATTTAAAGGGAAACCGCAGCTTGGAATTATTTGCAGTACATATGAAAACAGCTTGAAGGTACTTAAACATCTGTGCAATGGGCCTGCATATAGGGTGTGATGGAATTTTATAAACATCGAGGTAATTATGCCCTCATTGAATGGCCAGATTTGCTACTAGCAGGATTTCTAGCAGGATTGTCAGAGATGTGGCACACGCAAGCCACAAGTCAACCTCCCAAAGCGCTAAAATGTAACTTATCTCCCTTTGGAGACAAAAATTATGGCATCTGTTTCATAAAAGTCTCAGCAATGTTCCCTTTTTGAATTGAGACAAAAACTTATCTTGTCCCAGGAAACTTTTTTTTTATGATAAATAAGGAGAAAATAATTTTTTTCTGTATATTTCAGTTCTGTGTTCTTGTTTTCTGTGTATTGAGTTCATTGTGTCCGTCATTCTTCGTGGATCTATACAAGTCTCTCTCTTCTTTCATTTCTTTCTTTATTCTCTTTTACTGTGGTTCTAGTCCCTCAGCTCTGAACCATCTAGAAGACAGCTTTCTAGTGTTTATCATATCATATATTTGTTTGTATTTAGTTTTGCTTGTATTTTTTCAAAACGTATGTTGTTTTGTGTGCACATACGTATATTTAGCTATGTAAATGGTGTTTTGTTATGTATCCCATTCTACTCTTTAACTTTTTGTGAGTTTATCTTATTTTTAACATATTATTTATGCCTTATTGAGGCATAAATCTAAACATGTTTGGATAAGTTTGGACATCTGTGAAACCATACTCCACCACAATCAAGGTGATGAGCACATTCAGCACCCACCCCCCAAAGTTTCCTCTTGTTTCTTTGTAACCCCTCTTCTTGCCCCTCCCCAGTCCCTTGTCTCCAGGCTGCCACCGATCTGCTGTCTATCACTATAGATTAGTTTGCATTTCCTAGAATTTTACATAAATGGAATCATATGGTCTGTATTCTTTTTGTTGATCTGACTTCTTTCACAAGCATAATTGTTTCTGAGATTCACTCATGTCGTGTGTATCAGTAGTTCATTTCTTTCTGTGGTGGAGTAGTATCCCATCGTATGGATATACCAGTTTATTTACCTAGTCACCTGCTGATGGACATTTGGGTTATTTCCAGTTTCAGGCTGTTACAGATAAAGCTGCCATGAAGAGTCATGTACTAGTTCTTTAATAGATGTATATTTTTGTTTCTTTTGGATAAATGCATAGGAATGGAATGTCTGGATTATATGGTGGTTGTATGTTTAACTTTTTATGAAGCTGCCAAACGTATTTCCAAAGTAGTGTATTATTTTAGTTTCCACCAGAAGTGTTTCAGTTCCTCCACATCCCTGCCAACACTTGGTATAGACAGTGCTTTTAATTTTAGACGTTCTAATAGGCACAGAGTAGTATCTCCTTGTGGTTTTAATTTGCATTTCTCTGATGACTAATGGAGATGAGGATCTTTTTTATGTGCTTATTTGTCATCTGTATATCTTCTTTGGGGAGGTGTCTATTCAAATCTTCTGCCCATTTGTGGAGGAAGGTGTTTGTTTTCTTATTACTGAGTTTCGAGAGTTATTTTTATAATCTGGATACAAGTGCTCCATCAGATACGGAGTTCATAAACATTTTCTCCTACTCTATGGCTTTTTTTCCACTTTGTTAGTAGAGTCTTTTGAAGAGCAGAAGTTTTCAGTTTTGATGAAGTTCAATTTATCAACTTTTTTTTAATGGTTCACACTTCTGGTGGTGTCTGTGGACTCTGTATTCTGTTCCATTGATTTGTTTGTCCTTCTTGATGTCAGAACCACGCTGTCTTGATTACTATAGCTCTATAAGAAGTCTTGAAGTCAAGTAATATAAGTCCTTCAGCTTTATTCTTCTTTTTCAAAGTTGTTTTAGGTGTTCTAGTTCCTTTGTAGTTCCATATAAATTTTAGAATCGACTTGTCAATTTCTACAAAACTCCTGCTGGAAATTTGATTGGGATTGCATTGAATCTGCATACCAATTTGAGCAGAATGACATCTTAATAATATTGTCTTCCAGTCCATGAACACGATTTTTTTTAAACTTTTTTCTCTTAACATTGAAAATTTTAAGATTAATTTATGTTGCTATGTGTATATTTACTACGTTGCTTCTAACTTTTGTATAATCTCAGCGTGTATTAGTTTCCTTTGCTGCTGTAACAGATTATGCACACTTAGTGTCTTAGAGCAGCACAAATGGCTTCTCTTACCGCTCTGGAGGTCAGAAGTGTGAAGTCAGTTTTGCTGGGCTCAAGTCAAGATATCAGTCAGACTGGTTCTTTCTGGAAGCTCTGAGACGAGAATCTATTTCCTTGCCTTTTTCAGTTTCTGGTGGCTCCTTGTATCTTTGGCTGTGGCCCTTCCTCTGTCTTTAGACGCATCGCTCCAACCTCTGCTTTTGTCCTCACATCTCCCTCTCTCACACTGACCCTCCTGCCTCCCTCTTATAAGGACCATAGTGACCACATAAGGCCCACCCAGTAATTCAGGATAATCTCTCCATCTCAAGATCCTTAACTTTATCACATCTGCAAAGTTCCTTTTGCCATATATGGTAACAGTCACAGGTTCCAGGGGTCAGGACAGGGACAGATTGGGGAGGCATTATTCAGCCTACCACATGTGCAGGCACCCCCCACATTTTAGGTACACACTTTCCTGGTGATGGACACCAGGTTGGCCCCTACCACAAAGAATGCTGCAAAGAACATCCTCATTCATGTATTCTTATGGACTGGTGTGCCAATTTCTGTAAGATTTGAACCCAGGAATGAGACTGCAGGGTCACTGATATGTGCATACACTTCTTGTGGCTGAGCAGTGACTGGTTGCTCTCCAGGAAGGCTGTACCAGTCTACCCCCCAACAGCCAGGAATGAACATTCTTCTGTCTCCGTGTCCTCATCAACATTTGCCATTGTCTATCTTTCTAATCGTTGCCAGATGTGAATTTATGTCCTGTGGTTTTCTTTTCATTTCTCTAATTACCCAAGAGTTTGAGCACCTCTTCATGTTTATTAGCCTTTTTGGTTTCATTTTGGAAATTGCCTGTTCAGCTCTTTTGCCTATTTTTCCAGTGGGGTTGCCCTTTTCTAGTTAATTTGATTTTATTTAGAAAGTCAATCTCCGAGCCTATATCAGAGAGGTCTTCTCCTAGATTTTCTTGACTTTGTAGTTTTACATTTAGGTTTTTGTCCATCTGGATCTATCTACCTTTGTGTGTGCTGTTCCATAAGGATGCAATGCGATTTTTCTCCAGACGATGAGCCAGTTTCCCCATTACCAGCTACTAAAAATGCCATTCTTTCTCCATTGGTTTGTAGTGCCACAATTATCACATTTAAAATTCCTCTGTGTGTGTGTGTGTGTGTAATATTCCATTAGCTTCTTTGTTCTTGCACCAATATCACACTTTTTTTTTTTTTTGTTACTATGGCTTTACGGTATGCTTTACTATCCAATGTGGAAAATCCTCTCTCTTTACTGTTTTCAAGATGAATTTAGATGTTTTATTTTTCCACATACATCTTAATGTAAGTTTCAGTTTCTCAAAAACTGACTTTCTAACCATGATTATGGTCGCATTGAAATCGTGGGTTAATTTAGAAACATCGACATACTTAAAGTGCTAAGTCATCCGTCTAAAAGCATAGGCTATCTACCCATTTTTTCCAGATCATCGTCTGTGTTCTTCATCAAATTTAGGTTTCTCAACAGAAGACTTCAGGATTCTTGGTCAATTCATTGCCACTTCATAGATTTTGTCGTTATTATGAATGAATGATTTTATTTTTCATTAAAATTTCTCCTTGGTTATTTTCTGGTCTGAAAAACAGTTATTGATTGTAGTAGGTTCATCACGCTGACAACCTTTGCTGAACTCGTGGTTCGTTCCAAGGGCTTATTGTTGATTCCTCCCCCCCCCACCCCCAGTAGATGATCATATTGTCTCCAAAAACAATGCCAGTTTATTGCTTTAGAAAACAGTTTTCCCCCCAGAATCTTATGAAAGCATCATGGCCTTAGTTAGGGGGTCCTTCATTCAAGACATCTCTCCTATTCTTAAGTGTAATAACATCTGAAACGTACTTAATGATCACTCTCTTACTGTCATTTCAGTATACCTCTGAGGATGACAAGAATAGAAGAGTTGTAATTTACAAAGATGTAATTACTTAAAATTATTAAATATACACTCTTTGCTGGGCCTTTCTCTTTAGAATTCTTTGTTTAGTCAATACGTTAAAATTTACTTAGGAAATATAGTGAGAGGAATAAAATTCAGAAAGCTTTCAGAATTAAAGATAAAACATTTACAGTAATGATTTCCTGTCCCAAGTAATTATCCTGCTTTCAACATTCTGGGGATTACTAAATCCTTTTCTTTTTCCTCAAGTTATTTTTAAATTTTTTTAAACTATTTTGCTTTTTCTCCCCAAAGCCCCCTAGTACATAGTTGTATATTATACTTGTGGGTCCTTCCAGCTGTAGCATATGGGACGCCACCTCAGCGTGGCCTGGTGAGTGGTGCCATGTCCACGCCCAGGATCCGAACCAGCAAAACCCTGGGCCACTAAAATGGAGCACGGGAACTTAACCACCCGGACACGGGGCCGGCCCCTCCTCAAGTTATTTATTTAATATAGTCAGTAATAAAGGTTGGGTCATTTTTTCTAAGTCAGTTTCAGATCCTATTTTTTAAAAGGAACAAATAACTTGGAAAACTTTTTGCACTCCACACATCCAGGATGTGTGTGATACCGTGGTTTATACTTGCATGGCAATCCCAAAGTTGTTCTAAGTATTTGCTATATCTTAGCTCAATTAAAAGTTCTGATTCTTTTGACTGAAACATTTGAGGGGAACTGTTATTAGGTCTGGTGCTGGTAAAATTTGGCATCTGAATAAATTTCCATTTTATCCAACATCTATCAACTACTTAATTACAAGGCATATCCCAGAGATATGAGGCTCCAGGAGAAGTGCAGCCTATAGTCCTCCCCTTACACACTGAGCATGTTGGAGCTGGGAAAAAACTGGAGGAAATCAAGTCCAACCCTCCGAAGTTACAGATGAGAAAACTGACTATTTCCAGCCCAACAGCTAAAGGCAGGTATTAATACTCAGGTGCACTAGCTCTCACCCCAGTATTCCTTCCACCAGCACACAATATGTCCTTCCTCCCACCTTTATACAGGTGAAGTCCAGTTAAAGTCATCATCAAGGATGACACAGAAGGGAAAAGAAGGGGGCAGATACATCCTAAATAATAACTGACACTGTATAATTTTAGGTATTTTTCCTTGAGTTACATCAATTCAGAGAAAACAGAGATAATGATAGCTAACATCGCTGATCCTTACTGTACGCATTTAATGTGTATTATCTCATTTAATTTCCACAAAGCCCTCTGATATGGATGCTATCATCGTCATTCCTCATTTATAGATGAGAAACCAGGTGGGAAATGTCAGCTGGCCTAAGATGCCACAACTAGAAAGTGGCACAGCAACGACTTGACTTAAGGACTCTCTGGTAGGTAAGTCTGTGTCTTCATCCATCACCCTGCAGGTGGGCAATTTTCTTACCTTCATTTTACAGCTATAGACCCGACGTGCAGCCCAATGTGGCAGATTTCTTAGTTGCGAGTCATAGCAGCCAATTTTGCCTCATTTAAGCAGGGAGAGAAAACTTCTCAAAACTCATGGACTCTAGGTTTCGAGAACATTACAGTCCTATGAGGCATCTCAGGGAATTTCCTGGATCCCATCCATACAGGATGCCATGTTGCACTCTGGGGCAGCAACTCCATTTCCACTTCATAAGCAGATCAATTACTTTAGTCAAAATCCACAACACTCCCACCACCACCATGACCACTACACACACACACACTTTTTTTTTTGGTCTCTTCCCCCAGTGCCAGGAGGATCATGAAATGTCCAGGTGTGACAAATACGTGTCCAAATACAGTGGAAGCTTTGCTGCCTTGTTTGGAAGAAGCATGCTTCCCTTGTTTTTTAAGACCTCTAAACAGAGCCCAGAGCAGTGGAACCAGAAAACAAAATGGTTGCAGGTGATCATGAGGTCATGGCATTCCCAGGTCCACCCTATTTACAGGTGAAAGTGTACCACATATTGATGGCTGGCTCAGCACATTCTGTATACCCTAAGCCATTGGTTGACTGGCATGAACTCACCACTTTTCTTGGTTAAAATTGGTTGGCAATGTCATTTGGTTCAATTTAAGAGCAAGGTTTTTTTTTTCCTACTTTTACTGTGGCTGGAACGGAATCATCAATAGATTATTCTGCTATTCTCTAAGGGCAGCTAGTTCTGAGAAGCGGGCTGCACGGTAAAACTGGCAAATGTCATGAACATCAGCTCATTGTCTGTCTTCTTTCATTTAAAAGTAAGTACTTTGGTGAGAAGTTATTTTATGTGAATGTGAGATACCGTCATGATTATTAAGGCATTCATTAAGACTGTGTGGTCATGTAGAAAGAAGGAAAGAAACACAATCCAAATCCAGAATAAGTGCGTATCCCAGTGAGCATGATTTGTTACCTCTTCAATTATGGAAACAATCCAATGTAATTAACCAGCTACCAGGAGGCTGGCTGCTCCTCCTGGGTATGGCACCGTATTGACACTTAGTGTTTGTCACTGCTGCAAATGAGTTGGATACTCAGCCAGCTGAGGGCATGCCCATGTTTTTGAGTTCAAGCTTAGCTTCCACCCTCCATGACTACTTACTTCATGAACCGGTTGAATAAGCACCAGGTTGCTGGGGATAGCGGTTGACTGATACCCAGAGAACAGGGCATCACACCCACCTTATTAAAGAGAGCCTCCTCCACCGTGAGGAACTTTTGGTGAGTATTTACATGGCCTTCTCTGTGCTTATTCTCAGAGGTCAATCTATATTCTTTCCCTAATCTGGTCAATAATTCTTAAATCTTACTCTTTAATATTTTTTTTTTTACCATATGCCCAAACAATGAACTATTGCCCATATAGCCTGACCTCAGCTCCTGTCTCCTTTGAGGTAAAATAAAGAATGAAAAAAAACCAAAGTTATACTGACTGGGAAGATTTCTTTTCTTTACCGATCTTCAAGGCCTACCCTGTGTTGGGTGTAACTCTTCAGCAGTTTCTTTTTGGCTGACACCAGCGTATTGTACAAAACCATATATGTACAGATCAATTTTTTGCATTTTCAGTCAACTGATCAGGAGAACTCTCCATGAGGCCAGGTGTGGGCTGAGGGAGGGGAGGTCATAATGTAGCAGGAGGACGGAGACTGGGAGTGGGAGCCATCTGCTCATTTTCTCCTGCCTCCAGGATCTGTTCAGCTTGGAATGATGGGTGCTTCTGGGAATGCCTAAATTTATGGCCAGGAGGATGCGAGAAAACTCACTCCGTGATGTGCAGTTCAGGTTTATCTGGATTTTCAGCATCCATCAGAGTCCGGTAGCAATGCCTGTTTCTCAAAAGAAAGATCATTCTTGCCAAGAGATTGTGGTTTTTCTTCTAAAACCTCACGGCCCCTGCTGTGATTCTATATGGAGGCTGCAGAGGTCCATATCGTACCCTCATCTGCTACTGACACTTTTTGGAACTATTGGATCCACTGTCCTAAGGCTCAAGTGGATGGGCTGTTTCTGCTGCAGACTCATCCAGTTCAAGATGAGTTGGGCCCTACTGAAAGCTAGTAGCCTTTCAAGTTACCTGGTACACAGGGGAAACAGCACTACCAAATGCTGCATATGTTGCCTCCAGACTCCAAAGAACTTCACAAAGCATTGTGTTTCTTTCTTAGGGGCTGCAAGGTGCAACAATTCGATATTCACTTTTGAGAAGATATCCCTTCATGCCCCCATGCACCTCTCAGAAACTTTACTAATGTGGCCTTTATTTTCATGGGATATATCTGGTACCTTTGTCTCACCATAACTTACCAAGACATCTATGGCACCTGCTACTTCCTGCTCTCCAAGTTCTGCTCTTATGGTATTATCAGTGTAGTAGACTAGCATGGTGCCTTTTGGGAAAGAGAGATGATCAGTGATCCTTTGGCATAGAGCCCTAAAGCACGATGATGAAGAGGTCCTGCTGCCCAACCAAGCAAAAACAAATTGCTCATGTTCTCTTCTTACTGGGGTGAAGAAAAAAAGCATCTTTTAAGATCAGTAGCTGGATAGAAAGTCCCAGGGGCTGTGTTGATTTATTTAAGTAAAGAGAGACCACATCTGGAAGAGTGGTGGCAATTAGAGAAACCACTTTATTAACTGTATGATAATCTGCTGTCATTCATTCTCCCAAACCCATCTATCCTCTCTATCACTCTGAGGGCTGTTGCCTATAACCACTTCTGGTTCCAATTGCTTTATCAATGGGCATCCTTTGTGAGAAGCAACAGAAACTGGCTTTGGCTGATTTTTGTACTGTACAACCCCCACATCTTTGGTGAAAGAACTTATCTCTGCAATTCTCCCAGAATAAAGCATACTTTGGTTTAATATTTGCTAGGGACAGTCAGTGTGCTTCAGGGACTTCCATCCAATTCTTTGACCATAGTAGCCTTTACTCTACTTTTAAGGGAGAGCCAAAGAGAGGATTCTACTAATTGTTGAGATGACGCACTTGGTAATAGAAGGGTTTAAGGACTTGAATCCATAAACCCTTGAAAGAGAACTTTGGTCAAAACTCTATTTCTTACCTCATTCTCCAAAGGCTCCTTCTCTGACTAGAGGACTACAGTGGTGTCCCGTGTCTCCAGGGGTGGGTGTTTTCTAAGACTACCAACAACCCAGGCTATAGAAAATGGCAACCCTAGTGCCATACAAAAACATTAGCCCTCACCTCACCCATGCATTCCTTGATGCTTTGATGAAGAGAGTGTTTCCTTGGGGCCCTATTTGGAGACATGATAAGGTTTGAGGGAATGTGTTTCACCTATTCATTTATGATGAATCTGCTCCCAATATTCCTCTCTCTCCAAACTCCAAGTCTTTGGATTCCTTCAACTACATTTTATCAACTAATTACTGGCATCTCAATCTCATTCAGCAGGGACTATTAGTGAGTACAGACATCAGTCAACTAAACAAATAAACAACTGGAAGTGTTCCCAGCTGCCTGAGCTAACTCAAGAATCCAGACTCTCCAGAAAATTCTCCTATATCAATTAATTTTATTTCAGTGTACAGATATGTACTTCTTTCCTCGATACATCTCCATATGTATTTGCCATATTTGTGCTGAAATAAATTACTTATCTTTGTGTGTAAGTCTTTTCTGCTTGGGTTTGGTGTTATACTTGACCTTCCAGAACATCCTGGGACCTGACTCTAGTTATGGAGCTAACTAGAACTCTAACAGTTGTAAGTGTGGGGCACAAGGACAATTTTTGTTCAGATGAAGTCCTTGGGGGGTCTTCCACAAGGCAACAATTGCTTTGTTAGAGAGGAAAGGATGGACCATCCTTGCCTTCGTGGAAGGTTCAGGGGGAGCCGGAAGATCCTAGGACTCAGAGCCCGTTGGGTCCTCCCCAGTTCTCCATTCCAACTCCTAGGCTTTTATTCTTTCCTAATCAATGCCCTAAATTTTGCATAAGAGACCTAGTAAGGCAATGAATTCAACTGGCAATGTAGTTAATCGGCCTGCAGGATCCAACTGTGATTTTGGCTTTTGGCTTCCTCAGATATATGGGATCAAGAAATAACAGTCTATTTTAACAATCATAAAAGTCCCACATTTTCTGACTATGCTTTGGGCCAAGAATTTACATATTTGAGCTTTCTTTAATTGTCCAGCCCCTGAAGAGATAGCCACCCCACCCTTAGATCTTTAATTCCTTATGGCCTTCATGCCATTGTTTGGCAGCAGTCATATGTTCCCCTGAAGCCTGCTACGAATGGACACTTTATTTGGAGGACAGCAGGTCACAAGGAATCATTTTGCCACCATGCTACAGGACCCGTCAGAGTCACATCCTTACCTGCACTTTTTTTCTGCTCTCCCCCAACTAGGCCTGATAACCAATCCCAGATTTCCCTCATTACCTCAAAGTCTGTTTCCTATAAGCACCTCTGGTTCCAATTTCTCCATCTGTGAACATTCTTAGTTGTAAGCAGCAGAAACTTACTGTGATTGATTTAAGCAGAAAAGAAATTCATTAAAAAGATATTGGGAATCTTGGAGAATTTCTGGGAGGGTGAGAGAAGGAATAACACCTCCAAATTACATCGCAGAATCCATCCAATGAGGACCCCATGGTTATTGTCTCCCAGTACTATCTGCTGCAGCTCCTACCTTCCACACCATCGGCCGCATTCGTGAGACACAAGAACCAGCCCTGTGGAATCTGCTTCCCCAGGAACTCAACTTGCTACAACTGTCACTGTGCCAGAGAGAACTTCTGTACCTCCTCATATGATGCACTGTGAAGGACGCATCACCTCTGAAGTGTCCTTCCCATCATGCATGACCTCAGTCTAGTCAAGGGCAAACATTAGGCAAAGCCAAATTGAGGAACATTCTACAAAATAACTGCCCAGCACTCTTCAAAAGTGTTAAGGTCACGAAAGACAAGGAAAGACTGAGGAATTGGCCCGGATTGGAGGAGATAAGGAGACATGACAACTAAATGCAATGTGGGATGCTGGATTGGGTCCCAGAACAGAAAAAGGACATTAGTGAAAAAACTAGTGAAATCCAAATAAAGCCTGCAATTTAGCTAATAAAATTGTACTAACGTGACTTTTGTAGTTTTGATCATTGTGTCACAGTTAGGTAAGATGTTAACACAGGCAAAGCTGTATGCGGAGTATGTAGGAACTCTCTGCATTTTGGTGGCAGCGCATCTGTACATCTAAAATTATCTCCAAACAAACAGTTAAAACGAAAAAACAAACAAACAACATTATGCCCTATAACCAATGGCACATTTGGATGAAGGGAAATGTTACATTTTCTCCTCTCCAACTGCTGCTTCCCTGAGTTATTACATCAAGGTCACTAGATGCCAGCGATCAGCAGAGAGAGGAGGAAGTCAGCAGTGGTGGGAGGAGAGTGAGAGAGGTGGGCCAGAGTGGGTGGGGGATGGATTTTTAAGCAGGCCTTTGGGATGCCTTAAATTCTGCCCCAAAATGACTCTGCTTATGGGACAGCTTCGGAAATCGTGATTTATCAATCTGGGATTAGGAGGAAGAATACCCCCCCACAGAGTAGCTGGTCTTGGGCATCTGAACTAGTCTCTTATTTAGAAACGATTTTTCTCCTAATTACAGCACTGTCCAATAGAAATTTCTGTGATGATAGAAACATTTCATATCTGTGCTGTCCTATATGGTTGCCAGTAGCCACTTGTGGCCATGGAGCACTTGCAATGGGGCTCCTGTGATGGAAGAACAAGTTTAAACGTAAATAGCCACAAGTAACTAATGGCTGCCGGATTGGACGGTGCAGCTCTAGTAACTGACTTAGGTTTTTTTCCCCTGTTCCTCATGATATGGCTGAATACAGGCAAAGAGATATAATTTTAAAGATGCCTATGGAGGTATGTAATTAACTACCCAAACCCCAAAGACATGTTGAAATAAGGACTAGCTGAATGAATAGTTTTACAATTGGCAAAGTGGTAAATGGTGGAATTGCATAGGTGGGAGAGACCTTAGAGCTGGTCTGTTCCAAGCTCCTCATCTTCCTCCTGGGCAAGTTGGAGGCCACAGACAATATGCGATTTTCCAGGGTTAAGGATGAGGTAAGGGCAGGGGCAGGATAGAACCAGGTCTCCCCAGCCCCTTCCAGGACTCTGCAGGGCTGCACATGGCCTCACTCGCCTAGAACTAGAGATTACATTTGCAACTCCATTCATGCTAAAGCTGCGCACATGCCCACAAGCTACAGGCGCAGCCCTCCACTCCTCTCTACCCACCTTGCCTCTCCCCAGCTCCCACTGTTGAGCCTCATCAAAATGTCCCAAATTTGATGTTTAAACAATTCCTTTTTAACAAAAAGTGGCAAAGCCGCTGTCTTTCAGCTACATAGTCTGTCTTCTGGCCCCAAGGGAAGGGGAGGACTAAATAATCAATCCTCTAGAGGATACAGAATCAAGGACACCAGAGAGCTTTCTCATAAATTGCCTCTCCATTACAATTTGAGTATATTCACAATGGAGAACTCTAAATAAGATGAGGGAGAGGCTAATTCATTTTATAAACAGCGCTTTAAATCTCTTCATGTACCTGAGCCATGAAATTAATTATGACTGCGAGGAAATGGAAAAAAAAAAAAAGAATTGTTTAAAACTGTAATGAATATTACCAGAGCTACTTTCTTAACCAGTTTACTTTCCAAAGATGAGTAGATGATTTCATGAATCTAAATCTTCTTATGCAAAGGCAGAAGATGGCAAACCACAATTAACTGGGTAATTCCGCAGAAAATATATGGGATATTCTCATCATCAAGGGCTGTCTCTTTGTTCTTCTAAAACAATCAACACAGTTTAAGTGCCCTAGTGGGGCAAACAGTGGGAAAACCCACCCTCAAATGGAAGTAGGAAATCGCAAAGGTAAGTAACCATTTCTCAACCAGTTCGTGTGTGACGGAGTCTGCTATGGAGATATTCTAGAAGTTTTCTTTCTGGTGTGAAATTGGGGTCCTTGAAAAGACTTTTCTTCTGGAAGGTAAAGACCAAAGCTTCTACCTGATTATCAAGGGAGACCATTCCAAGAAGATTCACATTTTATGCTACTTCATTTGAATCAGAGCCCACTTTGGTGAAGATTCACATTCACTTATTGACATTGAGTGCTTTCTCTTCATTTGCTCAAGGTCTTTCCTAAGCAGGACCCTGAAGCCTATGGTAACTGACAAATCTAGTATGTGAATTAATTTCTGCTGACTGTAAATACATACAACACATCAGAGTGACATCCTAAGCATTCTGTACAGCCTCAGGAAGCCCAGAGGAGAATGGTGCTTTGCCAATAATCTATACACATGTCAGTTATCGCAGGCACTGCATAATAATTTAGGATGGGAGAAAAGGTACCCTACCAGCGACTAATATTTACCGAACATTTTCTGTGTGCCAGGGACTCTCCTTCCCTCATCTCTTGTAATCCTCTGAGATGGAAAGTATTATTATCATCTTCATTGATGAGGAAATTGAGGCAAAGAGAAGTGATATAACTCGCCCCAGGGCATAAAACAACCAGGTGACAGAGTCAAGATTCGAATCAGAGTTATTGGATTCAGATCCTGAGCTCTTAACCATTATATTGGTCTGCTCTCTTTTGGAGGAAGGAGGAGAAGAGAACCAATAGTTAATAGCGTCCAGAACCAATAGTTAATAGGGTCCCATGCCTTCCAGAATGTTCCTTGGCTCCACTCACCACATCACCGCCTAATTCTCCCAGATGGCCAGTGTGGCTCCAGAAAGTTGATTGGAACATTTGCCTTCAATGACTTTCACCCGTTATTCATGCTCCTTCCTTTCTCTCCCATCCCCATCCACCCATATTCTGTGGTCTCAATTTTTCTAGGTCCTCCTGCACCCTCTCAAATCACATCATGTCTCTGTCCCGTCTGGGTTCAGTGTGTAAAGAAAGTGCTAACTGAATCATGCCTCCTCCTTTTAGATGAATTGTAGGCCCTGAGGACACAATACCTTTACTTCTTGTGTGTCTTGATGGTGGGCATCTTCGCTACACTGGTTTTCTCTGGGCAGGGCTCCCACAAAAGTGCTCACTCGGTGGTTGGGGAGGAAATGATACCGTGTGGGCTTTATCATTGACTATTACAGTTTTCTTGTGAAAGCCAAACCTTTGCATTGCTAAACTCTCACACTTTGAATTATCCTAGGACTATTTTAGAATTACCATAAAGCTTGCTTGCTGAAAATGCCTCCTTTAGCTTTCCTAACATGCTGAGGAAAAGACAATCCAAATGTCAAAGTATTTTCCAGATAGATTGACCTGGCAGTTGATATTTGGGTGGTGATCCACATAGTATGAGATTTGATGGTGATAACTTAGCCCGAATTGATGGTAATATTATCGTCATATGCGCATCTGTCTTAGTAGGTGTGGCAATAAGCCCTAAGGCCAAAAAAAAAGAAAGTTGGGGGGTAGAATAACAATATCCTAGTGTGGACAATGTTATCTGCCTGTCCTTGAATGAGCTACGCCCCCAGAAGGCTGAGATGGGAGTCAGAAGTCTGTCATTCTCTCAGTGGGTCTCGGTTGCCACGGGCCTTTGTGGTAAGATCTCTGTCACTCTGGCATTTAAAGAGATGGGTTCTCTACAAGCGCCCACATCTAAACCCACAATCCCAGGTGGTGCTTTGCTGAAGAAGCAGTGATTTGTCCAGAAGTAAGGAAAATCTGGACATATTGGACTTTGGAGAAACTCTTCCTAATGTGGCAGCTTCCTAAGGGATTTTCAAGGGTACTTTTGAAAATTTGACTTTGCCCTGAGAGGCTGAGATGGGACTCCAGCGGATGATAATGAGTGTATCACGACCTGATAATAATAACTATCACTTGCTAAGAAGCAATTGTATTCGAAGCTTCTTTCTTCCAGCAAGCATCGCGTGAGGTTTATATAGTATATATTAGAAATAATGAGGGCTGATCCTTAAAGCTGTACCCAGTTATGCCATTGTCCTCAGCAGCAAGCACCCGGCCCCGGCAATACCTACTCTGCGGGTGCCCCATTGTGATGCATGTACTGTATCAGAGAGGCCTGGAGGTAGGCCTTGCTTTCATGACCCTGGCTTTCTCCCTCTACCCCTTGGCTCTACTTTTCTCTGGGCTGACTTCACTTTGGGGCCAACCATCTCTAAATGGCGACTCCTGGCAGTGTTAGCGTCCCAACTGCAGCAAAAAGAGCTTCCCTTTGCAGAGAGTTATAGTAACAGTTCCAGAAGCCAGTTCTATGGGCTCTCATTGACCTAGTTTGGGTCACAGGCCCATCCTTGCACCAGTCTTTGTAACCAGGTGGATTTGATGCTCTAACTGGCCAGTCCTGGTGCTGGAGCTCAAGGTAGAACCAGGTTCAGTCCACTCCCTACGAAAACAAAGAGACTGGCTGCAGGGAGGAGAGGTGCTCCAAGAAAAATCATGCTCCTGCTGCTTGAAGAAGGGACAGTGGATGCTCACAGGCAAACACAACCCTTGTCAGCTTCTCAGATTCTCAGTCCCCTGCTGCCATTTCTCCTGTCACTACCATCTAGTCTCTCCTCCTTCCCTCTACCTTATGGCTTTTCCTGCCTCCCAACTTCCACGCCTTCACGCCTTCTGTTTACTTTCTTCTCTGGACCTCTTTCCATCTCTGCTTACTCCACTGTCATTGTTCCTTTTTAAATATCTCACACAGCAGTTCCTGGAAAGTACATCTAATTGGGTTTTTTTGCATCTAGTATAGAGCATTCACATTAAGCAGCATGGTCATATCAGGGCACCTCATAGCCACCAACCAGCCTGCAGATCGTTTCCTTTGGTCAGACCCCTTTCCCTAAGACAATCCTCCAAGATAATAGAGCCATGTGTTGTGTTATGTGGAAGGTACAATCTTTGGCTTCTTTGCTCAAAGAGCACAGCAATCAGAGCTTTGTGGTCTAAAGAACAGATTTAGCATTTTTCCTAAAGGATCGGCCCCCTTACTTCCAGTATATGCTATATGAACCTAAAAAACATTTGCTGAAAGAAAGATCTTTGTAGAGCAGAGACAATTTTTTTTTAACTCTAGGTGATACCACTGTTGGGTGAATGACTAGATGGAAACTTTAGAAACCTACAATCTCAATGACTAAAGGAAAATGGGTTTAATAAGAAAAGGTGAAAGGGGTTGAGAAAGACTACAAGGTGACCATGAGATATTTTTAGGGAAAGAAAGGTTAAAAAAGACATTACTCAGCTCTTCCACATGTACGGAGTGTGCAGAACATGGTGGATGGGTTTCAATAGTAGCAATAAACAACCTCATTAAACCACAGATTGCAGGACTGAGAGAAGCTTCTAAAAGCTTCTGAGAGTGAGGTGAGGTGATGGAGGAGATGCCTAACTGCTTCAAGGGAGTTAGGGGATTACAATTTAGAGTTTTGTCATTTGGAGTCTAAAATATAATAGGAATGGGAAGCCCAACGCTTCTTTGATTTTGTTTTAATAAAAGAGCCTTCATTTTATCGACCATTGTGCCTTCCACGCCATGGTGATTACCAGTGGGCCAGAACCAGGGTGAGGCAAGCAGAAAATTCAGGGAGGCCCTCCCTCTCAGCTGCCAGCCCTGCACTCGCCCGAGCCTGGCAGCGCACGCCTCTTTAAATTTTGTGCCCTGGTCTCCTGCCTGCCTCGCCTGAGACCTGGCCCTCGTCATGGAAGTGCGGTGGCTTCACTTTCCTAAAAGCAAAACTTTCTGGAGTTTCGATGAGATTAATCACTTTATCCTGCTCTTTCTGATCCAGGTTAACGGACTCAAAATAAGAATGAAGAATTTCATTTGTAAGTGTGTAAGACAGAGAAGGTAGAAATGCAGATTTTTCTAAACATAGAAACAAAACAAAAAAATGATTTCATTTTAGCTCAGTCTTTTCTTTCCAGTCCCTGTGGACTATCAAAATCCCTCCTCTCCCAGCTGGACTCGTCCCCGGGGCTGCCAGGTGGCCACGTCTGCTCCAAGCATCTTCGTATCAACAATCTGTTTGCGATAGTCCGAGCGCTTCTCCAGACATCTCATGTTCACCTGGCTTATTAATAATTGGCTGCAACCTTTTCAATTTTCCCCTCTAATAGGCTCACAGAGTTATGTTACTCATCGCTTTATGAGCTCAATTCTTCTCGATTTTTACATTACTCCTCTAATGCCTTCAGGTAAATTGAAGGATCACCTGAGTAACTTGATGCTGATGAGGATGGCTTTGAGGCAAGCACCAGCCCAGACGGGACCAGGATGTTCTCTGAAAACCCGGCTTAATTGTCTCCAGGCTGCTTGACATATTGCATCATGCGTGGCTTTCCTCCAGCGGTGAAAAAAGTTCTGTGAACAAGTATTTCCCACAGAAAACAGTGGGACTGGTTTTCCTTCATTTTCTCACTGTCTAAGTGGCACCCTATTCATTCATTCATTTATTCATTCTTCCACTTCCTAAGAGGCCTCACTCTCTAGATTGAGCGTACCTCATAATAGTAAACATCAAATTTCCTTGGAAAATATTCCAGGCTTCTTGCCCTGCTAGAAATAGTTACGTCCATTCAAGAAGATTCTTCCTCAAACATGTATTCCTGGATGGAAAATCCCTAGAAACCTTGACTTTGGGGTCTTTATTTTCAAGACTGCATTTAAAAAGAAACTTCTTTTTGATTCATAGTTATAAATCATGTAAAAAATATCACATGTTAGTGTTGCAACTCTCGTGTGGGGTGTTGTGAAGACACAAGCACATCCCTCTCATGGGTTCACAATGTCCTGTTTTGTTTCAGTTTATTTGTTTGTTTGTTTCTGTTACAGTGAAGCTGGAGATGTCATTTAGGGGGTTAGGGGCTACACAGCCAGTCAGCTAGTCTCCTGGGGGGCACTGCCAGGGGGAGTCCCCAGTCTGGCCCTGGGCTTCTCAGGGCAAGAAATGATTAGTTAGGGCACCCAGAAGTGTTTGGCTTACAACGGCCTCTTGCTTAAGCAAAACCCACAAGAAACTGACATAGCAACCATAAGTCCAGTTAATTCATATTTAATGCAAAAGATGTCAACCAAATGGTCAAGAATATGTTCAACAGTGGTGGCTGCTGACGTCTATCCACAAATGCCTCCCGCATCCGTCTCCTGGCAGGGAGGTACATCCCAGAGCCCGGAATGATATGGTTCACTCTTCAAGTCGTCTTCTTCCCATTCCCCTCAACAGTGTTGGGGAGAGAGTGACAATTTCTGGATCGAGTTTCTTTTTAAAAGTTCCTATGCTGATCATGTCAACTCTTTAAGAGTCTTACTTGAGATGGGTTCGCTTCATTCACTCACTACGATCAACTCAAGTTCCTATTTGGTGACTTGATATTACCTTCCTGAGATTGTTGGCTCATCGCTCTGTGGGCCTGGGGTTCTTAAATTTCTGTAAGCCATCCGGTCGCCGACTATCCTGTAGAGAGACCGTCTATCACATCTACAGACAGCTGATCTTGTCCAGTACAGTAAGGCTTTCCACACGTCACAGGGGGCCTTCCTGAAGGGCTGAAGGGGCCCTGTTGTTGCCTCCACGTACAGACGATTTTTACAGCAACCACACAAAAGAGAAGAAATGATTGATGTGTCTACAAAACCAGAGCAAACTGAAGGTTCATTTACTTACCTCTGCTGAACTTCAACTCATTTAAGTATAACAGCAAATAAAACTTACATAGACATCTCTGGGACCTGCCTGGTGGGTAGTGGTTAAGTTTGCGCTTCACTTTGGCAGCCTGGAGTTTTCAGGTTCAGATCCCAGGCACAGACCTAGCACTGCTCTTTGAGCACTGCTCGTCAAGCCACGCTGTGGCAGCATGCCACATAAAGTAGAGGAAGGTGGGCACAGATGTTAGCTCAGCGACAATCTTCCTCAAGCAAAAAGAGGAAGATTGGCAACAGATGTTAGCTCAGGGCCAATCTTCCACACACACACACAAAAAGTTACATAGATGTCTAAAGATTCAAAAAGTCCAACCCCCAACACACACACACACACACACACACACACACACACACACACTTCAACATATGAAAGAGCGAGTGAACCAGTATATATAATTGTGTGCTAAAAAACACAAAGTACATAAATCTCTCTTGCCTGTTTTCACCATCAAGTTTGGATGTTACAAATTTCTCCTATAAATTTCAATTTGGTCTGAATATTTATATTAAAAAACCCGTCAGAGAGAAGGGTAGCTGGTGTCTCATTTATGCTCTGAGGACGTGCTGAAAATGCGCACCAATGCCGGTCTGTGTGGGCAGGCTAAACTCTCACAATCGCCAGAGATGATTGATAACAAGACCAAGTCTGCGTTGTTTCTCTGCAGCCCACCTTCTCCTCCCCTCCCCCTGCAGTCGAGGTCGGCCTTCTTTCACAAGCATGAAGACTCAAAGTAAAAAAAAGGAGCATCGGTTAGTCAGAATGCTCTCCTCACTGGAAAACCACCACTGGAGGGGCCAGGAAATGACAATGTTCAGCCTGCTGTGGTACGTGAATTATAAACCATACACAGAGTCATGGGAAACTCATCTATTTCAGGAAAATGTCCCCCTTCCCCTGGGATTCTTGTATTTGGTTCTATGTGAATCGAATTCCTGTGTTTTCCTCCCAAGCACCTCTGGTTCCTGCCGGAAGGAAACAGAAAACTTCAGGTCTCTGAAGGGAAGCCGCTGCATGTCAGCCTAGGGGCCTTTACTGGAAGCCCTGCCGCATTTCCTCAATAGGACACTCAGGTTTATCAAAGCTGTGAAAGCAACACAAAGATAAGACCAATGACGTTTTCCTTGTTACAGAAAGGCTGTCCGCTTACCGTCTGCAGAAACAGGGAATCCTTGGTTTTGAAGGGACTCCAGCAATTAAGGATGAAAACATCCCTTCTCTTTTATTTGAATTTCGCCTCTCCCTTGGGTGAGGGCTGCTTATGAGCTGTTGGAAGATTTAGAAGAGCTAGAAGAATAGGTCACTGTGTTTGTGGCTACATTTGGCTCCACTGTTGTGCAACAAAACCACGTTCTGCTGGTTTCCTTGAGTAAGAGCAGAAATGACTCGATGGAATACCCATTGGCCTGTCCTATGTGAAGACACACAGGGTAAATCCTCCAATACTTTGCACTTTCACAAAATTCAAAATAGGAGGAAACATTGCATCTGAAGTCACACAACATTTTAATGTGTACCTGTGTGGCTAGAATAAATGTGCAAGGTGGTGTGTAAATCTCTGATGTATTTGGAAATATTGCCCTTATGTAAATTTAAATTGTTCACAAGATGAGTTCATTTTCTATAGACTCCAATTTGATTTTTTTTTGTTTTGAGGAAGATTAGCTCTGCGCTAACATCTACCACCAATCCTCTTTTTGCTGAGGAAGACTGGCCCTGAGCTAACATCCGTGCCCATCTTCCTCTACTTTATATGGGGGACACCTGCCACAGCATGGCTTGCTAAGGGGTGCCACGTCCACACCTGGGATCCGAACCTTGAATCCTGGGCCGCCGAAGTGGAACGTGCACACTTAACCACTGCGCCACTGGGCCAGACCCTCCAGTTTGATTTTAATGTTTCTTCATGATCATGTGTGTTTGTTTTTCTGTTTTTGGTTTCAATCAATGCCAACGATCCGAAACAGTCATTGGACCATTCCAGGTCCAGCTGTATCACTTTTGGCAAGTTATTTAACACCCCTCATCTCAGTTTTTTCATGTATAAAGTGAGGGTAATCATAGTATTCTCCTCTAAGCGTGCTTCTGTTTATTTATTTCACAAATATTATTGACTGTCCCAGAAGCACTGGGCACTGAGGATGCAGCAAATGCTGAATGTGTGTCCCTGTCCTGCTGGCTCATGGCTCAGGGAGGGAAACAAACAAGTGAGCAAAAGTAATTTTATATGTTGGGTGCTATGAAGGAAAATAGAGTGCTAGGGTGATGAGATTGGTTTGAAGGAAGGTCTCCATGAGGTGGAGACATTTAAATTGAAGAATGAAAAAAAAATTAGCCAGGCAAAGGCTGCATATTCTAGGCAGAGGGAGAAGCGTGTGCAAAGGCCCTGAGGTGCTAATGTCTTTGATCTTCAGTAGAAGGGCCTGAATCAGAATTGGAACACAGTGATGTGGCCTGCTGGAGTAAACAGGCAATAGGTTGGTCCAGGTGGCACTACTTTGTAGGTCAAGGGAAGCAGCTGGAGTTTTCCTGAGAAGCCACTGGAAGAATTTAACTTAGAACGAGACTTGATCTCATTTACATTTCCAAAAGAGATCTTTGGCTGCTTGTGTGGAGGGGAGACAGGGGAAGAAGGAGTGGAAGCTCAAGCTTTCCTTGTAAGGATTAAATGAGATAATAAATATTTAGCATTTGGTGCAATACTTGACACATAACAGTTGCCCAGTTCCTGTGAGGGATTGTTATTAATAATTATTATCAATATTAATAACAATAATGCTTCAGTTTGGCATCATAATCTGACGGTATAAATTCAACATGTATACCTGAAAGTAAATACTCTCTGATTTCTGTCACTAAAAATGTCAAAAAAGAAAAAAAATTAGCTCAGGAGTTGGGAAGTGAGTTTATCGGCCCAGCTGGGGCTCAAATGTAAAGTTAATTTTGATTCCTAAACTATTTACCTTATTATTGTCCATATAGTTAGTTGCATGTGTTGAGTGCAAACTTTTTAATGAGCAAGTCTGTGAAAACTTTTCCACTAATTAAGTCAGTATACCACTGTATAAAAGAAAGTGCTTCTTGAAAATACTTCATTTTCCAGAAACCATAACATTGACTTCTGTGAGCTCTAGTTCTGACCCAAATGAGGATATCACGGAGAGAACGTGCTTGGAAAACTAACGTTATGTACTAACTTTCAAGCTTTGGGAAAGAGTCTTTGTTGGCTCCAGAAAATCAGAATGTGTGTGCTCCATTCTCCTTGCTCTCTGATGGGTTTTTAGCCCCTAATGACATCTCCTTAAGCTTTAGGCTGTAGGACAGAGCTCCAAAATGCTGAGTAACTGTGTGCCCTCTCCTGGGCCTCTCTAAGCCTCTTTTCTCATCTGTCACATGGTCGTAATAAGACTGCCCTCCTTTTAAGGTGTAGTAAGAGTGCCCTCCTTTTAAGGCTGTGAAGATTGATGGAGAGAATTCCATAGTGTCTGACACATAAAAAGAGCTCAACAATTAACTGTTAAGGTTATTGTTACTTTTTGAAGACCAAAGTACCTACTCTCCTTTATTTGACCCATTTAATTCCAGATGAAAAAGGATAGTCCGGTATTCCACGTAGAACTGCTTTGGTCATCAGAAAACTTTAGTGTGATGACCTTTGACATTTTATCTATGACCCTAATTTGACCCTTGAGCTAGGATGAGACTTGGAAAAGATCCCCGGACACTGGCTCCAGCTGTGAAATCTAAAGTCACAGACTCACAGCTCTGGGAGAGGTGGCTCTCCAAACGTTGCTGGAAATTACAGTTCTAATCTAGAGTTTGATAAGCCAAGGGGTCTAGGGTTTCAATTGCGTCCGTCCTCTGCTCTTCTAACGGGCGGTAATTATCTTTGTAATGCTCTAACGCTAAATAATGATGCTGCTAATGCACGCTGCATCTTCGCGCACAGGTGCCAGCTGTTCCCTCGCCGGGCAGCTGACCGCGTTGCGCACACTTAGGCGCGTTCGCGGGGCCCAGCCTCTGCCCACACAAACAAAACAAAGACCGCCCGGCCTTCCTACCGAACCACCCGCCCTTCCCCCTCCGCCTGAAGGAGGCCCTTCTCACTCCCTCCCAGTCCTCTCTCCCCCCTCCGCCCCTCCCTCGCCCCTTCCCCTCACTGCCCTCCCTCCCACTGGTGGTTTCTTCCTGCAACAGAAATCCAGGAAACCACCCCCCACATTTCCTCTACCCACAATTTTCTCCAGGGCCTGACTCACACACAATTCAGCTCGATTTGGAGTTCCCTTTTCTCTGCCCCATGAGAAACCCCGACTCTCCCATTCATTTCTGGGAGGACCGGCTTGCCAGATAAGGTTGCTTAAAATTTCTGTCTCATAATTGACCTTTCATCATTAAAAAAAAAAAAAAAAAAGGCATATTGAAGACAAATTACCAAAGAACAAATGTGAGGCTGTTGGCTTTTCACACACATACACACACACACACACAAACACACAAAGACCCTTACACATCCGTCCATAGAGCCGCCTTCAGCAGACAACATCTGCAAGATGACTCGTTTTCTCGGTAACTTTAATCTCGTAATTCATTGTTTCTGTGGTGCCAGTTACAGTAGCTAAAAGGGCGGAACAGCAGGCCAATTTGGCACACAAACAAATTTAAATGTGAACCGGGGGTTTGCCCACCTTATGATGAGTGGTTGACTTGCTGCCAAAAAACAAAACAAAATCAAAACAATAGATGGGCTTGCTGAGGGTTGGGGGACAAGAGTTGCAGTTTCTCAACAGGGTGGGGGCTCCTGTAAGCTTGACAGCACGAAGAATACCAGGGGGTCACAGCACATCTGCTCCGGAGGAAAGACAAAGGGCCAGGTGGGGCTGCCATGGCCTGCGGGGCCGAGCGGGGCGCAGGGTGCAGGGCGCGGGCGCCGCAGCCCCCCCGCCCAGTTTAACCTTGACTTCTCCCTCCCCGCATCTGGCGCGGGAGGGAAGCCGGTCCAGATGGGCGTCCGGAGTGTGACGACGCCCCGCCGTACCCCCGCGCGCTCGCTCAGATGGCGCACGCTGCTCGGGGGCCACGCCACTCCGCCCACGACGGCCGCAGACCCTGTGCGCCCGGGGGTGGCGGGTGCCACCCGCATCTCTCCCGCGCGCCCCTGGTGTCCCCCGGCCCCGCCCCGCTCGGATCGGAGCGCCGAGCCCGGCGCTGGGTGCTCCTCGGGGGTCCCCGGAAACAATGGCGAGGCTGTGCTCGGCCGGCTGGGGGGGCGCGGGCCCCGCCGCTGGAGCGCCCCGCAGTGCCGAACTCGGGGCTGTCCCAGGGCCGAGGCCAGGGCGGGCGGAGTCATCCGAGGCCCCGGCGACCCGCGCTCCCGGACAACCGTGTCGCCCGCGCCGGGCAAGTCCATGGAGACAGACCACGCAGTGACAGGCCGGAGGCGGCTCGGGGGATCCATAATTTATGATGTTGTTCTTACCAATCCGGTTTGGGATTTCACAAGCGTTCCCAGCTTCCTTCCCATTTGTTGCTTCCATCCGTCCTTTTGGAGCAAACTTCACTTCCCCTCCCCGAGACTGTAGCAGTTACCTTAGTGAATTAATGTGATAAGAGAAAAAAAAGGTGGGTTTCTACTTGAGGGATTGCCTGAGAGGGGCGAAGGGAACACAGGTGCTGCGGCGGGCCTGAAAGATGGATTGCTTAGTCCACTGTGTACCTTCGACGAATTTTAGCCGAACTGCAGAAAAAAACAACCCTATTTCCAGAGAGCTGGGGTAGGGGCCTTGTGCGGACAGGTAGTGAGCACAGAATGTCCTTGGTCACTACCACCAATCATTTTCCTCATTTATAAATAAACCTCTTGGTCCTAAGTTATTTTTTTTTTAGCCTCGCAGGCCCGCAAAAATGATGACTAGCTTAGCGGGAAGGGAAGGGGTTAATGGCCCCTCCACGCAGCGCCTGATCCGGACCCAGCCGGCAGCCGCCTGCATTGCTGCCCGGCAGACCTCAGGTGCTCCTAACTTAGGATACAGGAGACTCCCGTTGGCCAAGGATGCTCCTGTCCCGAAGATTCCTTACATTGCTGTAGAGACTGGGGAAAGATTTATGGATTTTTATCAAGTTTTAGTGCAATAAATAAGGGAAAGACACAACAAAGGACCCCACACTAAGCTGGGGGAAGTTTTCTTTCTTGTTACCTTCCCCCCCCTTTTTTTTTTCTTGAAAAGGAGTTTATTCTAGGCCCCTTCTTTTTCTCTTTCGGACTCAGTGTTGCTAAATGGAATTCAGACCAGAGAGCAACTGTGGCAAATGCTTGCTGAGGCTGGAGCCCTTAAGGACTTGAATGAAAAAAGGTTGGAAGTGGTCAGATCCATTCCGATTGCTCCCAGTGGCCGGAGGCCCCAGGCCCAGGGCTGCTCCCCTTCCATCTGGGCTGAGAAGGGAACAGGCCTGGGAAGATCTTGGAGCTCCAGAGCCAGTAGCTCCTGCAGATGGCTGGGTCATTTTGTGGTTTACAAATGACCAAGTCAGGTTGAAGCCACAGTTGCTGTGGTTACAGGCAACCGTGATTAGTCACACAGTTAGTGACCCAGTTATGGCACACCCTCTTTTAAAAGGACATTATTCACTATCTCGGTAGCTTGATTTCAGAAATGTTCCATGTACACAAGGAAAACGAAGACTGCAGGGGGCGGAGGACGGAAATGTAGGGCGTGTATGCACGTATGCCAGGAGTTTGGTTTTCTGAAAAGGAGCAAATCCAGGGTGTGACTTTTGAGGCAAGTAGAAGTTCACTGAACGTTGACTAGAGACTGCTTTCCAAGTTCAGGTATGGCTGTTTCTGAAGGCAGTCTGGGTGGGGAAAGCAAAGCAGCCCCCAGGGACCCCGTGAGCTTTGACTTGGCTTGTATATTCTCGGCCATCTGTAAAATGAAAGTGGGGAGGCAGGAAGGGGAAGAAGAACCCTACCTAGGAGGCTCGTGTGGGTTTTTACTTTTTAAAAATAGCATTTCTTTTTACCACAATGGCACAGGAACTTGTAAACATGAATCCCCAGCAATAGTAAACAAATTAGTCTAGGTTCTTTTATCTGAGAAGTACAGCACAGCATGTGTCTGTTTCTCCGTCTCTTCTCTCTCCCTCTCTTTTTCAAGAGAAACATGCAAAACGCAAAATTCCCCCTCCTCTTAAAGGCTTCTTTGCTGGTGAGTGTTTGTTCCTAGCAACAAATAGTCTTTTATTCGAATGGTCTCCAAAAGTTCATAAGCGAAAAAAGTGTCCAACGTCTGGTTACCCACAATACAGTCTCTGGCCGCATAGTGAAGCCTTTCTGTCCTGAATTTGTGATCTGCTATCAGAGTCCTTTAATTTCTCTGAACAGAAGGCTCTTTGGGAGAAGAAAGCTTGGGGGTGGGGAGCAACGTTGGAATCCGTCTTTTTTCCCCCCCTTTTGCTGTTTTCTTCCAGTCAGCAAGTAGTGCTGGAAATCTTCTGATCTTTCCCAGCATCTTGTCGAGGTGAGAGCCAGGGAAGGGTTAATCGAGGCCGCGGGCAGGTTTCCCCGCTGGCCTATTTCACAGGGGTGGAGCAGCTGGCCGGGCACCACCTAGGAACTGTTCATAAAAAGGAGACGCCCTACTCCTGATGCCCTTTATCTCCTTTGGAGATTTTCCTTTTACAGCGTGTTTTGTACAATCTTCAGTTATGACCGTCTTTTGAAAGTCCTAGGTTCCCTTTAACCATTGGGAGTTTACAGATGTTCCCAACATCCCAAATGTAGTAGCTGGTGAGATGAAAGGAACGAAGCAAAGGATGAGCGGGAGGATGGACCATCATTTTGAAAGATGAAGGACAAAAATAATTATCTGTAACTGAATTTTAATCACTTACAAACAAATCTTTTTCTAACATTCGGTCATTTTTCGTGGGTTGAAGCTTCAATTCGAATGAATTCAATTTGACATACTTTTACTGAGCAACCTAAATAAAAGCCTGGTGCTTTCCTAGGTGTCAAGGATGCTGAAGAGAGCAAGACACCCAAGGCCAGGCTCTGGTGGACCTTATATCTGAGCTAATAAGTAATTCTTGAAATAACTTTTGGATAGGGGGTAAGTGCTTTGAAAATAATAAAACAGGACAGAGAGAAGGCCTCTCTGAGGAGCTGATAGTTGAGCTGAGATCTAGAAACAAAGGGAGGCAGCTATGGTGCCACTAGGGAGAAGAAGTGCGGCCAGAGAGACTCCTGAAGGCCTGCAGCTGGGATGAGCCGCTTGAGTTGCAGAGACAGGAAGAAGGCCCGTGCCACAGGCTGGAGAGAAGTAGGGTGGAGAGGAGGCTCAGGGTCCCTTCACTTTCAGATTCTTCCGTGCTTCCCAGAGTTGGCAATCTCCACAGCTCCGGGGGTGCTGTCCTAGCTTACAGCTTGCCTGCAGACAGCATCTGCCCTGATTCACTTCCACATGCAAACCAGCAAAGCAGCCGAGGGGTCAGACGCTGTCCCCTTTATCTGCCAATCTTCTTTGCCTTGACTTGAAAGCCAGCAATATTGATTAAAAGCAGAAGACACAGCTATTGTAGAGCAAAGAAAAAAAACGATGTCTAAGATGGGGGAGGAAGGGGTAGAGGTGTGTCTTGTGGAGTTGGACAACTGGTGGGGTTGGGCTGGGTAGTTCCATAGGTTCCATAGTTACATCGTTACATGGGTTATATAGCAAGACCAACATTTCCCCTAGGTGCCTGCCAGAAGCAATCCCCGCCGACCTGGGTGTGGCCTTCCTTTCTCCTGGGGCCTGACCTCCAGTCACCCAGATCTGCTTCAGATTTCTTCAGAAGGCCTGGGGCATCCCTCTCTCTCCCTCTCTCTGGTCTGTCCCAGCATCCAGGACGGGAGTTGGCAAATTTGGTTCTTCTGCCCCATAAAAGCGTGAAGTCACCTGTGAGCGCCCTGGGAAGGCAGCCCCTCTCTCTCCTCCCTTTCCTGCTTTTCTCTTCCCCAGATCTTGAGTTTTGATGGGCAAGGGTTTTCCAGTTCTTGACTAGAATATGAGGGTGAGAAAGAAATGAAGGAATATTAAATGATGCAACAAGAAGCAAATAACTAGACCTACAACTGGAATATGCAACTGTGTACTGGGGGGATTGGGACAGAAGAAGGAGAAAAAAAGATTGGCAACAGATGATAGCTCAGATGCCAATCTTAAAAAAAAAAAAAAGAACTAGGGACTTGGAGGTGGGGGGTGGGAGGACTCCTCTGACTTTATTCCCAGGTCTCTAAGCTTGGGAAGGAGTACTCTTTTCACCTGTAAGCAAACTCCTGCGCTCCTACAATTGACTTTTTCTGGCATACTATTTTTTATGGTCACCTCCCTCCCCTGCAGCTGTTGGCCTCAGGTGAGCCCCCCCACCCCCGACCCCCCCACCCCCGCGGGGTCTCTAAATCGGCTGGGCTGCCTGCGCTCCACTCCTCTCAGGCCTCTGCCTCCTGCCTGGGCTGCACAGAGTTTTGCCAGAGGGGCTCTGGGAAGTGGTGAGCTGGTCTCCATCTCTGCACTGTCAGCTCTCCCTGGCTCCTTGGCTGTTGGAAAGCATCCAGAATAGCAACCCTGGGGCTTTGTTTCCAGTCCGGCAGGGGAGAAGCTCCAGGGACGCCTCCCTTACTCAGGCCCAGGCAGAGGCAGCAGCCGAACAGAAGCAGGAATGGAGTTGCAAGGCCTGGGGCTCCTTCTCTCACCTCTCTGACTCTCTGCCTCTCCTTGCCTCCTAATCAGAAGGGTATCCAGGCTTCCCATCTCTTTCAACTTCAATTCTCATCCAGAATAGAGACCTCCATTTTGTTTTGTTAAGCTACCCAGGGTCACGGAACACTGATACATCCCCTGTTCCACATTCTCTTCATCTCACAAGATCCAGCTCTGGGTTCCAGGACAACGGTTTGAATACCAGCTCTGCCTTTTACTGGCCATACGGCCTTGATAAGTTGTACGATTTCGCAGAGTCTCAGCTCATTTGTAAAATGAGGATAATAATAGCACCCCTCTCATAGAGTTGCTGCGAGAATTAACTGAGATCACTGATGAAGAGTTCCTCGAAACACACCTAGCGCATGGTAGGGGCTCAGATAACATGATCAGCATCAAATACTGCAAACCGTCTCCTTCTTAAACTCCCTCCTCCCTTGGCTTTGTAACCTCACACGATGTTCTTGATCACCTCTGATTTCTGCCTTCTCTCTCTCCTTGAAGTTCTTCTCTCGGTCTTCTCTGGTCTTCTTGATTTAACTGGGGGAGTTTCTGTTGGCACTGTATTTGGCTCGCATTGTAGCATCTCCCTCATCCATCTGGAACTATTGACTCAACATGGATCACCTCCAGATTGTCACCGCAGCCCTCACCTCTCTGCAGCTGACTTCTTGCGACTCTAAGTTCCACTTGGACTTCTCATGCCATCACAAACCCAATCTGTCTAAAAACCAAATTACTATTTTCCCTCTAAATCAGAAATCATCTTCCAACATCCAAATGTGTGACTCCATTCTGGAAGACACACTGGTTCCATCTTCCCCTGAATACCCTTCCTCCCAGCCACTTTCTCCATCTTCTGAGACTCTGGGTCCAAAGCATCTTCATTCACAGCGTCTCCCTCTTAGAACCTCTTATTTCCTTTCTAAGACCATCATGCATGTCTAGTTCCTGAGCATTTTGTGCCTGTTACATCCTCATCGCTACCTAACGTGCCCCCCAAGTCCAAGTTCTCCTCTCATCTGGGCTGTGATAGACTGATTGGCCCCCATAGGCAGCCTGTGGGAGAGGGAGAACAGTCTGGTCTCTTCTATTAGTCATCTCTGTGCAAGAACTTGGTTTCCTCATCTCAGTGATATGCTCCTGCACGTGTCTAGTAGAGACACTTTGGCTTATGTCCACCTTAAGTTTGATGTTAGGAGGAGGGACTTCTGGAAAGTTCTGTAAGATTGATTTGTATGAAGACCCAAGAGGTTCCTGGGGAAGGACTCACCCTAAAGGCAACGAGAGCTAAAATGTAATCAGAGTAGTGAGACTATAAGCTACTGGTCTTGTGCAAAAAGGGAGGGAAAATTTCAGGTGTGCTAATAATGGTAACAGTAAATATTATTATTAATGTTGTTCTCTGGCCTCATTTCCCACCTTCCCTTTTAGGGTCTTGTACCAGATTCTAAAAGAGTGTAAGCTATAAGAAAAAGGAGTAGAAGAGCTGGTTCGCTAGAACATCTCAGTGTTGTTCTGAGCACATGCATTCATTCCTCCAGTACTTCCCAAGCATGCCCTGTAGGCTCCGCATGGGCGACACGCCTGCATGGAGTTTACAGTCAAGCAGAGAAGACAGAGGATACAAACAAGTAATGACCATGAAGGTCGGCACATGCTATGGGTGGGCAGGTCCAGAAGGTCACAGGACCTCATATTAGGGACACTTAACCTTAAGCTTGGAGTCAGATGAAGCTTTGTGGAGGACATGGAATCTAGACACAGGAAGAGAGGAGGAGATAGCCAGGTAGAGGAAGAGTTCCACACGGAGGGCAACAGGGTACACAAAAGTCCTTCAGGCAGAGAAGCACGGCATTTTTGAGGAACTGAAAGAGGTTCAGCCTGGGCAGAGCGTGGGCAGGATGCTGAGAGATGAGACTGGAGAGGGTACAACGAACAGGGCATTATAGACAGTGCACGTAAGTTTTGATTTTACCCTAAAAGGCAAAGGAAAGCCATGGGAGGGTTTTAAATGCTGATGTGTGTGTGTGTGAGTGTGTGTGTGTGTAACGATCAATCTTGAGTATTAGAAGGGTATTGGAGAGGAGCAAGACAGGCAGGGAATCCAGGTAGGAGGTTGCCACGTATCCCAGAGGCGAGGTGGTGGAGCCTGGACTGGGACAGTGGAGGGGCAGAGAAATGGATGGATTAAAGGAATATTTGAGAGGACTTGTAATAGGTTGGATATGGGAGGCAAAAGAGAGGGGAAAGTCGAGGATAAGTCCCAGGTTTCTGACTTGAACAACTGGGAGGATATGAGTGACATCTGCTGAGTTTGGGAACACTTGGGGAAGTGTGGAGGGGAGGGGGGCGGTTTGCATTTGTGGCTGTTGTGTTTGAGGCTCCTGAGAGACATCCAAATGGATGAGCTTGGGAATCCTGGTTATCAGTGGCATGGCTAGGAGAGACTTGAGAAAATCATTCAGATAAATTGTGTGTTTATTTCTGCTGCAGTCTGAGATCTTTAGGTTGTAAGGAAAGAAACTCACTCAAACTAGCTCAAATAAAATGTGGAATTGGTGGGATACAGAGCTTCATGGGGCCTGTTGCTCACAGGAGAGCTGTGAGGACGGGAAGAGCTTTTCTGGACTATACAGGGCAATGTGACTACTCATTCCTTCATTTCTGCTTCACTCCCCTCTGGGTAGAGCAGTCTTCTCTGCTCATCCCTGAGGCCTCCATCCTCCATATCTTTGCTCTCTACAGAGCTGACTCCTGCTTTTGTCCCCCAACAGACCTAACATCTGAGTTGAAAAGCTTATTATGGACTTCATCACAATGTGTATATCTCTTTATTCAAATTCTTGAGAAGAGTGGATCTGATTGGCACTAAGAAGTTAATGGTATGCCAGCTTTGGGTCAGGTGATCATCCTTGGTCCAAGCAGTGAGAGCAATGTGTATGTGTGAATGTATATATATGTATGCATGCATGTATGTACGTGTGTGTGTGTGTGTGTGTGTGGAGGCAATTTTGTGTGAGGGGAGTGGTCAGGCCAGTTGTAGTGTTGAGTATAGAGCTGTTGGTCAGACAGAACATTGATACGTTCTTTATTTTCTTGTCTAACCTGTTAAATGTTAATTGCGCTGCTACTGTCTCTTCCGTGTGGCAGGAGGAAAGAGCATGGACAGACAAATGAGCCTGAATACCCCTTTCCCAGGACGATCGTGGGGCGTTTACTCTCAGAGCTTCAGTTTCTTACTCTGTAAAATCAGCGATACTCTCTGCTTCCTCAGGAGAGAGAATGAAATGAGAGAGCACGGTGAAATGCTTGGTAAATGGCAGGAGGCACTCAGCGACCGTTCCTTCCCTCCCTTTCCTTCTCCTTTATGCTTGTTCAAGTCACTCCTTTCCCAGAAAACAGGAATTCTGCTTGTCACTTTTTTATAGTGATTCCTCTGCATGAGTATTAACAAATGTTTATAGAACGATCATATATTTTACTCCATTAAAATGTAGTTGTAACCATTCAATAACATTTTTGGAAAATTGAGATGAGGAAAAATTGTCTACCCATAATTCTGCCATCTAAATAAAAACACGTAAGCTACTTGATTTATTTTTTTTCATTTTTTCCTAGGCATTTTTTTTTGTTTTTACATAAATAGAACCATAATTTACACACAATAAATCGCAGTGTTTTAAGATGTTTCAACATAAATTATTTGCAGAATGAAAAACATATACTTTAAAAGCATTTAATTTTCATAAATCTAGAATATTGATCGGCATCTTCCTTTAATTTCCTCTGTTTTGTCCAGAACGTCTCGCAATGGGGCAGAGTTCAGTTAGAACCGTATTTAATTCTACCAAATTACAAACATATTCCAGGCAAGAGCTGTGTGCATTCAAGGCTCTTTGATACATTAGATTTAATGCAGGGCCAATGAGGCCAAGCCATAAGTTTCATCCTCACATGAGCCAATTAGCCTTACTAACTACCACAGCCACCCATTTCCCCCCCAATCTTGGTCTCCCACCTTGCAAATGAAGGGCAGGGGTCACCAGGGAGAATGAAAGCGAACATGAAGAGTTCAATGCAAATCCATTACCAAGACTAGACAGCCAACTTAAAGGCTTCATCTTTGAACCATTAGGTGAACTTGGGGGGAGGAGCCTTAATAGGCACAATTAGAATATTTCATGTTGAACAATGGTTGAATTCTAGAATGAAAGTTCCGGATCCAGCTAGAACAAAACTAGCCCAGATCCAGCTCTTTTCAAGGACGGTACATGAGAAAAGTCTCTCTAGCTTCAAATGGAATAGGGGTCAGCAGCTTCAAACAATGATGGAAACTAGAAAATTCCTTCAGCAGGCTTTTTTTTTTTTTCTTCAATTAATACCACCCGCTGGTCTGAGTGAGTAATTCTGAGAGAAGCAGAGTGTAGTTGCTGATTGTGCTATGACTTGAATGAACCTTGGAGAAGATCCCGGAAGGTACCTGTGAAAAATTGGAGAGATTCAAAAATATGCCCATGAACCTGTTTACCTGAGGTCAGCTCAGAGAAGACACACAAATTTCAAAAATTCTGTTTGAGAAAAATGCATCATGCTATTGGGGAAATTTCTACCGGGACACTAAACGTCTGAGCACCTGCTCTGAGCTTCGCCAGTCTCAGCTCCACCACGATGCACTTTCTGTGCCCTGACCAGCTTTCTTTTCGAGATGACTCAAACACACACCCACCCACCCCTTCCTGCAGCTCCATGGAGAAGATGTAAGCTGCTGAGAAATTCCTATGTGGGCTCTGGTGACCTCTTCCACCCCAGGGACAGGGGTTGGCACCATGTTGATGTTACACCTCACCCTTCGTGTTTCAATGCTAAGCCTGGAGAAGGCAGGGACCTTAGTTCTTCTGTAGGGTGGCACATCCGCCATGCAGGTTTAGTTGTACGTTCGAGGAGAAAATTTGTACCACCAAAGGTCTCGCGCTGCTTTTGTAGCATCTGGATTTTTTCCCTCCAAAGTCTTCCCTTCTCCTCTTTGGAAGACCAACCACACAATTCTGGCTAAGAGCTCATGTTTGAGGCCCTGTCGACTTGCTGCTGGATACTGTTCTTGCTCGTTACCACATTGGTGGCATCAAATGTCCTTATTGATTTTTTTCTGATTGGTCCACCCTAGAACAGGCTCAGCTTCATAAATGGGACATCTTGTGGTCTGAAACATGAGATTAGTTTTAACAAACCACTCTTACCATGCTCTCTCCCAGGGAACCAAGGGAAGGCAATTGCTGAATTTCTTTCTGGCTGTCTCTCTGTGACCCTTCTCTCTCCTCCTCACGCCCTGCTTTCCCTCCTGCCTCGTCCTCCCACGGCTTACAAACAAAACGCTGCAAACAATACTCAATGAACTCTCAAATCATTCCCTGGGCCCCTGAACCAGACAGAACTGAATCGTTCTGGCCTCCGCTGAGTGAGTGGAGGATGTTGAAAAAAAGTACCATTGTGCTAGTTAAGGAAGGGGTCAGAGAACCGAAAAGACTACAGCTGGATTAAAGGGCTTCTGGGCTGGAATTCTCCTTTTTAGCTATCCAGAGGCATAAATTAAGGACTGCAAACTTTAAGATATGGCAAATGAACAGAATGCTAGGGGTTTTTGCTGCTGTTGTTTTGTTTTTAAGTGAAATTGCCCTATCTTCCAGGAATTTCAACAAGAAGCTTACATATTTTTCATGTCAGTTCTATTTCCCCGCCACCTTTGTTTTCCAGCCTGCCTCCCCTTAACAGCTGGACACATCACCATTCCATTTTTCTATTGGTTGTGACTGAAGTAGCTTGAGGTCAATTATTTCCCCAGCAATTGACAAAGAATCTTGACGAAGAGGAAAGTGACATTGTCCCTTAAACAACCGGGCTCCCTCCTCCCTCTGCCCTCCCCGTTGAGAGCAGGGCAGACTTTCCTTTTGCAAGGAGCCCAGCAGGGCAGAGGCGTGGGGTCTGTGGAAGTGCGTGGGGAACATATGGCAAGTGGAGACAATATTTATATTCATGGGGAAAGAGCAGTAGAAGATCCAAAGAAGGTCATTCCACAGAGATTTCAAGCAGGAGACACGCGGCCTTGATATTTTGTCTTTGGCCGGGATACAGCAGAGAATTTAAAGAAAGAGTTTTTGTTTTGTTGCTTTCTCTGCCACCTTCGCTCCTCTTAACAATTTTAATTGTTGGCAATTTGAAAAAGGGACTATCCCTCCCCCTAAGTTCCATGAAAGTACCACACTGGCCGGTCTCACCAGCTCCCACCGCCTCCCCTCCCCTGCCTCTGTCCCCAAGACCAAGAATTGAAAGCTGCCCTCTCTGGTTGCTCGTGCCTTGCGCCTGTGGCCTTTCTCCCCTTGTTCTTTTGACTGGGAGACCGGGTAACGAGCGCACAGGCGAAGTGGGCATTTGGGGCAACTGGTTCTTGGGGGAAGATATCAGTAATTAATCGGTCTTAGACTACTCTGTGATGAGCCACATGAAACCGCCGGTGACTTCTGCAGGGCTTGCCAGGCGGCATTTTGCATCACGCCTTCCTAAGCAAGGTAAAGGGCCCTCTTCTAGACCCCCAGTGGAAACCGCGCGCGGGCCCGCAGCGCCGCAGTCAAACGCGCGCGGGAGCGAGCGTCTGCCGTCTGGGCGCCTCAGGCTGCGGCGCACGCGCTCCCTCCGACAGACAGACACGCAGACCGGCGGACACATGTGCACATCCTCCCGCGTGGCCGCGCGCCCGTGCTCGGCCTGGCCCCGGCGGGGACGTGCGGGCTCCCTTGCAGGGGGAGGCGAGGAAGGCGAAGGGGAGGGGCGGTTCCCATCTGGCCGCCGTCGGAAGTCGACCCCTCCCGCCTGGGGCGCGCAGGAAGACTCGGCCGCAAGGGCAGGGAGGTGTGAAGCGGCGGCTCTGGAGGGCACCCCCAAAGCGGCAGAGCTCTGGGGCGCTGCTATTTTAACTCCGGTTTGGTTCGGGGGCGTCATATTCTGCACTCCTCCAGATTTCCGTTCCCGAGGGGGAGGTAGATAGGGTACGGGTGCGCCTGGGTCCTCACGCGGGAGGGGTCCCCCAGGGTCCCCTAGTGAAGCAGCCCTAAACGAGCTCCCCGCTGTACGGAGGCCACGCTTAATGGACTCTTGCAGATAAAAGAGCCGGGCTACCTTTCTTTCCTATAATGGCCCCTGAGGCTAACGTCTTAAAGAGGAAACAAAGGGATTGTTTTACAACACACGCGGGGGAGGGGGAAGTGGCCCCTTCTTCTTAACTCTTCCCCTCCCGCGGCCGCTGGGCGCCCCGAGCCTCGCACGCGCCCCCACGGGCAGGAGCGCGGGGAGGAGACGGAGGGGCTGGAGGGGCCGCCCCGGACCCGGCCTCTGGATCAGGGGACCCAGGATTTCGAGCTGCAGTTTTGAAAGTTAAACCGGGGGGCACGTTTCTCGCGAGCCTGGGTGACCCCCACAGGATGCATGCGTGGCAGTGCGGTCAGGGCCCGGGCTCTGCGCCGAGGCCCCCGGTGGGGACCCCGGGAAGGCCTCTCCGAAAAGCGGCCTGCGCCTCGCCCGGGGTCTACCCGGGGGCCACTTTGCGGACACACTTCTTCAGGTATGAGTGGCCTGTACGCCGGCTGGCAGGGCAACTCTTACAGGAAGTTTACGTTTGAAACTGCGGAGGGAGAGAGTCCTAGTCGCATCTGCTTCCTGGATTTTTGTTCTGGCTCCAGGAAAAGATCAAACAATAGTTAAATAGCAATTGAAGACAAGTGATGTAAGAAATAAACAACTCAACAACAAAAATGCCCATAGGGATGGTTTTTAAAACCCTTTATTATGGAAATAGTCGCACAAACACTCAAGGAGAGAAAATGCTATCATGGAGTGGCTCCTAAATTTAAGCAAGCATCGGAAACACGGAGCAGAATCCTCTTGGGGGCTTATTCAGACGCAGATTGCCGGGGCCCACCCCAGAGTTTATTTAGTGAATCTGGGGTCTCCTGCTCCAACCTGAGAATTTGCAACTTGGTAGAGTTCCCACATGCTGCTGTTCCTGGTCTGGAAAGGGCACTATGAGATCCACTCGCATAATAAATCCCTTTGTGACCCTCACCCAGCTTCAGTATGTATAACGTTTTACCCGCAGTGTTTCTTCTATCCCCTCCTCCAACTATTTGGTTTGCTGGAGACTTTTAAGGCAAATCCCAACATTATGCCATTTCACCCATATGGATGATTTTTAATTCAGTAGTTGCTTAAGCCAAGAGGACTAAACGCTGTGAGAGTTACTGGAAAAGCCTTTATATGTTTCCAAGAAGTTCAGCCTCCCTTCTGGGCCTTTCACCCTGGTGCCAAGTCCAGAGCCACTCTGTAAAAACCACACCTGCATCTTGGCTCTGAGACCACCCTTCAGGAGTTCCTCACCAGAGGAGCCTGTCAGATTCCTGGAAGGCTGCTGGATTTTCCAGCAGGCTGTCCTGGCCTAGGGCACCACCTGATCCCCACTCTCAACTTTGGGTCATTATCTGGTCATCTTGTACTCCCATGACCATCCTTTGCTCTCAAGTGTTTCCTTAACAAAGTATCTTCCCCCAGGACAAAACTTTGAGCCTCAGGGCGTGGGGTGGTACCCATAACCACACAAGCCCACAGTGATATTTTCAATCAGTTGCATCCTTCTCTAAGGATCCTGGGCTCATACCCCAAGGGAAGTGGCTATGGGCTACCTGCACCTTCTTATAACTACTTGTGTTGGAAAAGGGGAGATTCCAGCCTATAGCTTCTGGGAATGACCATCATTGAAGCCCAGCTTAACCTCCCTTCAGTGGTGGGTCCTGTTCAGTCTGGCTGTGCAAGTTTGCTTTTCTTCAGAGAGGCACTGATTTCCTCTTATATTCCACTCAGTCTTTAGTGTGGAGCTTCTACCCAGGCTCCTCAACCCTCCTTCAGGCCACTCCCCCACTCTGTTGAGGATCCCTCCTCCCCTACCACCACGTTCTCACCCAACCCCTTGCAGTCCTGCCCCTAAACCAACCCTCGGAGCTTTCTTAGGCTCTTAAAAAGTTCACACTTGTACATGTTGGTTGTTCTTTCTCTTTTCTCTTTTCCCGACTCTCCAGGAAGCTGTATGAATTTTTTCTTTCTCCATCTACTGCTAAAGCAAGCCCTGGGGATGGAGTCGGCTCCTCCGTTCTGGAGCTCTGCTCCTATTTTCAGGTTGTCTCATCGTCTCTGTTTTTCTTCTTTCACCAGCGTGGAATCAGCTGTCACTTTCCCGTTTTCTCAGGGGTCCATCAGCTCGCCTTTGCTCGTCCAGCCTTTCTCAAAGAAAATGCAAACAGCACGGGTTTGTTTCCCTCTGGGTCCTGTGCACCTAATTTTGTTCGGTCTCCCACGTTGCCAGTTGATGTGGCCTTTTCTGCACTTCTGCCAGGAAGGGGGTCACATGGTGCTGGGGCAGGATTTGGTTTCAGATTTGAGTTCAGTACTAGTTCTGCCTTTTAATAGCTTGTCTTGCTGGATTCAACCTTGGGACTTCAGTTGCCTTATTCATTCATTCATTCAGCAGATCTGTATGAGCCGCCACTGTGTGCTAGGTGCCGGGAATACAGCAGTGAACAAAACAGATGTGGTCTTGCCTTCATGGAGCTTTTATAATAGACAGTTTGTAATAGATAGTTGTATGCCTTCGTCTTGTCCACGCCTTCTTCAGCAACTGCAGTCGGTAAATTCTACTCAGAACACGTTCACGGTTAGAGGCCTCTGATGGCGTCAGAGACTGTTTTCCCTGTCATCTGCTTCCTTAGGTCAGCCCTGGAGGTGTGCCTCTGCGGGAAGCCCGGCTTGTCCCTCCCTAACTGCTAGTCCCTGCAAAAAGTGATGTCACTGGGGAGGCTGGAGGAAGCACCAATGGGGAGGGCTGTGTGGGTGTCACTCTCTCCCTTAGATTTTTGTGGCCTCAATGACAATGCAAAGGAAGTGATAATGCAGAGGCTGATCTTTAATGAGAGGAGGTAACAGTGGTCGTGGGAGAGTTCCCCATGAGAAAGAGGAGGAACTGTCTGGCTGAGACAGAAGCTGAAACTAGGTTGTAACCACAGCAGCGAGTTGTTGATATTCATTAACTTTGCTGGGCCTTTCAGCCCTTGTTCTACACACTCTTCCTGGTTGTTTGGTAGACCAGAAATCCTCGGGGATGTTCAGACCCCTTCCTCTTCTGCACATAGTGGGCGCTTTTCAGAACGCCCTTTGTCTAATGCTTCTTCACATTTCCCACCCCTTTAAGGTCATCCTGGGTGCTGGGCTGCAGCTGTTTTCAGTGTCCCTTGCAGGCATTTTGGTCCAGAGATGACCGTGTGTCTTTCAGCCTCTGCTCTCTCTCTCTAGAACGCTGCAGGGAGTGAGGAAAAGGTGGATTGTTTAACTCTTGGTGGTTCCTGGTTTTACTGACTCAAAACTGAGGGGCCTAGTGGTCTGCTCCCCTCAAGTACAACAGCCTCAGACTCTCTGTTCTCTTTGTTGCTGTTTTTTTAAAGCTGTCTTGGTCACAACATAAACGAGTCTCTGTGCAGCTGCCACCCCCTACACCCAGTGGACAGGGGAAGCTGGTGCTTTAAATCCGAAAGCAAGCAAGGGTGCTGCCGGGAAGCCAGCCCCCTCAGTGGGGCAGGTGAGTGGGGCTGCTCTAGCTGCTGCTGGCAGGGCGCTGGAGTGTTTGCCAGCTTAGAGCTGTAGAAATGAGCCATCAGGGGTCTGATCCCTTCCTGCTTCCAGCCACTCTGAGATCCTGCAGGCATGCGGGCTGTGTGAGCGGATGCTTCTCGTCTCCGTTTTGGAAAAGTGGATAGACTCTTAACCAAACCTTGTCAGGATTCCCACGGCCGGCCAGGTTGGAGGGAGGTATTCCCTTAACCCTTGGTCCTGGGCTCCCTCTCAGAGTGTCTGTGTGAGTGTAGCGGGCTGGCAGGAAGGGAGAAGCAGCTGAGGGAGAGGATGTGGTTACTGTGCAAGACCCTGTTCTGTTACAGGATCAAAAGAAAATGGCTGCAAAACACACTCATGTTACAATTTAATAGACTATAGCCATTAAAACAGTTTGTGCGTGTGTGTGGGGGGGGTGTGTGTGTGTAGGTGTTTTCCTGGGTATTATGCTATGGAGGGCCTTGTGGTCAACGACTGTTTAGAGTGATCAGTATTAGGGCTGCCATAACAGGTGACCACAGACTGGGGGCTTCAACAACAGAAATTCATTTTCTCAGAGTTCTGGGGCCTAGAAAGCTGAGATCAAGGTGTCGGCAAGCTTGGTTTCTCCTGAGGCCTCTCTCCTTGGCTTGTAGATGGCCACTTTCTCCGTGTCCTCGCCTGGTCTTCCCTTTGCACATGTCTGTGGTCCTGATCTCCTCTTATAAATACACCAGTCATATTAGATTCCAGCCTAATGACCTCATTTTGACTTAATTACCTCCTTTAAAGACCCTACCTCAAATACAGTCACTGTCCGAGGTATTGGGAGTTAGGACTCAAGCATATGAACTTGGGGGTCACAGGTGAACCCATAACACTCACCAAGAGTCATCGTGACGTCATGACATAGAACAAGGCTTTGAAGTTTAGAAAGTATAAGGGCTTAACCATGAACGAAAATCAAATGTATTAACAAGATTTTTTTCCTAAAAAAACATCTAAAACATTTTAGTACTTTTCAGAGCCAGCTATGCTCCCTTAAACCAGTTATGCTGCAAGATTGAAAACATTCAAATATAAAACTAAGCAATTTATGTTAGGATAGTAGGATTAGAGGTGATTAAATTTGAATGTTATTGTTATATCACCTTTATCATAAACAATTATAGACACAAAATGAAGGGAGACCTTGCACATATATTACCCTCAGAAACCACCTATTTCAGTCTCTTCGTTTTGGAGAAAGGAAGCTGAGAGAGAGAGGGCGGACTGCCGACGTCACAGCCCAGCCGGCCCCAGGCCCCGCGCCCTGCCCACACTGGGCAGGCAGGACTTGGTGCCGAGGTCCGTAGATTTACGCAGGCCGGCGGAAAGAGACTAGAGGTATTAAATGAGATCATCCTCTGATCCTGAGTTGGGACTTTTGCTACATTTTCAGAGAATACTTTCCTTTGTTTGTTTTTCTGATAAATCTTGAAACCAGTGCAGACTCTTCCGCAGCCCCCAGATCCCCAGATGAGACACGCACTGTCTCATCTTCCTTCTCATCTCCACCCACAACACCCACACAAACAAGAGTTGAGACGGGTTGAGTACTAGAGTCCTTCCTGATTCTTCTGAACAGAGTACTTTATTCCTTTCTCTGTAAAAACGACATGAAAGCAATCCATGGGGCGCTGCTTGTTTCAACAGGAGGCAGGCGCCACATCCAGAAAGGCTATGAGCTGGCGCCTTGGCTTCACTGCGGGGGACAGAGCTCCTCAGAGCCACCTGGGAAACCCTTCCCTCGATGCAGGAACCACACGTCAGCACGCATTTATCAGGAGCGGCACAACATTCTACAATCCAGATATTTGGGATCTGGTGTGAATAAACATTTCAGATTACTTGAATGTCCCCTGAATGCCAAGTAGTGACTTCATAAGTCAACTGTTTCCCAGTTGCAGTGAAAATTCGGATGCACAGATGTTTATTTACAGCTTTGAGGAAGGATACAGTATTGTTTGATGTGCGACAGGGCTAGTGTGTTTTGTTTTTAAAGTAATTCCCCAGAGTCCTGAGCTAGTTGGTTTATTTCTCAATGACATGGAATCTTTTGGCCTGTTCCTTGCTGTCATGACCAAACTTGCCATCTGCTCTGAGATACTCTGGGTCTGTGCCCGGGATTGTCTAGCAGAGCTCACGTCTTCTCTCCTCTTCCCAGAACAGGCAGCTTTCCCCTCTCATGCCCTCCCTGGTCCTCCTGACACCCTCCGGGAACTTGACTCCTCACTTCTATCTTAACACAGGTCTCAAAAGCTTTCCTGTTCTTGATTTGGGGTACCATGACCACTCCCATTTCAGCAATTTTTGAAATTATGGTAAAGTATACGTAACATAAAACTTGCCATTCTAACCATTTTAAAGTGTGCTGTTCAGGGACGTCAAGTACATTCACAATGTTGTGCAACCATCACCACTCTCCCTCTTGAGAACTTTTCCAGCATCCCAAACAGAGATCTGCACCCATTAAACATGACCTCCCCATTCTCCCCTCCCTCCAGCCCCTGGTAACCTTTATTCTACTTTCTGTATTTATGAATTTGCCTATTCTAGGTGCCTCATGTAGGTGGAATCATGCAGTATCTGTCCTTTTGTGTCTGCTTATTTCACTTAGTATTAGGTCTTCAAGATTCATTCATGTTGTAGCACATATCAAAATTTCATTCCTTTTTAAGGCTAAACAATATTCCATTTTATGTATAGGCCACATTTTGTTTATCCGTTTCTCTGTTGATGGACATTTGAGTTGTTCCCATCTTTTTGGCTATTGTGAATAACACTGCTATGAACATTAGTATACAAATATCTTGAGTCCTTGCTTTCAATCTTTTAGGTATATACTTAGCAGTGGAATTGCTGAATCATATGGTCATTCTATGTTTAACTTTTTTTTTTTTGAGGAAGATTAGCCCTTAGCCAACATCTGCTGCCAATCCCCCTCTTTTTGCTGAGGAAGACTGGCCCAGAGCTAACATCTGTGCACATCTTCCTCTACTTTATATGTGGGATGCCTGCCACAGCATGGCTTGATAAGCAGTGCATAGGTCTGCACCCAGGATCCGAACCAGTGAACCCTGGGCCACTGAAGCGGACAGTGCGAACTTAACTGCTGCGCCACCGGGCCAGCCCCTCTATGTTTAACTTTTTGAGGAACCACCAACCCCAAATCACTTTTAAACACCTCATCAGAGAGCACGGTCACTGAGCATATTGCCATTGTGTACTTATTTGTGAAAGCAGGACCTCTGTCTGTTAGGGACAGGATTTCAGAGGTCATCTGTTCCACTCACTTCCTTTGATGGGTGGGGCTGAATGGTGTGGGGGTGAAGCACTCCCTGGAACCAACTAGGCAGAGTTGAGTTTCAGTTCTGATACTTGCTAGATCTATAATGTTGGGTGAGTTACTTAAACACTCTAAGCAACAGTTTCTAATGAGGAAAATGATATCTACTTTTTGGGCTGTTGTGAGAAATAAGTAAGACAATGTGGGAAAATGCTTGGCACAGATCCAGTTACATGCAAGTCCTCAATAAGTGGTAGCCATTGTTGCTACTGTGACCATATCTGCAAGGACACTGAGACGCAGGGAAGATAACAGTTCTCTGGTTGCTACTTCCCATGGCTGGTTCTAAATTTCTCTGTACATGGCTGTCTTTATATGCCCATACCTTACGATATAGTTTAAGCTGAAATTCTCCTGTGAACCTTGTTCATCTCCTATGTCACATTCATGCATGTGGTTGGTTGATGATTCTAATCCAGCCAGAACATTTCAGGAAGCAATGCGACTTTGCACCATCCCACTCTTCTACTTACTAACCATGTGGCCTTGAGTCTTACTAACCATGTCTGATCCTGTGTTTCGCCATAATATAGGGTACCATACCACATGTATAGGACTGTGGTTAGACCTATGGAAAACACTTAAATGGAGCCCCAGCACCCAGGCACTCACTGAAGGGCAATCTTCATCAAAACATAGTTCATCAAACATAGTTCATCAAAACAAAGACACTGGTTGTTAGATGGACAATTTAACTATTACACAAAGCTAACATGCCATGGACTGTCAATGCCTCCCCATTCCCTACATGTTAAAATGTGAGGAAAATGTACATCTTAGAATTAATGAAATATGGTAATTGCCTTTTGGTGAGTTCCTAAGTAAAAGATCATAAAGGAAAAAAGAGAAGCTCACGGGGCTGGCCCCGTGGCTGAGTGGTTAAGTTCGCACGCTCCACTGCAGGCGGCCCAGTGTTTCACTGGTTCCAATCCTGGGCACGGACATGGCACTGCTCATCAAACCACGCTGAGGCAGCGTCCCACATGGCACAACTAGAAGGACCCACAATGAAGAACATACAACTATGTACCAGGGGGCTTTGGGGAGAAAAAGGAAAAAATAAAATCTTTAAAAAAAAAAAAAGAGTCATTAAGGGAAAGCAAAATTTAGCATGCCCACCCCCCTCTTAAAAAAAAAAAGAGAACCTCACAAAAGCCTCACCTTTTGGAAAAGGAACAAAAGAACTGGAGCAATTCTGATTTTCCTGTATAAATTGGAGCCCACACCTGGGACAGCTCTCTCACCTACTCATGTCCAAAGAATTCAAGGGGAAAAAACTTCTTTGGAAATGCAAGCTCCGCTCTGGCACCCAGAATGGAAGAAGGAATGGCTTGAAAAACAATTTTCTTTCCCTTTTTCACTTGCCATGTAAAATAGAAGCAGTGTCCTTAACCCATGGCCTCAGTTAGTGGCTGGTGGTGTGAGTGGCGAGAAGAGTCACCTTTGCTCTCCCCAGGTTAACTAAATCCAGCTGCCCCTGCTCTTCCCATCCAGGTGTCTTACACAATGGATCCATTTGAAGGTGCCAGCTTTAGGCGAGTGACTCACTTCTGAGCCTCCGAAACACGAACTTGTTGGGTCTTGATGGAACTTTAGAGGTGACCTACGAAGAATAATGGCCTTGCCTACAAAGCACTCACATTCCCACAGCTGGTAGCTCCGGTGGTGGGAGCATCTAGGCCTTTGGAATCCCTCACCAGGGTGCACATTGGCTCGCATAGTTTTACAAACAAGGTTGCCTCTCTGTTAGAGGTTGAAGAGGATCACTGGTGATGTTCTGCAGATGGCTTGGAGTGCAGGTGGCTGGATTAAGAGGGTTTTACTTCTTTTGGTAGAAAGTTAAACTTTAATAGGTGTGACCTGTTAGCAGTTTTATGGTTAATAGTCTCTTCAGATATTTTCTTCACTCCTCAAACTGTTCAGTCTTAGTCAGCAGATACTCACTCAGCATTTGCTTTGTTGCAGGCATAATTCTAAGCATTTTTGCACTGAGAAAGGTCCTGTTGATATTCCTATTTTATAGAAATTGGTTAAGCGTTGCAGGAGCTCGTCCAACATCACGCACCAAGTTGGAACTCTGACTTTGGAGACTGAATTCTCAACCCGGTGCTTGAGGGCCTCCCTGCCTTGTTACCTCCTCCCCAGAACATATAGAAGCCATCAGATGGGAACACACTCAACCTTCCTCCACTAAGCTTACAAGCCCACCTACATCTGCGCCCCGCCTCCCTTCCTTGTGCTTCTCCACAGCTACTTGCTCCATCTGTGCTCAGGGGTCTACCCTTGCCCGCCTTCTTAAGGACTTCACTTGGTGACCATAATCTTTCTTCTACGTTTTCAACCTCTTGTCATTTCCTGACTCCTTTCCTCACTTAAGTAGCTCCCATCTTAAAAAAGAAATGCCCCCCATCACACCTCCCCACATATGTACTTATATGTTCCATACTTACTGAATAGGTCATGTCAATTCCTGCATCTATTTTCCCACCTTATGTTGCTACCCCTCTGCAATCAGTCTCCACCCTCGGCATCCTTTGAATGTGGTCTTTCCCAGGTCATGGTGACCTCCATGCTGTTAAATCCAGGGAAAACATCTTAGTCATTATCTTCTTGACCTATCTGAGCTTCTGACAGCGCTCCCCACTCCTTTCTTGTAGAAACACCTCCTTTGGCCTCTCTGGTGCGCCTCCAAAATAGGTTTTGTTTTGGGCTACTTACCTCCTGCTCATCTTCCTTTGGAAAAAGGACCCCTCTTTTCCTTTCAGAAACTCCCCTTTCTTACTTATGGGGCTGTCCATGTAAAGGCTGGTCTCCATCAACCTGCCCCAGGCTGGCTCCAGTCCCTGCTTAGGAAGGAACGCTCATCTCTGCTCCTTATTTCCACATGGAGGGATTTTCACAAGAGCAGCAGTTCCCGAAGTGTGGTCCCTGGACCAGAGGTATCAGCATCCTTGGGGAATGTGTTAGAAATGCATGTTCTCAGGCCCCTCCCCAGACTTACTGAATCGGAAACTCTGGGGTGGGCTCAGCAATCAGTATTTTACAAGCTCTCCTGGTGATTCTGATGCACATTAAAGTTTGTGAACTAGCATAGCGCCCTTGTGTTTTGTTGTTTGTTTTTGCTTTGGGGTTTATTGAAGTTTAATTTACAAACAGTAATATTCACTCCTTTTAAATGCGCAGTTCTAGGAATTTTAACGAATGTATACAGTTGTGTAATCAGTATGGGTAACAAGATATTGAATACTTCTATCACCCCCCCCCATTTCCCTTATCCTCCTTTGAATTTAATCCTTCTCTTCCTCCCCCCCCACCCCAGCACCTGGCAACTTCTGACCTTATTTTTCTTCTATAATTTTGCCATTTCCAGAATATCGTATAAGTGGTATCATACAGTATGTAGCCCTTTGAGACTGGCTTCTTTCACTTAGCACATGCTTTGGAGACTCACTCACATTGTTGTGTATATCAGTGGTGTGTTCTTATTACTAAGCAGTATCTGTCGTGTGGCTACTAGAGTTTGTTCAACCATTCACCAGTTGATGGGGCATTTGGATGGTTTCAAGTTTTTGGTGACTATGAATAAAACTTCTATAAATATTCACATACAGATCTTTGTGTGGACATATGTTTTCATTTCTTTTGGGTAAATACTTAGCAGTGGGATTGCTGAGTCATACGGTAAAAGTACATTTAGTTTCTTTTTTTTTTTTTAAGATTTTATTTTATTTTTTTTCCTTTTTCTCCCCAAAGCCCCCTGGTACATAGTTGTATATTCTTAGTTGTGGGTCCTTCTAGTTGTGGCATGTGGGATGCCACCTCAGCATGGCTTGATGAGCAGTGCCATGTCTGCGCCCAGGATTCGAACTGATGAAACACTGGGCCGCCGCAGTGGAGCGCGAGAACTTAACCATTCGGCCATGGGGCCAGCCCTACATTTAGCTTCTTAAGAAACTGTCTTCCAAGGTGGCTGTACTATTTTGCACTCCCATCAGCAATGGATGAGACTTCCATTCGTTCTATGTCCTCATCAGTGCTGGTATTGTCAGGTTTTTAACTTTTGGCCGTTCTAATAGATGTGTACCTGAGATTTTTTCTTCTTCTTCATTATTCCCAGAGGATGATGGAGGGGTGGGAATTTGGGTGGAGATGTGAATCATCTGGTAGGTGGGTTTGGGAGAAGGCCTGTGCCTCTCAGCTCCCGTCTCTCCTTCTGCCTTCAGAGAAGGTGCATTATGATGCCATATGGCAAGCTTAGCTGGGCAGGCTGTATTCCAAAGCTGTGCCTCTGCTGGACAGCTGCCAGTTGTCAAGTGTCGCCTATGACTGGGGGTAACTTTTATTCTTAGGTGCAGTATTAGAAAGCCCATTTTTGCCAAACACATAAGCCATGTCTTCACTGTAGCACCCCTCTCCCTCCTTAAATCCGACATGTGGACTCTACTTGTCTGGCTCTTGCACCCATCTCTCAATTGATTCTAACTTTGGAGTGAGGGGAACTTATCTACCTGGACCCTATAATTGGTTTAGTGTTGGCAAGTGATGGGAGAGGAACTCTCCTATGAAGCGAATGTCAGGCTGGACCTGCTGGGAGCTATCTTTGCCATCATGTCAATAGAGCGTACGTGAGAATAAAGGCAACACAAGGAAAGCTGAGCTGAGAGATGGAGAGAGGAAGGAAGGCATGGAAGGGAGGGAGAGAGAGGGAGAGAGAGAGAGAATGCATGATGACATTGATGATTGCTTCAATGCCCCAGATGTGCCTGAAATATGTTATATGTTTAGTATAACATATAACATCGTTAGGTATGGTGAACTAGTAAATCCTTTGCTTATGGTTGTCAGTTTGCACTGGGTTTCTGTTCCTCAGAACAGAAAGGGTCAATTTGGCATAAATGGGTGAGAACGTGGACTCTGGAGGCAGCCACCTGAGTTCGAACCCTTGCTCTGCTGTTTCTTATCTGTCACCTTGGGCAAGTTACTCACTCTTTCTTTGTGTCAGTCACCTTATCCGTAATGTAAGGATACTAACATGATAATACCTCATAGAGGGGTTGTAAGGATTACATGACTTCTTATTCATCATCCACTTAGAACAGTTCCTGGCACTTGGAAAGTTCTTAATAAATGTTGGCCATTATTAATACAACCGTATTCTTAGTTTCCCTCCTGCCTTGCTCTTTCTCAGAATCCTTTAAGACTTCCTCATCTACTTATCACCTAAATGTTGGTGGATCCTCAGGTTTCTGTCCGAGACCTTCTCGTTGTCACTGCACACTTTCCCATGGCTTTGGCTACTATCTATATGTTAATAATTGCCAAATGTGTATCTCCAAGCTTGACCTCTGTCTTGTGGTCCAGATCCAAATATCCAATTTCTTGTTTGCTATCTCTGATTAGATACTCTGATTAGATTAGATACTCTCATTATTTTTCTATTGCTGCATAACAAATCACTACACACTTAGTATCTTAAGCCAATGCAAATTTATTATCTTGTGGTTTTCCTAGGCTAGGAGTGCAGGCATGGCTTAGCTGGGTCGTCTGCTCAGGGTCTTACAAGGCCTTGAAAAAGTCTTGGTTGTGTTGTGCTCTCGTCTGGATGCTTCAATGGGGGAGGAATGCACTTCCAAGCTCACTCAGGTTGTTGGCAAAATTAATTTCCATGTGGCTGTAAGACTGAGGGCCAGGCCTTCTTGCTAGCTGTTGGCTGGAGGCCATCTGCAGGTTCCAGAGACTGCTCGCTGTTCTTCACATGGCTTTCCCAACATGCCTGCTCACTTCATCAAGCCCCCAGGGGAGGCTCTAGTTCTGCTTATATAACATAATGTAATCACAGGCGTGACATCCCAGCACCTTTGCAATATTCTGTTGGTTAGAAGAAGTCACAGGTCCTGCCCACGCTCAGGAGGAAGGGATTAGACAAGGGCATAACCACCAGGAGGTTGGATCGTGGGTCACTCTGGAGTCCGAGTGCCGCAGTTGTCCGTAAGCATCATCAACAAGCCCCAAGTGGGACACATTACCTCCTGACTACTCTGCTCTCCTTCTAGCTTCCCTGTAGTAGGAAATGGCACCAGCCTTCCAACCAAATGCCATGAGGTGATCCTTGATTCCTTCTCCTAATCAGCTCCTCACACAATCAGCCATCAAGTCCTATTGATTTGCTCCTAAATACCACTTGATTCCTTCATTCTCTGCACTGCATGTACTGTAACAGCCTCCTGCTTGCCACCATTCTTTTCTTCCCACAGTAGCCAGAGCAATATTTCTGAAGTGCGATTCTGATTACATTGTATCCCATTTAAAACCCTTTAATAACTTTCCATTGGCCTTAGAATGAAGTCCAGATTCCTTCATGGGGCCCATAAGACCCTTTGTCATCTGGCTTCCCTCCCCTCCCCAACTTCCCTCACTTATGGCCTTTGCACTTTCTGTCCCTTTTACCTGGAACACTCTTTCCTTCCCTCTGCTTGTTAGTCTTACTCGTCAGCCAGGACTCAGCTTCCGTGTCATTTCCTTGGGAAGCCTTTCCTGACTGCTCAACTACGTTAGTCCCTCCTTGTCCCCCCACTTTCCATGCTCAGCACCCTGGACTTCCGTGTTCATAGCACTCAGAGCACAAAGTGTTCATTTCTTGTTCACTTCTCCTTATTCTCCTCTAAACTGTAAGCTCTGTGAGGCTGGGGGACGTCCTCTGTGGTTAGCACCATGCTTTCAACACTGTAAGCCCTCAAATAATTGTCAAGTGAATAGAATGACAGATGAAGACTTGGATCTCAGCCTACCCTTAAAAATATTCTCACCCTTCCCTTGCAGCAACATCCAGCTTTCACTCTTCATGGGCTCTGTTCCAGTTGGCAGACCATTTTAAATCAAAAGTAATACATTAATAGAGGCAACTTTGTTTCGGGTAATATTTCTTTTCTATTATGGCCGGTCCAGTCTCAAGACATTTCCTTGTTACTGTTATACTCCAGGGACACCAGCGCTGGGACATCACCTATTTCCTCCTTATGTGGTGTTTGTCCTTTTGCTGTGTAGTTGGAATTTTGTAAAAATAGCTGACCAACTGCAGTACATGTAGTTCTGTATACTCACTGGGAACAGGCCCCTCTGTCCACCCAATGGAGGGGCCGACACCTGCTCCTGGGACATTCCAAGAGATGCTCTCATCCACTGAGAACAGAAGGAGCATTTGTTTCCTGAGCCCCACTTTGGAGGGACAGCTGAGGCTGGGCCCAATCCAGCCAGGTCGGCCTCTTCCTGGGCACTGGGTCTATTTTCACACAACAAGCGATTGAGCTTAATTGACAGGTGTGAAGTGTGTCCTTTCTAGCCCATTTCTATTCACTTCTTTCTGTACGGGTGAGGCCAACCCACTTCGGAACCCAATTAGCATGTCATGTTGGGAGTGTGTGAGAGAGAGAGAGAGAGAGAGGAGCAGAGACAGAGATAGAGACAGAGAGGGGTGTGTATGTGTGTGAGAGAGAAAGAGAAGTAGAAAGAGAAAGAGACAAAGAGAAAAGAAATAATCTCAGACAGGGCAAGAGAGATGGTGAGAGACTCGGAGAGAAGAGGGAGAGGCAGAGAAACAGACAGAAGGAAACAAAGAAAGAGAGCAGAGAGCTGGAAGTAGAGATGAACAGATAAGAGGGCTTGGGAGAGCATGCAGACGGGCACCGTTGGTGGCCTTTTAGTTGGATTAAGTGCACACAAATGGAAAATGGGATAGTGTAGCATTTCAGTCCCATCTGGAGGACCATGTGTGAAATAAGGCAAAATGAGCATCTGTATGGTCGTTAGTATATTCCTAATGGGCCGGGAGTGAATTCTGGGAAGGAGGTGGGCTGGGAGACCGGTGTTTCCATGGCCTCAGGCCTAGTCAGCTCTCTGGTACGTACACGAGGTTGAGGCAATGGTACAGAGCCCACCAAGTCATTATTCGGGGCTAAGATGTAAGGGCCCATTCTGCGTGGAGTGAAATCATTCTCTTGAATTTTTAGGGGTAGTGCTCGCATACAGGGGTCTTGGAAGCTCAAGTGAAGCCTTTTTGGCTCTGTTGGCTTCAGAACCCCACCCAGTGGGGCAAGCTGTCAAGTCTGCATAAAGCATGCATCATTCTTCATGCTCTTCATATATTAACTCATTTTGTCCTCACAACACCTTATGTTGTAGATACTGTGGTGGCCTCCATTGTGATGAAGATGGGAGGCACAGAGAACTAACCCGTTTGCTCAGTACCACCCTGCTAATTAGTGGTGGAGGTGGACTTTGAACCCAGGAAGTCAGGTTCCAGAATCAGGGCTATTAACCACCATCCTACCAATAGAGATTCAGCTCTCAAACTAACTTCAGTTCTTTCAGTGTCCTTGCCAGAGAGGACAGAAGAGAGAGTAGAGTGGAGTGGAAAAAACTGACTTCCTGCCTGGGTTCTGACGTTTACAGCCCTGAGATTTCCAGACGGCCTCTCTAAACTTCAGCTGGGGACAATGACTAAGTGCGCAGACTCTGGAGCCAGACCAAGCCGGGCTCACACCCCGCCCTTTCCTGCTTACCAGCTGGATGCCCTTGGACCTTTACTTAACCCAGCTGGGCCACAGATCCTCCCCCTGTAAAACAAGGACACAAGTAGGGCTGTCCTCATGAGGTTGTGAGGGTTAAACAAAGTCAGGTATTTAACATGCTTGGCCTGAGGTAAGTCCTCAATAAATGTTACCTATTATTATCTATCAAATCGGTGGCCCTTCCTATTCATATACTTATTGCAGGGTTGTTAAGAGATAATGAATATGAAAGTGCTTTGTAAAATTTTCTGCCCTTTTCAAATGTTAGATAGCATTACTGTTGTTATTAAGCACTGACTATAAGGTACATGAATTAATAGGTTTAGCAGATAGTCAGCAAGACAAGGAGACCACTAGGGGGGCGGGCAGAGGGAGGGGCTGCTGGAGAGGAATAGACAAGTAACTGTGATACCACGTTGAATGTAGGGAGTTCCACAAAAGAATTCCAACACCGCACTCTGGGGTCCAGTCGAGAAGGGGATTGGAAAAGGCTTAATTAAAAAACTGGTTTTTGAAAAGGATATGAAAATCCATTCATTCAATGCATATTGAGTCTCTGCTCTTTGCCAGTCATTGAGATAGATGCTGGGGACACAGGGATGGTCAAGACATCGTCGTGGTACCTGGGAAATGGTCTTCAGGATAAGATTCAACTGGGGTGGGGGGAGTCAGGAAGGGCATTTCAAGAGGAGGAAACAGGGTGAGTAAAGACAGATGAGAAAAGGTGAGCAAGCTTTGTAAAGCATCCAGGAGTCCGCTGTGACTGGGATGAAGTTTGTAGAGTGATGGAAGGTGAGTCCAGGAAGGGTGTTGGGGCCATATTTGGGCAGTTTTGGATGAGGTCTGTAATTGATTTGAAAGGCAATGGGAGCCATTGAAGGGCAATAATATGATTGTAGCCACATGAAGGCCACTTGCAACTACGAATTCACATTAGTGCAACTTATTTTAGCTAGTTCAGAGGTCATGTCCTAAATCTACATGATCTTCTATCCCAGTAAAGTCCTACTCAAAACTTTTTCAGGGCATGAACATGAACAGTCTTTGGGGGTGACACTTAGTCAACTGCAATAAACCAGCAATACCTTGCACTTTTCCTAGATTTACTGTAGTTCGCACACAGGCACGTACACTCACACACACACACACGCATGTTAGTGAACTACATTTTAGAGTCAGTTCTGCATTGGGGGTTATTTACGCGTGTCGTTTTCTCTTTCAGCTCCAAAATTTAACATGTCAATATATAACATTCAAGAATAAATGTATATGGCAGGGTAATTGTACAAGAATTAAAATATATGCCAACAGAACGTCGGCAGCTTTGTCTCGTGACATTTGGGGCTCCATTCTTTGCAGCGTTTCTTTGCGGTAAGAGAGGTAGATTAAAGATCTGCACTGCAAATCAAAGCGAGGCTTTCAGCTTTTGAAATGAACGCTAGCTTGTCTTTTTCCACTTTTCATACATTTGCATAGATCTGTCAACCGAAGTCTGAATTCTTTTAAGAGTAACGTTGAATACAAAGTTATGAACACCCGCGTACCACAAAATTGCTTTGCCCCTCTCCTCTTCACTTCACACCCCCACTGCCCTTCCCTTCACCCTCTGCGGAGCAGGCTTCTCTCTGAAGATTTTGCAGGAGCTTGAAGAGGCGGAATCAGAGCCTTAAAAACCAACCAATGGCTGCCAAACAGAACTTGCAATTAGAAGCCGACCCCTCCCTGCCACTGACCCTGCCTTGTGAGTTTCTGTGTTTAATTGCAATTCTGCTGACGGTTGGAAAAATGTGTTTTCAGATGCTTCCCAGAGAAATGCGTGAAGTTTGTCCCGGCGGGTTTCAAGTAGTCAGGTGTGGATTCTTCTCGGCAGAAGATCTGCTGTTGGCTTTGCCAGGGTTAAAAGGCCTCTGCGTGAGAGAGCCCTCGGCAGGGTGCGAGGATGGAAACGCGACTGGCTCCTGCTGCTTTCTCATCTCCTTCCACTTCGTTTACGGGTAGTCACAGTGATCCAGGGGTTCCTTTGATTCTGATTGGCTGCCAGCCGCCAGCCACCCCTCAGCTTTGCGGGAACCGTCAGCTCTGCTTGCAATGGGTTACGAACCACAACTATCAAGGACTTGAAAGAAAACAAAACCTTGGGGCAGGCAGGGTCTTGGTTTGGTATATGTTTTGTTGTCTGTTATTTTTAATTCCAAATTAATAACACGGAGCAAGCCCACAGTTAAATAGCACATCTGCCTGGGGTTTGGGTAGGGATTCACAATATGTTTTTATTCATTATTGCTTTAATTATGGCTCAGAATTCTTTTGAATCGCTCCCAAGTAACAGGTGGTTTTCTGACCATGATAAATGCTCAGTGCTGCTGAGGATAAGGCAGTTAGGCATTGTTTTCCTAGCTGTGGTTACACCTAGGCCCCAGGCAGCTTCTGAATTAGCAGCCTGCAACAGATTGGAATTCCTGGGGGACTCATTTAACCCTTAGTTCTCCCAAACCTGTTTTCAATGCACCGTTGGGAGGGGGCTCCCATTACACCCAGTCGCGAGGCAGACGTACTTTTTGTATCCAGGGAGGTCGCGGGAGGGTTCAGGTAGGTCAAAAAGTTAATATGTCAATGTTCTGAAGGGTGATGGGAGTAAGAGCTTGGTGTGATATTAAAGATGATTTGAATTTAGATTTTTTTTTTAGAATAAAAGCATTCTTTTATATATCTGCAATAGATGATAACAATTAAATAAGTCACACATGAATCATAGAAATTAGAGTGAGGGCTAAGACCTATTAGATCATCCAGGCAATTCCCCAGCTCACACAGAATTATTCCCCACAGTATTTTCAGGAGGGCTTTGTACAGGCTCTTTTGAAAGACTGGAGCAATTGGGACCTTCAATTATTTCCTCGGGGAGGTGCTTTCCCTTATAAAAGGCCACACTGTTTTTCCCCTTAACCTGATAGTCAAGCTAAAGAAAACGTCTATAGGTTACATGCAAAATCATTTACACAATGAAATGGATTGGAGGTAGAAATTATACCTGCAGTTCTCCCAGAAAACTATGCATATACTTGGCATTCATCCGTGCACTCTCGTCTCTGGTTTTTATGCTTGAATTTGCATAGTCCTTGGAGGAGATAGGACTGAAATACCCTTTGGAAGCCTCTCTGTTTCCAATATCACTATCACAAACTGCTCAGAGGGAACACTGAACCCCTTAATTTGAAAGGAGGGGGAAAAGATGTTTTGAATGAATTCTGTTCCGACTATCCCTGTTTCCAGGGCATAGAAGACTCAGTCATCCAGGAAATAGCAACTGCTTAGAATTCCTCTCTCTTTGGAACAAACTGGTATTGTCTTTCCAGGGTTGTTTGTGTTGGAGAGGCTGCCGATTGCGTGCACAGAGGCCCCAGGGCTCCGGGGCAGACGCTCCCGCTCCAGATTCTCAGTAATCCCGGGCACGGAGCTCCGATCCAGCGCCAGCGGGGCGCACACACACAGCTTCCGGCTGAGTTACCATGGTTTGTCCCAGTGCCCTTAAAGGGCAGTTTTCAGTCTAAGAGGCGAGACTGTGTTTGAAGAGTTTTAGATGCTAAAAAGGATGAATTGCATAGATTTCCAGAACTCAGGAATCCTGTGATGTGAACACCTTCTCCTATCCCATTCTGCTTACCTTTCGTTAGAGTCCAGTCCTAGTCAACGTGCCACTGAGCACAGAAACGGGGACCAAAGAATCAAGCTGCCCCGTGGTTAGGGAGGCAGGCAGCGGTGGAAACAATCTCAAAACACTGAGATAAGGGTCTGAGAGAGGTAAGCAGGAACCCTGGGGACAGGAAACTTCCTGAGGGGGAAGTACAAATGAGACAAGGAATAACAGGCCAAGGGGGAGAGGCAGGTGGAGCAGAAGCAAGGGTGCATGGGAGTGTGAGGGGAGGTGGGAAGGTGTGCCTGTCTGCCATCTCAACCTCGACAGTCTCTGAAAGGGACTTGCTGCCCTCCTTTACAGATGAGGACACCATGGTTCAAAGAAGCCAGGTGCCTTGTCCAAGGTCACGCGGCCCAGTGGCAGGGCTAGGATTTTGATCCGCTGACCATGATGTCTCAGGAAGTCAAGGCAGCTGGATTACAAATTCAAAGTGGGCATATCTGTGGCCTCCTGGAGTGAGCAGGTGGCTGTAGGAGCTGCAGAGCTCTGGGGAGCTCCAAAGGTGGCCAGAACATTTTGGTATCCACCTTAAAAGGAGAGAGGCAGGGACCTCTGTGCCTCAGTTTACAGGAGACAAGAAATAGGTTCCTGCAGCTCTTATAATTAGTCAGGATGACTCATGTCGAAGCAAAACCAAGTGCCTCCTGCAGACTGACCATCCTGACCAGCACTGAGTCAGCTGGCCTGGTGGCAGCCACACTGGGCCTGTGGCTGTGGCCAAAGCAAATGCATAGCTTTGTGGTCATGGCCTTCTAACAGGCATGTGATATATGGGGAAGCTGTGGGGAACCATCCCTGTCTCAGAATTGGGGGAAGGGAGGAGAAAGACAGAGGCAGCAGCAGCAGCAGCAGAGGCGGGCATTGGTGTGTGTGTTTCATCAAGTGTGGGCACTACTTCCGCTAGAATGACCCTCCCAGCCTCTTTCCTCATGCCTTCCTCGTGCCTTCCTTAGCTCAGGTGTGGGGGTGTTTTGATCTGATTGGCGAGGTTGTGAGAAGCAAGCGTGGCATCTTAGCTTTTCTCCTCTCTCAAAAATTTGTTAGCCCACATATAACGTGGTTCCACCCTCTCCCTGCTCCAGGGGCTGAGAGACTGGGCTGCTTGCTGTCTGCTTGTTGTAGGTTGGAGAGTACAAGGCGGTGGTTTGGGTTGTCTTCAGGTCTAGACTTGGTCTTCTGGTAGGAAGACCCATCTTTGGCCATTTCTAGACTATGGGATCCAATTCAGATGTACTAGTAATAAAGTTGCTGTTTTGAACAACTGTGTCTACTTTTTGATTCTGAACTCAGAGATGGAGGAAAGAGTTGTGATTATCATTGTGAAAATGCTAACACTACAGGATTTAATATTAGCCTTTGAGACAGATCCAGTGAGGATTAGGGTTGGCGTCCAGGGGGAATTGCTTACTGAGAATAAGACAGACACATGAGATTGTAAGCTAAAAACCAGGACAAGCTCAGTAGCTAACAGTAAGATTTAGGTTAAATAAATTATGGCATGTCAACACAATAAAACATCATAACATCATTAAAAATGATGATATGTATATCTAGATTGTCATAAGGTATTCACACTCTCTTAGAGGCCAAAGCAGATAATAAGACAGTATAATTGCATTTTTGGTTAAAACGTGCATGCATAAGAAAAAATATGGAAAAATATAACAGAATATTAATAGGTCATCTCTGGAAGGATTAAGTGTAATTCTTTTCTTTTTTCTAATTTACTATGTTAACTTTTTCCTGAAAGGAATATGGATTTCTTGAGTGATTAAAGAAAGTGGGAGATTGCAAATATCTTGTCATACAAAAGAGAGCGTGTAGCAGAAGGAAATAGCATCGGGTCTAGAGTCAGAAAGATCTCGTTTTGAGTCTCAGTTTTGCTCCTACTAGCGAGGTGGCCTTGACACTTGTATCTTTTGTTTCTTAGTCCCACTGTTGGGGGCTCACAGCAATGCATAGCAAGACAGGCTGTCATCTGGCGGGTCCCCGAAGGTCCACAGGTGCTGATGTGTGAACAGGGCTTGGTCCCCACAGCTTTGCAGGCTCAAAGTCTTGATTTTGTTATCACCCAAGAGTGGGTCAGTCATTGAGTTATACTAACAAACTTCATATATGACTCCTGTATAAATTAAACTTCATTTTTGTTTTACTTGATAGTGGGATAGAGTGAGGAGGCAAAAGGCAAGAGTCTTGAGTTCTCCATCCAGTGCCTTCTTTCCGTGTAGGCAACTACATGGGAAGCCAAACTGCAACAAAAACCTCACACATACGAATGATAAAAAATTTAAACAAGAGTAAACAACAACAACAATAACAACAACGAAACCTTGCTGGGTAAGCATGGGATCTTTTGAGCACTCAACAAATGATTCTGATCACCTAAGATGTACTAGGCTTTGAGCTAGATGCTACAGATGTAGTGGTGACCAAATTGGCCTTTCCTTGGTGAATATCATGTTAGGATATTAATGACTGTGTAGGTTAGTGGCTGTGAGCTTTGGAGTCAGATGGTCCAATACTCCAGCTCTTCCACTTCCTCACTGTGTGGCCTTGGGAAAGTCGTTTAACCTCTCTGAACCTCATATTTTTCACCTCTGAATTGGAGATAGCCCACCTAACTCATAATCTTGTTTTGAGTATTAAATTAGGTAATGCTTATAAAGTGCTAAGCACAATGTCTGGCACGTAGACGTGCTCAATAAATGGTGCTGTAACAACTACTGATACACTATTTCACCTCCACACACCCATTTTGCAAAAAGTCCTACCAAGACTTGCTAACCCTGGGTTTCGTCAAGCTAACCTCATAAGTTGGTACTTAGATGGATATACCTGGCTTTCGTTTCCTTGACTTTTTTCCTCTTAAACGACCACTGATATTTCTGATTATTACATTGTTTCTTTTAAATATGCTAATTCCATCAATTATGCCAGGGGTTGGCAAACTCTTTCTGTAAAGAGACCGATAGCAAATATTTGGGGCAGAAAGAAAAAGGAGCAGAAGCAGCAGTAGAAGGTGGGGCGTTGGGGCATGTGTATCAGATGTGGGTAATGGGGACCTTTGTTGCCACATGGGCACTATTTCTTCTGAAATAATAGTTCCAGCCTCTTTCCTTGCATCCTACTCATCCCTCCCTACCCTGTTATCTCTGTTGCAACTACTGAACTCTGCCATTATGAGGCAAAACAGCCTTAAACTGTATGTATATGAATAAACATTCATTTACGGTATGTAAATGAATAAACATGGCTGACTTCCAATAAAATTTTATGGATACCAAATTTGAGTTTCATGTAATTTTTGCTTATCGCAAAATATTTTCCTTTCTTTCCTTTTTTCAACCATTAAAAAATGTGGAAATCAATCAGGCATAGGCTGGATTTGGCCTGCAGGCTGTAGTTTGCTGACCCTTGATTTAGGCAACAGGTTGCCTCTAATTGGAAAACTTCTTAGCTCATTGATCTTATCCATTATGTCGATTTTACAATGTTATTATTAGGTACAAACTTATTTCCAAGTTTGTAGGGCTTATCTCATTGTGGCTGTCCCCTTCTCCATGCCCCCTTCCCACCATGTAATGGCCACACGTGTCTTGTAGGTCACATATACCTTATTTGTAAGGGTTGAATGACATAATATGCAAAAAGAGACGTGCAAATGCCTAGTCATGTGAGTACTCAGTAAACGTTCCTTTCTCGATTTCCCTTTTTCCCTAAGGCTGTGCTTGGAACCTGCCATCAATAAGACTGAGGTCTGACCTTAGTGGAAATGCGGGTGCTGCCCTGACTTTCGATTTGAGATAAGAAGGGCACGTCCTTTACTCCATAGTCCAAACTGGTGAGTAATCCCTTGTGGTTATGATGAGTGATAGGGAGAGAAAAGCTATGATAGTGCACTATGGAAATAATACCACCAGATTCCCCCGGAAAATACGTAGATTGTGCCCACTAGAGCCGAAGACCACATCTAGAGTGTGCCCTCTCCTCTACCAACTCACTTTACATAGGAGCTGTGTAACCCTGTTCTTGCCTCAAATACACATTGAGCATGTATCTGGCTCTTCATCGTATCTTGAGAAATAGATTCAGCTCTACAAAATACTTATGAGAGGTGTATGTTATACTGAAGATACTGTAGGAATTGAGGAAGAATAATTCAAAATATATTCTACACTACAAAACCATAATAAAATATCCTATTAAACATTTCTTTTGACTTCCACAAAGTATGTCTTTTTTTTTTTCTTGCCAGCTGTCTTGTCTTCCTTTCTACTCTTGCCTCAAAATCTTCTCTATTTTCATGAGCAATTCAGCTCAGCATTTCTCTTTCTATTCCAGAGCATCCTTTTAGGATCATTTTGTTCTTCTAGATATTTGTCCTCTCGATGTTCCTCTAATAAGAGTCTGTTAATGGTAAACTGTCTTGGTTTTTGTTTTGTCAAGTGTTTTTATTTTCTTATCATTATTGAATGATAATATTTCTGAAAGCGTAGTTCTAGATTGACAGTTATTCTTTTTCAGCTTTTGAGGATGTGATTCCACTGTCTTTGGCTTCATTGTTTCTGTTGGAAGACTGCTGTCAGACCACGGTCATTGTGCAGTAGGTGATCTGTCTTTTCTTTCTTGTTACTTTCAAGATTTTCTCTTTGGCTTTGGTGTTTTATGGTTTTACATGGTGTACCTACTGTGTGATCATTTTTTTAAAAATTTACCCTGCCTGGGATACATTTCCTGTCTCTGAGGATTCATGTCTCTCTTTAGTTCTGGCATTTTCTTGGCTATTATCTCTTCAAACAGGATCTCTCGCTCATTCTTTCCATTCTCTCTTGTGTAACTCTGTTTGGATGTATGTTAGAACTCATTCTTTCCTCCCTTTCTCATTCTGTTTTCTGTTTTCTTATCTTTTTGCGGTGTCTTCTGAGTGTTTTCTTCAGATCTGTCTTCAGTTCACTAATCCTCTCTTCACCTATGTTTATTTTGCTGTTTCACCTATCCATTAGTATATATATCCACACATATACATATATTTTAATATATATGTATGTCTTTAATTACATATAGTTTTATTTTTATTTCTGTAAGTTCTGTTTGGTTGTTTGTCAAATCTGTTTGGTGACTTTTGGTAATCCCTTTTTCCTTGTTCATTTTCCTATCTTTTATGTCTTTCAACATTTCGTATATAGTTAGTTTATATTCTATATCTGCTAACTCTAATATTTAAATTCTAGGGGGTTTAAATCATGCTTGTTGTTTCTGTTAGCGCTCACTTACGGTGGTTGGTTACTTTGTGGTTTGGTAAATTTTTTGTCTTTTTATAAACATATTTAATTGAAATCAAACTGTGGGAATCCTCATGTGAGTGGGAAGAAGGCTTTGCTCTGGAGAGGATTTGCCTTTCCCTTTCCCAGGCACACAGATGTTACCAAACTGGGATCACTTTAATTTATTTTCATTGAAGTTTTCAAGATTAGGTGGGTAGTGAAAATTGGAACCTGAGCCTCATGTGACAGCAGGCCCATAGTTACAGAGTCCCAGGGGAGACCATCATTATTACTTTTTATTTTTATTATTCTTACTATTAGTAGTAATATTTTCCACCAGAAGCTGTGGCAGAAATAGACTTCCCTCTGACTTGTTTTGTCAGCAGGTGTGTTTTTCTAGTCTACCTTTTCCTGGAGAGTGAGCCCCTTTGAAGGCTCAAGCTTTAAGTGAGTCTCTGGCCCCCCCTTCTACTTTGTATAGTCCTGAAGATCTCATTTCCTGGCACAACTATTAAGGGTTTTCTTAAAGAATCAGATAGTAAATATTTCAGGCTTGCAGGCCATATGGTCTCCGTTACAACTAGTTAACTCTGCTATTGCAGCACAAAAGCAGCCATAGGCAATACATAAATAAGTGGGTGTGGCTGTATGCCAATAAAACTTTATTTACAAAACAAGTGGTTGGCCCGTGTGCTGTAGTTTGCCAATTCCTGCTCCAGAATCCTGGTATTGGCATTTGTTTCCTGAACAGCTCCAGCTCCTGAATTTTCTTACTTTTTAGCTCATGACTTATTTTGTTTTATTTTATTTTATGTTTCTGGGAGTTTCCCTTATTATCTTGAGAGTTAATCAATTCATTTAATATTGCAATTTATACAGCATCACAATTTTTTTTTGCAATGGAGGAATTTTCAAAATATCTAGTCTTCTGTATTTCTAATAGCAAAACCCAACAATTTATCTCCCTGCTTTAGCTTACATACCCTTTCAGCTAAATAAAACCTGGCTAGTTAGCTAAATGACAGCCATCTATTTTTCCTTAAGTATCACCCCTAGTCCTTTAGCATCTTGTTGCACTGATTTACACATCCTCTTCCATTAGAGAGCTTATAGCCTCAAGTTAGCAAGAGTTCAGAAGAAATATCCTAAGATGCTGACCTCTCTTCTCTCATGTCAGAGGAGGGAGTAGAAAAGATTGAGGCGTTCTATCTGAACATGGGCTTCTAGAAGCTCCTTCAGCTGTGTTTATGGAGCCTCTTCTACATGCCTCTCGCTGCTCTTGGGGCTGAAGTCTGCAGGTGGAAAAGACAGAAAAAACCCTGCTCTCTTGGACCTGGCATTTTAATGGGGAGGCACAGAAAGTAAACTAGTCAATAAAACCAGGAAATATTAGGAAATGAGAGTGCTATGTTGAAAATAAAAGAAGTTGTTTTAATAGAGAGCGACTGGGAGGTTGTTTTTGTTTGTTTCGATTGGATGGTAGGGGAGGGGTGCTAGGTGAGGAGGCGACATGTAAACCCGACTTGAACGATATAAAGGGACAAGCTCTGGAAAGATCTGAGGTGGGGAGGGGAGGGGAGCATCAAAAACAGAGAACTTGTCACAAAATGTTGTGCAAATCACTGCAGAGTCTATAAAATAGAAGTATTTTTGATATTTTCTGGGGTCAGAGAGAATACTAGTGTGGTTGAGATATAGTAATAGCAAAATCAAAACAAAAAAGTCTCAAAGAATCTGAGAAACAGTGTGCCCAATCTAGGCGTATGATGAAAAGGAACCCTGGGATGACAGCTGAGCAGCCGTCTTAGAAAACAGTTGGTCCAAATTAGCACAGGAAAGCAGAGGGCCCAAAAGAGAATGTCCTTAATAAGAAAGGGAGTTCCATTTACACACATTATATGATGAAGAACCTGCAAGATTTTCAAGATAAGATGAGTGTATATGTCTTCTGTTAATCAGAAAAAACAAAAAGCATTAGAAATTATGAGAAAAATAAAAATTTTAATGAATAGTTCAAATATGAAGTAAGCTGAAATATGGCATGATTTAGAGCAGCTGATGTAATTTAAGAAAAGAGAACACATTTGATCTTTTTTATTTTTTTAAAAAGATTTTAGTTTTCCTTCTTTTCCCCGAAGCCCCTCAGTACATAGTTGTATATTTTAGTTGTGGGTCCTTCTAGTTGTGGCATGTGGGATGCTGCCTCAGCATGGCTTGATGAGCAGTGCTAGATCCATGCCCAGGATCTGAACCAGTGAAACCCTGGGCGGCTGAAGGAAAGTGCACGAACTTAACTTGGCCACGGGGCTGGCCCCCAGGATGCATTTGAGCTTGATGTGTGAACACTCTCCTTTGGTGGTGTGAGTTTAGTGACATTCGGTGCAACTGCTGCACTGACTTCTGTGAGTATAGTCACATTACTCAGTGCTGCAGTGGATGATATTTATGCAAAACAGTATTATTATAGATGTTGTTTTAGGGTTTACAGTTTTAGATTCAGCTTCCATTGACAAAGTTCGAAAGATCCAAATGTAGTTCAGGACAAAAGGTAAATGCTATAAACCTTGATGCCATAGAAGCATGCACACCAGCTGAAGAAGGCTGAGAGGACCATGTCCTCTGGGTATACTCGTTTCTTTGCCTTATGTAGTGCATCTTAGGGGTGAGGGTTTGAGGGAGAATTTAAATTTTAAATTCTTTGGTATGCTTTAAAACTTTTAAAACTCCCTGCCTGTATTATTTTTATAACCTCACTTTAGAGAGAATTATCCTTCAGGATATTTATGGAACATTTCCTACAGTCCATATGCTGTAAGAACAAATGGAGAACAAGATATAAAAAAAAGTCCCTGTCCACACGTAGCTTATAGTCCAAAAGGGGAGAATGTGTCTTTCTACAAGTATTACAGACCCATGTTCAAGAAATGGAGTATTAGTAACAACTCAGTCATGCTCAGCAGCTTCCAAGGTTCCACTGCTGTGTATATGTTGATGACCCTAAACCTCTATCTTCAGACCAGATCTTGTTCCTCAGCTTGAGATCTGCATGTCTAAGTGCCTAATGAGCATCTCTAACCCTGATCTTCTTCCACATCCTCTGACGCAGCTCCATCAGAAAACATCTTCCTCCCTCTTCTGCAGTCCTCTCTTTCTCCCACCCACACACCACCCCGCGTCCAAGCTGCTGATTCTGCCTCCTGTGTAGAACTCAACCCTTTGCATTGGTTCTGTGCTCACTGCTCCTTCTCAGTCCTGGCTGTTATTGCTCACTTGGGTTATTCCAACACGCCCTTCACTGCTCTGCAATCCATTTTCCACACTGCAGCTGGAGCAACATTACAAACAAACAAATCTGATCATCCCGTGAATCTGCCTAAAGTCCTTCAATGACTTCTGATGGCTCTTAGAAAAAAATTCAAATTCTTCAGTATGGCCTCTTTTTCTCTCTCAGGTATGTGTGCACGTATGTGCATGTGTGTGCACACACACACATGCCTACACATATGTCACTCTTTCCAGAATGTTCTCCCCCTCACCCAGCTCTCTTCTACCAGGGTCTTCCCACTCAGCTGCTTGTGTTGTTGGTAGGGCACAGGCCCCACACTTGGCCTTGAGGCTTTGTTTGTTTTGGTGTCCCTTTGGCGGCGGAGCCATTAGAGAATGCAGGCTCTGGGGTTCCACCCCTTGGTTCAAATCTCGGTTCTACCACTTCCTGGGGCAGGTTACTTAACTTCTCTTAAGCTGTGTGAGCATCTGTAAAACGGAGATTACAGTGAACTTACCTCACAGGTTGTTACAAGACCTGTGACATGCCCCACAGTGCATCTTCGCTACCGCTGTGCTTTTATTGTGACTCTCATGCTCTGGTCTCAGGTTCCTGAGGCTCTTAGAGAGTGTTCCTTGAGATGCTCTCGGTTTCATGGCTCCCACGTTTCCCCTCCATGCACGCATCCCCCTTTATTGTAATCATTCGTAGATTACTGCTCGTGTGGAGTTGTAATTGTCTACTGGTGTGTGAGCTCCAACCTCCTCTTTCCTAGAATAGTCCTCGTGCTCAGTATAGTGCTCGTCCATGGGAAAGCTCAGTAAAAAAGGAATAAATGAGGAATGGGTGAGATAGATGCAGAAGTCAGTTAGTCTGACTGGAGCCTGGAAAGAACTTTCTGACCTTGAAAATCGTGGGATCCTGTAACACCTGAGCAGGATAGGTTTACATCTAGAAATGCATTCTATCATTCGGTAGTTTAGAAGAGCTTACAAAAATGTATTTTTGTTTTTTAAAAATTGCTTGTTTTCCAGCCATGTGTCTAACTTAGAGATTTATTAGGAGATGTGTCTAAACGTCCAAATGATGGAACCACCCCTGCCGGCTGAGTGGAGAGAGGTTTAGAGCTGGGCTTACAGAGTATACACAACCCTCCGTCCACAGCGTCTTTCTGCCTTAGGAAGGTCCTCTTTTAAGGGACAGTGTTATTTATTCATCTATGCCCCCATGCAAACCTGTCATGGGACCAGCCAGCGATCCTCCCTTGAGAATGGTTGCTCTGACCTCAGGCTGGTGGACCAGTGTCTGACGTGGGTGTGACACAAACTCATGCAGCAGTTGGGCTCCTTTAAGAGCATGGACAAGCTCCAGGAGTCCTGTGGCTCCCAGCCCTCCGTGGCCAGCAGCAGAGCCCAGCTGTCGGGAGGCCCCACAGGGACCTCACTGTGTTTACATGGATGGTCATATGGTAACCTCTCCCAGCTCCTCGGCAGGCTGCGCCGTTACCTCATCTGCAGTCTGATGACCTCATCCACGTAAAATGTGGCAAGTGCGACACAGGAGCTGAACGGGCCCAGCCTCTCACTGGGAGCCTGGGAGAAGCTGTCCTCCACATCGGCTCAGGAAATCAGCCGGAGAGCTGTCCACTTAGTAATTACTCCCAGCCAGGCGCCGATTCATAAGTCAAGGGGATGTCTTCCAGGGGGTGGGACTGAGAGGTGTGTGTGCAGAAATGTGTGTGCCCACACCTGGGAGTTGCTTATGTCAGGGGATTTGTGTCTCCTCCAAGAAGGACCACTGACCCCGGGCTAGGCAGAGCCACCATCCCCCCTCCTCCCAGCCACTTAGGCACTTTGAAGATGTTGATGCGCAAACAGGATGAGAAATACACCACAAAAGCAGAGAAAGGCACGTGTTCTCTTAACTTGGGGGTGGAAGCATCACGAGATATGTTGTTTTTTTTATTGTTTATCACTTTCTTTGAATTATATTTGCTCTCCTTCTCCAAAAAATATTGCATGTGATGACTAGGAATATAAAATAAATTACCTTTGCCATAGGCTGCTGGGTTTATTAGCCCCTTTCAAGCTCTTCACAATGTAAAGGACAGGCTGACCTAGAGTGATCTCCTTCTAGTCGGCTCCCTCTCCTCTCCCGGTAACTGGAGCTCTGCTATTTGTGCATTTAACAGCTTAACCCTTTGAGTGACTCCAGGCTCTGTATTCTGTCTGGGATTTTTTGGGGAGGTTGTCTAGCTTTGGGATGGCATTTTATATTTTAAGGCAGCTGATTTATGTTATTCATAGCATGTATGTATTTAAAAAAATGAAACTGAGATGAAAAACAAGGCTAGGAAACAAAAATAGAAAAAACAACAGAAAAGTTAAACAGCTTCAGAGGTCAAGAATTTATTTGGACAAAGAAAGTCTTGTTGGGGGGGTACTCATTTTAAGGGGCAAATGTTAATAAACGTACCGTCACCCCCTGACTGCGTGGAGATCAATGATCGATGTAGGGCCCATTGCTCTTTTCCTTTAAATCCCTGACAAAATCTGTTATTAAAAGTGGGATCTAAGTCTTCCAGGGAGGGAGGCAAACGTTTGTCTATAATGAGCAAGAGAGCAGAGGTCATTATTTCGATGAGGTGTTTGCTGTTTACTCCCAGTTATGCTCTGGACGTATTCTTTCTTATTAGCAAGCCTGGAGCAGCGCTGGAGAGCGTTCAAATAACTTCCCCTAAAATCTGGACTCCAGGACACTCCGGCACACAGATGAATGCCCCCGTGGGCAAACTGCCTCCCCAGCCTGTCCAGAGTCACCTAGGCTGCGGCAAACGGTTTTTCAGAGCCAGGTAAGCATTACGGAGAACTGGAGGCTGTATATTTAAACAATTATGGGCCTGTGTGTCTCAGCCTCCTGCTGCACAGTCCCGAGCAAGATGGTGTAATATGTGCATTTTACATATCAATGGCAGAGGAGGCTGTTTCCAGATGGCTGTACCTATTTCAAAGCCACCTTTTTATGCAGAAGGAAGACTGTGTGACCTCCCTCCAAGTAAATGTGTTTTGTAAGCCCTGGGAATGAATGCTTAAAAAATGGTCCTGGGCTATATTTCATGTCCAGTGCAACGTGTTGTGTGTGCACAGCTGTTCGGGGCTGGCATGTGGTAGCATATTAAAAGGAAGATTACCATTTCCCATTTTTTCCCCTTCTGAAGGCTTGATATGCATATATGAAACTTGTGAAAAAAATTGGCATAATGAGACAAGGAAGCTGGGTCTCAAGGCACTGGGCGGTGCACATCTGGAGTTTGCAGTATTCTGGAGATAGTTACTTATTCCCAGGAGCCGCCGCCGGAGTGGGAATGGGAGCCCTGTATCCATGGTGAGCTTCCCTATCGCACTGTGCCAGGTGTGAGCCTGTGTGTTATTTCTTGGAAAGGCTGTCCTCTGAGGGGGTGGGGAGAGGAGAGGACAAGAGAGGAGAGGAGGAGAAAAACAGAAGGGAGGTAATTAGGCGCCACCTTGCCCAATGGAGCCAGCTCAGGCGTCGGAAATCAGGAGTGGGTATTGGAAGGGCGCTGGCGGAGTCAGATGGCGCGCGCAGAGCCTTCTCAGAGCCTGCCAGCTCCACGCTTGTTTCTATGGGGACAAGACTGGGGAAGGAAGCCCTGGGGTCAGAAAAGATGTACAGATAACAATACCAAGCAGGATGGGCCTGGGAAGGGCTTGCTACTTGCCTCCTTTGCAGTGTGATGTTGGTCTTGACCTGACAACCTGAATTCATGCTGTTTTTTTCCCTAGATAAGAAATCAGAAGTGTTTCAAATCTCACAGGCTGTTATCTGAAAAAAAGCTTCATAGGGTAGCATTTTTACTGGCTAGCCAATTGGCTGATCCTTATATTCCTATTTAATGGGTAGAGAAAGTGAGGAGTTAGGAGCTGGATGGACCTGCCTTACCGTAAGAGGGAAGCCAGGAGTGAGTCTGGGAAGCTTTCCCAGGAAGAGAGTTTGTTAGAGTTTCATAGATTCATGGGATTCATGGTTGTTTTTTTTCCCCCTGAGCTGCAAGACTGTGAGGTTCCAGATGCTCTGTGTAAAACAATGCCCCACAGGGGAAAGGCAGGGAGGGGCAGTGTGAGGTCCAGCTTGAGGCCACCCTAAAAAAGGGCTATAAACAGCAGCTGCTTCCACCGTGAGTGCCAAGTGCTGCCTATTGGTTTAGGTCTCCTAACTCCTTGTTTCTTTCTCTTAAACCAGATGTGACCAACAGGAGTTTGTCAATTCATAGGTGGACCCAGATGGTGGGAATCAGGGAAAGGAAGCCGAGGGGCACATGGGGCTTGGGGCCCAGGAAGGATAAGGTTGTCTGCCCTTTCTCGGGTGCTTGGTCTTCCTCCATCTCCACATCTGATCTGCTGTCCCACAGCCCAGCTCTCTAGATTCGGCAGCCGAGGCAAAGTGGGAAAAGGGCCTGACATGTCAGATCTTCCATCTCAAATGTGGGCATGTGGAAGGCAGGACACACTTGAGGAGGCTTGATGCTGGCAGAGGAGTACTCAGAGGAGCCACCGTGAGGTAGCCCCCAGATGGAGGGCAGGAGGAGGGAAAACAAGAGACCTCCCTGCCGCTGGGACCACGCAGACCCTGGGTGATGAAACACGAGGATGCGGGCAGGAAAAGACAGAGACATTTCACTTAGTGGCACCTGGTGAAGGGGTTCATCAATTCCCCACTTGGTAGGGAACAGACGTCACCCTCAGAGCCATTTTACTTCTGGCTAATTGTGTGTGTTTACCGTTTAAGAAACTGTGGCTTCAGGTATTCTTAATTAATGCCTTCTTTTTTCTCTTTACCTCTTTCTTTCTTTCCCCCAATTAGAAAACCTTTTGAGATATGCATCAAAAAAGCTGTCTGAAATAAGTTGGACCCTAACTAGTTCAGCCAAGAGTCAGCCACACAGAATGGGGACAGTGGGTAAGCAGCATCTCTTAAACAGAGCTTATTCCTGTCTCTGCATTAAGGGGATGTGGCCCAGGTATATGCACCCACAAGCAACAGCCTCTGTCTTTTTCTCCTCTCCTTTCCTCTCTTTTTCATAGAGTTGACGAGTATCATTGCAAGACTTACCTTCTGAGATGCTCAACTGTGCTCCCAAAGCTGTTTCTGTCACATTGTATTTGATAGCTATTTCTGAATTACACAGAAGTGAATTGTCATGTACAGCTGGTAGAAGTGAGATGGGTGTAGCCATTCTGGAGAGCAATTCAAAAATTCTTAGCCAAATTATATATTTTTATATTCCATGACATGGCCGAACCCAATATATGCCAGAGAAACTCTTGCACACATCCATCTGGAATCAAACGTGTAAGGATGCTCCTCACAGCATTGTTCTGAGTCCCAGGGATTTGGAGGCAACATAGGTATCCACCATTTGGGGAGTGGGTAGATGAAACATGATAGAAGCTTATGGTGGAATACTGTGCAGCAATTGAAGCAACAGATGGGCACAGTTCTTTAGAAAGAGTGTTAAATGAAAAGTAAGAAATAGAACAAGATCTATAGCAGGACACCATTTTAATAAAGTTAAAAAAAGCATACACATATAAACAGCACTCTATTTCTAAGATATGTACATTTCCAAGGGCAAATTCCTAATACATTAGATGAGTGTCTATTGGGAGGGGAGAAAGGAAGGAGACAGGTCATGGGGATCAAGGATAAAGGGAAAAAATTCAAATAACATTAAAGAATGGAGACCAAGTATAATATTGTGCCACAAAATGAAAGAACAATGAACTCAGCTCTGCACCTGAATTCTTATGTATAAAAATTCTCTCTCATTGATCTACCTACCTATAAAATACCATAGTTTCTGTGATAAGAGGTACAACAGAAATGCATAAGTACATATATAATATCACCATCAACAATCAGTCATCAAATACTCTTTAAACCTGTACTATGGGTTTACTTCTGTGCCAGGTATGATGGGACATGCGGAAGCATACCGTATTGTCCTTGTTCTTATCATGCAAGTTGGAAATTATATGTGAAATAATGCGCAATTTAGAACAGCTCATAATTAAGGCCCAAACTGTGTGAGACATAGATGCATGAGATTAAAAAACAAAACAAAACGGTAGTTGGTGAGGACAGGAGTAAACAGGGAAAATTTAAGGGACAAGGAAGCTATGCAACAGCCATGAAGGATGGTGGTTCTTAGGTTGGAGGAGGGGAGGAGGTCTCGGGGCTGCCGATGGCACCACGAGTGGAGTCATCAGACCCCGAAGAATGGGGCAGGTTGAGGTGTTGAGAAAGTGGGATGCAGTGCACACTCACCCTGTCGCCTGTGCGCGTTCATCTCCTGAGAGCTGCACGTCCCCTCCTCCAGCTCATCCATCCCTCGGGATCCGCGAGAAGCCATTTTCTATCACCTCTTCAGAGCCCCTCCTGCGCCTGCTCAGGGCGGGGGCCCTTGAGAGTGGGATTTGGGACTTGGCCAGGACGATGCATCTGTCACCATCACATTCCCTTTCACTTGATTTTCCCTCTTACTCTTGCGCTGCCTCCCAGCTTCGCTTCCTTCCACAGGACAATGGAAGGGCCACATTTTAAAGTGACAAGCCTACATTGGCAACATTACATAGAAAATTCTCGCTCCATACACCGATGCACAGACTTTCCAGTGATCATTTTTCAGAATCTTTCTAAAAATCAAAATCATACGTGCATGAGTTTAAAGAGTCAACCAATACTGTGAGGTTTGTTAAGAAAAACAGGAGACGCAAGTCCCGTTTCCCTCCATTTCTCCTTAGTCAGGGGCACTTGGGGCGATGTTGATAGATTCCTTTTGTATTTACCGCTGTGTTTGTATTGAATAGGATTATATCGCTACTTTTTAATTTTTCAGTTTCAGGCACTTAGGATTCAGCTTTCTTTCCTCTTCCTTCCTTATCATGATGAACATTTCCCATCCCCATTTTCCCAACGGAGTTCATATTATAATTTTGATTAAATGAATATTGAGAGTATGTTATTCCAAGCTGAGCCATGTAGCAACTATGATTATTTTTCCTTTTCCAAATAACTTTTTGATCTCTCAGCATCTTAGCTGTCCAGTACAATAGCCACTAGGCACATGTGGCTGCATACTTGAAATGTGGCTAGTGTGACTAAGGAATTAATTTTTAAATATTATTGAATTTTAATTATTTTACACGTAAGTTTAAAAACTGATGGCCTTTGGAAAAAATTTAAGTATGTTTGGAACACCTTTGGTATGTGAGTAACCTTTTCAACTACAAATTTAATGAAAACTGAATCCAGGTAAAATCAAACATTTATGAGAAATTTTAGGGTGCAAGTTGAGATGGGCTGTACATGCAAATACATACTGGATCTCAAAGAGGACGAAAAAGGAATATAAAATATCTCATTAATAATTCTATATTAATTTCTGTTGAAATAATGTTTTAGATATATTGGGTTAAATAAAATATATTATTGATATTAATTAAGTAATTTCAGCTCTTTCTTTTTAAAATGTGATTCCTAATAAATTTAAAATTACATATGGGGTTCGCACTGTGTTTCTACTGGAGAGCACTGCTCTGGATAATAGTTGTTTTGTTTGTTTATTTGATTTTCATTACATTTATCAACCTCTAGTTCTCTGCCAGTGTTTTAGATCTCCTCTTGACATGTGCATTCACATCAGACATTCTTGGGAGTCTGTCCTGGAGACCTCTGAGGAGCTCTGGTCTGGACTGGCTGCTGTCATTCTGGGATCTCTAATGTCCCTAGAATTCCCTTTATTGTTCTACTGGGTTGAAATCTTTCCTGGATCTCACATCTTCTTCTTTCATGGTTTCTTTGTTTTATGAAATACACTCTCCCATAATTTCCTAAAAAAAAGTGTGCAGGAGATTAATTTTTCATATGTCTGAAAATTTCTTCATTCTACACACGACCTTGACTCATAGTTTGTCTGGATAGATAAGCCCAAACTGGAGAGATTTTTTCAGAATTTAGAAGGCATTGCACAATTGTCTTTTAGCTCGGTGTTGCTGTTGAGAAGTTCTAAGTCATTAGATTTCTTACCATGTGTATGAGATCTTTCTCTCAATCTCTCTTTCTCTCCTTGCAGAATCTTCTTTTTCTCACCCTTGTTGTGAGGTTGCATGATGATGTGACCTGATATGGGTCATGCCCTTCAATTCTGGGAAATTGCCTTGAGTTACTTTATTGGTGATTTCCTCCTCTCCATTTTCTCTGTTCTTTCTCTTTGGAACTCTTTATTATTTGATGAAACGGATAATTGTTGGTCTGTACTGGTCTTCTAATTTTCTTCTCTTTTATTTTCCATCTCTGTCTTTTGCTCTCCTTTCTAAAAAGTTTCCTCAACTTATCTTCCAGCCTTTCTCCTGAATTATTCACTTATGCTATCATATAATTAATTTCCAAAAGCTCTTTTTTGTTGTTGGACTACTTTTTGTTTTTAATAGCATCCTGTTCTTGTTTTACAGGTGTACTATCTTCTCCTATATCTCCTTCTCCAAGAACAAGAATGATTGTTTTGCTTTTTAGATTTCTTCCCCCTCATAATGTTTCCTCTAAATCCTCTTTCACCTGTATGTTTGGTGTCTCTAGTTCATACTAAAGCCTTCCTCAGATGTCTACTAATCTTGGGTGGTTTGCACATGGTTAGGGAGGGGGACTAAAGGCTGATAGGAGGGTGTGTGCCTGTGAGTGGAGCCCTGCTTAAAGGGAGCTTCTCTGTAGGGTGGCTGTGGGAGCTCCCAAGTGAGTTGTTTTAGGTCTTTTGCTATAGCTAGTCAGAATTCCCGGGGGAGAATCTGCCTGTCTCCTGCCTAGAGGGCAATATCCTGGCTGCCTGGGACCTGAGTTGGGGAAGAGGGCTTGGTATTTCAACATTCAGCAAGTGTACATTCACCAAACACAGCTGCTTCTGTAAGGCACCCCAGGCTGCTGTTGGCTGCCTCTGCTTGTTGTCTATTTCATTTTAACCAACTACCCTCAAACTTTATGGCTTGGAATAATCATGTTATTTTGCTCATGATACTTAGGGTCAAGAATGTGGTAGCTCGGCTGGGTGGTGTATCTCTGATCACATGGCCTCAGCTGGTGCAGCTGGGATGGAGGGTCCACTTCCACGCTGGTTTCTCACTCCTAAGGCATGGCCTCTCTCCATGTCTTTTTCTCTTTCTCCATGGCATCTCACTCTCCAAGGTCTTGGTATGGCTTGGGCTTCTCACTGCATAGTGGTCTCAGGGTGGGCACACCTTTTACATGGCGGTTGAATTCCAATGGGCAGGACGCAAAAGCTGCCAGGTCAGCTATGACCAGCATTGGCCCGGTATCACTTCCAGCACATTCTCTTGGTCAGAAGAGTCACAGAGCTCCCTCCACCCCCTGCCCAGATTCAAGGATATGAAGAAATAGACCCCTCCTCTTGATGGAAGAGGAAGGTCACATTGCATATGAGCATGTGGGTTGAGAGACTGCCATCTTTGGAAATTTTAATCTGCCGCACTGCCCAGGTTAAAGTTGATTAACAAAAAAATTGTAGTAGGCATGATTTTCACCCATAGGAATATTTATCAATTGCTTCCTCTTTATTGCTATTCTACATAATGTCCTTTCAATATTGTTGAAAATCCAAATTAAAGATTGTGTTAAACTTATCCCCTCCTTTTTTGAATGTTTGTTTTATAGATAAACATTTGCTCTGAGTCTTCAAAAAAGGTTTTCTTTCTTTTTGTGTACTAAGTCTTTTCATATGTCCTGTGATTTTTAGTTTGTTTCAATTTGCTTTTTCCTTCGGAAGGAGATCTATGTTTACCCGATTTGGAAACTTGAGATGGTTTTGTCAGCAATTTTCTTGGTTCCTGTTCTTTCAGTGCCAAAGGGGAAATTTTAAGTTTTTATTTATTTGGTAGTTTTATTTTCCTTGCTTAGGGATCTGTTCAGCTGGGAGAAGTTGGGAGCAATTACTGGGAAGGCATTTTTGCCTCAGGAATTCACTGCTTTTTCAAATCATTCCTTTGAAGCCTCTTGTGGCGGAGGTGCTGATGGCGGCCTTCCCCACATCTCTCTGGTTCTGTTTTGAGGGACTGGTGTAGTTGCCAAACTGCTCTCATTTGCCACCCACCAACTGTCCCTCAGTCCTGTTCTCTTCCAGTTCAAGTGTGAGGATTTCCCAGGTCTTTGGGGGGAAATTTCACCACTTTCTTCCCACATGGCCTTTCTTTGTCAGCACTGACTAGTTCTTGTTAGCACTTTGACCATCTATTTTCACCTGCACCAAACCATGCCCACTTCCTCATAGTGTCTAGCCCCTTGATCCTGTTCTTCCTTATTTTACAGAACTGTCATAGACTTTTCTCCCTGCTTAGTATAATTCCATGATGCTTTCAGTGGGCCTTGGGAAGGGAGGGGTATTTAATACGTCAGCTCACATTGCCACCTCTAAGTCTCATTGGTCACTTCTCCTAGGTTTTCATCAGCAGGTTTCCTAAGACGTGCTCCAAAAATTTGCTTGTGCTTGAAAGAGTGAATAATTGCTTTTCCTATGGCTAATAAGAGGTGCAAACATTATCTCTAGCAGTGGGTTCTCAATCCTGGCTGCACATTAGGATCACCTGGGCGGCTTTGACAAAATGCTGATGCTCAGGTTGCACCCATGGAAGTTAGGAGTGATTGGGCATGGGATGGGGCCCAGTCATCAGCTTTCATGAAAGGTCCTTGGGTAGTCCTGGTACTCCGGTGCATGTCCTAAGCCTGTGAGTGCCTGTGGAATAGGGAAAAGGGAGGAAGAGGAAACAGCAGGAGTAGAAAGGAAGACATCCTAGGGTTGAGGAAAAAGTATAGGATTTAGTGCCTGTGTCCAGCTCTACAACTGAAAGTCTGCATAACCTTATATTACCTCTTTGAGGTCCCATTTCACTCTCTGTAGAATAGCAATAGTGATACTGACCTCGTGGCATTGATGCAAGACAAAATTGCCTGTCTTTGAAAGCAACTGTTTGTTATTATTTTTTAAAAAAAGGAAAGAGAGAAAATGTAGTGTTAAGAAAGGGAGAGAAATGACACAAAAAATCCATAAGATTGAGAACAATGGTACCCTTTTGTTGACTGCCTGACCTTGGTATGAATCTAAACCACTTAGTTTTTAATAGTGAGAAACTGCAGGGGACATTCCAGGAGGGAAGTGCAAAGGGCTTAAATTTGGGTCTCAAGTCTTTGAATGCTTCCTTCACTCCAGCAGCCTTCACAACTCCGGTGGCCAGCTCACAGATTTCATCCTCGTTAAATGTTGCTCATATTTCTTACCCATCCTCCCAGAAGACCATCTGTAATATAAACTCAGGATTGATAGGCAGGTGGAGTAAACCGTGAAGAAGCCTTACAATCTTTTTTATAAAGTTTGTGCAAAGACCTCTTGCCTAACCAGAGGCAAAAGGAGTCTTCATCATAAGCACCCATTAACCCCTCTACTTGGCCTTCTTAGGTTGATTCCATAAGTAACATATTCATAGATTTAATCAATGATGTACTCAGTACTGTAGATCTTGTGAGAAAACAAGAATCCTCCTTGTTCTTTCTCTTCCCCTTTGTAGTGAGCTGAATTATGTACCCCCCAAAATATACATTCAAATCCTAACATTTCTGGAGTGTTTTCTCTGACACCAACCAATTCACTTAATTCTTCAACACCAAAACTAGGCATCCAACAATTCCATTCAATTCTGACACTAATTACTCAGAGTTACTGCAGACACCACAATGTACAGTACCATGTACATGTGGTATGGTATATGTACAAGGTATGTTTGACAGGGCACAAGTCAGGCTTCTTTAGTTCAAGCCAAATCAGTTTTGAACCTGAATAGTTACCTCATGTACCACAATCTGTGAAAATCTCTTGTTAACACTTTGCTGATGTTTACTGGTTTATTATAAAGGATAAAATTCAGGAACAGACAGATGGAAGAGATGCATAGAGAAAAATATGGGGCAGGGACACAGAATTCCATGACATCTCTGGGAGCATCACCCTCACAGCACCACGATATTTTCACCAACCTGGAAGTTCTCTGAATCTCATTGTTTTAAGAGTTTTTATGGAATTCAATCTCCATTCCTCCTGCCCAGAGGTTGGAGAAGTGGGGCTGAAGTTTCCAACCCTCTGATCTCTTGTTCTTCCCGGTGACCAGGCCCATCCTGAGGCTATCAAAAGTCCCTGCTTTAAGTCACTTCCTTAGCATAAACTCCAGTGTGATTGAAAGGGGCTCATTATGAACAACAAAAGATATTCCTATCCCTCAGGAAATCCCAGGGTTTTTATGAGCTCTGTGCCAGGATCCAGGAACAAGGACCAAACATACTTTTGTATTATACCATACCTTGGTATCTGTATTCACAGGAATACGACCTTATTTGGAAATAGGGTTTTGCAGATGTAATTAAATTAAGGGTCTTGAGATGAGATTATTATGGATTTAGGGGAGGCCCTAAATCCAGTGACTGCTATCCTTATAAGATACTGGAATGGAGAGATAGACGAATAGACACACAGGGGACAGGGTCATGTGAAAATAGAGGCAGAGATGGAAGTTATGCTACCATGAGACCAGAAGTGACTGGAGCCACCAGAAGCCAGAAGAGGCAAGGAAGGATTCAGAGCTTTCAGAGAGAGCATGGCCCTGCTGACACCTTGAGTTTGGACTTCTGGTCTCTAAAACTATTGGAGGATAAATGTTTGTTGTTTTGAGCCCCCAAGTTTGTAATAATTTGTTATGGCAGCCCTGGGAAACAAATACACCCTTCCCTTCTTTCTTCTCCTTCAGCTTAATTATAATGTTTAAGAAATTATTCCTGTTCTCAAGAGAGATCCACTTATGCTGGAGCAAAGTACATATGTCCCCGCAGAAGTTAAATTACCAAACAGGACCACAAGATGGGGATGCCACAAGCCACCAGGTGGCTGAGTGTGAAGTGGAGAGCGCATGCAATAAGTACAGGGAGGTCAGGGGCTTCTTTGCACTCAGACTCAGTGTTTCTCTTCATCAAACATTCCTTGACCCTGAGAACCAGCTTTCTTTCTTCATGCACTGGAAGATTCTCCTCATTTAGCAACATCACTTTAGTTTCTCAAGTCTGACCCTCTTGCTAGACTCTTTTAGGTCTAAGTTTTTTCCAGATCGTGTTTCCAGCATGTTTTTTATTTTGATGCCTCTTAAAGAGATTTTTAGAATATATGTGACTCAAATATGGCAGACGAATATCACTGAGTTGTTTAATCTCTCATGAGAGACCATGAGAAAGTCAAGACCCACATTGGTAAAATGTCTTTTCATGTTTGATAAAAACATGTACTTTGAAATTTGGATTAATAATTATTTTCTCTGTCTTGTTTCTAAACTAAAATCGGACACTACTGGATGATGTCACCAGGAGTTGGCAGAGTAGAATCTCCCCTCCAGGAATCTCCCCTCCACCAAACAGTGATTGAGCTGGTGGGAACTATGAGCCCATTCATGGGCTGGAGCAGCTTCTGAAGGGATTTAAAGAGACAAGACCTAGTTTTTTTTGCTCCCCCTCACTCCTTTTGGGAGGTAGACATTTAACGAAATCTTTATCAGGCCACTGGTTGACTGCAGAGATAACAGAATAGAAACATCAGTGGCCACATAAAACAAGCAATGCATGCTTTGCAAAAATAGTTTGGAAAAGTTACAAATGGATGGCTTCAGCTTTCAATAAGCAAGATTCAGTAATTCCTGGGGTGCGGGAGAATTAGACTTCTAGAGTTACCATACATAACACTCAAAATGTCCACTTCTCAACAACAACAAAATTACAAAATACACAAAGAAACATGTCTCATTCAGGAGAAAAAAAGAATTTGACAGAAATGATCCCTAAGGAATCTTAGACATTCAAATTATTAGTCAAAGACACTAAATCTGCTATCTTAAATATGTTCAAAGAGCTAAAAGAGACCATGGACAAAGAACTAAAGGAACTCAGGAAAGTAGTATATGAACAAAATGAGAATATCAACAAAGAGATAGAACTGATAAAAGGAACTAAACAGGAATTCTGGGGGTGAAAAATACAATAACTGAAATAAACTCAGTAGAGTGGTTAAACCACAGATTTGAGCAGGCAAGAGAAAGGATCAATGAATTGAAGATAAGACAACTGAAATTATCCAGTCTGAGGAGCAGAAAAAAAAAAGATGAAAAAAACCAAAGAGCATGAGGGATGTGTGGTATACCATCAAACAGACTAACATACACATTATAGGAGTTCTAGGATGAGAAGAGAGAGAAAGGGGAAGAAGAAAATTTGAATAAACAGCTGAAAACTTCCCAAATCTGACGGAACACATGAATATACATGTCCAAGAAGCTCAAAGAACTCCATTCAGGATAAACTTAAAGAGATCCACTTTGAGACACATTATAGTCAAATTGTTGAAACTCAAAGAGAAAGAGAAGTTTGAAGGCTGCAAGAGAGAAGTGACTGACCTTGTTCAAGGGATTTTCAATATGATTAACAGCTGATTTCGCTTCAGAAATCATGGAGGCCAGAAGGCAATGGGATGACATATTTAAAGTCCTGGAAGAAAAAAACCCTGTTAACCAAGGATTCTATATCTGGCAAAAATATCTCTCAAGAATGAAGGAGAAGGCTAGCCTGGTGGCGTAGTGGTTAAGTTTGCACACTCTGCTTCAGCGGCCCAGGGTTCAGGAGCTTGGATCTTGGGCATGGACCTACACACTGCTCATCAAGCCATACTGTGGTGGCGTCCCACATACAAAATAGAGGAAGATTGGCACAGATGTTAGCTCAGGGCCAATCCTCCTTACCAAAAAATAAAAATAAAAAATGAATGAAGGAGAGAGTCAGCCCTGATGGCCTAGTGGTTAAAGTTCCGTACTCACTGCTTTGGCGGCCTGGGTTTGCTTCCTGGGTGTGGAACCACACCACCTGTCTGTCAGTTGCCACGCTGTGGTGGCAGCTCACATAGAGGAGCTAGAATGACTTACACCTAGGATATACAACCATGCACTGGGGCTTTGGGGAAAAAAAGAGGAAGATTGGCAACATGTTAGCTCAGGGTGGATCTTTCCCTGCAAAAAAAAAAAAATAAATAAAAGGAATGAAGGAGAAATTAAGACATTTCCAGATTCACAAAAGCTGAGGGAGTTCTTTACTCATAGAACTGCTCTATGGTAAATGTTAAAGGGAATCCTTCAGGCTGAAATGAAAGGACAGTAGACTGTAAATCAAAGCCATTAGAAACAAAATAAAGCACACTGGTAAAGGTAACTACATAGGTAAATATGAAATCCCATATCATTGCACTCTTGGTATGGTTTGTGACTTCTCTCTTTTTCCTATATGATTTGATAGGAGAATGCTTAAAACAATAAGTCTATGTTGATGGGCATACAATGTATAAAGATTTAATCTGTGACAATAACAATATAAAGCGAGAGAACTGGAGCTGTATAGGAGCAGAGCATGAGTATACTCTTGAAACTAAGTTGGTATTATTCAAACTGGGTTGCTATAAACTTAAGATGTTAATTGTAATTCTCAAGATAACCACTAAGAAAATAACTGAAAAGTACGGGAAGGCAAGAAGAGAGAATCAAAATGGTGCACTGAAAAATCAAGTGCTACCAAAACTTTCTACATTGTTTCAGAATATCTTGTGATTTTTTTTAATGGGTTCTCACAACCCAGCCTGGGTGAGAGGACTCTTCGACACCTTGGAACTCTCAGGGGTGAGGTCGTTCACCGGGCCTGATTTATAAGGCCAAGTAAAGACCTTGGGTTAAAGAAGGAGCATAATAAAGGGACAAAGCACAGGACTAGAAGACAGTAGAAGTGGGTTCTTTGCTGCTAACCAGCCATGTGACATTGGACAGCTCTCAGTTTTCCTATCTATAAAGGGAGGATGTTGAACTCAATATTATCTCCAAGGTCTTTCCGGGCAGACGATGGGCACCAAGGTCTGCACACAGCCCCCTCAATAGGGCGCACCCTGTGAATTGAAGAGTGTGAGTAATGGAGATCTCTTTCCCTCAGTTCCAGTGCAAATGTGCACTCTCTGAGGTTAATTGTAAAAGGGATGAAAGTATCATATGGCTGGAAGGAACATTGCAAAACGATTTAGTACAAGAGCAACGACCCCTGCGGCAATGCTGATGCCTTCTGTCTGTGCAGAGTTTCAGAGCCATCTGCAGAGAGAGCGTGCCCAGTATCACCTTGAAGTCTGTGAGTCAAGTAAGGCAGACACTCAGTTCGATGAAATGAATATTTATTGAGGGTCCTCTGTGTGCCAGGCAATATGCTCAAAGCTGCACACGGAAAAAGAAGAGTGAGTCCTGCCTTTAAGGAGTCCACGTAGTACATCTGCCCCAGGTGAGGAAACTGGTACTTAGAGAGGTCTGGTTTTGTGAATGAAATCACAGGAGACGAGGCCAAGCTGGGGCAGGAAGCCAGGTCTGACTTGTAGACCAGAGAATGATGTCAGGCTGCTCTGGATCAGCCTATGCACCGTTCCCAGGATGTCCAGAAGAGGCGGTTAGAGAACTCCTTCTGGAAATGAACTCTGGGGCGGCACACCTGACTGTAGGGATTTTGTTAAACAGTCGCCTAAATATCTCAAGTCAAAGTTCACACTTACTTCCTCTTGTTCTATTTAATTGAACAACAGTCCCTGCCTTTTTTCACTTCTGGTCAGTGGCATAAGTTCCTCATTCAACACTTTGCAGAACACAGAAATACAGCCCCCTCGGGGCAGGAGGAGAGGCAAGGAGGGAGAAGCAGAATGACCTGAGCCCTGTGAGATCTTCAGGGCCCAAGAGCCCCACATGTTCTAGTGGCGAGTCTTGCAAAGCCTGTGCTTTCTTCATCTGGAGGTGAAGAAACAGGCCTGTTTCCTCTCCTGGGCCTTAGTGACAACTTGGTTTTTAAGAGGCCTTGCTTTCTCTTTAACTATCATATTAACTCAACTAATTTTAATGGGCTTTGGCATGGACATCTATTTTAGTTTGGTACCAGTTTTGTCACATCTTTGAAATCTCTTTATGTCCCTTATGTCATCAGACTCAAGGCCAGAATGATATGATGAATCAAGAATTAACCATAGAAATTTCTTTTAAAGAGTTTATTTTTCCTTTTTCTCCCCAAAGGCCCCCGGTACATAGTTGTGTATTTTTAGTTGTGCGTCCTTCTAGTTGTGGCATGTGGGACGCTGCCTCAGCACGGCCTGATGAGTGATGCCATGTCCGCGCCCAGGATCCGAACCAGTGAAACCCTGGGCCGCTGAAGTGGAGCGCGCGAACTTAACCACTCGGCCACAGGGCTGGCCCAGCCATAGAAATTTATAGTGGGCTGACTAGCAGCCCCAAAATATCAGACCCTAATCCCTGAAACCTGTAAATGTTGCCCTTTTTGGAAAAAAAGCCTTTGAAGATGTAATTAAATTAAAAACCTTGAGATGAGGAGATTATCCTGGATTATCCAGTTGGGCCCTAAATGCCATCAAAAGTGTCCTTATAAGAGAGGCAGAGGGAGATGACACACATGGAAGAGAAGACGGCGATGTCAAGATGGAGGCAGAGACAGGAGTGATGTAGCCACAAGCAAAAGAATGCTGGCAGCCAACAGAAGCTGGAAGAGGCAAAAAATGGATTCACCCCGGAGTCTCTGGAGGGAGGAAGGCCTGATGACACCTTGATTTCTGCCAAGTGAGGCTGATGTTGAACTTGTGGCATCCAGAATTGTGAGGGATAAGTCTCTAGAGTTTGAAGCCACCACGTCATGGGAACTTGTTACAGCAGCCACAGGAAACTTATACAGGGACAAAAAAGCTGAGGCCTCTATTGTTAGAGCAGACTAGCAGAGCCTATGGAACCCTTCTCAAGGAAAATGGTTTCAAATCATAAAATAAAATACATAAGATCGTGCAGAAAGCCAAATGTATTGAAATACAGTTGTTAGAACATAAGAAAACAACTTTGTGCAGCTTTGAGCACATTAATCAAGACAACACGTTTCAAATATAGGCAAGTTGGAGCTGATTTTATTTTTGGAAGACACCAGTGTGAAGGCTGCTGTGGCCCAGCTTGCATCACACGTGCACCTTGGAGGAGCCTGCCATAAAAAAGGTTGAGCTCACATGTGATCTGCCAGGGGAGGGGGGTCTGATACCCACTGCTATTGTTTTGAAGCAGTGATGGAAGTAGAAGTTTCCGAGATACGTAGAGTAGCTGTAATGGAAACATGGAAATATCTGGTGTGCTCTGGGGACCAGGTTGCAGGGACTGCTAATGCTCTGTGGTTTGTGGCCTACACTGGAGATCGAAGGAAATGCCGAATTTCAATTTGTGAACCTCAGGCAGGGGCCCCCAGCTCCAGGGGAGAGGAAGCAGGAGCGCCAGTGAGTGTGGCATTGGGGCTGCAGGGAGGCCAGCAGGGCCGGGCAGGGCTTTTGCAAGGACAGCAGCCTGTGGGGGAGCTGGACCGCTCACGCGGGGGTGCGCTCCCAGAGGCGCAGCTCGCCAGAGCCGCCTGGTGATAAAGCAGGGCCGGCCAATTGGACAGAGTGTCAGGTTGACTATGAAATATGACGGATTAACAGCCGAGGCTGGTGGTGTGACCTGCTCTCAGACACTTCATTTAGAAGTTATCATATTGCTGGATGCTTCCTATAATTTGTGATGATGCTGATTGTGATAAATCGTGAGTTTCTGGCAAACTCCCCCAGCCTGCTCCAATGACTGAACAGAGAAAATGTGTAATTCTATGGGAACATTCATGCCACGAAGGAGAGCGAGGATCTGGCCGTAACAACAGAACGCTCAGTCAGTGAACAAAGTAATTAAATCAAGCTAATTAAATCACAATAAAAATAATTTTAATTTAATTAATTTCTCTGCACTGATTGAACATTATGTTGCAGCCATGAGGCCTTCCGAACGCTAATAGAATTTAGGGGCTAGGACACCGCAGTGGTGGTCACTGGTGTGGTACGTGGGTTATTGTTGAGGGAATGAAATTAAATACATTTAACGAGATGCCGAAATGTTGACGGAGCCACAGATAGAAAATGGTTGTGGAATCAAGATAATAGGGTCTTTTTCTTTCCCAGTTAGGTTTCTGTGCTAACTGGGGCAATAAATGTCAAATTTGGTAATAATTTAAAGGGTCTAGATAAAGTAGGTGGCACACGATTGCTTCGCTGTGTTGGAGTTGGTGGGAATCCGCAGGTCAGGATGTCAGCAGTCTGCAGAAGTGGAGGGCCATTTACCTATCGTCAGCCATACTCCTGTCCCTGGTACCTAAGGAAGGCCCTAGAAGCATTAGAACTGGAATCCTGTGAGATCCTCAGTCAAGGACTAAACAAGGGGCATTTCGTGGGTTTTTAACAGCAACGTGAAAGATTTAGGTGAGGCGTATGGAAGGACTTTCTTTTTTTTTTGAGGAAGATTAGCTCTGAGCTAACGGCTGCCAGTCCTCCTCTTTTTGCTGAGGAAGACTGGCCCTGAGCTAACATCCATGCCCATCTTCCTCTACTTTATACGTGGGATGCCTACCACAGCATGGCTTTTGCCAAGGGGTGCCATGTCCACACCCGGGATCTGAACCGGTGAACCCGGGCCACCGAGGATCAGAACGTGCGAACTTAACTGCTGCCCCACTGGGCTGGGACAAATGTTAACCATAACCAGTTACTTCTGGAAAGCATGAACCATGGTTCCCACACCCCCATGCCCTACCCCTTATCCCCAGTGCTAAGCAGAGAGCCTTACACTAGCTGGTACTCAAATATTTATCATTAAATCGAATTATTGAGGTCTCAAAGAGCGCTTGAAAATTAGGCCGAGTACTCTTCTTCTGGGGTTGTTCAGACACTGCTTAGTTATACGCAGGAGGATGCTCAACAAGACGACCTCTCAAGGTCACCTCCCCAAGACTAATTTTGTCACGCAAGCAACCCTGGAATTCTGAGTGTGCGCTAGCAGGCGCTCACATAATTACCAACTGTGATTTTAGAGGAGTCCTGTGCTTTGGATTCCAATATTATTTATCATGCACGTTATTTTAATTAATATTTTGTGTGTGTGCCAACATTTGAACCAGACCTCATTATGACCGGCCGGGGCACGGCATTGTTTGCTGAGTGGAATTGTTTTCTGAGCTGCAGCTGCATTCCCTCCTCAGCAGCCAGGCAGGGCAAAGAGACCCAGGGCCAGCATTTGCAAAAGCCTCTGCTGCCACAGATGTGTGTGGTGATCCTGGGTCCCAGATGGCTCATCAGCAAGGAGCTGTTTCTCCATCCAAAGGAAAGGGGTATAGGGATGTCCCTAGGGAGGGTTCTGGACACTGAATAAGGTTCCCCAGGGAGCAGGAAGTGGGAACCAGTGCTTGTGAGGTGTGAGTGCTGCCTGCCTGCCCCAGGAATGAGGGGTGTTCATGTGCCTTTGAAGAGCAAATTTGCACCTTTCCTGTTGTCTGTTGTTATGTAATTGTGCAAACAGTGTGAATCCACGCTAGCACAACAACCAGGAGCTCCAGCTGGCCCTTCAGCTCTGCCTGCACAATAACCAAAGGCCTCCTGGCCTCCTGCTCCCCTTAATGCTCCACCCGCAGGATGTGTGGGCAGTTACTCTTCTTCCTGGCAGAGCTGCCCCTGAGGTTAGAGCATGACATCGTCCAGGAGATACCTTTCATTCTGGAAAGGAGAACTTCCAGCTTAACCTGCGTTCCAGCCAGTTCTTCCCACCACCTTTGGCTTCAACCCCACCTGCATTCTGAGCCCGCCCTCCCAGCACTTCCTGGGTGCCTCCCTCCCTCACAGGGGCAAACGTCCATCCTCCCCAGCAGGAAGGCACTGCGCAGAGCAAATCTCTCTCTAGAACGTCTTTCCCCTTCTAGCACCTGATTTTAAAAAGATGCTCCCCACCAACGTGAAGCTTCCCAGTATTTGTTAATGAGAATTACAACTCTAAAATGACAGCCTTTTCCCCACTCATAGAACCATAACGTCTGGTTCTATTCATATTATTCAAATAATACTATCTAACCTTCATTTCAGGTCAAATAGGTGCCCAGTAATGTGCTAAGCACTTTACCTGTGTCATCGTGTTTGGCTCTCACAGAAACTCTGTGAGGTAGGTGCTATTTTCATTTCCTTCGTATGGCTGAGGAAGTGGTGGCTTGCAGAAATTTAATACCTTAGTCCAGGTGACAGCTAGTACGTGGCAAAGCTGCTACTGGAATCTAGGTCCTTCTCTTTCCAAAAGCCCTCCTTGTAACCACCATGCAGCCCTGCCATGAGCCAACAATTGAAACATATTCCGTAAGCCTTCGGCGCCCCTCCTTCCTGACACTGAGCTGCCCACGAACACACATATCGCTCGTCTGCGCCCATGCTCCACCATCCTCCCCCACATCCTCTTTCCCACCCCCGCAAAGCAGTTTTACAGAAGGAAGATTTTAGACCAACTAAGGATGTTAGGACGTTTTTTTCTCCTATAAAGTAGATTAACTGCACACTGTGCATCTGTATTGGTCCAAGGATTCTGTCACAGGAGGAAATCTCTTTAAAGGGGTTGACTCGGAGACCCGAGGACATCTCGAACACTGGTCTTTAAAGCAGCGGCGAGGCCCAGGTCCTGCGCATGCCCCGTGTCCACGGTGCTCGGCTTTGCTGGACCGCGCTTCTGAGATGGCTAACCGGTGCCAGCCACAGGCACCAGACCAGCATACACGGCTTAATCTACCCGCCTGGAGGGCTCCTCCCTGATCTCCGCTGGTCTCCCTGTCCTTGATCTCTTTCTCTCCTTTTCTCTTCAAATCAACTTTGCCAACTCTCATCCCCATTCCTTTGCCAGCCCCTCACTTTCCTGTCATCTTGACTGCAGCTGGCTCCACACTACATCATTCAGGTGGCCTTTGTGGGCTTCATAAGTCTCTGCTGAAAACTAATAATAACAGGAAATTAAGAAGAAAAAATATTTACCAGTTCTAAAATGACTTGAATTAATGAAATAATGTTTTGGGGCATTTAGATTGAACTGGTGTAATTGTAGGTTGCAAAGCGTAATAGTAGCTCATGCAGGGATATCATTTTGTGCCATTTTACTTTTAGGTTTTTGTTAATCCAGTGGGTTTGGTGGAATTAGAGGGCTGCTGTGAAAAAAAAAAAAAAAAGCTTGAGCATCGTGCTGGCGGGAGAACAGCCTTGTCGAGCTAGCAGGTAGCTGCACGGTTCACCTTTATCCGGCATACAATGAGGGCAATCACCGGGGCCTGTAGAAAGAGTATTGAACTGTCGACATAGGACGTTTTTGTTGAAAGTGGTCCTTTTGATTTCATCTTCCCAGCCTAATGTAATAAAAACAGACATTACGGAACACATTCATCTCAGTTTGATAGGGGCCATCATGAATACCCAGCAACGTGTGCAGTCATAAAGGTTATCCAACTGCCGGAAGTGACTGGAAGATGATTGTTGATGCAAAGGTTGTGAGCACCTCACCCCAGATGAGAGCGGTGGCGGTCACCCGAGCAGGCCAATGTGTGGATGGAGTAGAAACATGCTGTTTCTACTGAGAGAATATTTAACTTCTCGAACATTCTAAGTTTCAGCCACAAGCTCATTTTCTCTATTTAGCAAAACCTTGAGGGGTTATCTCAAAGGAAGAAGAAAGGAAAACAAAGTGGAAGAATCTTGAACTTATTTTTGCTGATTGGATGGCTGTTTCTACGGAAACAGAAACGGAGGCAGGAACCTGCCATGGTCAGAGGCCTGGTTCCTGTCAGCTTCTCCCACTTTCCATATTTCCAGATTCCATACTCTGACTCTGGGAGTTTATGACCTAAATGGGGACCCACTACAGAGAAAAGCGCTTCGCATTACTTGAGAATTTAGGAGTTCTCTCCCAAACAGGGAGCTCACAGAAGGTAGGCTGACTCTGGCCTTTGGGAGGATTCAAACTTACTAACCCTTCTAATTTCCTTAACTTCTTGAAGCATTCCAAGGTTACTGTAACATAGTAAACATCACTCCCAATATTTATTTGTGTCGTTGCTAGGGTGCTATTTTCCATGCACTTGCTGAAGTGTGAAAGGAACTGCTTATTCTCCATCAGTTATACTCTGCCAGGAGTTTATAGGTACCATTTTGTTGGGTTTTAAGAATGAGAACAGATGAGTAATTGCAGATTGAATTTGAAGCACAATATATAAATATAATTCCTTAAACTGAATAAAAGCATGACCCGATATTTCCTTGAGATTCAAAAGACTTATGTCTCATTGTTCTAATAATTACTGTTGAATTCACTGTATTTCATGCTATTTGTCTGCTCGTGTATTCAGTCAGCAAACTGCCACTGAGCACCCACTGTGTGCCGGGATTCAGGTACTGGATTCTGGGAGTTCACACCCAAAAGACACAGCCCCTGCCCTCAGGCAAGTTACCCTCCAGAAGTGTTACTAAGACAGGGCAGATGGTTACAGTAGTATGATAAGCACCACAATAGGGAGATGCCCAGGGTACACTAGGAGACAGGAGGGGAGCCACAGGTCCAGCCATCTGTGTGTGTGTGTACACACATGTGTTCGTGGTGTGCGGAAGTGCATAGCTTAAAAGTAGGCTTCCTGGTGGAGATGTTTTCTAAAATAAATCTCGAAGGATGAATGGAAGTTAGACAACAGAAGGGAAATGAGTTATGTTCTAGATAAGAGGAATAACAGGGGCAAATGGCACTCCAAGACCCCAAGTTACTTGGTTAATGAGAGCTACGGTTGCTTGGGGTTCTGGTGACGGATGAGTCTGGAGAACCTGGCAGTGCTCTTAGGTTTCCTGCTAAGGGGTTTATTTGTGGAAGGTAGGAAGGAAGGAGGGAAGAAATGGCAGCAGGGAATATTGAAGAACAGTAAAGGATCTAAGATTTATTTTCTCCTTTGCCTGGTGATTTTCATAAGTATGTGATGTCTTTTAATATTTAACCTCTGAACTCAGTTTGCTCATTTATGAGAAAGAGCTACCCCTCCAACACAGGGAAGCTGTGAGGGTCAAGTGAGATACTGATGCAAGGTGCTTAGCGCAGTCCCTGGCACATTATTACAGCTCAATAAATGATGGGCATTATTACTACCATGAGCCTGGAGGATGGATTGCAAGGGATGAGATCCGAAGCGGTAAAGAGGCTGTAATGAAAGTGCCAGTAAGAGATGATGGCAGCCTGAGATGGCGTGGAGAGATAGCAACTGATGTGAGAGATATTTGGGGAGGCAGAATCGGCAGGGCAGATGACTGGAGTGCAGGAGAGGAGAGTCCAAAAGGACTTCCAGGTTTCTGGCTGGGTGCACGGTGGCCCCTCCACTGACAAGGACACAGAGGGAGCCACAGGTAGTGTCCACAGTGTCCACAAAGTGTAAGACTATACAGTGCCAAAACCCAAACTGGTCCTTGGTCTGTAGAGCTTGTTTTCAAAATGGGATGCGTCTGAAGCAGTGGGATGTGCTGGTGGGTGGGATGCAGAGACGTCTCATGGAGTGGAGTGGGGATTCAGAGCAGTTCCTTCCAGATGGTCCTTCCTCAGTGCCGTGTGACCGTCTGCACTTCCCCCTTCTCACTAGACCTGCTTATCTCCAGCTCCCCGACCGCCTGTAAGAATCAAGCCTCTCTATCTCTACCTTCTGCCGTCAGTCCAGGTTTCTCACCTTATCGCACAGCCTGTGACACTGGTGACCTTTGATGCTCCCTACACACCAGACCCAGGGTCATTGCATATAAACCTGCTGCTGGGAAAAAAAGAAGTTCTGAATCCTGCCTACTTATATTCTGGCCAAAGCAATAAAATATATTCCCGATACTAATACTGCAATTTAAATTTATTATCTTTGTGCTTTACTGTCTCCCCAGCAGTAAAATCGATTCCCAGGAGTATCATTACAATTTCCAACTACTTAAGGAATTATTTTTGTTTATGTTTTAAAGCCACAGCAATAAAATTTAATACCAACAATAATACTACAACTTTGTATGCACTTAAAACTTGTCATAAATGATAATTGTGAGGAGAATGTCAGAATACATGTAAATGTTTTTCCAGGAGAAAGCAGCCTTTTTGGTTTGTCTCATGGTGAGGCCCAGATTCTTGAGAGCTTTGAAAAGCACACTCCTTTCCAATTAGTCAACAAGTCTTGTTGATCCTGTCTCCCAAGTGTTTCTTGAATTGGCCCATTTCTCTGTCCATGCAGCCCCTGAATCGCTGTGCCATTGCTGTCATCTAGGGAGCTGTTGTCTCCTGCCTGGGTCACTAACACAGCCTCTCATTGTCCACACTCCCACCCTTCAATCAGTTCTCCACATAGCAGCTTGGATAAAGTTTTCAAAACACAAATCTTGCCAGTTTCCAGGAAAACATGGGAGATAGAAAACAAGTTATATGAAACTACAAAGAAGCAATCAGCCAAATGCAGGATGTGGGACACGGTGCAGGACAAATGACCCAGTTTCTCTAACAAATCAATGGCATAAAAGAGAGAGAGGGAGGAAGAGAGGAGAAGGCTGATAGGATCGAAGAGATGTGAGAACTATAAACACAGTGACTAGATATTATCTGTGGGCCTTGTGTGACTCCTGATTCCAACAAGCCAACTGTATAAAGACATTTTTGAGAAAATTAGGAAAATCTGACGATGGAGTGGATATTAGATCATACTAAAGAACTACTGTTAATTTTGTTGGCACGTGATGATGTTCTTAGAGCAAAGCTTTAGCCATTAAAAGTGCATTCTTGGGTATTTACAGAGGAAACAACCCAATGTCTTGCATTTGTTGTAAAATACCACAGCGCTCTTCTTCCCTAAAGTGGATGTGGATGGGTGGTGGGCATAGATGAGATCGAGATTGCCAGAATGTTGACAATTGCTGAAGGTGGGGGATGGGTACACAAGAGTTCATTATATATTCTGTCTACTTTTGTGAATGTTGGAAAAGTGGCATAATTAAAAGTAAAAAGTTCAAGAAAATAGGCCAGAGAATGCATTTGTTCTTTTTTTTTTAAAGATTGGCACCTGAGCCAACAACTGTTGCCAATCTTTTTTTCTCTTCTTCTTCTCCCCAAAGCCCCCTAGTACACAGTTGTATATTCTAGTTGTAGGTCCGTCTGGTTGTGCTGCGTGGGATGCCACCTCAGCATGGCCTGATGAGCAGTGCCATGTCCGTGCCCAGGATCCGAACCAGCAAAACCCTGGGCCACCAAAGTGGAGTGCGCGAACTTAACTGCTCAGGCATGGGGCCGGCCCCAGCATTTGTTCTTTTCAGTAGTAACTGATTTATTCAGCAAGGATACTTTTTCATTACCTACTTCAATTCAACAGACTTTTTACTGAACACCTACCTCATGCAAAGTTGAGCAAGATACAGCTTTTGCCCCTCAGAAGCTTACCATCTGATAGCGGAGGAGAGACTTACATTTGTGCAAAGGTGACTAATACTAATACTGATAGAAGATCAAAATCGACAATATGCAAAACAGTCAAAAGCTATCACAAACAATTCAATGTGCATGCTATGCTACTTTCTGAATATAGAAGGAGAAAAATAAAAAATCTCTGGTCTTAATTGCTTCTATAAATTTAAAAAAAGTCAGGAAGCACACAAAAGAAACTAAATGAGAGGTGAACTGGGGGCCAAGAAACACCTTTTACTACATACCTTTTCATACATTCTGATTTTGAAAACATGTGAATATATTGCATATCCAAAAGTTTAAAATAAAAAGTAACATAAGCTCTCAGTTTCTCTCCCATATCAGACCATGTCTCTCCTCTATTTAAAACCCTTTATCAGGTCCTATTATCCCTGGTATATCATTCGCGGTCCTTTTGGTGGCTTTTTAGGAAGGCCATGATCTGGCTTCTGCATCCTCTCACCTTGTGCCTGTCAGCCTGGATTCTGCAGGCTCTCAGCTCAGCCAAGCTCGCTCTAATGCTGGAAGCCAACAAGCTCTTTGCGTTGCCTGGTTTGTCCCTCCCACTTGGCCTGACCACCCTGATCCTTCTTTAGGTTTCCCTGGAGATGCCACTCTCTCAGGGCAGCCCATTCAGCAACTTGCTTTAGGTCGCTCTGTTCCACGCTCCCGAAGAAACTGCACTTCTCTATTTTGGTAAGGTAACGGTCGAATTGTAAGTCATTGTCCGATCTCATTTTTTTCATTTGTCTATAAACTCTATGAGAGCACACCCATGTCTCATTTTCTCTTGTGTTCCATCACCTATTTCCAAGCTCATGTTTAGTGGGACTTTAATATAATGTTTAAGGGGCCACAGTTAAGAAAAGATCAGTTTGCATGTGGATGATAGAATACAGGAGTCAACAGAGTTTCCAAGAGAAGTGAAGGTGAAGAGAGACTGCTAGAATGATCAGACAGGAAGTAGCACAGAACAGCACAACCACAGGTGAACAAAAGGACACTGTCTGAGGCAGAAATCTTCCCTGAATGGATGCAATGGAGGGCAAGCATGTGTACTGGAGAAGAAAGTTGGGGGGGGGGGCGGGAAATGGACAAGGAACAAGACAAAGGTTGTTAGAGAAGGAGAAGGAAGCCTCTAGGGCAAGGTCATTACCAGGTGCCTGTGTCCACGTTCTGGAGTCTGTGAATCTCCAGCAACTGCACGAAAACTTCCACGGAGATTTTTATGTGCATATTTTTTTTTTCCTGAGTAAATCTCATAGGTTTCTGAGGATCCTGAAAGTCTTGTCAGCCTTAGACAAACCAGATGAACCAAGGAGAAGAGAAAAACATGACACCCTGAGAGCTGGCCTGTGACAAGGGAGAACCAGGAGGTGAATGTGGGAAGCGTTTCACAGAAGCAGAAGCAGCGAACAGGAGGTGGGTGGGGCGTGGAGTTAGGGAAGGTCATGGAAGGTCATGGAAACCCCATGGAGGAGCACTATCGTTCCCTGGATTGTGAGCACGTCATTTACTTCATTGGTCCTCATTTTCGCTGTTAGGGAGGAGGAAGAGTGGGTGAGCGTTACAAAAATACCTTCTTGTCGACATCACACGGGAGACACGAGGGGATAAGAAAGACTGCTAACGAACGTCTGGAAAGTTGTGAGGTTTTTCTTTCTTTATGCAATTACCATTAAATTTCATGTAAAACTCACTACAGTCCCACTGAATGATGGGGAGGGGGAGGCCATCAGCACTATTTGGTCTTTAGCTCCTCACTGACCTTCTGGAACCATGAAAAGAGATTTACAGTGTCTCCCCAGACTGCAGAATCTTTTCCCGTTTAGTTTATATATTGTCAGTTTGGAATGGCCTTTGCTTCTTTTCTATAAAGTTCCGAGCATGGAATTGTACTCCAGGACCCCACACTCCAGAAGCAGTTTTGTGCAGTGGGCAGCACTGGCGTCCTTGTGCCAGCCTGGGCTCTCGTCCCGTTCTGTCTCTTGCTGGCTGATGACCCTGAGGCAATGACTTCACCTCTGCATCTCGGGCTTCTCACCTGTAAAATGGGAATAACAGTAGTTCCGAGCTCATGGGACGGTGGTGAGAATCATCTGGTGTAACACATGTGAAACCCTGAGAGGAGAACTTGCCCAAAAGCTGATCGAGAGTTGACTCCTCTGGTTGCCTCGCCATGCTGGGAAGTCTGGTGGAAGGGACTCCTCCCAAATGGCAGGAGATGGGCCAGCCTCCTTCCAGGCCCTCACTGACCTCTGCCGTCAATACTTCTTCTGGAGCTACTCCTGGGTGGCAGGTTTAAGGGGGGGGTGCCTCCTTATCTATGGGGAAGGACGATTTTGTCCAGTGCTTCTCCTGCCTTTAGAGGTGGGAAACTCCACTGTCTTCCAAGGCCTCTGAGTCAAAGCCAGAAGGTGTGTTTTCATTCCTGCTCTGCCACCTCATAATTCCCTTTCTAAACAAGTACCTTCCATCCCTAGCCTTTGTGTCCTTGCTCCTATCCTGAATATACAGGCTGTTGAGAAGGTGCGTTGGTCTGCTGGGGCTGCCACACAAAATACCACAGAGTGAGGGCTTCAACAACAGACATTTATTTCTCACAGTTCTGGAGGCTGGAAGTCCAAGATCAAGGTGTCGGCAGGGTTGGTTTCTTCTGAGGCCTCTCTCCTTGGCTTGTAGGTGGCTGTCTTCCCCTTGTGTCTTCACGTAATTTCCCTCGGTCTGTGTCCTGATCTTCTCTTCTTATAAGGACACTAGTCAGATTTGATTAGGACCCACCCTAAAAGCCTGATTTTACCTTAGCTACCTCTTTAAAGGCCCTATCTCCAAATATAGTCACATGCTGAGGTGCTGGGGTTTAGGACTTCAACATATGAATTTTTTTTTGGGAGGAGAGAGGGCACAATTCAGCCCATGACAGAAGGCTAAATGAGAAATTGTTAAAACTTAGGATAACTAGTTAAATATGTTGATGTGTGTCACTGCCCTGTGTTTTGCTAAGACACCCTATGGTGCGTGAAAGGGATGGACCTGCCGCTTTGATTTGGCTGAACTGGCCATTGGGCTGTATTTTCTTGTATTTCGCAGCACAACTCCCTTCCACCCTATGCCCATCTATCTGGTGTGCCACCACTGGCAAGGGGCAAATGAGTGGCAAGCTAAGATGTTTTTTTGGTTGCAATGCTGTTGAGGGGAAAATCGACTTGGTGAATCTCCTGAGGCCACATGATGTTGGGGTTTTAGGACCTCATCTCTGTTGCCTGGATATTGCTGTTACTGGTCACATGTCCTGGTCACTGGAGCACAAGTTCACAATTGTCATCTTAAGAATGAAGGAAGATGTGTCCTGAGCCATATGGGTTGCATGCAATATCTTTATCAAATAGCTTTTCAGTATTTCTTCGATTAAAACCAAAGCAAGCAAAGAGCAGCAGTAACAACAACCATAAAAATGAAGAAAGAGGGAGAAAGAGCTACTTGCTTCCAAAGATAAGAAAAGTGAAAAGCTCTCTTGAAAATTGCCCACCTTTGTCTCAGTGTCAGAACCGTAGCAGCCTTGCTATGGGGCCCTTCCTCTCTCCTTTCTCTCTTCTTGTTTGCAGCTTCCTGCATCCTACAAATGCCATCACCAGTTATGTATTCCTCTGAGTGGTGCTCTGGTGGTTCTCTGTCACTCAGAATGTCCCTCTGGCCGGGGTTAATGACTGCGAGCAAGGACTTGCTAGTTGGCACCTACCCTTCTGGGGAGAAACAGACAGAGGCTCTCGTGCCCACGTGCCATAGCCTGTAACCTTGCCTCTCCGAGGCCTTTGCATTCTGACCCTCTCTGCTCTTTTGGTTAATGACAATTATAAATGTTCAGGAAGCACGCCACTGAGGCAAGCGGCCTCAGCTAATTGGGAAAAATGATTAAATGGAGGTAGACTTTTTTTTTCTCCAGTATATAGCAATGTATGTTCCAAGAGCATAAATAAAGAATTTGAGGAAAAAAAGCATGAAACCTAATGGTGGTTTAAAAGAAAAACAAATTTTAATTCTAGATTTTGGGAAAAACTGACTGGTTGTAATTTTGGATATTCCTGACGGCTGGATTTGCTTCAGGTGGGGGATGTCAAAGGCTCAGGTGTGAGTGACAGGGAGAGGGTGGACGACAGCTCCAGTACAGAGAGGCCAGATGGCTTGCAAGGAAGGAGTGAAAACTCAGGGAATTCTAATGATGAGGAGCCCTCAAAGAGCTTTCAGAGAGCGGGCCGACATGCTGGGAATCCTGGGAGCTGTTGCAATTAGCATTTAGAAACGATTGTGGGACCTCCTTGTCTAAAATACAGGTGCAATGTAGTCTCAGTGTCTGCAGCATGTACTCAGAACAAACAATATAGTCTCTACAGTGCAACATGGTCTCAATGTCTGCAGTGTGTACTCAGAACAAACAAACAAGTATATAGTTAGCACATATATGTATGCAAAAGTGCACACATTTTATATACTTATATATGACTTATATCTATGTATGATTTATAGCTATATGTGATTTATATATGTGTAACTATATATAGTACGTATTTGTTAAATCTATGCTGATTAGAATGAAATCAGATCGGGGGAGGATGGCAGATCACACGTTTCCCAGTCTATATCGCGTTATCAACTTTCCCATGTTGCTGTTGGGACAAGCGCCTGGCTGCCTATCTGGGAAGAGAACTGCCCAGCCCAGCCCAGGCCGAGGCATGCTCTCTACCTTCTGTGGAAGCTGTGCCATCAGCAAAAGGGGAGCCTGTCACCTTACTTGAGCAGCAGCCAAGCTCTCTCTTCTTGAGCTGAGAAGAGCCTAAGACTTAGTCTTTTCAACAGAGGAGGATCACCTTAAATAGCCAGATGGTCATTGTCAAAAGAAGATGTTCTCATATTTATGCAGAGTTCATGGAAAGGAGCGCACGGCCCTCTTGGGATACTTACTAACCCTCAAGTTTCTTCTAGATGAGTGTGTGTGTGTGCGCGCGCATGTAGGATGGTGGGAAGGTTGGGAATTGGTTGGAAGGAAGGTATCTTTTTATCAAAAAACACTGAGGTGCTGAGAGTTTGTGATTTGCCCACCATCTCCCTTAAGAAAGAAGCCACATAGTAGATTCCTAGTTGAGTGCTCTCTCGGGGAGGACATAAGACATGAGCAGGTCCACTCTTCTGCTAACAGTGCTAATGCTGTTAGTTGGCAGTCATTTGAGAAGAGCACAGCAGAGGGAGAAGAAAGTGCTGTGTCGTGCTGGGGGGCTAGCTAGCTAGCCCCCACCCACTCCTTACCTGCTTCCTGCATGACCCAGTGTCATCTTCAAGCTTGAACACGCTCAATTTTGTTTGGTGAATTTATTTGACCTTAATTCCATAGCTGCATGCAATACCAGGATACCCGACTGAATTTTCATATGAGGATGTGAGAGCCTGCCCCTGGTGGTGATGTTCTCTGGAGTGAGGGACGAGGGTAGGGTGTCACTTCTTCCCCATGGTTCTGCGTGCCTGCCTGGTTTGGCCACTGTCTCACTCAGTAGCACAGGAGATGGATTAGGGGGCAAAAAGAATTCCTGCCAGGTTTGGGGTACTGTAGGAATTCCATTTACTGCCCCCTGCCACTGTCTAATTTGTGTGTTTTAGAGCAATACTGCATTTCCTGCTATTTGGGTCTGTTCCTGGTCTTGGAGGAAAATCAGTAAACATGACCCCAAAAGTCTCAGTTTAAAAAGAAGAAACCCACAACAAAGCAGCCTAGTTTTTCTTTTCTTTTTTTTTTTTTTGCAGCTTTTCCCTTCACCTGTAGTATAGCTTTGCTGACTGTCTCACTTGGTGTCAGTTGAGTTGGCGCAGGTAGGCCCTTATGCTGCTGGAGAGTCTGCTTGCTGAGTTTTTCTTTCCTTTTTTTCTCCCAGTGTTTATTTTCACATGGGGAGTTCTACAAGACACATTGAGGATGAGGCAAAAAACACAGATGAGCCTCCAAGGTTTTACAGTCCATGGTGGTTTGGGAGCACAGGGGACAGTCCTGCCATTAAGCAGCCAGTGTCCTAGGGTATGATGGGCGTGTGTGAGAGTGAGGCAGCAGGGAGGCAGAGAGGGCAGAGAGCCGGGTGGGAATAGCTGATGACAGCGTTTCAGGTCAAAATCCTACTCTAAAGATGCATGGCCAAACCAGGGAACGCGCTCTGAGATGGCACAGGACTTGCGGCTGATTCGTTCCTCTCAGCTTAGTGTGCAATGCCCCTGGCTGGCTGTTACCGAGCGAAAGGAGCCTGGGCAGAGGATGAAGAGGAGAGGAAGCAATGTGGGTGAAGCCAAGCTGAGGACTGATGAGAGATGTGAGAAACCAGAAATCAGAAATGAGAATGCCGAATGGCCCCTGATGAGGAAGTGAAAGAGGGGGTATGGGAGAAAAGCATCGTGATTTGGGAGCACAAGACCTGGGTCTCAGCTCTGCCGTTTATGAGCTAGGGAGCCTTAGGAAAGGGATTTACCCTCTTTGAGCCTCCATTTTATCATCTTTAAAATGGAGCCAATGATAATCTCCACCCTCCCTACTTCATCAGGATATTGTGAGAATTAAATGAAAACATTAGAAGCCCATAAGCCCAACTCATGCCAACACATTACTTGGCCAACTATGACTACTTAACAAATTTGGTTGAAGAAAGAAATAAATAAATGGTTGAATAAAATAAATAAATGGAGAAATAAATAAATAAACAAAAGAAGTAAATAAAAAGAGTGTAAAACAGAACATAAAGGAAAGAAGATTAATCAAAGTAAGCAAGAGGGAGCCAGGCAGAGAACTGAGAAAGAACCAAATGGTGATGGTGTTGTCAGAAGTATCAGACTCACTCAAAAATGTAAGAAGAGGGGCCGGCCCAGTGGGGCAGCAGTTAAGTTCGCGCGTTCTGCTTCTCGGTGACCTGGGGTTTGCCGGTTCGGATCCTGGGTGTGGACATGGCACTGCTTGGCACGCCATGCTGTGGTAGGTGTCTCACGTATAAAGTAGAGGAAGATGGGCACGATGTTAGCTCAGGGCCAGGCTTCCTCAGCAAAAAAGAGGAGGACTGTCAGTAGTTAGCTCAGGGCTCATCTTCCTCCAAAAAAAAAAGAAAAAGTAAAAAGAGTGACGGGGTCCAAGGGAGGAGCTGTCACTCATGCTCGAGAAGCTGACATGTCAGCTCCTGTGCTGACGAGTGGGAGGCAGAGACAGGAGGGGGGTCAGTGGGGAGGAAGCCACAGAATGGAGGTGCGTGACAGGAAGTCCTACAACAGTTTGTCTTAGGGATACTGAAGGCATAGGCAGGAAGTTGCCTACTGGTAGATGGAATATGCTCAGATGGGTAGAGTTGCAAGTGAGGCAGAAGGAGGCGGATTACCTTATTTGATATTTGGGATAGATGAGATCTTTATTCAAAATGGCATTCTAAGAAAGGGACTTATTTTTTCAGGAGGGAAAGCCTTCACTTATTTGCTCTGAATCCAATTATTTGGTTCAAACTGGAAGTTTCATCACATGTAAGGGAGACCTGGGAAAGAGAGTCCCATCTCTAACTAAAGGCAGGTCAAGCTTCTATAATTCAGTGTCCTAACAGGTAAAGGAATGGTTTCTGGAAGGAGGTGACAAGATTGTTTAGCCTTTCAGGAAAGAACTTAGTGAAAAATGGAATGATTTTAGTTGATTTAAGGGGTAAAAGTTGAGAGGCAAAGGATGGCTAAGGTTGAAAGGGCTTCTCTGAGTTGTCCTTTTGTTCACGGGCAAGATGTCGTTGTTGACGGGTTCAAGGGGAGTGGAGGGCACGGGGGAAGTGGGAGGGATGATGGATTGCTGATGAACCTATGAAGAATGAGGCGAAGCAGCATGAAACCATTTGTTTGGGCTTTATAGATTTTCTAATAAAAACGTCAAGGTTTTTTCACACCATTTTGAAAATGTCATCAAATGCAAAACAGTTCTCCTTGTGCCAGTGACAAAGGCTGCATTTCCAATGGTAAATTCCAGCCCAAGATGCAATAACAAACTTTGTCAGGCTTTCCTCTGAGTCAAACCAGGGGTCGGGTTTGGTCCAGAACGGTTCAGGGTGACCTTTGATCCTTCACAGTAACTGACCTCTCCAATAGAACCCAGAACTTTCCTGACCGTGAAGTATTTGGGGAGTGATTTAAGGTTAGTGTTTGGCCAGTGGAAACATCCCTAAGAACAGGGAATCCATTTCTGTGTCATATTTGGGGAATGAGGAACATATTTCTGAGTCTCTGACTCAGTTGAGTTACTTCTGAGTAGCTGTTTAAAAAAATCTTTCAATGGACTTTCTCATCTCTAGACTCTTGTCCTTGCAATCTGCCTTACACACTTCCTCAACGTTATTATTTTTATTATTATTATATTAGCATATCTTTAATCATGTGACAGCCCAGCTCAAAGACTGTCAATGGCTCCCCTTTGCCCTTTTTTGTTTTCATTTTTATAACACTTTTATTTAACCAGAGAAACCCAAAATGTTATCATTACAAAAAGTAATCCACATCCCAGTGATGAATAAGATATTTTATATCCTTTCTTCATACTGGCTTGGAAATCCAGTGTTTGTTTCCCCGTTATAGCACATCTCAATCAGGAAGTTAAATTTTATCAGGAACATATCAGGAACTTACTCTCGGGGAGTAGACATACTTACTCTGTATTTGGCTTTTATAAGATTTATAGTTGTAAGAGAAGATTCAAAACCAAGTTGTCCAAACATACCTTAAAATTTTCCAATAAATGAATCAAATATCAGTTTTTAGAGTTGAATTTACAGTAGTTAAATTTGTATCAAATAAAAAAAACTCTTTCTTTTTATTGTAGAATAGTACCCATTGTAGGGATGGCCTGCTCATTCCCCTTTTCCTTTTAAATTAAGCACAAACTTATTTATTTGTTTTTTTATTTTTTTGAGGAAGATTAGCCCTAAGCTAACATCCACTGCCAATCCTCCTCTTTTTGCTGAGGAAGACTGGCCCTGAGCTAACATCCGTACCCATCTTCCTCTACTTTATGTATAGGATGCCTACCACAGCATGGCTTGCCAAGTGGTGCCATGTCTGCACCCAGGATGCCAACCAGTGAACCCCGGGCTGCCAAAGCGGAATGTACACACTTAACCGCTGCACCACTGGGCTGTCCCCAAGCACAAACTTATTTGACTGACTTTCTGCAGCCTGATTTCTTTGCAGCCCTATCTTCTGCAATTCGCAGGCATGTACCCCATGTGCCAGCCAAACTCATCCAGCCTTACCCCCATCCCAACCCTTCACACTTCCAGCTCTCCACTGCAATGTCACTCCCTCCATCTAGGGCATTTTCCCCTCCTGCCATCTTCGCCTGTTAAAATCCTGCTATTCCTTCAAGATCTGTTTCAGAAGCCACTTCTTCCATGAAATCTTTCCTGATTTTCCTGTCTGTGATTCTATCAACTATGATTTCTCCTTTCTTCTTATTCTTCAAAGCACTTTGGTGCCTCCAATCAATCCACTTTTACAAGTGTTCTAGTCTAATCTGAGATGCTCTTCTCCTTGAAGCTGAAGTAGAAACCCGTGCCTCACACGTTGTAGGGCCCCTCCACCCAGCCCCCTGCAATGAAGCTTCCTCCAGTCGCCTCCTGTGGGTCACCATGATTAGGGAAAGAGGAAAGCATTCCGTTTAGAGCGAGTCTTCTTTTTGGGTTCATCTCTATGAAGTTTACTTGCTAAAAGGACCATATATGGAAAAAAGGAAAAGAAAAGACAAAAGGACGAGAGAGCAGGTGGGTTCTGTACCTTGGTCTGGTCTGGGGCCTCGCATCTGCTGCCTCACTTTTGACCTTGCAGATGCCTCTTTCCCGGGCCCAGAAGCAGAGGCCAGGAATGGACTTGCACATATGCTAGCTTCCTTCCCTTGCTGGCTCTCTGCAGCTCAGAGGTGAAAAATTAAAGGACCAAGAAGAAAGAGCAGTGTCTGAAGGGACTCTGTCACACACGTGAGATTTCTGGTGGGACTCGCTCTAGGGGGGTGTCCAGTGGGGTCCTGCTCCAACACTTCCTCTCAGATCTCCTAAGCATGAAGGGTATTACACGCTGAAAGGGGTTACTTCTAAGGATCAAGGCAAACAAGAATTATATTCTTTGACTTTTAGAAACAGTACTAGTGTTCTATCTGGAAGACACAGGGGTCAACTCAATAGGCTTCTGCTTCCCAGGAGCCACCGAAGTTTTGGTAGTCGGATTAGTGATGTCTGGGCAAGTGTTGTGCAGGACACAGGAAGAAAACTTTGAGAAGCTTAATGCAGCAGCTCTCAGCCACAATTTGCAGGGAGTAGGAAGCCACTGAGGGGATAACTGGCAACGGCTTACTCTGTTAGTCACAGAATTTGACGGTTTAGTCCTAGATGTACCAGTGGTTTAAGGTAGAATCCTGAACAAGTCCACCTCGTGTCTGAGTTGTTTGTATGTAGGTAGGATGGTTGCCTGTCATTTCTGGCAACCTTGCCAAACCCGACTGTTTTAGCTTCAAGCTGGAAAGAAACACAGACCCCTTCCTTCCTCTCTCCCTCCTTTCCTTCCTCCCTTCTTTCCTTCCTTTCTTTCCTTCCTTCTTCCCTCCCTCCTTTCCTTCCTTCCTTTCTTCCTCCCTTCCTTTCATCTTTCCTTCCTCCCTCTCTCCTTTCCTTCCTCCCTCCCTCCCTCCCTCCCTTCCTTCCCAGATATTTATTAAGTGCCTGCCATGCACCAGGAGGATAAGCAGTGAGCAAAACAAAGTTCCTGTCTACACATACTAGCAACAGCTAGACAAGTAAATATATATAATATCAGGTGATGATAAATGCTCCAAAGAAAGATAAAGATGAGTGAGGGGACAGGAAGAAAGAGAGCTGTTTGAGACAGAGCAAGCCATCTAAAGCAGCTTCAACCGAGGAGTGGCATTCAAGTAGAGAGCTGGATGAAGTCAGGGTGTCACTGGAGGAAGCTCGGTGGCACCTGCAGAGAGGAAAGTTGAGTCAGACAAGTGTGCCAGCGGCATGACCCTGGGTGAGATGGTAACTTCTGTGAACCTCTGTTTCTGTGGTTTAAAATAGGGCTAATAATGCCTACCTGACAAGGTGCTGGTGTAGATTAAATGCAATAAGGCATGTAGAGCCTTGGCATTTAGTAGAAACTGGATGCGGGGTGGGTGTTATGGATAGTGGATGTCCCTGTATGCAGCCTGAGTAAGCAGATTGGGTGCTGCCCTACTCCTCCCCAGGACCACTTCAATCCTTCAGTCTCTCTGAGCCTCTTTCTCAATCAACAAAAGTGGGAAACAACCCTTGCCCCTCCTCAAAAGAATGCAAAAGGGCAGGTGAGGTAGCAAATGCAAAAATGCTTTGCACCAGCTCTCGGGGATAAAGGTCGGCTCTGCGAGATGCCGTCCCTCACCCCCGGGGTGTGCGTGGGGGCTGGGGGACTTGGAGGCAAAGACTCCAGTACCAGGACGAGTCCTATAAAGACGTGGGGTTTAAACCGAGACAGAGCCAGATTTGCAGCACAAGAGAGAGCTGGGAAGAGAGCCAGTCCCAGGGTGGAGGCTCGGCAGAAGGGCGGGCTCCGGGTGACCGCCAGGAAGCAACAAAGCGGCAGCACAAACAGGAAGCAGGACCGCTGGTGACAGGATGGGGCCCTGCGAGAGCCGGGAAGAGCCCGGGGCGCGGGGCGGCGGGGGCGGCGGGGACGGGGGCGGCGGGATGCTGGGGCAGCGGGACCACAGGGCGGGGAGGGAGGCCTCGCGCACGGGAGTCTCCAGCGAAATTGCCATCGCCATTCTAGTGCCGAGTAATGTCCCTTTTATTTTTCTTAAAAATACAACAGAGAGCTGCCTATCTTGTAACCCCCTTCTCCCCGCCTCTGCCGGGAAAGGGTTTTTCCACTTCCCTATTATCCCCTTACACATCCACCTCGTAATTAGTGAAATAGCACCTTATCCCCGGCCTGCCATTACCGTCTGCTGGTTCCAGAGGCCTGGGAATCCTGCCTGTCTTGTTATTTAGAAAACTGGTGGTGGGGGCATCTAGCAGATGATTGAGTCCCAATAAGAACGGGATCTGCATCTAAAATAATATGAGTAGGTTGCGGATTGATTCATGGGACTGAGCACTGAGCAGCCCAAACTCCATTCTTTCTTCCCAGTTCCATCTCTGATCTCCTGTCAGTCTCAAAATTGATAGAACAGCCTGAAGCCATTGCACAGAGTTATGTCGGCAATCACCTTTCTAATTCTTGCATATAGGTGCCAATACGTCAAGAGGAGCCAGGCAAGGGGACAACAGGGTGGCTTTATTTAGCATTATGACAAGCAAATGCTTGAATACCAAGGAGCTCATGAGCTTTACAGCAGCAGGAAAAAAAAAAAAAAAAATTTAAAAGCCCCTGCATGGATGCCTGCCTCCCACTCCAGTGGCCCTGCCCGGTGCAAAAAGGAGATTGCTAACAAAAAGGTTATTCAGCGGTTCCCAGAATAAACCCCAAGGTAACAAGTAAGGACGGAGCAGATGTCAGGAGACTGAGCGCGACTTTGGAAAACTGCCGAGATATTTAGAAATAGCGCTTTCTTATTAACCCAAGCATAATACTGAAAGTCCTTTAAAATAAAACTTCCCAGATGCCACCTGCATCTGACATGGCAATAGGATGAATGCCAGTGCGTCCACTGATACTGGAAATGCTCTTAAGAAACAGCTTCGACTGATTGTTCCAGCACAAACAAATCACAAACTAATTTATGTATTCCTGCAGCTGCACCCCAGCCGAGGCGAGGAGTTGGACCAATTCACAGTTGACTAGTGCTGCCTCATTCTTTGCAGATTTTGGCATTTAACTGTAATTAAGATTTATTGTTCACTAGCTCGCAGGTCAGGGCAAGCATGACAATATGGGTAACTTTTCTGTTTACTAGTAAAATGTCTGGTAGGAGGAAGCCTCAAACCTTCCAAGCAGAACTTGACAGAAATAAATAGCACCTCTTCACTCCTGGACCAGCGCATTACCGATTTTAATCAGACGCGAGGGTTCTCTTTAAGGGAGGGCAGGGAGAAATCGGAAAGAGCTAGTGAACTGTGCTGTTGCTTTTGCACCAGAAGGGTACGGGCCAGAAGCCAAATCAATTATTGCTGATGTTCTGGATTTGGGGAAGGGATTGTCTGCTTCGTGTGGGAGGGACTGAGACCTTGATGCCGACAAAGGTTCTGCAGAGACTGGGACCCGTGGGTCTTCGTGGCCCCTCCCTGCTACCAAGAGGAAAATCATCCCTCATCTCTCTCCACTCTCAAGGATGCCCTTGGACCAAATCAGATGGCCCGAGGAGGGGGGCGGGGGGGACAGGGTTCAGCAGGCAGCGGCCACTCACCTGCTTTTACAGTCTGTCTGCTCGGGTCCTGTGCAGGTGACCCACGACACAGTGGGTGTGAATGAACAAACAGTCTGCAGGCGGACAGATGAAGACGGGCATCTCCTCCCCATTGGTTTATTAGAAGGCAGAAATGCTGAAGCACAATGTCCTTCAATTTTCTAGCATCTATAATTTATTATATATTATTGTTTGTCCTCCTTGGGGTATTTTTATCAGTGCTTATATAAAAGAGGAAGACATTACTCACATGGACCAGAGATTTAGACCCTGAGCTTGTTCTGTTTCTCTTATTCCCTTACAGAGGAGGAGAAAGGAACAAAAATCCTTAGCTTTTCGGTAGCACTGCTGACTACAGAATATAATTTTATATGATGTTGTAAACATATCTTCATATCCCACCATAACCTGTAAATCATTCAAGTTGTGACTTAAAAAAATGCATATAACACTTTAAGAAAATATTAACGATAAGCGAGTGAGAAAATCGTGTGATTCCTGACATTCTCCCGTTTCACGTTGTCTATTAACATTGCAGCTGCTAGTTTATGGGCGTTGAGCAGGGTTGGTTCCGTTCTGCGGCCATCCAGTACTCTCCAGTTGCCTTAATTCGAGGTCATTTGTTTTCTTCTTTATAGGAAAAGGATCTTGAGATTCTAAGAAGTATAAGGGAAGTTTTGTTTTGACGTTAAGAGAAGGCTATAAAAGCAAGCATCTTTCCCAAAGGTACAATGGGGAAAATGGGTGTGAAATTAATTTTAATGGTGGCTAGAGACAAAAATCTGAAAAGGGATTTAAAAGAAAACTTCCCACCTATTTTGCCAACTGAAGGTGTTTTATAGTCCTAGATACCAGATTTCTAGTCTTGTGAGATCCAGTTCAATTAAAGTGATGCTGAATCACAGAAGAGGAAAATATAATTGCGGGAGGGATGGTTCTAAGATTTAGATTCAGTCACCAGTGGTATTTTTAACCACTTAAAGGAAAGCCAGTCTTCTGTTCCACTAAAGTCACTGTTGTGAGTTTAATTTTCAGATCTTGGCAGTTTAACTCAGCAATACTCTATCCCAAGGACACTTGGGACATGTGCAGAAAGGCTGAAGTAAGTTGAAGGAGCAAACTTGACCCCTAAGTTCGAGCCACGTTTTACCAAGTCACTGAACCTTGATCTTTGGTGATGCTCCGCAAGGCCATCTCCGGAGAAGGCAGTCTCTCCACAGACTTTCCGCGTTGCTGATCCAAGCAAAGCACATTTATAAACTCGGGCCTCAGCCATCATGGCCACAGATGGCCTAGAAAAGGAGGTGCAGGCGGCTGCAGCCGTTTACTGGACAAGACATCCTTGAGCCCACCGCTATTCCGTACGAACAATGGAAGGAGGAGAGAGGGAGCTGCAGTGGCTCAGGACAGGTGGGAAGCTGGAGGAAAATCACTTTGCTCTCAGCTGGGGAGGGCTTTGTGGAGGAAGCAGCATCTCAGGAGCTGGTAGAATGATTGCAGGAGACAGCTTGAGGAGATGGGATGGGGCAGGGTTCCAGGCGCAGGGACTCCTGCCCAGCAACGAAGGGCATCTTGAAGAAGGGAATATGGTGCTTAGTTGAAGGGGCAGTGGGAAAAATTCCAAGGAAGGAAGGGGAGGGACGGGCCATGTATTAGGAGCGCTGCTTGGGTGTCCTGGATGTAGTGATCGTCTTCCCCATCACAATCACTGCTTCCCCTCCTGTGCTGAAAATCTAATTCCTTTGGGACAGTCCTCGGCATTCAATTTTGTTTTTTAAGAATAATCTTGTGCCCATATTGGTCACCACATTCTTTTTGTGTGTGTGTGTGTGTGTGTGTGTGTGTGTGTGTACTATTTCATTTTTTTCTTCCTTTTATGTTTACTTTTTCCCCAACTTATATAATTAGCAAATATTACTTAGGAAAATGAAAGATCCCTAATAAATGTTCATTTTTAACAATTGGGGCTTTCCTATCGTCACCACATTCTTCATGAAATGTTAAAAAAAAAAAGAGAGAGAGAGATGATTTGTTAAAGACTGCCCAGAGTAGAGATAAAATGGATCAAAACATGAGGAAAGTAACCCCATTGCCTGTAAATTTTAAAAATGTATTTTTTAAATTAGAGAAGAGGGGACCAAGGAATAAGGATTATTTCCTGAGACAGTAAGAATTGGAAATTTCCTTTTATGAGGAAGGTAAACAATAGTTCTCCATCTTCAAGGAAGAAACAAGATGTCAGAGATTTTAGGTGCTTTGAATAGACATTGCTGAATTATCCTTTAAAAACACTGGAAGAATATTTACAGCCACCAATAGTTTGTGAGAGGCTGGCTGTTTCCCAAAGCGCTTCCCAGGAATAGACATTATCAGTCCTTGTGATGTCATAGGCTGGGAATTGATGTCTCGTTGGGTCTTGACCTTCCCCAATTGTGAGGATGAGCAATTAATTACCTGACTCTAAATCCTTATCTCAGTCAAAATTTGCATCTATAGCTCACCTACCTTGACCGCTTGCATCTCTGTTGGGAATTGCCTGTTCAAACCTTTTGCTTATTTTTCTATTGGACTCCTTGTCTTTTATCAGTTTGCAGAGTTCTTTTTTGTATATTAGGGAAATACCATGAGTGCCACAGAGTGAGTACCCTGGCCAGCATTCGGTAGAATTGATTTTCTTAATTTGTCAATTTAATAGTCTGAAAGGGCATTTGGATGTTTTTGTTTATATTTATTTGCTTATTAATGTGGTTGGACATCTTTTCATACGTTCATTAGAAATTTCTATTCCTTTTGCGAGTATCTCCTTGCCCGTTTTGGGGGGAGGGGCTGAGAGTGTTTTCCTTACTGGTTTGTAGGTCCTCTTTATAGGATATGAACCCGGGGCCTATTATTTGTGGTAAATAATTTGTCGCACGAGTTTTAGACATGTTAGGTCTCCTTGAGCTGTCAGCGAGTGTTTCTGCTTGGTTTGGGGAGGAACTTCTGGATCTGTGGACAGCGTGGGAGAAGGTATGTGTTTCAACTCTGGCTCGTATTCTCCTTAAATTTGGAAATCAAAAATAAGTCACCATCCTGAGGATTAATTCCCTTTGAAAAACACCCAGTCTGGTCTGTATAAGAAATGGTATTTCTTCTTATAATATTGCGCTGACCCTGTACCATGTAACTCAGTAACCCTGGCCTTACTGTGCGAAAGGTGTGCTTGCTTGCTAGATTAACACGGAGCTGATGAATTAGAGTTTCCCCCTGTCCACAGGAGCTGGGGGCTGGGTGGGGTGGGCAGGGAGTCAAGATTGGCAAGTAGAGAACAGAAGAGCCAGGCTGTAGGAAGGGCAGGGAGGAGATGAGATTTGAACCTGGCCTTGAAGGCTGTTGGCACTGCTGCTTCATTCGTCTCGGCTGCTCACTGACTTCTGACTTCATCTTCTTCTTTCCCTGGTGGGTTGGCCTTCTTTTCATGGCAGAAAACGTCTTTTGGTCCCTGGAGAGAGGCAGACTCAGTTCTCTTTTAATTGCATCCTGCAGAAAGTGCTGTCCTGAAGCCCCAGTTTGGGACAGGAGTAGGGCTGCCAGATAAAATACAGGATGCCCAGAGAAATTAGAATGTCAGAGAAACAACTCATCACTTTTCAGTTATAAGTATCTCCCAAAAGCTGCATGGGATATCCTTACACTAACAAGTTATTAACTAGTTATTTGAAATTCAAGTTTAACTGGACATCCTGAGATTTTGCTTGCCACATTTGGCAACCCTAGCCTGGAGCCTGCTGCTAGGCCAATTAGCCTAGATCCAGGGAGCTGGAGGTCTGTCCACCGTCACATCAGTTAATTGCTGCCAGTGGGCTAGATCATGTCCTCGCTGGGGCCCCCTCCCTGGCCATGGGGGCGGGGGTGTTACTAGGCCAGCAGACAATCCTCTGGGCGTCCTTACCATACCTGCCCTGTTTAGACTAGCTGTTTCCTCTCCCAGAAGGGACTTTCTGCCCCCTCTCTCCTTACCCCTACTCTCTAGCTCTGTGATCTGCGGTCGCTCTCTATTAACTCTCGGTCTCTGGTCCCTGTGCTGTGATATGAGATACATGAGGAGCAGTGCCTGGTCGGGGGCTTCTCCCATGCACTCTGATATTTCATTATGGGTCTGGCACACATTAGGTGCCAGTCTATACAGGGTTGGAATGAATTCAGCTCAAGGTCCTGGTATCTGTTACATCATGTTCCTTCTGTACCTGTCCCCCAGGCGCCAGTCTTACAGGAGACCCAGCACTTTTCTCTGGAGGCTGCATCTCAGCACTTAAAACATGCTCAGGAGGATATGTGTGTGCCTCTCCTTTCTACTTCTTCACAGCTCAGCATGTGCAAACATGCACTTTGCTCAGTCACCACCAAGCCTCCCACCTGTGCAGGGCCTCAGCTCTGGGTGTGGGCAGCCAGGGTGTCAAGGCGACCCTTCCCCAAGGGGAGACTGTGTCCGGACAGATGCAGCAGACGGGACGCTGCCGGTGGATCATGGGAGATGGGAATGAACTCATCTGGGGAAGCTGGACCAGGACACCCTGGGAGGCCTTGCTGACAGATGGCTCCAGAAGGGCCAAGGCATCCAGGCACTCCCCCTCCTGCGCTGTCTGTCCCTCCCCTGGGCTCACCCACATGCCCTCTCCCTCTCTTTCCTCCCATTTCAAGAGCACTACCGTAAACCAGGCACTTTACGTGCTTTTTTTTTTTTTTTTTTTTCCATTTTATCATTTTAACAACGCTGAAAATATAGCCATTTGTATTTAAAATTGGAAACATTCGGAATTGAAAAACCTTAAGGAAACTCAGCCAGAGACTGACGGAGACTATCAGACCCCAGATCTTTGAAGAACTGCAGTCTGCACTTCTAGGTGCCACGTTGCAGTGCCACTTAGCCCTCTGGGGATGGAGTTTCCTATGGCTTGGCCTGAATCTGGGTGGATGGGAGGTCAAATATTCCAGGTCGGTGTCCTGCACAGGACGGCATGAATACTCTTCCTACTTTATCTGTGACCAGACTTGGTCCTGCCCTCCCCCTCCGTCTGTCCATCTGTGCCAGCCCCACCCTGCCCTTGGCACCCCGTGTCACCCGTCTTCATTCTGCTCGTTTGTTTTTCATTCATTACGCCGTAGGTTAGCTGCCTCCTCCCTACATCCAAGGAGGCATTATTACTTTGCAAACAAAACATGTCCTGCTCGCCCTGGAAGATGGGTTGTCTGGAGAGATTTCCTGCAGACCGCTGTGCTCATCGTGGCTCAGGATTCTTGTAAACTGCAGTCACAGAGGGTGGCACTTCCTGCCCGAGAGGAACCTTGTCCTCTCCCTGACCTCTGTCTTATTATCCTTTGTCGTCCATCTTGGAATCCCTCTCCCATTTGCACTGAGGGCCTTCTCCTGCCAACCTCAGGACGCCCCAGGCAGGGAGAAAACTGTGTCACCTGGAGGTGGTAGGGGACAGACAGACATTGCGAAGTGGGACCTGTTCCTGCCTCTGTCCTCACTGGCCATTTGGCCGACCCACATACTGACATTCCCCCAGAACCACCAAAGGCCAGGGCTTACAACGTTCCTGAACTCCAATGCGGCAATTATGTCAGCAAATAAATAAAGGTAGAAAGTGCAGGGGTTCCTTTCTGGCTCCTTTCTAGAACCTTCCTTGAAGGACATGATTCTAATCCCAGCTGCAGCTGAGAATGTGTTTCAGGGCCTTCACTTCAGACAATGCCAGTCCCAGTCTTTCCCCAGCTCTGAACTACATTTTGCCTCTGGCCTCGGAGTCTCTGTATCTCTCCCTCTCTCTCTCTCTCTCTCTAGGCCCCTTGGTCATTCGCTTTCTAGGTTTTCAAAAAGGGAAGGGATTGGGAGGCAAATCCAAACCCTGATTTTTGAGTGGGGAGAAGCCTTTTGCATGAAGAAATAAAAGAACATACATTAATAGCTTGGAAAACAATGGTAATATTTAATTAACCTTTTGAAATGGCTGATCTGCAAATCTGCACGTGTCAGCTCATCTTCAGAACAGAGGGACTGTGTGTGCCGATGCCAAAATCAACACGCTGGCTTCGTGCGTTTCTTCTGTGGGGATTTCACAGGGGGGAAACGTAAGACCCGCTACCCTTCCCCCCGCCCCCCAAATCAGTTGTTTTCCTTTAAAAAATTCATGCGATCCAGCTGCCCTCATCAGGGCTGGACGAAGCCTGTTGTGCTGCACATCTGAGGACCTTAAGTTGAAGCTTGGCTCCTTTCCTGTCATTGTAGCAGACAGGCCACAGACCTCCTGGGGGACCGAGGGTCAGTTCTGATGACAGCAAAAATCAGCTTGATGCACTTGGAGCTCTCCCAACACAGTGCATGTCCGCAGGACAAAGAGAATTAGACTCATCTGCAAGTGTCAGCTCTCTGGCTTTTTTAGTTATTTTTTTCCTTTTAAAGGTGTTGTGCTCTCTTAGTTTGAGAAGTCGTGTCATCCGGGGAGCACTGGGGTTGGCTCATTAAAATATCACCTGGTTAAAGTAAATCAATGTTGATGGAATTGTTTAAGGTATTCCCCGTTGTGGAGCCGGTGTGTCATGCTGATCAACTTGTTACTCCCATCACAGGCTAAATGCAAACCCCTCCTTTCTGGCTCTGTACCCCATTCCTGCTTTAATGAGCAAGTCTCGCAATGTGAACCGAGCCTGAGTTGCTGGGTGGTGACTAATACATTTCGTTTCCTTTTATCAGTAGCAGTAGCAGAAAGAATTAGGGAGGGTGCTATTTTGCTCTTTGGGCCTTCCAGGAACTAAAGAGTGTGGGCATCCAGAAAATGCATATGGAACAGGTGATTTGTACTTTTAAACTGTGCACGCACATCAATCAAGCAACAAGAGGTATTTTTGACACGTTAAAAAAAATTGCTGTAACTTGTAAAAAGCCTTTTGTTGTTGCTTTTATGTGTTTCAAATCATCAAAGAAAAAAGTTTGGGGTTTTTAAGAAATGTGGCAAATCTGCCAAGCTTTGGGTAGGAAAGATTCAAGGCATAGAAAGACTTGATCAAGTTGGGAAGATGCACAGTTGATCAAATAAAGCAACTATTTGATTGCTAAGCTCTCTTTTCCCCTGATTGGAAGGATATAGCACACCTGGGTACAAAAACTGCAAAATGATCTTATCTCTGTCATTCTAGCAAGATCAAGAGATGTAAGGATCAAGAAATTAGGCTAGGATGTGTGAGATCTTCCCTGAGATGACCAGGACAGTGCCTTCCAGAAGAAAAGCTGCTCATCGGTGAGGGCCACATCTACCAGGAACCAGCCTGACCGCCAGGGACTCGACTTATACAGCAAGACAAGAACATCAATGACCGCAAGGACTCAGGGTGTTACAGATATGAAATCTACCAGCGGCAATGGCTGGGTTGAAAGCCAAGGTCTTTTCAGTCCCTAAAAGCATGAACGGTAATAGCAAGTAAGGTTTCCTGGAGGTAGAAAGAAAATGCCTGGTGTGGTTATCAGCCTACATTTAGAGACCGCTTACTGTACTCCAAGCTTGATCTCAGCACTTTGCATGCCTTATCCCATTTAATCCACACAACAAACCTATGAGGTGTTTACGAGTTTCGCCCCACTTTACAGGTGAGGGATCTGAGGGACGGAGAGGTTAAGGAACCTGCCTGAGGTCACATAGGATATACTGATTCTGAGCAATAATTCGAGAGTTGAGTTGAAGAGGGAGTATCAGTTATATCCAACGGTTTGTATTTTTTTAATGGATTTTGTTTTACTTTGTCTTTATTGTGTTTGAAAATTAGCTTCAGTTGCTCAACCTGACTCTCACAGTATATAGTAGCATTGAGACTTCCAATGTCAGGCTCTTTTGGGAAGCTGACCCCAACTCCTCATCCACTCCAGGATGCATGAGTCTTTCCTCTGTGAGAGCAGAAACAGGACAGATCTTAGATTTGGGCAGAGTACATCCATCCTGAACACACTCAGGGACAAAAGTCAGCCCAGTTCAGAAATGAGGGCAATGGAGAGGGGAGCTCTGCATGCCTGTGTTATATTCTCTTCCTGACCCCTCTCCCCCCTGAGAAGGAAAGCTCAGCTTCAGGAGGGAGTTAGAAAAGAGAGAAGAATGGCAAACTGAAGGAGACACTTGTTTGTAGAAAGAGGAGGACGGTTTCCATATTGGACTTGCACCCATGTGGCCTAATGCTCTGGCTGACCACTGGACTGAAGGCTTGAGTGTGTGAAAATAACACCAGGACTCTTGAGAGCGTTGAATCTGGGAGTTTGGAAGGACCTCAATATATGACCTGCTTGGAGTACCTGATTTCTGGCCCAAGCATGTTTAAACCATCCAGAGTTAATACAATATGGCTGGCTGAGTAATTTCTCAATCAGGAAATAGCACATGGATGTCATATCACGGTGTCCTGCAATCCAAAATGTCTTATGTATGGGCCATAACACAGAGAGGCTTAATCCAGCTCTTAAGAGGTTTATTTTGGGCCAGAGAGGGAGTGGTCTCTTCACCAAGGGCTCCCTCTGACACTGAAAGCCAGAGGCCACCAAAAGGCAATGTGAATAACAATGTGAATAACGTTGTCGTTGATGACTGCAGAGGGTGGAAACATCCACCAAAGCCCAGGGACTTCTTTGATGTCCCATGTAGTCATGCCTGTCTAATCCCTGAACTGCTAAACTATCACATTTAGTGATTAGCTCTCTCCGAAAACCCACGTTGACTCCCAGGAGGTGGGGGAGGAAAGCGTTATGTGCATACATAAGCACAGAGGCTGTATAAATGTGTGCATGCGTGCATTTGTGCATGCAAGTGGCGAGGAGCTGAGGGTCTGAGCAGTTTTCCGAGATTCCCCAGAATACGGAAGGCTTGTGGTGCATATGGGAGAACTGACAAGTATACCAGAAGGTGAGGAAATGGCTGGAAGCAACACTAATGCCGCTCCATCTGGAAAGAGGGGTACTGTTTAGTACGTCTGGAAAGCATTATTTCTGCAAATAGCTCAACCTCTATCAACTTTCAGGCAGGGATCCCGATCTGCTGCCAAAATGAGATCTCCCTGATGGCTATGTGGTGGGAGAGGCTGAGCAAATGAACTAATAGCAGAAAGCAGGAAATCTGCGGAGATGGCAGCCGTTAAGGTACCTCACAGCAAGCACCTGCCTCTCTCCAAAAAGACAGCCGGGGTTTCACATCACATTAGGCCAGGGCTATGCTAGGGGAGGGCTGAACCTGGTGGGGTTTTGGGCTCGGCAGCCATCTCCAACAATTTCTCACAATTTTTGGGCACAGAAAAGCCCCAAATATAGTTAGCCAAATGGCTTTCCTGCATTGATTTTTATACCCATGGGTATTTTGAAGGAAATTAAATCCATGTGTTTCTGATTCACTTGCCATTAGCACATGAAAACGCTGTTTTGCGAGAGTTATGGTATGCTGTGGGTGCCTTTGCACAGTGTTGCTAAATGCCATAAAACCGTCTAGCCAGACAGAGAGGTGCAAGGAGCGGGGTGCGTTCTGCTATACGCCATTTCCCTGCCTCTCCAGAAGGCAACATGTTTTTGTCATTTGCATCCTTTCTGAATGTAGCACAACATGTTTCCTCATGCCTGTTAATCATCGATCATTTCCAATTTGAATGAAGCCGTATTAGTGTGGATGATGAGAAATTGCCCTTAACCACTAATAGCTGGATGGGATTCATATTAAAGCAGCCACCGAGTGAGACTGGTTACCGGGCTCCAGGTCTAGGGGCAAAGAGGCCAGCTGAAATGCATTCCCAGAAAGTCCCACACGGGCTCTTGTCCGCAACACTTAGAAGCAGGTAAGCGTGTGCTGGCTGTGGGAAATAGTGGGGGAGTCCTGGTCTGGGAGCGGGAGAGAAGGGGGCTCGTCTGGGCTTTGCTACTTTCCATCTCTGAACTTCCTCCATCATGATCATCTGGTCAAATACCATTGGCTTAAAGCCATTTCTAGGCCTGGCATCCTAGGATTAAATACTGGCTCCTATTTGTCCTTAATTAGCCCATTCGTGGCATAATTGCATGTATTAAATCCCTTGTATGTTCTAGTAGGTTTTGTACTCAACGTTGAGGACACAATGAATGATGAAAGAAATGTTTTTGCCTTAGAAGGGAAGAGAAAGGGGAGGGAGTAACTTGTGGAGTATTGACCATGAGTCAGGCCCAGCGCTGGGGGCTTTATTTGCTAATCTCATGTCATTTTCACAAGAATATTCTAAAGTAGGCATTAGTGCCCCATTTTATAGATGGAATTGCACCAAGGATCAGGAAGATTGGATAATTTGCTCAAGGACAGAGATTTTAAATGGAGGAGCTGGGATGTAGAATCTCTTATCTCTGACCCCAAATCTCGTGTTATTTTTCCTCCTTACTGTTTCTTACCATATATGTATAATATAGAATATTTTATGCCTGGAATCACAGAGGAAGGAGTGCTTAATTCTGTTTTGGAGACATTGGGAGATTCCACTGAGAAGATGCTATTTGTGTTGGGTTTTGAAGGATGAACGGGAGTTAACCAAGTGGAGATAGAAGATGGGTTGGGGAATGCCAGAGGGAATGGTGGGTGCAAAGATACAGGATGAAAAGGAGAGCAAGGTGTTTCAGGAACTGAAAATATATCACTTACTTTGTTTCTGCAACCCTGATTAGTGTTTAAAGAGCTGAAAATGTTCAGGTCACATTTCCCCTGTGGACACATTTATATCTTGATTGTACATTTTCTTATCAGAAAGATAAGACATCCAGTCTTTTTTGACCTCCAGTCCAGTCTCATTATTCCATCTGGTGGGCCACATAGGACGTCATCTTTGAGAGCAGATGGCAACTGGAGCGATAAGGTTGACTTTGACTTTGGTCAATCTTGACTGACTGTCAGTGGAGCAGGGGTTCCCTAAATTTTCCTCCACCCACATTATCATCAAAGATGTTTCACTCTTCACTTGCAGTGGAGAAAGAACGTTGAAAGCACAGCTGGTGGCAATTTTGCTTTGAGTTCGGAGGTTGTGGAGCAAACGGGAAATTTCATGCTGCAGCCGTGGTGGAGGCCCACTGAGCTTTAGTAACTTACATGGTGTGTCCACAACCTGCTTCCCATGAAATTGCCTATCAGTGTGGGCAACCTGGGAAGCCACGGCTGAGCTGCTTGTGCAGAAGGCTCTCTGGATTTCATAACTAGGCTTGCTCCAGCACTTAAGAAAACCACATTCTCCGATGTCTTGGACTGGTCAAACCTGCCCTGCGCCCTATTCCCAGCCAATTTGCTTTCTAAAGCAGGATAATAGGCAGTCCACTACGATTTGTCTTGTTCCTTTATAAGGATTTCAGAAGGCGTCTCAACCCTGGCAAGGGGTGTGCTGTGCTCCTGACTCAACAAACGTGCTTACCTTGGTCTAGAATTTAACCTGTGGCTTGAGTGCCTTTGGTGACAAGTCTATGCTCCTAATAATGTCTAATAATCCTTCTGGTGCCGGTGTCAGCCAATTGTGAACATCTAGCGCTCCATTTAGACTTAGGAGAGCTACTTATAGTCCAGGATCTTTCCCTGAAAAATGAACTTCACCTGTCAAATGAAGAGGTCAGACCAGACAGTGGCTAAGGACCTAGCTGGCTCTAAAATTTTCTGGTTTTTCTTGTTCTCGCTGTGCTAGAAGTTGACAGCTACTATTTACTCTCATTCAAAGACAATCTCACTCCCCCAGTATCATTCTAAAGACTGTTATAGGTCCCACATCCCCATCCCAGCTTTCTCTCTTTGCTCCCAGAACAAATCCCAATTTATTTGGCCTTTTCTCAGAAGGACAATTTTCTCAAACATATCATCCTCCATGTGTATAGGAAACTCTTTGGGACTCTTTCCAAGGTCTCCACCTCATCCTCCAGTTGCACCTTCCAAACAGAAGAACACCAATATGGTCTTGACTGCACTGGGGTTGTGTGGCTGCAGATGGATAGAGTCAAGTTCTGCCTTTCCAAACCTTGCTTCTGTGAGAACTAAACCATGTCAGGAAGCTTGCAACCCACTGTCTTCTCCATTTGGGGTCTTTTAGAGTATAGGCAGCATTAAACGTGCTATAGACATGGCGGCCAACAATGAATGTCCTGGACCAATTCCCCTCTTGGCTTGTGCAGAGAGAGGCTAGTCAGGTGGCGTGGAGACGTTGTTGGCAGGAATCATCGCTCCCTCTATTTGGGAATGAAGGACCATAAATGATGGCTGCTTTCCAAACTGCCAATAAATAAGTAAATATAGAGAGTGTTGACACTGGTCTCCCTGCCAAATGCCAGGCTGCTTCTATCCTCATCTCAGAGGGAGACGAAAGAGAGAAGGGTTATTGAATAGACTGTTAAGAAGTAGCCTCTGTTCTACTCGGAATCTCTTCTCCTTTTGGAAACCTTTCCATCAGCTTCAGGCCCTTCTTGGGGAGTGAGACAATTCATCAAACATGAGATCGCGTTAGCTTATTCATAATGATTATCAGCAATAGAGAGAAATGGAGCTGTTTCTAAGGATGAGCTGTTGTCAACAGATACTTAGGCTACAGTTTGGAGTAAGTGCTGAGCCCCTGAGGGGGTGTCTGTTGGGCGTATAGTGATCAGGGGAGATGGTAGGACAGCTTAAGGAGCTGCCAGCACACATTACTTAGGAACACTCAGCTCTGGGCTCCATTTCCTCTCAGTCCACAGACTCACAGCATTTTTAACCTCTGCCTCCTGAGTTGGAGGATTTTGTGCACCGACTGAGTATGAAGTCAGACAAAATGGTGGCCGTGCTGCTAAAGTAGAAAGGCATTGAGAAGACATATCTTGTTAACTTTTGCATGCCTAGTGCTTAAAGGGTGCCTGTCACATCAGAGGCACTTGATAAACACTTGGGGAATGAATGAATGAACTTGGAGACGCTTTGCCTCCTCTCTTCTGTGATCTACAATCTCAGACTGTTCCTGCATTTCGAATCACTCCAGAGCCACACTTCTAGGATGGCTCGAGCTTATGATTTGGTTCCTTCAGATGCTTCTCTTGCCACATGTCCAGCTTTCTTCTTCCGACCCTCACCCCCAGCATCGTGGAGGGCACCCCATACAGACAGTTCTAGCCCAGGCTGCACTCACCCTCCTGCTGTTCAGAAGCATGTGCCTACAAAGCCTATGCACTTGCTCTTTTTGTTGTTGTTTTTAAAAAATTATTTCACTGCTTTCCTGTTCTTTTTTCCTTGAAAAATTTCAAGGTTCTCCAACACAAACAACACACAAGATCTAACCGAGAAACTGAGGAAATAGAAGGCAAAGGGCTGATGAGGGAGTGAAGAGCACAGTAACATCTCTTTTCTTAGGACCCATTGGGGTTTTCTCCCTGGCTGGCTGGTCTCCTGGGCAGACCACTAGCCTTAAAGGGCCAGGCACACTTCAGTTTTCCACTCTTGTTTTGACAGGTGATGAGGAGGAATTAACCCTTTGAATCCAAGCCTTCTGTAGTTTGTTTGGTTACTGCTTTTCTTCCAAATGTGATTTTTTATTTACCTATTAAGGCATGGGGTCAGGGCATATTCACATACACACACACGGGGTATGACTGGGTTTTTGACTAGTTTAGAAATCACTGCTTTCCCCACACATTCTCACGGCATCTGAACAGCACAAGAGTTCCTATTAATGGTTTGAGACAAGACTTTGAGATAATTAGGGAGATTCTGTTTTCCAAGAAAGGCTCATCTCTTCAGAACCCTGGTTCCAAAGAATGGTGGATTATGGGTGTGTATGATTCAACTGACAGCATTCAGTCTAGGGGCTGATATGGTTTAATGGGCAGTTTCTGCCATACCGTAACAGTAGAGTTACACAAATGTGTCAGTTACAGCTTTCACACATTTTAAAGAATATAATAAGCATGTTTGTGTCTATAAAGAGACATAAGCCCACATGACTGTTGTTTTTTCCTAGGGTGAAACATATATATAGTGAATATATATTCACTATTTATATTTTTAATTGTGTGAAAGTACCCGGAGGCTCAGTGGCAAAGGAAGAGGCTTGTAAAAATTGAATAAATAAATAAATTAAAATTAAAAAAAAATCTGAGTTAGTGATGTCTGACTTCCTCTATTCATGTTATTGCTACTCTTGTTGCTTTTTGGTTTTTGTTTTGCTTCTTAACTGTTGTTGTTTTCCACCAAAGCTGTCATTTATCGTGAGAACAAGAGCAGCCATGTGTTGATTTTTCTAGATTCTTTTTGGATACTATCCCAGTGCTAATGAAGGCCCTTCCAGAGTGCTAAAGAGCTGGTGCCAAAATCAGTTATGCTGAAAACAGTAGAGGAGAGTGGTACCCAGAAAGCATATACAGCCCCATACATGTGCACACTCTCAGGGATACTTGAATTAATACGTGTGTGTGTGTGCAACTCCCTATGTTTATGCAGATACACATGCACATTTGTGCAAACACAGAATGTGTGCACAGGAGCTACACCAAGGGGAATGTGGCGGCTGCATTTTTATAAAAGGCCTTTTTACATCCACTTGTAGAAAATTTTTGTTGATCAAAGGATGAACAGAATTTCTAGATTTTGCAGGTCTTCATTTGTCTGTTTAGAAGCCATTAGAAATATACATTCACTAACTTAAATTTATAAATATTGTTGTAGATCCTCCTTGTTTTATTGAGATGAGGCTTCTACTGCAAGAAGCACCTGGAAAGTGCTTAGCTTAGGCTCAGCTGCTGTGCTTATATGAATAAAGTCTGTGACACTGGTCTTTGAGTACTTTTGAGGTAGTTTATTACTTGAAAAAAGGGGAAATTTTGTAGTGAAATCTCTGCCCTCAATAGATTCTCCTTGTCTTTCTCCCAGTGTGTAATTATTCTCTTCTCAATTTGTTTACCCGGCTTGGGGATGGGGACTGAGTTCTCTGGCGACCATGAGACTGAGTACAATCGCCCTAAAGAGAAGCATTTAGAAGCTGTAAAACCTAAATGCCCTGCCATGCGTCATTACATCGCAGTTATTCAAATTTAGTAAATTAAATTAAATAATCTCAAATAAGCTGATTTTGGGGCTTTGAAAATTCATCTCTATGGTGCCCAGTAGTCAATTTCCTTTATTATTATTGTTCATCAAGTAGAATTTATGTTTTTTATGAATCAAGATCTTTGCCTGCCTCGCCGGCCCGAGCTGCTCGCGGCTCGCCAGGCTGAGTCCGTAGCTTGGTGCGCCATCTACCGGCTGATTCGGGCACAGCCGCCCGGAGGCCTCACGGCCGCCGGCTCCGGAGGTCCGGGGGCGGCGCTGAAAGCCAGCGTGGCCACATCGCACATGTCACTGTACCAATCATAGACAGGACGTGCTCTCAGCTAGTGTGCTAACTGCTCCCTTGGGCTTTGTCGTTGTGGGTCAACTTGTAGTCGCGGGGACAACCCAGAGAGATTTGCTGTTGAGGCTGGAGGAGCGTTTTCTGCGCCGGCTGCAAAGCCAACACATTTGGTCTGGTGGTGTTCTGCTGTTCCCATTCTTCTTTATTAAGGGCCGGATGATCTAATCAAACCGCTGTTTACCCGGCATATCTGGGAAGCCATTCTCTGCTCACGCACGTTACTGCTTGAAGAGGACATTGATGTTCAGAGACATTGGGGGCTGGTGCCAAAAGCATGGTGTTCCTGAAAAAGACAAGGCTGCATTTTGCCATGCAATGTGTTTTTAAAAAGTATTTTATCTCCGGGGAAATCTTTTCCGGTTAAGGCTTCTGAAACGGAGCTGAATTCTGGTGTGGTAGGGAAAACTGCCAGCCATACGTTGTTTTAGAGGCTGGTTTAAATTGATGTTCAATTTAATGATAGTTTAGCAAATAAACGACCGTCAAATGGTGGCTGTGTGTGTTTTAGAGGGGAAATCCCTTCAAAGCAGCATTAAAATATTCCTTATATCAAATTTCTCTGACACCCTTGTTTAATCTAACTTGCTTCAGTAAAGTTACATAAATGTGCCACTTACAGGCTTTCACCATTTTTTAGAATATAATGATCCCAGCATCCCAGCTAGGCATCCATGAAGTCCCTTTTCTCCTTTAGGCTCCCGAGCAGAGGACTCAGAGTGGGTATTTATGTGTCTGAGTGCCTTCCCGTCCGTCAGCTGTCTCCTCTCTCTCTCCCCCAGTCAAATGGTTCAACATAGCAACAGATGGTGTCTTAGGCTTTTTGCTGAGTTTGGGATAGTCTATTTTGTGCTTTCCCAGGAAGATTTTGAAGATAAGTCTACTCTGTTATTAATAAATTCAAATGAGATGCTAGGACCATCTCTTAAAAATTAAGCTTACTTTACCAAGTCCCGTGGTTCAGCGTGAAAGCGTTTTTCTCATCCTCTTCCCTCTCCTTAAAAGGAACCCTCCCCTCCCTTACAGCACCATTCCCCATAGTTTCTAGGCAGTTTCTTCAGATGTTTGTACAGAAAAGAAGTGGAAGGAAAAAGTTGCCATACTGGGAACAAAAGCACATAATTTCTAGTTCTTTTGTGCATGTTGGGTTACGCGTCTTGGGAGATTATGAGATCATTTTATCTTCCAAGCAAGAGTTGAAACTAAGTGACTTCCTGCATTTGATTCAAGAAAAGTAGACTGAATGGTGCTCCACAGTCTTGTTACTGAGTTTGTGTTTGACACGAACGTCTCATTCTTTTTTTTTTTTTTTTAAAGATTGGCACCTAACAACTGTTGCCAATCTCTTTTTTTTTTCTGCTTTATCTTCCCAAACCCCCCTGTACACAGTTGTATATCTTAGTTGCAGGTCCTTCCAGTTGTGGGATGTGGGACACTGCCTCAACATGGCCTGACGAGCGGTGCCATGTCCGCGCCCAGGATCCGAACCCTGGGCCGCGGCAGCGGAGCGCGCGAACTTAACCGCTCGGCCATGGAGCCAGCCCCACATCTCATTCTTAAAGGACCGCCTGAGAGCCTTCCTCCTTGTTCAGTGGTGTGAGGAAAACCAAGGACTCTTTTGTCAGGTGGTTGACATTCAAGACGGAATCATCTTCCCTTCATCTGGTAACTGAAGACAAGCTCTTCTAAATGTGCTGGCCTTACTGTTCTTGTTGTTTAGTATTAGTAACATTAGGATCGCTTTTGTTTTAGATACGTTGCTGTGGGAATGAATGGTCCTGCTTTCAGTCCGGGCTCTGCAAGGCTGCCGACCGGCCAGCACGCTGATCCGGGCGCCGTGCCCTGGAGTCACCCCCGGAATCCTGCTCTCCCTCCCCGTCTAATACAATAATTTATTTGGTGGGTTTTTTTTTTTCTCTACTGAGTTTCGTGGAGCCGGCAAAGAAACACAGGCATGAACTAGCTCCCCAAACTCAGTCCTTAATCTGTTTGTCTTATTCATTTATGGAGAAAAACAGAAAGAAAAGTGACTAAAACGTTGTGTGTTTTGACACCCAAGTACTCATGGGAAGGTGTGATGGGCTGAATTGTGTCCCCTCAAAATTTACGTGTTGCAGTCCTGGTCCCCAGTCCACCTCAGAATGTGGCCTTATTTGGAGACAGGGTCTTTACAGAGGTAATTAAGTTAAAGGAGGTCCTTAGAGTGGCCCTAATCCAGAATGACTGGTGTCTTTATGAGAAGAGGAGATTAGGACACAGACCGGCGCAGAGGAAGGACCATAGGAGGACATCGGAGAGGCTGGCCGTCTACAGGACGAGGAGCCAGCCCTTCCCCCAGGACCCTCAGAAGGAGCTGATTCTGCTGACATCTTGATCTTGCATTTCTCACCTCCAGAACTGAGACAATACGTTTCTGCTGTTTAAGCCACCCCGTCTACGATTCTTTGTTAGGGCAACCCTCACAAACCCATACAGAAGGTGAGAAAATTAATTTAGCCCTCGGTGTATTTTGGTATTCCAAAAGGACTTCCATTATTTTGAACACCCTAAGGCTCATCTTCCCTGGCAGGGAACTCGGTGTGCTTTGGTGGGGATGGGGGCGGGTGGGGGGTGGGGTTGGGTTCGACAGTGACTAAAGGAGGCCCCTGAGGCTCCAGCCTGGCCCGCTTAACCAACTGCTGAATGCTGGGTAAACCAGAACATAGCGCTGAAGTCTGTGGAGCGTTGTCGCCATGTGCAGACTGTGGTTAACAATGGCTATAACTACCTTCTATTTAACTTCATATATCTGGACACAAAAAGCGCTTCCATGTGGGCACTCTAAACACTTCAAAAATGTAGTGCGCTATGTGTCTCTTTTGCAGACCCTTGCCATGATTTTGAATGGAGTTATGCTCTGTGGACCTGCAAATTTAATCCCCCAGTACTCACACCCCTGCCTTTGTCATCCAAATGGAAAGCTAAGGTGAGAGCTTTTAGCGTGTGCACTGGAAGGTGGGGCCTCATCCATGCGTGCTCTTTAGGGACTTGCCAGACTCATCTTTTCAGCAATGCAGCTGTTTTCCCAGGGAGCACCTGATCAGACGCTCGATTCTTTGCTGGATGCCATGGGCAGTGAGTATATCCCATAAGGCATTTGTAGTAACCTCCCAGAGGCTAAACTCGCTTGGTGTCTGGAGAACACCATAAGCACAGCAGCTACTCTGGGATGTGTGATGGATTTGGTTTAGTAGATGGGAGGGAGCAGCTACAACTTGCAGCTGGATTTGTTTTTTCTTTCTATGTTGGTAGATAAACATTTCAAAACCAAGTCCAATTATGAGAATTCAATTTCACCAAAAAAGATTGTAGGGCATTTTTATTTTTCTTTTCTTTAGTGTACCTCACTATGTAACACTGGCTAACTAAAGAAGTCCTGAAGTCTTTTTTTGTGGAAAAGTGAATAGAACTCAAAATGAATCTCAAAAGGGATGAGAAAGCAATGGAGAAGTAGAGTTAAAAAACACCTTTTACATGGGTTTTTACTAAAGCTCGGTAGGATTTTTTTAAAAATCGGGTATTGTTATTAGTGTCCCTTTAAGAACGCGTGAGGTTACTAATGGATACAGGTCATGGTGATAGCCTTAAATAAACCTTCTGTAATAAACAAATCGTGGAGTTTTCATAAGATTGCCATCATCTCGTGCCTGATCCAATAGGGCAGAGGATGCGTGAAGGAAACGAGCATGATGGATGGTATACATCATACTGTCATGCCGACGAGTGAGACAAACAATGTCTCAAGGAGACTCACACCATCTTCCCAATGAAAGTCAACAAGGATGCGCGTTAATACGATCCTGTGCTTTACGATAACTATTCACCACCCTGTGTTAGGTTGTGTTTTACATACACACACACAGTGGAATAAAAAAGAATTCAGTAGACGTTTAGGCATCTGCTCTTGGGATTTGGGGATTAAATACTAAGAGGGCTAATCAAATGTCAGAAATTTGTGTGTGGAATTAATGAAATGAATAAAATGAGTTGTCTAACTCAAAATTATATATGTATGTCACCATTGCTTTGGGTCCATATCTCAAGACCCCACATAAATTAAGTTTACAGTTTGACCCATTTAAAAATAACTCTTTCGCTGTTGAGATCTTTAAGGTCAAGTTCAAGAAGTGTCAGCACCACAATGATTTACTGTCGTGTGCTTCTTTTCTGAATTTCTTTTTCTAGCATTGATGTGTTTTGTCTCTCTCCATTCCCGTTTGTACCAGAGAACTGATGGGCTGTTTCTTTACAATATCCAGTGTCTGGTTAGAATGTGACAAATATCTGCATTGTTTTTCATTTTTCACTTGTCATCAGGATATTTGAGGTGACGTGCTAAATATGCTCGTATGAAGTCATATGACTTAAAATATCCTTCCCCTCGAAGTAATCTGATTCTAATGTTCACATTTTAAAATATAATTTTATTTATTGGTGAATTGACCATTCTGTGATAAGGTGTGTTAAACAATCAGGAGAATGTTTTCGCGGCTTAATAAAAAAGATCCTGATGGTTTTCCTATCTGGATGGTCCTTAAAATGAATGTGGTATAAAAATATGATACATTTCACTGCTACAGAAGCAGCTCAGAAATCATTACGTGTCGTGACGGGCTAACAGCTGCAAACACAAGGTGACATCTTTAAAGATAAGGACACTGAGGTATTGATTAGACAAATCTATTTGGCAAGGCAGCAGTGATGTATAGATAGGGAAAGAGGGTGTTGGAAGAAACCTGTGAACTCACATATTTGAAAATACCTTACACAGTTTATAAATAATAATAATTATAATAAAGGCTCTGTCAGTGGCTTAAGGATCCAAGTAATATGAGTTGATTGTTAAGATTTCACTTTAAAGATAGATTAATTAATGCAAAATAATACAGTAATTCTTATGAAAGTACCGTATATATGACATCGAAATTCATACCAAATGAATTCATTACAAGTGGGATAATTACAGTCAATACCCAATAAATTAATAACAGCAAGACATTTAGAATTCCAGGCATTAAAGTATCGAGAGGAGCAAATCTCTGGCCACTGCTAAGTGTCAGGTCCTGTCAAGCACAGTTCTAGAGCTTCCCCAGCCTTTCAATGTGAGTTTCCCTCATGGCGGGATTGGGGATTTCTCTGCTGGCCATTTGGCCTCTGCTGGGCCAGATATGCTGAGAGTGGTGTCAAGGTCATTTGCTCTTCTAAGGGTGCCAGTTGCTCTGTGAATCTCTTAAGGAAACTGTGACCGAAGAAAAGCTGATGAGCTGAGGCAAATCACTAGGTCCTGTTAACAGAGAACTCGCAAAGATTCTCGACCTGAGGTTCTGTTGTTGGGTTGATCTTTTTCACCCTTCCTGCCTGCTGCCTAAGTTTATTGCATTCTGGAGCTTGCTCTGGCCTTCAAGTGTCTAGTAGAATCCTCTCATTTTGCATAGGTCACGCTGAGACTGGCAGAAGTGGAGGGACTTCCCCAAGAGCCCACATCGGTAAATCCCCAGCCCAGGTTCTTCTTTTTGGTCTCCAGTAGGGCACCTTGACCAAGCAGTGAGCTGTAGCCAAACAGAGGAAAATTCAAAGGTTTCTACCATACCAGAGGCCCCATGTGAGAAACCAAATGATGGAGATACTTTATGAAAGGCGTTAATTTCCTGCCCTAGGAGAAGGGTTCCTGCATAATGTTAGAGTTTTGGGCTTTCCAGGTCTGCTTAAATAATGCAGAATCATTCCTACTGAGGCCACTTGGAGCTGGCTGTTTTCTCATTCATTTGATAATTCATGAGTTCTTGAGAAGAACAAAAAATGAAGTTGAAATATCCAATAGCTCCTTCCTTCTCTCGGTATTTAAGCAGAACTCTTTTTGAGAAGCCAACAGAGGTCAAATTTATTTGCAGGAGAAAAGAGCAGGAGTTGGAGAAAACCTCCAGACAGAGGCAGGTGAGATGGAAGGGAACTGGGACCAGCTGCACTGAGGAATGAAGCTTTGCGGCCAGGGGCAGCCTAGAGAGGATTTTTAGGAAATCTTGCTGTGCGCCTTGTGATGTAAAACCCCACCCACTGCCACCTCCTCAAGGAATCTTGACTAAAGACTTGCAGCATTGTTCAAGGCTTTTGGAGGCTTTTTTTGCTTTGAATGGGACACCACGGAGAGATTGATCTCAAGGTAACCCAGCTTGAGGGAGTCTACTTTTAACTAAACTTTTACATTTGAAGTATTGTGCTAGGGTTTCGGGATAAAGAGTGAGCAAGACCCCATTTCTGCCCTCACGATTGGGGTACAGGGAGAGGTAGCCCTGGACTTTCCTAGTTAACTGTTTGATGTCTGCTTCTCCCACCAGACTGTAAGCTTTATGAAGGCAAGAATCAGATCTGTTTAGTTCATAATGCCCGAAGAATGATGGGTGCGCAACGATATTTGTTAAATGCACAAGTGTTGTATTTGTTTCTTGGGGCTGCCATAAGAACATACTGCAAGCTGAGTGGCTTAAAACAGCAGAAATGTATTCTCTCACAGTTCTGGAGGCCAGAGTCCAAAATCGAGGTGTTAGCAGTGTTGGTTCCTACTTGGAGGCTTGGAGGGAGAATCTGCTCACGCCTCTACCCCTGGCTTCTGGTCATGACCAACAGGCCTTGGTGTTTCTTGGATGGCAGGGCAACACTCCAGTCCCTGCTTCTGTGGTCATGTGGCCATCTTCCCTCTGTGTTCACACACATTTTCCTCTCAGTGTGCCTGTCCCTGGGTCTCCTCTTTTCTTACAAGGATACCAGTCATCTTGGATTAGGGGCCCACCTTACTCCAGGATGACCTCCTCTTAACTCACATCTGGAAAGACCCTATTTCCAAATCAGGTCACCTTCACAGATACCAGGGTTTAGGACATCCACGTATCTTTTTGAGAGGACACAGTTCAACCCACAGCAAGTGGCAAATAATATTAGTGCATTCGTGGGCGGACACTTGAGTGATCACCACCCAACCCAGTTTGGAGAAGGACCATCTCCAAGACCCATATCCACATCCCCTGAGAAGTGGACAGAAGCTGGGCTGGGAGAAGTCCAGGGCATGTCCCACATGCCTCTCCTGTCCTCCCTGCTGAGCCTGCTCCTCACTCAGACTCTCGGCCACCCCACTTGCTCCCCCATTTGTCCCTTCACTCACACCCTCTCTCTGCCTGCCATCCCTTCTCTGTTATCCCCTGCTTGCTCCCCTGCCACGGCTCTTCCTTCCCTACGTTTGTTTCTGCTTCAACTTCTCTGGTGGTGTCAACTCAGAGGAGGGTGAAGAAGAGAGACAAGGGGCCAACTCTTCTTCCCTGTTCTCATGAATGCCATGCAGATGGTTCCAGTGGCCAGGAGCAAATGTCCCAGGGTCTAGGGACCTTCCTCTGGCCTATGCAGTCTGACCGGGGGACTGCAAGGAACACGATAGCTAACTTTTGTTAAGCACTTCCCACAAGCCCAATGTTGTGCTAGATGCTCTGCGTATCTCGTTATGACTCTTTGAGGCTTAAGTTAAGTAACTTGCTCAAGGTTACCTAGCATATTAGAAGTGAATTGGGACTTTAACCTGGGTTTATCACTTGTCACTGGCATCTGACTCTTAAGCCCAGGCTCTCAGGCAGCTGTGAGGTTCCACCTGGCGCCGGTAAGGGTGTGGTCTCCCTGGGAGTGTCTGGTTTACTGCGAGGCCCCTGCAGCCACACCAGGAAACTGGGTCAACTGTGAGGGAAGGACAGACTGAGGTGGGGCAGAGAGAGCAGCCAGTGGAACGTGAGTGGAAGTGAAGCATGTACCTTCTGAGCTGAGGTTTTTAAGAATCAAGGATGCCTTGATCACTCTCTTTTCCCTTATCTGCCAGGAGATGAGATGGTAGGACTGTGAGATGAAAGGGGCCTGCCGACAAGGCACCCTTGTGTTGGACTGTTATCTGGGTGAGAAATAAATTTTGATTGTGTTAAGCCATAAAAATGTGGGTGCTTATTTGTTTCCTTACCTGATACAGGGTGCAAAACAGGGCTGAAGTTCTTCAGTGATTTCGGTTCCCACTTGGCTCAGTCAGCATGACTGTGTAACTCTTACAAGTCATATTAGGACCCCGGACAGTTTCCTGGGAGGGAAGTCCCTCTGATACCTATCCCCTATGTTGAAAGGTGTATTTACATCCAAGGCTCCTTGCAGTAATCCTAGAAACCACTGGAATCCTCGATGAAGGCCTGGCCCAGCATGGCCTCTGGACCCACCTGTAGGCTGCCCATTTGGTGGCAGATCTACTGCCTGCCTGGGCAGGGCGGCCCTGTGCCAACCACACGAGTCTGACGCATCTGTCTCCATCCAGATTGGAGCACTTACTAGGAACAGAAACCACAGTCTCAAAACATTTTATTCAGACACAATTTCAGCCTTATAGAAGAAATGTTCCGCTCCACGGAACTTAGGTTATGCTTGGAGAGAAGGAAATGAGAAGGCGTGGGCAGCAAAGTGTGAATTGACTGAGTACTTACCTAAAAGGGACTGAAAAAACGTCTAGAGTTGACTGAATTATCATGAATTAGCAAGGCTAAATTTTCCAACGTCCATGGAAATGGGGAGCTCCAGAGATAGCTAAGTTTGGTTATGGAGAAATGAAGGTGACTGCGTCTTTACACATGTAGGTGCACTTTATATGCTTTCCTTTTATCCTCCTACACATGCAGTGGCTAGATAATGCTGAGCAAAGTCCTGGTCTCCTCTGGGGCTTTTGGAACATCTTGACAAAGCAACTTTGGGACAAGATTCTGCCCAGTGATGGAGAAAGCGGCTGCCAACAAGGTGTTACTTGTTCACCAACAACATTTATTAGCACACACTCTGGTGCCAGGCACCAGGCTTCCCAAGGGGCTGGGAAAGTCCCTGCCTAAAAGGATGACTCCTTTCCTACCTGAGAGGCCTCTCATTCCTGAGCAACGCTGCCTCCACACTTTGCAGAGGTCGGCCACCAGGAAGGAGGGGTGCAGAGCAGGGAAAGATGTAGGCTGGGGAGTCAGACTAGCTGGGTCCAAGTCTCAGCTGGGTTTGTGACTTTGGGCAAGTTATGAACCCTTAAGGCTTCAGTTTCCTCATTTGTAAAACAAAGATAGTAATAACACCCACTTCATTGCAGGGCTGCTGCAAGAATTAAATGAGATCATTTGTTTAAGCTCCAGAATATGTGAGCTCCAAGTCTATAAAGTTCTGAGCAACTCAGTAAATTGGAGCTATTACAGTTGACAGGAAGGAATTTTGGTGAGAGGAAGGAAAGAAAAGTTCTGCAAGGAGAACAGAACTGGAGAGAAGGGCAGGGCAGGGCACGTGGGCAAGCCAGGACACGTGGGCACATGGGCAGCTGGCCCTCAGGCTGAAGACAGAGGGTGTGGGGAGAGTGGGCTGGGGGCAGGAGGGTCATGGAAAGAGAGCTAGGTGATGCACACTCGTTCTGCCTCCCAAGACATTGGACCCTGCACCCAGCTTGACTCTTGCTGGGCCCCTAGCATGGGCTTCTGGCGCCATCTTCACAGGAAGGGACCCTTCCCCACCCAGGGGTTACCCACCTCCTGGATTCCACCCCCCCCCCCAGATCTATTGGTCTCTACACTACGACTCATCCAGAGCAAAATACTAAAAGGGCAACACTGTGGCACTTTTGAAGTGCCAAGCACCAGAATAATTCACAATGTCCCAATTTTTCTCTATGTCTTTTAAGAAAATCATCATTTTATTCCTTTGGGTTTCACATTGTTGCTCCCCCATTCTTCTCTGTTTGGAGTAGTAAATGAACATAGAACTGCAAACCAGAGGAAATAAACCAAATAAATGGCAAAGTTCTTGGTCCTTGAGGAAGTTGAAATCCAGCAGCGTGAATGGCATAAATAATTCAATACAGAATGGGGACAAGGCAATTAGTGGCTTTTCCTGATGAAATCCTTTATAGAACAGGTGAGGTTTCAGGAGGAGCAAAATACAGTGGAAGCAGGAAAACACTAACTGGCATACGTTCTACATGAAAGGAGACAATGATGGGAAAGATGCAAAATTAAGATTTTATGATAGAGAAGATAGAGGGCTGAGAGTCTTCTGGATTTGGGTAGAAGGATTTAAGGGAAAAAAATAAGATAAAGTATAGGGGCAATGTGGTGGTGGAAGGTTTTGGTTTTCAGACAAGATACTTGATCTTCATGTAAGTTCAGAGATATTGTGTGTTAAAGAGGTTGAGGCGTGGGGAACAGGGTGTGCAATCCAGCTGGATACAGCTGGCCTAGAGAACAGAGCCTGGACCTAGGAAGTGCAGGTAGCATCCAGGATAACAAAACTATGCTATCACTAAGACCTGCTTCTGTCCTGAGGGGAGAGGCTGTGACCTGGGGGACAAGAAGGACATCAGGTAGGGGGCTGTCACACTTTAAAACATTTCTGTTCTGCCCTGGTCGTCTTCATCATTTGAGCACCTAATGCTCTACTTTCTCAAATCAAGTGTAAGCAAGAAGGGGAAGAAATCAACTTGGGAACCAGGTGCTGCTAGGGTCTTGCCACCTTGTCTTCGATAACGTCTGTGTCAGAGTCTCTCTCTGAAGCAACTTCCTTCACCAAGGTGGGTAATGCGTGTGATGCAGTCCACCAGTAAAATGGTGTTGGCCAAAGGGCTGATGACCACCAACAGGAGATGTCGACTACCAATTAGTTCTTGAGGGGTGGAGGGACATATTGCAGGCCTCTAGGTCCTAAAAAACAGGACACGGAATGAAGGAAGCCAGAGGGTTTTTTCTCTCTGTGTGTAAGCACCTCCTCCATTTAAGGGTCTGGCATGTGAGACTGGGGAAGAGGAGATCACAGAGGAAGGGCTGAGAATAAGTAAAAGCCTATTTATTTCTTCTTCCAGTGCCTTCTAGCTCCAGAGCCTCTTCTATTCTTAAGTACAATTGCAGGGCAGTAAGTCAAAGTGGGCCCCAAAGGGAAAATCCAACAGGATGTATCAGTTAGCGATTGCCTCAAATACTATCTAACAAAGTTTCCCCAAACTCAAGAGCTTAAAACAACAGTTTTATTTTATTAGTTCTTACAAGTCTTATTAGTTCTTTTTAGTTCTTACAAGTCTGAGGGCCTCAGCTCCAGTTGGAAATGGTTCTGGCTCTGGTGTCTTTCATCCTCCTCCTGGGCCAGCGGGCCAGCCCTGGCCTGTTCTTCTCATAACGATGGCAGAAGTGCAAGAGAGCAAGCCAGTCACAAAAGCTTTGCTTGCATTTGCTGCTATCATCTCATTGCCCAGAGCAAGTCACACGGCTGAGTCCAGTGTGGAGAGATGGGGAAGTACCCTCTGCCCGCAGTTGGCGGGTATTGCAGGTACAGGACAGAGGGTGGGAAGCGAGGAACCAGAGCAATCACCCAGGACCGCACAGGGGTTCTTCTGTGGCTGTGTGTTACTGTGTGCAACAGAAAGAGCTCCTGTCCTTTCTCCTTTATATGGGGACCTGGGTTTGACCAAGTGAGAAAGAGCTTCTGGAGGACTCACCTCAGAGAGGGGAGGGACTGCGGGGAGGGCCTGGGAGAGAACTGAGAGCAGAGAGGTTTCCCAGAAGGGGGACCCCTCACCCTGGATCTCTTGCTGGGTGGGGAGGGAAACCTGAGAGAAGTTTCCTCAGGCAGGGGTCAGCCCTTCCCCACTCTCACTGCCTCCAGGGCCTTGTGGAACTTCTGAGGAGCTGTCCTCAATGTGGCCAAGGTATGGAACAGCTTGAGAGTTTTCTAGAAGAAAAGCTTAGGTGTGACCCCTCAGCCATAGCATCACTTCTGTCTCCAGAGAGGACAGTACCTCTGGCTACTGCTCAAGTAAGGAGCTCCCTCAGGCTGGTGAAAGAGAGTCATATTTTCTGCTACAAGTCAGGGCTGGACCGACCTTGACAGATGGACCAAGTCATAGAACAAATCACCTTTATATTGATAACAAGTTAGACTGAAGTTTAAACACAGAAAGAACAGTAACATGCTGCAAATAACCACTGTCTTGGAGACTGGGTTTAGGTCCGTAAGAACAAGGAGCATCCCCGACCTGTTCCCCTGGCTGGGTCAGCTCCTTTGGGTCTTCTTGATCATCCCCAAGTTCAAAGGGAGAGTTTAGAGCCAGGATAACATCAGGTTTCGCCCTGGGCCTATACCTAAAGGCCTCAGAAACCAACAATTCTTTACTCAGAGCTGGGAAACCAGGAATGACTTCTTCACCGTGAGACACCCGAGTCATTGCTTAAACGTGTCACCAATTCTCTAATGCTCTCTCCCTCCCACGTCATTTGGTGAGCTTCCACTTCAACATTATTGCCCAAGTCAGATATGAGTTTAAGTAACACTTGGCTGTGACATTTCTTTTACTTGCAATTGTTCTCTGAGAACTTTGTATTCAGTGGTTCCCAAGGGAAAACCAATACCGTGGTTGCAAAAAATAAGCAGAGGACTTGAAAAAAAGAGATGAATACAGAAGGTCCCATGGGGCCGGCCCAGTGGCATCATGGTTAAGTTCATGCTCCACTTTAGTGGTCCAGGGTTTGTGGGTTCAGATCCCAGGCACAGACCTACACACCACTCATCAAGCCATGCAGTGGTGGCATCCTGCGTACAAAATAGAGGAAGATTGGCACAGATGTTAGCTCAGGGCCAATCTTCCTCACCAAAACACCCAAAAAACCAAAAAACCCCAGAAGGTCCCAAAACTCGAGATAAATGTACAATAAATACACAACTTTCTCTGAGTTTCCAGATGTTTTAGATAGTAGACACAGTCTACTTTTTTCAGATTATTACTTGGACCTATTGCTTTAAATTTACAGATACTTCATCAGAAAAGGAGTCTGGAAGTTGAAGAAAGACATTGAACATATTATTTGAAAATGTGTTTTTTTTCAGAGTTGGACAATATTTCATTTCTTCTCTTTTTTTACTGAGGTATAATCGACATACAATATTATATTAGTCTCAGGTGTACAACATAATGATTTGATATTTGTGTATGTTATGAAATGATCACAACAATAAGTCTAATTGACATCCATCACCACATATAGCTACAAAATTCTTTTTTGTGTGATGAGAACTTTTAAGATCTACTGTCTTAGCAACTTTCAAAAATGCAATACGGTGTTAATATGTAACTGCATTACATCATTGTGACTTACTTATTTTATAACTGGAAGTTTGTACCTTTTGACCCCCCCACTTCACCCATTTCACCCACCACCCACTCGCCACCCGTGGCAACTCCCAATCTGTTCTCTGTATCTACGAGTTGGTTTTTTTTTTAGATTCCACATATAAGTGAGATCATATGGTATTTGTCTTTCTCTGCCTGACTGATTTCACTTAGCATAATGCCCTCAAGGTCCATCCACATTGTCTCAAATGGCAAGATTTCATTCTTTTTTTGTAGTTGAATAATATTCCATTATATATATGTATCTCTCTCTCTCTCACATTTTCTTTATCCATTCATCTGTTGATGGACACTTAGTCTGTTTCCATATCTTAGCTACTGTAAATAATGCTGCAAATGAACATGGGAGTGCATGTATCTTTTCACGAAAACGTATACTTTAAAAAAATTTAGTTTATTGTTATATTTTCTGACTTTTTGAAGACCCTGAAATTTGTTTATTTGTAAGGCTGAAAATAGACATGCAAATTGCATCAAGCAAAAATAAAACTCCTGAAATGCCTGGTCTTTAGTTTTTTCTTCTGAGGAGATCTGCAGCCTTTTCCACGCTGACCTCAATACCATTATGGGTTGTGTAGCGGGAGGGGAGAGTCTGAAATTTCTCCCTCACTAGAGCCGTGCTGTTCTTGAGAGCTCAAAAGTCATAGTGTCTCGATCATTTCCTTCTATTGTTTGCATTTTCCACTCTGAAGTTTTATGTTTTTCGTTTTATTCTTTACAAAGTTGACTGATAAAATAAGGGCAAGACACCATAGAGTAATTTTAAGCTTTCTCAGCCTCATAGGCGGGAGAGGGATTGCCAACACTTTGAATCTGATCCTGAAGAATAAGTGTGCAATGGCCTTGGGCTCTTGTGGCCGGCCCCCTGGGTGTCCGACCCGGCTCACCATTACCAAGAGCTGGTCTGCATTGTTAGGGGATGGCCAGAATTCAGAGAGGGGAAAAAGGAAGGCCTGTTTAGTGTAATCTAAATACGAGTGCAGAACTGCAGGTGTCTACCCAGAGTAACACAAATACCATTTCTCTTAGGCACAGGAAGCCTTCCTCAGACTTGTTTAAAGAATCAAAACCAGGCAGACACCCCAGCAATGATGATAAATTACTTCTCAAAGAGAGTAGAGTGATAATAAACACAGACCACCCCCTCAAATCCTTCTATTTTGCTTTTAAAATTACTGTTTATAAATATTATCCTTACGTATAAACTGGTTTAACTTGACATCAATAATAAAAACATATTTATTAGAATAAAGTTCAATTCAATGACAATTTTGGGTGTACTTGGTGAATTTTTTACCAGCAAGTTGGTACTGTCTAGACCCAGTCGCATGGACTCTCTTTTGTGTAATTCCTCTCTGGTTGCCTTCCCTCCTCACTCCTGCCTCCCCCACAATCCACACCACTCACCCGACACGGGTTATGTTCCTGTAGTGTCAGAGCCTCTGTATTGAGGATGTTGGTGTCTTACTACTTTAAGTGTATTTTCTAAGATTCCTTAGGAGATGGTGACCAAGAGCAAAGAGTGGAAGAGTTGATTTTGTCGCCCCCCCGGCCCCCCTTCTGGGGAAGGGGAAAGAATAGCCAGAGGAAATGAGGTCTTTTGGAACTCCAAAATCGGGATGCAAGAACAATGCAGCCTTCTGGAAACTGTGGAGTGCTAAGGGAAGTTGTCCTCTGTTACAGGAAGAGTGAGTGAGGCAATGTGTGTTGTGGGACCTCTGGCCAGGCTCTCAGGGCAGCTGCAGAGGGGCAGCAACCTGGGAAACAAGAGGACGCTTCATTTGGCAGGACTCAGCCCTGGACCTGGCCTTGGCCTGGAGGAAGCCCCGGAAGCCCCACTCTGAGTTGTTTGTATTAAAATATGAGCATTAAAATGGACCACATAGTTGAATATGATGTGGCTTTTAAATTTTAAGAAGCTGAAATAGAAGCTTCTTTTCTTTCTCTTCCCTTTCTCCCTTTTCTCCCAACCTCTCTTCTCTTTCTTTAAGAGAGAGAGCTAATAGAACATATTGGCTAACAATGCGGGGTCTGGCTTGTACCCCTGCTCTGTCACTTGCTAGCTATGTGCTCTTAAATACTGATCTCTTTCTGCTCCAATTCCCTGCTAAACATGGGTAATAATAATGACTAACTCGTAAACATTTGCCATTAAGATTATAATTATGATTTTTTTGAATCTTCGGGAATAAAACACTTCTTTCAGAATAAATAGTGTAATACAATTTAAAATTTTGCCTTTCTTGTTTAAGATTCTCCTCAAATTTGATTATTGGAAAATAGCCATTGTTTGAATACCTTTTACTAGAAAAAAGGATGAAGTGATCTGAGGAACAAGGTGTCCTAACTACCACAATCTAGGATATCAGTTCTAGTTTCTATAAAACACGTTTGGACAATTTTGTTTCTCATGGACATCCTTATATTTATCTACACACCTGTTTGTACACCCATGCATCCTGTCGGAACTGCAGCCATCCATTCAACGAGTATTTTTAAACACTCGCCATGTGTCTGACACAGGGCTGCACACCGGGCCTCTCCAACTAAAGAGGGGAGAGATGAAGCTCCTCTGAGATGGTAGCCAGACACAGAACTTCCTTTCAGTATGTGATCAACATTTTCAGTATTTATATGGTAACATTTATGCAAACTGTGCCCCATACTGCCATGACACCAAAAGCAGGCATTTGTGTAGCAATAAACACTTAATGTTTTAAAATATATTTTCTAATTTTATTTTTTAATTTGTGGTAAAATACACATAACATTCAATTTACTATTTGAACCATTAATAAGTGTGCAGTTTGGTGGCATTAAGCACATTCACATTGTTGTCTCCGGAACTTTTTCATTTTCCCAAATTGAAACTCCTCACTGATTAAACACTAAATCCCCATTCCTCCCGCTCCCTAGCCCTGGAAACCACCATTTTACTTTCTGTCTTTATGAATTTGGCTACTCTAAGTGCCCCATATTAAGTGAAATCATACAGTGTTTGTCCTTTCATGACTGGCTTATTTCACTTAACATAATGTCTTCAAGATTCATCCATGTTGTTGCCTGTGTCAGAAGGTCCTTCCTTTTTAAGGCTGGGTCCTATTCTATGGTATGTATATACATATTTTGTTTATCCATTCATCTGTCGATGGACATTTGGCTTGCTTCCACCTTTTGGCTATTGTGAATAATGCTGCTATGCACGTGAGGGTCCATAAAGAATATTTTGATAATAACCGTTATGTCTTCAAAATATGATAGCAAGTCAACTGCTTCATGGTAAGTAACAGGGAATAAAATTTCAATTTCATAAAGAGAACTCATTTACTCCTTCAACAAACATTCCCTGTCTTCTGAGGGCCAGGTGCCGGGGGCAGTGTGCTGGGTGTTCAGGGTGAACCCCACAGCTCTCACAGAGCTTCCAGTCACCCGGGGAGGCAGATATTAAACAAGTGGACACACCAATCAGCATATAATTATTCACCACAGTCAGTGCCGTGAAGGAAAAGGGCAGGATGCTTTGAGAGAGCATTGATTGGGTGACCTGGCCCGGGCGGGGTGGTCAGGGAGGGACTTTCTGACAAGGTGACATTTGTGCTGAGGCCTGAGGATGAGAAGAAGGCAGGCCAGCGCAGAGTGGGAGGGAAGAAACTTCTGGGCAAGGACACAGCACAGGCAAGTTCCGGGTGAAACTACTGGACTGGTCTTTCAATGTCCCCTTTGCAAATCAGTTCTGACTGTATTTCGGGTTGCTCAGTGTGACTTGAGTTCTTGACATTCCAGCAGCTCAGAGTTTTGGTTTATGAATCAAGCATAAAACTGCCTGCTTTGTAACTCTGGAATTGCAGCATCTCAGGGGTGGAGAGAAGCATGAATATCCTTTTTCTCCAGGCTGCACACAACCCAGGACTGTTTCAGGGCTGGGGGCCCCGGGGAGTCTGTAAAAAGGATCCTTGCTGCTGGTTCTCATATGGGAGGCAGTGACAAGCAGGGTGAAGCCCTCAGAACCCTTTGGAAAGGAGAACGCTGTCTCAATATGAAGCATGACTCATAATGAGCCCTTCCCCAGTGAAAAGTGCTTTGAAAACCTTCATATTTCCTCCTTTCCATTTTATACTTTTTTGGCCCGTAGTGGAATGATTCTCAAGTCAGGAGACTTTATGTTGTGGAGTGGATTGCTAAGGAAGAAGTCCTGGATTTCTAGGTGGCCAGCTTAAGCAGCAAACCAAGATGGTGTCAAGAGGGTTTGAAAAATGACATTTGCAGTCTCAGGAAGGCTTCCTGTAAGCAGCGTTGGCGAGTATCTCAAGCCCATGTCACAGCCTCTGCCTTTGTGGTTCATGTGTACCTGTCCCGCTCAGGTCTGTGCACCAAAGCCGTTTCCTCAGACACACTTCATGGAGAAGTGAGCGCTCAGCGTGTGTGAGTGGTGGTGGAAGGAGGCCCTTTTGTGATGTGAACTGACTCTAGACACTCACAAACACCTCTCTCTCCTCGATGATCTTGAGAGAGGGTCACGATCACGGAAAGCCTAAAAGTGCTAAGCTCTTTTTGTTGTTGTTACTATTACCTACGTTGTTTTTCATTAATATGACCCCTTAGGATGCAGAAAAATTAGTAATTATATCAATTTCAGATAGCCGAAAAAATAATTTTGTTTGACTCATTCACTTTTCTCTTTATGCAATGCTAACTTGGTGCCTCCTGTGCTCCTTGGTTTGAGGGTGGCTTGTTTATTTGTTTGTTAAAGTAGTTTTACATATGCTCTATGCAGTCTTTTCCAAACTTTTTTTTTTTACCACAACCCATAGTAAGAAATATTATTTTACTTCATCTAAAGTAACAAAATTTCACAAAACAATATTTATTCTTTAAGAGACACAATTTTGTATTTTCTGTTTGATAATAGTCTCTTTAATTATGTTCCATTTCATTCTTAAAAATGCTAGTCAAGGGACTGGCCCGGTGGCACAGCGGTGAAGTACGCACATTCTGCTTCGGTGGCCCGGGGTTTGCCGGTTTGGATCCCGGGTGCGGACATGGTACCGCTTGGCAACCCATGCTGTGGTAGGCATCCCACATATAAAGTAGAGGAAGATGGGCACGGATGTTAGCTCAGGGCTAATCTTTCTCAAAGAAAAAAAAAAAAAAAAGCTAGTCAAAACATACTAATATGTTGTCATGATCCACTACTGAGTTGAGACCTGCAATTTGAGAAAGAGTCTATAACCAGTCCACTGAGCCTTCTGTGGTTCATGACCCATGCAGTGTATACCAGTTTATCTCAGCAGGCTTGTGGGCTCCTTCAGCACAATCTGGTGGGTTTTTTCGCAGGGCTCAATACATGGCAGGTGTTTCCAATGGATAATGATTGAATTAGGTGACTTAATCTCTTGAGTTTTGAACTCCCTGTCATTCCCAGGTTGGCTTGAATCACAACAGAAAAAAAGTTGTTTAGATGGTTATTCTCTGTGAATTAAGAGTTCTGGAGAATCTGGCTTCCTCTGGTCAAAATTTCAACCAGCTTGAATCCCATTTTTGCTTTTCATCTATCTCATATTCATTCGGTTGTAAACAGCTTTTAGGGAGACAAGTTGAGCCTAGGCCACTTCTGCAAGTATGAGTTTCCCCATCCACAAAATGAGAAAACCTCTCTCACAGGGTTGTGAGGATTAAATCAAATTATACAGACCAAGTACTTAGAACACATGGTAACTCCTCGATATGAACCATTATTATGGTTGTAATTTTACTTTCAGGTATGTTAGCTGCTGAGAACCCACGAGCATTCCCAGTCTTCATATTCTGTTCTTTCAGACTGTGTGTCAAGAGAAGTGAGCCAGAGAAGATGGAAGAAAAAAGTTCCAGGAGGCAAGGAGCTGCATCTTTTTCACCCTTGTATCTCCAACATCCAGCATCCATCATAGATTCTTTATTACTTAATAAATATGGCATTATAAGGGAACGAGAATGAAGGAGAGAGAAAGCCAAGGTACCAGTTGAAACTCATGATCTATTGCCCAAGTTCCAAATTTGAGCCAGTTCTAAGACATCCATTGATCAAAGGTCAAGTGCTAACAAGGATGGATTCTGCAACACTGAGGCAAGTGTGTAGAGTAGCGATTTCCCCATTCTTCCCTAAAAAAATACTATGGTCATTTACTTTGGCAACCATACCCTTAGGTATAGGTTATACCAGATTGTTCAAAGGCTATTGGTTGTAGGTCTAAGTTGATCTTGATTCCTGGGGACTCAAACACAATCATCATTTCCCTATTAGGGGAGGGCTTTATGCGAGTCACAGACCTGGTCCATCTCATGGTGGGTCAAATGGGTCCACAGACCAATAGGTGGTCATTTCCCAAATTCCTGAATGCATGGTTGGTAAGAAGATAATTAGTTTGACAGAATACTCACATTGATTTTTCGATCTGTGGAGTAAGAGCTATTGTAGGAAAACCCAAGTAGAAGCCCCTCCCATACCAGAATAGTCAATCAAAAGCAGTATGGCATCCTGGAAAGAATGACAGAGATGAGTGCAACACTAAATGACTTAAATGATGAAAAGGTGGTGGCTTTCATCATAATCGCCAGTCTAGTCTTTGCGAAACTGGATGGATTATGGCAGACGACAATGGACTATTGCAAATGTAACCAGGTAGTGGCTCCAATTATAGCTGTTCTGTCAGACGTGCTGTCTTTACTACAGAAGATCATCACAGCCTCAGGTATGGGGTATGCAACTGTTGATCTGGTCAGTGCATTCTTTTCCAGAAAGAAAGAGGAACAGAAGCAGTTAGCATTCCTGTGGGATGGACAACAGTATACAGTCACGATCTAGTCTGAGGGATACGTTGATTCTCCTGCACTCTGTCATAATACAGTCTGAAAGGATCCGGGTGGGCTGGACATTCTGCAAAACATTGATCCACTATGGCAAGTACTCTGGATGCCTTAGTAAGATAAATGCTCCAGAGAGTGGGAGATAAATTCTCTGAAGATTCAGGGACCTGCCACATCAGTGAAGGTAACAGGTGTCCAGTGGCATGGGGTATGCTGGATAGGGCCTCCAAAGTAAGGAACAGGTCCATTGTTATTAGTAAGGAACAAAGTAAGGGACAAGTGGGTACCTTGCACCCACTACTACTAAGAAATAAACATGACGATTGTTAGAGGTTTTTGGGTTTTGAAGGCAGCATGTTCTATACTTGAGAATATTTCTCTGACTCATTTATTAAATGACATGGGAGGCTGCTAGTTTTGCATTGGCTCCAGAGCAAGAAAAGTCCTTGTAGCAACAGCAGTCCTGCTGTTTGGACTATATGATGCAGCAGACTCCATGGTCCTAGAGGTATCTGAGTAGATAGGGATGCTCAGTAGAGGTCCCAGCAGGCCCCAAGGAGAATTCCAGCATAGACCTCTGGGGTTCTGGACCAAGGCCATGCTGTCTACAGCAGATACTATATACCATTAGAAAAATATTTCTTGACATGTTACTGGGCACTAGTAGGAGAACATCTAAGCATGGAGTATCAATTGACCTTATTCCAAACTGCCTATTATGAGCTGGGTACTATCAGCCTCACCAAAATATGTCAGACAGGCCCAGCAAGAATCCGTTGTAGGATGGAAGTGTACATCTGGATTGGGCTTGAGCAGGTCCAGAGGACACAAGTAAGTCTGATGGCCCAGACTTCCATGTCACCTGCTAATTTGCACTGATGTCTTTCCCTCAGCTCACATCTATTGCCACAAAGAGGATTTCTTATGACCAGCTGATAGAGGAGAAAACCTGAGCTTGGCTCACAGATGGATTAGCTAGATGCATTGACACAAGCTGAAAATGGACTGTGGCTGCACTACAGCCTCTCTGTGGCCCTGAAGAATGCTGGTGAGGGAAGCCCTTCAGTGGGCAGAGCTTTGCACCAGTATTCACTTTGTGCAGAAGGAGAAGTGACTCAAGGTAAGAATATACATGGGCTTTGGGGAAGTGACAAATGACTTGGCTGGTTTTTAAGGGGCATAGAAGGAGAGGGGATAAGGAGTTCTGGGGATAAGTTATGTGGATGGACCTATGGGAGTGGGCATAGAGTGTGAAGATCTTTGTGTTGTGTGTATGCACACACCAAGGGCCACTGCCGAAGTACCAAACAACCAAACAGGCAGGAAGTCTTGGCCAGTTGACAACAGCCTCTGCCCTTGGCTTCCCCAGTGCATGAGCAATGAGCTCATGAAAGGAGCAATCATGAAGGCAGAGATGGAGGCTCTGCACGGGCCCAAAAGCATGGACTTCCTCGCACGGAGGCTGATTTAGCTATTGCTGCTGCGAGTGAGATCTGTTTGCTCAATGAGGCTGAGCATCTTGAGCTGACCAGAAAGGCACTTGGGGCAAGTCTATCATATAGGTCCCTTCCCATCCTGGATAGAGCAGTGATTCATGCTCACTGGGATCGATACATATTCTGTAAATGGATTTGTCTTTTCTACCTGCAAGACCTTGGCCATTGCGCTATCCAAGGGCTCACAGAGTGTCTGATTCACTGATGCGGGATTACACATAGCATCTCCTTAGACCAAAGCCTCACTTTATGGCAAAGGAGGTATGGCAGGGGGCACATGACCACGAGATTACTGATTCTATCCTATATCACACTATTCAGAAGTTGGTAAACTGATAGAACAGTGGAAAAGCCTTTTATCAGGGCAGCTGGGTCACCAGCTTGAATGTGACACCCTATGTGGATGAGGCACTGTGTCAAGATGCAGCAGACTTTTTAGGAAAATGCTATTATATGTGCTGCATCCCTAAAAGGTAAAACTGTGGCTGCAGGAAGTAGATGTGGCTTTGTTCAGCATCATTTCCATCATCATGGCTGACTTGGGAAATTTGTGTTTTCTATCCACACAATTTTAGATATCCTGGTTCCCAGAGGTGCCTGCTTCTCCAAAACATTTCCCTCAGCTGATGGGAACAGTCTTGTCAAGAAAACTTGCACTGCTTTCCAAGTTGGGAAGCCCATGGGCAATGACTGACCAATGAAAGGTTTAAAAGGCAGGATCTTTTGTGTCAAGATTCGGGGGGGATAACTCTGCAATTTTGTTTATGCTCTGAACTCCCTCCACCCCCTACCGTGGATCAGGCCAAGGCTTGACTTTACCTGAGACAACAGCCTTGCTCAGCTCTTTCTTCTCCCCCACCATGCTGCTTCTTCACTCCCTCCCTCACCAGTTTTTTCTGTAAGGCACTCCCTCAATAAATCCTGAACACCTAAATCTCTGATTGAGGCTCTAATCTTCTCCCTCTTTTGGTCCTTGGGCCCAAGGAGAAGACATTCTGTCCATTATCCCATGAACAAAAATAAGAACTCTGGTGGGAGCTGGCCCCATGACTGAGTGGTTAAATTTCTGTGCACTCCACTTCCGAGGCCCGGGTTTTCAGGTTCGGATCCTGGGTGTGGGCCTACTCCACTCATCAGCCATGCTGTGGAGACATCCCACATGCAAAATAAAGGAAGATTGGCACAGATGTTGGCTCAGGGCTAATCTTCCTCAATCAAAAAAAAGAGGAAGGTTGGCAATGGGTGTTAGTTCAGAGCGAATCTTCCTCACCAAAAAAAGAGAACCCTGATGAGTGCAGCTACCAGAGGGCAGAATTTTCAGAACTGAAGGGTATCATCGAGGGAAAAATTTACTCAGGACCTCCTCTTATTTTTACATTTTTTATGGAAGTATACACAGAAAAGCACACTGAAATATACAGCTTGCTGAATTTTCACAAGAACATTGCATAAGGGGAAGAGAAAAGGTACAGGTGTCACACACGCTTCCATTAGTCAGCCCAGAAACAACCATCACACTTCCATTGTCATTTCATAGGCTAGAGCTCGTCACATGGCCCACCTATAAGAGGAGAGGGGAACTGGACAGGGTGAGATTAGGAATCTCTACAGCAATAAATGCAAATCTGGTGAGTCATTTTTTTCCCACTGAGTTTTCTTGTGTATATCAGTTTCTCTCCTTTTCCCCAGTTTTGATGGCCAGTTCAAACCATCCCAACCCAATACACAGAATAGAAGAGATTTTGTTTTCAGTATGTTCATGCCAGTGTTAAATTCTGAAGCATTTGCTTGATTGGATTTGGGCTAAATACTACTAAATAATGGTAAAGTCACCTTGATAACAATTTGAGGTTGAATATGAAACAAAATGGTAGCTAATAAGCATTCTATTAGGCATATCTTCTCAATTTTTAACAACTTGTGATGAAATTTTGCATATGGATAGAGGCTACCAGGACACATGATTATACCAAGAGAGGTGCACAGTTTAGAGAATCACTGATGATACCTGGAAAAATGTAAAAATAATTACAGATCCTTTGATATTGATGCACATTGTCATAATGACTGCCATTACTGGCTTTAGGGCCGCATTCCATAATGAGCTTTTTTGGGACTTAGTGTTGCATAGAAGTGCCAGAGATACTGTTTCTATTAATGAACATGTAGTTCTAAGCTGTAACAATGGCAATATTGTATTATTCTCTGAGCAAAATTCTGCTGAATTCACAGACAGGTGACATCGTGTGGGCACTAATGTATATGGAGCTCTCTGTTATAATAAGGCTGCTATTATCTTTAACACAATAACTCTGAATATGCCCTGGACTTACCAGTAGGTGCTGTTAGCTAAAACTTGACTTAACTCTTTGGGGTCCGATTTAAGCAGCTCCTTACAGACCTATCTGTGATTTCCAACCTCAGAAATTCCCATTCTTGTTTCTATTTCATTTTTCACTGCTTTCACTCTCCCTTTCCCTCTTTCCTTGTGTGTTTTGATAAACACCTCTTTTGCATCCAAATTCGTCTTTCTGTGGAAATGCATATTTTGCCCATTTGTCAGAGGAGATTGTTGACTTAGGTCTTCACTCATGGAGCCTGGGGGAGATGCATCCTTGCCTTTCGTCCACCCCCGTCCCATCCCCCAGGTTACACAGGCTCTGTACGGCAGGATCATGTCTCTCAAAATAATGCATTCTCTAAGCAGTGGTGACTGCTCTGGGCTGAAAAGGGGCATTAAACATCACCACTGATTAGACTTGGTCCCAGAATGCCAGTCCAACAGAGGGCCAGGCAAGGCAGGAGAAAAGCCTGGTTCTTGCTGGGCTGCTCACACCTGGCACCCACGGGCATGCACGCAGACAAACCAGATACTTCCCGAACTCGGAGGGGAGAAGGCTGACCTGGAGATGCGCAGGGTCCTCAGTGCAATCTCATTCTCCTCCATTATCTGCCTGCAGAGGATCCACTTTCTGGATTAGCTTGGGGAGGGCAGCCACCTTTGGTCCATTTGGCCTTTTCACCATCATCGGTCCCCTCCCTCGCCCTTGGCGCCTGCGTGCAGCCTGAAGCCCAGCGGTCACAGGGCGAGGATCAGGAAGGAGAGTTTACCGCATCCCTGGGCAGCTATTTCTGTCAACTGAAAAGGCCATTTAAGCAAAACACTTAATTACCTTTCCTCCTCCCCGCAACCCCTGGGAAAGTATGAGCCAGTCAGATAATGAGCTTAGAGAGAGCCCGCAGCTTGGCGAGGCGGAGTGTTTCATCAGGCTGAGGAGTGACCTCATCCGATCCCATCACGAAATGGGGAGCAGGGAGAAGAGCAAGAGGGCGGAATAAACGGCTCCTTGCAGCCGAGCTTCATTATTTCGCTCCTCACGTTGCCGATTCCTAGAACATTAGAGAGCTTCTAGTTCACAGGTGAAGCAAGTGGGCCTGGCCTGCGATCAGCCAGGCCTCTGAGACGGGGGCTTCTTTTGACCGTGTGGCCCTGTGCAGAGAGCCCTCGGCTGGGCATCTTCCCTGCATGGCCCTGGCAGCAACCTCAGTCCTCTGGGCCTCAGATTTCTCACGGATAAAATGAGGACATTGGACTTGGAGGGTCTCTAAGGGTCCTTTAAGTTTTATAACACTAAAAATATTGCTTTGGGCATAGGGGGTTTGGGAAGATGGGGTCTCCTCCACTGTGGTGGCCTGGCCGTGGCGGAGGGAGACAGTGTGCCTGCATTCTTGAGGGTGTGGGCCAGGCCAGCGGAGGCTGCCCTCCTGGGGTGGCCAGTAATTGGGGTCTTGCCTAAAGAGGCACAGCCTGTGAAATGAAAGACACAGGAGCTGAGCCTTTAAGGTAAGAGAAGGTGCTGGCCTGAGGGAGAGCCCGGCATCTTCAGAGAGCTCCCATCAACCCTGACCGGAAAGGATGACAGATTGCTGCCTCTGTGGTCGAGCTGGCAGGGTGTCTGTTTTGGCCTCTGTCCATTTTGACCTCAGTGTGTCTCATGAGTTCCATCCCTGTGTCTGTCCTGCTTGGACCTGGCATCTGCCCTGTGCCAGCCCGACACAGGACTGAGGCCACCCAGCTTCCCACCTACTGCCGCAGCCCCCACCACCTGGCCCTGTCCAGCTGCCACACACTGGCCCCATCCTACGACTGGAATGTCAGCCCACCCACATTTTCCCTGCTTTCCAGCCCTCCTGCCTGCCCTCTTAGGTCTGGACTCACCTTTCCTGGCTAGATTCTGCCACCTTGCCTCGGCCTGAGCCGTGACTCTGTGCTGCCTCCTGGGCCCTGCATGAGGCTGTAGGTGAGGGGAGTGAGAGGGTGAGACAGGAGGGGGCACTGAAGGCCATCATACCCCAGTGGGAGCCTGGTTGGGGGACTGAGGAAGAAAGTCACTCCATTTCATACATCCACTGAATCACTGAGGGCCTCTCAGAGCAGCAGCACTGAACACAGACAGAAAAACACCTCCCCCCGACAGAGTCTAGCGCTGGGGAAACAGATGGGGACTAAAATAAATATGCAAAGAACTAAAGAAATACTTTTAAAGATATTTAAAATAAAAAGAATGAGCATGTTAAAGTGTAACTACTACTATGGAGAAAACTAAAGCAGGGAAGGAAGACAGGAAGTGCCAGAGTCGGGAAGGGGTTTGCAGCTTTAGAAAGGGTGGTCAGTGAAGGTCTCGTTGAGAAGGGACATTTGATTAAAAATTTGACAGACATGAGGAAGGAAGACATGCTTCCTGGCAAAGGGAGACTCCAGGCAGAGGGAATAACAAGTGCAAAGGCCCTGAGGCATAACTGTGCTTGGTGAGTGAGGAATGGCAAGGAAGCTGGTGTGACTGGAGCTGAGTGGGGGGGGGTAGGGCAGTAGGCCATATCAAAGAGGAAACAGGGAGAGGTGGCAGTGGGGAAATGATGTAGGGCTTTGCAGACTACTATAAGAGTTTTACTCTGAATGAGTTGACGGTCACTTCAGGGTGTGACCAGAGGAAGTCAGGAGGCGACTGTGATCATATTAGTGAGACATGATATGACTTGGCCGTCTGGCAATGGTGGGTGACGTCAGAAATAGTCAGAGTCTAGACCTAACACTAGATGGCCTGATTTGCTGATCACCTGAATGTGGCATGTGAGAAAAAGAAGAGAGACAAAGGTGGTTTTGAGATTTTTGGCCTGAGCAGTTGCAAGAATGGAGCTGTTTGTCATTAATGGCAGGGAGAAGGGGTTGGAGGAGCAGCGTGGGAGGCACCGTCAGGAGCCCGGTGCTGGATGTGTCTATCTGAGGTGCCTGTTGGTCACCCAAGTGGTGGAGGACTCCAAGTGGAGACTGGAGCTCATGAGAGGACAGTAGTCAGATACGCATTTGGTGCCCACGGTAAATAGACGGCCGTTAAGGTCATAAGACAGAATGAGATTAGCAACGAAGTGCAGACAAAAGACAGAGAGAGAAGTCAAGGCCTGAGCTTTGAGACCTCCAGCATGAGGAGGCCAGGGAGATGAGGAAGACCAGAAAAACAGTCTGGGAAAGAAAGGCCCAGGCAAGAGGAAAACCAGGAGAATGCGGTGTGCTGGAAGTAGACGCAGCGTTTGAGGGGAGGAAAGAGTGGTTATCTGTGTCGAGATGAGGGCTAAAAATGACCATTGGTCTTAGCCAGGTGGAGGCCACTGCCGGGCCCCATCTTCTGCAGAGACAACCCTCGATGTGCTTTGATCGTGTCTCCTGGCCCCTGCCTTAGCCACAGGGGCAGGATCATGGGCCCAGGCCTGGCCAATCATGTGACCTTTTCCCCTGGCCACAGTGATTGGTTTAGAGATGAGCATGTGGCCCACACTGGGCCGAGTAAATTTTCTCGGGACGTTTTCTCCTGGAGCTGCCAGGGTGGCCTGGCTCCTTCCCCTGGAGCTGCTAAGTGTTGGGATGTAAGTCATGGCCTCTCGCAGACATCCTGCCTGTCAGGTGGACTCACTCTTTCTAAGATAGAGAGAGAGATCCCTGAAAATAGCATTTGAACCAGTTCTGGATCCAGCTCTGCCCAAAGCCTGCTACTCCCTTTGGCTAAATTTCATTTCCCAGCCAATAAACTCACTATTTTTAAGCTAGTTGAATCAGCCTCTGTCTCTTGCATCCAAAAGTGCTCTAACTAAGAATCCAAGGAGAGTTCTCTGGAGTCCACTACTCAACAGTGGGAGCAAGTGTGCGGAAGGGCGTGTTGCTGACTCACCGGCCACACAAAGACTGACCAGAGAGGGCTTTGAGCCACTGCTCAAAGACGCTGGCAGTCCTTGCCGGGCAGCCCTCTAAATGAAACCTTATTAAGCAACCCCTGGCTTCAACACTATTCTTAGCTGCCTGGAATTGCGTGGAGGAGGCCAGCCGGGGCACAACCAAACAGGGTCACCTCCCTACCTCCTCCTGTCGCAGCCTCTGACGCAGGCCTGAAATCTGGGGCAGGTAAGGTTGCGACCAGAGGAGCTGGGTGAGGGCATCAGGTTCCAGCTGTGACCTAAGAGGTGGCATCCTGCGGGGCGGCCAGGGCTCAGTACTGGGAGTTCCCTGGGAGATTATGGAAGCCACAGGGGGTGAGGGGAACTACTGCTGTGGGCTTACAGGGGGACAAGGTCAGCATCTAGGGAATGCAGATGAAGTAATGGGAGACCAGGGCAGGGAAGCAGTTGCTAAAACAAACCGACAATTCTGCTGGATGAGGTTTCTTTGGCCTGGAGCTGTTTTTAAAGGGCCAGCCACACACAAATTGCAGTGTGTTAAAGACACCTGGAGCAGAGCACAGACCCACTCAGGCTAGCTCGCAACTCTGAAGATCCAGGATGTCACCTTTGGGGGACTTCTCAGTGTGTTGAAAGGGGAAGCAATTTGTTTTCATGGTTCTTCTGGGTCTGTGCACAGATGGATTTTTCAGCTCATCTCGTCACTCTCCTCTACCTGTGCAGACGCATGAGTCAGCCTTGGGAACAGCTCTGATCTTCTCACCCTGCACCCCGACAAACGTGAATTATGCTCCAGTGATAACCCCTGGTTACCTACGGTACGTAAACCAGTCAAGACTTCAGAGAGCCCCGTAATATCTATGCACAAAAGGTCTTGGTATAAATTCCTTCCATCTAAAATCATTACCACATTGCTTGCTTCTATTTTGGGATTTCTCATGTTCCTGGAGAAGACCCACCTTTCACACCAGCCGTTTCATCATCTAACTATAGTTAAGACTTCTTCCAATCACACACTTTCCTCCATCATGGAATATGAAGGATACGAATTAAATCAACCTTATTAAATGCAGTGCCACACATTTGGAATTTGTAGCATTTGACAGAAGCTGAAATGAAATTTACTTGTTGCTCAGATAATTGTGTATTGTGTACATTACTAGACTGAACACTTTTGTAGGAAGGGTGAATTTAAAGTGTTTAAGAGGAAAACTGTTTTAAACACCCTCCAGCACTTTAAAATGTCACATTGCACCCAAACAACTGATTCCAGGTACGCATAAATCTTCTGTGTTCACAAAACAAGTCTGCAAGGGTTTCTGGTGGGCGGCTGTCCTTTAGCCTCCTATTTATTTACTGCAATAAAACTATGTAAAAACCCTATCCTTCACCCCTTTTGCTAATTTACTTTGGTCTTTTCTACGATGGTCTAAAAAGGAATGTTTTACTTTATGACTTTACCCTTCAATAAGGTATATTCTTGGTGCCACAACTGAATTCTGCTTCCTAAGTCACAGAAAGAAAATGTTTTCCAAATTCTTTCCATACATCCTGTAGGTGGGACACAAATTGCAAGAGAAAAAAATCCTGGAGGCTCAGAACCAGATAGGCCTTTCTTTCTGGAAGAGTAGTTTCATTCTCCGAGCTCTGGTGCTTTGAGGCTCACATCATGATCTCTGGGGAGATGAGCAGAACCCAGCCTCTTGTGTGTTGGTTAAGGGAGCGCTAGCTGCTGTAACAGAAAAATGCCTACGTCCTGGCAGCCCTACGTACTGAAAGTTTATATCTTGATCACGTAACAGGCAAAGCTGACACTTCTAGTTGAGTAGCTCTCCTCCACGATGTGACCCAAGGGCTCCTTTCGTCTTCTGGCTCCATCAAGTTCAACATGTGGCTCCAACATAGTCCCAAGAGTTGACTCATTACAGCCAGGTGGGAAGAGAACAGTCCATGACAGACTGCACGTGGGTTTATGATCCAGGCCTGGAATTGGTGCGCATCAATTCCGCTTATTTTCTACTGACCAGCGCAGGACTGATGGCGGACCATGGCCACACACCCCTGCAAGGACTTGGACACGTATTATAGCTGTGTGCCGGTGTTTGGGTGAACATGTAACAATTTCTGCCTTCTGTGGTCGGAGTCAAGAACTTTTGACTCCAGCAGTGGCCAGGCTCTCGCTCCGAAGGTACTGGGGATGCTCATTGGGGCAGGCCCCCAGAGACTGAGTAAATTCTGTTATTAAATTAATTTCCTTTATTTGCTACTCAGTTTTGCTTTTCTATTTTCATCTCATTGGCTTCTGGACTGGAATTAAACATCTTTAAATCTTGGTCTACCATAACATCTCAAAAAGACTTAAAAAAGGAAAGAGTCAATAGGAAAAGAAGTTGACTTGACCTTGTTTCTTATAAATCATCTGAAAATGATAGGCTCCACACTAAAATATCCTAGTGGTCTGAGGCAGACAGGATCGAGATCTTGCTCTTTCTGCAAGACCTGGATATCATTTATCACCGAGTACCTGACTCTCACAATTCAGGATATTGAACCTTGTACAGGCCCCTGCTACCCAACCCCCCACTGTTGAGTCACCTCCCACCCTCAGGCAGATGCGAAAGTAAATCTCCAGCCCCCCCACATAGTAGCTGTGAAGTGTGGGCAACTTATTTAGCCTTCCTGAGGTTAAATTATTCTGTAAATTATTCTTCTTGGCCCCATATTCTGTGAAAATGGGGTTAATAATTTCATCTTGTGGGACATTGTAAGGGTTAAGTAGGATATTGAATGAAAAATCACCCAGCACAGGGCCTGGCATCGGCTGGACGATCCATCACTACCAGCTTCCTTCCGGCCTTTCTCCACTTGGAGGAAGGTGAGCACCAGGGCCCTCGTCAGAGCGGTGGTGCCTCTGGGAGTGGGGCTACCTCTCCTCCCCTGCCTGGCCGACTTCACGAAGATCCCACTGCAGCAAGAGTTCTTTCCATTCAGACAGAAACCAGAGGGTCTGAAGGCGAGGAGGGAGTCAGAGGCAGACAAAGACGCAATTACCGCCACATGACTGCCTACTAAGAATTCCGGCTGAAGAAAGGCTTTTCTGCGGTTTGTTTTTGCTAATTCTGCTGCAAGAACCCAAGAGGTAGGGCCTTCAGTCAACAGGACAGCCCCCATTTCACTGTTCCTAAATGTAATTCAACTTAGTCAACCTCTGACATTTTCTGGCTCCATCTCTTCTCTCTCATACTTCCTTGATTTATTAGCAGCTATCTACTCCAGTTAGCTCAATTTCCATTGATCGGGCCCGGCTAAACCTAGTGTACTTCACATCCACAAATGCATGCACGTGCACACACACACACACACGCATGCACAAAAACCCAAGAAAAATCTCGGCTCTAAATGGAGGGTGGGTGGTACCCAGTGTTTCTCAGGCCATGCCTGAGTCCATGTTAGAGGAAGATGAAAATCACTTTCCCCAGCTCTCCCAAAGTCAGTTTATGAGAATCAATTATAATCCTTAAATCTTCTCATTCTTATATAGGCTTATTTCTTACTTAGTTCTGGTATGCCACTTTGAGCCAGTCAGAGAAAAAAACCTTTGCACTGGCGATACTGCACAACTATACACCAACAAGGATGACATTCTGGGATAAACCAGCAGAAGCCTTGGCTGTTTCAGGAGTAATCCTAAAGATCAACAGAAGAAATTGCTTGAAGTGGATGGATAAAATTCTTAGAAAAATCCTGCCCAAGCCCTCTAGAATTCGTTTATGATGTCTTTATATATTTCAGCCTTTCACCTAGGAAGATTCTGAAGCGTCACCAAAATGAATGTGCAGTGCTGCTGGGAAGGCGCATGGATGCTGCAAAGGGCTTAGACTTGAAAACATCTTTTGAAGGAGTTTTGGGAGAAAAAGTTCCATTGATGCGAACTAAAATTTTGGGGAAAGGTTTTAAGCAAGTTTCAACGGGATGCACATAAAGTAACTTTTCTCACTCTGCTGAAAATCTCAGGGAAAGCAAAGTGGCCCAGAGGGCCAGGTCAGCATTGGCCTAACAGGAACCTTGTTCAGTGGGTTGAAGTGAAGTGAGGCCCGGTGCCAGCAGGGCTTAAATGAAAGCTGTGGTCTGGCAGCGGGTCTGAGGCTGGTGTGCAAAGTCACTGGCGGTTGGCGCTATGGATTGATAGTGGGTGGGGGATTTTAATGGGATTGTACAGGATGGGAAGTGTACGCTATGAGGAATCAAGACCAGAGATGGAAGTTTGACTGGTGCTTGAGAAGCACTTGAGCCCGAAGCTGGGGCTAGAGCTGTAGATTGTTCTCCTAAGTCTTGTTCCTCAACAAGAAGCTTCCTTCCAACGTCTCCCTTCCTCCGGGTCAGAATCTCCCAGAACTTGACTGCAAAGTAACAAAAAGAAACTATATATGAAGATGTTTCTGATCTACCACCAAATTCTGTTCTCTCTTTATCCATAAAAGTAAAAGGCATAGACTTTTTAGATTGAGGTAGAATTGATACACAATAAACCACACATTCTAAAAGTGTTCAAGTTACTAATTTTGACATCATTCTACACTCATGAAAGCATAGCCACAATCGAGATAGAAAATATATCCATCCCTCCAAAAACTTTCCTTGTGTCCCTTTGTAATTCCTCCCATCTCTGTCCCTCTCTGCCTTATCCCCTCTCCCTCAGGCAACTGTTGAACTGCTTTCTGTTACAATATATTAGTTTGCATTTTCCAGAATTTTACATAAATGGAATCATACAGTATTTAGTCTTTTTTGGTCTGGCTTCTTTCATTCAGTGTAATTATTTTGAGATTCACCCATGCTGTTTGTGTATTTCAAGAGTTCATTATTTTTTATTGGTGAGTAGTATTTCATCAGATAGATATCACACAATTTGTATTCAGTATGTCTCCCCAGGGTGAGAGAAATCATGCTGTTGCCATTTATTTGAGTTCTTATTATGGGTCATGGGCTCTTGATGTAACTCAGCTGAATTACTTCTCTCAAGAAACTAAATGATGTTTACAGATACGGAAACAGATTCAGAGAGGATAGCTCGTTGGTCTGAGGCCACAGAGCCAGTTAGGGATGGAAGCAAGCTTTGAAACCAGTCCTGCTACTGAAGTCCAAGCTCATTTCTTCAGGCTCTGCTACCTTCCACGGGAGCAGTTTTGGACTTAGATTATTAAGAGCAATGCTTTGGGCTGTTACTTTTCACGGAAGACATAACCTCACAGACTCTGGTTCTGCTCCCACAGCCTCCTCAGCTCCAGGCTTGAGACGAGTCTCTATTCCTCAGAAGAACTTGTGAAACTCCATACTTCTTTGTATTCAAGTATCAGTGTGTTTGACTATTGTTCTCAATCCAGAACTTGCCTTGTTTTTATAGAACAAAAATCCAGCTTCATTCTGAAAATGAAGTGACACTTGGTCTCTGGAAAACAACCCAGATCCCAGGTCCCCACTTTAGCACAATCCGAAGTCAAGGTTTCTGGTTGGATACTTTCAGACATATCAAACCAGAGGAAAAAGAAAGAGATTTTTCTTTTTCTTGCCGTTCCAGATCTGATAACGTTGCCTGATTAGTTCCTCCACCGTGAATTCACACCGCATGTACCCACATGCCAGCCCTTTGCTAAAAGGCCATCAGCTATATTGCTTCCTGCACAATCGTTTATATTTTGCCTCACGCCTTCCCTTCTGCACCTCTGTTTCCGGCTCCTCCCCCTGAAGTAGCAAAACGCTTGCAAAGAAAATGTGTCAACAGGTGAAATTTATAGGAGTTTCCTGGCCCACACAGAAATGTGAACCACAGGCATCCCCAAAGGAGAGATTTTCTTACCCAGATACTTACCCTCTTGAATATGCCCTGATTCATTCACATGTGAGTTCTCTAGAGAAACCAGTTATCTTTTTTACAGAATCAGAGTGTGGAGCTCCTGTTTGGGAAGAGTGACTTTGATGAATGCCAGTTGGGATTATTTAGTTGCAGTTACAGAAAAACCTGACCCAAACTGGCTTAGTCAAAAAAGGGAATTTATTGACTCAGAAGCTGAAAAGAGGAGGGCTAGCTTCAGGCACAACTCTATTCAGGGCTTAAGCATATCAGTAGCACCTGCTTATTTTTGAATCTTCATGTCTTTGTTCTACTTTCCATTATGTTGACTTTGGCCTTGAGTTTTATGGGTCCCAGAAAGGTCCCTGCTAACCCATTCATTCTCTTATGTTTTAGGTCAAAGGTTATGAGTGAGAGTCTCTTTCCCAGAAGATGCAGCGAAAATGTCATTGCATCTCATTGGCTCCGACTAGGTCACGAATGATACATGAACGTCAATGGAAAGGGAAATGAGACACGCTGATGGCTTAGGCCTGGGTCACCAACGCCACGCCTGGGGCTGGGTGTGGAATCAACTTTAATGGGAACTGCATGGAAATTGGGTACAGTCACCAGGGGGACTCTGGCAGTGTTTACTGCAGTGAGTTTTGCCTTATAAGAAACTATATGTATGTGTCACATAATGTTTTGTCTCCACTGCACAAGCCAGCTCCATACCTTGAAAATAGCCAGCATCTGCGCATGTAAAATAAGAATTCCCCACAAAGCCAGACTGACTTGGAGAAAGGGTTACTTACTGATTTCAATTCCAGGAGTCAGGCTAGTTTGTTAAAATTTTGATATAAGTGCGTCAGCATAGAAAACTTAAACTCAAAAGTTTCTCAAAGTCTAAAGCAGGACCATTTTCTATTCTTAAAGGCATGAAGATCCTCCACCGGTTTGTTACTAAAGCCTGTGGCAGTAAGACTCTCATGGGTTTCATTGAGTTTTTGTGTTTGTTTCCTAAGATGCCTAAGATGTTTCAGTTGTAAGGACCTCTGCAGCGCAATCAGGCTGGTTCTGGAGGGAGTGGAGGAGTTTATGGCAGAAACTTGAAACTTGGGGAGGCCCTGGAAGTATTTTGACTACATTATGGTCCACACACCAAAAGAAGCTCTCCTATGTTGTTCTTTCTTCCAATCACTCAACTTCTTCATATGTCTTTCTAAATAAACATCTGGGATTAGGTTCCTCATTCTTCTTGTCAACTCTTGACCTTAAGTGTTCAGACTTGAACCACTGAACAATTGTTGCTAGTTCTGTACTTCCTTTCCTCAGATGCTTTATTGTTGATTGTGTATCAGGCCTTCTCTAAGCATTTCACATGCATTATTTCATTTATTCCTCATAACTTCTCTATGACATAGAGACTATTATTATTCCCATTGTATGGAAGACAAACAGACCTAAAAGAGATTAAATATCGTGCCCAAGGGTCACACAGTTCGAGCCAGGGATCTTAAAACCATGCTACATAAATAAGACAAAGGTTTTGCTCCCGCCCCCATAGTATAGTACAGGAATACAGACCTATAAATAAACTACTGCATTTAGTGTTATATTTTCCATAATAATCATCAACACAGGAAAGTAAGGAAGCAAGAGAGAGCGGCCCATTCCCTGGTGAGTGTTGGGGGGATTGGGAATGTGTGTTAGTAAACGTTTTCTAGAAGAGGCTAAGCTGAGGCGCAGGAGAAGGTGCTTTTTAGCTGGAAGGTGGGGCCTGAGAACAGCATCCTGGAGATTGGGGCCTGTGGAGGCAAAGCACAGAGGCATCTAAAAGTGATGCATGATGGGAGAATTGTAAGCTGCTTGGCCTGGCTGGAGCATAGGGTTAAAAAAGGCTGGACAAGAGGAGGAAAAATGAAGGATAGGAGGAGATAAGCAAGACCTAGTTCATGAAGGGCCATTGGAAGAAAACGAGGAGCCATTGAAGGCTTTAAGAAAAAGATGACACTCATTCACGACCAATATTTTTTCTATTTTTTAAATTTCCAAGCTTTAATTTTTTTTGAATTTTTTTATTGTGTAATAATGAAATTTACCATTTTAATCATTTTAATTGTATAATTTAGTGGCATTAAGTACATTCACAATGTTGTGCAACCATCTCCACTATCCATTTCCAGAAATTTTATTTTTGGTGAGGAAGATTGGCCCTGAGCTAACATCTGTTGCCAATCTTCCTCTTTTTTTTTTTCCCTTCCCAAAGCCCCACTACCTAGTTATATATCCTAGTTGTAGGTCCCTCTAGTTCTGCTATGTGGGACACCGCCTCAGCATGGCCTGATGAGCGGTGTATAGGTCCAAGCTCAGGATCTGAACTGGCAAACCCCAGGCCGCCAAAATAGAGCATGAACCTAACTACTACGCCCCCGCGCTGGCCCTTTTCCAGAAATTTTTTATCATCCCAAACAGAAAGTCTGTACTCATTAAATAACTATTCCCCATTTCCCCTGATAACCTGTATGGGTCACTGTAGAAGTTATCCTGAAAAACAAGGGGAAACAAGTATGTAGATCCTCAGTGCACATTAGCGCAAAGAGCCCTGTGGTTTGTGCTTTTTTAAAAGGAAAAGTGTCAGTGACACTACATTTTAGGATGCGAGAGTCCACTTAGTAGCGTGTGTGTTGTTCCTGCCAAATCAGCAAGACAGATGAAGATTTTCCATTATCACCAAGATGGCCATCTGTAGTTTTCCTGTCAAAGAAAGGCCAGTTGGTTCCCTACGTGGCTGTCATACCTCAAATTGCTGAGGAACATCCCATAGCATCAGTCTAGCCATCAAACACACATTGAGCACCTGCTGTATGCATGGTCATGAGTCAGGCACAATAAAAAGAGAGGAGTAAGCAATGATCTACAACCTTCAAAGGAATGGTAATGTAGTCAGGGAGAAGGACGTGGACACGTCCATCTGTGACCTCAGGTGGGATGGGATCAGTTCTCCCTTGCCCTCTGACCGTGTGGATGATACCTCCTCATTGCTCTATGTACAGCTCTTTACAGCACTAGTCACACTGGAAGCTTACGTTAGCTTGAATATCTCCTTGTATTAACCATCAGATTCCATCATGGCAGACACTTCCTCTTCTTTCGTTCGTTATTGTCTCTCCAGTGTCTAGCATAGTTCTCGGCACATAGAATGTGCTCAACAAATACATATTGAATGAATGGCTGCTATAATTACACATATGTGTATATCCGTATATATATATATATACATACATATATGTAATACACATATACTATTGCTATACGTGTATATATTAACATATATTCGTTCAACATATGTATATATGCACAAGCCATATGTTTTGAAAGCACAAACAAAAAATTCACAACTATAATCCAAACCACTTTTCAAAAAGCAACCACTTGAGAATCAATAGCTTCTTCAAGGCCTTAATACTGTTTAAATATGGCCAAGACTTCAGTGGTGGCAAAGCTCTGTAAGTTGGCGCGTTCATTGTCCCTACTTCATAGGTCTTCGTGAGTGCCAACCACACACAGCAGGGAGCACAGGGTTGGGTGCATGCTACCCAATAAGTGGTTGCCGTCGGCTTCTAACGCGTCCAGATAGACTCACACTCTCACTCCTCAGTGCTGATTAGTTAGAAGACTATTTATAGACCTTAGCACTCCTCTCAAGACCTATTCTCAATTCCTGCCCCCTCACTCTCAGCAGACAACCTCACCTCATGAGTCATTGAGAAAACGGAGGTCATCCGTGTGCTTTCTGGTAACTTCCCGCTCTCTACCTATAATTTACCTACACCCACGTCTGTGCTCCAAGCCTGGCCTCCAGTGGGCAGGATAAGGTGGCCTCCTCCCAGCCACGCCAAACCAGTCTCAGAGTCTGCATCCCCCTGGCCTGTGCTCCTTTGTTCACCAACCCCCTGAGTCTCTCTAATTCCTTAGTCCAACTTCTATGTGCCCCACCTGCCCATGAACAGGTTCCACTCTCACTGCTCTCCTGGGCTACTGCAGCAGCCTCCTAACCTGTGTTGCATTTCCATTTTCCCTCTTCCACAGTGCAGTCAGAAGGATTCTTTTAAAATGCAGGGTCACAGGCAATTCCCAGAGCACTAGCTCCAACTCTCCTACTCGTCACTATTTCCAGCAATCTTATCAGAATGTAAGTAACTGAGTGATATTAAATCCTCTCTAAGTTTTCCCTTCCTTCTTTCTTTCCTTTCTTCCTTCCTTCATTCCTTCCACCCTCTCCCTTTCTCTCCCTTCCTTTGTTTCTCTGAAAGTAAACTATTTGCATACTTGCATATTTATTAATAGGGTGCATCTTACAGCAGACGGGGCTCATCGAGGCCCATCGGTGCAGGGGTACGCCTTGACTCAGTCACCAGGCTTGTCTCTCTCCTCTGCTTCTCACGTACCCGGCCACGCACCTCCACTTCCTCTCTCCCAGTTTGCTTCTCACTCCCCGCTGTCTGGTTCTGCTCCTAGTACTTCTTGAAAATTAGGTTCACTCTGACCTCCTCATGGCTCCTGTCCTCTGTTCAGTCCTCATTCACTGTTTGTGACAGCAGCTATCCTGCTTGCCTTCGCACTTCCCACCCCGGCCCCTTGTTTTCCTCACAGCTCTTGTGGTTCCTTGTTTTCCTCCTTGGATGTCTCTTGTTGAATGCCCATGTCCTCGGAGCCACTCTCCTAGCTCTCCAAGATTTCTATGGGTGATTTTATCCCCTTGTCTATTTCGTGTAGTCCTATATGTGTACATTACTCTTATCATTTTAGTGTCCTTCTCTCGGCCTTCTAGAGCTTTAGTCGATCACTGTTGAGGTGTGCTTACTGGGTTATAGATGTTACTCCAAGGAGAATTATATTGTGATTTCCCTAAAGTTATTCTTTTTGTTTTATTGCCAATACTATTCCTGAAGACAGCAGGCATTTGGATGATGTTTTAAAATTTTGGTGACATTTTCAGATAAAGCAGCCGTTTTCTCAAGTCTTCAAGAATTTCTGGTTATTTCCCTGTCCTCCACCCCACTACTTGATGACATTAGGATATGCTCCTCAACCTTAGAGGCCTGAAGGAACCCTTCTGAGTCCAAACATAAAGCGGCCTCTCGCTGGGGCCCTTCTTTGATCTGTGCCCAGCGGCATCACCAGTCCCCCTTCTCTCTCACCCACTTTCACCAAGCGTCTTTCAAACTTTCCTTCCCCCACGCCTAGCCACAGAACAAAGACCCCCCCTGCTGACTTGTGAGCAAATAAATGTGGAGCAGATCCTGTGAGCCCAGCTCTGTGCAGTGGAGGCAGCAGTAAAAAGAGAAAGGTCTACACTCAGAGACCATCCATGAAAAAGGCTAGCATGCTTTCTCTATAGAAAAGCACGCAACTACATGTTGTCCCACAAATGAGGATATTTTTTCAAAGTGCATCTGCATTAGCTTCCTGTTGCTGCTGTAACAAATTATCACAGACTTGCTGACTTAAAACCACATGAATTCATTGCCTTAAGAGTTGGGAAGCAGTTTTACTGGGCTAAAGTCAAGGTGTTGGCAGGGCTGGTTCCTTCCTGAGGCTCCAGGGAGAATCTGTTTCCTTGACTTTGCTAGCTTCCAGAGACCACCTGCATTCCTTGGCTTGTGGCCCCTTCCTCATCTTACCCTAACCTTCTTGTTTGCATCATTATATCCCTTTCTTCCTCTGCCTCCCTCTTATAAGGACCCTTGCAATTACATTTAGAGTTCACCAGATAATCCGGGGTAATCTCCTCATCTCAAGATCCTTAATTTAATCCTATATGCAAAGTCTCTTTTGGCATATCAAGAAACATTCATGGGTTCCAGGGATGAGAATATGTTCATCTTGGAGAAATATTATTTAGATCACAGTATCACACACTGAATTTCACCTGCTTGCTCTCATATCTTTGTGACACTTGCTTGAGTTTTATTCTGGCCATAGAATGTCACTTAATAAGGCATTCTCCTTTAAATACACATATTTTACATATATAAAACATATATTTAAAGGAAAATATCTTATTATTTATTTATTTTGAAAGTCAGTTTTTGAGGGATACTGACACACCCTTAAGCATGAAAACCTATTTAGAGGGTGGGCTTTCTATGTTGTCAGCGTTTATGTTTAACTCCACAGAAAAAACATAATGTTAATATTCTATCCTCCTTCAGCCTGTTGAAAGAGAGCCCATGTAAGGACATGTAAATGAGTCATGGGAGGTGTCTGAGGGTGGACAGGTGTTAGACTGCTGCTCAGATGCCAGTAAGCGGCACCGCCTTTCTCTAGTCTCCTAGACTCCAATGCCCAGAGTGACTGATGTCACTCACTGCCTGTTCCCTTGACTGTGCCAGCCTAACTCACCTCCTACTTCCCTGGCTTGTCCTTTGGTTTCCTCAGCTGTGCCCACTGCCCTAACACCCAGTTGGAGATATGTCCATTAAGCTTCTATCCTTTGTTCACCTCCCTCCTTCACGACTTTCTTCTTTGGTAATCTTATCCTCTCCCATAACTCAACTCTCACCCATGGGGAAGAATTCCAGACCCACGTTTCTAATGTAAAATACCAAAAGTAAAGTATTTCTTTGATAGTTTCACAAGTGCTTCTACTATTTCTCTTGGTTTAAGATGTTTTAATGGTTATGTTTTAGTTTATAGAGGTTATATATTTTAATGACCCGTCTTGGTTGAATATTTGGTATGGTAATGTTCTTATTGTAAACATACAAACCTTACTTAATGTAGTCAGGTTATCTAATTCACTCTAAAAAAAGGGATAAACCCAGAGGCTGCATTCAAAATTGTGACAAATTAAGTTACCAAAAACTTGATTTAGAGTGTTAAAGTTTAGAATGGAAATTTAAACACAGCTAATGGGTCCATTCATTGCTTCCCATATATAGCTTCAAAGGGCTTTTGAGTATGGTGCTCATGCAATAAATAAAATCACACACATCTTAAAATAAAATAATACCATTCAGTGTAAGTATATGTTTGCTAGTAAACAAACTGTTTTCCAAATAGACTGCCTAGCTATTTTCTGTAGGTCAAATCTCTCAAATCTCTAAAAAAATCAAGCTTAGTGAAAAGGAATAATAAATTTCAGGTGAAATGATAAGGATTTCCTTCATTGAAGTCTATAACTTTTTTTGTATTTGGCTATCATTTATTCATAATATTATATTACAGGTAGTTTTTAACACTTCCTTAGAGTTGAATTTCTTTCATCTGATTTTTATTATATTTGTGATAAGAATGGGGGCAGTTATATATTGTTAGGTTTCATCTCTAAAGTAAGAGTGTCTTAATACACCCCTTGTAAGTTTTAGTTCACTTGTTAGTTAAATGGTTGTCAAGTTTAGGAGGAATCAGACATATAGCCTCTGCTTCTAAATCTCTTCAGGAAAAAACATTTCACAATCTCCTTGAATATTAGACAAATTATCTTATTGCTTATACTTATTTCTGTGCTTGTGGAAATTACCATATTCAGTTGTGTAAAATGTTAGTAGTTTTAGGTATATAAACCATAGGATTTCAGATTTCCTTTCACTGGATTTTTCTAATAGCTTCTAAAACCGTAACAACATTTTAAACACATTTATCACAAAATATATTTGTGAGGAAACTAACAAGCTCACAGTTGAGCCTCATCTCTTCAGAAGTGGGTAGTTCATAGCATCTGTTTTTTTGTTGTCTTCATAGAATGTGTTTATTAGTCACTCATTCCTTCCCCATTCCCAGATCTGTTCATCGCCCACTTGTTGAGCGCTTGTGAGGTGCTGCACACAGCTATAAATTCCCTAAGAAGACAGAGATTATTTGGCATAGAGTTTGCTCTTCATGAGCCAATAGTCTAATGCGGGACTTGTCATTAAAAATTATAATTAAAAAGAAGACCTACAATTAAATTCTATCTCTTCCATTAGACCATGAGACCTGTGAGGCAGAAGGCTCAGCCTCTCTTTTCTGTAGAAAGAGTGAGACCTTCGGGCTGATTCTGACCCGGGTTTGAACCTGGACTCTTCTGTTTACTAGCAGCATGATCACCACCAGTTACTCAGTTTGTTCTGCCTCCACTTTTCTAATTTTAAAACAATGGCCATGGTGGTGGGGGGATGGATAATCATACTTACCTTGCAAGGTTGTGTGTAGACACAAACATGCATGTAAAGTGCCTGATGCTTAATAGGCATTTAACTAATGTTAAATGAGTAAACAGCATGGGAGTTCACAGAAAGGAAAAATTACTCATAGTGTGGATGAACAGAGAGGGCTCCTAAAGGGGCTATTTGATCCAAGAGATTCTGGGGCGTTAGGCACAGTTTTGAAATAGAAAATCATTCCCTCCTTTTTAAAATACTTTTCTATTTCTTTTTCCTCTTTTTCCAATGGGCACACACAGTTTCTATGATCATGCTGTCATCTCTACTTACACCTCTTTCAAAGGCAGCCATAACTGATGGCCCAGCTTGTGGGGAAGGGCTCTCCAGTACTCTTTAGGAATGGGAGACCCCCTGGACTGCTCCAGGAGAACGAGATGGATTGATGGATTGATGCCACATGGAGGCAGGTGGCTATTTTCATGTAGGAGTCAGTGGCAAATGAAAGAGGTGTGTGGTGAGCATTTTCCCCAGAGGCCATTCAGCTCTCTACAGCTGAAAGGAGAATGAGTTGATCCAAAACAGGAACAAAATTTCAAAAGAATTATGACAGATCCGTCAAGCACCCCTAAGTTTATCTGGATAAAAATGCATAAGCACCTTCCAGTGTTGACAAAAGTGTGACCTCTGTAAAGGCTGAAAGGGAAGGATCAGAACTGAGCTAATAGGGCTGTTACATTCTTTAAATGCATGAAATGGATCCAAATTAAAATGAAATAACTTTTGCATTGGTCATATCTTCCTAACCTTAAACCATGATTGAAACTACTCAAAGTATGATGCAAGTAAAGGTATTTCCCAGGTTATAAACACCTAATTTATGATTGTGCATAAATATAAATGATTGGTTGGGTACTGGTTTTCCTCAAATATCCTTGTACCCCTCTTTACATGGCCCCCTTGTTAAAAAGCACCCAAGCTGGCTTGGGTCAATAGTGTGGCCTGATTACCAATGGAGTATGGCGGACTCAATGTCTTGCACTATGTGCCACCTTCCTTTTCCTCTTATTACAGCTCAATCAATTCAAGCTCAGATAATCCTGTTCTCACACATCCTATTTAACTTCCTTCCCTTCCCCTACATCTTCCAATTGTTGCCCAATGAGATCAGAAAAAAATTAATATTATTTTTCACCAAGACTGTGCTGCTGTGGAATTAAACAAGGAATACAGAATCTGGCCCTTACAGAGCTTAAAATCTAAAGTACAGAATCATTTATCTCTATACATGTCTCTCTCTCTGTACTCAGCATGAAATGAAACAAGGTGGGTACACTGATCTGACTCAAAGGAAAGTTATCAAAATGAAAAGTCAGTTTTACAAATTTCTTTCCTCTTTCATTGATTTGTTCTTTCTTCCTCTCCTTCCTTCCCCGCCTCTTTTTTAACCATTTTATAGCATCTGGTCTGTTAATATGCTTTTGCCTTATTTATATGACTCGGCTCTATTTTTCAGTTGCACACTGGTAAGGAAAATGTGTGCTGGGTGGGGACCTCTTTGTCTCTCCTTTGCGTTTTCCTTTTCCTTGTGAAATGAGATATCCACAGAGAGGGCTAAGATCACAGCACGTGTTGGCAAATGCACAGAGTAGCCTGTAATCTCTCTCCTTCTGTGCTTCCATTTCCTGACTATCGAACCTATCAGCGAGGGTTTTTCTGCAGCACTGGCAGGATGAAAAGTCAGGCAAAAACAATTCAGGTTCCATTTCTAGTATGAAATAATTGTCTTATCTGCATGATAATACACACATATATTCCTGCTGAATTATCCACGTCCTAAGCATTCATTCATGCCCCAGAGATGAGGAAGGTAGCAGACGCTTACATGTTGTGGTGAGATCACCAAGATGGGTGGAGCAGGGCAGCTTGCCAACAGTTTGGGTGGCATGTCAGGAGAACGCATAACCCCAGCAGCTCCTGTTGTACCACTCCTGAGACTGGTTTTAATGTGTCCCACTGGAAGAAGGCCAGAGCCCCTACACCAAAATTTAGGCCCATTTTTCATCCTTTGGCAGTAGTATATTTCCTATCTCACTCTTTTCCTCCCCGCAGCCTCCAGCTAGGCCGTCATGGGCCTATTGCAGAGGGACTCTGTCACCAAGGCCTGGTATGAGGCTCACATCTGAGCCTAGGACCCCTGTTTTATACTTTATATCTGGTCCTTGAAATATTTACCAAAACGCCACGTCTTGGCCTAGAAACCAGATGATCTACTTTTCTCAGCATCAGCAGCATTCAGCTATTCTTGAGCTATTCAAAGTCAACAAGCCCTCTAAAATTGAACATTGACAGCTTTTGCCGGCAGCCCAGGGTTTGAAATTGGTGCTGGAAGGGGAGGGGAAGGAGAGGAAACGCTCTGCTGTGGATAAAGCGCACGTCCTCCCGCTTCCAGAGCTGGCGGAGCGGGGGCCGGCCCGACCCAGGCCCACGCGGGAGCCCCGGGCCGGCGGGCGGCGGGGTCTGCGCGTGCGCGCGCTCGCTGGGCTGGCGCGGCGTTGCCAGGCAGTGGGCAGGAAGGGGGCTCCGCGCCTTGGGCCGCTTTTGTGTGCTTGAGCTGCACTGAGCTGGCTTGACTTGGGATCAGACCGCCCCTGCTGTCCTATTGTCTTAACAAGGAGTGCTGGGGGCGGAGAAGCCCAGGGGAGTGCTGATCTGAAGTTTTAAATAGAACCCCCATCCAGAGACTGTATCCAAGTCTGTGTGGCCAGACTGTCGGCCTGAGACGGCCGCCTGTCCAAGGGGCGCGCGAGGCGGCTGATAAAAGAAGCTGTGTGGTACAGGCTGTGGGAAGGAGAGAAGTTTATTTATTCTGAATTCTGCCGCGTGATTACATTAACTTGTTGTGGGACCTAGGCGCACACAGCGGAATTGCCTGCTTGTGCTCTGTGATGAAGGCCAAGTGATGACTTTTTTTCGCTAAATTGGGACTCATTTGGACTAGGACACCTGGTTTGTTCTCATCTGCCAACTTGGGCGATCAGTCCAGGGCGAGGGGCCAGTCGTGGCGAGATGTAAGTGTCTTGGTCAGGGAATGTGGAAATTTCTAGTTTCCGCTTCTATCTATTTTTATGGCCATCTTGAGTTGTGTTACCTTTGAGTTTTCTATGAGCCTGGAATACGTGCAAACTGTAAGATTCAGAGTGAAACCTCAGAAGATTTAATCGAATTCATTCTGAATTGTATTTTTACTCGAACAATAGATCTAAAAAGTTCAAGGCATACTTTTTGAATTCACGAATTTTCCTTCCCTCTTTTTTGGTGCTAGTCAACAAAATCCACCACTATAAAGACCTCAGGCATTTTTATGCATACTGGGCCCCTGCTTCTATCTCAGTTTGCCAACTAACCCTATTGGGCTAGTGTTTCCCAAATAATTTTCCGAAGGATTGGATATCATTTGGCCAAAAGAGTTATAAGGATGCTTTTTTCTCATTAAATTCCAATTTTTCAAAACCATTACCTTATTATATAATAAATATTAAATGTTAAAATGGATAGCTACAAAATCAAATTAGCCCAGTTAGAGAATATTTACTTTTAGGATTTTCTGAAAACAACATTTGAGAAGGTTGAGAAAAAAATAGGTAGGAATAGTTTATCTAAAATCAAAAACATGCCAAAGACCACAGCATTATTTCTCTGAAAAAAGTTATTTGGAAAAACTCAAAACATCTGGTTTATATTATAAACTATAAGAGTAGAAAGAGCAGCAGTCTTTGAGACATCAGCTTTTATACTTCTGGAATTTTATAATCGCTCTGTCCCTATTTCTTTAAAAAGAAAACAAAACCTCTGTTTTTACTATTTGTGTTTGATTCAGTTGTTAGAGGGGCAGTGAGGTTGGGGGGACATGCCACAAATGATATTAAAGGAGGCCCATGTGATTTCTTTTCTTACTTTTCATATCTCAATTCCCCGGCCATTCAATTTAGTTCCTGAGGTGCTGACAGCTGGTAATATGCTAAACTGCACTCCAGTTTTCGGAAGTTATTGATATTTCCTAACTGAGGTTTAATGGTGTGACTTAGCTTAGGTGAAAATGTGCCAAGGTCTCGGGTCTCCTGTGCCTCCTCCAGGTTTGTTATGGTTCCAGGAGCATATAGGCAGGAGCTAGAAACCACGTCACTGCCTGGTCCTCTCAAGGCAAATGAATCTCAATTACGTATTACTTCCAAACTTCTTCCTCACAAACCAGCGGAGGGACCAAACAGTGATTCTTTCTTTTGGGCTGTTTATTTATGCAATTTACAAAAGCTGGGGAGCTTATGAGATTTAAAATATCCAATTCTGCAAAATTAATAGCTGCTTACATGATAGAAAATAGTCCCAATTTCTTTGAGCAAAAGCTATTAGGAGAAGAAAGAAAAAAGTCAAGAGATCTGGAACTAAATAAGGGTGAGGGTCGCACAACATTTTAAATGTACGAAATGTCGTTAATGGTAAATTTTATGTTGCATATTTTACCACAATAAAAAAAGTCAATAGAAAAGGTTTATCTTTCCCTAGTGGCTAAGAATATTGATGTTGATTATCACTGTAGCTGTGTGGTTTCCAGTGAAGGGGAGGGAGAAACGAGTGGAGGCAGGTGGGTGATATACCAAACCTGGAGTTATTTATTGTTGGCACTGAATTCTATTTATGGCAAGTGGCAGATAATTTGAATATTCTTCTTAGTATAGTAATTTCTTAGCAATAAGGATTTAATACTTGTGGTGGTCACTATTTGTAACAAAACAAAAATAGCTTAAGGCCCATAACTTATAGTAACTTGTCATTTTGGGGAGATAAAAAACAAACAGCACGTATTGCAAGGCTACTTGGCTACCAGTATGTCTCCTGGCTTTGCACTCCCAACGCACGTATGGTACCATTCATGAAGGGATTAAAAAGTTGTTCCTTTGGGTAAAATGTTCATTAAGTAAGAGGAAAAGTGAAGTAAGGATAGATAATGTGGTTAGCTTTGGAGAGTTGGTAAACACGCAGCTAGTGACAGAAACATAGGGAAGGTGGAATTAAGAGCATATAGAAACATTTCTGAGTTCTAGTATTTGGGATTCATCAAGGTCCCCGGCCTTTCTTTCTGTTGTGAATGTAAGGATATACTATAATTTATTTTATTCAATACATCAAAACCATATAGAATGTGCTTAAAACCATGGATTGCCTTCTTGAAAGAACAATGTTTCATTTAAATTAAAGATATATCTGATGAGCAGCTACTGTTTGCAAAGCATTGTGCCAGATGTTGTAAGAGAATATGGAGATTAGTATGGCTCAGACTCTGTCCTCAAGGAACTAGAAATATCGTAGACAGAGAAGACAGGTGCCCAGAGGACAAAAATACGCTAATAAAAGAAAATGTTAAATTCTGAAAGTGAAAGTGACTTGGAGATTCACAAAGGAGAGAGAAAGAGAGCAAACAAGAGTTGGCTTTTGGTTGTGACGATAAGGAAAAGACTTATAAAGGAGATGACGTTTGAAGAATGGGTAAAAATTTGGCAAACTGAGAAAGAATTTTAGTTGGCAGAATTGAAACGATAAGGCAAAGGAACAGAATGGGAAAGAGTCAGGTGTTGGGAAAATGTCTGCAATTGTAGTTTGGCTGGGAGCAGGTTGTTTGTAAGAGATCAATGAGAGTTAAGATTAGAAATGTAGATTGGTCCTAAATGTCAGGACGAGGCATTTGTATTTAACCCAGGAAGCATTGGGAAGATACTGACAGTTTCTGAGGAGGCAATGAAATGATCCAAGTTGTGCTTCATTGATAGTAAGGACTGATGGTTTGGAAAGAGACTTGCAGAGAGGAAACTGGTAGAACGCCCTGTGAGAAAGAGAGAGCAGAAGGAATGCAGACCTGGGCCAACCTACTGGCAGCAGGATAAAAAACAGAAGAGGCAGAATCTACATTTGATTTGGCAACTAAGTGGGTGAAGGCAGATTAAAAAGAATTCTGGGAAGATGGCAACTTGAATGTATCCAGGCTTCCTCCCAAAGCAAACCCCTCTCCTGAGCTAATGCTTACTGAGACCAGCAGGCATGCCAAGCTGAAGGGTGCGAGGACAGCCCCACCTCTGACAGTTCTGGTGGAAAGAGTTGATTCAGGATCTCTCCCCTGTGTGCTTGCCAAGAGCCTGGAGTTAGTGAGAAAAACCTTGATGAGGAAAATAAGAGAGACTGTATCTTGGTGTGCAGAAATGGGGGTGATGTTGTTGGTATAAACAGAAGGGAGGACTTCTGGTTTCTAGCCTGGCATGTAAAAAAGCTTGGGAGTCATTAATCTCAGAAGAAAAAAGCTTAACAAACTGAAAATCAACAACTCTTACTAGACCCATGAGAGAATTGAGGTCACAGGGCAAACCACTGCCCCCAAAATTGGAGAGACAGATAAATAGATGCAGAGGATCACAATCTACTGGAGCAGAAGTTCAGGAGCAGAAACTTCCATGGGAACCAGTGCTGGATTCCTTTTACTCAGTACTGTATATCACACCCAGCTTTCAACAGAAAGTTACAAGGCATACTAAAAGACAAAAAGCACAGTTTGGAAAGACAGAGCAAGCATCAGAACCAGACTCAGATATGGCAGAGATGTTGGAATTATCAGACTGGGAATTTAAAACCACTAAGATTAATAGGCTAAGGGTTCTAATTTGAAAAGTGGACAAGATGCAGGAACAAAGGGATAATGTAAGCAGAGAGATGGAAACTCTAAGAATGAAAAGGAAGGCTAGCAATCAAAACACTGTAACAGAAATGAAGAATGTCCTTGATGGGCTCATCCAAAGGCTGGCATGGCTGAGGAAAGAATCAGTGAGCTTGAGGAAATATCAATAGAATCTTCCAAAATGATACAAAGAGGAAAGAAAATGAAAAAGTCAGAACAGAATTTGCAAGAACTGTGGGACAATTACAAAAGACATTATATATGCATAATAGGAATATGAGAAGGAGAAGAAGGAGGGAGGAACAAAAAAGATTTTATTTTTCAATTTTTTTAATGGATTTTTTTTTTTAAAGATTGGCACTTGAGCTAACAACCATTGCCAATTTTCTTTTTTTTCTTTTTCCTCCTTCTTCTCCCCAAAGCCCCTGGTGCATAGTTGCGTATCCTAGTTGTGAGTGCCTCTGGTTGTGCTATGTGGGATGCCACGTCAGCATGGCCTGACTAGTGGTACCATGTCTGTGCCCTGGATCTGGACCGGGGAAACCCCGGGCCACTGAAGCGGAGTGCACGAACTTAGCTACTCGGCCATAGGGCAGGCCCCAGAAGAGATTTTTGAAGCAATAATGACTGAGAATTTCCTTAAATTAATTAAATTAAGTAACCAAACCATAGAGCCAGGAAGCTGAGAAAATGCCTAATAGGATAAATACCAAAAAACAACGCCAAGGCAAACCATATTCGAGCTGCAGAAAATCAAAGACAAAGAGAAAATCTTTAAAGAAGCCCAGGGGTGAGGTGGGGAAATACCTTATTAATAGTCGAGTGAGGATAAGAATTACATCAGACTCCTCTTCAGAAACCGTGCAAGTGAGAGTGAAGTGAAATATTTAAAATATTGAGAGAAAAAACCCATTAACCTAGAATTCTGTATCCAATGAGATATCCTTCAAAAAGTGAAGGAGAAATGAAGACTTTCTCACAACCAGAAACTTAGGGAATTTATCACCAATAGACCAGCCTTGCAAAAAATGTTAACAGAAGTTCTTCAGAAACAAGGAAGATGATATAGGTCAGAAACTCAGATCTACATAAAGAAAGGTTGTTAGAGAAGGAATAAATGAAGGTAAAGTAAACAGTAGGGAGGAGAGTGAGACTGGATTGAGTAAGTTTGCATGGCACAAGGTCCCTGCTCCCCAAGTAACACTGGTGGCCCTGAAGAGGTAGCCTCCTGTTTCCTCTATTTCTGAGGCTGAGTGAGTGTGAGGAGGCCAAAGAACAAAGAGGCATCTTCGTGGTGTCTTGCCAGGGACTGAACAGCCACTGGACCACATGGGAAGAGATGACTGCATCTTCCACCATTCAAGGGGTCCCAAAGTTGAATGTGAAAGGAGAATAATAGCACAATTGAAGGGATTCATGAGCCAGAATGAGGGACATAGACCTGACCCCTAATGAAACTGAGCTGCTGTAGAAGACAGGCATCATCTTGAACAAACGTAGGAGCCTAGAGGAGATTCAAGAACAGAACCAAAAAGACTTTCTGAGATGAACAACCTATGACGTTATTTAACATTAATTAATTGGTAGAGGGCCAGCCCTGGTGGCCCAGTGGTTAAGTTTGGTGTGCTCTGCTTCAGCACCCTGGATTTAGTTCCTGGGCACGAACCTACACTACTCCTCTGTCAGTGGCCATTCTGTGGTGGAGGCTCATATACAAAAAGAGGAAGATTGGCAGCGGATGTTAGCTCAGGGCAAATCTTCTTCAGCAAAAACAAACAAACAAAAACAAACAAGTGGTAGGTACATTGAAAGAGAAAATGGTCATTGTTGAGAAGCAAAGTGTGGAAGAAATATCTTAAAACTCAGAACAAAACTACTAAGAGATGGAAATAGTAAGAACAAAGATAAAAGACTTGGAGTATATAGATTTATGAGACCTGACACATGGACTAAAGGAATTCCAGAAGAAAAAAGTAGAGATGGAGGGGAGACAATAAGTGAACACATGGTAGAAGAAAATTCTCCTGAGGTGAAGAAACATATGAATCTAGAGTTTGAGAGAATTAAATGAATTCCAGGCAAGACTAATTTGGGGGAAAAAACCCAAAGGTAGTGAATATTTGATATAATCTGATAAAATTCTTGACCTCTAAGGATAAAAGGAAAATCTTATAAATTTTCAGCTAGGAAGAAAAAATTACTAAGAAAGAGAACACAATCAGTCTAGACTCAGATTTTTCACCTGTCCCGCTTTGTGCTAGAAAATTGGGCAATAACATGCTTGGGCTACCCAGAAGATAGGACTAAGACCAAAAGTTCAACACTTAGTCTAGATAACATTTATCTGACAGGATGAAAGAAGGATATTGGTGGATTTGCAAGGATTTAAGTGTATATCACACAGTAGGATGATTAATTCATCCTGTATGTCCAGGGCTTTGTCTATCTTAGCACTGAAAATTTTGTCTCCTGGGAAACTCCTCAGTCTTAGGAAAATTGGGACAACTGGTCACCCTATAATATACTTCACGTGAAGAAAACCAGTATCAATTGAAAAAAATGGAGACTTTGAGGTAGAGTCGTGGATCTCAGCCAGGGATGAGTTTTGCCCCCCTTCTCCCTGTTCCCTGGAATTTGGCAATATCTGGAGATATTTTTGGTTGTCAAAACTGGGGGAGGCAAGAATTCTGATACTGGTGTCTAGAAATAGAGGTCAGAGATGTGGCTAAATATCCTACAATGCGCAGAACAGCCTCCCCACCCCAACCCCCAGCCAAGAATTGTCTTGCTCAAAATATGAGTAGTGCCAACATTGAGGAACCCTGAGTTAGGGGAAGATAATGAGAAATAGAGAAAGTGGTGAGCTACAAACCTTGCCATATTTACACATATAAAATTTAAGTGTAAGTGAAGAATTAAAGATTGTTTTGGAATACATAATATAAGAGCTAATGAAAGTTTCTTGAAATAAAAGAAATGAACTACAAAGAAATCCTAATAATGATCTTAAGGTGCAAAACTGTGTCCACAAAACCTAGTCACTGGGGTAGGGACAGGAGGCAGACGAAATAGGTGAGGCACTGAAGTATTTTAAAAGGTCTGAATTTATTGAGATGGGAATGGAAACAGTCAGGGTATAAGATATCGTAGAGAAGAAAATTGCAGGTATCTTGTTTTCATATAGTAGTGAGAAAATCAGCATGTTAGCAAGAGCCAGGGAAGAGAATTAGTGGAATAGAAAAGTATGTCAGAACCCCCATATTAACAAAGGGTCAAAGGGCAGTGACTTCACCAGACAGGCCTGTGAAAATAAGGGAAGTGATGGAGATGGTCAGAGGACAACAATCTCTTGCAAGCTGTAGTTGACCAACTGTGGTTCTAAGGTGTCACTCTTATTTCTGTGTAGTATAATTTAAAAATCCATAGCCTTAGTATGTATGGTTTAGTTCAAGGTCCTTAATGAAATAGTACAGTAATAATTATTGCTTTTCCCCTTTCAAAAATCATGTAAGTAGGTGTATGTAGGTGTAATTATGGGTTAAAGTTTGCCTCCTTCGCTAGACTCTAGTCCTCATGAGGGTGGGAATCATGTCTCTTCTCACTTGTCCTTGCACCCCTAGTGCTCTGTGAATATTTATTAAGCAAACCAATCACACCAATCACACCCTCTTAAACTCTAGTTAGAACACTGGATATAAGGAGAAAAAAAGCTCCAACAACATAGTATTTGTGAAAAGTGCAGGAGGCCGTATGTTTTGCTCAGATGTGTGAAAACCAAACAAAGGAGAATGTAAGAACAAAATGCATGACATTTCAAGCTAGTGAAGGCTGACTTGAAACTTGAAAGGGATTCCGTTTGGATAACGTAAAACTTGTGAAAGAAAGTTTCTCCTTAGACTAGAGTTGCCAGATTTAGCATATAAAAATCAGGACACCCAGTGAAATTTGTATTTCAGATAAATAATGAAGAATTTCTTGCACAAGTGTGTCCCAAATATTGCAAGGGACATACTTATACTAAAAGAATATTCCTTGTTTATCTGAAATTCAAATTTCACTGGACCTCCTGTATTTTATCTGGTAACTCTATCCTAGCCCATAATCAAAAGCAATACTTATTGAACGTGATGTGGCCACTCTGCCCTCACTGCCAGAGCTGACCTGTGTGATGCCGCTGACCATACACATGCCTGTGTTTCTCCCGGATTTATTTTTTCCCTGTTGCTCGGTCAGTGGATGGAAAGTGAAAGGATGGTTTGATCGTCACTTCTTCAGTGTCCGACTTGCCAGCAGTGGGGACTCTAACTCAGGAAATAAAGTCCTTGATTCTATTACTTTCACAAGAAGTTATTAAGAATCTTGCAGGAAGCAGGTTCCACGGCTCCGTTTACCACCCTGACGCTAGTTTGGTTTCCTATGAGGGAGTTCTCCCTAATACCTCCTGCTATAATTTAAGCATCTCCCTTTTTTTTTTTGATTATTCTCTGTTAGTTGTCAGCATCCTCTGCGCAACATGCTTTTCACTTTTTAGCATTCATTCTGACTTTTTCCTGTAAGGAGATATATCACAGTCGAAAAATCTTTCAGATAATTTCATGTTCTAGTATATAACTTGAGATTTAAAGACCTGACATGCCTTAAATCCACATTTAAGAGTTTTGAATGATATTGCTCTGTTGCATGGTGCTTCATAACATAGATAGCGCAGTCCATCCTCTCAAAGTCACGTTTACTTCCCTTTATTAATCGCCCTGTCCAGGCTATCTGTGGTAGGCTGAATAATGGCCCACAAGGTTTATGAGAATGTTATACCAGCAAAATGCTCCAGCTTGGACTGAAAGGGACAGAGACAGGGTGAAATGAAAGAAGGCTGGTGGGCTCCCGAAATTCCACAGGTAGGAGATAGGCTGATAAAATTACTCAGTTGTAAACATATGCTACCCTTCAAGAAAAAGGATGATTTTAAGAGTGGAGCTGTGGTCCAAGAGTCACAGAGCCCTGAAATGTAATGGAGTTTGCCTGGCTTGGGACCAGAGACCCCTTGTTTCCTTTTGTTTTCTTCCTTTCTGAATGGCAGTGTCTAAAACTCTTATCCTATGCATGTCCCATCTTTGTTTTTTTAGAACATGTCATTTGTTTTCTAACTTCACAAGCCCACAGAAAGAGAAATTTTGCTGCTGTATGAATTATATGCAGAGAGACTCACCTCTTCCCGATTTGGATGATTAGATGAGTTTTGGGACTTTTGAGCTAATGAGACTTCGATAAGATTTTGGACTTGAAGTTGTAATGGGTTAATACCTTTTGGGACCTTGGGATAAGAGCAAACGTAGTTTGTATGTGGGATGTTTGTGAATCTTTGGGGGCCAGAGGGTGGATTGTGGAAGACTGAATAATGACTCCCCAAATATGTTCATGTCCTGATCCCCAGGACCTATCACTGTTACCTTACATGGCAAAAGGGACTTTGCAGATGTGATTAAGTTAAGGATATTGACATGGGAGATTATCCTGGATTATCCAGGTGGACCCAGTGTAATCACGAGGTTCTTATAGGAGGGACGTGGGAGGAGTCAGAGACAGAGGAGAAGGCCGCGTGAAGCAGAGGTTGGAGCCATGTGGTCAAGAGCCAAGGAAGGTCAGCAGCTTCTAGAAGGTGAGAGAGAGAAGGAACAGCGTCTCCCCTGGAGGCTGTAGAAATACACAGTTCTACTGACACCTTGATTTTAGCCCTATAAGACTCATTTTGCTCTGCTGACCTCCAGAACTATAAGATAATAGATTTGTGTTGTTTTAAGGCACTAAGTTTGTGGGAATTTGTTGTAGCAGCAATAAGAAACTAACACACTATCTCTTGGGCTGGGTCCTGAGGTGCTCTTGTACCTTTAAGAACACTGGCTAGAGCAGTTTTGTGCAAATGAACGATGGGGGAGACTTATTTCCCTAGGTGGACTATTTCATTCTAATTGGCAAACTTTCTTTTTCTCAAGAAATGCCTTTAAACGAACTATAAGGAATAAACTGAGTTATTTAAAGCCTTTTACAAGACAAATGTTCTATAATTTAGCAGATACTATCTGGGGCTACAATACTTCAGCTTTTACTAAATATGTAAACTAACTGTGTTAAAAAAACGTTCTCTCCAGAAGACCTAAGGCCTCTTAGGGAAGAAACGAACAATGACACACAACACTACCTTTGCCAAAATGTCAGGAAGATCACATTATTAATATCCTATGAAATCCTAATAGGGAAAAATGCCACGGTTAAAACTTGTGAGGTGTGTTTTTGATGGCCGTGGTTATTTAGAACAGGTTTGGGCAGATCCGGCAAGACTCTGAAGTAAAATGTGTGAGCTTCTGATTTTAGGCAGTTCAAAAATTCTTTAGGTGGTGGTTCTCCTTCCCACGTGTGTTTTCTTCTTTTGACTGATCAGAGATGCCAAGCATACGACATTTAACTCATTTATATCTAAGGTACGGATGCAGAATCTTTAATTGGAAAAGATTTGTAAATGGAAACATTTGAAAAGTGTATTTAGACATGGTAGTATCTATGTTGCAGAGGTAACTAACTTATTAACTAGCCTTTTTTCCCTTAGCATTTGAGCGTTTTTGATTAAATACCAGTTTGCATTTATGGTACCTGTGTCAGTCTCAGTCCAGTTGGGAAACCAGGTATGTGGGTTACACAGGTGTTGAAAGGTCTGAGAGTCAATCAAGGGCAGTGGGGAGATTTATTGCTCAGCAAAAGCAGGATGCTGCTTCCTCCCTTGCTGGGGGGTAGTTTCTTACCTGCTGTAATAAGCCACCATAAGCCTAGTGGCTTCAAATAAGAGACATTTATTGTCTTACAGTTCTGTAATTCAGAAGTCCAAAATGGGTCTCCCTGGGCCAAGATCCAGGTGTTGGCACAGCCATGTTCCTCTCCAGAGGCTCAAAGGGAGAATCTGTTTTCTGGCCTTTTCCAGCCTCCAGAGGGTGCCCACATTCCTTGGCTACTGGCTCCCTTCCTTCATCTTCGAAGCCAGCGATGGCTGGTCGAGGCTTTCTCACGTCGCCTTACTCTGACACTGACTCTTCTGCCACCCCTTCTACATTTAAGGACCCTTGTGATTCCATTGGGCCCACCTGGATAATCTCCCTATTTTGAGGTCAGCTGATTAACCACATTAATTCCATCTACAACCTTAATTCCCTTTATTACAACATATTCACAGTTTTTTAGAATCGTGACATGGACATCTTTGGGAGACCATTATTTCCACTAATTAATTAATCCCGCTTCCATTAATACCACTTCCACAAGTTGTATTGATGGGGCTGGCAGCCAGGGTGATACAGGGGGAGCAGGGCCACAGCAGGAATTATGACCATGGATGAACAGGCATGGACAAACGCATCCCCGACAGTGTGCTGGGGGGGAGGGGGGTGGGGGTGGGACAGGGAGAGGCATATCTTGGCTCCTCACTACAAAATGGAAAGGTTTCACTAGGTCAATGCCTAGTTCTAAAACATCAGACTTGTCTCCTTTCCTGGAATCTCGAAAACCTTATTGGGTACTGGAGAATATATTTTTCTTCTATTTATATCCTACTATATATATGGCAACTATACACAACTTTATGAAGTGTACCAACGTAACTAAACCTATTGAAATTGGCATGTTGAGCCACACAAAATCCTTTCCTTTTATCATGTAATAGTTGAGCTCTTCATGTGGGAAAAATTATGTGATTAGAGCCATTCTAAATTAGCACTTTTCATAACAATGGATCATGTGACGATTTCTAATCCAGTTCCTATCCCTGGACAGAGGCCAAATGAGGTGAGTTTGGGGTCTCTAAAAACTGTGTGGTTTATTCAAGTCTTCCCCAAATACTGGAAAAAGATAGCTCATTATAATGTGTTCACTAATAAAAAAAATCATTTTTGTGTCAGTCTGCAGAAATTTACAGCAAATGGGATTCAAAGGATCATTGCACGAAGGAAACATCAATGTTAAATCTATAGACAGTCTCTTAAGTACCGCGCATCATAAATTACAAGCAAGCGCTGGTGAGAAAGCCTGGAGAAAGAGAGAACAGTGAGACTCTAAGCTGATCTTCATTTACCATGCTTTCTGGAACATGCATGCTCAGTTGCTTCTCCTTAGGGCCCCTTCCCCCCCCCCCCCCCAAGAAAGAAATCCCCACATTTCAATGGCCTGGTTTGGCTTTCTCAGGCTACGTTTGTGATGCGTTTCAGCAGCTCGCTGCGATGCCAGCATCAGGTGTCACACCACTGGGGTGACTGGGTTAATGGCTGTGCTGTTTTCCCTGGAGGAGCACGGACAGACAGGCAAGCCTTTGTCCCTGCCAGGAGAGGTCTGAATTGAAAACTTCATCCCAGACGACGTGCCTGGGAGCAGCGGGGGTCTCAGTCATTCGGTCATTGCTCCTTCTCTGCTTAACCACCTGCTCTGTTACCCAGACAGGAGCCTGGGGCCCACTGCACGGCCAGGCGCTCATCTGAGGGAAGGGAAAGCTGTCTCTCTTTTCTTGCCTTTATTCTGCACTCCAGTTTGGTTTGAGTCCTAGAAGCCAGAACCGTGAATGGACCCTCCTCTGCTGGGATTTCCTGTGGCCCCAGCAGTCTTCTGCTCTGAGCTGTGTGTCAGAAGTGGGAGAGGCAGTATAGAAATTATGTTCTCTTCTTTCTTTTTTCCCTAGCCCATCCCTCCCACCACTGTATTTCTGATTCAGCCATGCAGGGCATTGATGCTGGGTGTGTATTGCACATGTATATTTTCTTCTGACTGTTACCTTGCTGACAAGGATGACAGAGTCCACAGCTCGTATTCCCTAAGCTCTCTATACACTACTAAGTGCTTTCCAGCATTATATCAGTTTATCCTCGGAAAAACTCCAAGGCTGTTACTATTATCTTCTCCATTTTAAACACGACAAAACTGAGGCTCAAAAGGTTGGGTAAGCGTTGCGGGCTGAATCATGTTCCCTCACAGTTTACATGTTGAAGTCCTAACCCCAAGTACCTCGAATGTGACTGAGTTTGGACATAGGGTTTTCAAAGAGGTAATTACACTGAAATGAGGTTATTAGGGTGGACCGGAATCCAATGTGACTAGTGTCTTTATAAAAAGAAGAGATTAGGATACAGACACGGAGAGAGGAAAGATCATGGGAAGACACAAGGAGAAGGCCACCATCTGTGAGCCAAGGAGAGAGGCCTCAGAAGAAACCAACCCTGCTGACACCTTGATCTCAGCCTTCCAGCCTCCAGAACTGTGAAAAATTAGATATCTGTGGTTTAAGCTGCCCAGCCTGGGGTATTTGGTTATAGCAGCCCTAGCAAAGTAACATAGTAACTTTCCCAAGGCTACACACCAGGGAAACCTGACTATAGAACCTACATTTTCAACCTAAACCTTATAAGTTTTCTACAATATGTTTCAAGTAATGTATTAAGCATTAGTTATTATTCTGAAAAGATATATTTTAAAATACTGGGTGGGTCTCTGTCTCCTTTCCTATTTATAGCATATTTACCAAATTTTGAAAGAAGTCACTCCCAAACCTGACTTTATGCTAGCCTGGTGTCCAGTTATGTCTAGGTGAGCTGTGAAATTTTCAAAACAAAACTCACTCAATTTTTCTTTAATTAAAGGGAAAAAAACTATGCAAAACAGCTTTTGGTTTTTAGGGGCAGAAGGCAGGTTTCAGGAAATCAAACAATAAGGTTTGGAAATTCCCCAAAGAGTGGGGCTTTCTGACCCCAGTGCAGGGGCGGGCAGCCTCTCCCAGAAGAGGATCACTTGTCAATTTCCCAAAGGATTGGGACCCTGGTCACAGCTGAGGGCTGGGGCAGGAAAGTCCGCCCAGGGGAGGCCAGGGAGTTGTGGGACCGTGCTGCACTGGGTCCTTTTCCCAACTGGGAGCCTGGGAGAAAGATGGGCAAGTGGCCTGACTTGGCCACCCCTGGGAGAGCTGGTCGACCTACTGGTTGATCTTTGTCTGCTGGTTGGGAATGCTTGCCATAGAGGATCTTACACAACTGTGCATTTTGAGTTTTCCACAAGACTGAACTGTAATGGCAATTGGAGACTTGCTCTCACTGTGTTCGCTGGCCTACGATGGGACTTCACACGAACATATCAACACAGAGATCCCCAGCATAGGGAGCAGAACGTCGAGGCACATCTGGCTCTTTATTTTTAGTATCTTATGAAATTTATTGCAATACTCAGATTTTTCTTTCTAGTTTATAAAAAGCAGCATTAGCCCAGTTTCCTGGTTTCAGCTATAGACCTAGTTCATAGATTTTCTGAATTTTCACTGGGTTAGTATTAACTGCTGCTTCACAGGTGGCTTCCTAAAAAATACACCTGGAAATGATGAAAAGAATAGTAAAAACAGTTTTTGTTGCATTCATGGACATTTCGACAGGGGGAAAATGAAGGATTCAATATATGCTCAAGGTAAAAAATCTGATGATGGTGGCAAGTCTGATTGAGCTGTGACCTTGGGTGTAATCAATAGGCCGCTTCCCCTTCGTAAGGCAGAACTGACTTCCACGTATTTTTTTTTTTTTTTCGGTAAAGGCACTTACCTAACGATATTAAAATTTTAATTGATTATGCGGATGTTCTGAAAATTGAAGCAGCTGAACTCACTCACTCAAACACAGTCGCCATTGACTCTGGATGCGGCAGCTATAAATAAATGCTGCCACCTACAGGAGAGAGTGGGGATGTGCGCAGCCAAAGTCGTCCGTTCTCAGCCTTTGATCTGTTCTGTCTCAAGCTCACTGGTTTCTATGACTTTTTCTTCTACCCGCTTCTTCTCCATACCATTCAACAGATCAGAGTCTGTATTTGTTTGAATTTTTTGATTTTGTTTTACAATGCAAAGCGAAAACCCAATATTCTGTAGGAAAAAATTATTCTTTATAATGAATCTTCAGATTCTCTAGGACCCATATATAATAAATAAGATATAAATATTGAAAAAGGAGGCTGGAGAGAATGATTTGTTAGACAAAGTGTCTGAACTGATAATGCAAACGCTTCACACTTTCTTTAGTTTTTTCACCCTCTTGTAACAACATGTCACTCACTGTAATTCTCACTGTAAAATATCACTTAGTGAGATTTAAGTCATGCTCACTAGCCTCTGCTTGAGTTTAGGAAGCGGACAGAGGCCACCTCACTCCATCTCAGGTTAGTACCATTAGAAAATGTCCTTCTAATGGGTTAAAATGTGTTCGCATGCTAGGCATTGGGCCTGGGTCTGGGTTTTGGAATGACACAGAGAAAGCAGATTCCCTCTTTCACACGACATGCTTCACATGTTCACAGAAGACATCACAGCTCCTAGGGCCTTACCCATTAGACTTAAAGCTTCTGCTCCCTTTCCTGGTTTCATAGTCTTGATTCCTACACCCTTGACCACCTGGCCACCTGCTCCTCTGGATGTGGCCGTTCATCGCTGGTTCTCTCCACCAGCAGCGTATTGTCACACTTTAGCGTCTACAGAAGACCGGCATGGAGGTGACATTCAACATAACCTCCATTCTGTCAACCCTGCATTCTATTCTCTCCACCTCAGACATCAACTTGACTAGCAAAGAGAGCACTTTACACAGGTGAGGTACTCCGAGACTGCTGTGAAAAACACGATATATGTGGTCATTTGGGAGAAGTGTTGTGAGTGTGATTATGTTTGATGAGCTCTCACAGCACAGTGCCTTTTCATCCTCAGAAACTGGCAAGGACAGCACAGGTCGTTGTGTCACTCCTGAGAGTTTCTAGTACATGTGGCTCGTGTATTTCTATAGGGTGATGTGAGTGTAGGCTATTTTCTGTAGGAAGAAAAGACAGTTCTCTGTTTTTCAGACTGTGAAAGAGGCTGTGACTGTCTTTGGGATCTGAGTCTCCCCTTTTGACACCCAGCCCAACTTAATTTGGAAGACCTCGTCTCTACTACTGAACTCAAGGTCATTTGTTCTCTCTTCCCTATTGAAACCTGTGCTGGATGGAGGGTGCGATCTGCTCTCTTTTATGTCAGGGTGGACAGAATTCACAGGATGGGTGCCTCTGCTGTAGCTTTCTGGGCGGTACTTGTATTTTAAGTCTTCCTTATAGTTTGGAAAGGGTTTTGTGTTTTATTAAAGGAACTTCAGGAATCCATAATCATGTGAGAGAATGGTTTGGGGGCAGTGGATCTTCTTGATGTCCTTAAAAGTTCTTCAAAAAGCTCTATCTTAAAAGAGCTCACAGTGTAGTAGAAGAGAATCACCATCATCGTGTACGTTAGCCCTGGGTTGGGGCAATAGCCACCAGCTTGGGGCAATAATGGAACTCTATGTTTACCCACAGTGATTATGGTGGTTCTGCTATGAAACAAGCTAGTTTAGTGTAATCATGAGATCAGATTACAGTTCTCTTTTAAGGAAAATGACATATATTTGAACACTGGTTCTATGCTATGTCTAAGTTCTGGTTATTGTGGCATTGAGGGTTAACTCAGACCAATGTTTCTCCTAGAGCTTTTAATTATGCATAATAACCATCACACTTTGTTCTTCTGTATCTTTCATCCAAAGCTCAAAGTACTCTTCAAGCATTATTAACTCATTAATGCTTGCAACACTCCTGGGAGGCAGATCGGAGGCTGGGTGATTAGCCCACTTTCCAGACAGGGACATAGAGGCACAGAGGATTTCAGCAACTTCCCCAGGGTTGCATGAGTCAGAGCTGGGTTGAGAAGAGAGCCTAGTCGTGTTCCACCCGCAGTCTGACTCCCTGAACCTTCCTTCCTCCAAGGAGTGAAAGCCAGTGACAGCTAGACCTGGGGAATTGTCTCGACCTGTGTTTTGAATATCAGTGTAGAGCAACAAACTGAACATCTTGCAAAAAACAAAGCCCAAAATAATTTTTTCTTGAAATGTAAAATCTAGGCTCATTAAGGGAAAAGAGGTGTGTCTGTTAATCACCAGAAGAAAATTGAGCATCACTTAGATAGAACCCCAAAGTCCTCAAAATTTTCTAATATAGACTCTTAAACTTTTCTTACATAGAATCAGGAAATTCCATTTGGCCAAGCAGAAATGAAACTTGAACTTCACAAGGGTTAGGATTCAGTTTGAAACTGAGAAGTACTAACATCTGTCTTTTAAGTTTGACAAACAACCTTTTCTCCTTGGTTTCACTTGAATGCAGGCTGGTTTCACATGGACTTCATTGTTGTTCTAGTGGAGCCAGAGGAGGGGCCACTGTGTGATCTGGGTGGGTGTCAAAGGGGATAGTTAATGTCCACGGAGCCACTGAAAAGCCTGGGACCTGGGCTCAAAGGGCTCCAGAGACCGGCTTGAAAGGCAGAGTAGCACATTCAATGGGAAGTCATGAGCCTTCTTGGGCCTTTGTCTTTACTTATTATTCATTTATTTATTCAACAAACATTTATTGAGCATCCATTATATGCCAGTCATCGGCTGGGTGAAAGCAATTCTAAGATGAATAAGACATAATACTCATCTTTCAGGAGTTTGCAATCAGAGAGCAAAGATAAACATGAAAACAAAGAATTATTATATAAAATAATGAGTGATCATAGAGATATTCACAAAATCTAATCAGGGCAAATTAGCTTGAATGGCTCAGAGAAATCTTCCGAGAGGTATCTCTTGAAGCCCACAGAGAGGATGGGTCTGAGGATGAGAAGGAGTTTGCTGAAGGGATCAATGGGACTAAACTCTTAAAGGTTATCCATTTGCTGAAAGTTTGTTATTAGGATTGAGAGTATCATATACAGCAGCAGCAAGTAGCTACTAACTCCTAATATGTACAAGCTACTATTCTGGGCTATTGGGGATGAAAAGACACACCAGAAATGATTTTGGTTCTCAGGCAAATTATAATCTGTTTGAGAAAACAGGATGTACTTTAAAGGACAAATAACCATGTAATGTGATATATAAATAGTGTCACTTGAGAACTCAGACATTAAGCACAATACAGAGAATATGCACAATATACAGAGAAAAGAGAGTGGTAAGTTAAAATGCTAGAATTAGGGATACTTAAGGGGGAGAGAGGGAGCGAGAGAGAAATAGATGGAGCATACCGAATGGACCAAACACTGGCCATTTGTCTAGAAGGCAGGGCTCACGTAGAAGAGAAGTGGATCACAAACATGGAAAGACAGGGCAGAGTTGCATACGCTCAATGAATGTGATGCCTATGGTGCCCCTTCTCTGACGATGGCCAACATGCCCAACCATCACTTGACTCTTGGGCACCAAGCTCTACTCTCAGACCTCACTCCCAGGCTCGGAATGTTGGGCTTTGATTTTAAAAAACTGGGTGCACCTGAAGATCTTTGAGTAGGCAAGCCTAATGGCTAGGATTAGGAATGTCTGCCAGTGACTGAATACCCCTAATAGAAGTGGCTTAAGTGAGAAAAAGGTTTCTTTCTCTCTCATGTTAATGCCCGGAATTAGATTGTCCAGGAACAGCACCTGAGACCCAGGCTCCTTCTCTCTTGTGGCTCCACGTTGCAAAGCTCCTGTTTCCAAGACCGTCTCTTGATTTAAGCAGATGCTGGAGGTGAAGCCATGTGTCCACACCCAACAGGAAGTAAGCAGGGTGGAAAAAAAGGTACACCCTTTCCTTTTAAGGACAGATTTTGCAAATCGTTCCCACCACTCCTGCCTCTCTCCTATTTTCCAGAACATAGTCGCATGGCCACACCTAGCTACACCTGGCTAATGTAGTGTATCAGACAGCCGTGTTCACAGCTTCCTAAGGAAGAAAAGGAAAATGGGTATTAAGGGACATCTAGCTGTCTTGGTCACTATGGGTAAAAGCAATATTTTTCAAGAGACGATAAACAAGTAGCTGTTTTAAAAAACACAATATTTTGGTGAACTGAATGATATTAATTACTCATGAGCCTCCACATTTGCTCAGGGCAATGGAAAAGGTGAGAAGGAGTTGCCTGAAACATAGGAGACATCCTCTGCCACCTTCTTTTTCACTCTCCAAAATTGTTAATCCCGTAAATCCCACTGCAAGTGCATGGATGACTGAAGATGAATCTATCTTTTACCTGACCGAAGGGTCTTCTCTGAATTGTTTCCTTAGAGTGAGGGAATTTAACTGGAAGGATGGACTTCTGAATATTTTCATTAGGCAAGACAATTTGCCTGACTATGACAATGATCATGACTCACAATGCATTGTGAGGCACTGACCCTTTGAACTGTTAATCACCATTTTATTAATCACTACTTTATGGTAGAGTGGAAAATAATACAAATAAAGCAAAATGACTGGTCTAAATTAGTGAGTAAAAGCCAGCACTAGAAATTACCCCACAGCTTCAAATAGTGTCCTAAATTTTTTTGCTACTCTGGAGAAGTTACTTTGTCTTCTCCACAAATCTTTTAAAAAGTACAAATTTTATATCATGACTTTTTAAAAATTGTTTCTTTTTTCTTTAAAAAGCAGCTTAAGATATAACTTATATAATCTACAGTTCACCCATTTAACTGTACAATCGATAGCTTTTAGTATATTCACAGAGTTGTGCGTCCATTACCACAATCAATTTTAGAACGTTTTCATCATCCCAAAAGGAAACCTCATATTCCTTAGCTACTCATCGCTCCCCAATTCCCCACAGACTTTCTACTTCCTCCAGCCCTGGGGAACCACTAATTTACTTCCTGTCTCTGTGGATTCAGCTATTGTAGACATTTACTATAGATATATGGTCCTTATGAATGAACTCTTTTACTTAGCATAATGTTTTCAAGGTTCATCCATGTTTTAGCATGTATCTGCATTTTGTTTCTTTTTATTGTGGAATAGTATTTTGTTGTATGGATATACCACATTTTATCCATTCACCTGTTGATGGACATGTGGCTTGTTTCCATTTTGGGGTTATTATGAATAATGCTGCTATGAACATCTGTGTACAAATATTTATTTGCATGTATGTTTCCATTTTTCTTTAGTATATACCTAAGGAGAGGAATTGTTGGGTCATATGGTAACATGACCATATGTTTTCACATTTGAGGAACTGCCAGACTGTTTTCCAAAGTGGCTGCACCATTTTGCATTCCCACCACCAGAGTACGAGAGTTCCAATTTCTATACATTGTCGTCAACACTTTGATTCTAGCCATCCTAGTGTGTATAAAGTGCTATCTCACTGTGATTTTGATTTGCATTTCCCTGATGACTAATGATGTCTAGTATCTTTTTATGTGCATGCTGGTCATTTGTATAACTTCTTTGGAAAAATTTCTATTCGGATCCTTTGCCTCTTTTTAAAAAATCAGGTTGTCTTTTTATTATTGAGTTGTAATAATTCATTTGATATATATATTCTTGATACAAATCTCTTATCAGATATATTACATGCAAAAATTTTATCCCATTCTTGTCAATTTTTGCAAAGAAGTCAGCTGGTATTTTGATAAGGATTGCATTAAATCTGTAGATCAGCTTGGGGAGTATTGCTGTCTTAATGAATCTTAAGTCTTCCAATCCATGAATATGGGATGCCTTTCCATTTATTTAGTTCTTCTTCAACTTCTGCCAACAACGTTTTATAGCTTTCAGAGTATAAGTTTTACTCTTATTTTGTTAAATTTATTTCTAACTTTGTTTTTTTGTTGATGCTATTGTAAATTAATTTTTTGTTCATTTCTTTCTTTCCCTCATTGCCAGTCTATAGAAATATAATAGGTTTTGTATATTTTTCTTATATCCTACAGCCTTGCTCAACTTGTTTATTAGTTGTGATAGTTTTTCAGTGGACTCTCTAGGATTTTCTACATACCACTTCATGTCATCTGCGAAGAGGGATAATTTACTTCCTCCTTTCCAATCTCGATGCTTTTGCTTAATTTTCTTGCCTAACTGACTTGGCTAGAAATTATACGTTCAAGAGACAATATCATGCATCATAGTGACAAGCTCCAGGCAGCTTTCAAACTCTTTACTCCTAAATACCATTACTGGGCTGAGCTATCATGTGGGATCTACTGCCAGGCCCAGAGAGGGGGAAAATGGGAAAAGAGGGGGAAAAAAAGCAAGCAGGAAGAGAAAGAGACGTGAGAGGAAGGAGAGAAAGAGCATGGAGATAGGTGGAGGAGGAGGAGAAGGAAAAGGACAGAAAAAACAAAGAACTGGCTCCAGGGCTAAAGGTGGCCTCCCTGAGCTCTGTGGAGGTGGTAGTGACAGCAGGGAAGCTGTTGGTGTTTATGCAGTTTGTGCCCACCACAAGGAAAGCCAGGCAATGATGCTATAGCTTAGTGAAGGCTTTCATTTCCTTTATGTGAAGTAGAAGAGCATCAAATCCTTATCCAAGATGGACAGTTTTAGAGACAATAGCATCAAGCTGGCAAATGATGTAACATAAGGGTCCATGTAGAGAGCGATGATTCTGTCCTTGTCGGTGACTTTGGGCCAGGACTGGGAAGATGACGTATTGTTTGCTGCTCTTCCTTGGTCACTGGTGAAGTTCGGGCTGTAGGTCAGGGGTGTCAGTGAAAAGGTAACCACAGGGAGCACATTTCAATCTAAATGGCCCTACTCCAAAAGCTGCTCTTTGCCGAGGACCAAAGGTAGCCATGAGGATCATTGATTTGTTCAGTCTCTGGGTAGAGTGCTTGTTTTAAATTGGATAAACTGAGGGCAGTTGGATCCAGAAAAAGATTGATATCTGAAAGAAGCATGATTTTTCAGAGGCTTTGGGGTTATAAGTAAATATCCTTGGAGTACGTGACTTTTTGAAGAGAATTAATCAGAAAATGTGCATGTCTGACTGCAGGCAGCACCGGGCTGTGAACTGTGCCATTTCTGGAATAACAAAAGACAAACGGGACCCTTAAGGAAATGGGCCGGCTTAGAATTATGAATCACTGAGCCCATTTCTTATAGTGATTAATGATGAATCACTGTTTTAACTTTGGATGAAATAATAGGCTGCATCTGAGGAGCTCCATTAATCATCATAAGAATTAGGCTTGTGCCAATTCATTACTGCAGGGTCGAGATGTGCTGAACAGTTGAGCCGAATTTCAGGAAGGGTGAACTTTAGCAAGGGCTGGCTTGAAAGAATGCAAACATTAGGGGTCTATTCTCTCCTGGATGGGTGGGGATTTATGAGTAGAGAATAGATCCTATTATATCGTCTCTCATCCGGACTCCTCCTCTAGAAACTTAACAAAACACCAACTACAAAGTCTTTTGGCTTTTGGTATCCACGGGCATGACACAATAGGTAACCAACATATATCATAAAATCTGATACTTTTATCTGTTTTTCACTTTGCATGTTTCATGTATTCAGAAAGTGATTAACAATCTACTGGACACTTGGATGTCAGCAGGCATGAAAGTAAGCAAATTTAGCCCACTTCTCTTTGAAGAGCAAATTCAGCCTCGCAAAGTTTCTGCTTTCCTGAAAACTTCTTATTACAAGTAATGAAAACTTGAGCTGTGGCAGCATAAGGAAGAAACTTGGTCCATGCAAATAAGATGTCAGGCTGAATATATCGTTGACCAACTTCAAAACTCTCAAGCTGAAAGGGAGGTTAGGCAGTTGTTTGAACAGGTTTAAATGGATGTGCTTCAAAGATATATAGAAAGCCTCTATGTCTCTCTTGCAGTGGCCAGCAGTGGTGGGAACTCCGAGAGAATTTCACGTAGTCCTTAACTCCAACAGACGTGATTTTGATAGAGTAGGAGAAAAACTCACCGAAGTTACAAAAAAGATATATTGTCATGTCTTAATGTTATTAGCTCTAGTAATCTTTAAGAACCATGACGCACATTCAGATCATCGTTTGGAAACTTGGCTTATCCTACACAATACAGATTTTTCTTTTTTGTCCCATCAAATGCATATGGGGTTTTTGAAAGAAAACCAAGGATTGGATTAGGATTTTAAAATTTATTTTAAAAGACTAATTATAATAGAGGTTTTTGTAAAATATGGATTTTCTTAAAATAGCTTTCATCAGTATTTATAGGAAGAAAAAAGAATAAAAGGAATTTGAAAAATGAACTTGAATCACTTAGATGTATTTATAGAGCTATTCTGCATAGCTTACACGTGCACACACATACACACACAATTTTGCATAAGGGTTTTATCATTGAAATTTAATAGCTTCTCAACTGATTCCTCTGACCCCGGCTTCTTCCTTATTCAGTGCATTTTTCATACTGACCAGAGAGAACTTCTTACAACAGAGAACATATCTGATGCCTGCCTTAGTAAAACTCCGATGAGGGAAATATTAACAGTTCCCACCAGGCCTGGCATCTGAAAGGATCGGAGTGGAGGAGGGTCAAGGTGGCAGGGCATGGCCAGGGTCACTGGAGCCCATCTACACACCAAGCACTGTCTGTGCTCTGAATAAGGCCTTACAAATGCTTGTAGCGATTGTAATTTGCAAATAAATTTACTTCAAAGCATGTATTATTATATCCTTCTTTATATGTATTTTCTTAATCGCAGGATATTAAAAATGCAACTATTTTCATATCGGAGGTCCCTGAACATTTTTTTTTTAACTATAAAAAGGAAACTTCATACTCCAAAAAATGTAAGAATCAGCAGCTACAGGATAAAGTTGTCCTGGACCACACGACCCATCGCTTGGGTCAACCCACTTGACCCACAGGACCTGTTGAGGCCAATCTTTGCAAGCTTTCACCCCCAGCCCTCTGTTCGCTCCCAGGGTTCTCTTTCCGGAAGTTGTTTGTAATTCTCCCAGCAGAGTTTTCTCGCCTTCCTCTGCTGCTCCATCTCAGCACTTCCGTATTCTTGTATGATATTTTTCACATCATTCAACCATTATTTGCCTGCCTGTCTACCCGACTGGACTTTGAGCATGTTCTGCCAGGCCTTCCTCCTTGAATCCCTCCTTTTACTGGTTCCCCAGCGGAGTGGGGATCTTTTGTAGGCTCTTGGTTGAGGTTTGTTTAATGAACTACACTTTAAATATGAAGCCAGTGCCTGAATTCAAAAGTGGTAGGGGAAGGCCGTAAATGGAACTCTCCAAAAAACAGACAAAAAACAAAACAACACACAAACTCACATCCACTATATGTGGGTGGCTAGCTGTCAATCTTAACAGCCAAATAAAAGATTTTCGAAAGGATTGAAGAGATGGCACACTGGAAAGAAAGTTTGATATTTAAAAAGAACTCAGAATGAAGGCAAAAGTAGGTTTTGGAAGCCTAAACAGAAAAACAATCCTGGCACCAGGCTTTCAGATACAGGCTGGGCATAGGCGAGTCCATGAGAAGGGTGGGAGGATTAGAGACGAGGAAATGAGCACTGAGCCCAGGCCTGCACCATACACCGTGGGAGGGGTTGTTGGCACCTCCTTGCAGGTGGTGGATGGTGTTGGGGCGTCAGAGCCCTGGGCGAGTTGACAAGCAGTCCAGGTGCAGGAGGCTTGGACTGGCTGTGCAGAGGCACTTGGCCGTGTGGAGATACCTGATTTTGCTCCCCTACACGCAGAGGAGACATAGCTTTTGAAGTCTTACTGGGTAAACTCTCAGGTACTGTGAAGCTTATAGAAAAGAATCAGCCTGAGTCAGCTTTAAGGGGCTTACCGTTACACTGAGAAGAAAAGACTGGGCATCTTATCTCTGGATCCCTAGTGGTGAGCAGAGGGCCATGTACTCAGTGCTGGTTGGAAGGAAGGAATGAATGAGTGAGTGAGGAAATGGTGAACCACACAGTTCCATGTGACAGCGTGCCTGCTGGAAGGCTCAGGCAGTGGCCCTCCTGAATTTTTGAGGTGTTCTCAGAAGGATGTAAGGAAGCAGGCAGACGCCACCCTTCCTCATTCCCCCATTTGTTGTCCTAATGCATCTTGGACACTTTAATTAGCTGCATCCCTGTTACCCTGACTGAGAAAGCAGAACAGATAAAAACTAGAAGATCAATTTAAAACTGTAAGGCCAGTTGGCAAATTAGAGAGAGTGAGAAATTATCTTTTCCAGACCAGACAGAATTCAGGTCAGAAACCTACCTTTTCACTGCCCAACCCAGTTTAATAGTGGTCTATGAGACCTAACCCGGAGCTGGTAGATGCTTCTCTGTGAGGACGAGTATTGCTGCTTCTTCATCTGTATCTCCTGTATCTCCTGCTGCTTAGCACAGCATTATTAAGCACAGAAACGTTATTTGCTGAATTGAACTGAAATATCATTTGAGCTGCTTTGGAAATATTTCCCCCATTCTTCGCAGTTTTCAGAGTTCACATTATTGGTTTTTCCTTTGGGTTGGATGAAATTGTGAACCAATATATTTATATGTTCTCTGGTTATTTACAAGGTGAAATTTAATTCATTTAACACATGTTATTCAGCCTCACTCTATACCAGGCACTTGAGAGTCATTAGGAACAAAACAGACAAGAGTTTCCGCCCTCTTGAGTCTTATATTCAGCACAACAAAAATCTGCACTATGAGTTGTAAATATACTGTAACACTTAAATTTCTCCTTTGCATCAAAAAGAGTAACACTTGATTGGCACTTTCCTATGCCATTCCCTATCATTGACTACTTAGTTGATTTGTAATTCTGGTATCCAAAAGCTCTAAATGGCTTCATAGAGCTCTCTTTCAATCTAGTCCAGTCTCTCACTCTGTCTTTCTGTCTCTGTCTCTGTGTATGTGTCTTTCTCTTTATATATGTACATACACACGTTCAGGTAATATGTGCATCCCTAATGACATATGGAAGAATGGATGAAAGGGCCATATATTATTATACTAATGTGTGTAAGCCCGAGTCAGACTCTTACAACTTTCAAGAAACCTTTTAAGATCCAACCAGGCTAAACATAAATCCTAATCCAGTGGTTGGTATTTTCTCCCGACTTTGTTGTTCCTCTCCAGTGACAACCCTTCCAGGTGGACACATCCTTGTCTATTTGTTATTACAAAGTGTAGCCCTGAGTCTCTTTTCTCTTTAGTGGGAGGTGGCCCTGCTGAGTCTGAGGCCTAAGGGCGTTCCGGGTCAGCCCTGTATTTGGTTTGCTCAGCTCTGTTGGTTCTAAGCCACGTTGCCTTAAGCAGGAAAACAGCCCTTCCTGCAAGTGCAGAGATCTTCTACTCGGCAAGGTGCCTCATTGGAGGGAGAAGGACAAGGAGGGACTTTCCCCATCTCTGTTACGATTCTCATAAGTAATTTTCTACTTGGGGTTTCTCACCCTTGGCTAAGCCGTGGTCTGAGGACCTGGTGTGACAGAGGTGAGTGACTTGAGGGGTCCCATTCAGAGTGCTAATGGAGGCTGGAGCACTCTGGCTGGGGGATCATCTTGGGTTCACATTCTGCTTCTATCAGTTATTTCTATGTGATCTTCCACTTTCCTCATTTGTAATATGAGGAAACACTACTACTCTTAAAGAGTTGTCCTGAAGTCTAAGTGAAGTAATTTCCATAGAAGAGCCTGGTACCTGTGAGCTACTGGAGTGGATGGTGTTGAGGCCCCACTAGGGTTGCCAAATTAAGCAACTAAAAATACAGGATGTCCAGTTAAACTGGAATTTCAGATGAATAACAGATGCTTTTTAGTTATAACATAACATAAACTATAATAAACTATATAATATAAAATATTATATTTTAATATAAATATAAGTATTTTAGTATAAATATTGCATGGGACATACTTATTTTAAAAATTATCTATTGTTCATCCATCTGAAATTCAAATTTAATTCAAGAGGCAATGCTAGTCCTTTCTCATCCCTTCCCTGGGCCTGTGCTCCCACTCCCACCTGTCATGAGCGTTGGCTGCTGACAGCCCCAGCTGCCCCTTTCTCTTGGGGCCTTGGCTGAATGGTGTGTGTGTGGGGCGCCTCTCTTGGAAAGTTAAGGCTCCTCCTCCCTTCCCCCAGTGGTGGCAGGCTGTGGCTCTGACTGCCTGGCAGGGGGCACAAAAGGCCGGCCCCCTTTTTCTCAAGGAGGTACCCCCATGGGGAGCAGTTTGTGCTGGAGAGCAGCCCCAGGGGGCCAAACAGTAGCCAGGTTCCAGCCAAGACTTCACCCTGCCCCCTACTTGCCCCTGCTCTCTCCTGCTTCCCTCTTTCCCCTCTTGAGACCCATTTCTCAATCATGTCACAAGAATCTGTCTCAAGCCCTGTCTTATCTAAGACAGCTATCAGTGAATTTGCACTTTTTTCCCCTTCCTATGATTAAAAAATTGTGAAGATCTCTAAAAATAAGTAGGACTTTTTTTCTGAAAAATAAAATGCAAAGATGTTAAGAGAATGTATTCAGACATTAATATACAGCTTTTGCTGTGCAAAAAACTAGAAAATTCATAAACATAAAATTGTAGTATTTTGTCAGGTTATTAAAGCTCCTTAAGTAGTGACAGTGCACCGCAAAAGCAAGATGTCCTTTTTCCTCCGAAAGGCACTGTTATTTTCCCAAGAGAAGGACGATAACTCAGTATTTTCTTTGTTATCTTCTTGGAATTTACTTTTGATATAGATAAGTATATTGGATGTAGTATTACCTTTCAGATTTGGCACGAAAGAATTGGGAGTGGAAAAGAAGCAGCAAACAGCATCCATTTCTAGTTTCATTTTTTACATTTAAACTTTAATTCAATGGAAGTTTAGTTTAGTTAGCAAGTTCTATAGTTTCATTTTTTACATTTAAACTTTAATTCAATGGAAGTTTAGTTTAGTTAGCAAGTTCTATCTATATTTATTTATCATTTTTGCATTGATTTGAGTGCTACCATTATAATCTGTTTGTTTATATGTGAGTCTGTTTCTGGTCTTTTTTTCTGTTCTGTAAATCGTTCTGCCTCATTCTTTGCTATTAGTTCACTGTTTTAATTACTGTGGCTTTAAAACATGTTTTAGTATCTGGGAGAAGGAATCTTCTTTTGCTCCTTCCTTTTTTGTTTTTTAAAAACTATTGTTATTTATTTATTCTACCAGATAAACTTAAAAATCATGTTTCAGAATATTTCCCTACAATTTCTATTGAAGTATCATTAACTTTAGAGATTATTTTGCGGGGACTCAGCATTCATTTTGCCATAAGATCTCTCCAATTAGTAGAGTCCTCTTTTACTGACCTCAGTGAAGTTTCTTCTGATCAATACTGCGGATTTCTTGTTAAATGTCCCCTAGGTTTTTTTTTTCCTATTATGAATAAGTTCTCCTTATTATATTTCAAATGACTTTGCAGAGCTGCAAAAAGAAGAAATAAATGTAAACGTAATCTACAATCCTGCCACCTAACGTGACCACCATAGTGTAAAGTTCTCCATGCTGCACACACACACACACACACACACAGTTGATATGTTTTTTTCCTCTGACCGTTCCTGAATTCCTTGAATAAAACCTGCTTGATCATGGTGTATTAGTCTCATTAATGTATGCTTGATTAAATTTGCCAGCACTTAATGGAGAATTTCATGTATTTCTATTGTAGATGAGAATTGGTCTATCACTTTCTCTTTTTCAGTGCTATCTTTTTAAGACTTTATATGAGAGCTCTGCTGTGTTGACCAAATAATTGCAAAACTTCCCACATTTTTAAAAGTTTAGAATAGTTTAAATAAGCAGAGAGATAACTTTTTCCTTAAAAATTTGAACTGATTAGTCAATTAAGGCCTTGTAGATCGATACTATATGTGTATTTCTATGAGAGGTTAGAAACAGGATGCTTCCTGCCTTGCTTTTTCAAAAGATTTAGAGCAGAGATAAGTAAGAGAGAGTCTGAAGGGTTTGAGAGGTGGAAGAAAGTGAGAACTTAATTGAACCCCAGATTGGCAAAGCAGCAGGACCAGGAAAGCTTTGGAGTCTGACTGACCAGGTTTTGGGGCCTGGTGCCACTAGTAGGTGACCCCGGGCTCCCCTCTGTGAGTTTCCTTTTTTAATCTATGAAGTGGGGTCATCATCCCAACCTTCCAATAAGTGGTAACTGAATAAGTTCTTTCTGTGGGAATCTTTGGGAGGCTCCAGACGCAAGCAGTAAGTTTGGGGCGCCTGGCCGCAGAGAGCTGTGCAGTTTGGGAAGATACCTGTCCCCTTTCTTCACGGACCCCTGTCCTGCCCTGGCACCTGGAAAATTAGTAGTTTGGGGAGTGCGGGGCTGGGGGACAGTCCGCCCAGTGGTTACTTTTCATGGGGGCAGCCGTGAGCTTCCTCATGTGAGAAGTGGAGCTGGAGAGAAGGGGGTCGGGTCTCCTGGGTGACTGCGCTGACCATTTTGCCCCTTGAGCACATGGGGACATCTCTGGGAACTTCTAGAAATACACTGTAGAGAGGGTTGTGGGACCATGTCGGGGGCCAGAGGTCTCTGTTAGTAGCAGAACAAGAGAAGGAAATTTGGGTTAATGTTGTAAAAGTGACCTTGTTTATACCCCCGGGCTGCTGAGCCCAGGGGAATGTCTAGATTAAACAAACATCATTTTGAGGGGCTCAGATGAGTCAAACTACACTGAGGGTAAAAACGAAGAAGATAATTTTTGAGGTGGGTGGTAGTAGGCAAAGCCACGTGGCAGAAGCCTGCCTCAGACTTGAACTTGCTAATCCAGCCTGCAGGAAGGCAGCTTCCTGTTGCGTTATCGGGGAGAGGGGGCGGGCACCCAACTTCACTCCATCTATGCAAAAGAGGCAAAGAACCAAAAAACAAATTTGCTTCAGGTAGTTTCTCAAGAAAGCAAGTTCCAGGACCAGCAGCCATGCAGAGCATTGTCATCTGGAAGGGGCACCCCTGCTCAAGACGCTTGTGTCAGTGCCCTCAGCTCCACAGATCCCAGCTCTCATAATGACATCCCCAGTCAATGGGGAAGTCTCTGGTATGTTCAGTGAATTTGGTTTCAGAAGACAAGAAAGTATATGGCACCTTTTTGAGGATAGATGATTCTTAAGGCCCTTTCCAAACTCAACGTTTATTTATTCTATAATTTGTGTAACAGTTTAACGTGCTAAAACTTTTAACTCTTACCCATATAGAAAGCTAAGCCATGGGGCTGGCCCCGTGGCCGAGTGGTTAAGTTCGCGCGCTCCGCTGCAGGCGGCCCAGTGTTTCGTTAGTTCGAATCCTGGGTGCGGACATGGCACTGCTCATCAGACCACACTGAGGCAGCGTCCCGCATGCCACAACTAGAAGAACCCACAACGAAGAATACACAACTATGTACCAGGGGGCTTTGGGGAGAAAAAGGAAAAAATAAAATCTTTAAAAAAAAAAAAAAAGAAAGCTAAGCCATGCCAAACTGTACATTTTAAAAGCTGGTAAGTAAGATAAAAAAGAAACCAAGCAAAGCACTGAAGGCCTCTGGTGCTTAAAAGAGCCATTCAATAACTGTATTTATTCTTTGCATCACGGGTCAGACAACTTTTTCTGCAAAGGGCCAGGTGGTAACATTTTAGGCTTTGTGGGCCTGTAGCAAGTATTCAGCTCTGTCCTAGTGTTTTGAAAGCAGACACAGGTGATGCAGAAATGAATGACCACGGCTGTGTTCCAGTAAAATTTTATTTATGGATAATGAAATTTGAATTTCATGTAATTTTCATGTGTCATGAAATATTGTTCTTCTTTGTTTCTTTTCAATTATTTAAAAATGTAAAACCATTCTTAGCTCTCAGGCCTTAAGACAACAGGTGGTTGATCATGGTTTGTCAACCTCGGCTTTACCCACTCAAAAGTCTCACTTGCTTTATAAGCCAGTAAACAGCCCTTTGGTAGGACCAACTCCACCTATAGAAATAAAATTAAATAGCAAGAGCTTGATGTGAATTCAATAAAGCATCACCCACAGCAAGTTGCCCAGAAAGCCCTTTGAATTTTGAACTAATAGAACCTTCTACACAAGCACTCTGAGGTAGTGGCTTTAATAGAAATGATGTAAGGAAATACCGGAGTCTTAAATAAAACCATTCTTGCACTTAATGGTTCAAAAAAAAAGTACAATGATTAGTAATTTTTTGTACCGATAAACTTAATGTTTATTAGCAAGTGAGGGCTAAACAAATTTCTTCCTCTTTAAGCACGATGTTGAAACCGCCGCCTAATACATCATTCTGGGGTTGAAGAAAGACGGCAAGTGAAGCATGCATTTACCAAGAGTTCCAGAATGGCCAAAAGAATTATTGGTATAGGAAATGTCTTATAAACATTAAAAGAAAGTGAATAAAATCTTTATTTCAGCCTTCTCAAACCTCCGGATTCATCTTTCGTTTCCGTACTTTCTGTCTAAGGAACATTCTCGAGTCACTGAATAGTACATGCAACTCTATGTTAAAAACAACAAACAAAAATAAAACTGCAAAGCTTTCAGTGTGTTCTTGTTAGTGTAAGATGGCACCAAAAGACACAAAAAGTCTCTTTATGCTCTTAAAAATACCATGCAGTTTTCGGGGTTGTCATTTTCAACTATGGAAGGTGCATGGAAGCTAGACTCTGCAAATGGCTAAAATGATTGTATAATGTTTTCCCACAGACATTTTTGGAAGTAACGCTTGCAGAGAGAATATTAAAGCACAGGCTTTGGCAAGACAGGGCCCTGGGCTCAAAATGCAGTTCTGATACTTACCCCTGTATGACTTTAGACAAATTACTCTAAACCATTAGTAAAATGGGGCTGATAATAGCTATTTTTCACCATCATTGTGAACCTAAATGAGATACCGTGTGCAAAGCATTTAGTACAATGTCTGGCGCACAGTAAGGGTTAGAAAAATGGCAGCTTTTATTATTACAACTACTAGATTTACTGTATGTGTTGAAATATGTTTCAGGAGGCATCACTGAAACGTGTGTCTTGTGGCACTCACAGGTGGATTTAGACACATTCTGGGAAATAACACCATCATATAGACTTTATAATTATGTCTCAGTCCGTCAGATTTCTGCAGAGAATCAAAACTTGAGTGAACAGACACTGTGGCCTGTGAAATCAAAGAGAGATGCTGAGCATTTCGAGTATGTTCTTTGTTGACCGTCAAAGCAAAGTGTGCACAGGAACAGCAAAGCAGACCATAATGGAAATACGCCCACCCATACGCAGACACTAATGCGGTTGGATGTACATTCTATGGCTTACGCTCACTTAAGGGGCCACAAAATAGAAACTCTCGAAAGAGTCATAGAGGAATAAAAAGATGCATGAAGGTGCAAACCATTCATATTGGAAGTGTTGCCTTCCAGAAGAAAAGAATCCCAGGGAAATAAAGACACTGAAATACAATAGTAAGACTGAACAGAGTGGAAAGTAAAGGTATCAGAACTAATTGAGGCATTAAAGTTCCCATAAGTAAAAAAAAAACCACTGAACTTCATGAAGTTCAATTATAAAACCCTCTGAAGAGTCTGGCGGTTGGCCTGGTGGCATAGTGATTGGGTTCGTTCTCCGCTTCAGTGGCCCAGGGTTCGTGGGTTCGGATCCCGGGCACGAAACTACACGCCTCTCATCAAGCCATGCCGTGGTGGCGTCCCATATATGGAGTGGAGGAAGATTGGCGCAGATGTTAGCTCAGTGATAATCTTCCTCAGGCAAAGGCAGACATGATCATAAAAGTGACCCAGGTAAACAAAGGTGATTTAGTTACTTTAAAGCTGCTTCTGATTCTAAGTACAGAGCAAAGTAAGAAGGATTGACTACAATAAAGATGTTGGTAGGGTTTTGTCCAGAGCTCCTGCTGCTGCAAAATTCCTGCATGACAGCAACGAGTGACACCATGATGGCCACTGACTGCAGCAGGGGACTAAATAAGCACCACACCCAGGATCCTTGCAACTGTTGCTAAATTCAGATTTTTCTGGTACTTACATCAGGAATATGGCTTGCTAGAAATTCCGTCAAACACATTTTTCTGGCAACCCCGTGGCAAGCCTTTGCAAATTTGACTTTTGGCTCCTCTGACTTCATACTGAACCCTATTTATCCATTTCCTACAACATGTGAAAGACATTCACCTATATTAAGAAAAAAAAAAAACCCAGCAAACCAAGAAATGAAAGACCACACAAAAGTGTGGAGAAGTTGGTCTTTTGACTTTTCAGAAGGCCGTGGAAGTGATAAATATGTTCACGTCAGAGCAGACGGTAACATACTTCCGGAGACGAAAGATGCTTTGGGCCAGCTTCAGCCCTTTCCTGGATCTCTGGCTCTTTCCTTAAGAAGAATGCTTGAGTCTGTGATGACTTTAGGCACAGAAAATGTGACTTTCTCTGTTCAATGTTAATGTTCACGGTTTCTTCAGTTTTTAAGTTTTTTTTTTTTAAAGATTTTATTTTTTCCTTTTTCTCCCCAAAGCCCCCCAGTACATAGTTGTATATTCGTTGTGGGTCCCTCTAGTTGTGGCATGTGAGACGCTGCCTCAGCGTGGTCTGATGAGCAGTGCCATGTCCGCGCCCAGGATCCGAACCAACGAAACACTGGGCCGCCTGCAGCGGAGCGCGCGAACTTAACCACTCGGCCACGGGGCCAGCCCCCAGTTTTTAAGTTTTTGCCTTCTTTGCAGAAACTGGTGAAAACAAAAGAGATATCTAGTGCTTTAAAAAGTTTCGTAGTTTGTACCTCCCTTTCTAGAAAACATTAAAGCATTTTCAGGTAAATTCAGTCAGTGACTTTGTGGCTAATGTTAGTTCACCTTCTTTCCTGATTTACGGTAAAAATCACTGTGACTTTTGATGACCAAAAAAAGCTATAACAAAAGCATTTTTAGGCTATTAAGCTAAAACTATGAGTAGTAAATAGATTTCAAGTTTTCCCTAGATGTGCGTTTTTAATTAGCAATGTTTTGGAGAAAAATTTTAAAATACTGAAATTTTTTTCCCATGGTTTCAAAATAACTGGAAATATTTATTCTTTCCTTCATTATTAGTTTAACGGGAAACTTGGCTCCAAAATATCGGGGGAGAGTATGCCAGGCTGGTTTGCGTCTCTCTTTGGTAGTTTTATAAATTTCCTGTCAGTTGTGTTGATGGACTAACCCCCGTAAGGGAACAGTCTCGTGGGGAGTAAGTGACCACAGCGCTCTAGCCGGGCCAGCGCTGGATTCCACTCGGGCTTCACATGGCGTGCTTACACTACAACTGCATTTGCTGTGGAACAGCCTGATGGCTAAACTGGACAAAAAAGAGGGTTAGGGCAAGAGTCACAGGAGAAGAGCAATTGCTTCTCCTTTCTGTTAGCACCAAACACATAAAAAGAAAAAAGAATGGATTTTCACTTGAGTCTTAAAGAGGGGTTTAAAAATGTTTTGTTCTTGCACAGCAAAGGCACAGAGACAAAAGCACTCTTATTTCAAAGCAAGAACTTATCTATCTTTAAAAAAAGAAAAAGAAGCTGATGTGAATCAATCGTTAAAAAAAGTCCCCGAAACCTCAGTAAAACATTCACGAGTTTTGGAGTGAGGACCGTCCCTGTTCCCTTGTGGTTACACTTGCGCGTTCTAACCTTTGCGAAAGAACAACACTCCAAAATTCAAAATCACCTAGTGAGTTTTAAAATGACAGTTTGAATTAAAGCAACGAATACAGAAGCAAACAGCGGGTTTAGGTAGTTTTAAAAAATATGCAAAGTACTTCACATGAGATTCCCCGCTTGGTTATTAAGTGTTGCCTGGAATGGGATGAATCATTTCCAAAGTAACCACTTGTTTGACTGGGCTGGATCGCACATCTTTGTTTTCAAGTGGGTTTGGCATGTCTAGACAAGGCCTTCGTTTCCTACAAATGGAGTATGCTATATGACAACATGTTTGACCAAAATTTGTTATTTTTAACAGCTCCTTTATCTTGTCTCCTTTTGAGACAAGCTTGTCTATTTTCTCTAAGACATTAAACTGCAACATACTACTGTTTTTCCTCCAGACGGTTTAATAACAGCACCAGCCTCCGGCGCTTACCAGCTCGTGATCTTTTGGAAGCTGCTTATGACTGCCGAGCCTCAAATCCTTCACCTGTTAGAGGGCCAGGCATTCATCCACTCATTCCTTTAAAAATCATGGAACATCCACTAGATGTTGGATGTCGGACCACAAGAAGACAAACAGGACACAGTCTTCTTATTATTAAGCCCTGGGAGTTATGCTGTGGTGGAGGGACCCAGATGGAAATATCGTAAGCGCTCTGAGGTCTTGTAAGTGCCTCCTACACCAAGTAAGGATGGGAGGTGGTGGCAATGGAGAGCATCAGAGAACATTGATAGAGGACAGTGAACAGTGTCGGTGAAAGTCCTTGGCTAATAATCATAGGGAACAATCACGTGGCACTTACTGAGTGCTAGGCACTGGGCTGGACGCTTGTGGAACATTCACCTTGTGTTAACACACTTGTTTGGTGTTTATGTTACCGTCTCTAAATTGAGGAGGAAATAGAGGCTGACAGAGCTTAAGCAACTTGCCCAAGGTCACACACTCAAAATGACAACTTCAAGCTTCTACCCCAGAGCCCTGGCTTTTAACCATCAAAGCTCATTGTCCCCCTCCTTTCATTGCTGTGGTATTGCAAATACTCCATATTTGTCTGCTTCCCGGATGGTGACAGCTGCATCTATGGTTGTGACAGTGTCTGGGGAAGGGGTGCAGGCAGTGTGGGAGAACAGGATATGCCACAAGGCTGCCAGGCTAAGAGAGTCAGGTTTTACCCGTAAAGAGGTTACTCAAAACTAAAACTAAGACAATTACGTAAATTCAGTTCCTCATTTTGGTTTGTCTCTTCCAGATTATATTTCTTTCTCACTTAACTCAAACTGACTGAAAAAGACATGGGTGATTTTTTTCCCCCTTTAAAACCCAAGATAAAAAGCACAGTGGGTCATAAAATAGAGGCAAATGGACTCTCATTCTTGGGAGAGTTAAAATAAACAGAGAGCAACCAACTTTCAGCTATTGTTTAAATTTCGTCTACAGGGATTTTCTAATCTAAAGAACGCCATTGTTTTAGTTCAGGGTCAGGACAATTTCCTACTTAGTACACAGGAAGGTTTTCTGTGAGGGAATTTAAAAAAGAGATATGCAAATATACTGGGGAGATTAATAGGAAGACACAGCCATGAGACACACCAAATGAAATACTATGACAGATAATATATTTTAGTTTGACTTTTTCAACAACATTACATAAATGTTCTTAATTAATATTAAAACAACAATTAATGAGAAATAGCCTTGTTGGTTTGATAAATGGAGCAGAATCTTTTTCAAGGACATTTTTTTCTTTCCGATTCCAAATGTAGCATAGTTTATTGTGGAAGATTTGGGAATGCATGATGAGTACACAAAGAAATGGAAAGCCCCTCTCTATCTCGGAGCTCTCCTTGGAGACCCGCTGTGAACTTTGTCGAGGGGTGGCACACCTGGCTTGCTGGTGGTATGGACATCTCTCTTGTCTTTTTCTCTTCGTACATACAAAAATATGTTGCCTGGCACATAATGAGCAGTGAATATGTTTGCTATTGTTGTAACTAGAATTATTATACACATTATTGTTTTACAAAATTAGAATCACAAAGTATGTCAGTTTCGTATACAGTAGAACTTACAGCATTAAAGAAATATTAAAATAATCATATATCTTGTATTAGTCACGGTTTTTTGCATTGCATGAGCCAGAAACCCTGATTCATTGAATTTAAAGTCTAGGGAAGCGTTCACTTTTTTGCATGGCCAAATTCAGAGGTTCAAACAATACTGTCATCACTTTTTCTCTCTCTTCCTCTCATTATTCAGCTCAGCTTATGTCTATGTCTTTTGTTTGCATATTGGATTTATTCTCTTCCCGTTTCACACAATATTTCTCTAAATTGCTGAAAAGTCTTGGGTTGACATTGGATACCATTCATGATCCAAAAAAGGAAAAAACAGTCTTTCCTTCTGAGTCCAACAGGTAGCACAGAGGACTCTAATTGGCTCAGCTTAGGTCACATGTCCATCCTGAGCCAATCACTGGGTCCCAGGGGCGTGGTTCCACAATGGTCTTGGCTCTTTTCCCTGCCTGCAGGAGTGGGGCTGCTGGTGGGCTTGACATGAGCATGGTGATTTCACTGTCTCACAGGACCACAGGAGTAAGGCAAGGAGCTTCCCAAAAGAACCACAAAAGGGAGGGTTGCTACTTACACTGGGCAAATGAAAACTTCAGCAGAGTTGCCTCTCTCAATTAAAAAAAAATATTGATTCATCTTGGAATTAAGCTTCAGATTTATAAGTTTTAGGATAAAAAGGTATCTATAAAGTAGAGACAACATAAAATGATGTTTATATTTTTAATTGATTTTTAACTGGCGTGCCTGATGATCTCTTATGGAATATTGTACGTATATTTGACAGCACACTGAGTATTTTGAGCTGAATTGGTTAATCATTAGGGTGTATTCCCCTTTAGGATTTACATATTTTTATTTCATCATACATTCCAATTGGTTATTCATTATTAAATAGCGTCTTTGCAAAGTCCAAACTTGTATCCCCTTCTCTCGTCCTTCTTCAAGATAGACAGTCTATTTCATAAACCACATAAAATGAGTACTGTTAGCATTCTTTGTAACAAAAATCCACTGTTACTATTAGAGGACCATTCTAGTCAGGTGACAAGATGGGAGATATCCGTTCTTTAGGCGACTTCCCAGCAGGACTAAAAACAATGCTTATTGGATGAGTTTTAAAAACACACAGAAGACCTAAAAAGCAACAATAGTGAAAGAAAGTTATTTTGAAAACGTTAACCACCTGCCATGGAGTTTTCAGTTGATTGATTTTATTAATATATTTTCCGACAAGGTTTTTGCATCAGAATAACCAAATAGCTGACTTTTTGAGTTCTTACTGTATATGATCACCTAGACCTAAAGCTGGTTCCCAGTAGTGATACGAGATTGATGCACAGATACGTCCGGGTCTGAAAGAATTATCGTGATCTGACTTGTTCTAGGAAGTCACGTGGGCGCTGAGGGGTAAGGAACGCGGGTTAGGTTTTACTCTTTATGATCTTTTAGATGTTTTCAAATAAGTTACTTCTGAAGCTTTTACAGCCAGAACTGGCCACAGAGTTGGCTTTGTTTGGGGTATCTTTATCATCCATGCCTTTTCTGAAATCTTTTCCTCATGTGTAGGGTTCCTTCCTCCATATTCTTTTTCTCTAACAATTGTTCTATCTTCTTAATTGTCACAGGCTCCTGCAATGAGAAACCCTGACTTGATAAGTGATGTTAACATGGTCTGAAATCCAGGATCCAGAGGAGAAACAGCTCAGGGTTAGCGCCAGGGCAGCCACCAAGTACGGCCTCCGCCTGTGCTCTTTCATCTCTGCCCTGGTGCTTCTCAATGTGTTATAGTGCTTTGGTCACCCTTGACTTTCCAAAGCCTCACTGATACATGAATGTGCTTTTGCTTTTTTTGTAGTACGTACCCTCCTTTCACTTTCCAGCCCAAGCCCCTGAAAATCACATGCTAAATTGATGCCTCTTCCATCAAGCTACTTAGGTGACCCATTTTCTTACCGTCACAAGGATTGACCCAGTCCCAGTATGTTGTAGAAACAGACGATAAGCTCACCGTCCTGTAGTTTCTTTCCTTGTTCTTTAGACAGAATAATTCCACTGCTTTCCGCCCGCCCCGTAATTCTTCTATGTTGTTATTGGGATTCTTGATGCTTGAGTGACTAATTTCTTTTTTATTGCCTTAGATACTGCCCAGCTTTTCCAGGATAACGTTCAGCCACTCCTATTTCTACACCAAGAAGATCCCATTTCTGAAGCCCATCAGGTTTTGCTAGAATGCTAATCCTCTGCTGATTCCTTTGTTGCAAGGTAGGCCACAGGCAAGCCACAGAGAGATGGAATTGCTCGTACCTACCTGGAACTCCAGTATATAGATAATTACTCATGGTCACTGTTGACCAGACAATTTAGCAGCTTTTTATCACATTGTCTGTCCTGGAAAAGAAGAGGCACAGTGGAAGCTTTCCCTGTGGGTGAATGAAGTTTGGCCATTTAAGTTGGGTAGTGATAGAGAACATCAATTTAGGCAGCTGCTACACAGCTACTAAGTGGAGGAAAAAATGCTCTGGTTCTCTGTGACCTGCCATTGCAGGGATTCTGACGTTTGCACACTGGCTGAAACTACAATTCCTGCTTCTTCCTTTAACTCTGTCTGTTCTTAAAATGTAAGCAAGTTGGAGTCTCTAACTATGTATGAAAAATCTTCTTAGAGTTAAGCGTGAATAGAGAGGCCCAATATTATTTAAGGGCACATAAAACATTCACTGCCAAACAATAAAATTAAAAAAAACTGGCCAAATATAAGAAGAGGAAGGTGGTTTGTTTTGTTGTAGCTAATAGAAAATGCTTTCTGGATCATTTCTCACGACAGCAGTAGAGATTCATATTGAAAACCTTCCATTTTCGCTTGTATCAGTTATCTATTTCTGTGTAACAGGCCATTCCCAAACTTAATGGTGTCTAACAATATTAATCACTTTATAATCAGTCCCTGGTTCTGAGGGTCAGGGATTCAGGAAGGCTCAGCTAGGTGGACCTGCCTTAGGGTCTACAGAATGGTTGCCATCAGACAGTAGCTGGAGGGGAACAGTGGAAAGCTGGAGGTTGTATGCGTCTCTCTCTCTTCATGTAGTCTCAGGGCCTCTCGTGTGGTCTTTTCACATGGGCTACCTTGAGCTTCCTGCAGAATGGAGGCCTCTGAGTGGTAGAACTAACCACATGGACACTTACGGCTTCAGTGTGAATGTTCGAGAGAACCAGGTAGAAACCAACCACGCTGCTTTTATGACACAGCCTCAGAAGTCCCATAGCACCATTTCAGCCAAATTCTCTTGACCAGCCAGTCACTAGGTTGGGCCAGGTTCAAGGGCTGGGAAAACAGACCGCCATATCTCACTGACAGAAGTGTCAAACAATTTTCAGACATAAAAGCACCACATCGTTCTAAGACAGTGTTAATATATTGTTCAGATTTGAATCTAAACACACGCTTTTTCTTTTTTTTAAGTAATCCTGACTGGTCAATTGATCTGAAGAGTTAAAGAGCACATAGACATTGCAAAATTCTACTGCAAGTCAGTGTATTCAGTGACATATCATGAACAAACTATATGGGGTCTTTGCACATCTCAAATTGGCCCAATTCATGCCAAGCATTCTATGGACAGTTAATAAAGAGTAACAGAATGAATGAATGAATATATAATGAATTAGTTCACAGGTCTGTCATCAATCGAAATAGCTCTTAAACCAAATAGATCAGAAGCCAAGAGAATGAATTATAACTTGGCATCTTGGATGAGGAAATATGTTTCTAAAATATAGTTAGTATAGCATTTGTTTTGTTTTATTTGTACATATAATTTAGTTAAAAGGCAGTTATATGTATTCAAATAGCTGCCTGATTGGGTGAGGGAAGGCAGAGGGAGAGGACATTTTCTTTTGATGTTTTTTATTTTATTTTTTGCGGGGGAAGGTTAGCTCTGAGCTAACACCTGCTGCCAATGCTCCTCTTTGTGGTCAGGAAGACTGGCCCTGAGCCAACATCTGTGCCCATCTTCCTCCATTTCATATGTGGGACACATGGCTTGCAAAGGGGTGCCATGTCCGCACCCAGGATCCAAACTGGCGAACCCCAGGCGGCCGAAGCGGAACATGTGCACTTAACCACTGCGCCACTAGGCCGGCCTCAGGGAGAGGGGACGTTTTCTGAATAGCATTTGGAGGCTCCACATCAAGTGTTTGAAATGTCCAGGCTGCAGGGTCCCCCAGGCCCCTCCACTGCTGAGGGAAGGGACATTGGAATTCTCTCAGAAGGCTGGAAGGTAGTTGCCAGGGGATCCTCAGAGTCTGCCCTAGGCCTCTTCCTTTTCTGCAAAATCAGTGTCAGGGCAGAGGCCTAAGATATTTCTAAGATCCCAGATGCATCAAGTCATAATAGTTTCATTATTCATAAGGTTAAAGGAGTTTTGGTTCAGGCCCCATTTTAGGCACGAATGTCCTGGGCCTTTTTCTACTTCCAGGAAGACCTGGGTATGCCCACCCGCACACCCAGGGATAGTTCCATGCAAGGGTCATGTCTGAGCCCTGGGCCAGGGGCCCCCATAATGACTCCTCACCACCCTATGTCCCCCCTCTGGTTCCCCCAAGGTTCCCCCAAGGTTCCCTAGGGAGGCTGTTCCTACCTGTGGCCTGGGGCTGGGGTATTATCACAACCATGATTTAACACGAGGTTTTTGACCTGAGCAACGTTTGCATTTTAGGAAGTTCCCTCTGGTAGCAGTAGGGAGAATGATTCAAGACAAGGAAGAGATGACTGATAGTGACACCAGCCAGGGCAGCTACAGTGGTCCAGGTGTCAGGTGCTGTGGGCCTGGAGTAGGGCAGTGTTTGTGCAGGTGAAAATTAGCGAACATACGTGAGAAGTTTGCAGAAGCAATGTGTAAATTGTGCAAGTTGTTTGGGGTTGAGGGGCAACACTGAGTGGGAATACACAGTGTCTGAGCTTTTCTGACCAGGTAGGTGACAATGTGACTACGGAAAGGAATAGGAAGAAAGGGGCATTGGCTGGGAGGTGGGGAAAATAAGGGAACGAGGACAGTTGCTCTTGGTTCTGAGGTGGGAAACCTGAGCACAGAGCCTTTGTTACTGGCAGAGAAGAAATACGGATTAGCAAACGCCATTCACTTAATGCAAAGAGCTTCCTTATCTGTGGGCCTGCACAGATTGTTTCTTTAAGCATTAGTACTCACAGAGCAAGATTTAAGTGAAGGCTGCTTTTTAAAATCCAGACTCTTTTTCTTTTTAAATAAAGATCCAAATCAAGGGAATGAAGGGGAAGAGAACCAGGGTGAGAGCAGGAGCTCTAGGAATTGATTTCTCAGGCTGGACCGGACTTGTTCTCAGCCTGGCAAATTGTGAGCGAACGTGACGTGGTGTTTCCGAAAACGGCCTGGACTTCACCACTGGGGGATTTCCTGAAGGTGCCTCTTAACCAGGGGGTCTTCCCCTAAGACCCCGGGGGCATTTGGTATGTGAAGGTAATCTGATGCCACAATGACCGGCGGGGGGTGCCTCTGGCATTTCACCGGTGGAGGTCGTGGATGCCATGTGGTCTGTTGTATCTGGACACTCATACAAGAAAGAATTGTGCTGCCCACAGAATGCCTACAGCACCTGCATTGAGAAACGATGAGGCTAGTGCTGCTGAAACATGTCCGTCCTTGTGACCTTGTCATTCTTTGACTTTCACTAATGAGGAGAATTAATGTGTCCTTCTTGGCAGGAGGTGAAACCAAGACATGAGAAACCAGCCCTAAACCAGCCCAGTCTTGTTGCCTGGGATCCCATTGCGAGGGAGACAAGGAGCTCAGCCAGGAGGAGCTGCTGGTGGCGATGCAAAGGGACTGGGGTTGGGGGCAGGTCAGGGAGAGGGAGTCTGGAACCTGAGAGACTCAGATGCTTTTCTCAGGCCTGACCTGAAAAGGCATTTCCAGAAAGCTCCAGAAGCTGGAGAAGCACAGTCCTGGGACAACTCAGGCACGTGAGGGTAGCTGAGGCAGGCTGGACAGGGTGGGCTTTTGGTGCTGGCAGACACCTGCCCCTAAGAAGCAGTTGCCCTAATTTTCACAGAAGAGAAGAGAGAACCCTTGTCTGTGCCCATCCTTGCATCAGAGACATCAGCATCTTGCTGCACTTGCCCTTCTGTGCTGCAGAACTCAGGCCTATTTGTCAGTTTTAATCAGAGGACAACTTGCCCCTGGGATTACTTAGTAATGTGACTTCCATGACGGATTCAGGGCTGTCCTGGGGCTAGAGGCTGCTCAGCCAGCAGGAAGCCTCAGATGCCCTGAGAATGCCTTGTGGGGCTGGGTTAGCGGTGGCTGAGTGACGGGGGCTCCAGTGTCCCTGCTGGGACTCGATGCAGACTCCCATAGGTAAAACGATACCCCAGGGGGTGGCTTAGAGTGCAGGCAGCATGTCATTAGTGGAAGGTGATGAGGGCGTCTGGTTTCACCAAACAGGGGTGAGGCAGGATCCTGCTGCTGTTGCTCAGCCAGGCGTGAATGAAGCTTTTGTGGGGTGGGCCCCACACAGGACAGGCGTCCCCTTCCATAAAGGCCTGAGTGGCCTCAGTCTTTGCATGAAAAGCAATGAGATTCTGAATTGGAGGAATGGTAACTGCCACCATCTGAGTCCTGCAAGAGCGAGCGCACTTCTGTTGCACCGTGGGGGAGTTGTGTCAACCCAGAGGTTAGAGCATTTATAAATGTCTGCGAAGCATCGACCAAGGACCAGAGCACTCTGAGAGAAATTGCCCTCAAGGAGCTCTTAGCCTGTGGGGAAGGCAGACAGGAAAGCAAACGATTCCAATGGAGTTAAAGACATGTGATAAGAGACCGAGTACAAAGATGGAGAGGCGGCACAGAGGGAATCATCAATTCTGCACAGGAGGGCACAGGAGGCAGGACCAGGGAAATCTCCCCAGAAGACATGAGTGCCGAGTAGGGCTTGGAAGAATGAGTATAAGGCAGCCAAGTGAACAAAGGACATTGTAGTCCAGGAAGAAGACACGGCATACACAATGGTGTGCCAGTCCAGGATAATGTCAGCTCCCTGATGTTGCAAGTGGTTCCTTATGACTGGTTATAGAGGGGAGGAGGGAGCAGCAGGACCTGGGCAGTCAGGCAGGGGCCAGGTCACGAGGGATCGTCACGCTACGTTGAGGAGCCTGGATGTCATCCTGTGAATGAAATGACACCCTGAAGGGCTTTAGATGGAGGAGTAACATAGTGATTGCTGTTTCTGTCTGCCAGAGGAGGTTACTCTGGCAAAATATGCTGAAAGAATTGGGAAGGGGCAAGATCGGCATTTGCAAGGTCAGTTTTAGGAGGCTGTTGCAATGGAGGGTCCTAGCGATGGAGGCCGGCATGAAGGTGCTGGCTGTGGGTGGAGTTCAGGGTACGTCTATGATACATTCAAGAGGTGGATGTGAGAGGATCTCTTGGTTGGCTGTGGAATATGAGGGAGAGAAGGAGAAAATGATGGCTCTGAGATCTAAATTGGGCAACCAGGTGCATCGTGGTGCTAACAAGAAGGGTAAAGTGTAAAGAAGGTTTTCGTTTGGGGTTGAGGTGGTTGGGTATGGGAGGTAGGGAGAAAGAAAGGTAGAGTCCAATTGAGCTTAGTTTTAGACACAGTGCATTTGAGGCGTTTATGAGGTGTTCAGGTGGAGATGCCCAGCACTGCTAATGACCACATGTCATTAGCATATTTAATGTATGCAAATCCAACTACCCACAGTCAGCAAATGATACAGAGATATAGAGGTACAGAGATAGGAAAGACTAGTTTAAAAAGCATTGTTCATGCAGTTCTGCTCGGGAATCATATGCCCAGTAGAGAGCATGAGATGGGAGACCTCAACCTTCTATTTTCTCACTGGAGCCCAAGTGCCAGGTGCCTCTCCAAGTTTGAGCATTTGGCCTTTCTGACTGTGACGCTAGAGCAGGGGTTGGCAAGCCATGGTCTGAGGGCCAGATTGGGCCACACGTGGTTTTTAAAAATTTTTAGATGGTTAAAAATAAAAAGAAGAATTATTTCCTGACATGAAAATTATCCAAAATTCAGATTTCAGTGTTTATAAAGAAAGTTTTATGAGAACATAGCAACAATTGTTTCTTTGTGAGCCATTTATGGCTGCTTTGGTGATATCATGATAGAATTAAGAAAGAGATTGTTTGTCTCCCAAAGGCTAAAATATTTACTCTCTTGCCTTTATAGATAAAGTCCGCTGACCCCTGCTCTAGGGCTTAAACATGTACTGTTTTAGCAACATACCACAAAGCACAAACCAACTCAGTACACCTTTGCGCATGCGTATTATTGTACATGCTTGTATAGAAAAATCCTTGTATATCTTATGAATGATGTAAGGGGTTTCTAAGGACATTTTTAGTTGGATGCAATTTTTCCACCTATGCTAGCTTCAAAACATCCCCGCCGCAAACTCTCCTGGGTGGAGACATATGTTTGGGAATCAATAAAATGAAACCAGAATTAGTTTCCTATTGCTCCTGTAACAAATTGCCACTAATTTAGCAGCTTAAAATGATACAAATTTACAGGCTTACAGTTTGGGGGGCCAGAATTCCAAAACGGGTCTCGTGAGGCTGAACTCAACATGTCATCAGGGCCTCTCTGGAGGCTCTAGGGGAAACTCCATGTTTTTGCCTCTTCCCACTTCTAGCAGCTGCCCCAGTTCCTTGGTTCATGGCTCCTTCTCCATCTTCAAAGCCAGCAAGCACGGTCGAGTCTTTGTCACATCACATCACTCTGACATTGACTCAGTGACTCTTCTGCTTCCCAGTTTGACTTATAAGGACGTGGGCCCATAATCCAGGATAATCTCCTCATTTCAAGGTCAGCTGATTAGTGACCTTAATTCTATTTACAACTTTAATTCCCTCTGATCATGTGACACACAACATAGTCATAAATGTTGGAAATTAGAACATAGACATCTTTGTGGGGGGCATTATTCTGCCTATCACAGATGGAGATACAGTAATGTACTACATAGTGATGTTTCAGTCAACATCGGGCCACATATACAATGGTGGTCCCATAAGATTAGTACCATATAGTCTAGGTGTGTAGCAGGCCATACTATCTAGGTTTGTGGAAGTACACTTGTGATGTTTGCACAACAACAAAATTGCCTGACAAAGCATGTCTCAGAACGTATCCCTGTCATTAAGTGACACATGACTGTATATATTTGGAAATCAATTGACTTAGGAGAGCATTTAAAAGCAAAAGAACGGATGGCGTCCCTCATGGAAGAGGCATGAAGTGAGAAGAAGCCTAAGGAAAATCCATGATGTGCACCTGGATATCTAAGTGATAAGAAAAAAAGATCCTGAAAAAGAGACTGAAATAAGAAGAGGACAAGAAAGTAAGTAATGAAGAAAGCCAAAAGGTGAAGAGAGTTCCAAGAAGGGAGGCAAATACTACAGTGAAGATGGAGAGATGCAGATGCAAAGGTGCCTATTAGATGTGGCAATCAGTGGATGCCTGATGGCTTGGGGAGGCCCAGTGTCCATGCTCCTGTTCCCTTCCCCAACCTCTGTCATGTGTCTGGGGATCAAAAGTGGAACACGCGATTGAAGCCTAATGTGAATTGCTTTTTCCTGTCCACACATAGTAATTGGTTCAGGGCTTAGCACTTGATTCAGTTTGTGTCAATGAGAAGCAATGAAGTTTGTGGTAGGAATCCTGGGAAAGATTGTCATGTAAGAATTTGCCAGGCCTGTAGCTTCAACAGCCACCTTTAGATCCAAATGAATAGGATTTTGATAATGGGGACTATATGAAGGAGCCAGGGAGAGAGGAGAGAGAGAGGAAGGAAGAGAAAGGAGAGATTAAGAAAGAAAAGCTGGTTGTGGTGACCTCATTTGAGCCCTAATCAAGCTGGATCTGGACTTCCCACTTTTGGAACCAATAAATTTGTTTTTATTTTGCTTAAGTCAGTTGGAGCCAGGCTTTCTGTCACCTGAACCAAATGAGTTCTAACCCATCTCAAGACCTCTTGGTGTCTTTTGCAAGTGCAGAATCATGAGCAGAAACATAAGGACAGTGTGCCAAAAATGTATCTCACGAAAGACAAGTAACTCTAGCAAAAGTGTGCATGCGCTGGTGACCACCGTGAGTTAGAAGATGAAGCCCCTCGAGACACTCAGAGAGCGCCGAGGGGGACCTTACCCCACTGAGTGCTTCCTGCTGAGTCTCTTGGGCTATGACTGTTCTGGGCAGCGGTTCTCCAAGTATGAACCCCGGAACAACAACATCAGTCTCACTTGGGAGCTGGTTAGAAAGCAAAATTCTTGGATTTCTCCAGGCCTACTGAATCAGAAACCCTGGGGATGGCGGGGCCCAGCAGCCTGCATTTTAATACCCTCCAACTGAGTGTGATGTACACTAAAGGTCGAGGACCAAGGCTCCTACAGCTGCAGTTTCCTACTATGGCTGAGTATAGTGTCGCTGGAAGGTCATGTGGGCTGCGTGTGGAATTCCGTGGGTCTTGATGTCAAGCGAGACTTGAGATTTGACTTCCTTGCTGAAATGGCAGCATGCTAACTCTTAGCTCTGCGCTTGGTTCAGTCTTACTACAGCACCACGGTCCTGTGAAACAAGTTGAGGCACAGATCTGGGTTTTCCGGAACCACTAAAGTGCAGTGATTTGCAAGTTCAGATTTCTTTTCTGGAGATTGTAGTAGTCGATTAGATCTTCTTAGTCACTCCTATTTAATCCTACTGAGTCTAATGAAGTGTGACACTGGGACAGAGTTTGATAAATGAGGCCACATCCCACATCTCCAAGTCAAACGGAGTATATGAAAGTGGATGTCTTCTATATAAGATGGGAAATGAAACTCTTCAATTATTGATCCCCATTCTCTCTAGGGCTTGTCCAGGCTGGGAGCTATGAAGGGAGTCTGAATTATAGGAGACCCCTAATATCTGATGGAGAAACCCACTAGTACTCTCAAGATGGAGAGGAGGATGACCTTTGAGGAGGTCCAGATGACTGCACTCAGAGGTGGGAGGTTAGTACCTGCCTGTTCTGGGTGCTTTTGCCTTGCTTCTCAAAGCAGAGCAAATGTTAATGTAATGAGAAAATATGGTCTCGGAAGTCACAGAGCCTGAGTTTGAATCTTGGGGCTATCATTAGCTGCTGTGTGACCTCAGCTGTGCAACTGAATCCACCTGAGCCTCAATATCTCATTTAGAAAATGGGGATAATAATACTTATCATCTATGGTTGTCATGAGGTTTAGAAGGGACATAAGTACTTGGCACATACACTGTACTCACTCGATTTTTCTCTCCTCTATCCCTCTCTGTTAAGCTCCCACACAGTCTCTTCTTTCCCCATGAGCCCAGTGTCTTAATATCTCTCTCCTGGGTCTCAAGTCTTTACTTCGGCTAGACCCAACCTCTGCCAAGTCCCCACGTCTCCAGAATTACTCCTTCCTCTCTTCCTCCAGAAATAATGTCTCTTGTCAAAGGTAGCCTGGCTTGATGTTGCCATCATCATCTAATTAAAGAATTTGATGCTCCAGCAGAACTTGACTGGCCAACGCCTCCCAGGTGGTAATGCTTTGCCCTTCTCAGCCGCCACAGGAGCAGATTAAGTCACAAGACTCTCCAGAGGGCAGGTACAAGAGGAAGCTTGGGTGGGTAGGTACTTCTGGGACCTCCTTTCCTTTGTGCACTCGTTCCTACCTTCACTCATTTGCTCATGCAACGGACATGCGGTGAGTTCCAGCTCCTGTGCTAGTTATAAGGCATAGAAGGAGGCATCAGTCCTGGGATTCAAGAAGCTCAGACGGGGAGAGCAGATAGACACATAAGCAGACAATTACGAAACTCTGAGAAAGTTATAATACACTATAGAGCATTGGGGAGAAGGCAGAAGAGGAGGCCAAAGTCAACAAGATGGGTTGAGGGTGCCAGTCGGGAACAACCTCCTAAAGGAGACGGTGTCTTCATCAGGAAGGCTTGAATCTTAACAGCTAAGTAAATAGGCGAAGAGGCCAGGAGAGGGTTTGGTAGGTAAAGGGACTGGCTTTATCACCGACAGACATGAGGCACCGGAGAACTCCAGGAAGTCACACTGCTGGTTTTTAAAGCCTGAAAAAATGAAGACAAAGCTGAGAGTTAGGCAGAGGCCGGCTAATTTCACCCAAGGGAAGGGAGCCCCTAAAAGTGTTCACTAGGCAGGGAGTGGATGATCAGATTTAACTGAATTTCAAGCTAAAATTTCTTGAGTGTTTACCTCATGCCAGGCACTGTGTTAAGAACTTTATGTTGAGTCGTTTAATGTAGATCCCTTTGGCCTTCGGTGGAGGACCGACTTGGAAAGGGGAAGGCTGGCGGCGTGGAGGCCAGTCGGAAGCAGGAGGACAGGATGTGGAGGGGCCGGGAGGGGAGTCAAGCTGGGGTGATGGCGTGGAGAATGGCATCTGGAAAGGGGCAGGAGAAGGCAGGAGAGCAGCCAGGCTGGGAGGGAGGGGCTGGGTCCTGTGTGGGAGTGCTCCCCAGAGCTGGGCGTCCTAACTGGGGGTGAACGTGTATTTATCACTGGACCCCAATCTGGAAATCCTGTATATGCCGGCCCCACGTTTGGTCTCTCTTCTACCAGGTGTTGTTGACCTTTCCTCGCAGGGAAAATCGCCCCCCTCATACATATCTTCTTTCCACACCTTGGTCTCTTTGAGGAAGGAAAGACCTAACGACAATGGGTTCTCCTTATTCTGGGCAGTGACAGCTTGAGAACTGATAGAAGCGGCCGCGCTGCGGAAGGAGCAGCTGGGCATCCATCCAGTGAGGACTGGATGCCCTCAAAGGCGGTGAATTTCTGTCGTGCCCCCTTTTATACAACGAAACATTTCCTAGCTGTCTGCTCTCCCATCTAGGCGTCCTCTGCATTTAACCAGCACGGTCGAAGTGCGAGTCACATTTCCTAGGCGTTGCCGGTGGCGCTGTCGTCCAGCAGGGGGCAGCATTGAGACACTAAAGAAGGGAGCGCCCGGGCGCCCGCGCCGGGAAGCCGAGCAGCAGGATCCACGGTTGTTGCAGGCGCTAACCTTTTAAGCAATTCCCCGGGGAGCCCTTCAGGCCTTATGTGGGCTGCCTGAAAGTGAGCAGGTGATAAGAATGAAATATTAAATAATTCTTTTCCGCAGAATGAAAATAAGTTGTCATTTAGCATTTTATCAGTTGATGACACATCCTTCCAGCTTAAAGGTGACTTCATTTAAGTGCAGGAGCCGGGTGAACGTGTTTGCCGCTGCATCGCCTGAGTACCGAGCACCGCATGTGGGGGCGCCGCCAGCAGCGGGAGGGGGCACCCGAGGGATGAAGGCTGAAGCCAGCAGGGACGAGGGGCTGAGAACCCGGCATCTGCAGGAGGGAAGGGCTGCAGCTGCATTGATTGAGGATGCTGAGGATGCAGGCACCTTTCGAGCGAGGCTGTGATCAAATAGAAGGCGGCATAGCATCACAGCTTTATGAAGGAAGCTGAGAAGGCAGAAAGCCAGGGGAGGCAGGCAGGGCTGCTCTTCTCATTGGCGGCCGGCGGCTCCTTCCATAGTGATTCTGTGGATGAACAAGGAGAAATGTTTCGCCTTCTCTTTGTCCTTTGTCATCTCCGTTGACCTGCCCTTCCCCTTCCCTGCTTTCCGTTGTGGTAGCGCTGCAGATTCCCGGGCGTACCCTCGAGGCTGAAAGTGGCCCTGAATCCTTTCCTATTTGGCCAGAAAGATGGGACTCTTTCTGTCTCCATTTTCTGTGTTTCCACGCTGTGGGTGCTGAGTCAATGTTCCAGAATCTGAGCCGGCCCTCAGCAGGAAACATGCTGAGATGTGCTTCCACTGTGGTCTACAATTTGAAAGGGTCCGTTTATAGAGGCCACGAAGAGAAGACTAAGCCCGGTTGGACAAACTGGTAAAACCCTGAGTGGTCCTCTTCCTTCAGCCCCATTAAGTAAAAATTAGATCCTTGGGTAAAGGCTCCTCGCTGCTACAAAAACTTGGACTCTCTTCTGTTCCCCAGTGTGCTTTATTTCTTTACAGATAGTGTAGATTGTTTCCTCTGCATGAGTACCTTCAAATCCTCAATTTTACCCACACTCATGGTCTTGGCATAAATGAAAGTCCTCTTGCTCCGTAACCGTGAGAACCATAAAAAACCCACTTGCTAAGTGACGTGGATTTGAAGCGAAGTATTTCTTCTGTCCCTTTAGAAGTGATATATTTGGCTGGTTGAATCAAATTCCTACCTGATAAAGGCAAAGGAAATGTTTATAGCTAGCTTAAGAACCCAAAGCATATTTAGGAATATGTATTTTAATTTTTTTCATTGAATTAAAATAGCTTGAAAAACATTCCTGTTGTTTGAAGATGTGTTAGAAGGGAGTCACGAGAGTAGTGGGGTGTCCGCTGAGTCAGGCCCCTCTCTCCTCGTCACTGAGAGAAAAGGGGGTGCTGGACAGAGCAGGCATCTGTGATTGGACAAAACCGAGCTGGGCACCCAGCTCTGCGTTTACTAATCTTATTATTTCACTTATCTCACCTCATCTGAGCTCCCATTTTCTCAATTGTAAAATGGGAGTAATAATAATGGTTGTCTCCTCGTGTTTACAAATGTATGCAAAGTAAAACAATGTATATAAAATACCTACAACACAGTAGGGCCTCCATAATGTCAGACTCCCTTCCGCCTCCTCTTCCTCTTTTTCCTCCTCCTCCTCCTTCTTTCCTTAGGTCAAATAACCTCGTCTGAAGAGCATAAACATTGAGACAAGTGGAGACTTACCTTATAAGCTCAATTGTATATAACTTCACATAAGAAAAATCGCAGTCTTTGGAAAAATGGCATAAATATATATTTGTATTTTCTATATTTTATTTCTATATTTATCTGTATATTGAGTACTGGCCAATTATCCAGTATTTTGATATATATGTATTATGATTCGCATATCTATCTATCAGCCAGCAGCTTATATCCTCCCTTCCTCCCTTTTTCCCTCTCTGTCAATCTCCTTGTCTCTCTCCTGAGGAGAACATATATATATATATTATCTGAGCTGAGTACCACATACCCTCACAGAGCTCTTTTGTGAGGCCCAAGTCACAAAGACAACGTCACTCACTCATTTATTTCGCTTAGTTACCTTTGTCCAGAACGCTGGGATTAGATGAGGCTTTGCTCATCTCCTTCTATACTCCTGTGATCATTTTGGATACACTCGATACATCTGGTACTTGCCTCCCTCTGCGGTACAGGAAGGGTGGTTGCCCAGTGTCTGCTAAGCCCAGAGTGAGCCCGGTCCATCGTATGATGGATTTAGAAAGTCTGTCTTTACTCTGAGCTGAGTTCCTATTGGCCGTGATCCTGCATTCTGGAATACTCCAGATTGCAGGGGCCATCTTTCTTTAAGTCTGGTCACCTGGTTAGGTCTTGCTATTTTCCTCAAGACTGTCTTGTATGGCATGGTTTCTCACATGTACGGTCTCACCTCTGGATTCGAAACCCTTGCGTGACCCTCTGTAATTCTCACAATCGTGGGCCTCACTTGAGTCTCACGGGCTGCTTAAGACTCCTCCCCAGGGAGTCAGGGGAGAGTAGATCATGCCTGTCTCTTACCATCACACATAAAGTATAGCAAAGTGAGATTGCCCACACTGCTCAGAAATATGTTCCCTTTCCTTTTTCTGGCCTGTCCTGTGTGTTGGGTCCTGGCCTTTAGCGGAGCTGTGGAAGCTGAGGGGAGCAGGCCTCTTACATGTGTCTTGTCAACTTTAACTTTGGAGAATAAAACTGTGGTTAGAGGAGGAAAAGGGGAAACAGACACTCACCTTCTATTATGCTGAGAGGGATTGCTCCTTTCTGATTGTTCTGATCTAGCAATATTTTCATAGAACATGTGAGTCCATCTTCCACGTCTCCTAGACAGTTTGAATGGATGCACTTTTTATTAAATTGAGGAAATAAATTAAGGTGGAGAGCTGAAATGTTTTGCTGAAGGACCCAGATTAATAGCATTCTTTGTTTGAATTACCCGAACTGGAAGAGTTGAATTTTTTTTCTCTTCAGCTATTCAGATAATATCAGTTCTCAACTTCACTTTGTGTGTGATCATGATCTTTAGATTTGAATTAGTTTGAAATCTTCCAATAGAAAGAAACAAGGAAAAAACCCACCACACTCACTAGGACAAATCAAAAGGCATAATCTCAATTTTGAGTAAAAGATGATAGAAAAAATTGATCCATTGGAGTAAAAATGTTGGGGTTGGCATGTGCTGGTTTTCTGAAATAATGAAATGTGGCTGTTGACATCTTGTAAGTACACAAAGACCTACTTTCTCACTTACATCTCAAAACTAGGTTGAAACTTGTCACTTCGAGCGAGTGAGCGTGCTTGGACCACGTGAGTGGGGGCCAGGCCAGTCCTTGGGGGCCCAGGCTGTGTTCTCCCTGTCCTTCCATCCTCCAGGCTTCTCAGTTACCGACGCTGTCCCCTCTGGCAAGGCACACGGTGCCCACGACTGCTGGAAATAACTGTGGTCAGTGGATACTGGCAGGTTATGTTACCTTATGTGACACTTCACAGTATTTAATATAGCTGGCTAGAATGCCTCTTCTTCACAATAACCTTGTCAAGTAGGTATGATAAACTCCTTCTTACAGGTGAGGAAACCAAGGCACAGAAAGTTTCAATAAGCAGTTTAAATTCCTGCGCTGGCTTAGTGGAAGGGCTCCTGATTAAGTCGAGGTTGCTTCTACCTAAACACGTTTTCTCAGACCCATTGCCATTACTGTGCAGTTCAAAAATGCTTACTTCCTTTGCTTTTCATGCTGAGTTTCAGGAAGGCTCTGCTTGGTTATTGATGTGTGAAGCCCACCATCACCATCTACATCGGTTCTAAAATCTTAGTTTTCGTCCATCATGTCGGTATATTGAAAAAACTTAGCATGATACTTCAGATTTTTATTAGCTAAATTTTGTATGTGAAATACATTTTTTTAGAAAGAGAGAATGGTATCACTCAGTTAAGAAAATAAATACCCGTGCAGAAAGCTATGAACCTGAGGTTCCAAGTTTAACCCCATTTAGTGAGAATTAAATTAAGCACCAGTTGCTGTAGAAGAAGGGGAAGAGGGACCTGATTGTTAGTGGGAGGCAGGAAACAGCCTCCGAGAAAGGACTCTGAAGAATGAGAGAGAATCTCCCTGGGAATGCGCGAGATTCCCTGCGCTCCGTCCACCTCCCGTGGAAGACATTCTCCTCGTTGGAGGAGAAGCGCAATCCTGATAGGGCTGTGGATTGGTGAACGGGGTTGAGGAAACCACATGGCACAGTGGATTAAATGAGGGTATTCAAGTCAGAAAGACTATTCTTAAGGGATCACAACTTCAGCAGATGAAATATCAGTCCTGGTGCGAATCGAATGAGGAGGAAGCAGGACAGCTGAGGAGGAAGCAGGACAGCTGAGGAGGAGCATCACTGAATCCCAGGTGCTCTCAGGACCACTGCTGGCTGAGCTCCACCAGCAATTTCATATGACTTTGTTTGTAGTTTGCTCTGTCTGTCTGCATAAATACACAGGTAAATAAATGTTTGCATTGTGAATTGTATACTGTATTACTCAATGGTACTGTTTGAGCTTAATTTTTATCATCAACATGACAGTGGAGTCTTTATAAAGTCCTGAGTGAAAAGCACCCTTTGTGTATTTTGGGGGACATTCTGGTTGGATGGGCTCAAGCCACATCTGAAGTTACTCTGCTGGTGACTCGATTGATCATCAGGTCTGAAAAAAACCCTTGAAAAAGGGTGACAAATAGGACCTCCTTCTTTTGAGAATGTCCCCTTTATGAGAGGAGAGCTTCTTGGAGAAGACTGAAAGAGAGGTACAGAAGGGAACTTGTGTGTCCATGTTGGATCTCCTGGCCTGAAAGAGGAGGTGAGTCATGTGTTCCCAATGCACACCTCAAAGCTGGCTCAGGAGAGAGGTCTAATCGTGAGTGACGGCTTGAAATATCCAGCCTCATTCAGCAAAAACCAAGCAACTGATAGATTTTTAACTTCTTTTGGTGACTGTTCTATTTCTAGGAATTTAGAAGAAGCAACAATTCGTATCGCTACTATGGAACTAGTTCAGATCAACAAACGGAATGCTTAGTAATTATAAAAACCTTGGGTGTGAAAGAGAATGTCATCTGAGCAGTAAAGAAATTTCTGAGCATAGTAGTTAGATTAGGCACATGTGAATTTAGAAATTCAACTTTCAAAATATCCGAAGATAGATGTAAAATCTCATTTATTTCTTATTTGGGCTTCCTTTCTATCACTTTCTATGTTACCTTTTGGAAACTTCTCTATATCCTTCAAAAAAGGGATGAACAGCAACAACAACAAATATGAAAAGCAAAAAATGGAGAAACGCTCAATTCCAGTTTTCTACTTAAGTTTTTTTTCAGGGATGAGAATCTTTTTGGAAATGGTAGAATTGACCATCGTAAAAGGGACCCAAAATTAGGTCAATGATTATAAAAGTGAGCCTGTTGTGGCTTATGAGTTTTAAGTCTTTGGCCCAAATGGATTGTATCTTAGGAGAAACGTATATATATAAAATGTTCAACTGCAGCAGCACCGCCAGAAGCATATGGGGGATCCTGGAGCGTGACCCAGGGGCTAAGTAGTAAAGTTGAAAGTTTCAAAAAAGAGGAATCAGAACTATGTTCCCTAAACTGTTGATCCCATATGTAGATGGGGCAAGATTTAGAACACATATTTAGATCATAGTTTCAAAAGGGGAGTCTTTGAGTGCTCAAAGCCAGGAGCAAGGATTGCTGGGATTCATTGCTGGTTTATTAAGAACGTCATGTTACACTAACCTCCTCTCTTTGCTCTTTGGGTTATGAATGAATGTTTGCAGTATATTTGGATTTCAGCAAGTGTTTTGCATCTTTCTCTTTTGAGTGGACGGGCTGGTAATATTGTTAGATGGACTGATAATTGCCTCATGCCCATACTCCTTCTCTGTCCCAGCCTTGGAGATGTTTCATCATGACTTGGATTTGGACTTTAGTGGTATGCTTATCAAATCTGTGAGCGACATGTGAAAGGAGAGTTAAATTCTTAAATGACAGTATCTGCAGTTAAAGAAAAAGAAAAGGGAATATTAGGCAGTGGCAAGATAGCTTCGATAGAAAAAAAGTGAGACTCAGGTTCTGCTCTGGCCTATCCCACCCAACCTACAATTACAAAATTATGGGATATTAGCGATAAAGTTTACAATAGCACGTGTGATAGACTTACTATTTTCAGTTGGCTGAGAGCTTAATAGTGGGAGGACTAATGAGATACAGATTTTAAGAGGCTATTGCAACTTTGGCACCCCAATATCTAGAAGCACAGAAGTTCAGTTAATAGCAGTGTGGTGTCCAGAACAAGGGAGCTAGCTCGTGGACCCAACTTTCCTTGATCAGGCCGATTTTAGAGTGCTCTATCCAGTTTTGAACACTATATTTTAAGAGCAACACTGATAAACAAGTGTATATGTTTGAACTGACTGAGGAATATAGATGTTTAACCAAAAAGAAGGAGGAAATTTGTGTATGTGCCCCTGTGCATGTGTGCTTTTGTGTCGTGACGTGTAGTTTCTTTTTTTTTTTCCTAAAGATTGGCACCTGAGCTAACAACTGTTGCCATCTTCTTCTTTTTTTTTATCTCCCCAAATCCCCCCAGTGTATAGTTGTAAATTTTAGCTGTGGGTCCTTCTAGTTGTGGCATGTGGGACGCCGCCTCAATGTGGACTGATGAGCGGTGCCATGTCAGCGCCCAGGATCTGAACCGGTGAAACCCTGGGTCATCGCAGCAGACCGCTCGAACTTAACAACTCGGCCATGGGGCCGGCCCCTGACATGTACTTTCAAAGGAGAGAAGAGGCTGTGGAAAGAGCACGGGAAACATGCTGTGTGATTCCAGGAACATTCAGCCCAAATGACACCTTCTCGGATGCTCAGAGGAGCCTTTTACAACCTCTTATGGAAAGCAGCCCTCTTCCCAGGAACCCACTATCTCATTATCCTGTTTAATTTCCTCTATAACCCTTCACATTAGTTCAAATTTTTGTTCACTTCTTTTCTTATTTTTTTCTCTCTTTATCCACTAAAATATAATCCCCATTAGGCAAGGGCCTTTCTTTCTTGTCCAGCGCTGTATCCCAGGCGCCCAAGCCAATATATAGCACAGGGTAGGTACTTAATAAACAATAGCTAGAAGGAAGAAAGGAAGGAAGGAAATGTGAATGGATTCCAATGGGCAAAAGTAGAAGTAGCGAATAGAGTTATGAGGAGACTAACTTTAATTTAATGGGAAGCGGAGGGTTCCAACAATTGCAGTTGTCTGGTGTTGGAACCAGTTCTTTCTGGAGATGGCTCCCTGTGACTTGATATATTCAAAGAGCATATTGTAGCCCAGGACTAGAATGAAAAATGGATTAAATGACCTCTACAATTTATTCTGACCTTGAGATTAAGCTAAAAATATATTTTATATTTAAAACTTCTCCTCCTCTTTAGGAATTCAGCGTTCTGTGACACTGACCCAACCTTATCAGCTTAAACCATATGGCTTTCGGCCTCTGACTATTAAGGAAGCAGCGTGAAGGGGTGAGAACGTGACCGTGTTCAGAATCTGTGACTGTCACGCTTCGAAAAATCCCACTTCTGAGGAGCCTTGGGAAAGTCACTTTTGACTTTTGGTTTCAGTCTTGTCATTTGAGGAAGATGAATAATAAGAATACCTTTCTTATTAACATGTTGTGAGGCCTAATCAAATATTTCAAAAGCATTCCTGTGATCTTTAGATAAAACGCACCTCCTAAAGGCCACCCTCTTGTTCTCTCTAAAGACATGTCCCTGGTAAATGTCCCCACCACAGCACCTGACTGCGCACAGGCATGTGCGTGTGACTCTCCTGTGAGCGGATGGACTCAATCAAGGCCGGAAGTACTCTGTCAGTGAGATGGAGCCCTTGAAAGATATGGCTTACCTTTCTGCATACAGTTTCACTCTTCTTGAGACCCAAGAGTGCTTAATTTCTGGTCCAGCAAGACAAAGCTCTGAGCTTGCCGACGGAAAGCGGCACAGAGAGTCAGGATCGTGATGTTAGTACTTCACGCGGGTGACCAGGCGTTCGAGCGGCCCTTGGTGGCTTTGCTGTTCCCTCCCACATTTCCCTAAGCTTGGTCTCCTCAGGCCACATGCTAGGGGAAGCCTGACTTTTTTGCACTCTGTGCCCCATAGTTTCTATGGGGTATGTGATGTGGGAAGCCTGGTTTTTTCTACCCCTCCCTTCCGTTGCAACACATCCTTCCCGGGAATGGTCAGCACTGGGAATCTATTCCCTGTCTCCCACTGCAGACCTCCTGTCCAGCAAGGCTTTCTCAATGCTTTAGCAGTGAGGCTGTGGGTTGCTGTGCCCCAGGGGTCCCTGGCTGGAGTGGGCATGTGCTGTGCTTGTCTAGGTGGCATCTACCCTTTGGAATATCATGATTGCCCTTTCTTTCCCTGTGGTTCCACCAGAAGTCCCAGCCACAGTACTCTGCCTTGCTCCCTCACTCCTCAGACCTACAAAGATGTGACTCCAGCTGGGGCTGGTCCCTGGAGTCGATATGTAGACGTTGAGGATGATGAGTCTCTTTTTTTTTTTTTATGGAGGTCAATAAGCTGGGAGGAAGAAAATCTGGGGCTGCTGAAGGCCATCTTTCCTGGCCATGAGTGGAAAGCCATCTGTAGCAGGAGAGAAGGAGGCAAACCCATGAAGGAAAGTAGAACCAAGAAAGGGAGCCAGAGAAAGCCGGGTGACATTATGGGAGCCCTGGATAAGCAAGGATGCAACTTCTCAGCGGTGAGAGCCAATACATTTCCAGACTGTGTTTGAGCTAATTAGATGTCTGTTCCCTGCAGTGGAAAAATATCCTGACTACTGCACTGGTTCCCGTTGGTTAGAGCAACACAAACCCTGGAACGTAGATGTGGGTAACAGGGCGTCAACGCAGAGGTGGAGAGAAATAAGAACTGGGCTTCTGTAACGTTAGTGTCATGGCTTGAGTGAGTTAGAAAGACCCCAAATCAGGGGCTGTTCAGAGGATGTAGTAACAAACTAGAAAACGGAAAGGAGACAGAATGATGACACTAATATTTATTAAACTTTTACTAGCTCTGGACCCTGGGCTACATTCTTTACTCCATTATCTTGTTAATCCTCAATAATCCTGTGAAGTAGATATTCTCCCCATTTTACTGATGAGAAAACAGGCTTAGAGGGGTTGAGTTACTTTTTCAAGAACCCACAGCTAGAAAGAGACAGAGCCTTTATTGGAGTTGAAATCAGCCTTCTTTTGAAGTTGCTGCTCTTTCCGGTACCTCGCAGGCTTCTTTAGGTGAGATATTAGAGTCTTAATGAGGGCGGGGGGTTCCTGTGAAAGGATGGGACATGTGCTGGGGTGGGGAGCGCCAGGGCCCCAGGAGCAGACTTTCGTAGGAGCAGGCGAAAGGTGATGTGCCCAGTGATGGATACTAGAGTTTGAGGTGCCCTTTGATGGTGCCCCACTCTGATCTCAGGGCCTCTCGCAGGTCCTGGCATATAACAACTGGTTCACAAGTATTTCCTGAAAGGAGTAGCTTCTCATTCTTGTGTTTTTCCCTCACAAAGAGTGATCCACTTGAATGTAAGGCCCATTCCTTGCTGATTTTCAGATCTGAGGTCTTTAGCGTCTAGTGTATTAAAGTTGAAGGAATGAGTTCAAGAACTTTCAGACGTGGGTCATGAGATGACCATCCCAAACTCTGCTCCCCCTCTGCCTGTTGGGGGGCCTGGGGAAGAGGGTAGTTCCCCCAGTTCCCCCACTGTCTTTCCTTTCCTGTTTCTTCTTCTATCAGCTGGTGTGGGGCTAAGATTATCTCTAGATATCTGAAAATGATAAACATTAAAATTAAGAATGATTAGTACTAACCACCAAAGTATCTTGTCTATGCATAGTGCAAGTGAATTTTCAAAATGGGCAGCAACAAATTCAGTCCTCGAACCACCCCAAATAAGCACTTGAAATGGACAGATTTGCATTTTAGAAATGCCATTTCAAATGCTCAAATCTGGACTTTTGATGCCTAATCAAGAAGCTGCAATTAAAATTGGAAATCTCAATGTTTTCGGGAAAGCAGCAGCGATGCTGTGCCAAAAGGCTGCCTTCCGAGGTTTTTGAAAATGTTTACAAGATAGATGAAAGAAATGGCTCTCCCAGATGGCGGCTGCATGCGAGAGATTCCTCCAGGGTCAGAAGGTGTGGAGGGAATCCGAGTGCTGTTGTGTTGTTTTCCGTGGCTGGCAAGGAAGACACCAAAATAAAATCCTCTAACAATAAGACTAAAAGCAAACTGGAGAGCCTCTTTGCGCCGTAATCGGGGAGCCACGAGACTGGGACCAAGAGACGTCCCATGCCCAGGGTCCACCCTGGGGAAGGTGCCCCGTAGTCTTGGGGTTGGTGAAGGAAACTGGGGCTGTGTGCTGGACCCCTACCTCGTGTTTGTTACGTGTCTGTCCCTGCAACATGATGGGTCCATGCTTGTCCTGGGTTTCAGGTTGTCTCAGGGATACTGAAGGAAGGGGTGAACTTTGGCCACCTGGCAAGGTCCTGAAACTGGTGTTCTGGGGGCATTTTCATAAAAACTGCACCAATATGGTTAGATGGAGTTTAGATGTGGAAAAATAGTGCTTTCAAGAGTCATTTTTAGCTTGATCCCTAGGTTTTTAAGAGTGAATATCAAGGACGCTGGGGAAAAACAATCTATAAATCAGACATGAATTCATTTCTTCTCCACAAAGAAAAGAAAGCAAAAAAAGAAACCCAAAGCAGCAATTACCACTGACTCAACAGTGTCCCTGCTTTTGTCACCTCTTTTCTGTAGTCTAGTCTTTCTTCCCCTTTAGCATTCTCTACTATTCATGATATTAACTTGAAATCTGAGTTTTTTCTTTTTTTTCCTGGTAGAGCATGTCATTTTATTTTTTACGTGGGCAGAAATTGATTTTTGTCTGTTCTGAATGAAGTAAAATGAAAGTGGCTCTATTCAACAACACCGTCAAATTCAATGAAGGTAATATCTTTTCTCTGCCAAACATTCCCATTCAAAAGTCAGAAACAGCCATGTCGTCATTCTGGCCTTAAAAATTGTAGCTGCGGAAGCTTATGAGGGCACTATATAGTTTCTTGGGAGGTGGGGTGTCGTTTTGTTTTTAACACATAATTTGATCTGGGAGAAAACAAAATGAAAAAAATAAATCCGAAGTTACATCGAGGAGCTTGCCTTGGATTCCAGAGTGAGTCATGGTTAAGAACAGACGTTGAAAGTTGACAGCCCTTTGCTCAAATTCAGGACTAATTAATTAGCCCTGTGGCCATAAGCAAGTGATTGAATCTCCCTGAGCCTCTGTTTCTTTATCTAGAAGATGATAATAATAAAACCTCTCCCATATGGTGGTTGTGGTAATTCAAGGAGACACTGCCTGTGAAGTTCTCAGCACAGTTCATGGCACAGAGTAGAATGCTCAGCAAATTTTGGCTGTTGCTGTTGGTCATTTCCTTGGAAATTCAGTTACGGAGGAAGGAGAAAGAATGTGAAAAACAGAGAAAGTGTGTGCTGTCCAGTCCTGGTGATGCCAATTATGCTCACATCCATGAAAGGTACTTGGTAGGATGATGGAGGTAAATGGACATGTTTTAAGTGCTGAGTAGCACAAATGTGGCATTGCACGGGTGCCTAGAAGGTAAAGGAGAGTCGCTGGTTTCCGGAGCTTTGGGCTGAGCAGGACCACACAGATGTTGTCAGAAACAGGAAATAAAGATTTTTGAACAAACACCACATTATGTATGTGAGGGCTAGATGTCTACTGTGTGTTGGGAGATGTATATTCAGAAAGGTCACCAGAGCCTCTCTCCTAGAAGACTCACGTAGAGCTGAGACATTGTGTTGGTCATTTATAAGTATCTATAAGGACTGTTTTTCCACTGTAGTGTTTTTTTCACTCTTGACAAAACTAAACAAAACACACACACAAGTGAAGATAATTTTACTTACCTGCAGAAGTTTCCTCTCTGCTGAACCAGCAAAGACATGGCCACTACCACTTAGTATACAATATCTTCTTGGAAAGCTTTTGAAGAGAAAAATTATGACACTTGTGAAAGAATTCATGACACTTGTGAAACCTGTAAGGCAGGCTTTATTCAGGACCACTCTGATAGGTTTAGGGACTACTGCAATGGGGTTTTGCAAAAGGGGAGAAAGATCAGGCTCAACTCTGACTACAGCAAGGGAAAGTGGGAATTTGTAGTCAAAGAGCAGAGTGTGTCAGTGGATGGGAAATTACTAAGAGGAAACATTATGGGTAAAGGGGGATTTTGGCTAAAATGACTTGACCGAATTCTGGCTAAAACTGAGCTCTTGAGGATATGCTCAAGGTTGGAGCCTAGTTGAAAAAGAACTCAGAGGAGCTTGACTAGTGTTGGGTGAAGGAGAGAATCTTTGTCAAAAGTAACACCAGGAATCCATGCTTCCCTTGCTGAAATCCTCTCATGCTTTGGGATGAAGTTGTGTTTGGCCATCTAATGGTGATTATCCAACTGTTCTGTAGACATTAACTTACTTTATACCATTAAGAGCGTTCTACTTATTTTAGAATAAGACTTTCAGCAAAGTTCTTAAAAGTCAATACAACTTAAAGAGCATGTCTGTCTGTGTGTTTTGTTTGTTTTTGAGTTCATTTCTGACAAAGCCCCTTCCCTTTGACTTTGACAATGATAATAGGAAGAAAAACTTTCTAACAAAACTTCAGAAACATAACTGCCATGGAGTTTTAAAAATACTATTCTTAAAATGTCAGCTTCCCTATGATAAAAATCACGTTAGAATTTATGAAGGGGAAACAGGAAAGTGAAAATTGGTCAGGCTACTTACTCCTTAATTCTGATTTAGGGCAGCAATAAAACTCTAAATATATCTACTCAGTGCCCTAGTGCTGATGAGGTTTCCAAGCAATGTTCTAGAAATGGGAGTAAATGACCATGTTTTGGATCAAGAGGCCCCACAAGGCAGAGCTCCGTGAAGCACCTAGGACAATTCTTCTTTGAGTCAGGGAGGAAAACAGTGAAGGAGGAACCCATACTTCACAAATGCCAACAGCTCTTTTGACTTACTTTCCCTTAGGTTTCCTCCTTCCTTTATCATCAGGGAGCTTGAAAAACTGGCATGAGACTCAGGCCTCAGGTAGAAACACTCTCTGGTTTTCCAACCCCGTCCCCAGGTGGAACACTCCTGGGATTCTTTCACTGCTGCTGTCTTCTATTTGAGGTCAGGGTCGTTCTTGCTCCTCTGGGCTCCTAGCAGACCTGGAATAGTCCATTCATATGTGGTAGAATGGTTTTCTCTGTGTCCTTTGCGCCCTTCGTACCTCCCCACCCTGAGCCCCTGGTAGGGAGGGGATCTTTTTTTTGTGTAAACACTCAAAGTAATGCTAAGTCCACACATATGCATTCAAATAACTTTTAATGAGGGCACCAAAGTGATTTAATGGAGAAAGGAAAATCTATTCAACTAATTGTGCTGGGACAGCTTGCTATCCACATAGAAAAATAAAGAATCTTGACTTATCTCACACCATACAAGAAAATCAACTGAAGATGGATCACAGACCTAACTCCAAAAGCTAAAATGATAAGGCCGTTAGAATAAAACATAGAGACATCTTCACAACCTTGAGGTGGTACATATTTCCTAGAGAGGACATAAAAACCACAAACCATAAAAGAATAAACCTTAATAAAGTAGGCTATCAAAATTAAAAACTCCTGTGCATTAAAAAACACCATCAAGAAAATTGATAAGCAATTCACAGACTGGGAAAAATAATTCACAACATTTGTATATAACAAATGACTTGCATCTAGTATATAAAGAACCCCTGCAACTCAATAAAAAAAAGACAACCAAATAAAAAATGGACAAAGGACTTAAACACATCACAAAAGTTGGTAATGATATGGCAGTAAGCACGTGAAAAAGCACACAACATCTTTCAGGAAATGCAAATTAAAATCACATGAGATACTGCTGCACACCCACAGGGATGGCTAAAATGAGTGGTAATGTGGGGCAGTTGGAACTCTCATACATTGCTAGTGGGAGCATACAATGGTACATCGTGTTTGGCAGTGTCTTAAAAGTTAAACGTGCATCTACCTTATGTCCTAAGTGTTTATCCAAGAGAAATGAAAGCAAGATGTACAAGAATGTTTATAGCAACTTTATATATAATAACTCTGTGGGGGACTGGAATTGGCTACCCCAAGATATGTCTCTTTGGCATGAGGATTATTTTGGGCTGGTTACTTTTGAAAACTGCAGACAGGAAAGAAACTCTGAAAAGTAGAATTTACTCACCCTTTGTTAAGAGACATTTACATTTGTAAAGGAAATCTCCATCTGTAAAGGTGTCTCCCTCTCTGTACCAGGAAGAAGTAGGGATGACCTTATCTCTAGAAACTCTCATCAGTGTGGAAGGCAAGGACTCAAGTCTGCATAATAACCTGACTCTTGTTTATTGTACTTATCTAGTAATCTCTCATAACTGACTCCCCCGACTCCCAACATCATCCTTTGTCTTTAGCTGAGGGTGGTATTTAACATGGGAACTTCCACTGTTTTGGCGAGTTGCTCAGTTTGCCTGAGCCTCTCCGATGTATACATGTTATAAAGCTTTGTTTAATTTTCTCCTGTTATTCTGTCTCATGTGAATTTAATTCATTCTCCAGCCAGAAGGACCCAGAGCAGGTAGAGGAAATGTCTTCCTCCCCTACAACTCTGACCTGGAAACATCCTGCATGCCCATCCATGGTATAGGTAAGCAAAGTGAGGTACATCTATCTAGTGAAATATTACTTAGCAATAAAAAGGAACAAACTATCAATATACGCAAAAACATATAGAGACATTAAAAAAAATCACGCTGAATGAAAGAAGCCAGACCTCCCCACTCCCCAAAACTTACATGTGTGATTCTGCTGATATAAAATTCTAAGTGAAGCAAACTGTGCTATAGTGATGGAAATCAAATCAGTGGTTACTTCTGGGGAGTGGGAATTGAGAGGGAAGCGGCAGAGAGACTTGCTGGGCAACTTTCTTTTGGAATGCTCTGTGCTTTGATGCACATTTGTTAAGACTAAGTGGACAGCCACTTAAAATCTGGGCATTTCGTTGTGTGTAAATTAAAGCTCAATTAAAAAAAGAAAGTTGTTAGAGGAAGGTAGTCAAAAAGTACAAACTTCTAGTTGTAAGATAAGTAAGTACTAGGGATGTAACGTACAGCATGATGACTAGAGTTAACCCTGCTATCTGATATATAGGAAAGTTGTTAAAAGAGTAGATCCTAAGAGTTCTTATCACAAGGGAAAACAATGATTTTTTCTTCTTTTTGCTTTTCCTGTTTATTGCATCCATATAAGATGATGGACGGTAACTAACTTATCGTGGTAATCATTTCACAATATATGTAAGTCAAACCATTATGCTGTACACCTTACACTATACAGTGTTGTGTGTCAATTACGTTTCAATAAAACTGGAGAAAAAAGAGAAAGTTAAAATAAAAGGCACAGCCAAAATAGTGCCCTGTTGATCATTGGTAGCAAAAGAGAGCTCTGCTTGTCTTTCAAATGCTCCCTGCAGAAGATAGAGCCGTGCATAATGGGGGCTAGATGGTCTGGGCTACCAGGACAGGGCACCTCTCACAGGTGTAAACTAAAGGGGCAGCAGAAAAATGAGACTGGGACGCAGGGTGGGCGAGGGTAGGAAGAAACGTGATCAAGAGAAAGACCTTATTTGCCATCAGAAATGGATTCTGAAAGACTGAAAAATGATGGTGGGAATCATAAAGGAATATGTTGCAGCAGCATCTGGGCATGATTGGCTGCTGGTAAAATTGCTTTCTCTGTGCTCTCAGGTTGTGCTTACAAGTTGGGTAGGGCCACAGTTTTGAGATGCTCAGTGAATGCTTACAAATTTGTGTTCTTCTGGAGGGGCCTTCTTCCCTACCTTAATCTATCTTACATACCTTAAACTCTTCTTCCTGCCTTAACCAGTGAGTCATGGGGCAGGCATGACAAAGGCCAATCTGCAAAGGCGTGCCTAGGGAGATAATGCTGGAAGAGGGTGCTGAAGTGGATTATGGGTGTCTCAGTCAGCTTGAGCTGCCAGAACAAAATACTGTAGCTGGCAGCTTAAATTTTTATTTCTCAGAGTTCTGGAGGCTAGAAGTCCAAGATCAAGGTACAGGCTGATTTGGTTTCTGGTGAGGCCTCTGTTTCCGGCTTGTAGACCACCACCTTCTTGCTGGGTCCTCACATGGGCTTTCTTCTGTGTGTGAACAGAGAGAGAGATATCTGATATCTCTTCCTCTTCTTATAAGGCCACGAATCCCATCAGATCAGACCTCTACCCTTATGAACTCAATTAACCTTAATTATTGTCAAAGGACCTATCTCCAAGTACAGCCACAGTGGGGGGTTAGGGTGTCAAAATATGAATTTTGAGAAGACACACATATTCAGCCAGAGGAATGACCTTTGCAAAAACTCCTGGGTAGGTATGGGGGAGATTTACTCTTTCTGTGCTAGTGAGTGGCTTTAGACAATAGCCTCTTGTCTCTATTAACCAAATCACATCTGCACCAGAGAAAAGCACTATTTCCTCAGCCTCTTCAGCTATCTAGACTTCCTACTGGCACAACTCCTTTCCAGGCACCCAAATCGTTTAAATAGCTCGCTGAGAATTCGGAGTGCTGTGAGTCAAGGCATGGGCCTGAGCCAATTAGAGAAAGTCAAGCCTTCCTGCTTTTAATTGAATGCCAAAAAGAGAAAGAATGCCTGGTGTGACATCCCTCTGGGGCTTTGTCACATGTGTAACAGAAAGAAAAGTGAGCTGTGTCCTGAACAAAGCCCAGAGGATCAGGAGGAAGGAGACATCAAACCATTGTCCATATCCAGGAAAGGAATTCAGAGTGGTTAGGACAAGGCTGATTTTCCTGAACATTCTCCAACAATTGGTGGGAGGTCTCAGAATTATTTATAGCTCCTTTCCACCTAGACGTAAGTTTCTTGCTGACACTGTAAGTGATTGACACTTCCCCAGGCTGAACTTTTTATCTCGCTGCTCATTGTAAATGGAGTCGAGGCCCACGTGTTTCCGTTTCTTCTCTGGCCTGAGCTGCTCAGTGGAAGGAACTGACAGTCTCAAGGAGAAACAGAGCACAGATTGGGCCTTCAGATGAGGCTGGGAGGGCCCTGTGTGAATGACTTCTTGGATTCCGCTGGATTTTAACCTTGAATTTTAAAAAATGCATATTGATTACAGAAATTAATTGCAGTGTCTCTAAAATCAGTATCAATATTAAGTCAATAAGCCACTACAAAAAAGGCTAAAATCAGTATCTGCTGCCATTGTGAGGAATGTTTGCTTTTTTAGTCTTTGTTTTACCCATAATGATTTCTTATTATGAAAAAGAATCTATATTTAATAAACAAAACAACTACCTCCCAAAACAAAAATAATTCTACCAGGCCCTTCCTAGTGCCAGCCAACCCAGGCAGCCCTGGAGGCTGCCCTCATGCTTCCAGTAGCCTAAGCAAAAGGGAAAGGGGAGGAAGATTTGCTTGTGTCTCTACCCTCAGGGCCTCACGCTATCCCACCCACCCGTCCCACAGATTGTGCTTCTAAGTTATCTCCTAACCTCTCCCACCAGCTTCCTTTTCCCTCAGACGAATTAATAACCACGCATAAATGACAAAAATAAATAACTTCTTGAATAGGCATTTGCTTTTCAAAAGGGTTTGTTGAACCCAGTTATGTATTCAAAGAATGAAATTGACAAAGACGCTCTCCTTGACCAAACTTTAGTCAGGCTCCTCTGAGCCCTTGGCCTAGTCCTTGCTGGGCTGGCATAGCTCAGTCTTAGTAAGAATCCGGCTAAGTCAGTTTAGAGAGAATCTCCCCAGTCTTGATATCTGATCTCCTTTGATAGCTGATCAAATGTCTCATTTGCCACCCTTCATATCTGATCCTCCTGACCTGCCTTCAGCAAGAATCCTAAGTCGGTTTAGCAAGATTCCTTCTACCCTTGATTTTTCCTCTTAGTAATTTTTCATCCATCGCCTCTGCGTTATATAGAACTCTGCTTGTCCTTGTGGTGTTTGGAGTTGAGTCTGATCTCTTTCCTCTGCTGAGATAGTCTTGACATCCATTGCAATAGCCTCGAATCAAGTCTTCCCTATTGTTTTAACAAGTTTCAGAATAATTTTTATTTAACAGAATGAGAGCTCCATGAGGGTAAGAACATTGTTTTTCTGGTCTGCTAATGGATGCCCAGCACTGGAATGTCAGGAACCCAGACTTCTCTGAGTGAAGACTTGTTGATAAACAGATACTGACACGAATAATCTCATTTGCTCCTCTCATCAACACTGAGGTAAATTCTTCTCTCCATTTTATAGAAGAAAATGAGGTTTACATGGGTTACGAGATTTATTCCTTGTCTACCAGCTAGTAAGAAACATGCCATGGAGGGGCTGTTCTTTGCTCTGTCCTGTGTTGTAAATATCTTCCACTATAAAGATTAAGAAATAGCTTCAATAGAGGTAAACAATACATACATCTTCAGACAACAGGAAGACCTAAGTTTATTGAGAGTTTGCTACATGAAGACCTCTAAGTGTATATTACTTTTACACAGCAACCTAATGACACAGGAGCTATGGTTATTATTATTATTTTAATAGCTTTATTAAGGTATAATTTAACATGCAATAAACTGCACACATCTAAGTATACAGCTTGTAAATTTTGACATGTGTATACACCTGTGAAATCATCCTCGAAATCAAGACAATGAACATATCATTACCCCCCAGAAGGAGCTATTATTATTCACACCATTTTACAGATAAGACAGTTGATTTCATTTGTATGATGTTACCCAGCTGCTGTGTGGGGAGCCAGGACTTGAAAGCCAAGCCTGCAAAATTTCAGAACCATGTCTCTCCCACAACATCAGCACGTGTCTCTCTCTCTCCCCCTCTCCCTAGCCTCCTTGGTCTTGCTGTCTCTCTCTCTCTGATATTACAATCATCTGCTGTGTGTTAATGGCTCTCTATTTAGATACACAACACTGTCATCCTAAACCAACAACAATGATAAGTGGTAATGACAATTACAACTAACATGTTTGACAAGTCACTCTAACAAGAGCTTTAAATATGATGCCATATTTAAAGCAATGTGGCCCTTAAGAGTTCGGCTTCACAACCAGGCTGACCCAGCTTTGAACCTCAGCCTTCACATTTACTGGGCAACTGTGGATGATCTTAGCAACCTTGCTGAGCCTTGGCATCCTCATTGGCAAAAGGATAGTAATAATGCCCATCTCAGAACTGGTGTGGGAAACACATGGCAGAATTACATAGCATAATACTTGATAACAGCCAAGTACTCCAAAAGTGACTGTGATTCTTAAAAGCATCATAGCAATTTTGTAAAATAGTACATCTCCAAAAATGTTAAGCAAAATTTTTCTCTTTCAAGAGTACAGTTGTTTCCATACAGGTAAATAAATATACATACAAGGGCACATCTCAATTTACCATTGAGCAAACACTTTGTGGAACACCAGAAATACAATATTGTTGAAAAGAGGTAGAGAAAATTGGAAACGGTCAACCTCTTGCTTAATTTCTCTCTTTATAATTTATTTTTAGTGAAAAACTCTTGAGCAAAAAATATGACTCTTTTAGACATTAGTAGTTTAAAAATAGGGAAAAGAAGTCCCCATCCAAACACCCAGATGACAGGCCAAGGGTGAGTTTCACAGCCTCCTATTAGCCCCATTTCATTGGTTTTAAATGCCATGACTCTATTTCAGCATATAAGCACAATCATTATTGAGCAGATCAGCAAGAAATTTGAAAAACATTTTCCAGGTCTTGTGGTCAATAGTAAAATCAAGTTAATGAATTATTATTGAAATAAATAGTGAATTTGAATGTTGAAGAGATCAGTAGGTCAAGACTGAAGAGAAATTAATCAGTACAAAAAGTGCAGTGGAAGAGGGCCAATTTAAATGGATTTTTTTTTATTAGTGAATGAGAAACAATCACAGCCAAGGTTATTCATCTGTTTTTTGACTTAACTGAAATCTCATCTTGGAAATCATGGTCTTCTAGACGTGCTCCAGGCAGTGACCAGAATGTAAATAGCCTACTTCGGAAACCTGGTCATTTGTCTTCTGTTCAATAAGGCGGTAGGATGGATCTTAAAGCTACTCTTGGCTTACCCCAGCTCCTCAGCTGGCTTCACTGAAACTCCAGCACAGGGCAACGTGAGACTGAAATAAGTCAGCAAGCATTTGTCTTTTCTTCCTTTTAAAATAAGCATGCTAAGGGAGCAGGCACTGTACTAGACTCTGGATGCACAAAGGAATAAAGCCACAGTCCTTCTCTCTCAAGAGCTGTAACTTTGATTCTAGCTACAAGAACTAGGTCTATCAATCTTAAATATATATATTTATCTTAAATATATAATCCTAAATATATATATAATAGAGCACGGTTAAAAGTGAGTACCACATGAATGGTATAGATACAATTCCTTTCGTAAGGGAGAAATTATTTTGAACAAGAGCTCGTTTGCTATGGGGAGGACGTCAAGCAAAGCTGTATGCAAGAGGTAGATTCTGAGCTGGTGCTAGGGTTGGATTGCCCTAGGAAGACTGGGAGAACGGCAAAAGCAAATATTCAGAGAATGGAAAGCCCACTTCACATTAAAAGTCTTGCCGATCATGTTTACCTCTCCCAGTCCACCTGCGCCACAACTCCTCCAAATCCACAACTGTCTTGGAATAGGATTATTAGATTTCATCCTTCACTCTAACATATCAATCTATTGTCAGATTTCATCAGTCACTGTGTCTTTTGTCTATATTAGCTATATCTTGCAGGTTAGAGAAAGGGCTTATGAAGAGGTTAGTGCTAAGAATGACTCTCAGATTTTTGGCTCATGCAATTGAGGGATGGCGTTGTTATTCAGTGAAATGGGAAACATTGGAAGAAGACCTTATTTGGGGGAAAGATCCTGATTTCTGTGTTGAACAAATTGAGTTCAAAGTGACTTGGAGACAATTGGTGGAATTAACTGTAACTATCTCTGAGTGTTATCTCCTTTTCAATTTTCTATTTGCACAGAGCAGCAAATTTTGCGAAATACATAATGAGCGTGTACTACTTTAAATGTAGAAAAAGTCATAAAATAATATTAAAAATATGAAAAATTAAAGAGTTTTAAAAATTAATAATACTCATTGTGAGATTTTATTTTATGTCGATCCAATTAGTTTATAAATATGAAAATGGCAAAGCGCCACATTGTGAGGCTCCATTACAGAGGGTATCTCCAACTCCTGTGACAAAAATCTGGAAAACGTATAATGGCTCAAACACAATAAAAATTTATTCCTTGCTCAAATAAAGCCCAAAATAGTACTCCTAATTAGTGAGCAGTCTTCTCCAAGGGCGATTCAAGACCCCGGAACCTTCCATCTTGTGTCCCCACCATCATTAGTGTGTGTCTTCTAAGGTGCCCATCCTTGTCTGCATCCACTGATGGATTAATAAAGAGCATGAAGGATTTTCCATGTGACATTTATTTGCACCAGGCCTGAGAGTGGCATGAGTTACTTTTGTTCACATTCCACAGGCTGGAACTGCAATGTGGGCTGGGAAATAGATTCTAGGTGTGTGTCCTGTAGGAGGAGGAAGAAACAGCTTATGTGACCAGCTGGGAAAATTCTGCCTCAGCTGCCGAGTGTGTGCATCTCCTGTTTTCCCTCTAGAATGTCATCTGATTGGGATCTTTCCAGTTTGTTCTTTGGTTATTATCTCGCTAACACTTCTGTATCCACATACGCACAAGTAGATAAAGTAGAGTACCAGCGACCTTGAAATCCAGAGGTAAATCTAATCATTCCCCTGGAATGTCAATCTAGTAACCCTGGACTAAAGAAAATGAGGTTAGATTGAAATGATTTGTTCTAACTGAACCAATCACTCTTTTCTTTTTTAGTGAATACCAGTAACGACATTAAAATTTTATTTTAGAAATTCATGGAGATCAATGTGGAATTCTTTTTGGGCTTCTTTCCTAGAATCTATAATTTGAATGTTAGAATCATATTTACCACAGTTTTTAAAACCAGTAATACACACTAAATTTTGTCCATAGACAAGATGAATAATATGACTCATTAATACAGGTGCCATTGTTTTTCAAATATATGTAGATACTGTTAGGATAAATAAAATACATATTTATTTAAAAGAACTGCTGAATTTACAGTAGCCTTTTGCCATTGTTTGTTTGGTTAATAATTTGATACTAGAGGTACAGCTACTGTCAAGTGAGGTTATGAAATTTTCAATTTTAAAAAGAGATCATGACTTCCATTTCCAGAAGAGATGGAGTAACAGAAACGGGATTTACACTCCCACCAGAAACAGCCAGAAACTGGCAAAATGCATGAAATAATGGTTTTCAAGGTCCTGGATGCTATGACTGAATTGTGTTCCCACCAAATTCGTATGCTGAAGCCCTAATTCCCAATGTGACTGTATTTGGAGTTAAGGCTTTTAGGAGACAATTAAGGCTAAATGAGATCATGAGGATAGGGTGCTAATCCAATAGAATTGGTGGCCTTATATAAGAGGAAGAGGAGGAGAACTCTTTCCACACACAGGCACTGAGGAAAGCCCACATAGAGACGTGGTGAGAAGAGAAGGTTGCCACCTGCAAGACAGGAAGAGGGCTCGCACTAGAATCTGACCATGCTGGCACTGTGATCTCAGATTTCCAGTCTCCAGAACTGTGAGAGAATAAATTTCTGTTGTTTAAGCCACCCAGTCTATGGTATTTTGTTATGGCAGCTCAAGCTGACTAAGACACGACATCAGACACAAAGGACAATGATCCCTGGGAAATGGGAAACAACAAGGTGAGCCCTATAATTGTCCCAGCTTACTGCTTAGAGAGATTCCAGGCAAGGCGGGGCGGGGAGCCCAGGCTGAGCCAAGGGCAGCTAAGGTGGTTCAAGTTCGCAGGTCGGAGTACTTAAGGAGGGAGTCACACAGAGAGGGAAATGCGGATGTGTGCAGAGCATCCCCTCAAGTATTCAGCTGAGGACTGAACAGCACATGCAGATGAGGAAGCCGCCTGAGCCTGGGAAAGAGCCACCTGAAAGGATTAAAGGTAATAGTGTCTGACACGTACATATGATCCAAAATAGTGCCTATTCCTGCCAGCCAGACCAGAAACCTCAAGATTCACGGGGCACTGGGTAGAGTACATAGCAAGTTCTTGCCTCTGTAGTGGGAATAATTAGCTTGAGAATGAACACTGCACAAGTCTTGTCTGACAAACATTAAAAACAAGATCCAAAATAATCAAATGGTTTTCAAGCAACTTAATTTCATCCAAGAATAAAACTCAAGCGTATTTAGAAGAAAACAAAAATATCTAGCACTCAACATGATAAAATTCACAATGTCTAGCATCCAATAAAAACATTCCCAGACATACACAGAAACAGGAAAATACAATCTGTAATGAGGTTAGGTGGATTGAAACTGACCCAAAGGACCACAAATGTTAGAATTAGCATAAAAAGCCATTAAAAACAATTATAATTGTATTTCATACATTAAAAAAGTTAAATAGGAGCCAGCCCCATGGCGCAGGCATTAAGTGCACACGTTCCACTTCGGCAGCCTGGGGTTCACTGGTTTGGATCCCAGGTGCGGACATGGCACCACTTGGCAAGCCATGCTGTGGTAGGCATCCCACATATAAAGTAGAGGAAGATGGGCATGGATGTTAGCTCAGAGCCAGTCTTCCTCAGCAAAAAGAGGAGGATTGGCAGCAGATGTTAGCTCAGGGATAATCTTCCTCAAAAAAAAAAAAAAGTTAAATAGGAAGACATGAAAAACACAAAAAGATCCAAATTCAACTTCCAAAAATAAGACTATAATGTGTGAAGTGAAAAAGACACTGTCATCAGCTAGAAGGACTCTAGCTAAGTGACTTATTCCACAACCAATCTTCCTTAGGATTCAAAATGATCTCCTGACTATTATGAGTTACTGTGCATCATGAATTTTAGGGGCTGCTTGAGAATGGTTGAAACCATTAATATTAGTTCCTCAATGTTTAAGCATTCATTTAACTTACAAATGTAAAATTGTACCTGGTCTCAAAACCTACAATTTAATTGGGAAGACTGAACACTCATAAAGGCAGGAAGAGAATAATTGCAAAACAGTGTGGTGAGATGAATGGATATTTTCATTTCTCACCTCCCCATAAGTTTCCCTCATCATTTGAGAATCAAAAGATCGTCCCTTTTCTGTCTACAAGAGGTGTTTCTTCTTAACCTAAGGGTGGAGCAGTAGGAATCAGGGAATTCAGTCGTACTATCTTATGCCTGAAGAATGTTCTAAGTTACTACTAGCTGGTAAATATTTCTGGGCTGTTGATGCCCAGTGGTGACTGCCTAGTAAGCCTATGGTAGTTGCTGTGGGTTGAGTTATGTCCATTTAAAAAGATATGTTGAAGTCTTACCTCCCCCACCCACGGTACCTGTGAATGTGACCTTATTTGGAAATAGGGTCTTTGCAGAAGTAATCAAATTAAGGTGAGGTCTCACTGGATTAGGATGGGCCCTAAATCTAATGACTGAGGTCTTTATAAGGAGAAAAGTATTTGGAGACACAGAGGGAAGAAGGCCATATGAAGATAGAGACAGAAAATGGAGTTATGTTGCCGCAAGCCAAGGTACACCATGGGTTGCCAGCAACCACCAGAAGCTAGAAGATTCAAGACAGGATTCTTCCCTAGAGACTTTGGAGGGACATGGTCCTACTGACACCCAGATTTTGACTTCTTGCCTCTAGACCTGTGACAGAATATATTTCTGTTGGTTTGTGGCACTCAGTTTATGGTACTAGAATATGGCAACCTTGGGACACTAATACAGCAAGGAACATTCAGCCCCATGTCTGCCTAATCAATATCCATCCCCAAATCTGTAAGAGGGCAGAAAGTGCTTACTTTCCCTTTCCACAGTATTTCCTGACTTACCAACTTTCTCCAGACCAAACACACTCTCGAGACAGCTGTAGTTCCTTCAGTGAAGTTACAGATGATTGCAGCAATAGCGCTAATTTTTAATGTCTCCTATATCTGTCCCCTTTGAAAGTGTCCTCTCATCCTGGGTTTGGACAGGGGATTTCTTTTTTCCAGTGGGATAGAAAACGTGACACAAGCAGAGATTTGAGACGTGCTTGAACATTTGGATTTGCCCCCTTATTGTTCTTGGACCTTATTGCCATGTGACCTACCTGGGAGGGCTGCTGGGGAATGAGAGGGCGTGGAGACGGCCCAGCCGTCCCATCATTCCAGCTGAGGCTAGCACAATCCAGTCAGCTCCGGATGGCCCACCAGCTAACCCCAGACTCAGAGATGAGCCCAGCAGAGACCAAAAGTGCTGCCTAACTGAGGCCAGCCCAGAGCTACCACTGTGAATTTTATTAATAAGTAGATATTGAAAGTATAGCTACTACCAAGTGAGATTGTGAATTTTTTAATTTAAAAGAGAATCCTTATATTAAAAAAGATCCTCTGTCTATCTATTCTTTGAATTTTTGTCATTGGCTCTTAGTAACTGTTAGATGATGTGATTAATTTGTTCTGAGTTTCCTATCACATTTTTGCCTCAACCAGTTCTTTGCTTGTCTGAATTGTGCCCAGAATAATTTTCTTTAGTGACTCTCTTACTTCCTATGAGATGAGCTAAATACATGGTTGTTGTTATAAGCAGCTAACTTTTGGGGTGGTTTGTTACGTAGCCAATGCTAACTGATACAGAAAAGTTGGCAGATTTCACAGAGATGCTACAGTTACAGCCCTAAGGGAAGAATTAGGCCTCCAGAAGGAGGGTAGATTAGTGCATGTTTCTCTCCTCTTGGCATTTACGTTTCCTACTCCCCACTCTCTTAGGGATGAGATTTGACTATCAGAGAGAAGCTAACTGGGTCTAATACTACCCCCACCCTTGACTACCATGGCTAAGTAGGAGTCATTCACTGCTATAATAGTTCTGGTTATATATATGAAACATGCCATATACACACATGCACACGCACACAGACTCTCTCTCTGTCTCTGTTTCTGATAATATGTCTGTCTCTGATAATATATATCAGATGACCCTTAGTGCACAAACACCAGGGTATAATAAAAGACATGCTGATGGTAGACTGTGCTTTTCTCATATGAGAATAATGAGACTACAATGTGTTGCTTCAGAAAAAGTAACGGTTGCTTTAGGGACGTGTTCTAGCTTCATAGGAAACTTCTGAGGAAATCGGCCACATCTTCTAAGTGGGGAGACTGAACTGGATGGAGAGCACTGACTACGTCCTCTCCTCAATAATGCCAGAGCCCACCTTATGCCTTTTGGACTCAACAAAGAAAATATTGCATTAACTCCCAGCCTAAACTTGAGGAATTGGAGTTTGTAAGATACAAGAAAGATCAGGGAGGGGAATCTCTTTCTCAAATGGAGAGGGAGAGTCAGCCCACTGACGGGCAGGAGTGCCGGAAGTGGGGGACGAGTGGGGAGGACAGAGGGATGGAGGTGGAGGAGAGGAGAGAGCGAGCATTCGTGTGGGCGTTCTCTGTTCAATGGCTGCATTCTGAGGGCTTCCTGCCTCTGTGGTGAGGCTGAGGCATAGGTGTGTGAGATAAAGACTCAGTCTCTGGGCCTCACAGACAGCACTGCTTGGTTCAGGCATTGAAGACACAGCAGATACTCCAAAAAGGCACTAAGCAACTGACATTCAGTTGTGTGGGGTGCAATGGGGTCGGGAGAAGTTTCTAGCAGAGAAGCAGTCGCAGGAGCCTCAGTCGATCCTATGGGTCACTGGGCAGTATCTCCACTGGGGACCAGCTGCCAGGAGAGATAACTCTGCAAGCCGGAGAGCCCGTGAGATGGAAACCAAATTCCCTCATTGCTTACTCTCTTGCCTCCCCACTGCCACACAAAAGATGACAAGGAGCATGTCTGCCTGAGGGGAGGGGAGAGAAAGGAGGGGCTTTGCACAGCCAGGTTGCACTGAACAGCCACAAACGCTAGTGATAATGGACCATCTGAATAAATAAATCCTGAGAGGAGTAAAGAGATCTGAAGAAGAATGAGGATACTGGACTATCGTCTGAAAAATCATTTTATTGTTTTTTCCCTGATGATTAAAATTAATACACATTCAGTACATATATTTGAAAAATTCAAAGAGTTTTTCAGAGAATAAATCTTATCTATATTTTCATGAATGTGTGTGTACATATACATACATATGTGTATGTATCTCTCTCTCTACACATATTTATAATATTTTGTCTTTTTTCTAGATATGTGTTTTCCAAATAAAATTGGAATCATATTCTGTATAGGTTTCTAACCCGTTTTAATTTTTATTTAATGTTATACAACAATTATGTTTAAAGGTCATTTGAGAACATAGTCTAAATGGCAAAATGGTATCACATCTTATGAATGAATGAATATTTTTACATTATCACCTATGTTTTAAATATTTCTTAGCTTGTAATTTCATGACATTTCCACATTATACTGAAATTCCTATAAATACATTTTATGTATATTTCTGATTATTTTCTTGCAGTAAATTGTTAGAAGTTCTACATATTACAGCAAAGCATATACACATATTTTAGGCTTTTTAGACTTACTGTCCAATTGCTTTCCATGTAGGTTGTATTGAAGACCATTTTAGGGAAACACTAAGAATGTGGGTTCTGGAGTCTGAAGTCCTGGATTTGGCTACCAGGCTGTTATTTACTGGCAGTGTAATCTTAGACAATTTATAGTATCTTTCCAGGGCTCAATTTCTTTATTTGTAAAATGGAAATAATAATACAAACACCTAGCTTCTAGAATGACTAAGACCGCTTAGTAGGCTAATACGAATGCCCTTTGAAAGGTTTAAGGGCAATATGAATGTTAGTTGTCAGTATTACTGCCGTGATTCCAAACCTTGTTTCCTTCCTGGTTGCCATGTGAAATATGACCGCCATAACCTGGTCCTGCGAGCGAGTGGCCATGGAGATAGACAGTGTAAGTGAGGCTATTCTGCAGGGCTAATAAAGGGGCAAGGAGGCGTCCATGCCTTTCATGAGAAATCCTTGTAACGGAAATTTATGTCTCTCTGACGTCTCACACCAACACTGCATGGCCTGTGGGGAAAAGGGTCACAGAGAAGTGACAATCAGGCTAACTCATTACCATAAATGTGCTTGGAATTGAGAAGGAATCAAGTAAGGGCAAATGGGATAAAGGCATTGTCTGCGCCTGGCATTTACCTTCCGTGAGATTAAAACGTTCAGCTGGATGAATTGATGTCGTATCTCTGTAGATCTGTCCAGACACACAATCAAATGAAAATGTAATGCAAATGCAAACTCCCCCTCAAGAGAAGGTGCAATTTTTGTTCCTTCTCTGCATATTTGAAGGGCTATAAACATGGAGGAAGAAAGACAAGTGAGGACACACATCTGAAGATGCATTGGTGGGACATGCAAAGTTGAAGGGATGAGAAAGGGGAGAAAATTGCAGACAAATTGCCTTCTTAAAATCACAGTCAGTCATGCTAGCTTTCCTCACATGCATCACCCTTGGAGCTTTGCTAGGTGGGAAGTACACACCACAACACTGGAGACTAGGAACTATAACTATCTGAGGAAAGAGAGAGAGAAAGAGAGGAGAGAGGGAAGAAGGAAGGAGGGAAGGAAGGAAGGGAGGAAGGAAGGAACGAAGGAAGGAAGGAAAGACTATAATTGAAGGTAGTTACAACAGATGGCTTAAAAGAAGTTTGAGATTCTAGTGGCTGGACTTTTAAAAATGTAAAACCCTGAGGCCAATCCAGTGACATAGTGGTTAAGTCCTCACGCTCCGCTCCAGTGGCCCAAGGTTCATGGGTTCAGATCCCAGGCGCAGACTTACACACACTTGTCAAACCATGCTGTGGCAGAATCCCACATACAAAATAGAGGAAGATGGGCACAGATGTTAACTCAGGGACAATCTTCTTTTTTTTTTGAAGAATATTAGCTCTGAGCTAACATCTGTGCCCATCTTCCTCCATTTTATGTGGGATGTCACCATAGTGTGGCTTGACGAGTAGTGCTAGGTCTGTGCCTGGGATCCAACCTGTGAACCCTGGGCCACCAAAGCAGAGTGCATGAACTTAATTACTATGCCACCAGGCTAACAGGGACAATCTTCCTCAAGAAAAAGGAAGATTGGCAACAGATGTTAGCTCAGGTACAATTTTCCTCACCAAAAAAACCCCCATGAACCCACTCACAACTGATGAAAGACAGTAAATTAAGGCAAAGAGCATCGATAGAGACACGTGGGGTGTTTCATAATGATAAAAGGCTTAATCAATTTGAAAATTTAGCAGTTTTAAATTTTGTATGCACCTACTCAGATGACTCCTCCCCCTCCCCAAAAGGAAATAGGTGAATAAACACCATAATGGGAGATTTTAACACACATCTCTCAAAAATTTATAGAAAAACCTGAAAAAATTAGTACAGTTATTGATGAATTAAACAACACAACAATTTATATGTATCAATTCATATTCTTTTGAAGCTCATATGAAACATTAAAAAAACCCCAAATATTGTGGTATAAAGCAAACAATAGCAAATTTTGAGTACTGAAATCACATTGAGTATGTTCTTTGACCACAACACTATTAAGCTAGAAATCAATAACAAAATGAAAACTATAAAATTCCCATGTTTTGAAATTTCAAAATACATCTCAATTAATCCATAGGTCAAAGGATAAATCATAATGAGAATCAAGAAGTATTTTGAACTGAATGATAATGAAAATATTACATTCCAAAATGCATGGGATGCAGCTAAAGAAGAACTTAGATGCAAATGCATAGCTTTAAAATGGCTGCATTAGAAAAGAAGGAAGGTTGAAATTTTATTGCGGTATTAGGAAAAGAAGAGTAAAATAAACTTAAAGTAAGTAGAAGGAATAATAATAATAAGAGCAAATGCTAATCAAATATAAACAGGGAGAATCAACAAAGTCAAAAGGTTTTTTAAGACTAAAAACATTGACAAACCTCTGGTGAAATCAGGAAAGAGAAATTATAAATATCAGGAATTAAAAAGGTGACATCACTGCAGATTTGGCAGAAATTGCATCTATCATCACTTTTACAAGTTATTTTAATTAATGAAGTATTTTCACATATAGTTTCTCACTTAGTATATCATAGTGAGTGCTTATAATGCAGAGCACACAGCTGGAGCTTACTTAGTTTGTAGTCCTGGTTTGTTTTACTATAATGTGCTTACTTAAAGAGAAGATGGTATTTTTTTCCTCTGTTATATTTACTTAAAATTAAGGATTATCTTAAGTTATAGATGACTACCATGTAATGAAAGAATAATTATTTATCATTAGATTTATGCAATATGAGTTCCTGAAAGTTTAGAAGTGTTAGACAAAAAGGTATAAGAAATTCTTTAGTTCAAAACTTATTGATAGAACTGAATGCTACTTGAATTTTAAAAAGTGAAAAAAAAAGTGAAGATGGTGAATGTGAATGAGTTAATGATTGGAAAGTTGTGCAGTAGAAATGATTAAGAAGTGGTGAGACTTGTAAACTTGAACAACCATAGTAATAAAGGGAAAAAGTATAAAATCAATAGTTTCAGGCAAATCACTTTATTTACTACAAGTGATTAAAACATTTATGTACAATCATTTCTACAGAGATCGCCTAATGTGATTGTTTTGTGACCTTGGAAAAATTACATAACTGCTTTGGATTTCAAGTTTCTTTTTCCACCAGATGAGCAGGCTGGACAAGATAATTCCAAATCTTCAGAATAAGATGATTTTACTGTTTTAGAAAGAGAATATTCCACAATAATTAAAAGCACAGACTTTAGAGTCACGAATTCATTCACTCATTCAGCAAATATTTATTGAACAATAACTATGTGCCAACACTGTGTTAGACCTTAGAGATATGGACAAGGTCTCTGTCATCATAGAATTTATCTTTTATTTAAGGGACAGCCACCAGACAGGTAACAAATCATATAAAGAAGTGGGGATTGTGATACATCATATGTGGGTACTAGAGTATTGTGACACAGATTAAAAGAGATGTTTAGGGGATGGCTCGGTGGCATAGTGGTTGAGTTTGCACATTCTGCTTTGGTGGCCTGGGACCTGCAGGTTTGGATCCCCGGCTCAGACCTACACACCGCTCATCATGCCATGCTGTGGCAGCGTCCCACACATAAAAAAAAAAAAGGGGGGAAGATTGACAGAGGTGTTAGCTCAGGGATAGTCTTCCTCAAGCAAAAAGAGGAAGATTGGCAACAGAAGTTAGCTCAGGGCCAATCTTCCTCACACACACACACAAAAAGAATAAAAGAGATGTTTATTACCTGGGCACATGGCCACCTTGTTAGAGAATGTTTCTCATCCTCCTTTGAAGCTAAGTGTGATCAGTTCTTCAACAATGCAATGTGAGTGGAAGTGATACGTACAACTTCTGCATCGCTTTAAACAATTGCATGCCCTCTGCTTGCTCTGTCCCTTTTCCACACGCTGAAGTGCAGACACAGTGCTGGTTATGCCTGCTTCATCCATGCAGACAGTATTCAAGCAGCCTTTCTCAACTAGGAGTTCCAGGAAAGAGTTAAGCCCTAACACCCTCAGGCATCCATTGTATATAATCCATTAAATTCTCTCCTATGCATCTAGAATGGTACTAGTTGTACATCATGCTTGGGAGGCTTGAGAAAGGCTGCAAGGATAGAGCAAGGTGAAAACAACCTGGCCCTGGATCACTTTGTGGAGCAGAGGGCCTGCCTGTCTGGGATCTCCTGCCACCTCTGGCCTTTGTCACCTAGTTACTGCATACTTGGGCTTTGTTGTTACAGTGGCTTAGATAATAAACGTTCAACTCTGTAACTAAGGGCTGAGGTGATCTCGTGATGAGCAACATTGACTGGCAGTGGGGAAAGGAGCTCACAGATGAAATTGGAGTCGTATGCTTGGCAGGTGAAATAATACTTCACTAGCAGTAGGGCTGAAAAAAGCTAGTTTTGCCATTTGAAATTTTGTAGCTGGAATAACAGTCATTGTTTTTTCCCTTGAGCATTACCTTTTCAGGTCAGTAGTCATAAAGCACACTAGATTCTTCTTTTACTCAATTATGAATTTTTCTTTAAATATAAACATTTTATTTAAATATAAACGTTTCTTTAAATATAAAGTCAATGAAGATGATAATATGATTGTGTACGTGTCTCAGATTAACTCATGCAAAGATATTAACTCACTTACATTTTATTTCCCCTTAGTTGACAATGTGCATGTATCAACATGAAATTATATATAGATGAATTACATACCTAACATATTACAATTTTTCAAATTCCATTTTCTATCATTTGAGTTAAAGATTCCAGCGTGGATTTCTAGTGTCTTACAGTTTCCTCTTCCCTAACACCGCTGTCAACCGCTGTGTCTTGAATAGCTCTTCTCATGGTGAAGAGAATGTTTGGTTCAGCAGTCTCCTAGCTAAGCTTCATTTATCTCATGCTCGAATTTCGCTCTCCCCTGGAGACTCACACTGGTGGCTCCGGCACCTGGTGCAGAGGTTAGCCTGTACCTCAAGCTAGTTTTTATGTAAAACTAACGCGTAAAAGTGACTGCCCAGGGACTACCAGAGATGGAGCTGCCTTTAATTCCAGGTGTATGGGCAAGTGTGGCGGCCTCACACGTGGGAAGCAAACACGGCCTGGGCCACACATGTGGGAAAGGGACAGCAAGAATTTTTCTTTAAGCAGCTATTTTGAGAGGAAGACTAGAATATAATCCTGAACACAATACAGCACTGAACATTTGTGCCCAATCTTCTAGGCTCAATTGCATTTTATTTTCCTCCACCTTTGTGTTGCATAAATAATGTGCTCATTGTAGAAAAATTAGAAAATTCAGATAAACAAAATCATTGAAAAATTCTACTACCCAGAGATTACCACTGTGTAAGATTTTGGTGTTCTGTCCATTTAGAATTTTGCTTATGCAAATACACACATATGAATATACAAAAATGGTGTACTGTCTTGTATGCTTCTTTCTAGGCTCCTCTCAAATAATGTAATCATAATATATTCTAATAAATCCAAGAGGCCCATATTGTTTTTTTAGATTTGCCTTAAAGAACCCAAAGTACAGTTTCATTTTGTCCTTGCATTTCTTGATGGATATTAAGGAGAAATCTGATACACAGCCCGGTGGTCTAGTGCTTAAGATTTTGTGCTCTCACTGCTCCCGGTCAGGGAACCACACTACCTGGCTGTCAGTCATCATACTGTGGTGGTTGCTTATTGCTGTGATGCTGAAAGCTACGTCACTGGGATTTCAAATACCAGAGGGTCACCCATGGTGGACAGGGTTCAGCAGAGCTTCCAGGCCAAGACAGATCAGGAAGAAGGACCTGGACGCCCACTTCCAAAAATGTAGGCCATGAAAACCCTATGAATGGCTGCAGAGCAACGTCTGATAGAGCTCCAGAAGGTGAGAGGACGGCACAAAAAGACCGGGCAGGATTCGGCTCTGCTGTACAAAAGGTCAATAGGAGTTGGGGTGAACTCTACCGCACTAACAATAAAATACACAACCCACAGTTGTACTCTTGAAAGTCTCTTCCTCTTTTCCTCAGTTATTTTTTTTGCACTCAGAGGTACTGAAGACACGGTCCATGCCAAATGCCCAATGTCTCCGTCATCCCCAGAGTTGCTTTTCCTCATCCCCCTTTCCACCTTTTTATGTAGAGCAACTTGTTTTCTCGGATAAGTACTCCATTTCATATTCTGCCTCTGCAGTCTGGTCCCCTTACTAATTTACCATTCCTGAGAGTCTGCATTGGCAAAGATAAGGGACCTTGCTGGGAAAGTCTAGAGTGCTCTGCTGAGGACTGAAGGAGGGAGGAACTGAGCAGGAAGGACAACCTTCTCTTTAGGAAGTGAGGATGTGTAGTAAATGAGAACAAATATAAACAGTTAGGGGTTTCTAAAGTTACCACTGCAACATGAATATAATGTGAAAGTTTCCCATGACAAAAAATAAATGCACACCTACCTGTCTTGTCATTTTTAATGACTAGACGGTGCACCATTCTAGTTGTTATCTATATATTCTATTTTCTATTTTGAATATTTAATTTGTTTCAAAATTTTTTCATTAACGTAAAAACTCTGTTATGAACATCCTGTATGTACGTCTTTGAGGATTTTTCAAATTATTTACTTAGAACAAGTTTCATGAAATGGGATTGCTGAGTCCAAAGGCGTGCACCTTAATGAAAATTTTGCCTTATTGCTCTCAGGAGGCTTTACTGATTTGTTTTTCGTTAATGATGGATGAGATATTAGTTACTCCACAATTATGCCATCACTACTTATTATCATTCTCTCGAAGCTTCATCAATTCAATACGCAAAAATAGTATCTTGTCATTATTTCATTTATTTAATCACTAATGAATTTGAAATTTTTTGATTTTTATCATTATTGACCACTGTAGGTCTGATGTTTGGAATTATGTATTAATTTTTCGTATTGGGGCTGAAATGTAGTTTAACATTTGGTGACATACAATAAGGTTTTGGAGTTGGAAAATGTTTTTGTGATATTATTAGCCCCAGAGAACCATGGTGAAATTTACTAAATTGCGGTTTTCCCTGTCCTCCTTTGTCAGTTATTTGCCTGTGTGCCTCACAAGGAAAAAAACCTGCAGCAAAATGAAACAAATCTAACAATTTTTTTTTCCTGTGGAACATTCATGCTGAGCTAACATCCACTGCCAATCTTCTTCTTTTTGTATGTGAGCCTCCACCACGGCATGGCCACTGAGAGATGAGTGGTGTAAGTCTGTGCCTGGAAACTGAACCCCGGCCACCAAAGCGTAGCATGCCTAACTTAACCACTAGGCCACCAGGACTGGCCCTCCCATAATTTTGATAAGTCAAACTTTCTCCTTAGGGTTTGTAAAAGGACCATATTTCTCCGATCAGCTGAAGGTCAGGGACCTATTGTCATTAATGAACGAGGTAATTATGATGGGTTAGCTAACTTGAAAGATGGGATGCTTGGGAGCCCCAGCCAAATTAGTCATAGCAGCCCAGTACACAGCCAGGTCCTGTGCAATGACAGCTAAGGAAATTTAGTGTGAGGAATGGTAAACACATTCCCAGAGCCCCAGAGGAAGGGCAATATCAAGACTCAAAGCCAAACCTGACTACAAATCTAGTGTCCTCTTCATAAAAACAAAAAAACAAACAAAAGAACAAAAGAAAATCTAAAAAGTGAAGAGGAGACTGCAGGAGTGACTGTATTCTGTAGGATGGCTATTGGTTGATGTAGGTGGCAGGACACGCTCAAATCTTTCTAGCACAAATAAAAGAATGATTTGGTCATAATGAGAAAAGTTATGTTTATGGCCAATGCTGTGAGGGGCCCAAAAGATCATGTTTTTAAGTGTTTTGTGTTTTAGTTACTACATTTAGTACCTGATATTCTTTTCTCTGACAACCCAAACCTCAGCTGTCCTCGGAGGCTGGTGCTGCCTGAGTCCCCTCTTCCTCCAAGAAACCTCGCAGGCAGGTCCCGCTCATAGGGAACTGCTTCAGCATCAGAGCCTGGCCCACCCAACTTAGCACTGATTATCTTACATCTCTTGCTCTCTTAACATCTTTGGATATTATTCTTACTTACCTTTTATAATAGACTGTTAGCTTCCCCAGATAAGAAGTTTAACCCCCAGTACAAAGCGAGGCACACAGTAGAGCTTATTGTAAATGCAAATTGATTGATCTAATGGTTGCTTAAAACAGCTCTACAGAAAGATTCAACTAATATTTATTGAGCAGTTGCTATGTGCTAGGTGCTTCCACATAAGGTATCTTATTTAGTCACTGCAATTATCCTGCCAGGTAGGAGATATTGGCCCATTTTCAGGTGAGAAAACTGAGGCCAAGAAGAGTTAAGCAATTTCTCAAGGTTCCACTGCTGGTTGGGTTGGGATTTGGATTCCGGTTTCCCAGCTTCAAAGCTAGCGCTATTTTCACAGTGCCACACTCCTTCTGGGTTTGTTCAACACAGCATGATCATGGGTGGAAGAGCTCTGCACAGAGGAGACCGATCATTGCTGGCAAGCTTGTTGAGGGACACCAAGAAAAGACAAACACGATTATTTTGGCACTTCTTGCTAACCAAAACCCATGGGGCCTATGTTCTTGGGCAAGGACTGATTTTAAAAAATAAACTAAACAAGTATAGTGAGGTTGCCTTTTTGTTAAAGTCAGAATTGATTTTCAGGAGGAAAACTAATGGACTTGTGATTATCTTCTGCTGTCAAAACATCCAAGTAGAACTTTCAGTGGCTATAAGTGCAAATTGTCTACACTATTAAAAAATGTAGCACTTAATGCACTGAGGGCTTTCTAGCATGTCTACAGAACTTGACTGTTTTTGCAGGAAAATGTTAAATGTGGGAAGAATATAACAAGGCTTCCTAAACATTCTGCAAATGACATTAAGTACATTATTGCTTTATTAAAAAGAAAAGAATCAATGTCATATAGCAAAACAAATGTGAAGTGCCACATATCGCTTTGTATAGCTACTTTTCCATTAAAGCAACTTGCATTGTAGGTGGGAACCCAGCTTCACCAAGGTTTCAGAAGGGCAAGTTACCTCACTAATAGATCCCCAACAGTACTTAGCGTTGTTTCCTTTGCTTTCTTTAAGAGCTCTCTGCCACTAAAAAATGCAAAACCAAACCGAATCAAAGCAAAATGGGAGTAGTTTATGGAAGTCAAATTTGTGAACCACAATTTGAGGATGTATCTGTTGCAGAATCTGTTGTTTAAGCTAGAGGAAATAGTTGAAAGCTATTTAATAACTACTTACAAAATAAATTTTGGAGGCGGATAGAATTGTTCAGTTGGTTGAAAGAACAGGAAACTGTCAAGTTTCGGTGATTCATACATCACAAGTGAATTATTTAAGTGTAATGAGAAGAATATTTTCTAAAAAATTATAAATTTTTTTTAAATTTCAGTGGCTGCATGGTGGCGTGATGGTTAGGTTCATGCACTCTGCTTTGGTGTCCCAGGGTTCACCAGTTCGAATCCTGGGTGCAGATAAAGCCACTCTGTGACAGCATCCCACATACAAAATAGAGGAAGATTGGTACAGATGTTAGCTCAGGGACAATCTTCCTCACCAAAAAAATTTTGTTTGAATTTCAAAATTGTGATTAAATATACATAATGTAAAATTTACCATTTTAACTCTTTTTAAGTATAAAGTTTTGTACATTCACATTGTTGTGAAACTGTCATCATCATCTAAATTCACAACTTTTTCATCATGCCCCCCACCCCCACCAGCCTCTAGTAACTGGTAACCTCTATTCTGTTTTCTATCTATGAATTTGATTACACTAGGTACCTTACATAAGTGGAATCATGCAATATTTGTTCTTTTGCGACTGGCTTATTTCACCTAGAATAATGTCTTCAAGTTTCATCCACTTTGTATCATGTGTCAGAATTTTCTTCCTTTTTAAGGGTGAATAATATTCCATTGTATGTATCTACTACATTTGGTTTATCCATTCATACATCAATGGACATTTGGATTGCTTCTACCTTTTGGCTACTGTGAATTGTGTTGCTATGTGCACAGGTGTACAAATATCTGTTCAAATTCCTGCGTTCACTTCTTTGGGACATATAACCAGAGTGGAATCCTGGATCACATGGTCATTCTATGTTTAAGTTTTTGAGGAACCACCATACACTGTTCTTCACAGCGGCTGCCCCATTTTACATGCGAATTAGCAGGGCACAAGCGTTACAATTTCTCCACATCCTTGCTAACACTTGTTAATTTCTGTATTTATTTTTTTTACTGTCCTTTTGCTTTTGTTTTTTATTGAAATATATTTGACATACTGTGTAAATTTAAGGCATACAACTTGTTAATTTGATATATTTATATATTGTAATATGATTGCCATTGTATCGATAATTAGCACTATTATGTTACACAATTATCCTTTTTTTTTAGTAGCTGGCACAATTAAGTTCTAGTCTCATCAAGTTTGATGATTATCGTACAATATTGTTGTCTATATTCACTGGGGGAGAATGTTTTTAATACTAAACATTTATTTTACTTTTTTTATTTGCTAAAGTTCTTTAAACTCATTGTTCTCTACTTATCTTAATTGTTTTTTTAAGGTATAATTTCATTTCTTTTTTGGTGTCATTATTTAACTTATTCTGTCTTTCCATCTTCCTGTACGCTCAAAAAGTTATGGATGGTGTCTAACAAAATTTTCAAGCACATAATAAATACTCAATAAAGTAAGTATCTGTTGAATAATTAACAAGTAAGTAGTTGAATTAATTAGTAAATTCCCAGGCCAGCATTTTTCTAACTCATTTCCATCGCGCTCAGCAAACCTTATTGAATATCTACCATGTGCTAGATCCTAGATTTAACAGTGTCTTGAGGATACTGTTAAGTATCCTTGCCCACAGGTTGTCATTCTCAGACTAACTGTCTTTATTTAAGCCCCGACTTGTGCCATCAGAAGTTAGGACAGTTTGGGAGAGTAATATTCCCACCAAAGTCATTGATCTAATGAATTTTATTGAGGACTGAACATGTGCAAAGAAATCTGCAGTAGGTTTTGAGCAGGAGGTGGTGTGTACGGTAATAGATAGAACGGTTGAAAACATAGGGCTGTCAGTTCTTTCTTCCCAGAGTGCTCAGAAATCTCTATTTCCCACTAATTAATATTTTACTCAGCATTCAGGACTTAAATGTCACTTCCACAGGGAAGCCTTCCCTAATTTCCCAAGCTAGATTAGGCTTCCTCCTCATATTCTTTGTCAATACCCTGAACTGTTTTATAGCACTTTTCCTAATTTTCGTTAGTTATTGAGTGATTTTCTTCCTACCAGCTTCTCAGGTTGATGAGGGCACGGCTCTCTGTATGTGCTTTGTTCATGTGTTTCCATAGTCCTGGTGCAATGGCTGGCTCCTATCTGTCAGACAGGAGACATCTGATGAATGAACGAAAGAGTGCACGTAGCATCATTGTTGTGAGTGAGCCTGCAGCCTACCAGGGGAGATTACAAGATGATTTAGCATTGTAAATATTAGTATAAACAAATTGCTGTGGAAGCAAAGAGAAGGAAAAAGTAATTGTACCTGCAGAAGGAAGGAATTTGAAGGCTTCACAGAAAAAGTTATTTCTGAGATGTGCCATACTTGAGCTAAAGTGAGGTGCAGATGTGTGCTGGGTGGGGAAGAGGAAGATCTTGAAAGAACAGTGAGGTGCCCGATAGCATGTTCAGGGACTCTCAAATAGACCAATCTCTGGTCGCAGTACAGTGCTGGGTAGATCTAGGAAACTCTGGCAGGGACTCCTTCACTGGGCAGATATTTATCAAGTGCCTACCTTGTACCAGGGAACCTTTGATGCCATGGCTTCTGCCAGTGTTGGTAATAAAATTTTTAGTTGGGATAAAAATCAGTATTTTTTCTGAAATCAATCAACCTTGACTTCCCTGAACTGGAACCTACAGTAGTGGAGCTCTAAGCTTCTAAACAAGCGTGGATTCATCTCAGCCCAGCATCTGCCACAGACCCAGGAACCAAGCAGAGCAGCACAGCCATCAACGAGAACAGGGTAGTTTTCTAATTTAATTAAAAAAATTAAATTTTACTGAAAAGAAAATTTAGAAAGAGAAAGGGTGATGGATTCATCCATGACTCAAGAGTCCTAATTCATGGACTCTTCATCTTTCGACCCTTTAGTCTCTGCCATGCACAGGCATGGTTTTTACATTTTTGTAATCAATGTGTACAAACTTTCATAGTCTGGAGATAGAACTCAACATTGTATCAAAACTTTATAGAAAAGTCTTATCATTTTCTGAAAACGAAAAATATTCCATTGAATTGATCTACCATCATCCACTTGGCCATTGGATGCCTTTGTTGACAGCACATTAGCTGGAGGAGGTGGGCTCTGCCCCTTCCCTGGGTGGCCATGAAAGCCGCAGTCCAAGCGACGGGGAGACAGGGATGAGGACTACTGCACGTGAGGAGCTCGTTTGCTTGTTCATCCCTCATGTATTATTTGTTGAGCAACTTTTAGGAGTTCTAAGACCCACTCTGTCTCAGGCTCCACACCAAGAGCAGCTGACACCTCAGGTGGAGGAGAGCAGCCTTGCTCTCCTGAAGAACTATAGGGAGGTGGTGTAAAGCCGACCTGGCTTGCACATCACAATCGCCAGGAGAGGTCATTGAAACACAGATGGCAGGGTTCCAAGGGCTCTGAGTCCAGGCCAAGCGTTTATGTTTTTAAAAGCCCCTCAGTGATTCTGAGGTACACTCAGTGACAAGGATGGAGAGAGCTGGGCTCAAAGCCTGGCCCTGTCACTGGCCAGATGTGTGACCTCAGGTAATTCACCACCTATTGACTCTTAGCCTCAGTTTTCCAACTGTACCTTTGGTTTTGATGAGGAGGAAGTGACTGTGAAGTACTTGGCTCATAATTTAACACCATTTTCATCGACACAGAACATCTGAGGTAAAAGATTGTTATGTGTTTCTCAATCAGAGTCAGCTCTAACTCAATTTATTCACAGGGAGGGCAGGTGGAGATGGAGAAATTGTTCAGCCTCATGGCATCCCTGGCAGCCTGTCAACTTGGTCTTGAAGTACCAACTTTCTGCCACTGGAGGTCCTTGGAAAGATTTCCTACCGATTGCTCAGGGAGCTATGCTAGCACCTGCTAGCAGTGGGAGCAGACAAACCTTGGGTATTGCAGGTAGAGGAAAGACAGAGGAGAGCAGCGGGCTCAGCTACCAGAGCCCCTATCTCTTCAGGAACCCCAGACCCATCCCCATAACCCTTCATCTATGGATCTTGATCTTTCAACAGAAATGAAAATGAGAAGTCAGAGAGTAGAAATGCATTCAAATACTTCATTGCACACAGATAGATCAAGTAATTTTTCTCTTCAATCCATCACCAGTACATTTGCTAAGAGGGGAAATTTATTGGCTTCACAAAATGATAGATTTTTTCCAGACACACATGTTGATTTAGTTTCAACTGTACAGCAGAATTCCTTAAAGACCCTGTCTTTCATATACTTTGGAGAAAGGTATCAAGTTCATTAATTCTGAAGCAATGGTTCTGACAAAATATGAGATAAATCAGAACAATGTTACATTCTTACTCTTTCTTCACACGAGCTACAGTAGTTTAAGAAATTAGCCTAACGAAATTGCAAAGCTGAGGTGAATTTTGCATTTTAGTTACTAAGGTATTTTGTAGTGTTTGAACATGAAAATTAATAAAATGTAAAAGCTATCAGAACATATCTACCAGACACAAAAAATAATTTAGTTAATTGACTGCACACTATTTTTCTAATAGGATTGGAGAAATTTACTCATGAAGCTTAGATTTCTAAGAGATGGCTACTGGAAGATGTATGGTCCCATTAAAAATAGCGTGGAAGAGGTTGAGTGATTCCTGAAAGATTATCCCGCTGGTAGGGCAGTGCAATTCTCCTAAATTTGGGGGTTATTTTAACAAACTTCTCCATTGCAAAACAACAACATCCATGCTCTATGGGCACTGACCATATTTTCAACCTGGTGACTCTAAGGGAGATGCACAAAGAATAGAAAGAATGTCGGATATGTAGGCCAGACTTGTGGGGCCAGCCAGTATACAGGGCTGGCCTTGGAGTCAAGCACTCAGCTTGTTCTTTTAGTTTGAAGTTGCTGCCTTGACTGTCGAGTCTGGCTGCATCAAGCTTGGAAAATTTTATCCCCTCCTCATTGTCACATTTCTATAGTGTTTCAAAAAAGCTGCAAAAGAACATAAATTCAACTTTGATAGAGCACTGACTGTCGTGTTGATTTGAGTGGGCAAGACTATAAACACGGGACCTGCTTAAAGACTTAAACACTTCTGCAGTTGTCCAAGTGAAGGAAGACCATGGTCCGATTAAGTCAGAAGCAGTAGAGGTGGAAGAAGGGGATCAATTCCACTTTGTGCTGCCTGAATGTGTGTGGTGAGAAGGAATGAGGAGTCAAAGATGATGACCACGTTTTTTGACTTAAATGATTGGGTTAATGTTACCTGAGTTTTAGAAATGAAAAGGAAGAGCAGGTTTTGAGGAAAAGACCATTGATTTACTTTTGGACATAATTTGTTTGTTGATACCTGTAATGTTTCAGATGTAGATATCTAGGAGACAAATGGATGGATAAATTTGAAGGTCAGTATGGTATGCAGAATTCTAAGAGGACTCCCAATGACTTGTGCCCATGCATAGCCCTCTTCTTTTGAGTGTGTGTGTATGGGGTGACCTGTAACTTGCTTCTAACCAATAGAATATGGCAAAGGTGATGGGATATCACTTCCACGATAAGGTTACATCAAAGGTGAAGGGATTTTATAGATGTGATTAAAGTTTCTAGTCAGTTGACTTTGAGTTTATCCAAAGGGAGATTATCTTGAGTGGGCCTGACCTAAATGTGTGAGCTCTTTAAAGAGGGTTCTGTCTTCCTTGATAGAAGAGACTCAAAGTGAGATATTTGCCTGCTGGCAGTGAAGAAGTGAGCTGTCTTTTCATTTGAGGGCCTGTGAGAGGGCTGCATGGCAGGGAATTGTGAATGCTTCTAGGAAAGTGACCTATAGTTGACAGTTAGCAAGAAATCAGGGACTTTAGTACTACAACTGCAAGGAGCTAAATCCTGCCAACAATCACATGAGTATGGAAGGGGATGCTGAATTCCAGAAAGGAATATAGCACGGCCAACACCTAGACTGCAGCTTTGTGAGACTCTGAGCAAAGCTAAGCCCTGACTGGATTGCAGAGCCGTGGACACTGTGAGATAGTAAATGTATGCTGCTAAGGTTGTACTAATCTGTTCACAGCAATAGAAAACCACTGTAGTTAGCTTTGGGACTGGATGTATAGACCGGGGAGTCCGTACCACAGAGATGGATGCCATCAACCAGGGAAAGGCTCAGTGTGAAAGAACCAATGGGCCAAGGAGAGAGCCTGGAGAACACCTGCATTTTAGGAAGGAGAAGAGGATTTGCTACCAAAAAGAAATCTAGAAGATGCCATTGGCAAGGAATGAGGAGAATAAGGAGGAAGTCAAGTCAGGAAAGCCTGGAGGATAGAGGGCTTGGAGAAACACCGAGTGGTCAACCATATTAAACGCAGCAGAGAGATCCAGGAGGGTGGAGACCAAAACATGGCCAAAGGGGAGATCACAGGGGACCTGCTGAGCTATTTCAGTCAGGCGTGTTGGTGAAAATATGGGGGGTCAGCTTCAGTGGGCTAAGGGATGAAGGTGGGATGACTTTTCAAGATTCAGTGGAAAGGACAGGCTGTCTTTAGAGAGAATCAACTAAAAAATCTTCTTTTTCTTTTTCCTCCTCCCTCTCCTTCCCCTTCCCTTCCCCTCTTCCTCTCTTTTGTCTTTTTCCTTCTTCAGAGTGAAATAGATTTGAACACATTTGTGGGCTGAGTGAAAAGATCCACGAGGGACTGAGTATTTGAGCATTTTCTTTCATTAATTCATTTAATATTTGCAGCTTACTGTTGTACTGGGCTACAATTACAAATAAGATCTTACTTTGAGGGGGCTACAGTAGGCAGAATAATGGTCCCTCAAAGATATCCACATCCTAAGCCTTGCATCTGTGAATATGTTTCCTTTTACAGGGCAAAGGGACTGTGCAGATGTGATTAAGTCGAAGATCTTGCCATCAGGAGATTTTTCTGGATTATAAGGGTGGGCCCAATGGACTCACAAAGGTCATTGTAAGAGGGAGTCAGGAGGGTCAGAGTCAGAGAAAGAAGAAATGAATCAGAGTCAGAGAGATGCTGTGCTGCTGGTTTTGAGGGAGGAAGGAGCTGCAGGCTAGGGAATGCAGGTAGCCTCTAGAAGCTAGAAAAGCAAGGAAACAGACGCTCCCCTAGAGCCTCTGCAGGGAGTATGGGTCTGCTGATACCTCGATTTTGGCACAATGAAACCTATTTCAGACTTTTGACCTCCAGAACTCCAGGCTAATAAATCCGTGTTGTTTTAAGCCATTAAATGTGTGGTTATTTGTTACAACAGCAATAGGAAAGTAATACAGAAGGTAATGGCAGACACAGCCTCACAGACCCTCCATTTATGATGCTCCCACTGGGTGTGTGCAGGGTGTGCACAGGGGAGAGTTCGTCAACAGGCCCTGACCAGAATCAAGGGCTGCAGAGTCTAGAGAGGGAGGAAGGGAAGCTTACAGAGGAGGTAACGTGTAAACAATGTTGGGAAGGAAGAGTAGGAATCATGTGCAAGGAGGTAGGCAGTGAGGTGGGGAGAACATCTCAAAGAGATGGAGCAGCAGGGAAAAACCCCAGGGTCAAGAGATAGCATGACAAGCTTTGGAAACTTCAGGAAGAGAAACAAGGCTGGACCCCAGACTACCAATTGAGGAACGGAGGTTGATGAGGCTGAGGGCTGAGCAGGTTCCTGCCACGTGCACCAGGCTAACTTGTTTGGATTATACCCTGAGGACAAGGAAGAATCACTGAAGAATCTGAAGTAGGGGAGTGAACATGACAATATATGTGTTTGAGGAAAATATTTCTGGATAAAGTGTGAGAACGTATTAGAAGGCTGAAAGCAGGAAGCGTGGGGATTGTAGTAGTAAGAGCTTGAGGCAGTGGTGGCCGTTAGCAGAGGCTTGGTTATGGAAATGAGGGAAGTACAGAGCTAAACATGACTAAGGTGGCAGATGGGAATGAGGAGTAAACCAAAGACGGGGGGAAGGTAGAAGATGGAGAGACAAGTTGACGGGCAGCCGGAGAGAGTCTAGGTCATGGGGCAAAGTCGGACAGGAGGAGAGGGAAAATTGCGAGGGAGCAGAGGTATGGCTTGCGACTGGTTCCCCCAGTTTCTGGGTGACCTAAGCCATACTCTGACCATACAGGGGGCCAGGATTGGGGGAGGTAAAGCTTTGAAACATCCGCTTAGGCGAATTACTGATCTGACCAAGACCAAGAACTGGGTGATTGGCTTCTTCCAGCTCATCCTAAACCTATAGTTTGGTCTCACCACTCCCTCCCACTTCCCAGAAGGTGTTAATATTTGAGTTGGCTGCCCCTTCCTCCATCCCAGGTGCCTCTGGACCAATGAGATGGAAGCGCTTCCCTTGCTGCTGGCTTCGCTGCTCTAAGCTTTTGTTTACTGTTAACACCCTGGGGATAACCAGGGCTGTTTAGGTTTCCCTTGTCCGTAAAAGTTGTACACTTGCTTGGCTCCCAGCCGTCAGCTCTGCTATCATTTTCTAAGTGTTTCTTTTAGGGAGAATCTAATCTTTGCCACTAATCCCTGGAGAAGATTGGTTTGCCTTTCCAGCACTCCTGGCAGCATGCAGAGCTGTATAACCCCCTGCACCTAGCTTCCTCTTTGTGGTAAGAAAAGAGATTACAGCCACACAGGGCCCTTCACGCTGATAGTGTAAACTGTTATTAGGGGTTAGGAGGGGTTCTTTCTCCAGGATAACCTACCAGTGTGTGTATGTGGCAGGAAGCGGGGGGGTGCAATGACACAATTTCCCCTCCCAGTAGTGAGGTAGGAGCTAATTTTAATGGTATAAATAATTTGTATATGGGTACTGCTCTTGGTGACAAATTTACTGATGGTGTGTGACATTGGGCAAGTGACTTCCTATACTACTCTGCTAGGGCTGCCAGAACAAAGTACTACAGATTGGACAGTACTAACAATAGGAATTTATTTCTCACAGTTCTGGGGGCTGGAAGTCCAAGACCAAGGTGTCAACAGGTTTGGTTTCTTCTAAGGCCTCTCTCCAAGCTTGTACATGGCTGTCTTCTCCAGGTGTCATCGCATGGTCCTCCCTCTGTGCATGTATATCCCTGGTGTCTCTTTGTGCATCCAAAAGTAATCTTCTTATAAGGACACCAGTCAGCTTGGATTAGGGCCCACCCACAGGACCTCATTTCCCCTTAATTACCTCTTTAACCAGTGTTGCCCTGAAGAGACCACACACAGCACATCTGCCTGGCAGGCTCACCTTGCGATGGGGATGGGCGCATGGAGCTATGAAAATGTTGGTGAACTAGCTGTGAAAGTCATCCATTGTTATGGGCTGAATTGTGTCCCTCCAAAATTCATTGTTGAAGTCCTAACCCTCAGAACCTCAGATGTGACTGTATTTGGAGATAGGACCTTTAAAGAGGTAGTTAAGGTAAAATAAGGTCATTAGGGAGGGCCCTCATCCAATCTCATTGGTGTTCTTATAAGAAAAGGAGATCTGGACTCACACACACAGAGGGAAGATTATGTGAGGACCCAGGGAGAACATGGCCATCTATAAGCCAAGGAGAAAGGAGAGAGGCCTCGGAAGAAACCAACCCTGCTGACATTTTAATCCTGGACTTCCCAACGTCCAGCATGGTGAGAAAAAATATGTCTGTTGTTTCAGCCACCCAGCCTGTGGTATTTTGTGATGGCAGTGCTCGAAGACTAATATACCCATCCAACTCTTTGCACCTTGATTTCAGGGTCCTGGGGTAACTTTCTGGTTATAATTTGCATGCAGCTATTGTTAAGAGGAAAGAAGGTGCTAACCAGACGTCATGAGAATCCTGGCCCACTTGTCAGCTCTCTTTCTATTGTGAATTAGTCAATTGGCATTCTGGTGAATGCATCAGTCTTATGAGCATGTTTATTATTGAATCCCTCTCTTACCTGTGAGTGCTGTAAAACTGAGTTTCTGGGTCTGCAGAGCCGTTTCACACTGGAGATGTTTTTGAACATGCCCCCTATTGTGTGACATAAATAACTATTCAGCTTTTACAAGTGTTTTTCTCTAAGAAACATGCACAACAGATAGCCGGCCCCATCCCATGCTCAACCCCTCACCTCCAGGCGCTCTGTGGTCAAAGACGGGATGGAGAAATAGGATAAGGTTTTGGTACGGGGTGAAGGTGTCAGGTATTCAAGGAACTTAGTTAAAAAAACCCTTAAAGTCTCGTAGTTTGTTTTTAGGCTGCATTAAATATCCTAGCAGTCACTTTAAATGGGCTATATAAAAATAGCAGCATCAAAACTTCTGCTTTGGCAAGGCTATGTGGCACACAGATCAGTGAGAACGGACACAAAAACAGCCGAAGAGGTGAGTAATTGTATCAAAGTCACACTGTGTACCTGAACTTGACAGCCTATGAATTAAATCTCCTGTTATATTGGGCCAGCCTCCTGAGATAGCTTCTTTTCCAATGACTGAGGCAAAGTTTAAAAGTTTAGTCAAGGTCTTTTACTTTTTAAACTGTGATTATGGAGAATAATCAATAGTCTTCATTGGAATTTTTATTTATCTACAAACAGGATTCTACTAGCTAGAAGTTTCGAAACATCATATTCTCCCCCTTATGGTGAATGACATTGAACTCATAATTACAGCACTGAAACTGAAAGTGTGTGTGTGTGTGTGTGTTCTCAGTGCCATTCTACTCATATACTTAAAGGTTTCCAAGTCACTGCCAAGAGAGATGGAATTCAATTGACAATAGAAGAGCTACGTTGTCCTCCAACTTTTAAAATTTTTGCCTGCCTTTAGAATGATAGTTATGACTTTGTCAAGGCAAAGGGAGGCTGACCTCGGAAAGGAGCTGGATCCTATGGTTGTGCCACTGGGTAGAGGAATGTGTTTTGTTTCTTCCCAGGAAGGTGACCTTGAGTCAACAGATCTCAGTCTCTTACTGCCTTTGAATCTCTGCACTCTTTGTCCACTTCAATTCTTGGGTTCTTCCCAGGTGTGTGAACACAGTGACTGGGCAGAAATCCTAGTCTGTGAGTCAATTAACTTATAAAGAGTAGATCAGACCAACGCAGCAGAATGTGAGGGACAGAGAAAATATCCTCTTGGCCTTTACTTTCTCCTCTCCAGGCCTGCCCTGAGGCTTGAAATTCCTTTACTGTCATTCTGAATTTGGAATTCTGTTAATGAAGAGTGTCTCTAACTGGATTGTATACTGGCTTTTCTTGCAGGGTAATAGATTAAATGTTAGCACAGCCTCTTTACTCCCTAAATCCATTAGAAATTCATTGTCAGATGACAAAAAACTGGGTGCCAAGGGGATATGATTGAGAGGCTAGAATCCTTAAGAGTAGGGTGGAAGATCCTCAGAGAACCTTCACTTTGCTGGCGAAAACCATGCTCTGGAACCCACGATCTGCTCTCTAAACATATCTGCTTGGCCCCTCCACCCACTACTCTGCCTGAAGGGAAGAGTTTATCAGATCTTGCTAGCATCCATCTTGCAGCTTCCCCACAAAGACCAAGATGCTGCTTTAGGAGGCTGGGTTCTTGATCACAAGGACCCTAACGTGAATGCATTTAAATAGAGAAAAGAAGCCGATTTGTGAGGTTGAAGATGGAGAAAACAGATTGAGTGTAAGATGGTAGTTTAGAAGTGATATTTTACTCAAGGAAGTTTGAGAAATGTTGTAGACTAAATAGGGATTTGAACCCACAGTTTTCTGTCTCCACTGAGACCTGGTCTCTTGCACAAAGAGGCAGTTTAGCAGAGCTCAGCTTCTGCCCCTGAGACAGGTGCTGGTTTGGATCCTGGCAACCTAGTGTGGACAGTTACTGACTGTGATATTTGGGCAAGCTTCTCACTTCATTCTTTCTTACGTCAGTGCATAATCTTTTAAAAAATATACATTCCACCTCTGAGCTATTCTAAATATATTTTCATTCAAAACAAAAGCACGGATTGAAGCATTTTTAACCTTTCTTAATATCCATTATGCAAAAACATCTGTTCATCACTTGTCTAGATCTAGCTTTTTTCCACCTTCTCTTTTCTAAAATACTATCCTAATGAATTTACATTTCTTGAAATCTCAAAAATTTTTCATTATCTTTTGAGAGCCTTTTCCACTATTTTCCTGTCCTTTTCCAAGTGTTGTGATAAACAGCATCTCATAACTGTAGGTGAGTTTGATTTTGATTTGCAGAGGTCCCCCCTGTTTACAGATGAGAGCTAGGGTTTCAGCTATTCCTAATCCGTGTGCCCCATGAAGCACAAGAAGGGCATGGGAGGGGCCAGATGAAGGGGCTACAATGCTGGTTGCCCTGCTTTATATTTCCTTACAGACTAGTTGACACTGAGGGGAGAAGAGTGACTACAAATAGGGGAGGGAAGGAGCCTGCAAGAAACACTCAAATACTTTCTCCTCTTCTAAATGTAAATGCTGTGAATACCACATTTTGGACCAAAGGTATGTCTCAAGTCACCATTCAGCTCCTCTTTTAGAACACTGTTAAACACTATATTAAACTCATGTTATGTTGAACCTCAGTTCAACACACTTTAATTAAGCACTTATTATGTGCCAGGCCATGGGCTCAGCACTAGATGATATCAAAACAAACCAGAGACAGTGGCTGAGCTCAGGAGCTCACAGTCTTTGGGGGTGGGAGAGTCGAACAAGTAAACAGAATACCTCACTAGGATGTGGTTAATGTTCAGACAGAGGTATTCATAGGATCTCGGGGGTCACTGGAGACGGGAGGGGGGCTCCCTAGCTTATGACTACAGGACATTTTCTTTCATGCACCATAAATTCTCATCTATAGCTTTGGGACAAATAGAAATGCACGACATCTTTGTGTTTTACCAAAGCAATTTTACAGTTTTGAAAACAGAGATTTCAAAAAATGAACTAAAAGCTTCTTTATGCCTAGTGGTTGTTAACTACAATTAACTATTATTTATACTTATCAAATCCTGGGAAATGGGTTTAAAAAAATTATGCATTGTTATTGCTAAGTGAAATCTTTTGCAGTCTTGTTCCAATGCTCTGAACATGCTGGGATTTGAAAGTGAGATTTTCCACTGGATTCTCAAATCCTGGTAAGGCAGTTTCAACTCTGAAGGATTTTTCTAAATTCGTGTCACAGTTTCCTTTACCAGTTTTACAGGGAATGAAGCACTAGTGTGATGCTTGAACCAGAAGCAAAAAAATAAAAAATCCTACTTTTTTTTGCAGAATGCAGAATTCAAATAGCAGGAGAGGAATGCATTCTGTAAGTCAGCGTGTGTATTTCAGGCTATTCGTACAAGCTACAATAGTCTCAGCTACTTAGCTGGACATCGCATCCTAGGGCAAAATGATTAGTTGGAATTAATGGAATTTTGGTGTCAATTCAGTCTACTGGCAAGCCCTGGGCTGTCATTAATCCCCAGGATGCATGCGCCTCTCCTGACAGTGCTTCCTCCTGGGTAGCAATTGCTAAATGTAGTGCACGGGAAAAAGTCATGTCTGCTATTTCCAATTAGGTCACGAAAGATGGTGTAACCATTGGGTTTTTAATGTTATCCTTAAAAGTCATCTTTGCTTATTTCTCAAGACATTTCATGTAAGCTTTTTAAGAAGGAGGAAAAAACTCTGAATTTCCAATTTGAGATACATGGGTGATAGCAACTAACTTTGACTACAGTGAATGTAGTCACCAGGTTTGTTTTGGCTTTAGAAGTCTTGCCAATGGAGCAGAGACACTTACTGAAATAAATTAATGTTTTCCAGAAGTGAAAAAGCAGAAGATGGTCAAATAATAATTTTTTAAAACCTACTTACTCTTTTGAGATAGCTAAATCAATTAGCAACTAATAAATGTTATTTTTAAAAGAAAAATTAGCCCACAACTTATTGTTCAAAGGTATTATTAGAAGTTGTGTTTTTGAAGGGTTACTGTACTCTTAGCTTGGAACATAAAAGACATTCAAAATGTTTTTTTTAATGAAGACAAAATTTTCAGACTTTTTTTTGTGAGGAAGACTGGCCCCGAGCTAACTGATGCCAATCTTCCTCTTTTTGCTTGGGGAAGATTGTCCCTGAGCTAACATCCCTGCCAGTCTTCCTCTACTTTGTGTTTCGGATGCCACCACAGCATGGCTTGATGAGCAGTGTGTAGGTCCATGTTCAGCATCTGAACCTGTGAATCTCGGGCCGCCAAAGTAGGACACGCTAACTTAACCGCTATACCACTGGGCTGGCCCCGCAATTTTTCCGAGTTTTAAGACCCATGAAGTTTTTCAGCTTGAGCCTTGGCTTTTAAAACTAGAAGATGTTTTGCACATGCAGCACTCCATTTTTGCACATAGCTGACTGTTTTAACCTCATCAGAATGAGTGGGTGAAGAAATATCAAATTCTCCACTTTTGCATCTTCATGTCTTCTTGTAACAGAATTTGTGACAGAACTCGGTTTACTTTTAAATTCAATAAAACTTAGAGTGAAGAAGAGTCTTGGAGCCTCTTTCATGTTGACTTTTTAGATCAAAACCAGCTTCTCGTCACTGGTAATCATGCAAGCCATCTCGTAATGTTAACCTTTCATTTTGACCCTGGGACCAGGGAGGAAGGAGACTCACACTGAGGGTGGACATGGGGGGAAAGACAACTGGTTCTTATCTGCGATCATTGGTGTGGCGTCAGCAAATGATGATTCATGTCCGTCCAGAAAGCACATCAGAAGGCACTGGGGTCTAAAGATGGCACAGCTGAGGTAACGAGAGTTTCCCTTTGGAAAGTAATTAGTATGAATGAGAATTCCTTTCTGATGATCTGGGGTTTTAGAATTACATGAAGAAAACCTGCCATATTATGAAAACATAGGTTTATCCTCGCTCAGTTTCAGTGTTAAATTTAGCTTTTCGAAACCAGTTCAATATTATATCAATGACTGGTTCTAATAGGTAAGATCTGTTAACAGTTGAAAGGCGCGCTACAAAAGAAAGTGTCATCAATAGTCCCACAATGCCTATGTATGTCCTTAGCTGGATAGACATGTCCTAATAAACGAACACTGAGGCAGATTGTCTTATAAAGCAAGATCCTATCATACATAAGCAGTTCTGTACTGACTGAATTCTCAGTAAGGATGAAAGTCTACTTGGATGGGAGGAACTAGCCCTTCGAGAATTGGGTGAGAAATGCTATTCCTTTCTTCTGTGAGAGATTTTACAATCTTTCTGATTAGGCACATGGCTGTAAAATCTGATTCTGGGAAACTATGTAATCATATTTCCAACAACATTTGATGTACCCTGAGCTGAAACTACACCATTACATTTTTATGAGAACTCACTGCTATTTGCTTCATTATAAGTATTTTGTCACATTTACTTTTGTTTAATAATCCAACCTAAAGAGAAATATCTTGAAGGGACATGAGTCATTCTTTTTGAATTAATTCCTGTTTTGGCTCCTGCCAAAAATTGAGTATTTATTTTCCATAAATGTGACACATTCATTTTCAAACCTACCTTTTTGCCATTGTGATTATATCCAAAAAGAGACACTGAGATGGAAGGCTTATCTTGTTCTATGACAAAGGTCAGTTACAAAGGAGTGAGTTGTTTTGAAACATTTTATGTTGTAATGACTGGTACCCATATGTTAAGTTTTTACAGTTCAAAGATGTCTGGGTGCCAAGTAGGGTGATGTGAGGGATTTTCCTGGGCACAGGACTTTCAGTACCCAGACTATGAAATCCTGGGAAACAAGACTGTTGGCCAACCTGGTCCTCAGAGGGTAGGTAGAATAACGGAGTAGTAGGGATCGAGACAGAGAAGCCCTGTGGGAAGAGGAGGTGTTTCCTGTTTGGAAAGAAAATACACAGAAGTATAATTCTAGAAGCAGTGTGAAGATCAAAAACTGGTACCCTTAGAAATCAAGGTCTGTGGGATTCTGTGTTGAGTTCCAAAGGGAAGTGACTTTTCTGAGAAACATCTGTTTCCAGGTCCCCTGAATTTCAGTGAGTGAGTTAAAGCTAAGAGCTAAGTGGTTTGTCTCATCCACTCACTCAAAAATGTTTATTGAGGATTTTTTCCATGCCAAGCACTGTCAATAGAAATACGTATGCTAGGGAATAAAACAGCTTTCCTCCTCTGGTGAGACTCATGTTCAAAATGGCCAGGCTGACCCTCATTGAGCACTCAGCACACAGAGCATGCCACATGTGTTCTTATTTAGTCCCCATAACAACTCTAATTATTAAATCCCACTGGTAGCCTACTTTCTAGGTAGGGAAATGGAGGCTCAGAGACAAGATAGCCTGCCTAAGGCAAAATGGTGAGACTTAAGTCACCATGAGTCTGAAACAAAAGCCCCCGTGATGCCATGCCACAGCAGCAGGTGGCAAAGTTCTGATCCCTGAAGCAAAGCCCTGGATTCAGTGAACTGCTGAGTTATGGAACATTTGCATTGTGCCAGGCATGGGCCCTCTTACCTGATGTTTACATCTGCTAGGAGGAAAATGCTGAGCCATATAAAAAGGATGTTCCTCTCTAAGATCCGAGAAGCTCTCTCTTGACAAGAATCCTACACTGTGGTAAGAGGCCTCAGGATTGGAGAAAGGAGAGTTAGGATAAAAGGGAAGATAAGCCAGAAGCAGGAAAAACCAACAGGTGGGGGCAGTGACAGATGAGGTTCTTTTTTTTTTTTGCTGAGGAAGGTTCACCCTGAGCTAACATCTGTTCCCGATCTTCCTCTTTTTGTATGTGAGCCCCTGCCACAGCATGGCCACTGACAGATGAGTAGTGCAGCTCAATGCCTGGGAACTGATCCCAGGCCACTGAAGTGGAGTGTGCTGAACTTAACCACTAGGCCACTGGGGCTGGCCCCAGATGAGGTTCTTTATAGACTGTTTGCTAATCCCAGACAGAGATTACTACATACACTGTTTCTGCTTTTCTTTGTTAAGTAAGTTAGACATTTCAAATATTAATAGTAACAGAGGGTCAGCATTTAGCGCATTGGTTGATCACACAGACTCTAGATCCAGACTGTCCAGCTCTAGATCCCAGCTTTCCCACTCTCTGGCTGTGTGGCCTTGGGCCTTTGACTAACCTCTCTGAGCTTCAATAATCTCAGCTATAAAGCGATAATGATAAAGATAGCATCTTCCTTAGAAGTCATTAAGAGGAATTCATTAGGTAATAGATAAAAGTGCTGAGGATAGTCTTGGGAACACAGTAAGTACTGTATGAGTATTAGCTATAATTATTCAAGCCCAAAGTGTATTAGTAAGGCAAAATTATCTCCACTATTTAAATTAATCCTCACTGTGTGCTTTATAATTTGCTGTTTTTGTTTACCTTCCCTTTTGCCTGTTCATCTACTCAGGCTTTCTGCTTGAGTTGAGCACGATTAGCCGCTTGGCTTAGTGTGCAAGACTGGACAATGCTGTTTCCTTGGAGATCTAGAACCCAGAAAAGCTACCTTCCCTAAAAGCTGTTTGGATCCATGGGGCCAGCTGGGCCGGTTCCCATGACAGAGTGCACTGGGAGCCTTGCTTCCACTACAAAGGACAAAAACTTCAGGTCAACTACTGCCCTCAGCGTCTTCCCCCAACACACATGCCTGCATGTGCACACACAGAGCCCCCATGTTGGGAAACATCTCTTGTTTTCATCACTGGTTGCACATTAGAATCACTTGGGGAGTTTAAAAAATACTGATGCCCAGGCCTCCCCCAGAACAATAAAATTAGAATCAGTTGAGAGTACGGGTTAGGTCTCAGTATGTTTTTAAAGATCCCCAGGTGATTCTGATGTGTTGTCAAGATTGAGACCCAGTGCTCTAAAGCAGATCCACCCCCCTGTACCCCCACCCCCTAGCCCCTGGCACACAGAGAATTTTCATCCCCCGAGTCCTGAGTGTAACAGAATGCTTCTGGAATTCACCTGCTGCGTCATTTAAGGTGCTGTGGGCGGCATAACAGAAAACCTGGTAGCATCAAGATCATCTGGAGACTTGTTGGAAATGCAAATTCTCAGGCCCCACTCCAGACAACTGAATCAGAAGCTGGGAAGGAAACTGTTCGAACAAGTTCTCCGGGTGATGCTGTGCACCCTAAAGTTTGAGAACAGTGGTTAGATCAGTAGGGACCCATTCCTTGAAAAGAGGGCAGGATCGCTTCCTTCAAACCTCAGGAGAGCTGCATGATGCAGGAGTGGGTGTGCAGGGGGGGATGTGAGGAGGGGGTCACAATGACCTCTACGCATATATTTTGCTGCAGTAACATTGAATGCTTCCAGATCCTTGTGCTCAAAGGAACAGCCAAAGATGGAGCTCTGAAAAAAGTTTTAGGATAATTTTGAAGTACAGTTTGCATTGGAAACCTCCAGTTAACTATATGAAAGAGGTCTGGTTATTATTTGGGTGAGCCACATTTGGGACTTCTGTGGATGCGGAAAGTTTATAGACCTTCTAGAATAAGAAGCTAGGTCAAAAGGAGGTCTTATTTAACCCCCACATTTTTCCAGACTAGTTTCCTTCATTGGAAATATTTATCCCCATAAAAATTCTACTAAATGGAAGCTGGTCAGATCTGCAAGAAGTGGGTTTTTGGAGGTCACCATGATATAATCCATACTATCTTTAATATGTGAATATTCATGAATCTAGAAACTTCCTTAGTGTGAGCCTCCCCACCATCCCAATGTCAATCTTTGGATATCCTTTGCTCTGGACTTTTTGACCCAACATCAAAAACACAGCAGTTACCATGGCAACTATCTGGCAATGTCATTATATCTCCACCTAGGATAAGCAGGGCCTCATGAGCAAAGGGTTACCGTGTTAATTACATTTCATACTGATAGTTTGCATTAAAATAAACCACATTTGATCATCTCTTTAACTCTTCACTTAATGTTTGGGATTTTCTTCATTTTTACTCTTGGTTTCCTAGAATCTTTGGAAAGTAAAACAATATATAAAAACTATATAACTATATATAGATTTTGCAGAGGATAAAATAATATGGTTATTTTCTAGCATGTGTGAAGAAGATAGTAACTGTTCCACTATTTTCCAAAAACCGTTACTTATTAGTCAAATGACAAACTCAATAATAGGCATGTGAACATCTGAAGGTTTGAACTTCTATAAGGAAATCACTTAAGAGGGAATTGTGCACATTCTTCTTGCTCTCTAATAAGTCAAAAAAATTAGGAAATAGAAGATATCAGTTTATCTACCGGACAAGTTAAGCAAGGGTTTGTCATTTTATATTTCAATAGGCCAAATGAGAATTTACAGAGAGGCGGTATCTTCTGAATCCACTTATGAAGTACTCAGGATTGCTAGGTATTTATAATTTATATGTATGAGATTTGGGAGGGTACATACATGGAATGGACTTATTTTCCTCCCCATCATTGCTGTCAGCCATTCTCCATTAACTCTCTATCACTCATTCATTAATGAAGTCTCAGGAAGAACCCATAGCTTTTTATAACTTCCAGTTATTTAAAAATCCAGGTTGGTCTAGTTGGGTTTAAAACTTCAAACTCATTTCTGGCTTAGTTTTTATCTCTTTCCCTTCTCCCAGAACCAGACATTTTCCAAGCCTGCTCCTACCACCCCACGCCACTTCTCCCAGCTGGGTACCCTCAGCCTCCTGTTGCCTCCTCATTGTCTCCTCTCCTGACAGCCTGTCCTTTTGGCTGGGGAAATGGCCTGCTGTATCTACACTGTCCATTCTCTCTGGAGGAAATGTGCCCATCCTTGCTATCCACAGGGGCTGCCCCTTATTCCATTCTTTGCCTGGTGAGTGGAGTGGTCTGCTGCCCAGATCTATACATGGCTGACATCTACCCACGGAATGAGATGCTAGCCCCTTCTCTTTGAACACCTGGTTTTTGGTTTGGTTTTCTTGGAGACCTTCCCTCCCTTTATTTTTGAGGGGAGTCCCTCCAAACAGAGAGAGGAAATGATGGGAGTTGGAGACTTGCCCTGGGAGTAAGTGATATTCTTTCCTTCTCTCCATACTCTCCTTGGGAATGGGTGAGGAGAGGGGCAGGGGTGGCAGTTGGATGGATAGCAGAGTTCGTGGGTTTCTTCTTCGTGAGCCACGGAGAGGGTGTTTAGCCTCCAGTTATGTATAACTTCCTCGAGAATAGGGGGCAGGTGACACCCCTTTGCTATAGTTTTGTGTCCCAGTCACCCATCTGAGGCAACAGCAAAGGTGCCACTCAGTATCCCGTTACCTGTACCAGCTCCCCTAGAGTGGCCTCGGTCCAGGATCTCACCACTGGCATCAGGGCATACTGTCCCAGTGCAAAAGTCTCATCAGACCAGCAGGTAGAGAATGAGGGTGGCTGGGTCCTGTCTCTGGGGTGGCTGGACAGTGTGGGCATCCTGGCCTGAGGCACAGAGTTGGGTTTGACTAGTGTTTGTCATCCCTTGTCCTGCTCTTCCTGTTGAAGTGTCAGCTTGGCACAGGATCCCTGTGTCTGTGCATAAATAACTGCAGATAATTACTCCAAAGGAAGAAGTGAATTAGCCCTGCTGGGCCCATCTGTATCGATAGAGCTCGTATGCGCCTTTTATCTGAGTCCAGATGGGCAAGGGCCCAAAGCACATTTGAACTTTGCTCTCATTCAGCTGCTTGGTGGGGAGGGAAAGTACACTTCCCCAGCAGCGCCACACTTGATTGAAAGGGGCTTCCTGGCATTATAGGAAGAAATCTTTAGCGTCAATGACAAGTCGTGCTAACTGCTAACTGTTGGCTGCCACTCCTGCAGGGGAGAGGACAGTCACTCACTCTTCCCCAGAATAGTGTGTCAGTGTCTGAAATCCTCAGTGTCATGGGCATAACCTTCACAAATGGAAATCAATAAAAATCACATGCGGAAGGGTAGCATCAATACATTTCTTTTGAATAAGAATTATTTACATTTGTGGGTGCTTTTTACATGCCAGATTTGGTGCTAGGAGTTCAGGGTATACAGCATGGAGACACATGTCCCTGTTCTGCTGAGGACAACTAGAAGTCTATCCAGTCACCATAGGCCAGGGAGACCCAGTCAAGATGGGGCATATAGTGTGACTTTATATGTACCATCTCATTTAATCCTCACAACCACCCTATGAGATTGGATAATTTGATTATCCTCGGTGTTTCAGATGAGAAAGCTGAAGTTTAAGAGTATACATAACTTGGGCCAGCCCCATGGCATGGTGCTTAAGTTTGCATGTTATGCTTTGGGGTCCAGGTTTGTGGGTTTGGATCCCAGGCACAGACCGACACCACTCATCAGTCATGCTGTGGTGGTGACCCACATATAAAGTGGAAGAAGATTGGCAAAGATGTTAGCTCAGGGCTAATCTTCCTCAGCAAAAAAGAAAAGAAAAGAAAAACAATATTCATATCTTTCCCCAAATCATACAAGTAAACAAGGACAGGCCAGGGTTCAGTCCCTGGTCTCTGCTTTTGACATTAACCATTGATTTTTATGTGATACCAATCAAGTCTTTACCAGCTTAGCAGACATGGGTCTCAGCAGGAAAATGGAGATGCTTGGAGCTCTCAGACCTCAGCATAAATGGTACAGTTTAGCTAGTTTTCATAGTTATGTCTTTAAAAAAACATCAGAGCTGACAGAAAGGCTCCTGTGGCTATCTCCCACCCTAGATCTCTAAGGAGCAGGCTGTCTTCTGTGCACAGGACATCCAATTGTAGGCCACCTCAGAATGATCATGTTGTCTTAAGCAGAGTGAGATGAGTATTGCTTTTAACATGACCAAGCTATTTGCAGCTCATAGGTGAATCTGGTAGCACTTAAATAGAAAGTCTGGGGAACCGGGGGCTAGGGAAGCACTAAAGGACTTGTGGAAAGAGCATCTCAGTGACTCGGCTGTCCTACAAGCAATTATTGTTTAGATTGTGGAGTAAAGGTTTCAAACGTCAAAACTCAAGCATGTGAGCAGAACACAAAGATGTTCCAGTTGCCTGGGGATCTGTGGCTGCCCCGAAGGTGAACAGAGAAACTGCCCACAGCCTGCAAACGGACGGGGGATTCTGACAGAAGCCCATCTGAGCTGCACTGAAATGGCCCCTATGTTTTTTCAAATGGTCTCAGGAGGCAAGAATTCCAAATCACAGATGTATTCACCTAGTTCTGTGCTATTATCAAGAACTACCATTAAAGCTCAAGAGGATGGAACTTGAGTGGACACGTTTTGTAAAGTAGTTTTTGTTTTATTTTATTTGAATTCAGCCCAACTCACCACTTTATTTTCTTAAAGCTTCTGAACATGTCTTTCAATGAAAAAAAGCAATTATAAATTTTGAGAGTAAGATTTTCCAAAAAGGAGAGAGTAGAGAGGAAAGGATAGTTTTCCCTTTGTCTGTGCACAATTCCTCTTCCCGGGCTGGTATTCAGCAGAGGTATTAAGAAAGGGAAACTTTATTTGCAAGGATGTCAGGACCCACAAATATTGAACTGAAGGTTAATGTATGAATGCCTTGTTCCCTGGCATTCCTGGAGACCCGAAGTTAAAACAGAATGTACAAGCCCCTTCTGTCGCTGAGGATAGAGATCACTGGGGCCAAGATTTTTTGAGACTTTCCTTCTTTGTTAATAGTTCCCGTCTCCAAGCCAGAAACCCTGTCAACAAAAGCGATGTGTCATCTGGCACGTGGTCAGATGGGTCTGGCACCCCCAAGCAGTCGGGTTTCAGACCAATGAAATCAGAGGCTGTGGTCCAATCTGTCGAGACTTGCTATCGATGTCGGGATCCTTTGTGAGGCTCCTGGAATGCTTTCCATGGTTGGTGAGGAAGCAAAATCTGTCGGTAATGAGTTGGCTGTGCCATAAATCCCCAGGCACCTGCGCCAAGCTTCCCTCTGTTCATCTTGGCTGTGCTGACCTGATGTCGAGATGAAGCAATGTGCTGCCAGGGCCAAGGGTAGAAAGAGAACAGGACACTGGCCAAGGGCATGAGAGATGGGCAGGATGCTTCTCAAGCCGGAGGGAAGGTGAATGAGAGCCGTAAAGGCTATGTGACGGTGTTTACACAGTGGCTCAGAAAGCCAAGAGATGCAGTGACAGCAGGTAACTGGAGATGAATGTGTCCAGCTTGTGCACCAGGGGTCCAGCATGAGCACAGGTAGGTTTGTTTCCGGTGGCAGCAGGCCCCGAGAAAGCCTCTGTCCACGATGCGGCCTGCAGCAGGGCCTGCTGACATCCCTCCTGCAGTCTGCCACTTGCTCAGACATGCCCCCAGGACCAGAAACCTGACGGAAAACAGAGCTCTGACGTTGAGAGTCAAATTTTTACAAACGTAGTGGTGGCGCCGTTCCTTGGTGGACAGCCTTTCTTGCGTGTGAAATCCATCTCTCCTCCCGGGGCTCAACACCTGCTCTGTTCTTTAATAGCTCCCTGGGGCCTGCATCCAGCTGGGCTTCATTTCCAAAAACAAGAAGGATTACAGGATTCCAAATAGAAATGACTGTAGAGATCATCTAGTTCACTGACCTCATTTTACAAATGAGGAAATGGGCCAAGAGAGGCTAAGTTACTTCCTCAAGGTCACACAGCTAGTGCAGGGGAATTAACTCTAATGGAGGAGCCCTCACTTAGAATGTGAGAGGTCAGTGGAATCAACAGCTGCACCCTCACCAGCCTGTTATCTCCAACGCTGGTGGATGATGGAACGGAGGGCAATTAAGGGATGGAGTGCAATTGATTAATGAACAAGGTCTAAGTAAATGTTATTAATATGGTATCGTGAGCAATCTGTCCAGTGGGCCCTGAAACACTTAAATCCTGCCTTCAATGAATCAATTCTTCATATGAAGTCCCTAAGAGAATTGTATCCATGGGACAATGATCAGTGAGGCAAAAGAGAATATTTTTTAATTAGCTCGGGCTTTGTTCCCAAACCTAAGAGAATTCTAATGAATTCAAGTCAAATCACAAGATGATGCCAATTTTGGGCAGAGCTGGCTTAGGCAACAAGGCCCTGGTCAGAGTGATAGTCCGTTTTAAGGAGGTTATTGGAAATGCCTGCAAGGGAGGAAATGGAAGAGAGGGAGGAGGTCCTTGGAGAAAAGGAGTTCTCTACTCTGAGAATCTTGAAGTCACTGAGCGGGACACTGAAATGGACTCAGGGACCATTTCTTCACATGTCTTCAATTAGCAGTTTAAGAACTGAGGATATTGAGGTCTAGGGAGGTAAAGTGAATTCTCTCTCCAGCTTTGATCAAACTCTAGGACCTTTGGACAGACCATGGTGAAGCAGCCACTCCACTGCGTGGTGGTTTGACAGGATCCTGCAGAAAACTGAGAGGTACAGGAGGGCGCATGGTTGAGTAAGGCCTGTGGCCACCCCTAAGAAGTTGCAACATTCAGAGACATCCAGATGTGAGACAAATGACAGAACTCTGTCATTGCCCTCTCCAGAGTCAGATGGGCTCAAAGACAAGTGAGGCCCAGACGACATGCAGCAGACTTTTTGTCGCCATCAGGTCACAGAAACCACAATTCTCTCTCCATCCCAATGCTCCCATGAGGAGGAGCCTGGAAGAGGCCGGAACTCTGAAATGCTGAGTACTTACCTGAGTCATCCAAGTAGAGACTGCGTTAGCTAAATAGGTAGTTTAATTACTGGTTTGGCCTCAGAGAGCCTAATTTGTAGGGTTCCACCTATCTGGTCCCACACTTCTTCTGACAGGGCAGGGGGTCCTATAGAAGATCTGAGCACGTATAAAGAAATGAAGCCATGAGATCATTTGAGACTGTGCCATGAATATAAAAAAAGAGCAACAAAAACTACCTATAATTCTAACACTCAGAAAGGACCCACTGCTAACATTTTCCTTCCTTCCCTTCTTTCTTTCCTTTCTTCCTCCCTCCCTCCTCTCTTCGTTCCTTCCTTCCTTCCTCCCCTCATTCCTTCCTTCCTCCTTTCCTTTCTTCCCTCCCTCCATCCCTCCTTCCCTCCTCTATCTCCTTTCTTCTTTCCTTCCTTCCTTCTCTTTTTCCCCCACAAAGACATACCATGTTAGAAGGGTACAGCTAGGCTCCTGGAGCAGAGGGAACATGTGTCTGTTGCTGGGCCTCGGGAACAGATTCAAACCAGAGGTAACCCAGGATGTTTCTCCCTGCAAATGTACTTCATTCAGTTCTCTGGATGGATGGGTTTTCTTTCCTTCTCAATGCAGCTGTGGCCCACCCGAAATCACAAGCTCCTGCATCGTGCTTCCAGCCATTCAGTCTCTCAACTGGAATCACATTTCACATAGTTTTTAGAAAAGCCTTTGTTTTACTTAATATTATACTGTGTGCAATTCTCATGCTATTAGATATTTTTTAAAGAGTATTCTTCTGAATGAAGATAACATGATTTAATTAATCAGTCTAGTATTGTGGCCATTCAGGTAATTTCTAATTATTCACCCTGATGTATATCCTTATATGGCAATCTTGGTCCATAACTATGACTCTTTCTGTAAGATAATTTCCTACATTCTTACAAGGAAAATTCTCATGTTTAAAGATTCTCATATTTTAGTGGTCTTGATACATTCTGCCAAATTTCTTTCTGGAACGAGCAAACCAGTGGGCACTCCCACACTGCCAGCGGAATATGAGTCGCCGTCTCACGGCAACTTCTTCAGCCGTTCTTACCTTTGCCATTTTAGCAGTGGAAAATGGTGTCTAACGTTTGTTTCAATTCGTCCTTTTTATTTTAAGAACTCTTTAAATAGTATGGCATCAACTGCCATATTTGTTTCATTTTTAAACCCAGTTTCTAATTTAAACCCCGTCTCTAATTTAATTTGCGATCATTTTATAAAAATGTACCCTTGCTTCCTGGGATTGTATAGCATTCAACTGACACAGCTGGGTATGTCAGCCCTGCAGAGATATTTGTAAATTTTGTTAGAATCACATGTGGAATTCGTGCATATTTCCTTTGTGATTTCTCTTACTGTTATTGTGCTTAGAAAGCCGTGACTTATCCAGAGATCAATTAAAACCTAATATATGTATTTTTCAGTCTTCCAAGATATTGTTTATATGATACTAAAGCTAATTTTTGAAAGTGCTTCCTCTGTGCCACGCCTTACGCTAGGCTTTCATGCAAGATTTCGTTTAACATTCACAGGAAGCCTGCAAAACAGATACCCTGATTATCTTTTTGTTTAGAAAAGGAAGGTACCGAACCTTAGAGAGGTTAGGAGACGGGCCCAGGTCACAAGCCCATCAGGTTGCAGAGCCGGGACCTGGGGCATTCCCTTCTGACCCACGACAGGGCTTTTCCCTAGTAAGCTGTGTGGTCGCGATGCTTTTTATACATTGGGATTTTTTTTCTATGTAGCCACATCCCTTCACCACGGAGAGAAAAACCTATCTTTAGCAGGAAAAAATGAGATCAACAAACAATGACAAGTAGAGATGAGACAAATATGGAGAGGGTCTCACCTGATCTTACCTGCTTAAACCCTCCAACGACTTCACAGCACCACTAGAATAAAATCAAACTCCTTGATACGCACGATCAGACCCCTGCTTTCCTCCCCTCTGACTGCCATTCTCCCCTGTGCTCACTATGCTCAACTCATATCAACCTTTTTCCTGTGTTCTGTTTCCTGATTTTCTTTCACAGGCTGAGTTCATTTCTGATTTAGGGCCTTGGCACTGGCCATTCCCTCTGCCTGGACTGCCCTTTATGCAGAACTTCCCATGGTCCCTGCTTCTTGTCATTCTAAAGCAGCCTCCTCTCCACCAATACGTCATCCTCTATTACATCATTCTGCATAAGTTTTATAGTACTATTTCTGTTCAAAACACACATATATTTATCTATATACGTATGTATTTGTTTCCCACACAAAAATTTATGCTGCGGTGCAGGCAGGACTCGACTATTTTATTCACAACAGTGAATCTCAATTCTTAGCGTTTATCTTGTATTCAGCAACCTTGCTAAATTCACATATTAATTCTAATAGCTAATGTATAGATTTCTTTTGGATTTTTTATGCACCCAAATACATTATGTTATCTGCAAATACTAACACTTTTATTTATTTCTTTTTAACTGCATGCTTTTTCCTACCTTATTACACTGGCTAAAATCTACAGTGCAATGTTGAATAGAAGTGGTGATAGTGGGCTTTCTTGCTTTGGTCTTGATCTCAGGGTAAAATTCTCAGAATTTCAATATTAATGATGATGTTTGCTGTAGGTTTTTTGTATATAACCGTTATCAGATTAAGGAAGTCCCTTCTAGTCATAGTTTATTATGAGTTGTTATTAGAAATGAATTTGAATTATAACAAATCCTTCTTCTGCAAGTATTAAGATGATTATTTGGCATTTTTCTATTCATAAGGTAAATTACAATGATGGATTTCAAATGTTAAACCACTCGCATTTCTAAAATAAACTCACATTGGTCATGGTACATTACTTTTGTTATTTGTTCTTGAATTCAGTTTGCTAATATTTTTTAGTGGTTGCTTTGGGAAAATATATGTATTTCAATAAATATTCTTAACTTGTCTTAGTTGACTTGGGGTTAATATTGTACCACTTCATTCAAAAAATTTAAAAACCAAAAAAAGTAAAAATATTGCAACCATAAAGATCTACTTACCCTCCTCTCATGATTCCTTATAATTTTTATGTGAATTGCCTCTACATATGTTATAAACTCTGTGAGAGTGTTATATTTTTTACTTTAAATAGGCATATATTTCAAAGAAATCAAGAGGAAAAATCATTTTTAGAATTATGCATTTATAATTTCTGATGCTTTTCATTTCCAAGATCTGATTTCCTCTGTAACCATTTCTGTTTTTTCTAAGGAAGAGGTTTTTTCGATCTGTCCTGCAGTGCAGGTCTGCTGGTGATTACTCCTGTTCCTCCTCCTTTATCTGCACATGTCTTTGTTTTGCCTTCGTTCCTGAAAAATATTTTCACTAGACATAGATTTCTGGTTTTGCAGTTATTTTTTTTGAGCACTTTAAACATATTGTTACACTGCCTGTGGTCTCCATTTTTTCTAACAAGAAATTTGCAGTCATTTGAATCATTGTTTTCCTGTATGTAATGAGTTGTTTTGCTCAGGCTTCTTTCAAGATTTTCTCCTTATTATGTTTTTTCAGCAGTTTAACTATGATGCACCTAGGCATGTATTTTTTTCAAATATATCCTGTTCAGGGTTTACTGAGTTTCTTGAATCTGTAAATTTATGTCTTTCACTAAATTTGAGAAATTTTCAGTTTGGTTATTTCTTCAAATATTTTTTGTGCTCCATTCATTCTCTCTTCTCATTTTGAGACTTCAATTATTGATATATTAGACGTAAAACAATAACCCTGCTTTTTCCTTAGTCTCTGTGCATTTTTCCAAGCCTTTTCTTTCTTTCTTTTTCGGATTGGATAATTTCTATTCATCTACCTTCAAATTTTCTGATTTTTTTCTTCTTTCATCTCTTATATGCCATTCTGACTATCTTATGAATTTTTTATTTCAGATATTCTATTTTTCACCTCTAGAATTTCATTTTTTTAAAATGTATTTTCTCTTTCTCTGTTGACATTTCTGGTCTTTCATTGTGAGCATATTAAACTTGACCTCATTAAGCATACTTACAAGGGCTTCTTTAAAGTCCTCAGATTGAGAATTCCAGTCTGTTTTATCCCAGAGTTGGCAACTGTTGTCTTTCTTTTCTTCGACAATGGGCCACATTCTCCTTGCTCTTCTTATGAGGAGAAATTTTGAATTGTATTTGACCTTGTGAATGTTATATTGGGTTCTGTTGTATTGCTCAGAAGAGTATTGATTTTATTTTAATAAAGAAATTAATTTGGTTAGGCTCAAATGGCAGATTCTCTCATGCCAACAGTAAGTGGTTCAGATCGAAGTTTAGATTCCTTTTAAGCTGACTTGCATAGGCATGCCTAACTCAAGGGCCAGCCAGAGATTTGGGTGGAGTTATACACAGACTGGCTTTCACTTCTCAAGATTTCTCCTTCCCAGGGGTCCCTCCTCTCTCTCTAGTGTCCCAAGCTCCTTCAAATCTGGTTTTGTCAGCCCAAAAGATGCAGAGTTTTCTACTGAGTTGTCTGTCGCTGTCACCATTTTTTCCGTTATAAAGCCAGAAAAATGTGAAACTTGCCCCATACTGACGGTTTCTTCCAAGTTTCCATTCCCCTCCCAAATCTGCCAGCTTTCATTTACTCTCCAGAGGCTTTGAGTGGTTGTTATTGTATATTTACCCAGAGTTTATAGTTGTTATCTGAGGAAGGACAATTTCTAGGAGTTTACTTATCCACATCAAGCATGGAACTCCTATAGGAAATATAAGAAAATGTTATTTCATTATCTTCTGTCTTACGTTGTTTTTGTTGAAAAGTCAGCTGTCAGCTTTGCTCATTTGAAAGTAAAATACGTCTCTCCTATCCTCTCAGGTTGCTTTTTAAGACTTTCTCTGGGTCTTTGGTGTCAATTAGTTTTTCTATGATGAGCCAAAGGGTGGTTTTCTTTGTAATTATCTGCTTTAGATAAATAAGCTTTTGGTTTTTTTCATCTGTGACTTGGTGTTGTTTTATTTTTATTGATTGGTTTTGGAAAAGTATTAGCTTCAAACATCAGTTCTGGCTCTTTCTTATTCTTTTCCTTCTGGGAATACAATTATGTTAGACCTTTTTAGTGTATCTCCTATGTTTCCTTCCTTCTCTTCTGTATTTTATGTTCTTTTGTCTTTCCATGTTTTCTTCTGCCCTTATTCCCATTCACTAATTCTCTCTTCAGGTGTGTTTAATCTGCTGCTAACCCTTCCACTGAGATCTTGATGTGGTATACTTCAGCTTACATTTTTTATTCGTTGTTTTTAAATTTTGTTTCCATTTCTCTATCAAAATTTGCAGTATTTATTTATATCCACATATTAAGCCTAGTCGTGTAAAAGTGGTTGTCTAAAATTTTCATGATATAGGCCCTGTATTTTTCTCTTTTCTGTTGTTTATTTTGTTTTTTAGTGGTATTTCTTGTCTCCTCATAAGCTTCACTGAGTGCCATATGTTAAATATGAAATATTGTAGAAATAATTGAGGACCAGGTTGATTTTCTCTTGTTTTGAGCAGATTTGTGTTTGGTTCTGGTAGACATGTAAGCACCAGCAATCCTGGTTCAACTTAATCCAATTTCAGAGACTGAGATGCTTTGAAGATGGATTTAGTCACTGAGAGGGCCATTCTAACTTCTGGTTCACTCATATTCCTAGGCTTTGACCCAATTGGATCCCAAACTAAAGCTTGATGCTGACCAGGTCAACCCCTTGACAGACCTAAACTAAATAATTACTATCCTGATTAATCGCCTGCTTAATAATCACCATCGCAAGCTCTGCCTAGCTTTTCAGTCTCTTACCCATCCCCTCCAGACTCTCTGGGTTTCTTCTCTTCTGGGTTTGGCTCCATAATTCCCTATTGCCTTCAAGTCAATTAAAAAAAATTGACCAGCATTTTAATTTGTTCTTGGGAGAACTTGTCTAAATTATATAGTCTGCTATTACTGGAGCTGAAGTCCTAGTGATTCACTGTTTAATATACTGTAGAGTATAATTTGCTAATATTATTTTGGATTTCTACTGTATGTAAGTAAGCCACTTTTACAGGCTATGGGGCTACAATACACTAAATCATGACCAGGTTCCTGCCTTCATGAATTTATATTCTAGTGGAGGAGGAGTACATAATAAATCAGAATAATAAACAATAATAAGGAAGGAATAAACAATAATAAGGAATAATAAGGAAAAATAACAAGGAATAATAAGGAGCATTATATATAGATATAATACATATGCATATGTATATGACACATATATATTATATTATATTATAAATATTATATATATATATATATAAATATATAAATATTATGAGTACTAGATTCCAGAATATACCAGTGTAGACAAAGACTCAGCACCATGGAGTTTAAATTCTTGTGTGTGTTTTAAGGGTAACATGTAGTAACAAATAAACAAGTATATAATACAACTCCAAATATTGATATGTGTTATTCTCTCTCCTTTATGATTTTCTTTTATAATCCTATAAAGCTAGGAAGTGAGAAGGGGGGTGAGGGAGAGAGGAGAGAGAATTTATATTTATTATTGATTTTAAAATTATCTTTGTCCTTATTTATTTTGACCACTTGATCAGTTATAAACTGTTAATGCTTCATTGTGGTCTCCCATCCAACTGTGTCTGTTTATTTTTCTTTGAGTTTGGAACACTTTTTGCTTTGTGTTGTTCTAAAGTATAATATTCAACACATAATTTTATCATTGCTGTAAAGTCATCATTATTGTATTTTACTTTTTATCAATATAAAATGACCATTTACTATTTTTAATACTTTTGTATTGAAACTTACTTTATCTAATAACTATTTTCTACAAAGTTTTCCTGTTTTCTTGTGGTTTTTTTTTTAGGGAGGGGTTGAACATTCTGGGAATTCACTTCAATGATATGATGCTGCCCTTTCTAGGGCCTTAGGGAAGACAGGATGAGATCATAGAATATTTCAGCTGGAAGAAACTTGGATTTCCTTTTATAAACAAGGATATTGATTGCCAGAGAGTTGGAGGAAGTGCTTGAGGTTGCTCACCTAATTTCACAGCGGTGCCAAAGCAAATACTAGAAATCTGATCTTTCGACAAAATTCTGGTACCTCCATATTACCAGACTTTATCACCAAGTTTCTTCATTTATTCATTCATTCAGTAAACATTTATTAACCAGCTGATATGTGCCAGGAACCATCCAAGGTGCTGAGGATATAGTAGGGAGTACTAAGACAAAACCTAAGTACTCACAGAAGTCAAATTCTTGTTTGTGCATGTGGAGGAGTGAAGGAGAGAGAAAATAAATAGGTAAACAAAAGTACAATGTAATTTCAGGTATTGATAAGTCCTATTCTATCTCCTTTATGAGCTTATCCTTACAATTATTTTTATTCTGCAAGTAGATCTCTACCTTTCTTCTCTTGGGCATAGAACGGTCTGGCATTTGGTTTCGTGGTGCATCTTTTCACATAAGACAATAGAGTAGGAGGAAAGGTTGAATAAATTTCTAAGAATGCACATTTTGTACTAGCTGTTAAAAATAACTGAAAGATTTGCCACTGAAGTGTTCATAATTTTGTTTAAAAAACCCTGAAAGTTGATCTTACTATAAAAAGTAGACCCTACTGAACAAAGGGAACATATATACTTAAAAGAAAAAGTTTTATTGAGGTTGTGATAGTTTATGACATTGTGAAATTACAATTGTACTTTATTATTTGTCAGTCATCTTATAGGTGTGCCCCTTCACCTTTTGTGCCCACCCCCAGCCCCCTTCCCCCTGGTAACCACTAATATTTTCTCTTTGTCCATGTGTTCATTTATCTTTCACATGAGTGGAATCATACAGAGTTTGTCTCTCTCTATCTGGCTTATTTCACTTAACATAATACCCTCAAGATCCATCCATATTGTTGTGAATGAAATAATTTTATCATTTTTTATGGCTGAGTAGTATTCCATTGTACATATATACACCATACCTTCTTTATCCAGTCATCAGTCAATGGGCCCTTAGGTTGCTTCCACTTCTTGGCTATTGTGTGTAATGCTCAATGAACATAGGGGTATATGAGTCACTTTGAACTGCTGATTTCAAGTTCTTTGGATAGATACCCAGTAGTGGGATGGCTGGGTCATATGGTATTTATATTTTTAGGTTTTTGAGAAATCTCCATACTGTTTTCCATAGTGGCTGCACAAGTTTGCATTCCCACCAGCAGTGTACAAGGGTTCCTTTTTCTCCACAACCTCTCCAACATTTGTTATTTTTTGTCTTGGTGATTATAGCCATTCTAATGGGTGTAAGGTGGTATCTTAGTGTAGTTTTGATTTGCATTTCCCTGATGATCAGTGACGATGAGCATCTTTTCAGGTGCCTATTGGCCATCCATATATCTTATTTGGAGAAATGTCTGTTCATATCCTCTGCCCATTTTTTGATCGGGTTGTTTGATTTTTTGTTATTGAGTTGTGTGAGTTCTTTGTAAATTACGGAGATTAACACTTTGTCGGATATATGATTTGCAAATATTTTTTGCCAATTGGTGGGTTGTCTTTTAATTTCAAATCTGTTTTCCTGTGCCTTGTAGAAGCTCCTTCTTCTGATGAAATCCCACTTCTTTATTCTTTCTATTATTTCCCTTGTCCGAGGAGACATGTTATCTGAGAAGAACCTTTTAAGGCTGATGTCAAAGAGTGTACTGCCCATATTTTCTTCTAGAAGTCTTATGGTTTCAGGTCTTACCTTTAAGTCTTTGATCCATTTTGAATTTATTTTTGTGAATGGCTTAAGAGAATGGTCCATTTTCATTCTTTTACATGTGGCTGTCCAGTTTTCCCAGCACCATTTGTTGAAGAAACTTTTCTTTCCCCGTTGTATGTTCTCAGCTCCTTTGTCAAAGATTAGCTGTCTGTAGATGTGTGGTTTTATTTCTGGGCTTTCAATTCTGTTCCATTGATCTGTGTGCCTGTTTTTGTATCAGCACCATGCTATTTTGATTACAATAGCTTTGTAGTATATTTTGAAGTCAGGGATTGTGATGCCTCAGGCTTTGTTCTTTTTTCTCAGGATTGCTTTAGCAATGTGGGGTCTTTTGTTGCCTCATATGAGTTTTAGGATACTTTGTTCTGTTTCTTTGAAGAATGTCATTGGGATCCTGATTGGGATTGCATCGAATCTGTAGATTGCTTTAGGTAGTATGGACATTTTAACTATGTTTATTCTTCCAATCCTTGTGCATGGAATGTCTTTCCATCTCTTTACGTCATCATCAATTTCTTTCAGGGAAGTCTTGTAGTTTTCATTGTATAAGTCTTTCACTTCTTTGGTTAAATTTATTCCAAGATATTTTATTCTTTTTGTTGCGGTTGTGGATGGGATTGTGTTCTTGAGTGCTCTTTCTGTTAGTTTGTTATTAGAGTATAGAAATGTAACTGATTCACGTAAGTTGATTTTGGACCCTGCAACTTTGCTGTAATTGTTGATTACTTCTAGTAGCTTTCCAATGGATTTTTTAGGGTTTTTTATATATAAGATTATGTTGTCTGCAAACAGCAAGAGTTTCCCTTCTTCATTGCCTATTTGGATTCCTTTTATTTCTTATTCTTTCCTATTTGCTCTGGCCAAAACCTCCAGCACTATGTTGAATAGCAGTGGTGAGAGTGGGCACCCTTGTCTGGTTCCTGTTCTCAGAGGGATGGCTTTCAGTTTTTCCCCATTAAGTATGATGTTGACTCTGGGTTTGTCATATATGGCCTTTATAATGTTGAGGTACTTTCCTTCTATACCCATCTTATTGAGAGTTTTCATCACAAACTCATATTGGATCTTGTTGAATGCTTTCTCTGCTTCTATTGAGATGATCATGTGGTTTTTGTTCCTCATTTTGTTAATGTGGTGTATCACATTGATTGACTTGTGGATATTGAAGCATCCCTTTGTCCCCAGTACAAATCCCACTTGATTGTGGTTTTATGATCTTTTAATGTATTGCTGTATTTGGTTTGCCAATATTTTGTTGAGGATTTTTGCATCTATGTTCTTCAGTGGTGTTGGCCTGTAATTTTCCTTCTTTGTGTTTTCCTTGCCTGGTTTTGGGATCAGGGTGGTGTTGGCCTTGTAGAATGTGTTAGGAAGTGCTCTATCTTCTTCAATTTTCTGGAATAGTTTGAGAAGGATAGGTATTAAATCTTCTTGGAATGTTTGGTAGAATTCTCCAGAGAAAGTGTCTGGTCCTGGACTTTTATTTTTAGGGAGGTTTTTGATTGCTGTTTCAATCTCTTTACTTGTGATTGGACTATTCAGATTCTCTATTTCTTCTTGATTTAGTTTTGAGAGATTGTAAGAGTCTAAGAATTTATCCATTTCTTCTAGGTTGTCCAATTTATTGACATATAGTTTTTCATAGTATTCTCTTATAATATTTTGTATTTCTGTGGTATCCATTGTAATTTTTCCTCTTTCATTGTGATTTTATTTATTTGAGTCTTCTCTCTTTTTTGCTTAGTGAGCCTGGCTAAGGGTTTGCCAATTTCGTTTATTTTCTCAAAGAACCAGCTCTTTGTTTCATCGATCCTTTCTACTGTCTTTTTTGTTTCAATTCCATTTATTTCTGCTCTAATTTTTATAATTTCCCCCCTTCTACTGACTTTGGGCTTTGTTTGTTCTTCTTTTTCTAGTTCTGTTGGGTGCAGTTTGAGATTGCTTATTTAAGATTTTTCTTGTTTGTTGAGATAAGCCTGTATTATGATGAGTTTCCCTATTAGGGCTGCTTTTGCTGCATTCCAAATGAGTTGGTATGGTGTGTTTTCATTTTCATTTGTCTCCAGATAATATTTGATTTGTGCAGTGATTCATTGGTTGTTCATTAGCATGGTGTTTAATCTCCAAGCCTTTGCCCCTTTCTCTTGTAACTGACTTCTAGTTTCATAGCATTATGGTCAGAAAAGATGCTTGATATTATTTCAATGCTCGTACATTTACTGAGGCTTGCTTTGTTTCCCAATATACGGTCTATCCTTGAGAATGTTGCATGCACACTTGAGAAGAATGTGTAATTTGCTGTTTTTGGATAGAGTGTTCTATATATATCTATTAAGTCCATCTGGCCTAGTGTTTTATTTAATTCTACAATTCCCTTTTTGACTGAACAATCTATCCATTGGTGTTAGTGGGGTGTTGAGGTCCCCTACTATTATTGTATTATTGTTGATATCTCCTTTTAGTTTTGTTAATAGTTGCTTTATGTACTTTGGTGCTCCTGTGTTGGATGCATATATATTTATAAGTGTTATGTCTTCTCTGTGGAGAGTCCCGTTTGCCATTATATACTGTCCCTCTTTGTCTCTCTTTACCTGCTTTGTCTTGAAGACTACTTTGTCTGATATAAGTATGGTGACACCTGCTTTCTTTTGTTCACTATTAGCTTGGAGTATCGTCTTCCATCCCTTCACTCTGAGTCTGTGTTTGTCTTTGGGTCTGAAGTGTGCTTCCTGGAGGCAACATATTGTTGGGTCTTGTTTTTTAATCCATCCTGCCACTCTGTGTCTTTTGATTGGAGAATTCAACTAATTTAAATTTAGAGTGATTATTGAAATGTGGGGGCCTAGTGCTGCCATTGTATCACTCATTTTCCAGTTCTCCTGCATTTCCTTTGTTTCTAGTCCCATGTATTTCTGACTACCAATCCAGTTAGGTAGTTTTCTATGATGGTTTTCTTAGTTTTCTCCTTATTTGTAACTTGTGTCTATGCTCTAATTATTTGTTTAGTGGTTATAATGTGGTTTGTGTAAAACATCTCATAGATGAGATAGTCCATTTTCTAATAACCTCTTATTTCCTTAGACTAAGCCAGTTCCATCCATTTCCTCTTCCCTTCTAGGTTGTTATTGTCACATAGTTTTTTCTTCTTGTGTTGTGAGTTTGTGGTTAAAATGGCAAGATTATATTTATTCTTGGTATTTCCTTTCCCTTTATCTTTAATGTTATACTTAAGCATTTGCTGACCTGTTCTGATGGAGAGCTGCAGCTTTCTGATTTTGTCTTTGTACTTATCTCCCTGCTTAGGGTTTTGTAACCCCTTTCCTTTTTTTTTTTCAGGTATGAGGACCTTCCTGAGGATTTCTTGTAAGGTGGGTCTTGTGGCAATTAACTCCTTTAAATTTTGTTTGTCTGGGGAAGTTTTTATTTTTTCATCATATTTGAAGGATATTTTCACTGGATAGAGTATTCTTGGATGAAAGTTGTTGTTCTTCAGAATTTTGAATACATCACTCCACTCTCTCCTAGCCTGTAAGGTTTCTGCTGAGAAATCTGCTGATAGCCTGATAGAGGTTCCTTTGTAGGTTATTTTCTTCTGCCTTGCTGCTCTTAATATTTTTCTTTGTCATTGAGTTTTGCCATCTTTACTACTATATGCATTGGAATTGGTCTTTTTACACTGATAACGTTTGGAGATCTGTTGGCTTCTGTCACATGGATTTCCAGCTTCCTGATGAGATATGGGAAGTTCTCAGCTACTATTTCTTTGAACAAGCTTTCTGCTCCATTCTCCCTCTCTTCTCAGTTTAGGATACCTATAATCCTTACGTTGCATTTCCTATTTGAGTCAGCTATTTCTCAGAGAGTTTCTTCATTTCTTTTTAGTCTTAGCTCTCTCTCCTCTTCTATCGGAAGTGTTTCTATATTCCTATCCTTGAAACTGCTAATTCTGTCCTCCATATTATCAGGCCTACTGTTCAGGAAGTCCAGATTTTTCTTAATCTCATCCGTTGTATTTTTCATCTCTAACATTTCTGATTGGTTCTTCTTTCTAGTATCAAGCTTTTTTGTAATGTAGTTCCTGAACTTGTTGAGTTGTCTATCTGTATCCTCTTTTAACTCATTGAGTTTTTTAATGATAACAATTTTGAATTCTTTGTCATTTAGGTTATAGATTTCTGTGTCTTCAGGATTGTTTCCTGGGTACTTGTCATTTTCCTTCTGTTCTGGAGATTTAATATATTTTTTCATACTACTGGATGGTGTGGATTTGTGCCTCCACATAAAGAGAGAGTTTGGTTACTGCTTCCATTTACTGCCACTGGGGGGAGGGGGCTGGAGCTGTGTAATCTGTGGCCAACTTGATCCCTGTCAGCTGTTCCTGACCGAGCCTGGGCCACTCCTTGGGATCGCAGTGGCCCTGTGGGGTCACCCATCAACTGTGGGAACAATTACATGGGGGCTTCAAGTCACTGCTACCTGCTCCCACAGACTTGCCTAGACATGCCCCCTCCTTAGGGGCTGCAGCAGTGTTATGGGCTTTTTAGCTAGCTGGGATCTTGTTCACCCAGACTCACAGCTCAGCTGCCATCTGGTCCCACTGTATCTCACTTGTCCCCTCAAGGCTGAAGCAGAGCTATGTGCTTTTATTGCAGTGGCAGGTAGGTCACCCTGCTGTCCTGCGTCTGCTCGCAGGTGGCCTAGGCTTTGTGCTTGGTGGGCAGGGCCTCCCTGCTGAGTCTGAGCCTGAGTCATTCCCTAGGGCCACAATGGGACTGTGGGTTTTCCCACTGTTTCAAAGAACAATCACAGGGGGCTTAGGGCTGTAGTCACCTGTTTCCTCAGAGGCACCTATTTGCGTGCCTACCCTCAGGGCTGCAGCAGTGCTATGAGTACTTCAGCTGGGAGAGAGTCACTTGCGGGTACTGAGCTGTCTGGGGGCCAGAGAGTTCTCACCTATCTCCACCTCATCCGTGGGGGTAGTCCATTCACCTTCTGATATAATAGCAGCGCAGTTCTCTCAAGCGTCCTGTAGTGCTGTGTGAGTATCCTCCATTGATCAATGAATGTCAATTTAGTTGTAGTTTGAAGGGGGAGAGACAAAGAAAACATCTCACTCCGCCATGTTGCTGACATCACTCTGAAGATGTATACTTTTAAAATCTGAGTATCCTCTTTGGCTTAAGGAACATGACTCAACTTCCTTTCACATGAATAACTTATTACTTCTTTGAGAACAAGGTAGATAAAATATTTAGTTTTATTTTTCATTGTGGTGAAAAATGCATAACATAAAATTTACCATTTCCACCATTTTTAAGTGTACAGTCTATGGCATTAAGCACATTCACATTTTTGTGCAACCATCACCACTGTCCACTCCAGAACTTTCTCATCACCCCAAACTGAAGCTCTGTACCCATTAAACAACACCTCCCCATTCACCCCTGCACCCAGCCACTGGGAAACACCATTCTGCCTTCTGTCTTTATGAACTTGACTACTCTAGGTACTTCATGTAAGTAGAATCACGATATTTTAAAATATCATTTTGAAAACTAACCTATTTTACATAGGAATTGAATAGTAAATTACTACCACTAGTAACTTTATTTTGACCATTGTTATTGATTGTGGTTTTCATGCATTTTGCTTATTAAATGTGTGAGATGGTTTTAGTGAAGGAGGTGATTTCAGAACATTTTGACAAAATAAATCCCTTGAGCCTTCTCACATATTCCAGGGAATTTAGGTGAATTAAAGAAGGCAAGTTTCAGCAGCAAGAGCTACTTAACTACTGTTGTGTTATTGTTATTTATTTCCTAATTGGAAATACAAGTTTATAAGTGCTTTAGGCATCACATTGTATGGCTTTGAGGCGGTGTTTCTGGTGCAAATAAAAAAATTTCTCTGAGGTTCAAAATTGTTTTCTTCCTTGAAATAACACTAAACAATGGTTTTGATTGATCATAGCATATGCATTTTAAAATGGGCTAAAATCGATTACAGCTGCACCATTTGATTTAAACAAAACCCAGATTGTGGGGATAACTCCAACAAATGCATTAGCAGCATCACTTTCATTTTCTGTTTCTGTGCTAATTTAGTAGACAGCTTTTTTCCTTTGCAGCAAACAGATATTGATAAAACATCTTTAGCTGTTCTGTCACCCATTAAGTTGATGGCAGGCAGGCCTTCAGTGTCTATAAATTTTATCTATGTTCAGCAAAGCCACACATTTAAAATCTTGACTTTTAAAATTTCATAAGTCTTAAATATGTTTTAACTCCAGACCAAAAACACTTAAATTATATATGACTCAAGCACCCTTGAAGAGGCTGAGTAAATCATTTTGGATGCTTTCAATTCTCTGTCCTCTGATTAAATTAACTTTGGAAATGCTCTCATCTCCTCACAAAGTTGAAGAGAGCGGATTTTGTGTGCACAGTGCAGGCCACAGCCTGCAAAACCAGTAAGATGTGTACTCGTTTTCCTGGAGTGTTTACTGAGTATTTTTCAGCAAGTTAAAGGGATGAGGGCTGGGAGACTTAGAGAAAGGTGAGCAAGGAAGAGAAGGAAAATGTGAAAATAAGAAAGCAGAACTTCGTGAAAAAATAGATAGGTTAGGCTTCCATGTTATGCTTATAAGTGAATATATTAACCTAAATCTGGAGTCTAGAAGATAAGTAAGCCTATTGCCACTCATTGGCTCATGCTACCCTGAATTATGGTGTATATTTTATTCATGTGTCCTGTTTCTCTACCAGAGGAGACTTGTTATGCATTGCTATTTTATTAAATATATATTTACGGTTGTTAATGGTGAGAGTGATAATGGTGATGATGATGAATTTTACTGAGAAAGCCAGGGACAGGAGAGGAGATGAGAAATAAGGGCGTGAAGAAAGGCAAGGGGCAGAATCTACTGATGGCAGATCCAGTCAATCCTGCCGCTCTGCTCCCACTGCCCACAGTTCAGTTTAGCAAGCACTCTTGCCTTTTTTCTTTAGATGGGGGAAAATCTCATTTTAATTTTAAAAGCCTTCATTTACACTTAATTTATTAAAGAACAGGAAGTAGATTTGCCAGTGAGGATGTGGAGAAAGGGAACACTTGTGCGCTGTTGATGGGAATGTAAATTGGTGCAGCCACTGTGGAAAACAGTATGGAGGGTGTTCTAGAAATTAAAAACAGAACTACCATATGATTGAGGCATCACACTTCTGGGTATATATCCAAAAGAAATAAAACCATTATCTCAAAGAGATATCTGTACAGTCATGTGGTGCTTAATGACAATGTGGGGACAATGTTCTGAGAAATGTGTTGTTAGGCAATTTCATTGTTGTACAAACATCATATGGTGTACTTACACAAACCTAGATGGTATAGCCTACTACACACCTCGTCTATATGGTACTAATCTTATGGGACCACTGTCATATATGCTGTACGATATACAGTGAATCATCATTATGCAGCACATGACTGTACTGCCATGTTGATTGCAGTATTAGTCACAATAGCCAAGGTTTGGAAACATGGAAACAACCTAAGTGTCTATCAACAGATGAGTGGATCAGAATATGTGGTATATATATATATATATATATATATATATATATATATACATATCCATGATGGAATATTATTCAGCCCTGAAAGGAGAGGAAATCCTGTCATTTGTGACAACATGGATGAAACTGGAGGGCATTATGCTAAGTGAAATAAACCAGAGAGAGAAAGACAAATACTGCATGGTATCACTTATACGTGAAATCTAAAAAAAAAAAGTCCAACTTAGAGAAACAGAGTAGAAAAGGGGTTGCCAGGGGCTGGAGGGTGGGGGAAATAGGAAGAGATTGGTGAGGGGGCACAACTTTCAGTTATAGAATGAATAAAGTCTGAAGCTCTAATGTAGAACATGGTGATGACGGTGGAGAACACTGTATTTTATGATTGACATTTGCGAAAAGAGTAGAACTTTAATGTTCTCAGCAAAAAAACAAGAGGGGCTGGCCCCGTGGCCGAGTAGTTAAGTTCGCGCACTCTGCTGCAGGCGGCCCAGTGTTTCGTTGGTTCGAATCCTGGGCGTAGACATGGCGCTGCTCGTTGAGTCACGCTGAGGTGGCGTCCCACATGCCACAGCTACGAGGGACCCACAGCGAAGAATGTACAACTATGTACCGGAGGGGCTTTGGGGAGAAAAATGAAAAAATAAAATCTTTAAAAAAAAAAAAGAAAGAAAGGGTAAAGGGTAAATATGTGAGGTGATGGTTGTGTTAATTAACTCAATGGGGGGAATCTTTTCACAATGTTTATGTACGTATACACACATATGTATACATTTACAATTTTGTCAATTATACCTCAATAAAGCTAAAACAGAGAAGTAGATTTTCAGATTTTTTAATGCAAAAAACATCCTTGGTATTCAATTAGTCAAGATATTAGCATCCAACAAGAAAGCCCAACTCAGTTGTCCAAAGAATTGATGGTTTTATATCGTGAAAGTTTACTTTTTCTCCTATATCCTAGAAAGTGCAAAGCAATGCCATGTATCTTGCAAGGAGAGGAGAAGAAAATGTTTCATCTTATTGAACAAATACTTATTAGTGGGATCTCTTTGAATCAGGTTTGGATCAAATACTTAATAAAGATGGCCCAGGGGAGAGGTAGGGACCAGGAGACAGAAGCATCCCAGAAAGCCCAAGCCAGCAGAATCAACTCTCACCCCTGTGACCCAGGCTTCAGATCCCGACACCAGCACAGACATAACTGTTATTTATTGTTCTCCTTGCCCAGGGCCACTGGATGGCTCTTACCTAAACCACAGAGAAAATCCTTGCTAAGTGAATTCAAAATTGCCGCTGAGTTTATGTCATCAAATGGAGGTGTAAGTGGATTCCAGCATTACTTAGATTAGAACTTCTATTTACTTGTCTAGTGAAATTATTACATAATTAACATTCTTGTTCCCATAAGAGCTTATTCTGCATAGCAGAAGGCTTTGAAGAAAAGCATTACCTGACTTTGATTTAATTTTACACATTCCAAAGGTACAGAGAAAATCCAGAGGGTGAAGGTGGTGCCTATTCCTTAACTCTGGGACCCAGTAGGTACAAAATATTTAAAAAGTCCCAATCTCTAAAAAGTTGCATATTAAAGATTCCAAAGCCAGACTTAGGCAAGAATTTTACAGACAAATGATTACAGTGTTCCAGCCAAAGCATATGTTAAAAAACTCGCTCACAAAGTGATTTTATATGTCATCTCTGTTTAAAAAACTGCAGCATATCATTAGCAAATAACTTCAGAGTACACATTTAAAAAATGAAATAGAAGAACTATTGCTTAGATACCTGGAAAGTCAAGCTCTCTTTCCTAGGAGGGCTTTCCACTTGAGTGAGGGCTGACATGAGAGGTGGCACCACTCACAGGGAGATGTTTTACGTCAACAATAGCACCAAGGTACATTTGCTGTGTGTAAGTCACAACTCAGAGGAGTTCCTGATCTTGGCTTAGCAGTAGAAGTTCCCAAAACACAGCAGGTCAGGTGACACTTAAATACCAAGCTAATGCTACAGGGGTAGGAATCACTCTTATGATATCTTCCTCGTTGGGAAAATTGTTACAAGGCAGTTATCATATGTGGTTCTGGGTGGAGTTTGGTTAAACATGACAGTAACTGCAGTCAAGGGTTTTAGGGAACAAGGTTTTTAGGAGAAAACCAAAGATATGGTAACAGAAGACCGAGATGCTGCAGGAAGCATGTTGCTCATATCCATCGTGAAGACAGAGACTTCAATAGCATGGCTCAGGAGGCATCAGAGACTCATTCAAAGTCCCCTCCCAGCTTAGACTTTGGGAATGGATACTCACAGGGCTTCCTAGGGCACTCAGCACCACCGCAGCTCCACAGCAATTGATGGTTAATAGCAGATACTGAGCAGGATGGTGCCTGTGTGACAGGCAGCCTGGGGTGCAGCTGTGGGCATAGCACAGCATGCAGGGTCCTCTGGGCCCAGCTGTCCCAGCTGCAGCACCGTCTTTGTTTCCTCCTTTACCCGGGCCTGTGGCACAGTTGCTGCGGTAACTCTAGGGCCTGCCGGATCCCTCTTTCCACACAAACGTTGCCTCTGCCTACAGGACGTGATCCTCCATTTCTGATTTCTCCCCCTCTTCTGCTCTCAGTTTACACGTCACCTCTTCCCTGCCCCGTCACCATCTGAAGCAGGGAGGCAGTTAGCTGTCTTTATTATTCTCCATTTCAGTCCTTTCTTGCTTGCCTTCCTAGCAGTTATGTGCTACATTTTACTTATTTGGATATCATTCAGTCCAATCTCTTCCTTTTATAGACAAGAATATTAATGGCTAGGGAGTTAGGAAGTGCCTGAGGTTGGTCACCTAAATCGACTGTGGCACCCTTAGCTGAGTCTATAACGTTCGAAAGGGCAGGGACATCTGAAAGTTCATTTGTCTCTCAAGAAATCCAACTATTAGATGACAGAGCAAACAAGCAGTCTAAAAGAAGGAACAAAACCTTTTTTTCGCTTTTTTCTTTAGATTGCCAGCAGACATCTGTTTTCCCTGCCTATTCTTCACATACAGCAGCTGAATGGGAAGAAGGACTTTTACACCTCTCTCTCCTCCCCACCTCCGCATGCCAGGGTTCCCTCATTTCTTTCTCTAACCCTCTGGTGAAGGTGTTGGTTAATGGAAGGGGCTGGTGGCGGGGCTGCGAAGGGACTTCAGATCTTCAGGGCCCTCAGGTCTTGGGTATAAAAGCAGGAGATGAAGAAGAGTGTTCCTTCCTGGTCCAGCCCAAGCAGGCTGACAGCCTCTTAGGGCCCAAGTCCTTTGTTTTGTTAGGCTGAGTCTTTCTTTCTTCCGTTTTCTACTATCCTAACTTATAAGTGCCGGCTCGCCAGAGGAATCGCTGCTATCTGGGAAGTGGATAATGCTGAAGGAAACAGTAAGGGTGATGAGAATCGAGACACCAAAACACAGAGGTTTGCGAGCTGAATGTGCATGATGATGGTAGGAGGAGCTTATTTAAATTCAAATTCCTAGATTTTCCTAACTCCTTGAAATTTGGATTCAGTAGATATGGGGTGGAAGTGTTGGATTCCAGAATCTACATTTTAAAGAGGCACACTGATAATATTGTAAAAGTGAGTCTTATACCTTCGCCTATCTTAAAAGAATCAAGCACCTGTGACTTGAGCTCCCTGATCTAAGTCACCACTTCCAATTGATGGATACTCGGATCCTGCTTCCCAGAGGTGGACCCGCAACCCCATCCAGAGGGATGACCCTTCTCAGCCTCGTCCACTTAGCTTACCGTGCCTTGCAAATACTAAGGTTTGTCCTGAGTGTGCTGATGTGAGAGAAGGTGTGAAGCATTGGTTAAGCAACACTATTTTAGAATCCCACACAGATTAAACACCCTTGAATAATACAGTTAATTTTAGAACTTAAAGAGGAGAGAAGAAAGGATATAGTTAGGGGTCAGGTTGGAGTGCAGGAGAGGCCTCTGTACAACATCCTCGTCCACTTTACAGCTCCGGAGAGAAAAAGCCCCAGAGCACTTGCGGACTCCACAGTTCACATTCTTCAAGCGAGGGACGCTCTGCCTTTGTGTTGAATCACTACTTTTTTTCTTTCTTCCACCTTTGGCAGCAGTTCTCACTGCCTCGTGTTTTTAAAGCATGTTGTGGGATGCTGCTTGACTGTCCAGGAGAACAGTATCCACCCATCAAATGCCCTCTGGGCATATCTGGTGAGAATTCAGAGGTTTTTGTTCCCATTCTGAGATTGGAGAATGACACCCCTTCAATGAAAGCGCATCCGCTGAGCTTGTCTTTGACATCAGCACGTGGAAAGACAAAGATGAGGCACCCTTCCCCTACTGACCAAAGCCCGTCCTGTGTTAGGACAAGTTTTCCCTTGACACAAATTCCCACCTCCCAGGCTGCAGACAGTGCTGGCGAGAGGGTGGCAGGCATTGGGGATGCTCTCCCGTTCTGGTTCCTTGCGGTTGACTTGCCCTTTCCTGACTGCCATCTGCCAGAACTGATTGTTGTCTGTCAGAAGGTCGGGAGCAACAGGAGCAAAGAGCACTTGTTGCTCTGAGAGCCTGTCACACACCTGCTTCTGTTGAAGGTGCTGGGGGGGTGTGGAGGCAGGGGGCCAGTGATCTAAGATGGTCTCCTTGGCAGTTTAGTCAAACCTGCTGTGCAGCACTGTCTCAAGGCAGGAAGATGAATGCACATTTCAGTGATGAATCAGCTAGCATTGGAGAGAGGAGGATCGAGAGAGAGACATCTCCATGGGACACTTGACAGGTGAAAAATGACCCAGAAAAGTCCCTCATTAAATAATTGGCTTGGCTGGCACAAGATGCTGAAGGCCAACTCATATTTGCCATAGTTTGCTTAAGATTCTGCTAAAACTCCCTGCCCATTTCACTAGCACGCAGAAGACAGGGTTTGTGTTTTACATATTGCTTTCTTTTACTCACATGCTTTGCTTTGAATATCAGTTCTCAATTATTTGTAATACTGCAAATGTACAATTGTGGTAAAAAAAAAAAAAGTCCATAGATTATTTTTGGTTGAATTTTCAATGTAGTTTTGTGTTTACATATGAAAACGGATGTGTTTCGTGCTTTGAGAATTCCTGTTTCACAAAGTAATGAAGGCCCACTGGGCAGATCTCCCTCTGTAAGTGTTGGAAGTCGGCCCAGTTCCTGCCTGACTCCTTCTATGGGCTCTTATCTATAATCTCTGATGTCGTGGGATTCAACATTATCAACCCTTAGACATTTTGGCTAGTAGGAGAGATAAAGCTAAGTGTTTGCATTTCTACCTTTTTCTTTTGACAAAATGAATGGAAGTTACAAATGCCACAATGAAGCACACTGGGTGTGGAGAGGGCATGGTGTTGCAGAAAGGGCGTAGGATTTGGTAGCACAAGATGTGGGTTTGAGTCCCAGCTCTGCCGCTTAACAGTAGCCTCAGGCAAGTCATTTAGTCTCTAATCATTAGACCCTCATCAGTAAAGGGTTATCATCATCAGTACCCTGCTTACCTCGGTGGGTAGGTATGGAGGTCAAATGAGATGAAGGCATTTAGTAAATTGCAGTGTGCTCTTTTGTATTTCACGCAGTCTAGGGCTCCAATACTAGTAGGCATCCTACACGGTCACAAAGTGCTGTCTTAGGCTGAGAAGGCAGCAGTTCTCGTAGAGATTGGGTGTGAGATTTTCCATATACAAAGAGATAGTCCGCCCCAAATAATTACACATTAACTTTAGCATCCTTTAAGTTTTCTTTTCAAGCTGTTACAGTATGAAATGAAAAGGAGATATCAGAACAGACACTCTCACTCCGAAATCCAGGAAACCTTGGAGGAGAGGTTCAAGGCCAGCAGTGTCGCCGCTAAACCACTGACATGCCCAGGGTGCAGAGCTTGTCTTTTTAATTTCTATCTCTTGGGTGATCTCATTCAGTCCTGTGACATTAAATGTCATTTATACGCTGAAGATGCTGAAAGTCACAGCTTCAAACTGGGATTTTTCTCTGAGCTCCAAACATATATCCAATTAAATTTTCAATGCCGTCACTTGGTTGTCTAATAGGCATTAGAAAGTTAACATGGCCTATACTGAGCCATTAATCTCCCCTCAAATCCACTTCCCACCAAATCTTATTTATCTCAACCAGTGGCTCAGGCCAAAATGATAGGACCCGTGCATGCTGGACTCTGCATTGGAGCCCATCAGGGTGAAATCCCAGCTCTGCTGCTTATTGGTTCTGTGACTTTGGATAAGTTACCTAACCTTTCTGTGCTTCAGTTTCCTTATTTCCAAAATGGGGACAATATAGTACCTATCTTTTCACATTTTTTGTGAAGGTTAAATGTGTTAGCATATGTTAAGGACTCAGAACTGTGTCTAGCACCCTGTAGGTGCTATGTAAGGGTTTGTATTGTTATTTTTATTCCCTCGTGCCTCATCTAAATTTCATTAGCAAGTATTGTCAGCTCTACTTCCAAAGCATACCCTGAATTTGATCTTTTCACCATCTCAGTACCATACCCCCAGTCCAGACCATCATTCTATCTCCGCTGAATTCCTTGGCCCTTCCTAACTTGGCCCCTGTCTTCGCTTTCCTCTGCTACTGTCCATCCTCTGCAGAGCAGTCAGAATCCAGGATTCTTACCCGCAAAGTCCCACCCGCTCTGGTCCTGCTTTCCTTTCCAATCTCATTGCTGTTCTCTACCTCACTCAGGATGCTCTAGCCTGCTGTGATTGCTCTTTTGCATCACTTCTTTCTTAACTCAGTTGGTACCTTCTCCAAGAGACCTTCTCTCATCTCCACAGTCAGGAAGAAGCCTTCTCTATCAGTCATCACCCACCATTGTCGTATCCTCCTCTTTTATTAACAGGATCTGAAATGACTATATTAACGGACAAGTCTAAAGGTTCCTGTTCATCTCTTCCCATGGAATGTCAAGTCCTTAAGTGTGGGGACCCTCTTGTCTATTTTGTTGCTATGTCCTGACAATATTGAACTTTACCTGATTGCTGTGATTCTGGAAAACAGTGAAGAGTCGGAAATGCCCCCATCCTTTGTATTCTGAGAAACGGCTTACCTTGCAAAGAACCATCCTTCCTCCATTGACTTAGGTAAGACTTATGGATGCCCCCTTGTTTACCTATAATGAGGTCAGATACAGACCCTCTAAATTTCTATTCTTTGCCTCATAAGTGATTAGCTAAAGTGCTTGTGTCCACTGATCAACTGGAACAAAATATTTGTTAATCAGACTTTGGTTAATATTCTCTCCTTTCCCCAGGCCACTGACCTTTGGCTCACCCTCAGCCTGAACCAGCAGACAGGTAAGAAGAAGTTGGCCACAGGGTAGAATCCTCTCTAGTCTACTATCTGATCAGGCCACTCCTTCATCCCACTCTCTCACATTGATCCTTTCCAGTCTTTTTACTCCTTCCTATAAAAGAAAACCCCTTTTTCCTAACTGTTGAGGTGCTTACAGACCTTATGATCACAGCATTCTTCCTATTGCAATGTTCTTCCTCACCTTATTGCAATAAGTCCTTTCCCCCTTGCAATAATCTTTTTGAACAGAGTCCCTCTTTAGTAAATCCAGATTTTTTTTTATTTCACATTCCCCAGTGTTTAAAAGGTGCCCGGCACATAAGTGCCTAAGGGATATTCATCATGGAATAAAAATAGATTGCTATTTGGGATTCTAGTCAAAATATTGTAGCTTAGGTATGGCAACTCCAGGCCTGGTGATCCCAATGCTCATTGCTGAAAATGTACACTGTGGAGCACACAGAGGCGGTTTCACTCTGCGCTGACTTCTGGGCACAGAGATAGAACCTTAGGAAAGACAAGGCATTCAGGTCGAGAGTGGGTGGCTGATGCTGTGGATAGAATTCCCCTTCACTCATCAACTGATTTCATTCTTATTCACTTGCAGAAAAAACGCATTCTCTGGTCTTCTCCAGATTTTAGTCCCCTTGTTCTCCATCCAGTCCTTCACTCTGTAGCATCTGGGTGGTATGCTTAACAAAGATGAGGGTACTAAGGGGGTGTGTCTCTGTATCTGCAGGAGGCTAAATACCCACGTAATCAAAGGGTATTATTAAAAATAGAATCTCCCATTCTTCAAGAAGATATTTAGCATCTTATATGCCTTGAACCTAAATTTGTGTTATCTTCCTGACTGTATTTAAAAATTAAAACCAACAGAAACAAAACGGAATAAAATAAAATAAGCCATAAATACTCCCCACCAACACACATATACACACAACCTTCTACTATTTTAAAAGTTTTCTTTGTTTTAGATTACCTATGCTTAGTCTCTCATCTTTTAGCATGGAGTATATAGCTGACTATAATTTTATAGCAAAAATTATCTTCAGCCTTGAGAGAGAGAGAGCAACTCCTATATTTTCCATTACTGCTTAAACAGCTGTGATTAAAAAAACAAACAACTTTCCATACCAGCTTAGTTTTCCCTCTTCTCGTGACTAATCTAAGCATCCTTCTCAATTGCAAATGTATTAAATGGTAATCATGATGGAGGTACAAAGCTAATTTGAGTTTATTGCCTTTTTATATGTATAACAAATATGAGCCTTCCAAGTTAGTATAATTATGTTTCAAGATTCATAAAATATGCTTCATTTTATTGTAACTATATTGTCATTTTGGGTTAATTTATTTGTGAAAATTCTACTCATAGCTATTAAGGAATCTATCTCAGGGCTGGGCATGGAAAAGGCCATTAATTAACTCTTTATTAATGGATTGATCAGGGAGGGAGACTGCCTTTCCCAGCCCTGGTGGTTACTTAGACAATGTTAAAGTCCTGATGCCAGCTGTTTGGTGATACGAGTCATTTTGAACTTGAAGAATTAGAAACGGCTAATTATTCTGGATAAAAATTCTTATAAACAACATTTAGGCTATTTTAAATGTTTCACATGATGTCAGACAATCTACAGTAATTTACTGAGTCCTTTCACTGCACCCCGTATTGTGCTAAGAGCTGATGGGTGATTAAAAAATGGTATAAGGTCCATTCTTTCAATGCTGTTTCAGGGAATCAATTTTGTTGCCATTTGCCTAGATCAGATTAAACCTTCTTTGACTTTATTTTCCCTGCATTGCTGCTAGATGTATTTACTTATTCCAGATGAAATTAGCTCTATTTTCTTGAGTTTAAATCTTCTTGACAGCTATTGATGATGCCATTTCTCTACTCCGATGAATCACTTAACCAAGGACATACTTGATTCCTTTAAACTTTTCTCTTTCTTCTTCCCTTTTTGCTTTCTTGTCCTCCTCTCTCTTAACCAAATTCTGATTAGTGAGCTCATTAATATTTGTCCCTGGGTATCTTTTAACATGTGGGGATTTTGAGAAGTTTTCATTGAAGCAGAGAAATTGCTACTTCCCTCTCTCATCACACTGCTATGGATTTTCAGGTCCCAAGAATTTATCTCCATTTCAAAGATACATCATGGCAAAGGAGGATACAATCACTAGTTATTTTTAAGCTTGGATGGCTTAAAACGGACTTAAAACACACCCTTTCTCTTCAGATGAAGTTGCTTAAAATTTGGTGCTACTTCTTAAATTGATTAACACCTTAGTCTCTCATATCTTCATAATTCATACTACAGACTCTGTTCATTTCTCCAAGTACAAATAAGGTTGTCAGGCAGCTTTAAAGACTGCAATCATTGAGTAATACATACAGAGTGCAACTGAATAAGTAATTTATGGTTGGGCTCTCTGGAGGTGCAAAGAATTAATGAAGTTTTCAAAGGTGCTCAATTTGCAGTCAAGGGATTGCTCAGATGCTGAGAGATTTGACTTCAAGCCAAAGAACAAAGACTACAGAATTATGAGACCTGGAGAGGGAGAGAAATATTACTTAACCCAGAGATTGCAAACAGAAGAGCTCCAGACTCAAGCTGGCCTCCAGATTGTTTTGTTTCTTCAACTTTGGTTCTGAATGCCTTTAGGAAACGCAAACTGATCTTCCATCTACCACGCTGCCCTCTATTATGACCACCTGACCCCTGAGCCCATTCACACATTTATATTACCTGCCTGGCACCTCAATGCATTTCAATTTGTGACCCAGTTTTTACAGATAAGGAAATGAGAAAACTGAGAGGTAAGTGATTTATTCAAGGCAACTGATGAGCAACGTGTTTCATGTGCAGTTTACCTCACAAATATCCAGATTCCTCATCTAAAGTCATTTCCATTCCAAGTGTAGTTATATTTGTCTGAGAGATTAAAGTCAGAACCAACTCAAAATCTAGTTCATTAATATAACATTTCAAGCTTTTATGAAATAAGAAAAGTATTTTAGGATTTATAAAAGGAAGTTCAAGAGGTTGAGTAATTTGACTAAGCTGAGGGAGAAAGCTGGGTTTTGAGTCTTGTGTTCAACACACACCCTCCTTTGCCCCCCCACCACCCCGCCCCAGGCCACAAGTCGAGTTTATTGCTTATTTTGCACAACGAAGGCAGCAACCCATAAAAAGTGATTAAATTATGGCATTTTTTCTATAAATTTAAAGTCACAGTTTCCAAATATACCTCTAGAACTTGCTTGCCTTTAAAATGCCATTGATTCCTCAAAACAGCAAACCACTGAATAAATAAATAAGTAAAAACCTATGGCATGCTCAGAAATTATTTTCTCTTAGCCATCATGTTACTCACGCGAGATTTCTTTGTCAATCTGACTTCATTTTGAAAAGATCATTTGAGTTGGCTTAAGCGACAGTAGGATTTCTTAATTTAAGTTGCCATTAATGTGGTAATTAAGAGCCACAACTGCATCACAGAAGCATAAAAGTCAACAAAGAAAGGTTTAGTTTGGGGAATTCTGGATTCCCTACACTTTCTGACTCACAACTAAACATTTATTAAGAGAACAGTAATTCTTGTGGTTTTCTATGGTATTTAGAATAAGTCATCAACAATCAGGGAAGGTGCCCACAGAATGGAGAACAAAGTCCATACTTGTAATTAAAAATACACTCTCCCATCATTATTGGTCCACATGGCGCCATCAAGGTGTGCTCACATTTGTTTACACTGTATTTTCAGTTTCTTCCTTTCCTACTTCTTAGTCACCATGTGGTCAATGGATTTGGAATACCTTTCTCTTCTGTTTGTTTACTTCTTTTTTATCTTCTACAGGGGGATCCCAAACACTCTCAGCAGGAGCGCTATATGAGTTAGAAAGATTGCTCCAGAAACCCTTGCATTTATGCACCAGTAAAGTTGTATTTCTGACAGCACAATTCCCTTGTTTGTTTTTAGATCCTAATTAAACAAGACTCTTAGGCTTTCAACCTCCTCTGTGCTCCACAGCATTTTTTCATACCTATATCAGCACTTATCAGATTGCACTATAATTATTTGCTCATATGTTCAGCTCCGTTATTTGACACTATGCATCTCAAGGACAAAGCATTAGGTCTTAATCAGTTTTGTATTCCTGGCACCTGACATAATGTGTGTGATTTTATTCAAAGAAAAAAAAAATGAATGAATAAGACCACACAAGATAATAGGTGCCTGTGAAGGGTCCTACTTTTTAAACAAATTTAAGTTTTAGTTAATATATAAAAACAGAAAAAAAGACACCATGATTGAGTTGGAAGAATCAGAGAGGACAATTTATACAGGGGGTGGTGCCATCGAGGGAAGGGAAGCTGGTTTCAGTCCAATGTCCCAAGGAACGCAGAGGGCACAGTGGCTACCATTGACCCCTAAGGTTCTCTCTGTTGCATGTCAAGTTGTCTCCTTCCTCCCGTGACTTGTTCCTTACCCTTTGCAACCCCACTGATGCTTGAGTGAGCTGTGGCAGTATTGATTTGTTCAGATTCTCCTTTTCCTATCCCACCGAAACAGACTAAACTCCTCTTTGTCCATATTTTTTACTTTATATCTGTTGATCTAGTCCATCTGATTGAAGTCAGGTCCTCCTGGCTCAGGAGTCTCTCTCTCTGTCTCTTTCTCTTTCACTCTCTCCCTCTCTCACCACCGATACAGTGCTTACTAGGTACCAGGCATGGTCTAAACACCAGTACTTCCCTTAGGGCTGGGTAACGGGAGCTTTAGCCTTGGCCATGTACATACAGTCCCTGTGCGATGAGGAGTTCATGGTGCTCAAGAACATGTCCATCCAGAGTCAGCACCACCCTCTCATTTTCCACATACCCAGGATGCAAGAATCCCTCGCCCAAATGGCTCCCAAACCTGTGTCTGGGGCTTGTGTGGTCCTCTTCCAAAGGTCCTTCTTCCTGAGCATGCCTGTGCTCTTGGTTGGGAATGAGGTGGGATGAGCTTTGCTGCGTGAGATGTCTGCATACATGTCCAGGAAGCCCCTCACGGTACAGGACAAAGCTAAGGGTGAATGTAGAAGGGGGTGGTCTATGGGTGGGAGTGGGGAGGCCTCTCCTTTTACTTGATTACTACTTTCAGCTCTCACAAAAGCCTGCTAAGTGCTTTATATATATTGCCACATTTGTTTTTCACAACAATGCCATGTGGGGGAAATCAAGGTCTTATGGGCAAAACAAAATTAGAGGAATTACTCAGGTCTCAAGTAAACTCATTCATTCAACAAATATTTCTTAATAGACATAGTGGTGAGTCAAAACAGATGGCCTCTTGTCTCATGAAACTTTTTACACCCACCACACAAAGCAATAAAGACAACACAGCAAGCAAAGGAAAGTCTGTCATTGTATACTGCTTTCAATAGCAATCACGTGTACTGTAACACTAATTCCTATTTACCAGTCTTGGATGGCTAGGAAATGTTTAGGTTCAACCTCCTCCACCATTTCAAAACCATCTTTGTAACTCTTTTTCCTTTCTGTGAGTGTTTTCCCTATGTCCTGTCTTCAAAGCAGATGTTCAAAATTTCCCTGATTTTATAACTTGGAGGTGTTGGACACGACTTCCCAAGTTCTCTGGTAGTGTTAGTAACACAAACTAATTTGGTTATATTTGTTGCTGGATGTCATCAGAGATTAAATTAATCTATATATTTTTCCCTTTTTCATTTGAAACAAGAGTCTTATATCACTGAAGGCAGCTTCCTCCAACCCCCCGTGTCTAGGACTGGGCCCTTTGCAATGACTTAGTGGGTTTCCCTCAGAAGAGGAAATCCTCTCGGAATCCCTAAGGGTGGCTTTTCCTTGGACCCCAAGGATAGTTGCTGCCTTCCTAATCCCATGCTCCTAGGGCCCCTGGGCCAGGCTGGTGCTGAGCACTAGAGCATTGATAGACCACGCTTGGGACAGAGGCTGCAGTAAGGGGTCAGGCATCCTCACTGACAGGACTGGCACCACCTGTGTAGGACCAGGCTCCCAGAGACAGAATATGGCTGTGAGAAATATTGGCTGGAGTGGACCAACCAAACGGCACTCCAGCTTTCTTGAGTGTGGGGGCAGCACCTCCCCTTTGGGCTGAGTTAGCCTCCCTCAGGTTTTTGGACAATGCAGGGGAAAGGGGGACCTCCTGCTGACAAAGTTTTTGGGGGATATTTAAGTAATTGTTTTGCAACATAGGAGACTGGTGACCCTATTGCATTTAGAATTTGTGATGCAGGTCATAAAGGTCACATTTGGGATGGAAAAAAACTTGAGGCTTAACTAAACCTGAATTATATTTCCTAACCCCAGTCTCTCACCTCCTAACATAGCTCTGCCTGCAATGGCTTCATGCCAAGGTACTTGCTACTCAGAGCCAGCTCCTCTTTTGCATCCCAACTTCAGCTTTCATTGGGCAGGGACAACTCTTGGCCCAGATGTGCCTTAGTTTCCTCATCTCTCCCAAGTTTTCAAGCAGAAACTCTGTTCCTCTCTACTTTTCACTTTACCTCCCTCCTATTCCCAAGAACCAGCTTTTTTTCCCCCCCCAATGGCCTCCCAGAGGAATGACTTGCAAGTTGCAGATTCAGAAACTGAATTCATGTAGTTGCTAAAAAGATCTGTAAAAATAATTCCACCTGTATCCTAATTTTGCAGAAAGAGGAACTCACAGTGGCCAGAATCCATTTAGAACCTATCTGTAGCACTTATTTCCCTAACCATAATTCTCCTGTGATCTCCTGTTACAACAGTTACTGAAAGCTTTAGGGGACTGGAAGGATGTGAACTTTAACTCCATCACAAGAATATAAATTTGAATTATCAATCCAATAAGATATACATGCAAGTTGGATGTTCAATTGGCTGGTTATTTATTTACAAAATATATGTATATAATATACATGTTAAACATACTGAGTACAAAATCTACTAGAAATTTTACCTGATTTCAGAGTGTCAATAAAATTTTTGGTAGGATTAATGTGACTTTCAGAAATAATACTACTAACTTTGAAATTGATTAATTTTTATTAAAAGAAATGAAGTCTCATCTAGCATGATAATATTTATTACAGAGGCACAAAATTACTTGAATAGAAAGCAAGTGTGAATTTTAAATGTCTTATTTTAAATAGGATAAAAACAGCATACTTAAAATTTTCTGTACACATTATTAATCATATTATTCAAAGCATAGGGGCAAAAGGATTAGTTTTTAAATTAAACGGATAGTTTAAATATGTTAAATAAATAATGAACCTAACTAAATACACACTTGCTGAAGTTTGTCCTTTGTATTAGACAGAATTTTTCTTTTGGAATTCAAAATGATGTCTAATTTCTGCCAAATCCAATTTACCAAACTAAAAGTTTAGCTCTCCATGAGGCCCAATTGCCCAAATCTTCTGGGATTCATATAGTATAGTAAAATAGTGGTTAAGAGCATTGGCCTTGGGAACAGACATGGGTTATGCTTCTGGCCGTCCAAATAATTCAGGCATGTATGTGACTTTGAGGAGCATAGCCCTTCACCTCATCTTCCTGCCAGCCAGCGTTCAACCTCCAGCATGAGAAACAAAGCTTTGTTCTATTAAGCCTCTAAGATCTTTGGGTTTATGTATTATTGAAGCATAACCTATCATCTCCTGGAAGTGAAGTGCTGTATTAAAAAATAAATTGAGTGGGGGCCAGTCCCGTGACCTAGTGATTAAGTTCAGTGTGTTCCACTTTGACAGCCCAGGATCAGCTCCCAGGCACAGACCTACACCAGTGACTTGTGGCTATGCTGTGGTGGCGACCCACATGCAAAATAGAGGAAGACTGGCAAAGATGTTAGCTCAGAGCGAATGTTCCTCAGCAATAAATAAATAAATTGTGTAGTGTTGACTTAATGGTTGGCAACACATGGTTAGGAAGCCAATATCGAAGGTAGAAAACAGCAATCCATATTATGCAGTGGTAAAGCATTTGGTAATACTGTCACCTGCAATAACTTAGGAGTAAGATTGAATACTTAAAGAATTCACATTTCTAAGGGAAAATGGATGAAAAACAAAGTGTTAGTAGGATGTCTTGGTTGTTATTTTTTGCACTTTGCAGGGTAGTGAAAGAAAGAAAGAAAGAAAGAAAGAAAGAAAGAAAGAAAGAAAGAGAAAGACTGCTGATTTTCGAAGAGGAAATAAAAGGAAATGGAGACTTTCAGAAATTCAAGACCTTGCTATGATGCAAAAGCCAATTAATTTTTCCTCCCCCAAAAGAGATACAATTAAAAATCATTTGAGGAAAAGTCCATTAAAACAAAATATTTTGGGCAAGAATCAGATTAAGGGTGTGACCTTCATGCTGACTTAAAATTCTCAATGGTTTAGAATTTCTCAAGGGAAAGGTCAGATAAAGGACCTGGCTTTATCATTTACTATGTTAGAGGGGCTCAAATATGTTGAGAGAGGTTTGGAGATAAAAAGAAGAAGCAAACAAATAGAGCAAATCTGAGATCTGTGTCTCCAAAGGATCATGTCTTATATACTGTAACATGGAACTGACTAAATCAGACACAAAATGCACCTCTAAAGTCTTCAGAGAATTACATTTCCAAGGAAACTATGAACTTGGAGTAAAAAAGCCTGAGAGGCTTAGAGAAGTAAAATAACCCAGTGGGTCCCCAATCTCCTTTGGGAAGAGAGTGAGCTGAAAAACTGTGCATCCCCTAAGGAGGCTGAGGTATGTTTCAAAATATTGTAAAGGATGCCTCATCCTGAACTTTCTTGTGTTGCTCCAAAGGAAATGGGTTACTTCAATAAGCTTATAGCCACCTTGCCCAGGACAGATTAGAATATGGCAATCGAGGAACATTCCAGCTTAACGATGCGACTCTGAACGGATAGAATGTGAGGTATATCGATACCATCCAGCTCCCACCTAGAAGAAACACCCAACCCGCCACAGCAGTAATGGAGCAACCAGTGACTTTGATTCCTTGAATCTCTCCAAGAAACCTTGAAATGACAACAAGCAGAAGACATCTGGTAGTAGTTAAGACAGAGAAACATTGACCAATTTAGAGATTCAGTTTATACACAACTATCCACTTTTTTCGCTTGCTTACCCATTTAGCTTTTTGAGGAAATAAATGCTGGAATTCATAAATGTTTAACTACGTGGTTGTGTGGTTTCTTGACTGCATGCTGCTACTCAAAGAACTGGATGTTTGCTGTGATTCTAGTAAAACAGAAATTGAGACTAACATTGGAAACTCAATTTCAATGGAGGGCATATCCTATAATGCCCATTTTGGATGTGGCCAAGGAGTATGATGGAAAAAATAAGAACTTTTCAGACTGTGGTGCCAGGGGTTACGGAGAACAAAGGAATAGAAAGTTTTCCCCAGAGACCAGGGTAAGGCCCTCATCAAAAACAGCCTCTTACTCCCAATGTAGGAGGTCTTGCCGCAACTGTTCAGGGTGATTTCAGAATTCCTGGGCTCAATGACTGCTAGGTATTTTCCCATCCTTTCGTTTCTGAATGGGAGAGTTTATTGCCATTACCCTGTCCGTCTTCTACTATTGTATATTGGATGTTTTGGGGGAAGGGGCTGCAAATAATTTGTATTTTTGCTTATATATCTCCAGAACAAGAGGATCACATCTGGATATGTAGTAGAGATAAGACAACTGCATAAAACTTAGAGATCCAGAACCTGGCACTGGATGTAGTGACTGACGGAATCTTTGGAGATGGGTTAAGTGTGTTCTGTGTGTGTTAAGGAGGGAGTGAAGATATCTTTAGTAACCACAAGGGTAGACTTTTGCAGAAACATTGGCTGCTCACGAAATATCCCTGTGCTTGCCTGTATTTCCCAGCCCCCTCGCATATAGGCAGGGCCGTGTGACTTATTCTGGCCAATGAGCTGTGAGCAGAAATGATGTGTGTTACTTCCAGGCTGAAGCATAAAAGCAGGCCCAAGTTCTCCATGCGTTATTCTTCCCTGCTGTGGCACCTCCTCACCTGGCCCCTGCATTACTAGGTGGAACAGAGCCCCATCTTTCCCTCAATCCCAAAACTAGTGTAAACGAGAAAGAGACCATTGTTGTGGGAAGCCCCTGGGACTGCAGAATTAATTTTATTTTTCAACATTACCTAGATTATCCTAATACAAAAACTCTAAAACTTCAAAATTGCCCTGCCCATTAGATATTAGAAATATCAGTTACAATTCATTACGATAATATGTTGAGATGTACCTCACAAAATGTGAGAACAAAATATCATTACGCCTAATTAAAATGTTCTTACTTTTGCAATTTGACCTTATTCCTCATATATTTCCCAGTCCTTAAACATCAAAGCCAGGCAGTTGTCTAGAAACAGGATGTTTTTGCCATTATGATATCATCCTAGCATCTTTCTCCTAAATATCAAGATTTCTCTGGGTATTATCTCATTCTACCTGGACTCTCAGACTTCAGTGCATCTCCACATGGATAGAGCCTTCATTTGTCACTAGCCAACCCACAGAAGGGACTGTACCTCCCTCATCCAAACATAGACCACAGTGAGCCCACATTAACATGGTCTACTAAGACAGTACAAAAATGAGTAACTGACTTAGGAATGTCTGGCTCCAGGTTAGGCAGCATGGGAGATCCTTGTGAGCTGGCCACAATTTCACTGTTGGCATTGGCTGCTTATACACAAAGGGGTACATGGAGGAATCCTGCAAACAAATATGTAGGCAGCTGTAGTGTAGGGAGCTTAAATAGAGTTTGAGTAGAGTGTGCAAAATATCAGCACAATGTGAATCAGAAGGAGTAAAGAAAAGAAATCCATCACGGAAGCCTCTGGTTTGCAGTTTTCAGGGAAAAGATTAGAGCAAAGACAATCTGGGTCCCAGGAAACAAAAAGACAGTGAAGACACATGTATTCAGTAAAGGGCAGTTCTTACATAGGAATTTTAAACCATATAGAAAGGTAAGTATTATCATAAACAACACAGTACTCATGAATGTAAAGGGAAATGGTACACCTCCACTGGCGCTTTGGGAAGAAGTAAATCTTTTAATATATTGAGCATATCTGTTCTAGTCATGAGTAAAAGTGACTTATTTTAAACACACTAATTTTTTCACTCTGATCAGTGCAAGTAAAATTTAAAACTGTTTTTAAAACTTTCAGAATATAAGACTTTTCTGACAGCCAGGAGCTTTTGTAGTTACCCTGCCTATCTATCTCGGTGGGTCCTATCACATGATCAGGCAGGAGCACTCTGGGTTTATGACTCAGTCACATATAAATGGAGATAGTTTTCCTCTATAAAGATTTCTCAGGAAGGAGTGTGTGCGTATATATATATATATATATATATATATGCACACACACATATATACTCACGCATATATACATATGTGTCTGTGTGTATATATATATATATATATATATATATATGATTTTTTTTCACCTCACAGCTTAGAAAATACAAATAAAACTTGGCTAGGTTATCACCAATGTCATTCAAATTCAAAATTGTTAGTGAAGAAAAACTAAAAAGGAACACCAGCTGAGCAAACGTATCCAAATTCATTTTAAACTTTAAAAAAGGATTTTTAAATCATGAAGCACTTAGGTCTCAGTCTTGGTTTATATTTCCGCTACTGGTTATAGAATGGAGAAAAAAAGGAAGAGAAACAGAATAATTAACATTAACATCTCAGAAGAAAGGAAAGTCTACAAAGATTTAAAGGGATCAGGATCAAGATGAAATGAAGAGTATTTGAGCGGAAATTAATTGGAGAAAACCTTTTTCTTTAAAAAATTCACATTCAGTGCCACTTTGCAAGTCATGTCTATGATTAGCTATACCTTTGAAGATGCCCCTTTAATTGAGCTTATATGTGATCAAAACTCAGCAGCAACCTCAGATCATTTTGGTGTGTTATGCCTTTTTGGATAACTTTCTATATATGAAGTTCATAACTTTATAAGATATTTTTAAATATGTCTGTATGTGGGGGGGGATTAATCATTCATTCATTCTTCTATTCAACAGATATTTATTGAACTCCTATGATGTTCCAGGCACACTTTTAGGTGCTTGGGTAGAAACAATGAAAAAAACAGAAAATTTTCTACCACATGGTGCTTACATTCTATTGGTGAGAGAGACAATAAACAAACAAATGTGTATATATCAAACATATATATATATATGATGCTACATCAGAGCTGAAAGAATTCTGACAACTTTAAAGTCTCTGTGAAATATATGATAAAAAGATTGTTTTAAAATATTTCATAAATTTTCTTCTTTTAGTAAATATGGAAACTTGAGATAAATACAAGAAAGAAAATCAACTTGTCCAACTTGATAAAAAGCAAAGGAAAATTTACCTATAATCTCATCATTCTATCCTATAATCCTACCAACTTGATAACTAGGGGGAGTACTGTATTTGTTATCTTGCTTTTCTTTACTTACCATTTTGTGAAGCATTTTTCTTTAATAGTCTTAAAAATATGTTTTTAGTAGCTGCAATTATTACAGGCTATATATATACAATTTTAATGCTTTCATTATTTTAAAATAATTTCTGTGATCATAAATTAAATTTATGTACATAAATCTTTATCTGCATATCTGATTATATGTTCGTCATAAGGTACATAAAGTGGAATTATTGGGTCTAAACGCACGTATATTTTATGACACGATGTATGTTGTGAAAAAGATTTATAGAAAGATTACACTTTTTTGCTATTATCTCAACAACATGAGATATTAAGAAGATTTTAAATGGCAGCCAAAACTACATCTTAGTGCTATTTTAAATTGCATATCTCTGTTTACTGGTGAAGTTGATTTTTAAAAATATGTTTATTATGCATCACTCTTCTTTAGTGAATTCTTTGTCATTTGCTCTTCCTCCTTTTTTCTCTTAAGACATTAGTGTTTTTCTTTTGATATATGAGATATTTTATGTATGAAACATATATTTGTTGCAGTTTTTTCCAAGTGGTTGTTTATATTTATGCTTTTATGACATTTTTGCATACAAAAGTATTTTTATGCACTCAAACATTGATATTTTTTCTTTGCGATTCTTCTTGCGCTTAAAAAACAGTCCCTATCCTGAGATCAGTAAAATATTTCTTAGGGTCCTTTAATTCTTTTTTAATTTTACTTTTTGAATTTAGCTCTTTAAGCTATGTGGAATTAATTTTGGTGCGATGGGGCTTTAATTTAAGCCTTTTACAAATCGTTCATTTTCTTACCTCCATTTGTTAATAAAATAATGCAGCCTTTTCCCCATAGGTCTGTGATACTTTCTCATCTGTTAAATTTACACACACACGCACACACACACACTCACTCTTGTTTCAGAGGTTGCATTAATCTGTTAGAAAGATTCTGCTTTTAACGTTGGGGGGGGGGAGGCGGTGATAGTGCCGGTACTTTTGTCCCAGGTGTTACAAAATTACAATAATTCTTGGTAGTGTCTTGATGGAACGGGGGAGAGCAGAGGTGCGGAGGCATTTAGGACCCAGGGGAAAGCTAGGCTCGGTATAGAAGGACAGAGTCTCGGGCGCACACGCCTCCTACCAAAATCACAGCCCAGTGGAGCCGGGGCTCTCATTCACAGCTTTCTAGAGAAATCTGAGCCCGAACCTGCCAGAATAGGAGATCTCACCCACTCAGCTCACCAGCGAGGACACCTGCAGAAACACATTCCCAAAGCAAGGCTGGGCGGCGGTGTGAAGGTATTTGTTGCCTTTTTTCTCCCTTCTGTATTTGCAGCGCCTCCCTGCCTTTCCCCCGCTCTTGCGATGCCATGGCTGCGGCGTTTCAGCACTTCGGTGCGTGGACAGCTCCCATCTGCAATCCCTCCGCGCTCCATGCCTCCCGCACCCTGCTCTCCACCGCCTCCGTGGTCCATTCTCCTCCCGGCGCCCGCTCAGCCTGCGCTCCCTTACACCATCAGCACCCCCATCTCCACCATCACCGTCATGATCTCCACCATCACCAGCGCCGTAACTATAGTCAACACAACTGTGTCTTGTCACTTAAACAAAGCCCGAGGTCTGCAGGGTAGAGGAAAAGAGCCCAAGTTTTCAGGCATAGGAAAGAAAGTTCAGGTGGACGACACCCCTGAAAACAAAGAGAGACTGCTTGAGAGAAAGGGAAAGTGAAGAGGAGAAAGAGACCCCCGGCAGGGGGACAGATGGGACACTTGCCAGACACCAGCAGTTAGCCAGCTGCCTTTCAGCAGATTAGGGACTGTTTAGTTGAGGAAATTAGCACGGCCTGGGGTATAGTGTTATTCCGGTAAAATAGACATGTAAGCTCAACCCGTGTTTCTGGTTTTCCAGTGGAGAATCACCAGGAAGCAGGGTGGCGGTGACTGATGACTCATTTTCACCCACACGCCCGTTTTCCTTCCTAAGCATTTCTTGCAGAAACTCTGGAATTAAGTTTTTTACTGAAATGTTTTGTCAAATGGAGACCCCAAAGGTTAACTCTGTGACCAGAGTGGAAATTAAAGTGATGATGATAATAACCTAACAAATGTGGCTCTCATTGGAAAGTGCTATTTGTTCAAATGTCTCTTCCTGTCTACTTATTTCATTTCAATTTTCCAATCTTAAACCTCTCTTTGAAGCAAGCAAGATATATCCCTTGCCCAAATGGCCAAAGTAGTAATGATTTTCAGAACAGATGGCCTGGCTTTGTTCATCCCTAGTCAAGGACTGACTCGGATTCGGAAGGCGAGATTTTTGTGTGCTTTCTCAGTAATCAGGCGATAATACCATTTTCCTGTAATAGTAAAGGGTAATAGAGTGCAAAAATTGAAAAGGCATTTTATGTAACTGTCTTCTACCAGGCTCTGCTTTTAGAGTGCTATCATTTTCTATCTTAGCTGAAGGGAAGTTGAACGTCTTTCCAATAGCTTGAAGATCCAAACCCAAGTCATAGCACCTCTTTAATTTAGCCAGGATCATCTGTTTTACAAGAGCTAACAAATATGAGAAAATAAGTCCCTGAGCCTATCATAAATAAAAATCTTTTGGTGGGTATCCATTTAATCAATTATTACTGAACAGCAAAGTATTGGGGTTTTCTCCACAAATTGTTTTTCATAAAATTAACATCTTAATTAAAAATGAGATGGATCATGTTTTCATATGGGAATAATGTCAGGTCACATGTAACAACCAAATTTAAACCAGAGCACAAAAATGTTCATTTAAAAATCACCCTAGTACATTATTCTGCCTCTTTAAAAAGGAAAAGAGGCAATGAAGCAAGTTTCATCAAAACCAGCTTGTTCATCATTAGAGCATGATCAAAAATAAAGAATGGTCACAAACAAGCATCTTCGGGAAGAAGGCTTGAGGAAGAATCAGCAACCAATACTCCTTTTGAATGAGGAATAGTAGTATTGTGACAAAAGTTACTTATCGCTACTAATTACATAAACATTGGCATAATTCTATCTGCCTCTACAATTCACTCACTTTTGAATTCAAACCAAGAAAACTAGTGAAAATATTTGATGAGATGGATTTTAGAGAAGAAGAAAATTTGGTCATCCATATACTGTCTTTAGATTGGTAATATCCATAGTAAACAAGACCTCTCAAGTCCTCAAGCAACAAGATTCTTAAAACTCCCTTATCTGTCTGCAAAGAATGGTTCAGCCCAGACAATCTTTAAAAGTGTACATATCGCCAATTCTAGCTGCTTCAAACCAGAAACTCAGGCCAGGAATTCAGTGCCTCTAATGCCGCTGTCTTCCTGTGCTTAATACAATTTCCTGAGGCTGGGGAAATTTCAAAACAATGCTGCTTCGGTGAGATTTACAAGCATCTGTCTCAGAAGTGATGCCTTTCTCTGACTGAAATATGCTGAGCTTATGAATTTTTATAGCCTGTGGCTATCCTGGCTTCCTCTTTTATTTATTTATTTTTCTATTAAGGGCTATTTTACTTTTTTCATATTTTCAGGAATGGAGTTCTCTCATTTTTATAAGGGATTTAAAAGTGAGCAGAAAATGTATTTCCAGCAGAGTCACATGATACATTTGTGTAGACATGCTCACAGAGGGGCACATCCTTTTAGAATCATGGAAGTACAAAGCTGGAAGGTCCTTCATTTGCCAAAAGGGGGAATCTAGAACTCTTCAGAACTGGTGGTGTTTGCTTACTTCTGTAGGCTTTACAAAGGGGCACCTTATTAACTCTGAGAAGTCTATTCACAACTTTACACACCCCCTCAGAGCAGAGCCATCCTTAGTAAACGGATCCAGGCTAACTTGGATCTTCTTTGCTGTCCCGTTACATGGTGACTCAGAGAAGGTAGCACAGTAGAATGGGTATACAAAATATGAAGTTTGGCCACATGCAATTAGCCCCCAAATACCCCTCAACATTGTCAAGAGAAATCTTTTCCCCCATTACATCCTTCTCCCAAATTTTGATTGTTTTGGTTATTGTTCATTTTCTCCAGATTTCACTGGAATAAAGTTGTTTCAAGAGGAGATCCACAGTGTAAATTACTGCAACCCCTCATGTCAGCCCCAAGTGTTATATCTTTCTAAAGAAAACTGAGTTTAATTTCCAATCTAAGTTTTTCTTAGCTTAAGCGAAGTTGGTTTGGTTCTTTGCTTTGATTCTTCATGGATGTAGAAATCAACTGGTCAATCCCCTCCCCCAAAAAGCCTTTCACTTATTCAGTAAATAAGTTCATTCTTCTTCACTAACCCTGCTGCCTCCCATATCCTTTATCATGTCTTCTCTGGTCTGGTAACCCTGTGTTCTCCGTATTTACAGACCTGTTATTAGGCAATAGCGGGTATTAGAGAAAGTTTTCTGTGTGGAAGTCTAATTTTCTACGAGCTTTTCTTCTTCCTTACTTCTGAACCAGCAGGAATTTCCCCTTATGTGTTTGAGATGATCCACTCTTGTCTCCTGGATCCTTTTAGAAAGCCATATTTCCCATTTGTAGGTATTGTGCAGACCTATTTCTCCATCTCTTGTCCTTAAAATAACACCACATCAATTCAGCTTCTATTATTGCTCAAATGTCTTGCGTGAAGTTCCAGACCTTTATGTGTGTCAAGTACATAGTGTATTCAGTGTTCTTCATTTTGTAGGAAGTAGGAGGGAATCTGTGGGCCTGGGAATGGCAGTTGAGGGCTCAAATGACAGGCAATTGGGGGCTCAAAGTCCAACATGTGGTAAAAAAAAACAAACAAAACGTGTGAGATTTTTCTATTTCCTTTTTCTCTTTCTCCTTCCCTGTCTCTCACCTTCTCTTGCTTTCTCCCTCTTTCCTTTCTTCATTGTTTTTGTCTGATATATAGAGCATGCAAGAATGCGTGAGAACAATTAATCAGGCGTTCTGATAAGCTATTTTGAGTGTTGGTGCTCCAAAAGGAACGAACACATTGGGGGTGCTTTTATGCTCCTCTTGGACATTGTAGCACTATTGTCCACAGAGAGTGTGAGCTTTGATTTCAGGGGCAATTAACCTAACTTCTCAATCTCTGATTCACTACAAATCCTCTGCACTACTGCTTCTTACACATTAATGTGCAGACAAAGTGCCTGGGGATTCTGCCATTCGTTCAGCAGGTCTGGGTGAGCCCTGACATTCTGTATTCCTAACAAGCTGCTAGGTACTGCTGATCCTGTTGATCCATGGGCCACACTTCGAGAAGCAAAGACAAAGAGTTTTCTTCTTTTTTAACATTCCCACCTTTACATCCGATTCTTAAATAATGGCACTCATACTGAAAAAAAAAACTCAAAACCACTCCAAGTTCTAAGGCAATAAGAGCTCAGAAGTCATAGCTCTAGCTGAGGAGAAAATTAGACAAGTAGCCCCTTCCTCCAAACTCACCCATACTCACCCTGCTGCATTTCACTTTCATCAGGCAGTCCTCTTAACTCTGATTACTGTCGCTGCCGTCATCTGCCCGATCACATCCAGCAGAAAGGTCCCAGTCACAGAGACATGCTGGGAAAAACAGTGATGGAAAAGGGGGCGAATGGATTTAATGGCCATCTTTGGGGTGAGCTCTGCCTTTCTGACATTCCTCAGGATCCTCTTCCTCAAAAAGAGTATATTCTTAGAGAAATATCCTCTTCCAAGTGTTTTTTTCCTTCTCCTCCCATTGATACTTCTAAGAAGCACAACTAATCTGTCTTTTAAATTGGGGCATTGACTGCCAGTGAATTCTTACGGAGATAGTTTAATGGCATAGAAAAACATTCCAGTCTAATTTGCTTTGCCTCAATAAATTTTTTCCCCTAGACATTGTCTTTATTTAGAACACAGAGAGATGTAAGCTAAATACTACTTCAATCAAAAACATTTCTACCTAACACAATGAGGGGGCAGAAAAATCCCAGGCCTTCCTTACAAGTTGTCTTTCCCTTCAACTTGCATTATTTGCCCCAAAGCAAACTAGAAGAAGAAAAGCTTTATAGATTGTTCTAGAACTCAGGACACAATCTTCTGTCAAGTAGGTCCACTTCATGAGTCCCAGCCTATTCTAATTCTGGTCTGGCATCTACTGTGGGTCGAAGTTCTCAGTGTCTCTACTCTGACGGAACTCATTCCAATTTACTTTTAATCCTTCTTAAGAACAAGAGCAAATGGGAGCAGCTGACTGTGTGCTTGGTTGCTATTTTAGAGGGAGCCAAGGGAGTACACATGGTGAAAATTTATGTGGCAAGGGTAAGCCCTGGGTGAGGACTGAGCCAAAGGTGATAGAAAGTTGACTATGTGCCAGGGGCTAAATTCTGGTCATGCTACACTTTCAGATGATTAAAGGTCTTCTTTGACTGCCTTTTATCTTTCCAGACTATAATCCCTGCCCCTGGTATGCATAGTTCATATCTGCAAGTTGGCTAACATTGGATAGTAAGTTGATGTGTTGGGGGCCACTTTGTTACTCTCGGGGCTTGTGTACCTTTGTCAGCCCTAATGCTCACTCTCAAATGCATCGTTTAGAGAGAAGACTCCTTTCTGGTCAGCACCAAAGAATGTTGTAATCAACCAACCTCTGAGATTTCAGTGTAGGCTCCACTGGCAGTAAGGGAGCATATCGTCTTTCAGGAAAGATTCCAAATAGAGTCGTACTCAAAAAAAAAAAAAAGATTTTTGCTCACTGTGACTTTTAATTTTGGTCTAGATGTATCAGCAGCATCTATTTTTATTTCATTCAGTATAAAAATTCCTTTCGGCATTTCTAGGGGAAATCACATATTCAGTTAAAAAATTTGAAGTGAGATTTTAGAAAGGTGAAGAGCGATAAGGGTTAACCTTACTGAATAAGGATTTAAAATCTGGAAACATAACTTTCACACCTACTGATGGCTGAGATGGTTGATTAGACTTTCATGTGGAAAGTTTTATCACTGAGATTCATTTTTCATCTTTTCTCATAAAAGAAGCCCACAAAACAAATATGGGCATAGTTTCTCGTTATGTATTTGGGTTAATTTAAATTTGTGTGTACTTAAAATTGTTCTTTGTATTACCAAGAACACTCAGAAACAATAAATATTTGAGGTATTATTAATTAATTATTGATGTTCTTTATATCTCATTTAGGCTTTATAGATTTTGTCTTTCTGGTCATGACAATAATATACTCTTTTCTCCCCCAATTTGGCCAATTTTACAGCATCCCTTAAATGATCTTCCCTAGGACCGGTGGGCTGTTGGTGTGTGCCTGCTGTGTGAGTGAGTGAGTGAGAGGGCAGTGGTACCCAGGGTGGAATATGGAAAGCACCTACTCTGAGAGGCAGGGCAGGGTCATGGACAGAACACGGGCTTTGGGTAAGGTAGGCTTGGGTGCAGATCTTTGTTCTCCCAGCTATACTTAGTCTATCTAAATCTCAGATTTCTCCTTTCATCCAACAAGTAATAACCTAGCTTTAACTGTTGGTGTGGAGATTAGATCATAGAACATCAAAGCCGTAGGCATATAGTAAGTAGTTAACGCATATTTGCTTGTTTTTTCCTTCGACTTCAATACTAGCTCATTATCTGACTGTAAGCCAAGTTCTTAGCTATTCTAGTCCTCAATATTCTTTTATTTACCTGGAGACAACAAAATTATGATATCAACAAAAATATTATAGTAAATGTAAAATGGAGGTTTTCATTTCCCAAGCATTATTACCTACATTATTTCACATGATCCTCAGCATCTCCAGGGAATTATCTTTCCTCTACCTATTGCAGGACCATTGTTAACAATGAATAAAAGATAATCAATGTAAAATGCTTTGAAATAATACATACACATGTACATATTTGTAGACAAGACATTGCTATTATTATTCTGTTTCCCACTATATTTAATGTGTTTCTGAAGATAATGAAGTAAATGACAATAATAGATTATAAAATAACCAAAATAGATTTCATTTGAATTATAAATACTTTATGAAATGATTTTTCCACCTAGACTCCTTGATTCATAAATACTAGGGTGTGTGCAAATATACTTTCTTAAGACTGAATTCTGTATGAAGAAGTATACAAATAGATTTTTTTTAATGGAAACTTGACATGGAGTATGAATCCGGAATCTATTGATGCTGTGATTTCAAATATCATGATATGGACACTCTTCTTTCCTCTCTCTCATACAAAAATACCACTACCAAAATTTCTAGTTCATTAGGAAAAGCATGGATTAGAACTGGAAGTTAGTTCCTACATTGGCCTCACCAGAGAGTGTGGTTAGTTACTCTCCACGTATTTGGAACAATCTCTGAATAAAGAATCATTGGGTGGGGGCCGGCCCTGTGGCCGAGTGGTTAAGTTCGTGCACTCCACTTTGGGGGCCCAGGGTTTCTCCAGTTCAGATCCTGGGCGCGGACATGGCACCACTCATCAGGCCACATTGAGGCAGCGTCCCACATGCCACAACTAGAAGGACCCACAACTAAAGTATACAACTATGGACTGGGGGGATTTGGGGATCAAAAGCAGAAAAAAGAAAGAAAGAAAAATAAGATTGGCAACAATTGTTAGCTCAGTTGCCAATATTTAGGAAAAAAAAAAAATCATTGGGGACTCAACCAGCAATGGAAAAGATGGTTTCTGAGGCTCACATGAACCTGCCTAAAACACCCTTTTGGGTTATTAAGACATCTCAATGCCCAGGTCATCCTTGGCACTCACTAAGCATGGAGAAGTATCAATCCTTCAAACAGAATGGCAGGGTCTTTGATCGGGTTTTTTGGCCAAAGGAAAATACATAAAGGAAGAGCAAAAAATTGTGATAGCTGGAAAAGGCACAGACAACTAGATTTTAAGAAGCTTCAGTCATCTTCTAAGGACTAAATGAGGACAACACGGTAACTGGACATCTGTAAGGGGTGGTTTTAGGCTACCTGAGAATATCTGTCAATCCCTTTAGGCATACTTGGGTTTGTAGAATGGTAAATCTGGAAGGGATTTGAGAGGGAAAAAAGTGAGGTTCTGAGACGAAAGGTGACTTGCTGGAGGTCAGATAGGTCTTAAGTAGTAGTAGAACCTCTCTGCTACACAGAAGGGGCAGAACAGCATAGTAGTAAAGAGTGTGGGACTGGAAAAAGATTACTCCGGCTTGAATTCAGTTTCTGCTTCTTAGTAGCTGTGTAACCTTGGGAAAGTCATTTAACCTCTCTATGCCTCAGTTTCCTCATCTGAAAAATGGAGACAATAATAGACTTATTTCATACAGTTGTTCTATGGATTAAACAATATAATATATAAAAAGAGAATATGTAAGTGCCTGGGATGTAATAAACACAGTTATAATAAATAACAAATTAAATTAAATTAAATTAAAGCTATTATTATTATGAATACCACCAGGATACAAAACTACTCCTACTTCTTCATGTGATATCAAGTCCGATGTATCCTTTTATATTTGTTTGACCAATTCAGAAAAGTTGAACGAGAACCAAATCCTTCATGTGGACAAAAGATTATAGTCAATTGACAATGCTACATCCTGGAGAATGTTCTTGAATAGCATAGCATTTTAGTGCCTTAAATATTATGAGTTTAAGTTGTTATTTAAGTAGCAGTGTATTCAGACATCTGAAATGAAGGATTTGCCTTTAATGGAAAATATCTATTTCATCTTAAGTATGAAACCCAGTGACCCTGGCTTGGGTATTCTCCCCAGAACCTTCCGCTGTATGCTGAGCACAAAATAAAGATAGAGATTGAAGCAAATTTATTTCAGATATTATAGATTGGAGACATAGCTATGTGTGGAAGTGGGCCATGAAAAATGCAACCCACGACTCTCCCCTTGAACCTGTAGTAATTTATCTAGGAAACATCGTTGAGTTTCCTGAAATATAAGGTAAGTAACTCACTCCCAGCTGCTTTAAATCTTCTATAGAGGACAAGCCCTTGCTATGCCTTGTGCTCTAAGCATCCTGTGCGTGGTGTGGAACTGTGAACATTGCCCAGCGTGCTCAAAGGAGTCCATGATCTGAAGTACAATGCACCTAGGCTAAGTTCTCCTAGGAAAAAAAATGCTTGGTAGATGAGAGAGGAAATTAAAAGTCAGCTGCATGCCCTCATTTAAAGAACACTGTTCTAGAGGTACCCAAATAGTAGGAGAAACCACTTACTCACTGAAACATTTCAACTACTTTCTTTATTCATTTATTCTATATTATTTATTGAGCGCTTAATCCATGGCAGGCACTGTCCTAGGCACTGAGGATAGATGATGAAAACAACAAAGTCACTCTGCTCATGGAGCTGATTCTCTTTGTGTCAGGCACTATGTTGGGGACACACAGACGAATGAGATCCAGCTCTTGTCTGCAAGGGGTTTGGAGTAGAGAGGGAGAGAGGAAAATGACAATAAAATGTGGTGTGGCTGGGGCTGTGGAGCTACCCATGACCTCTGAAGGTCAGGCAGGGTTTTCTAGAGAAAATAATCTCCAAGATGACTCCTGAAGGACAAAAAGGAGTTAATCAGTGGTCATTGTAGGCAGAGAGAGAATCTTTTGCCAGGGCCCACAGAAGTGAGGAGAAACTGCAAGTGGCTCAGTGTGGCTGCATGGCCGGAGGGTGAATCTGGAAAGACAGATAGGGACCAAATGATGAAGCGTCTTGGAGACCATGTTATGTAGTTTTGTAGTTTATCCTAGGGCAATTGGTAGCTACTGATCAGTGCCAATCAAGGAGTGACATGAGAAGATTTCAATTGTAATACTGAGAATAGACTAGGAAAAGACAAGGTTCGCAGCAAGGAGAATGTTGCAGGACTAAACAGATGTGGGATGATGTGGCCTAAACAAAGACAGTGAAAATGGATGGAAAAAAATTGGACAGATTTTCAGAAATATTATGGTAAGGGAGAGGGTGGAATAATAGTTGACTCTCAGTTTCTAGCGTGCGAAACTGCACAGAAGATGGTGTCAGTCACTAAGAGATGGAGTTGGAGAAGCAAATTCAGGACAAGGGACTGTGGTTAGATCAGTTTTGAATATATTGAGAGTGTGGTGTCTATGGGACATCTAAGTGGAGGTGTTCAGTAGGCAGTTGGATATGTGGTCTGAAGATCAGATCAGGAGAGAGAAATGGACTGAAGTTGTCCAAATGTAGGTGATCAAATCATGGAGCAGGATCCTGAAAACACCACAGTAAAGCAGTGACCACAGGAAGAGAAGATTGAGCAGGAATAGATAGAAGGCTAGGAGAAAAATAGTGTGTCTGGAGTCACAGAAAAGAGAGTTGGAGAATAGGAGAGAGAGTTTTAAGAAGGATAAAGCCATCAGTATCAAATACTGATAGAGGTCATCCGTATAGGTACTGAAAATTTGTCCATTGGGTGTAGCAACAGAAAGGTCATTCACTAGTAGGGTGATTATCTGTCTGGGTTTGTTTGGAACTGTTCCGGTCTGTGCTTGTTGTTCCAGCATTATTCTTATTAGCGCCTCCTAGTGTCTAAATTTGGATAATAAATTATACGGTCATCCTGGTCATTGCTTGGTGAGAGCAAAGATAGATTGTAGTGGGTGTAGGGATGAATTCAAAGAGGAAGACACTAAACGAGGCAATTTTTTGAAGGAGTGTGGTGAGGCTATTAGAGAGGGAATTTTAACATCAGATAGGCATGGACCTAGATGGATTTTGAAATTTCTTCCAATCCTAGGAATAGTTCATAGTACTATTTTCCTTTACTATTCTAAGTCCTTATAAATCAGTGAGAATCAAGACTCTGCTCTGTTTCTTGTTTTCCCACATCACAGAGCTAAATGCTATTTTCTTACAAATTATTTTACAAAGCCAACATTTTGTAAATAAAATTTTTATTATTCTATTGTCCTGAAAATGAATACCCGTTACTGAAACTGTCCTTCATCTCTCCCATTTTACAAAGTCAATATAAAGCAGAAATGTGTGAGCTGATTGTCTCCCTTAAGAAATTACTGCTAGTCCTAAACTAAGTAGAAGAGACATTTTAAATTATTTTGTATGATAAAGCATTACCAATAGTAATTAGCTTGGGAGTAAATGTTTTCTCTCTTATTGCAGATACTGTTGACCTAAGAAAGCTAGGGAAAAAATATATGCCTCTACGTTTATTTACAACATGTATGTCTTCTGATATTTGGAACTTCCAGGTTAGACCAATCCAATGTCTGAGAGAGCTTAGACGTTTGTATTTAAGATGAGAAAGATGCAAATGACATGGGTGTTTCTCTGTCTACCGCTTAGGTAGAGAAATCTTAAGGGAGGTATCTGAGGGAATTAAAACATTCGATCATTATCACTAGTAAAATAATATCTCAGGACAACAGAAAAGTTACATAAAATGGAATGATTCTTAAGTCTGTATGGATGTTGGGTTAGGTAGGAAGGCGACCAAGAGTTTCAAGTCCCTTTGCTTTTTCTGCAGAAAGATGACAAAGGCAAATAATAAAACTGCTTGTAAATGTCCACACATGAGCATCCTTTCTGATTGCTGTTCAGTTTGATTATTAAAGGTCAAGTTTCCAGCCATGAGCCCGTGCCCTCCCAACCCCCACTGTTGTTTGTTCAATTATGAGTAATGAGGTACCTGTGAGGTTATGATGGGGTGACCTTTAACAGACCCTTTTTATTGTTAAGATTCAAATGGCTGCCTTAAAAAAAGGTGGGGGAGGGAGTATTTCTATGAAAGGTACTTCTACTTGAGAAGAGGGGCTAATGGGAAGCAATAAATTGTACAGCAGCCGTAATTTCTCTGCCACATCTAGTCTTATGAATAGCCCCATAAAGCACGCTGTAACAGAAGGATCTTTCTCTCTTCTTACTGTTACTTAGGGTAACTAATAAAAGAGCCATCTATTACTAATCTGACCATATACTATTATGTTAACTAGTCAGTGTAACTAAAATGTTTCCAAACATGTTTCAAATACTTGCATATTATCCATTCAAGTTGTCAGTAATAAAATTATGCTAAATATCTCATTTTAAGAATAATTTACCCTTTGTTTTTTGGATACCTAATCTAATCACACCCACAGCATAATATACGACTTTTCTATCTAAGTTCCAGTTAACTTGCCCAGACTTTCTTGTATCATCTCTGTTTTGTTTCTCTTGTGCGCATTTGTTTTGCAGTGGGCAATGGCCTTGACTTTGCTTCTCTTTTGGATGGCTACCACCACATAGGACCTGAATGTCCTACTGCTTCCCAGGACCAGAAAGAAGACCCTCTGTTTGTCTGTTTCAGTGGCTGTTTGGTAGCAAAAATCTGTTGAATGGGCCCCGATTTCAGCAGACCATCACGTGAATGGGACCAGTTCCTCTTCTTTCCAAATACGAAAAATTAAGCACTTGGAAGGGAGATTTGGCCAAGATGACCCATTTACAGGCTGGACTCAGTCCAGAGACTATAGAGAAAGCTCGCCTGGAACTGAATGAAAACCCAGATGTTTTACATCAGGATATTCAGCAAGTCAGGGACATGATCATCACCAGGCCTGACATTGGATTTTTACGTACAGATGATGCCTTCATCCTGAGATTTCTCCGAGCCAGGAAGTTTCACCAAGCAGATGCCTTTAGACTCCTGGCCCAGTACTTCCAGTACCGCCAGCTAAACCTGGACATGTTCAAAAACTTCAAGGCCGATGATCCCGGCATTAAGAGGGCTCTCATCGATGGGTTCCCTGGAGTGCTGGAAAACCGCGACCACTATGGCAGGAAGATCCTTCTGCTGTTTGCGGCCAATTGGGATCAGAGTAGGTAAATGTAGATAGTATCTTTACTTGGTTTTTCTTTCTCATGAGCATAGTCACTGCATGTTTGGGGCCATATGGCTTTATAATAGTGGGCTTTCATTTAAAAAAACATATTCCACACAACCACAAAGGAAGTTTTAAGGCCACAGGTTTACTGTCGTCAAAAGGCAATTCCAGATTCACAGCAGTGTTTTGGAACAATAAAATCAAAGTGTTAGAATTGCGAGAAACTTTATTCTGTTCATCAAAGTGAGTTGTTTATTTTAAGAAAATTGAAAACTGGTCTTCTAGAAGAACCATATATTCTGTCTTTAGTGTTCTCATCTTTAACAACAACAAAAATGGATTCAGTAGATGGCTTTAAATCAACTGTTTTCAACACATGAAATAATTTCTTGGATCCTCTCCATGACTGTAAAATCCTGTATTTCTTCTGAGTGCCAGACCTTTCTATCCAAATGCCTGCTAGACATTTCTCCCTGAAAGTCCTATAAAGAACCACAAACTCAACATATCCCAAACTGAATGCATCATCTTCCTGCCTCACCTGCTCTTCCATCCATCCCATCTCAAGAACCAGAAATCTGGGTGTCATCCAAGGCTGCTGCTTGCCTTTGCTCCTCACATCAAATTAATTGCCAAGTCCTACCCCTTTCTTCTTGAAAATTTCTCAAATCTCCTTCACTTCCTTTTGCTCCCATTGTGAGTGCCTTAGTTTAGGTTCTCATCATTTCTCACCCACATTACTGCAAACAGCCTCCCAACTCACATTCTGCATATGGTCTAGTCTCTTCTGAGCCACTCTAGTCTACACCATAGCCAGAGTGATCCTTCCAAAATTCTGTTATGTCACTCCCCTATTTAAAATTCTTCAATGACCTGCAAGGCCTTCAAAGTAAAGGCCCTTGATGATCCAATTCCTGCATCTGTGCTTTTCCCTCTGCCATTCTTGTTCTCTGGTCCAACTGGTTGGAAGCACAAGACTTGCCTTAAATAGCTGAGATTTTTACATGCCTCCTAGCCTTCCGGCTTATTCCATCAGACACCTAAAAGAGAGACCAACCACTTCTTATCCCAATTTCAACCACCCTGGACACAATCTGCCTACCAATTCATACCAATCTTTATTGTTCTTTAAAAAGTTAGTCTTCTTTTACCTCTCCATCCCAACCCTTGTTAGTTAGGTGCCCTTCTTCTGTCCATATTTCCATGAAAGCATTTATAATAGGAGTGTAAGAACCACTGTTATCATAGCTAATATTTTTGAATACTACCACATACTCTGTTAAGCATTTATATATATCATCTCATTTAACACACCAAGAACTTTGCATAACAGGTATTAATGTCCCTATTTTATATTTTATGACACGAGGCTTTGGAAAGTTAAGTAGTTCACTCAGTGTCACACAACTAGTGAAATATGGAGTGGGTGTTGAGCCCTCGTAGTCTGACTTCAGAGTGAGTTGCCTTGACCCAGCTTTACTGTAACTATGTGTTTACTGTGTGCTCTTTCTTACCCCTCTTCCCAAGACTGCAAGTTCCTTGAGGGCAGGAGATTGTCTTTTTCGTATTTGTCTTTTTGGTGCATGACACAATATCCAATAAATGTTGAGTGAGAAAGAATGCATGAATCAGTCTCCGAAATTTCACCTGTGGCTTGAGCTTTCACAGAGGGATCATCATTGAAAGTTTTCTGTTACTTGGGGAGATATAGGCTTAACTTAAAAAGTGTGATAAAGAACCTCCCCAGTATAATTAAAAGGAATTTCTAGAGTGCCCCTTCACTACCTCATATCGTTACTCCTCCTCTTAAAATGATGATGGCGTAGGACATCTTAGTGACCACTGGCTATCCTCCGGCTAATAAATTGAGATAGGGCAATCTAACCCTGAAAAGGTATGTGAATGTTTGAACACTATCAGTCTAGAGTTTGGTCAAGTCTGCGCCTGAGCCTGGGCTGCCTTTCTGTATTTCTGCTCTGTTATTCCATAAGCATTAATGATGAGCTTCACATTACAATGCTATATTGATGAGAAAGATTTCCAGGTCTTTACAATCACCCATCCATCATTCACGCAAGAAACATTTGATGAGTATAGATTTTGTGCCAGGGCTGGTACTAAGGGACTGAGGACAATGATGAAAACACAAGGTCTCTGCCAGCAAAGCACCCATTGTGCAACCCATGGTCCAGCAATGGTGCAAACACATAAACAGCTAACAGCTGTTTACAGTAGCTAACAGCTACTGTGAGAGAATTCTTTCTGAGACACATAAACCATCAAGACAAGGCATCAGTCTTAAACTAGAGGGAACAGCTGTCCTTTTGAGAATGGTACATTAACACTTTGGATTTGAGAACAGGAAAATTTTGATGAGCACGGAGAATATGCTGACTTCATTCGTGCTGAGTTGTTGTAAGTGTTCTAGAACTCCCGTCTGCTAAGACTGATTCATAGAACGCCAGCAAGTAGTGATTTACACACAAAGAAATACATTATAGCAAAATGTCTTATTTTTTATTATCATTTGGTATGCACATATCTCAAAATGCATTAAGAACTAACAGCAAATAATAATAGTAAGAAGAAACAAATCTCCGAGGGAATAATCCGAATGTTTGTGATTATGATAACCTTGAACGAGTTCCTTCACTTCTCAGTTCCTCAGTCTCTTCATGTGTGAAATAAGAAGCTTGAACCAGGTAATCCCTGAGATATCTTCCAGCTCTAACGGCTCATGAACGTGAAGCTCATTTGGCCTGATCCTATGGATGGCAAGGGATTTTAAAATTCACTCTATAGGCTCCTAATTCACTAGGCTGTTTGAAGTAATCTCTCCCCCTCACCAAAGGCTGGGTCTACTTGAAGCAATTCTTTTCAAACTGTACTGTACTATTTGCTAAAAATATTTTGCTTTCAACAAGAAGGGGAATGATAAGGCTATCCTATTGACAGCCAAAGATCACTAGAAGCTAACAAACCTCAGTTTGAACCTGCATGCTGTCATGTGATTTACTGGTTATGTGACCTGGGACAAGCAACCTCTCTGAGACTTGGTTTTCTCATCTGTAAGGTGGGGATGATAATGATTTCTATCTAATGACATAGTTGAATAAAATAATGCATTTAAGGTACACAGCTCATGGTTTGGCACATGGCAAGCACTCAATAAATATTAGCTTCTAGTATTAATATTATAAAACATCCCACTACAAAAATAATAGAGCACAGGTGGTAAATAAATTAAAAGGAGAGACAGGAGTACAACTTTTGAAAATGGGGGTGGGCTTATGGGTGCCATCTGCCCACATGCCCATCCATGGCACTTGTTTATTTTCTCCCCAAACATGTTCCCTGTCACACAGACCCAGCCTGAACGGGGCCCGAAAGGCCTGGAAGAGTTGGCACAGCTTCACAAAGTGATTACTTCCCTCTTGTTGGGAGCCTAAGATGACTGGGAAGTGATTTGAATGTCTCATATGAAAGGTTTACTGAGATTAAAATGGTTATTAATATTTATTAAAACTATGTAAATCTCATTCATCTAGACCCAGACACCGTGAACGAAAGTGCAGAACTGCGAGCGATGGGAAGTACTACCCTCCTGAGGCACAGGAAGGGCTCTGTCTGCTCGAGTTAGGTGTGCCAAGTGAGGCACAGGAGTGCACAGGGCTATGGGAGCAGAAACCAGCCTTCTCCAGAGATGGGGCCTCAGCAGACCTCTACTTCTGTGTTTTCTCAGCCTGCCAGGCTCAACTGAAATGAGTTAGAGTAAATCAGCACCCACATATTCATTCATAAAACGCAGCCGGCCCTTTCAGGGTGAGCAGAGTTTACATTTCAGCTCACCCACCACCTTGCTATGTAATGGAGACCTGAGGGGACACTATTGCTCGATGAGCCTTTTGCTCTTTCTCACCTACGCTCAAATTGACATTGGCAAGAATTCACAATTTGCCCCTGAAGATCTGATAAGAAAGCAAGCTATATCTTTTTTCATTCTGAGCTACATACTCTCCCCTGGTCACACAGCCTGATTTGCTCATGAATGCCCTTCCCGTGGAGAGGGAAATGTAAGCATGGAGGAGCAGGTCTATTTTTTCTAGATTTCACTCAGTTAAAAAAAGAGTTAAACCTGATCAAGTGATTTTACTTTCTGAAGTCTCCATTTCCTCAGGAGGAAATGGGTATATTATTTGGCACGTGGAGCTGTTGCAAGGATCAACCCCACATGCCCTACTTGATGGTATCCAAGAAGCAGAATAGAATAGTGATTAAATGCACGAACTCTGAAGCCAGATGACAGCCTTCAAATCCCAGCCGCCTCCTAACCAGCCATGTGCTTCTGAACAAGGTGCTTAAATCGTATTACCCTCAGTTTCTCACCTGTAAAATGGGAGTGACGATGATCATAGGTTAGCACTAGTTGGTGTTCAATAAATGGAAGTTGTTTCTTAAGAAAATAACTCAAATCGGGCAAATATCGAGGCTACTGGATCATGAGATGTACTTTCTACGAATAGCAGGATTTGATGTCATTACTAACTTTCCTCCGCCTGGAAAAGTATAAAAAATGCAACTGAGGCCCCAAGTCACCATGCTCCAGAGTCCTCTGTGGTAGCTCCGGTGTGACTGAGAGGCTCTGAGAAATCACCTGGTCTTATTGTCCCTACCTATTGTGTTTATTATATTGTCAGGATATAAGAAAAGCATCTGGGGGGTCCAGGTAATAAAAGTCCCACAGTAGACTACAGTAGTATCCATTACTACCACGTGTAGATCAGCTGGTCCCAAGTACTTTAATGGGGGAAAAAAATTGGAAATGTGCTGCAAATCATAATATATAAAATTACACTGGACATTCTTTTGTCAGTGTATTGTTGGCTTCTCACAATTAAAAGCTCAGAAATCAGCAGCCAGGTTGAAAATTAGTTCAAAAGTTGGTTTTTAAATTTTTTATTGGGATAACACTGGTTTATAACATTATATAAATTTCTGGTGTACATCATTATATTTTGATTCCTGTGCAGATTACATCATGTTCACCATGCAAAGATTAATTACCATCCATCGCCACAGACATGTGCCTAATCACCCCTTTCATCCTCCTCCCTGTCCCCCTTCCCCTCTGGTAACCACCAATCCAATCTCTGTCTCTATGTGATTGTTTGTTGTTTTTATCTTCTGCTTATGAGTGAGATCACATGGTATTTGACTTTCTCCCTCTGACTTATTCTCCTTAGCATAATACCCTCAAGGGCCATACATGTTGTCACGAATGGCTAGATTTCATAGATTCTTATGGCTGAGTGGTATTCCATTGTGTATATATACCACATCTTCTTTATCCATTCATCCCTTGATGGGCATCTAGGTTGCTTCCAAGTCTTGGCTATTGTGAATTATGCTGCGATGAACACAGGGGGTTTGTGTATCTTTATGCATCTGTGTTTTCAAGTTCTTTGGATAAATACCCAGCAGTGGAATAGCTGGATCATATGGTAGATCTATTCTTAATTTTCTGAGGAATCTCCATACTGTTTTCCATAATGGCTACACCAGCTTGCACTCACACCAGCAGTGAACAAGCGTTCCCTTCTCTCCACAGCCTCTCCAACACTTGTTGTTTCCTGTCTTGTTGATTGTAGCCATTCTGATGGGAGTGAGGTGATAGCTCATTGTAGTTTTCCCTGATAGTTAATGATGTTGAGCATCTTTTCATGTGCCTGTTGGCCATCCATATATCTTCTTTGGAGAAATGTCTATTCAGATCTTTTGCCCATTTTTTAATTGGGTTGTTAGTTTTTTTGTTGAGATGTATGAGTTCTTTATATATTTTAGATATTAACTCCTTATCAGATATATGGTTTGCAAATAGCTTCTCCCAATTGTTAGGTTGTCTTTTTGTTCTGGGGATGGTTTCCTTTGCTGTGCAGAAGATTTTTAGTTTGACGTAGTCCCATTTGTTTATTTTTTCTATTGTTTCCCTTGCCCAATCAGACGTGATACTTGAAACTATGCTGCTAAGATGGATGTCAAAGACCATACTGCCTATGTTTTTTTCTAGAAGTTTCATGGTTTCAGGTCTTACATTCAAGTCTTTAATCCATTTTGAGTTAATTTTTGTGTATGGTGTAAGATAATGGTCTACTTTCATTCTTTTGCATGTGGCTGTCCAGTTTTCCCAACACCATTTATTGAAGAGATTCTCCTTTCTCCGTTGAATGCTCTTGGCTCGTTTGTCCAAAATTAGCTGTCCGTATATGTGTGGGTTTATTTCTGGGCTGTCATTTCTATTCCATTGATCTGTGCATCTGTTTTTGTTGCCAGTACCATGCTGTTTTGGTTACTATAACTTTGTAGTATATTTTGAAATCAGGGAGTGTGATACCTCCGGCTTTGTCCTTTTTGCTCAGGATTCCTTTGGCTATTTGGGGTCTTTTGTTGTTCTATATAAATTTTAGGATCCTTTGTTCTATTTGTTCAACAACAAAAAATGTTGTTGAAACTTTGATAGGGGTTGCCCTGAATCTGTAGATTGCTTTAGGAAGTATGGACATTTTAACGATGTTAATTCTTCCAATCCAAGAGCATGGAATATCCTTCCATTTCTTTGTATCTTCTTCAATTTCTTTCAACAATGTTTTATAGTTTTCAGTGTACAGATCTTTCACCTCTTTGGTTAAGTTTATTTCTAGGTATTTCATTCTTTTTGTTGTGAGTATAAATGGGATTGCATTCTTAATTTCTCTTTCTGCTACTTCATCATTAGTGATAGAAACACAACTGATTTTTGATGTTGATTTTGTATCCTACAACTTTACTGTATTCATTTATTATTTCTAAAAGTTTTTTGGTGGATTCTTTGAGGTTTTCTCTACATAAAATCATGACATCTGCAAATAGTGACAGTTTCACTTCTTCCTTTCCAATTTGGATCCCTTTTATTTCTTTTTCTTGCCTGATTCCTCTTGCTGGGATTTTCAATACTATGTTAAATAAGAGTGGTGAAAGTGGGCATCCTTGTCTGATTCCTGTTCTTGAAGGGACAGCTTTCAGTTTTTCTCCATTGAGAATGATATTAGCTGTGGGTTTGTTACATATGGCCTTTATTATGTTGAGGTACTTTCCTTCTACACCAATTTTATTCAGAGTTTTTATCATAAATGGATGCTGCATCTTGTCAAATGCTTTCTCTGCATCTATTGAGATGATCATGTGATTTTTATTCTTCTTGTTAAAGTGGTGTATCACATTGATTGATTTGTGGATGTTGAGTCATCCCTGCATCCTTGGAATAAATCCCACTCGATCGTGGTGTCTGATCTTTGTAATGTGTTTGATTTGCTGTATTCGATTACCTAGTATTTCACTGAGGATTTTTGCATCGATGTTCATTAGGGATATTGGCCTATAATTTTCTTTTTTTGTGTTGTCCTTGTCTGGTTTTGGTATCAGGATAATGTTGGCTTCATAGAATGAGTTAGGAAGCCTCCCCTCCTCTTCAACTTTTTGGAAGAGTTTGAGAAGGACAGGTATAAAGTTTCCTTTGAATGTTTGGTAGAATTCACCAGGGAAGCCATCTGCTCCTGCACTTTTATTTTTAAGGAGGTTTTTGATTACTGTTTCAATCTCCTTACTGGTGATTGGTCTATTCAAATTCTCTATTTCTTCTTGATTCAGTTTTGAATTGGTGTATGGTTCTAAAAATTTATCCATTTCTTCCAGATTATCCAATTTGTTGGCATATAGCTTTTCATACTATTCTCTTATAATCTTTTGTATTTCTGAGGTGTCCATTGTAATTTCTTCTCTTTCATTTCTGATTTTATTTGAGGCTTCTCTCTTTTTTTCTTGGTGAGTCTAGCTAAAGGTTTATCAATTTTGTTTATTTTTTCAAAGAACCAGCTCTTGGTTTCATTGATTTTTTTCTTTTCTTTTTTTTTTTTTTAAAGACTGACACCTGAGCTAACGTCTGTTGCCAATCTTTTTCTCCTTCTTCTTCCTCCTCCTCCTCTTCCTCTTCCCCCTCCTCCTCCTCCTCCTCCTCCTCTTCTTCTTCTTCTCCCCAAAGTACATAGTTGTATATTCTAGTTGTGAGTCCCTCTGGTTGTGGCATGTGGGATGGCGCCTCAGCATGGCTTGATGAGCGGTGCCATGTCCTCGCCCAGGATCTGAACCAGTGAAACCCTGGGCCGCTGAAGTGGAGCATGCGAACTTAACCATTCAGCCATGGGGCCAGCCCCGCTTATTATTTTTTTAGTCTCTATTTCATTAATTTCTGCTCTCATTTATTATTTCCTATCTTCTATTGATTTTGTGCTTTGTTCTTCTTTTTCCATTTCCTTTAGGTGCACTGTTGGATTGTTTATTTGAGATTTTTCTTGTTTGTTGAGGTAGGCAAAAAGTTGGTTCTTTAAAGAACCCGAGGCACTCTAAGGAAGAGGTAAGTTAGGGTAATTTAGCAGAGAGAAAAGGGGGCTGATGAACAATTTGATTACTACCATCAAGTATAGAGAGTTATTATGAGAAAGCAATGAATCCAGTAGGCTCTTTCTCTCTACCATACAGAACAAGGGATAAAAGGTTTGGATTGAAGCACAACCAACTGGATTGAAGATTAGGGAGCCTTTGCCAAAGCATCAGACCCACGGCCAGGACAAGCGTGAGGCAGTGGGGCATTTGCCTGGGGTACAAAATTTGAGGGGGCACCCAAACAGCCAGTAATCAAAGTAAATAATATTGTCATAAGATATTTAAAATCAAAATTAATGCAAAAAAAATATTGATGAACAAAATATCAAAGTTTTAAAGAAGGCAGGATAAGAATTATTGATCTTTCCTTGTGCCAAAATCTCCAATATGGCTCAGCACAGTACTGCTCAGGCCAATCAGATTTTTCAAAGGAAGAGCCTTAGGTTGGCTCCTAGTCAATCATATAGCACATAATACTGTACATCCACATCCTATACAGCTGCATAGGACCTTATGGTTCTGATGCATTTCCATGTACATTTTCTGATTTAATGCTCGTAACATTTGGGGAGTTTCAGTATCACTAAGTGACAGATGACAAAGAAGAGGTTCAAAGAGGAGAAGACATTTTCTAATCAGGGAACCATATGACTCATCAGTGGAAAAACAGACTCCAACTCAGGGCTTCCAATTCCAAGCTCATTCCAAAGACATCTGGAGCCAATTGCTCAGCCTCTGAGCGATTAGCTAGCTCAGCATATCCATGGAGTTACCGAAAGGCTGTAAGTGGATTTCTTGGTGGTGGACGAGTGTGTGATGAGTGCAATGAGTCACAGTGGAGAAGATCTGAGGTGTAGGACCGGTGATTCTCAAAAGGAGCACAATTGGCATTTGGAGCTGCTAGCTTATTAATGTGTAGGATTGTGTTGAGCATTGCGGAATGTTGGGCATCCCCTCTCCTAGGCATTGTGACAACCAAAAAGATGACCTTCATATTTCCATGGAAATATGGAACTGGAGCTGGAACCTACTTTGAGAACTCATGATGGAGGGTGTCTAGAAATGTCCTAACACCAATGTCAATAACTACCCTTTGTTAAGCTCCTTTGTGCTAAGTATTTTATACATATAATTTCTAATCGCTACCATAGTCCGCAAGGATCTATGTTATGTGTCTAGGTAATATATAACAGAAAGGAGGATCTTCCCTAAGCTGTCTGATGTAAAGACTATGAATTTCCACTAAGGCCCAGCTATGGTCTCGTTCCTACACTGAACTCAGAGTTTCCAAAGACTCTTACAAACAAAATCTCAATCACCGTTGCTCAGTGGTAAAGTGGCTCCAGGGCCCAAATTTAAAGTTTTCACACCCTCCCATCAGCTTCCTCTTCCAGCCAAGAGACACAGGGAGGCTCAGGGTAAATAATAAAGCCATTGCTTGTGCATTCTAATGGGGCTCAGATAAGGAGGAATGTGCGTTAGAAGCTGAGTGCACCAGAAGTTGAGATGATTCTGGAGGCTCAATGTCAAGGGCCATTCTGGTCCCTGATAGGGGTAGGAAGAAAGAAAGTGGAGACGGACTCCTCACTTCACTTTGAGCAAATAAGTGGCTGGGGTGCTGAGCACTAGAAAAGACTGGTTATTCTTCACTGGGATGGATCCAAGCCTCGTTCATCCTAAACACACTCGGTAAACATACTGAATGGCTGCCCAGCTCTGTGTGAGTTTCTGAAGGTCTGAAGGCAGCGCTCCTGTTCTGAGCTCACATCCCAGAAGGGCACCTCACACCAGCCCCAGAGTCCCTCCAGGCACTAAATGATGGGAGGATGAATGTCACTATGGTACTTGACCTTCTTGTCTTCACAATTCTGAAAGCAAGGCCACTGTCGTATTTACTTTATAATGACGAAAACAACCTGGAAGCTGTCTGTTCTTGGGAGCAGGTGCTTTTCCACTCACTGTTCTTTTCTGAGAAGGCGTTCAGCTGCTCCTCGTCCCCTCACGCCGCGCAGTAATTTATTTGATGGACGTGCTGGACATAGCAGCTCCTTCAAACGTCACCAGTGATTGCTGACCTGTGGCAACCTCCAAAGGGTTGATGTGGCAAGTGGCCCCACAGCTCGGTAGGGTGATTTGGCAGTGGGAGAGGAGCTGTAAGTAGGTTCTGTCTTCTGGTGAAAATCCCGAGACAGAGGTGGGATATAATTCCTCAGACTATAAATAAGCCACTGATTGAAGCTCATCTTTAGCTTTTGCAGGAGCATAAGAGAGATTTTTGTGTCAGCGGGTCTGTGTCTTATTAAGTGTGACTGCCCTAGTGTAAGAACTTGTGGCACTAAAGGCGACAGATTTGCAATGTAGCAATGCCAAATACTGGGGAGGCGAGAAGAGACAAGGCAAGCCAGGTGAATTTTATGCTTCTCACCAGCACCAGGAGGCAACCTTCCTCCCCAAATCCCAAGGCCTATTGAGAAAGGTTCAAGAAAATGATTGGGAAAATGTCCGTCCTACAAATACGTTCCTAGAATTGCTCTGGTGGAAATCAGTTTTCTAATTGTTATGAGCTTGTAAATGAGCAAAAATGAACTGAAGAGAAGGAGAATTATTACAACCACAAAGACAAATAATGTTGAGTGTTTACCAAGTGCTCACCATGTGGCAGGCAGTCATGCTTTTAGGTACTGTTAATATCCATATTTTGCAGATGATGAAATTGAGGCTCAGAGAGGTTAGGTAATCTATCCAAGGTCACACAGTTGATAAGTGGCTAAAACGGGCTGGATCTCAGACCTAATTCCACAATTTGAATACCATGCTGCACAGCTCACCACTAGAACTCATTTACCCAATTTGGGGGCCACTAAATCAGACATTGAGGAGGGCTCTGAGACAGGTATTGGTACGCCAGCCTCCACCAGTCACTCAAGGTCTCAAAAGATTTGAAAAGGACCTCATAGCTCTACAGGCAAATCCTGTTGCCACGTACTGCAATCTCACAGAAACCTGGCAAATCAAATGTTGAAAATCCTACCCGATCTCTGCCCTAAGTATTTGACAATAATAGTGGTGACAACAGCAACTTTGATTTTTAAAAATGCCAGCCCAACAAAGGAATCTGGATATTGCTTGGCCTGTGTTACAAAAAGTGGTCCTCATAGGAACCTGGTTTGAGCTAGTGATGGACGGCATCTTTGCCTGCCCGTTTCTTAAATTCAACTCAGTTTTCTCATGCAGATTGTCGTTCAGCAAAGAGAACCTGGGCCCTGCAGCTTCCTAGCTCTGTGACCTTGGCAAGACCTGTGACTTCTCTAACCCTCAGTTTCCTCATGGTTCGCTAATAGCAACAGGTGCTTGGCAGAACTGTGAGGATAAATAAGGTACCAGATCAGGACGGGGTTTGACACAGAGACAACCATTTTCTTTCTTCCGTAATTCAGGTGGTTTTCCCACTGCTACCTAATCCAGAGTCTAAAATGCCCCAGATATGATTTCTTATTCAGTTAGAACAACCTATAAAATAGAATGTATCTCTATTATGTGCCCCTAAAAAGCTGTTGATGAGTGAGGGAATGAAGTTAGAAGAGTTTATGTCACTTCCTCAACCCCCTGGATGAGTATATGGCTTATCAGTGGGTCAGCCAAACAGTTTGAAGATTTCTTTTAAATCCCCTTCTTCGTTTGCAAAAACTCCTTATCAGACATTCTTCAGCACTCACACTTGAATTCCACTTAGTCCAGGGCTCAACTGCTTTCTGGCCACTGTTAACATCGCTTTTCGATGGAGCTCAGGCCCTTAAAGCTCACCTGTTAGAAGCTGTCTCCCATACGGATTGAATGGAAGAACAGTGGGCTTCCGCTCTGAGATAACACAGCCATGTACGTCCCTGCCTAACTGGGTGGCTGCCCTGCAGGAAGATGCCAGATGTCACGTGGCTCCTGCAACAGTGTGAGAAAGCAGGGCGGGGAAGCGGCGGGAAGGGGCCATAAGGACCGGAGCACAAATTTTTATCAACAGCATATCTTTCCAGGCCAGCTGCTCCTCCCAAATTCTCACTTATAAACCCAGGAGTTTAAAAGACATGACACTTATGACCTTGTAGATAAAAAAGTCTCCTTCGGTGGCTAGAAATTCCAGAGTCTAAGAAGATCTTACCTCTGCTCAGAGCGTGGCCTGGATAAAGCAGCCAACACTGAGTTTTCTCTCAGTTACTGGACTTGAAATCATGCTGTAGTGGGGGTGTGACCTGTGTCTGCTCTTTAAAAAGGCGGAAGTCCGTGAAAGAGGGCACAGAGGAAGGGCAACTTTTAATTGCAGTGCTGCCTGTATGTTGCATTCCCTGTTAGATTTTCTTATGAGCGTAGCTGACTTCCTGAATGAGTGAATTGAAAGCTACGGGACCGCTTCATGTACAATTTAAAGCTCTTCTGGGCTATTGACTGCTTTCCCCAGTTCTCAATAAGCCAGGAAGCATCTTTCAAAGGAGGATACTGTAGAGCTGAGAAGGAAACCCCTCTGAGCCCCAAGTCTCAGCTCTCTAACCTGCCCTTTAAATAAGGTTCCTAGATAATCGCTCCTGAACGGTGATATACGGAACCGTAAATAGCTGCTGGGAATGATTAAATGCCTACACTTCGCTCAGGTCATAAATCAAGCTCAGAAGCCATTTATTGTGAGTGTACTGTAAAGCAGTAGAAGTTATTGCTACTATACGGCAAAATGTAACACCAGACAGGAAAATAAAGAGAGGGTAAATTTTGTTGTGAAGGTTTTCAAGTGATGTGTTGTTTTTTCGTTGCAATTTTCTTTCTGTTTCTCATCATTTTTCTCTTCCCTTGGCCTCTATTTCTTCCCCATCTCCAACACTCCCCGCTGAGTGTTTCTGGATCTAATTTTGAATGTGGCACTCCCACAAATAACACCCAGGGTCTTTCCGGATTAGAGAATGTTAATATTGGGAATGCTCCCAGGTATTGAGCATTTTCTTGTGCCACATTGTCTAATTTTATCCTCACAACAATTATGAAGGAGACATTATCCTTATTTTAAATAGAGGGTATTTAATTGTACAGATTCACAAGGCTGGTTGGTGGTTTGATCCTGAGTATTTCTCTTTTTCCTTCTTCATGATACCTCATTCTGTTTGCCAGTCTGCTCTTGGGGATTGTGCCACCTAATTTCTGATTGCTCACAATTTGTTGCAAAATCCTTGCTCCCTATGGCTGGCTAACTATGTTGGTTTAGTCTCTTTGCCATACATTTTGCCATATAAAACCTTAAAAATTTAGCATTACATTCCTTCTCCAAAGGACATCTTCCACTTGAGTCAAACCAGTCTCCCTCCGCCCCCTCGTCTCCCCATCCCTTCATCCCAGCTCTTCCCACCTTTGTTTATGTCGTTCCTCCTTCTCAGTCTTCATTCCTATAACAAGGTTTTGCATGAGCCCCTCAGGAGCACAGAGAACAGGCATTTAATGCAGCTGGGAAGCTGGAGCCTGGAAGAAATTTTGCTGGAGGCATTGTTTGACTTGAAGGAGAAGTAAGATTGAGCAGGTGGAGGGAAAGAGAAGGGAGGCTGTTTGGGACAAAAAGAGCAGGCTATGCAGTGATCCAGGGAGAGAAAGAGCTTGCCCCGTTGGGAGAGTCTCCGTTGGTTCCATTGAGCGCAGAATATAAGGGCTCACACGGAGAGATGAGGCTGAGGAGATACACAGAGGCCAGGAATGAAAGGCCTTGCTTGTCATAAGGAATTTGGGCTTTGTACTTGAGGACAAATTAAGTCCTACTCATCTTTCAAAGCTCATATCCACACCAAGAAGCTTTGCCCGTGGCTGGGGCAACACTGATCTCTCCTGTGTTCTTCTCTAAATGCCTGTCACAATAATCTTCACTGCACACTTTTTCACGCTCCAGGGGGGGTCTCGCGGAGGCAGGATGCAGCGTCTTTTTCTCCTTGGTGATCTTGTGTACAGAGTGGGCATCAGCGGTGTTCTATTGACCGACTGACTTGTGGGGACAAGTTTAGGTTGGGAAAACCCAGACGAGAGAGGCCCTTTCTAAACTCTTCCCAATGACAATACCCTTGTTAAGGCCACTAGAGTTGTGTGCAATTGAACTTGAGAAGGAGGGAGGAAGAGACTAGGGTACTCTGTCTCCCCATTGCCCAGTGATTCTCAGCACGACGTAACGGAGGCAGAGAATGTGGTAGAGGAGGCGGAGCAAGCAGGACACCGAATGGGAGTCAACACCGTGGGTTCTGTAGCGGCTCCATCCGCTGTGCGACTTGAGCTTGGATGCTATTTCTTCATCTAATAATGATGTGGAAGTAGATGACCCCCATCATTTTCTCTAAATTCTTAAATTCTATATTCTATGTGTTTCATTCTGCGTAAGACCGAGTTAACGAAAGGTTTCACATCATAGAAATCTCTGTCATTCCGGGTGCTATCTTCCGTGCAGAGCTCAGGGAGCGGAAGCCTGACTCCCTGCCTAGTTCTTTGTGAATGGCTTCTTATTTCTACTCAGTGCCCTCCTCACTCCGACAGGTGTGTGTGGATTTAGTGGATCGCACGTTTCCTCATGAGTTTCTGATGAGTTAATCCATCATATAATTTTATGGATGCGTATTGATTGGTATATCACATCACCACAGGTAGAGTGTTTCAGTTTGATATTTGATCTGTGAAATCTCCCAGAATAACCCTGCAATGCCTCGTTTACTTTCTGTCTTTGTAAGGGAAGAGGATATCTCAGAGAAGTTGAATCTTCAAATAGTCGAGGGCTGCCCTTTAAGGGGTAATTTTTAAATTTTATTTTATTTAGTTCAGGTTTTAAAAAATACAGCTTAGAAGGCATTATGTACTGCCTATCCTTGTTAAATATAATTTAATACATTCTATATGACAAATGGTGACTATGATGAATATAAATTACTGTATCCTGGGCTGTGAAATAACTAGTATGACAAGGTTTCTTGGGGCTTGTGACCTTTGTCCCATTACTACATGGCCCATACTGCTATGCTATATGTGTTTTCTACAATTTTTTTTTTTTAGTACTTCTTTATTCTCTTAGCTGTTAATTCGTTACTGTTAGCGGGCCTGGTTCAAAACCCTCTCTCCTTCTAATTTTCTGTGGATTAGGAAGCCAGAAAAGCTTGTTGAGTTTGTCGAATTATATGCTTTGGGTGAGGACCTATGGGGAGTCCCAAGAAAAAGAGTAAATGAGCTGTAGCAGTGCATGAATTTCATAACAACTCGTCTGTGTGCTCAGAAATATAGTTCTACCTCATGCACCAGCAGACAGGGCCTGAAGCACCTTCCATTCAGCGACTATTTGGAACTGTGCAAAATTGAAAACCTGGGCAGTTTTTCTCCCAAGGTTTCTCCAACCTGGAATTCATATACTACCCCTCTGACTTACGTCTCTTTCTGCTTACAATATTTCCCCCAGCCTAGCAGAAAAGGACCTATACCCTCATTTACATTTGGGACTAAAATCTATTCCTACAAAATGGTGACTATTCTTTGTATTTTCATGTTTAGACTTTTCTACCTATATATATCCAAATATTGTTGTCACTGGGCCCATTCTCTTTGGTCCCCTCATCTGAGCTACCACCCTCTTCTCACATGTCATATGACCTTGGCCCCACCACCAGGGCCACAGATTTTGTATTTATAGATTTAAATTTCTACTGCTTTGGTCCCTCCAGCACCCAGACCCTCAGTGGTAGGGACGGGGGCAGTGGTGTCAACAACACAAAGACAACTTAGTTGGGGAGAGACACATGGAAACATGGGCGATGCTTTCTTCTTTGTTCTCCACAGTGGTCTAGGTCATTGAAGCTGCTGGATAAGTGAGGCACCTTAACCCGGTTCATTCTTAACCTGAGGGCAGAGACTTCTGGTTTACAGTTGGCTAATGGGGATATGTGAATCTCCTGAAGTTGTAGACACCTGTGCATTCGGTGAAGAAGGTACCCAGCTTCCACTAGATTCTCAAGATCTTCACAACCCACAGAAGTTTAAGGCACACTACATTAGATTGTCCTTCTACTGGCTTACCCATGAGTACAATTCTGTGGTGTACTGCGGAGGCAAGCATCCTATTGGAATAGTATAGAAGGGCTGTCAAATGGATTGATTGTTCTATCCTAAACAGGAAGTGTCATGTGATTATGAGTAACCATTCTCATTGAAGAAAGTCATGAAAATAGAGAAAGTGTTAGGACATTAGAAATCATCCATAATCTCATCATTTAGCTATACCCACTATTACATTGAGAGTTGGAGTATATTTTGCTCACACACACACACACACACACAAGTGGCTTATCCTGCCTACCACTTTATGAGCCTAGAGAGCATGGCACAGGGGTACAGAGCTCAAGTGCTGTGCCCATATTGCCTGGGGTGACTCAGAGCTCCACGGCTGACTACTGCCTGAGCTGGGCATGCTGCTTAAACAGTCTGTGCCTCAATTTCCTCCCCTATAAAACGAAGAACACAATAGTATCAACCTCAGAGGAGTGTAATGAGAATTAAAGAAATTAATAGGAGTAAAGCCTCAGAAAAATGATGCACCCATAGTTAGCATCCAATAAATATCAACTATTTTTACTATTCTGCTTTTTTTACTTAAAATTATGTTGTAGTTACTTTATTAATTTACTACATATACACTGAGCACAAAATTATAACTCTATAGTTTAAAAACAAATAACACTGAACATTAGGCTATTTTCATCTTTGGTTTTTCCCTCTTAGGATAAATTCCAAGTAGTCAAACTAACGAGCAATGAGAACTTTTATGGGCTCTTGGTGTGTATAGTTAAATTGCTTTCCAGAAATGTTGTTCTAGTCTCTGTTCCCATCAATGGTCTATGAGCATTGTTATGCATACTCTTCATTGAGCACTCCTTTCTGTTGTTCTGATCAAGTTTTATTTTTTCCTGCTTTTCCCCACTTCCGCCCTTCAGGTTTGGAAGTTATCTATTTCTATTATTTTACATGTTATTCTCCCAATTTTAATATAAATGCTCTGTCAGCAGATTTTGCTACACGGTCCAAAGTTAGTCAGTCTCTCTAGTCTCGTCCAGAATAAGGAAAGAAGGAATGTTTCACCTTCTCTCAAACTTCCCCATCTTTAAAATCACTGCTGTCCATTGTTCAGTCCTACCACATATTCAACCCCACAGTTACTGTTAGTGTTGTTGTTATTACTTACAACTAATGCCTGTTGAAATTTACCGAGGTGTTTTACCCATTTCCTTGCTCACTGTTGAATCTTGCACCTGACTCCTCTCTGTGAATTCATTTTTTCTTGCTGAAATGAGGGGCTGTGCCTAGTAAACTCTCTTAACAACCTTTGTATCTTTGAAAATCCTATTTTTTTCTTTACTCTTAAATAATAATTTAGCTGGATACATAGCTTTAGATTAAAAATTATTTTCCCTCAACACTTTGAAGATATTAGTTAATCGCATTCTGGTTACTCTAATAAAGTGTGTTCTTAGTTTCATTGACAAGGATCCTTCATAGGTAATCTTGTTTTTCTTTCTGGTGGCTTTAAAGTTTCTCTTGGTCTGTGGTGTTCTACAGTTGTGTCTAGGTGTTTTTAATTTCTATATTTTTTAATCCTGCCTGGGACTTCATACGCTTTCTGTCTCATTAATTTTATTCATTCTTTCAATGAATATTAATTAAGCACCTACTACATGCCAGATGTTTTCTAGATGCCAGGCTCACAGAGTTGAACAAAAAGGAGTCCCTGTTTTCAAGGCACTTGAGTACTAGTGGAGGAGTTTATAGTCTTACGCTCAGATTTTCAGTCTTAGGACTCATGAATTTGTTTTTTGCTTCTTCTTTGATTTGCTATATGTATACATTCTGAAAGGATTCTCACAATCAAGTTAACAGATTCATCATTTCGCATATTTTCCCTTGTTTTTGGTGAAAACACTTAAATTCTACTCTCTTATCAAATTTCATTTATACAATACGGTATTATCAGCTCTAGTCACCATGTTGGATAGTAGATGCTCAGACTTTATTCATCTTATAACTGGAAGTTCGTACCCTTTACTGACCTCTCCCCATTTCCCCCACCCCCAGTTCCTGGCAACCACCATTCTACTCTCTGTTTCTATGAGTTTGACTTGATTTATTTATTTAGTTAGTTAGTTTCCACATGCATGTGATACCATGTGGTATTTGTCTTTCTCTGACTGGTTTATTTCACTTAGCATAATGCTCTCTAGGTTCATCCATGTTGTCACAAATGTCAGGATTTCCCCCTTTTTTAAGGCCAAATAATATTCTAGCGTATGTATGTACCACATCTTCTTTATCTATTCATCCATCCTTGGACACTTAGGTTGTTTTCATACTTCGGCTGTTGTGAATAATACTGCAATGAACGTGGGAGGGAACATATCTCTTTGAGATAATGATTTCATCCCTTTGGATGTATACCTAGAAGTGGGATTGCGGGAACGTATGGTAATTATATTTTTAATTTCTTGGGGAAACTCTGTACTGTTTTCCATAGTAGTTGCACCAATTTACATTCCCACTAACAGTGCACAAGCGTTTCCTTTTCTCCATATCCTTACCAGCATTTACTATCTCTTATCTTTTTGATGATAGACATCCTAACAGGTGTGATGCAATAGCTCATTGTGGTTTTAATTTGCATTTCCCTGTTGATTAGTGATGTTGAGCATCTTTTTATGTACCTGTTGGTTATTTGTATATCTTTTTGGGAGAAATATCTATTCAGATCCTTTGCTCATTTTTATTTGGATTATTTGGGCTTTTTTCTATTGAATTGTATCAGTTTCTTGTTTATTTTAGATGTTAACTCCTTGTTGGATATGTGGTTTGCAAATATTTTCTCCCATTCTGTAGGTTACCTTTTCATTTTGTTGATGGTTTCCATTGTTGTGAAGAAGTTTTTTAGTTTCATGTAGTCCCACTTGGTTATTTTTCTTTTTTTAGCTTTGCTTTGGTGTCAAATAAAAAATATGTATATATTGCCAAGAGCAATGTCAAGGAACTTATGCTGTATGTTTTCTTCTAGAGTTTTAGGGTTTCAATTCTCATGTTCAAGTCTTTAATCCATCTGAGATGATTTTTGTGTATGGTATAAGATAAGGGTCCAGTTTCATTCTTTTGCATGTGGATGCCCAGTTTTCCCAGTAACATTTATTGAAGAGACTGTTCTTTTCCTATCGTATTTTTTTGGTGCCTTGTCATCAATTAATTGATCATATAAAGATGGGTTTATTTCTAAGCTCTCTATTCTGTTCCATTGATGTATGTGTCTGTTTTTATGCCAATACCATACTGTTTTGATTACTATAGCTTTGTTATATAGTTCAAAATCAGGCAGTGTGATGCCTTGGTTATTTTTTCTCAAGATTGCTTTGGCTATTCAGGGTCTTTCATGGTTCCTTACAAATTTTAGGATTGTTTTTTCTATTTCTGTGAAAAATGACATGAGGGTTTTGGCAGGGATTGCATTGAATCTGTATATTGCTTTGGTTAGCATGGACATTTTAATAATGTTAGTTACTCTAAACCATGAACACAGAATATCTTTCCATTTATTTATGTCTTCTTCAATTTCTTTCATCAATGTTTTATAGTTTTCAGTGAACAAATATTTCACCTCCCTAGTTAATTTATTCCTAAGTATTTTATTCTTTTTGATGCTATTGTAAATGGGATTGTTTTCTTAATTTCTCTTTCTGATAGTTCATTGTTAGTGTATAGAAATGCAACAGATTTTTGTACATGGATTTTGAATCCTGCAAATTTACTGAATTCATTTATTAGTTCCAACATTTTTAAAATCTTTCTATGGTCTTTAGTATATGTCATATCATGTCATCTGCAGACGGAGACTCTGTCCTCCCCTGCTCCCCTCATGGGCTGAGAAGAAAGCCTCATTCTATGTCATTCCCAAAGATGGGCAGGCAGAGTTTTCTTTGTTACTGTCACAACTAGGATCTCCCATTTTCTACATCCTCATTTTATGTGGGGAGATAGTTCTAATTTTGGTCGTAAGGCCCTGCCTTCCATCTCGTCACCAAGAAAGGATTAAAACTGTAGCCCAGGGCTAGCCCAAGAGCTGAGTGATTAAGTTCATGCCCTCAGCTTCAGAGGCCCAGTGTTCGTGGATTCGGATCTTGGGTGCAGACCTACACACCGCTCGTCAAGCCATGCTGAGGTGGTGTCCCACATAGAAGTACTAGAATGACCTACAACTAGGGTATACAACTATGTGATGGGGCTTTGGGGAGGAAAAAGAAAGGAAGATTGGCAATAGATGTTAGCTCAGGGCCAATCTTCCTCACCAAAAAGCATTAGAACAACAACTCTAGCCCTTAAGGGGTAGGTCTGGTTCAGTGCTCCACAGGCTTCCAATCCCTCATCCCGCTAATGATTTCTACCTCATCTGTGACCCCTGGAGATTTCCTTTTCTTAATTTTGATTTCAGCTTAAATTAACATTTTAAAATTATATTTGTCCCACATTTCTGTTTGGTTGGAGGGAGGTTTCTGCTTTCTGGCACTAGCCTATTCTACCATCTTAAGCAGAATTTCTTTATGTAAATATCTGTATGTTTACCTTACATCTATCCACTTTATTTAATTTTTTAATTTTCTTGTGTCTCAAGCATAATGTCACATATTCTAAAAATATTGATAAATTTGTTCTGTTTTTATCAACTTTTATCTTTATTTTTGCCTATGTGTTCTGTCAGAGATTGATAGCAGTGTGTCATAGTCTTCCAATATAATTTTTTATCAGTCTTTCAATGGGTTTGCTTCCCATAAGTGCTATATTATTCATTGTCTCTTCAGCATTGATTATAGCTTTTATCTGTATAAAATAATACTCTTTTTCCTTTGTAATTATTTTGTCTGATCAGATATTAAGATGCGGCCTTTATACCTCTTCCTTTGGAGTTTCCTACTCTGCTTTTGGTCATCTCCGTTTTTTAAGCTTTTCGATGTTATTTTGTGTTAGATGTTTTTCTTATGTTGCGATTGTTATAGATGGTGTTATTATTTAATGCTTTTTATTTTTGCTATTTATGTGTTTTTTGGCTTGTTTATTTTTGCTGTAAACATTTATTTTTATTTGCTTTTGCTTTCTTTTATCTTAGAAATAAAAGTGATTATTTAATTCACTTAAAAAATACCTTTTGGGGCCAGCCTGGTGGCATGGTAGTTAAATTCATGTGCTCCACTTTGGTGGCCTGGGGTTAGCAGGTTCGGATCCCAGGAGCAGACCTACACACTGCTTATCAAGCCACGCTGTGACTGAATCCCACATACAAAATAGAGGAAGATTGGCACAGATGTTAGCTCAGCAACAATCTTCCTCAGCAAAAAATAAGTGAATAAATAAAAAATACCTTTCACTAAGCAATTTTATGACCATTTAAAACAAAAATTTAAATTCGTCTCTGCATCTTCCTCATTTTTCTGCTCAACACTTGTCCTTCTACCAAGATTTCTTCATTCTAGACTTGTTTTCATGTGTGCTTCATTGTCCTAGCATAGATTTTCCAATGGCTGACTCAAAAGGACTGCCTTGGGAGTAGAAATCTGTGTGCTTGAGTAGCTGAGGACAGGCTTTTGTTGTTTTCACATGTGAAGAATGGCTTGAGTGAGTATAGGCTCAGAGGCTTTATTCTCCAGAGTTCTGTGGTTTGCTAACTTGCCTTCTAGCAGTTTAACTTGCTGAGTAGTCTGAGAACAACCTGATTTTATGGTGGATTTTTTTGCTGGGGTTCATCTGGAGGCCTATAAGATTCCCTCCTGTTCTCCCTCTTCCTCCTCCTTTCAGACCATGAAAGTTCCCCCTTGGTATGCTTAGGAGCAGTTGTGATCCTGACACTTTGTTTTCTTGGAAAATAATGTGCACTAAATTGTCTAACTAAAGTATCTCTTTGTGTTAGGGAGCATTTCATACATTGCTACAGGTGATTACTCTCTTGTTTCTTATTTAGCAAGGGGGCTGTGCAAGTCCACGCAATTCTCCTACCAGAGTGACTCCTCTTCACATCAGCTTCTTCAAGTTTCATACATGGAATATTCTCTGGGCTTTTTTAAAAAAAATGATAAATGGGGGCCAGCCCGGTGGCGCAGCCATTAAGTTCATACGTTCTGCTTCTTGGCGGCCCGGGGTTCGCCCGTTCAGATCCCTGGTGCGGACACGGCACCGCTTGGCATGCCATGCTGTGTGGTAGGCGTCCCACATATAAAGTGGAGGAAGATGGGCACAAATGTTAGCTCAGGGCCAGGCTTCCTCAGCAAAAAATAGAAGAGGACTGGCAGTTAGCTCAGGGCTAATCTTCCTCAAAATAAATAAATAAACTAATTAATTTAAAAAATGATAAATTTTTAAATGTTTTCTCTTGTTTCTTGCAAAAACTCTACTTTAGAGGCATAGATATCTCTAACACTTTCTGTCCTTCAGATCTTTGCTCAAATGTCATTCTCCATGAAGTCTGCCCTGACCATGCAGTTCAGCACTGCATCTCATCCTGACCTTGTGCTCCAGATTCCCCTGTTTCTGTTCTATTTTTCCTTTCTTTGTACACTCATCACTTTAAAATATCATCTAGATTATTTATTTGTTTAGTTTATTTTTTATGGTTGTCCCTCTTTCACCACTACTCCAACTTCGCTAGAACATAAACTCCTAGAATGACAATAGGGATATTTGTGTTTTATTTTCTGATGTATTCCAAGTACCTAAAGCAGCCCCTGACACATACTAGGTGCTCATTAAACACATATTGGGTGAAGGATTAAATTCTTTAATTTGCCTAAACATCTGGTGATTTATTTTCTGTTTCCTTATATTTACAGAAGCAGATATGTTCTCTAATATCCGTTTAAAGGTATGTAGAATTGGAATACTGTGGATCTCTTTGAGGACTGATGTGGGTCCTTGGCAAGCTCTTTCAATTCTTGATAGAAATAAGATAGGAAAATGCACACTTACTGTAAATTGGAATCATCTTTCCAAGGATTCTCAGCCTCGGGTGAGGGATGAGAGATGGAATAAGTAACATTGAGTGACATATTTCTACTTCAGAACTTCCTCTGAGTGTTTGATGTGGGTGCCTAGGAGCAAGTTTGCTTAGGGAATAAGCCTTAGGGGCTCCCAGTGCCACTGGTGGTGTCAAAGTCTACCAGTCCTGTCAAAAAGGGTTTTACCTACTTGTCTTATCAAATAATGAAAATAAAGTAAGCTAGTTATTAACTGAAATACAAGGGTAGAGTAGCTGTTATTTTCTTCTAGAAACAGAGGAATGGACTGTTGATAAGTCAGAATGAGTCTTCCCATCTTCCTGGGCTCACTCGCGCTCCTGTTGGAAGCACTAGTCCTCTCACCACACTTAATCAATAAGGGAAATTAATGAGCCTCTTCTCCAAGAAAACCCAAGATTTCGGTTTATGCTTCTCTCTAACTAAAACACTCTTCAAGATTCAGTTTAAAAATTGTCTCACTGTAGATATTTACCAATCTTTCCAAATAAAATTGCCTCCCTTACTTTGAATTCCCCAAATTTTAGCATTGTTATCTCTTACTTAGCGTAACCCTTCTTTAATGCTCCCTTAAGTAAGTGTGCATATTTTCTTTCCTAATACTTTAAAGCACCTGAAGAATAGGAATTGTCTGAGCTGTCTATTGCTGCATAAAACTTAGTGGCTTAAAAAACAATTTATTATTTCTTACAATTTGTGAGTTAATGGGGTGGTTCTTTCTGGTTTTGTCTGGGCCCACACATATGGCAGCATTTAACTGAGGGAGGATGGTGTCATTTGGGCACTGGGATTGGGTAGCTGGGTTTCTCTTCCATCCCAGATATCTTCAGGGTGTGGTGTTCTCAGGGCAGTTCTCTAAGAGGGCAGAGGCAGAAGCTACAATGCCTATTGAGGCCTAGGCTTCCACAATGTCACTTATAACAAATCCTATCAAAGAAAGTCATAAGCCCTGTCCAGATCCAAGAGGTGAGGAAGTCAACTCTACCTCTTTATGAAAGAAATGGTAAGATGACATTGTACAGAGATATGCAGGTTGGAAGGAATTATTGAGATTTTGATTGCTTGCAGAGATCCATCATTTGACCAAAATAATTCACATTCTTCCCAAATGCAACATGTACTTATACACTCTCCCAAAAGTCCCACCTCAATTTGTAGCATCAGACTCCAAGGCCATGATCCTGTGGGTTCCGTCAGATCCAGGTGTGTACAAAGCTCCTCTGGTACAGTACCTTGGGAGCAGCAACTCTTGATCTAGAGATCTGTGAATTATAATGTCAAGTTATCTGTCCATATGCACTCAACATAGCACAGTGTGGATAACTGCTATAAGCACTCCTGTTCAAAACAGAGAAGAACAGGAAGCACATAGCAGTCACTAGTCCACAGCAGTTTTGAAATCCTGCTGGGTCATATTGCCAGTTCCCCCTAATTTAGGGACTGAGAATGTTCTTTAGTTATAGCCTGCTTCTGCTCCTTTGAAGTGATTTCCAGGTTTTTTGTTCTCCTTGACTCTTAGCTCTGCCCTCTGGGCTGTTGGCTCTGCCCTCTGAAACCTTTTTCCCTTTTCTTACTAAATGACCTGTGTTTACAGCTGAGTAGCTTTCTCAGCCTCTTTCTTGCCTATAGAACACCAGGGGCCTAGAGTCTTCTCTTATTTTGAACTGTCTCAGCCTGATTTAGTCCAAGCTGTCAGTGTTTTTATAAGATAACTTTCTTTAAAATGTTGTGAGTTTCCTGCAAATCTCATCAGTGTTTATGCCATACTCTATAAACTGCATCTGTTCTTTTTTTGAGACAGACCACTCTGCACTTTGGGTTGGTAGATGCTGTGACAACATCTTGAGTTTCTTAGATGCTCTTTTGTCCAGCTGAAAGTGTTTATTAGACACCATCTTAAATCTTTCTGAGTTTTGACAAAGATCTAACAGCCACAGCTTTGATTTGACCTTTATTTTGAGGCCATTTCTTACTTTTTTTTGTTTTTTTAAAGATTGGCACCTGAGCTAACATCTTTTCCCAATCTTATTTTTTTTCTTTTTCTTCTTCTCCCCCAAGACCCCCCCAGTACATAGTTGTATATTCTAGTTGTAGGCCCTTCTGATTGTGCCATTTGGGATGCCGCCTCAGCATGGCCTGATGAGTGGTGCCATGTCTGCACCCAGGATCCAAACCAGCAAAACCCTGGGCCACCGAAGTGAAGAACACAATCTTAACCACTCGGCCGTGGGGGCAATTGAGGCCATTTCTTACACTGAGAAGTGTTTGCTAGTGAAAGAGATTAAGCATATGAAACAGCTTTATTTTCCAACTCAACAAATTCTGGACCTTTTACGACTCCTCTAAGTTATGCTCACAAACTAACGTGTTCCTTATTTAGTTCATCTCTCCCTTGACGTAATTTATCATACATAGCCAAAGAGTGCCGGAGAGCACTCTCAACTTTCTGCCATATCCACAAGCTCCTTAGGTACATTTTCTGTGCTCTGCGTTACCTCAGAAAATAGTCTTGTGAATATTCTGTCACTCCATAACACAGATTGCCTTTCTCCAGCCTTTAGTAGCAATTTCCTTACTACTCCTCCAGCCTTCACTAACAGCCTTTTCACTGCCTTTCAGCCTGCACCCACAACCCAGAACTAAAACCAGTGCCTCATTGTGACACTGTGATTTATAATAAGAAATGTATATTTGGTCTTCTCCATTTCTGGCACAGAGCTCCTAAACTGTTGGAATTTCCTAAGTGAGGAGAGAATAAAGGAGTCTATTTTTATGTTAATGAGGCAAATTTTGGAAAGCCCCTAGGTAACTTAAGGATGGGGGCTGGTTGCCTGGAGAACCGATCATGTGATTAGAGGGTTGGAGCTTTTAGTCCAACCCCCTAACCTCCTGGGAGGGGAGAGAGGCTAGAGGTTGAATCAATCACCAATGGCCAATGATTTAATGACGTGTATGTAATGAAACCTCCGTAAAAACCCAAAGGATGGGGTTCAGAGAGCTTCCAGTTTGGTCAATACATGGAGATTTGGAGAAAGAAGCTCACTCTCCAAGAGAGCATAGAAGCTCTGCTCTCTTTCTCCATGCATTGCTCTGTATATCTCTTTCATCTAGCTGTTCCTAAGTTATATCCATTTATAATAACCTGGCAATCTAGTAAGTAAAATGTTTCTCTGAGTTCTGCCAGCCACTGTGCAAATTTTATGAACCCCCAGGAGGGGTTGTTGGCACCTCTGAGCTATAGCTCGTTGATCAGAAGCGCAGGCGATAATCTGAGCTTTTGACTGGTGTCTGGTGTGTGCGTCGAGGGCAGTCGTGGGGGACTGAGCCCTTAACCCATGGGATCTGATGCTATCTCCAGATAGTGTCAGAATTGAGTTGAATTGTAGGACACCCAGCTGGTGTTGGAGAATTTGGTGGTGGTGGGAAGCCCCTCCGCCCCACAACCCCAATACCCACTGGAATTGGGTACAGAGCCTCACACGTTTGAAATTTTCGTTACAGCAGAACTCTACTTTCAGGTATAATAGTCTGTTATCTATTATTGCGTAGCAAGCCATACCAAAATTTAGTGGATTAAAACAACAGTAATTTATTATTTCTCCAGATTCTGTGGCTTGAGTAGGTGGTTTCTTGCTGGTTTTGCCTGGGTTCACTGATGTGGCTGCATTCAGCTGTAGGGTCAGCTGTGAATTGGGCTCAGCTGCAACAGAGAGAGAGCTGGGCCTCTGTCTCCAAGTAGTCTTTAATCTTGGGCTTCTCTACAGTATGGCGGTCACAGAGTTCCAAGAGAAAAAGGGCAAAAGCTGCAAGGTCTCTGGAGGCCTAGATACCGGAACTTACATGTTGCTTCTCCACATTCTATTTCTCAGTCAGTCACATGACCAGACTGGTGGGAAGAGCTGCAGAAAACAGCTCCATCTCTGAATGAGGAGTGCAGCATACTCACATTACAAAGAGAGGTGTGTCCTGAGACGGGAGGAATTTGTGACCATTAAACAATGCACCACAGATGCCAAGTCCTGTTAATTTTACTATTGCTTACAGCACCAAGGAGATCATCTAATATAAATAAGCGCTATAATAAGTATTTGTTGAAGTGAAGGGGAAAGAAGAATTGAGGTCAGTAATTCCAAAGCTGATTCTGTTTAAAATAGACTTGGCACTCAGATACTTTCAAAGGCATTTTATTCTGATGATTTAGGAGGATTTCATTCCACGTAATAAGTGTGTCCAGAAGAATGCTGATTTTTATCTTTTAATACTTGAAAACTCTAAAAACATGGTTCAGTTCAGTTAAAGGATTTTTGACTTGACAACTCTCATGAGTGCAATATTCAGGCTATCGTCAAAAGCAAGCTCAAGTCGATCTCTTTATACTGGAGGCAACAAAAATTCACACACATAAATATATCTCTGCATATATGTCCATGTAAATGAAACTATTGGGAAATGTAGAGAGCTTGAAAGAATTCAAAGAGAGCCTTTTAAGGAATGGAGCCATTCTTTTTTTCTCTTTAGTTAAAAAAAAGAGAGGGAGGGAGAGAGAGAAGCATTGTTTCTATATATTGTCATAAATTTTGTCTGGAAATAATCCAAGTGACTTTAAATTCTAGCAATTTAAAATATGGTCAGTGTTCAGTGTAAGCCCGTGTAGATAATGTCACAATTGGTGTTTTTGTTGTCATGATCATGTTCTACTGTTTAAAATCCATAACCTCATTTTCCATGTCTTCTTAGGAACGAATAGAACAATGAACAGATAGTTCCCAATCACTTTTAGTGCTAGTATTTGTATGTAAATGTTTTCTTTCCTAAATAAGCTCTTTAAAGTCAAAGACTATATATTATCCACTTTCTCTTGTCTTGCTCAGAGCATTGCATTTACTCAGCCCTCAATATTTGCTGAATTAAATCAAGTTAAGATTCTAATTCCAATTCCAATTATGACTTAAAAGTTTCAACCTTTCCGTATGATTTTATACCGATGTGCACATTGGAAGTGAAAATTTTTCAGATACTTTTGAAGGCGTTTTTCTGTTCTTCATTTAAAGGGATGTCACAACATAGTGGGACCAGTGAACCTGTGCCTAAGTGTCATTGCTCCTGTGTCAGGATTAGATTCTGTGGCTTCTCCCCACCCATCAGAATTAGAACCACTTCAAGTAGCTGCGTGGGATTCTCCTTCTCTTAAGCATTACAATGTATAGTAGCCATTGCAGTCCTGATCCATCTACACGGATTCAGTTGTATCCATCATGTGCCTGCCACTGTGAGCCAGGAGAGGGGAAAAGGCAAAACCCCTGCTCTCAAGATATGTTTAGGTTAATTGAGAAAAGAGCACTGACTTAAATAATAATAATCGTGGTCATGATCATAGCAGCTACCGTGTCTTGCACACCTACTCTTTGAGAAGCGCTTTACATTACCCCTGTTCTTCCAGGAACCTTTCAAGTTAGACAGTTATTTTGCCCAATTTGCAGGGAGTTTTGTGAAGTTGCCTGATGCCATAGCTGTAGTAAGTGCGGGAAGCAGAGATTCTAACTCAATTTCACTGTCAAAGGCCACCCTCTTCGTGGGCTGCCTTCCAATCCAGAGAATACTGGACAGGGACACGTGTCAGAGAATCCCCAAACCACCCCAAATGAGGGTGCAGGACCCCAGCTAAGGGTGAAGAGGGAAGAGCCATTACTGTTGTCTTTCCTAATGGTGCCCGTTTTGTGGCGTAGGAGGAGATTGAGCTTAAATTGGAAGGTGAGCGTCGACTTGGACAGATGGGATGGACAGGATTAAAATGGGCAAGTTAGAGCTGGTCAAGGTGGGCGGGTTGTCCTGTCCCTTCCACAGGCTTGCCTGCTATCCCCGTCGACCTGGCCAGTCTCACTCTTCTTTATCTCCTCGCTTATCTCCATTCAAGAACTGTCCTTTCTTCAAGGCATCGTACAAATTCATTACTGCCAGAAAGCTTCTTTCAGCCTGCAAAGTAGGGACTTCTTAGATGGGTTTCTATGTCTCTCTTTTGTGTTTGCATGTTTTACCACTTATGTTGGTTGTCTTTCAGCAGGAGGTAAGTCTCCCAGAAACAAAGAATTTTCTTTCCTTATTAATTCCCTTCCATCCTCACTCTCCACTCTGTTTACACTGGACATTTGGCAAATGTTACCGACAGACTAACTCAGAGGCGTGTTATGAGGAATGAATTAAAGCAACAAAATTAATGAATGCAATCCAAAAAAGTTTTGCAGAATGGTGCACTGTGTCTAAAATAGAATTTTTACTATTATGTCTGCATGTTGGACCTGTGCATTCTTTTCGTTTGTCTTTATTTTTATTTTAAAAATATCTTGTCCTTTCCTTTTGATGTTTCTATATTGTCTCTGTTGTTTTCTCATTCATTTTTTCTCAGTATTTCCCTTCAATGATCTTCTTTCTTTTTATTTGATTTTCATTTTATCCAGGTAATAGTGTAAATAGCTTAAAGGGCAAATAATAATAACAGCCTTGAACAGTCGGCAGCATCTTCCTACCTCTCCCTACGTTTACCTCTAATTCCCTTGTTCAGAGGCCAACAATTTCAACCATTTTAACTGTATCTTCTGGTATTTACTTGCCTATTTTAACATGCATATACTGCTATTTGTAGATTATTTTAGTTTTAGTTACCATTTGGTGATCCTACTAGAAAGTTAACCCCACCCCCACCCCACACATGAATTTTTCTTCTTCCCAACTTCTCAAAATAGTTAAAACACAGTTTGGGGCTACATCATATTTTGTGTTTGTATTAGTATAATTATGTAAACATATTCATAGCTAAGCCACATAAAAAAGCTGATTATATTTTAAATGCTTTTTAAAAGTAAAAAACGAGGATGATATTTCCTTCCTTACACAACATTTTGCTCTTCTTTAAGTTAGTAATTGTTTTTAGAAGAGTTTACTTGAGGTTCTCTGCATCCAGTGTTGCCCTTAAAACCAGGTGACAAGGGCCCTTTGCTCTTGGCCATGAGCTTTGACCTCTGACTTTCCCCCATTCTCACCCTTCATGGCAAAAGATCCACGGGAGCTGAGAAGATGGGGACATGCCCACCTAGAACCTGTTCCACTCTTCCCTCTTAGACTTGCTTCTGAAACCCTGGACTACAGAATTCCCTGCCAAGATGGTTGCAAGTCCCATTTCAGGTACCTCCTCACAAAGGCAGCTGGTGCTGCTGTGTGCACACCCCAAAGCCAAGGACCAACCAGGGAGTGGGTGTTGTAGTGATGTCCACAGGCTTGTGCAAGACAGAGGAAGGAGCTGGGGGTTGGAAAAGGCTGGGTGGGCTGCAGACTGGAGGCCTCCATCCTGCTTTTGGCCTGGCCTGCAAATGTTAGGGACCAGTGTGTGTGCGCCTATCAGTAATTCATCTCCATCAGATGACCCGACGAAATCTCCTCTCATTTCCTTCAAACACATGCACTGATACCTTTGTTTTGTTTTGTTAGAGAAGTCCCTCCTTTCCCACTTGTGCAAACCCACTAGTCCTGCTGTATAGCTGTAATCCATCACCTCTCTTCTCCATCCTTCTTGGAATCTCTTTTGCTTCTCCTTTGCATTGTCTCTGCTATTTTCTGGATCCTAGGTCTTCTTTCTTGGTTTATTTCATTATTTTGTTGAGAGGGTACATGGACGATACATTGTAGGCTGAAAAATATTTTATTTTATCTTCACTCTAAGCTTGGTATCAAATTTGTAGGCTGAAAATTGTTTTCCTTCAGAATTTTGAAGGCATTGCTTTATTGTTTTCAAGCTTCCAATATTGCCACTAAATCCAATGATATTTTAATCCTTGGACTTTCACATGGAATCCATTTCTTCTCTCCTGGAGACTCTCTCAGGAGACATTTCTTGGTGTTCTGTAACTTCATATTGATGTGTTTGGTCTGGATCTTTTTCATTTATTCAGTTTGACACTCTATGAGCCCATTCAGTCTGAAAATTCATGGGGCCTAAATTCCAGGGAAAACTGCATTATTTTTTTTTGTTGTTATTCAATCTCCCCCTCCATTTGCTCTGGTTTTCTTGTTTTGTTTTTTTGTTGTTTTTTTTTTGTTTGTTTTTTTTGAGGAAGACTAGCCCTGAGCTAACATCTGCCAATCCTCCTCTTTTTGCTGAGGAAGACTGACCCTAAGCTAACATCCATGCCAATCTTCCTCTACTTTATATGTGGGACGCCTTCCATAGCATGGCATGCCAAGCGGTGCCATGTCTGCACCCGGGACCTGAACTGGGGAACCCCAGGCCGCTGAAGCGGAATGTATGCACTTAACCGCTGCACCACCGGGCTGGCCCCTGCTCTGTTTTTTATTTTTATAATTCTTGTTATTCAAATATTTGATTTACAGGAGTTAACTTTTAAATGTTTTACTCTTTCTTCTACTTTCAAAATTTGTTTATCCTTTTGTTCTATATTTTGTTTTTGAGATTTCCTTGATGTGATCATCTATCTTTATCAGCGTTTTTCACGTATAATATCATACTTTTCCTTTCTAAGAGTACTCTTGGTTGTGTTGTTAGTAACATCTTACTCTTTGCCCGCATAGATGCAATATTTTTCTTATCTCTCTGAGGATATGAATTATAATTCTCCTTCTTTCATTTTCTCCAAGTTAGTTGGTTTTCTCATTTGTTGCTGATCCTTGGCCAAATCATCATTAAAAATGGGAGCACAAAACCCTATTTGTAAGTTCTGTGTGCGTGGGAGGGGCCTGTCAACTCGATGAGCTCCATGGTGGCATGACGGGGTGGCAGGCTGTCTTTTTCCTTGGAGGACTCCCAAATGTATCTGTAGGTCTTTTTTCCTGAGCAGATCAGCATCCCCAGAAAGCAGTCCTCCCAACCTCCTGACCGGGGACGAGGGTGGCTTCCAGCTTTCTGGGAGCTGGGCAGGCAAGGAGAGCTGGCGGCTTTGCAGTTTCAGAAATAGTCTTTCAATTAACCCCGGGGCCCTGGCCTCAGCTGGGCTTGGTGTCCTGAAGCTTCTCTCTGTTCCAACCCCCCCAGAGAGTAAACTGTCCACCTTCTGCTGAGCGGGCATCAGGGTATCTAACTGCTCCTTTAAATTTGTTCCGTGGACTACCCAGTTTTTAGCCATCTGTCCCTGCCTTCAAAGGAGACTTTATCTCGTGAGCATTTCCAAGAGTTTGTGGTGCAAACTGACTTGCTTCTTGCTGGCTTCCTTCCTCTGGTCTGTTAGGTCAGCAGCCACTTGTCCATCTGCTTGCCAACCTCTAAAATTTGTCACTCTCTCTCATCTGCTCTCATCTCTTCATATGTTCTCTTTGTTCCCTAGGTTTATGCATTTAAAAAAATTCTTTTACTCTTATGTAAATCGGGTTTTAAATGGAGAAGAAATAAACTCATATGCGCAATCAGTCATGTTTAACTGGAAGCTCTAACAACACATTTAGTTTTCTTCATATATTTTCTTATACTTTCCTACAAGCCTATTATTAATAATGTGAGTTATTATTTAAAATAGTTATGATTTGTCTTTAATGCCATTAAAGTTTTTAAGTCCAGTTATTTTTCTATTTTGCATTTACTGATTTCACATTTACTGATGGTGTTTTTTATTACATTGCTTAGGAGGCAGAAAAATTTTAAAATACCCTTTAAATTAGGGCAAGAATAAAGTACGGGAAAATTTAAAAGTTTAATAAAATATCTACATAGCAAGTGACAGAGGGGTAAACATCGTAGTAAGGAGAAATTATAATCAGAAAACCCCTTTGACAATCAAACCCCATCATCTACATGAGACATTTGAGAGTCCTGTCAAGACCTCAAGGATGAGGGAAGATGGTGACTTACGAGGACTCGACTAACTGGAGCCTGAAAGAAAATTTGCGGATTAGTTATGAATTAGAAACATTGAGTTTTAAAACTAACAAAAGCAACAAATGCTTAAAATTTTTACCAAGTCCTCACTGGGTGAGAATAAATATATTGTCAAATAAAAAACCAATCTAGATTTAGTAAGGAGAGACTTTGTTCAAAAAGATTTTTTTTTGAAGAAGAAGATTAGCCCTGAGCTATCATCCACTGCCAATCCTCCTCTTTTTGCTGAGGAAGACTGGCCCTGAGCTAACATCCATGCCCATCTTCCTCTACTTTATATGTGGGACGCCTACCACAGCATGGTGCGCCAAGCGGTGCCATGTCCACACCCGGGATCCGGGCACGTGCGCACTTAACTGCTGGACCACCAGGCCAGCCCCAGTTCAAAAAGATTATTGCAAGGGGAGGAAATAATTTTTTTTTTTTACAGTTCAAGATTTATATAAATTTAAGTTACTTATGTTACTTATTTTAAATTGCCAAATGCTGAAGCCAGTCTAAAAAGGAATCAAACACACACCACTGCAAGGTAATTCAATGAGTTGCTTTTTCTTTTTTTTTAAACTAATTTGCATAGCAAAAAAAAAAATCCCCGGATCACAGTCTGCACCTTGCACAGTCTGCATGCCCTGTCCAGTGTGCAGGAAGCCATGGGAGCCCGTGGCAGGAGGAGCTGGGATGGGCAGCTGTTCTCTGCAGAAATAAATTTGCTGACAGATGACATGTGGTGTGGAAATCTTGAGTTCCCTTGAGTTTCCCCATTGTAGTAGGGAGAACACTCTGAATGCAGGATCTACAAGTGTCTCAAGGATTAGGCTAAAAGAATTTTCTTTTACAGAGAGGAGTAAACAAGGCTGAAAAGACAGGGTGTGAGAAGTGGGATGAAAGAGTGGCAGGATCAACAGTAGATCAGAGAATGTTTTGCCTTGAGACCACGTGGAGGATGTGCCAAGGCTCAGGGCCTAGGGGAAGAAGAGAACCTTCCCCAAATTCGATTAATAAGCATTTTGCTCCAACTGGTCAGTGGGGACCAGCAGTTCAGCTAATCATTTATGAGACAAAGAATGCGAAGCTGGAGGATCCATGTCTAGCCTTGTCACAGGTACACGAGGGAGGGGGCATCTGTGTGAGTCTTGTCTAAGTCATATGGGGAGGGTCCTTCTTTGCAGTCAGCCCTTGTTTCCTGGAACACAAAGGATAAGGAGATTCCTTAAGCTTTGTTGTTTCCAGGATCACAGAAATTGGGTAAATTTCAATATTGTCAACATGAATAAACATGATGGCTACCCCTGAAAAACTAAGTGGCTAATGAGGGCGATAGCTGAATAAAATGTAGTGATAAATAAATATGCAGGTTGCCATGGCAATGCAGAGAAGAGGCGCCTCACGTTGGGGGAGGGCAGGCAGTGATAGCTGTGCTGGGTCTTAATGGATGGCCAGGACCTATCCAGGTGGAGAGCAGGGTGTCAGTCCTGAACGGAGAGACATCAGCGAACACCATAAAGGTGAGCGTGCTTTGTAAATTTCATGCAGCAAAGCTCATGTTCAAGTGCACTAGGGAAAAATAGTCTTTTTTGGATGATGAGGGATTTTTCTCCTCCTTGGGGCTGTTATACCAATTTTCTTCAGAGTAGGAGTCTATTTGCAAATATGTAGTAAAAAGTAAGGTAATACCTATGAATCTATCTACAGTTTATTTTGCAATTTAAGGCTTTTGTTGTCTCCCTGTCATCAAACTGACACTATTCTAAAAGGTGTCCAACTGCTACGTTACTTCTTTTGAGAAACAGACGTCAGCAAAAGCAAATTTCTTCTCTTGCCCTCCAAACACGAACATCGTGGTCAGGGGATCAGATATCAGAGGTCCCGGGAAGGCCTGCCTTTCCCTGAAGAGAAAGCCGCCTGTGTGTCAGAACTCAAGCAGCAGGCACACCAAGTGTGGTAGATAAGGGACACTTTTAGGAGGTCAGGGGGTCAGAGGCCAGGGTTGGGGCACAGACGGACGCTGAGAGGAGAGGCACAAGCTCTGTGAGTAGCATTCAGTGAGGGGAATGAGAGGGTGGGCCCCAGCTTCTACACACCTGCCGGACCCTCATTCTCACTCGGAGCTGCCAACCAGGGTCAGGGACCTGCAGCCAGATCCAGAGCCACCCCGGCAGTTGCTATGACATGACTCAAGCTTCCATTCAGAGTGTAAATTCTCTTCACACATCCTTCCTTGAGAATTTCCAGGCTTGAACCCAATTTGAGACTCACATTTGCCTCTATGAGTGATAGCATTTTGTTTGGTTATTATTTGATCTTTGTAGTTTCCATTTTAACTTCTAAAATGCTGTAGTACTGTACCAAGAGGGAAGCAAATATGTTTTTCAAATACAGAGGATATTAAAACACAGCACATCCTACCTTCAGAGGCCGACACCGGTCTTGAAGTATTCCCTTGGCTTCAAGTTGGCATCACACCTTTTCCTGCAGGAAGGGGCTTCCCCACAGGAGAGTCATCCGCCCAGCACACTGGGGTGCAATGGAAGTGAGGGTGGCTCTCACTGCTCTGTCAGACCAGTCTCCATGGGAGGAAAGAAAGGTCTGAAAGGAAGAGGTGAGCAAGGCAAATAGAGGAGACTTAGGGAAGTTAAAAGTTAGTAATAATAGTAATAATAATAATAATCCAACAAAATGGGAAAGACAAGGAGCCAACTGCCTTAAAAATCAAGAGCAGCCTAGAAAAAAAATAAGGTGGGAGATAGGAGGGCAAATAAAAAAGCTCATGAACATGAAGATTCATAAAGATTGACAAAGGTAGACGGTGCAAAATGCAGGCATCTAAGGAAGGGTAAAAAATGAATGTGATCTACTGGTAATGAATAAAAAGGAAAAAGAAGTTAAAACTAAACAAAATTTCTGCAGCTAAAAATACAGAGGGAATAGAGTACAGTGGGAAGAGCAAATTGGGAAATGTGGTCAATTCAGAATATTGGCCTTTGTCAGTAAATCAATGTCCAGGGACAAAAATTACCCCGAGCTTCCGTTTCTCAAACTGTGGAGTCAGTTAGTAATTCAAAGGAGGATGCTTGCCTAACTAACACAGGCGACCATCTATGCCACCCAGATGTCCATGCAGACTGCAAGATCAAGGGAATCAGAACTGGTGGCTCTTAATCCTTGTCTACTCCGAGCTTTTCCAGCCTGAAGTAGTGAGCTCTTTAAAGCAGCAGGCTTGTCCCTACCTGTGTCCTGGGGCAATCCCAACCAAGTCTGCTGGTATTTCAGGCATCTCGTGCCACAAGGGGTGAGTTATGGAATAATTTCCCCTTGGGACATCCTTGTTTTACCCTCATACCCACCAGGTTTGCTGTATACTTCCAGTTCTTATTTACCCTACAATTGCCTGCTGTACTTGAAGCTCAGTTCCCGGCTGAAGCTCTCACGCTGCCCAGCCCTGGACAGTCCCTCCCCCCTGACTTGCACCATCTGCTTCAGATAAACTGCCCGCTCCATGCTCTTTTCTGTTCCAGAAACCTAACCAAGACATCTGCCATGTTTTAGAGATTTCACTGCTGGGTCCTGCCTTCCAGATCAGCCCCCATCTGATCTGACCGTCGTGGTAGCGTGATCTGTGATGTGGGCTGTGCTTAAATGTCGTCGCATACAGCCATTTAATCTGCAAAACAGATGGTGAGGTGGGCTGTTGTAGTCTTTATTTTCTAGACGAGGGAACAAGAGACCAGAATCATTAAATAACTCACCCGTGACAGCTAAGGCAGGGCTGGGATCTAGATGCTGGTTTGGGGGACATCTAGAGCTGACTGTTCTGCCACCTCATACAGACAACTAGAGAATATTTATTCTACAGCTGTCCTTTTAAAAATAGCAATAAAGAAAGCAAAGCTCGCAAAAGTTGATTTGTCCAAGATCATACAAGTGTTTAGTGGCAGAACTGACTTTCAAAAGATCTCATTCCCAGATAAGTAACCTGCAGCAGGAGACCTTGAGACTTGGCGCTGTAAAATGGGGCAGTTTCAATGATTTTCAGTCTCTCTATCTCCTCAGGGAAAAGTCCAGACCCTTCGTATGACACATGGAACCCAGTGCAACGCATCTTCTCTCAGTCCACTTTGTTTTCCTACAGTGCCAGGTTCAGAGCCTCCATTTCTGTAAATATTTCAATTGAATTGAATTCTTATGGGTTAGGGCACATTTTTAAGACTCTGTACATCTTTATTTCTGAGTGGGGAAATGGGGGAAAAAGATCAATCATTTGCTGAGCATTTGCCATTCCAGACACTGAAATAGGCACCTTTAAATTGACCAGTGGTTCTCAAACTTGAGGGGACATTAGGATCTCCCGGAAGGCTTGTGAAATCACAGGCTACTGGGGCTCTCCCCATGGGTTTCTGGCTCAGTAGGCCTAGGGTGGGGTCTGAGAATTTGCATCTCTAATAAATTTCCAGGTGCTGCTGTTAGTCCAGGGACCACTCTTTGAGGACCCCTAGGATAGACTATTTACCTTAATCCTCTCCGAGAAGACAGAAGGATGCTAATATCCTCTTCATTTTACAGAAGAGGAAATTGTGGCTCAGAAATGTTAGGTAAATTCCTAAGATTACCCAGCTAAATAAGGATGTAGGATCCTAGTACAGAACTTTCTGGTTCCCAAACTGTCTTTGCTCTTTCAAAAATCATGCTCCTCCGTAAGCAACAGATTTCCCAAGGAGCAGCTGAATCGGCGCCTCCCCTTCCTGGTGTGGGAACTGCACACAGTTCTCCTGAGCTGAGGTCTGGCCACGGGAAGCTTGCAGAGGGACCTCTGCTCTGATTTCATGCTTCCCCTGCCTGGCGGAGACCCTGCCTAGCTTGCTGGTGTGTTCAGACCCAGTGGCAAAACACAGATGGAGTCAAGGTCTGATTTACAGCCAGCTGGCCCTTCTGCTCCCCCAGGTCAGCAGGCTTGGTGAAGAAAGGAAATGTTTTGTTTGTGTAAGTGTGTTTATCTTGAGAGGGCTGAGGATGCTTTGAAGACAAGGGAGGGGAGAGTGGTAGAGCGGCTCCCTGGGCATGGCTCGCAAAGACTGACCTCAAAGAGGTGGGGTGGGGGATGCTGTGCCTCCTGCCCCATGTGGCATCAGGTCTGGCCAGCATGAGCTGCTGTCATGGGGCTCTCTTTCCCTCCCCGAATCCTCCACAGAGGGGACTGTGGTGGCCTAGGGAAAACGCGCATCAGACCTCTCTCCCTGTAGCAATCTGAGCACTTTGCATAGTAAACAGAGCCAAATGGACAAAACAGAAAGGCAGAAGGCCCAGGTGTCAGCTCTGAGGTGCTAGGAACTTTGCTTGGGATGCAAGAGATCTTTATATTCAAGCAATTAAGAACCAGGACAGCACCTGACCACCTGCGGGGAGGTACCAGCCCTGGGTGAGATATTGAAGTGGCCCAGCCAGAACCAGGCCTGTGACCTGTGTCCTGTGTCCTGTGTCCCAGGAAGGTCACTGTGCCGCATGTCCCTCACAGGGCATCAACTGAGGGGCCCAGAAGCCCCGGACACAATTGAGAGCTACCTTACCAAATTGAAATATTTGGCCTGTATTTCGCCAGCAAATAAATATTCGTGAGAGTAAACCTCAGGCAAGCTGATCGACTGTTAAAAAGAGAAAAAGAAAGAAAGAAAAGAAGGACCGCTCTTAATTTTCTAGCAGTGTTGGGTACATTTTTAATTTGGGTGAATTTCAATATCATATTGTTGAAAGCAAATGGAAATTTTGTTTCTGAGTAATCTCTCTCTTTTTTTAACTGGTTCAATAATTTTAAAATTGTAGGGTAGAATATTTTCAGGTTGACAGTTTGGGGAATGTGACAACAATTTGTATTTCCTGGTTTTTGTTTTGTTTCGTTTTGTAAACTAGTATATCCATTCTGTCAGCTCAGAGCAAAAATCACAGGCAGGATACAGACACTGAAGATAATGGCTTTCTCTTAAAAGTATTGTTGGTAAAAGTGTATACCTTTAAAATGCATTGAAAAGAATACATTATGCCTAGTAGGTAAACACTGGAAAATATGTCCTTTTCAGCTTCTTGATGGTTTCAGTGTTTGTCATTTCTAGTCACTACAGTAGAATGAATTCTATTCCACGTGTTGACAAGTCCATCATTCTGTTTAGAGGGAACCGGGTCTGAAAATTGCACCGGGACTGAAATTGGATGGAAGTTCGAAGCTGTTAAAGATAATAGACCTGTGTTAAAACGCACAGATGAATGTAGCGATCCTCTGGCCTACCGCCCCACGCTCATTGTCCTCCTGGGCCATTTTCCACACACACAATGAATTCACAGCTGGCTGTCCATTTTTTCTTTGGGCATTCGTGAATATGCATGCCCCAAATCGCAGGCCTGGCTCCCAGGCTGGAAACTCACATCCATGTCCATTTCCTCCAACAGCTATCAGGAGGACCCCTAATCAATTCCACACCCACCATCTGGTATCGTTCTGGTGGCCAGCTCTTCCAGGCACTGCACGCCTCTGTGAATGGCAGTCCAAGTGGATTTGTTTCGAGTGTCACTAAGGTGGACTTTTCACTGGGCTCCAGAATTTGTTTCAGACACAAAAGTAAACACAGGAGACAATCCAGCAGTCCTTTCTACCTTTTAAGGCTGGAGGCAAAAGCTGAGGTTGTTGTAGCAGATTGAGATAGAGCCACCAGAATCTAATTAATGACTTTGAAGGGAGTTTTGAGAAGCCTGGGGTGTGAATGCCCCTGAGTAGAAACAGCTGCTGTTTCTTCTCTCTGAAAGGGTGCTGAACTCACTGCCATTTCCTGGAGGGCTTTTGATGCTCAGCGTCTTAAGAGTGGTAGATTCAAAAAGTCTTCAAAATGTGTTAGTTGGTTTTCCAATGGAAAGCGATAGAATTCCCAACCTTTAGCTGGCCCCCTTGGAACACCCAGATTCCTGAGGGGTGTTTGCAAGGAAGATGCTACGAGTAGTTTTTCCTGAATCTCTGTCAGCTCCAGCTGTGGTGAACTGGGCCGTAGTTGCTCCCTTGTCCTTGGAGCATCCACTGGGGATCCCCTTACCAGCAGCCTCATCCTCTCACCTAGGTCCCACGCTGTCTCCATTCTGCCCCTTGAAGAGGGCGAAGAACTCTCCTCCCTAACCAGAGGGGGCATAGGGCCCTTCTAGTTTCATCACTGGCCCAGTGGGAGGAGAGAAGAGAGGAGAGCAGAGCAGAGCCTTGCTAAGAGGAGATGGTGATAGGAAGGGGAGAGAACTCTACCTCCCGCTCAGGGGGGGACGTCTTAGCTTCTCTCTGGCTTAGCCAGTCAAATGTGATGTGAGCATTTATTGCCTGTATCCACTGTACACATAACTCCCCAAGGAGAGCTGCCTGGGCTGCCTGTTCACCATTACGTGTGTCACACAAGATGTAGGTACTGCTTGATTAGCTTCTTGGTCTCCCTCGAACGCTAAGCTTGAAAACCAAAGCTGTGCTTTCTTTGTTTCTGTTGCCCCTGAATCCGGCACAGTGCAAGGCACAGGGAATTCAGTTAACCTTTGTTGAAAAAATGAGTGATATTTATAGCATCTTGTCAAAGTTCAATTACAACAAATTATAATTACATGGTGGTTCAGGAAAGCCACTCCACACGTTGAATGGAGCCATTTAGGAAAGCACTCTGGCATACCAGAGCAGCAAATCCCCAGGTGGGACTTTCTGAGGCTTAGGAGATCAATGTGTGTGCCAAGCAAAGGTTTCAAACACCACATAATCATAATATGTTATAATGAAACTTTGAAAAGATGGAATAATGTTTAAAAGAAGAGATGTGTTGGGTGCCAACATGATCAAAGAAAATCACAGTTGGGAGAAGAGTAAAAAGTAGAGAAAGAAATATAGGCACAATACTTTTAAAATGTGAATTTTTTAAATGCCCATGTGGTTTCAGGTGTTAACATCTCAGGTTCTGTATACTAGAGCCGGACGGAGACCTCGCTGTTCCACCCAATTTAATTAAACAGATATGACCTCAAAGTAACTTTGGGTATATTTTATTTAGCATTGCCCGTACAGCACAAGTCCCTTAAAATACATAAAATTGCTTTCTTCTGGTTGATCGGCCTTTGCGCATTATGATTTTCTGAAGATCGTTAGATTTACAGCAGTAGGAGCACATTGAAGGAGTTGTAGAAGAGGAAAGGCGAATGAACAGCTTCTGCTGTTAGCTGGGAAGGGCTGTAGATTGTGGCAGCAAGTGTCAGAGAAATTGGATCTGGAGACTGGCAGGGTGAGCTGGGGTGACCTGGGGCAGGGTGGGGACAACCCCCAGCTTGGCTTGTAGGGCACGTATTTCAGGAAACTCAGCCAAAATCAGCTCAAGTGTGACTCCATTTCTCCAAACCCGTATCCATTCTTGGTTATTTTAGACAATGAAGAGACAGCGCATTTAACTCTTGTGATATACTTTGTAAAGAAGCATATTGGCCCAATGGCCTAAGGTAAAATTGTGTCCATCAAATCCTAAAGAAAATGTATTTAAAATGAAAGAACTTCCAATTTCCCTGCATAAGGCATTGCATTGAAGAGTTATTCACACCTGGTTTGGAATCTCAGTCAGTGTTTCTTACCCCGAGCTGCCTGGGACCTGCCCCAAAATGGTTACATCAGAATTTCTTGGAGTGGGGCAAGGCCATCAGTTTTTGGAAAAACTCCCCAGATGTGAAGGCAGGGCTGAAACCACTGCCTAAGCAGCCTCTGCCTACTGAAGTAAAGGTTACAAATGAGGAAACTAAATAGTCAAAGAAAAAAGCCAAGTATGTGAGTCTTTCAGAGACCCTTAAAACCTGTGTAAATACGTTTATGCTCACTAAAATATAATAAGGAATTCTACCAAACACTAATGATAACCTTTTACATTTCTCTAATCAGTTAAAAGGCAGCATGCAATTAATTTCCATTTGTCATCACTTTCTCGCTAGAAAAGCTTCACGATTGTTCTCTCCTGAGGATCTTTATAAACTGGTTTTGAATTTTTTTTTCCCAAGATAATTTACTCATTTGACAAACCTTGAGCTCTTGCCTGTGTAAGACACAGCGCCAAAAGCATGGCAGATGGCAGTCCTGTCCTCGTGGGGCTTCTGTTCTAATGGCAGAGACAGTTGTGAAACAATTCGTCACACAAACAGTGTCCCATCTAATTTTTTAAGCAGAAGTATGGTAAGTGTTCAGAAGAGGAGAACAGGGTGCTAAGGAATGAAAACCAAGGCCCCTGATCAGCTCTGGGGCAGACATTTAAAGTGAGATCTGAGAGAGCCAGGGTTAGCATCCCAGACCAACAGAACAGTCCGTGCAAATGTCTTCGGGTGGTGAAAGTCATGGTATATTCAGGAAATTTAAGAAGGCTAATGGAGCTGAAGAGTTACCGTTTAGGTAGAGAATGGCACCCCACTCCTGTGGTGGTACCCCCACTCTTGTTAAATGTACACACACTTAGAGTTGTACAACCAACTCCAAGGGGCACAGATCACAAGAGAGGGCTGCAGCAGCACCAAGAGTGAGCCCCAAGTTGGATGAAACGATGTTGAGGAGGGCAAGACAAAACCATGCGAAGCCTGGTAGGTCATCCTAAGAAAGAGCAGTTGGAGCACATTGAAGGTTTTAAGGAAAGGAGCAATATAATCAGCTTTGTCTCTTAAGAAATTCCCTCTGCCTGTCAAGTTGAGAATGGATTAGAGGGCTGTAAGAGTGAAAACAGCAGAGACCAGCCCCAAGGCTGCTTCCTGCCCAGATGAGGGTGACTAGAGGAGCAAGGTGATGGCGGAGATAAGGTAAACTGGAAAGACTGAAAAGTTAATATAATGGACAATCAACAGGGCCCGGCAACTGACTGGGTATGAGATGGGGAGGAAGCGAGGGGTCAAGGTTGCCTCTCAGATTTTACATGAGAACCTGTGTTTAGGGGTAGTGCCATCCCCTGAGATGGGGAAAAATGGGAGAACCAGATTCGGGTTGTCAGATGGTTCAGAACACATACCAAGATGTTTTTTGGGTTTTTTTTCTGTTTGATCCCCCATCTGAATGCTCAGACCCTCTTGATTTAACCACTTGGAATCAGTAAGAAAGTATTTGAAGTGATTTGCAATTCTAGTGTACTTGATTCCAAACTCCCAAAATTTCCTGGTGTGAAAATTCCAAAAAGAAAAAAATATAAATATAGAATAAGCCTACATAAATTAAAGTTTCACAAGGAAGGGATCGCGAGTTGGTGAAAGATTACTCAGCAGTTCATGAAGCACCTCCTGACTCTCTGGAACTTTCCAAATATGACCTAGGTGTGCCCTACACTGCCTATAGCTCTTAGGTCCCATCCAAATAATATCTGAACTGCATCTTTAAGGCACGTGCTGTCTTTCCCATGCAAGGAATTTTTTCAGAAAGCTTTAGTTTTATCTCCTGCATAGCCTGTGGGGTATTAAATTAACGGAAACACATTAAACTGTAACTCCTCTTTACGCACTCTCCTTCGGAGTGTTTTTGACCACTGAAGAGAATCAGACGTCCCATATGGATCATTGCTTACTTCGCTTACCAGAGGTCTAGTTAAGCATCTCTCACTCAATACATTCTCTTTACTTCTCTCTCTTTCCCAAGTGAGTTATTTCTCTTGCAAGTCTCTGTATTTGGCATTATCTGATGTTATATTGGAATATACTTTTCTCCTTATTGTAAAGCACAGTGATAATCTGTTGCAAGAGGGAACCATTTCAGGAAACTGTTAGAAGATTTTTGGTTCCTGAATGGTAGGTTTTATTACTCTGAAGATAAGCTAATGGTGTAATCTGCCATCTTGTTAAATCTACACACACACTCAAACAATCGTGAGACTCCAGGCAGCTTAGAAAATCATGTTCTCTCCCGCTCCTTATATCATTATGTTTTTGTTCATGTGCACTGAAGTCAAAGACAAAGCAAAAATGAGCAATTACCATGTTGTGTAGAAGAAATGAAGGTGAGTGGAAGCCTTTAGTTAACTCCGTGATTCCCAGTTGTCCATGTAGTAGGGATGCAGAGAGTGGAAGGGGCATCTGGTCCTTTCTTGCAAAGGCTTCCTCACCTCTATCTGGCTGTGGAGTTGAATGGACATGGAGTACTGACTACCTGGTAAACATAGTATGCTGATGGCAGTTTCCAGAAAAGTTTGGGGTGCATGAGGGGGTTGGTGGGGAATGGATGTTTAGTTTGTAAGAAACCACCAAACTGTCTTCCAAAGTGGCTGCACCATTTTCCATTCCAACCAGCAATGAGTAAGAGTTCCTTTTGCTCCACACCCTTTTTAGCACTAAATAATGTCCAATTGTCTTGTCACAGTTCTGAGGTTTGGCTATTCTAATATATCTGGTTTTTTTAGTCATGTAAATATGTTCAGTTTTCTAAGTATTTTTTCATGCAAACTTGAATTTGTAGTGTTATTATTTAAAAGTTTAAGTTCTTATTTATAATCTTTATTATAGGCATATCTCTTTTACAGATTTTTGTTTCCCAAAGTTATCTTGTTGATACAAATAAAATGGTTCTTAAACTTGGCTTTAAGAAACATTTTTGTGCACTGATTATGGTTTATTAGAGCTATTATTTAAAATCAAGCCCTCGTAATTTAGAGGACTAAGTTACGAACTAGCACTTCGCTAGCACGAAGATAATACAAGGTTCTTGAAACTTTATTATGTCTATAGGACATGACCAGGTTTATAGATCTTGTAAAGTTGGCATCTGCTAAATAATTGAAAGAGGGAGAAATTGCTTATTTCTATAATATAAATATAAAGGTTTACAGCACTGTTTAATGATGCTAGGAAAGATTACTATAATCAATTTGGATGTAAGAACTCTGGATCCAATTTAAATGTCATTTCATTTTACTAATAGTCACCTTCAGTCATGAAGAAGCTCCATGATCTATTTAAGCATATGCAGTTAGCCTCTGGCAAAGTCTGGTTTCTTTGCTTCCAACTCAATGTTTTGTCTAGACCAGTTGTAACAAATTGGTGGTCCACAAACATTTGTGTGCTCCACTTGGTGTTCTCTACATTTTTGAATAATCTGGCAACAACTCTGCCCTTAGACCTTTGTAAAATGAGCCCCTGTTCTAGGTCTCACACTTCAGAGGACCTTCCTCTGGTCCTCCTACAGCTGTGCTCCTCCCCTGGAGGGGCTCCTCCTTCCAGGTTTCTGTAGGGCCGAGGAGAAGGGCCCATCTGAAGTCCATGCTCTCCCCTCCTAGATTGTGCTCTGGCACCCTGCACCCTGGAGTTTCCTGTCCAAATGGTCCCAAGTCCCCTCTCAAGGTCTGTGTGGACCTCTTCCCAGATCTGACTTTCCCGAGCATGCACAGATAAGCACCTCCAGGCCTGAGACACAACCAGGGGGACACTGTCTATAGGGCACATGGTTGGAACTTAGATGTGTGAACTGGGCTGTCCATCCCTTTGCATGCAAGGCCCCTCCTACATCAGAAGAAGCCAGGGGTGAAAAAAGCAGGGGATGAGATGAGATATTTGCAAATCATACATCTGTTAAGGGATTAGTATCCAAACTATATAAAGAACTCATACAACTCAACAACAAAAAAACCAATCTGATTAAAAAATGGGAAAAGGATTTGAATAGACTTTTTTTTTTTCCATAGAAAACATATAGATGGCCAACAGGTACATGAAAAGATGTTAAACATCACTAATTATTAGGGAAATGCAAATAAAAACCACAATTAAATGTCACCTCATGCCTGTTAGAATAGCTGTTATGAAAGACAAAAAATAACAAGTGTTGGAGAGGATGTGCAGAAAAGGGAATCCTCATACACTGCTGGTGGGAGTGTAAATTGGTGCAGCCACTATGGAAAATGGTATGGAGATTCCTCAAAAAATTAAGACTAGAACCACCATACGATCCAGCATTCAAAGAATATGAAAACACTAATCCAAAAAGGTATGTGTATCCCCACGTTCATCGCAGAATTATTTACAACAGCCAAGACATGGAAACAACCTAAGTGCCTGTCAATGGATGAATGGATAAAGAAGATGTGGTACATATACACAATGGAATACTACTCAGCCATAAAAAAGAATGATATCTTGCCATTTCTGACAATGTGAGTGAACTTTAGGGTATTAAGCTAAGTGAAATAAGTCAGATAGAGAAAGATAAATACTTTATGATCTCACTCATATGTAGAGTATATAAAAAATAACAACAACAACCAAACCAAACAAAAACACATCGATACAGAGGACAGATTGGTGGTTAACAGAGGGGAAGGAAGGTGGGAGGAGGGCAAAATTGGTAAAGTGGGTCAATTGTTTGGTGATGGATGGAAACTGGACTTTTGGTAGTAAGCACATGTAACATGTACAGAAGTTGAATTAAAATGTTGTATGCCTGAAATTTATTTAATATTATAAACCAATGTTACCTCAATAAAAAAAAGAGAGACAAAAAACTCTCTGAACACCTTTGAAAATAAAATCATAATAATAAAAATAAGCAGGGAGAAGGTGCACTCAGGTGCTGGGCTTTGCTTTCTCAGTAGTACAATTGAGCATGGAATTCAAAAGATCCCAAGAACTCTAAATTAGTATCTGGCCTTCCAAGTTGTCACGAAAATATATTTGTCAAAGTAGGAGCTAGGACATATTTTATTTAGGATTCTTTTGGCTTGGTTTCTAACCATTAAATATTTAGATGTAGGGTATGTGGGCCTCCATTTGTACTCCTATCCCAGGCTCCGCAAATGGTCAGGGCAGACTTGTAAGTCAATGTTTAAACATTGAGCGATTCACATTAGAAATTCCAATTTCTAGCTTTTCTTTGTGTCTAGTGGTGGCTCGCCCTGTAGTCATATTGTCTCCAACAGGCCTATGTTCCCCAACCTGCTTCATTCGTTCACAAATCCTGCCTCATAGGCATTTGAGTTGTCAGCTCTGTATCCTGTATCTAATACTGAATCTGAATCTCCCATGCTCTTCTAGCTGACTAGCACTAGCTATGTGCACTGTCCTGCACTGAACACTGGGAAGACATACATCTCAGCCCTCAGAACAACTTGCAGTTCTGGAAAGCCATTGTGGCAGGTGTAGGGGGAGTCTAGGAAAGGGCAGACTTGCTCAGTGATGGTCAGGAATCTGTGTATTGAGATCTGGAGGAAAAGTCCAGAAAGAGACCACTTAATCGTGATTTTCAACTAGAAGGGGCAGCTTTCCTACTGCTTTAAGAGGCCTTCCTAGTTGCTGTGTGTAAATGGAGATAGATGCTTTTGAATAACCTTTAAAAATAAAGCTGAAGCAGTGTTTGATTTGGAGTGTAGGTGATTCCGGAAGCCCCCTTTCTCCATTTCCACCATAGAAATCCTTTAACTACAGAAAACATCCCACAGTCAGAGATAAAAATCTTTGAAAATCTGGTTGAACAAGCATTTTGTGTGCATGCATTTAAAGCAGAATCCTCAGTCAACCAATCAAAGAATATGAGTGGTTCTTAATCCTTCCCAGTTTCCACTGCAGAGAGTGGAAAGGATAGGGCCTCTGGGGAAGTGAGGGGTGTTGGGGGTGGGCACCAAACAAAGAAGAAATGTGGGCTGGGAGACAGACTTGGAAGATGCCAAAAGTAGGGCCTGGGTGGACCACATTTAATTCCAGACGTTTGAGGCAAAGGGAAGTTCCTAGGGCAGGCATTTCTTCGAGCAGCTATAGACTGCTGCAAGCAGGTTTTTCTCTCTACCTGATTTACGAAGATTTTTGGGATGTCAAGACATGTTTTTGTAGGGAGTACTGGAGTCAGATCCACATACCCTGCTCAAGATTCCTTCAGAACAGACTGCAGACTATGCAGTTAGACACCTGGGTCTAGTCTCTGCTCATCCCTTTGCTGTGTGGTTTTCCATCAGTGACCTTATTGAGCCACAATTCCTACATTTGTGTTCACTAATGCCTATTACAGGGTTATTGTGAGGGTAATGAGATGGTGCGAGTGGCATATGGTACCTAGCATATGTTAGGTGATCCTTAAATGGCAGCTTTGTTCCTGTCGTTTAAGAGAGCTCAACCCAGATGAAATTCAGCTGGACCAAAATGAGGTCTTTGGTCTGCAAACCAATAAACTCTATGCTCTTCTGAGATGGCTCTAGTCTAGTTAGTAGAGCCATATAAATTGAGAAGAAGTTTCTGTTTTGTTAAGTTTCAAGATTAAACTGGAGGAAAAAAAAAAATATATATATATATGTAACATTCTTTTCTTGACAACTTTGCATTAGGCCAAAATAAAGAATATGCGAGTTGTCATTTCATAGTACCTAGCGTGGAATAACAAGCAAAAGCTCTCACTGATGCCTGAAGATTTTGTGACTTCTTGCTTTAAGCAATAAATACTAGAGTTGATTTTTCTAATGGATTTAGTCTGTCTTTCAATGATGGCAAATGTGCCAGTGAAGAACACATAAATTGCTACAAATAAATGCGTCCATTCAGTATGGAATAATAACTGAAAGGGTCTGCCCTACTTGTTGGTATCCTAGCCATTCACTTCATCCATGCAACCCCAAGGTACCAGATTGTCTCCTTTGTAAACTGAATACCCCAAAGGATATTCCCCAAGCCTCACAGAGTTCTACCTTTTCCTGTCCCATGGATTGACACAACTGGCTACCTTGGCTACAGAGAAAGCTCATTAACACAAATGAATGGAAGAGATCTTCCCGGGGACCACTCCCTGGGAGCTTGGGGAGAGCTCTCCAGGGTCAGATCAAGACTACTGTCATAAGGGAGAGAGTTTTAACTCAACTCTGAATATAAGACACAAGTGGGGATTTAAGCCAATGGGCAGGGTGAGGGAATGGATGGAAAATTACTAAGAGGAACTTGGTTAGATGTCAAGGGTGGGAAGGGAGCAGAGTGGAATTTGATTAGATATCAAGGGTAGAGGGATTCTCAGTAAACTGGCTTAGTTGGATTTTTTGCTAAAACTGAGCTCTATAGACCAAGGATGTGGACTAAGGATGAGGCTAGTCAAAAAAAGAGCTCAGAGGTGCCTGACTTAAAGTTTTGTCAACATAGGAGTCCTTGTCAATACTCTGCTTCTTTCTGTGGTAGGAAGACCTCCTTAAGAAAGTGACATTTGACTCAAGACTTAAAGAATGGGGTTAGCCTGGTGAAAAGAAGGGAAAATGGTCTAGACACAGAGGAAGAAAGTGCAAGAGAGAAGCAGCAAGAAATATTCTTGATTCCATATGTTGCTCAGCCTCCCATTAGAGTCAATATTTCTTCCTTTGGAGTGTTCTGCGAGTCTCAGAGTTGTGACAGGCTTACTGGACCTAGGAGTCAGGAACCTTGTTACAACTGTGCAACTAACTGCCCATGTGGTTTGATTGAGTTTCCCTGTATCTGAAATTCATTAAGATAAAGAAGTTATTAGCATTTGAGATGGGATATTATTCTGGGGGCTGTGCTGAACGTTGCAGGATATTTAGCATCACTGACTTCTGCCCAATAAATACTAATAGCATCCTCCAAACACTGTAAAAACCAGTGATGACCACCCCACCCCCCGACAATGCACATGTTACCGGATGCCCCCCAAATAGGGAGGGAGTGATTCTACCTTCAGTTGAGAATCACCCTGTAGTCACAAAGAGTCCTGCTAGCTCTCAGTTGTCTCATTTGAATTATAAATCCACTCTGGAAGAACCGGCCTCCATCTTAATCTGCTCTCCCTACAAGCTTCCCCAGTACTTTGATTTGCTGCAGTCAGCAATTAGTTGAGGTATTTATATGTTGCCTCAGGGACAGGAGAATTATGTAGGAGGGTAAGGACCATCCCCAATTCCTGAATGTGGATGAAGGAGAGAGAAAGTTCCAGTTCTTTCCTCTGGGAATGTTCTGTATGAGGCAGAACCAGGAAAACCCTCCTTGTGCCTTGGTTAATAGCAAAAGGGACAGGTAATAGCCCACCGACTTGCAGCACGCAAACATTAGAGCAGGAGGCAAAAGTTGAGTTAGAACTTTCCACAGCCCTTTTTCCCCTCTTTTCCTTTTTGGAAATTAAACTGCTGTAGTCTTTTACAATCTCTGAGATTTCGTTAGGATAAATATAGGCAATGAAATTCTCTTACAGCAAAATCCCAAGTCCTAAAATCTTGTATTTGCTATTTGTGTGAGTATTTAAAATATATAAATTATGTATCTATATACATATGTAATGCATTTTCCAAATTCTGTTCTGCTATTCAGGGTAGGATATTTTGGACCTATGCTGAAGATAAATGTATGTTGATGTTTTACAGAATCTCCTGCAGTGTAGCTACTGTTAAGTGGCAGCAATAAATAATAACCGCTGGCTCTAATTGCTTAGAGAATTGCCAAGTGATCATCTGTGATGTAATTAAGTAAAGAAACCAGTGTTGTCTTTAACCACCTCCATAAACCAATTCCCCAGAGAGACGTCAGAGCTTCCATGGGTAAAGTTATCTTGTAGGCAAAATTAGCCCTCCAAGCATACTGCATCTGGGGTAGGAAAAGTTAACCAATCCTTTTGTTGTTGTTGTTGCTGCTGTTGAAGGAACTATACTGAGCCTATGCTTGTTTTTTTATTAATGTATTAAATGTTGCCTTTTGTTTTGCTTCTGATTCCTAGAATTAAACAGGGTAAAAATAAGGAGTCTCGGTTCTGACTGGGGCCCAGTAAGTGGGTCCAGTGGAGCTCCCAGCCCACTGGTTTATGAAGAGAGTGTATGTAGGCAGAGGGCGTTACCATTCCTTAGTCTCCATGGCTGGCCTGATTTGGGCTGGGTTGGGGCCCAGTGGGTGGGCTTGTGGGCCCTCTTCTAGGAGAATTCTAGGAACTCCCACATCTCTGTTCTGACGTGTCTGGTTCTGCCCGTTAACTACTATAGGCACAGCACTCTAGGCTCTAGCTGTCTCCTGAAGCTGCCAAAGGGGATTTTTTGTCCTGAAGTTAAGCACATATTCAGTTCTAGAAGAAGTGTAGGTGAGATTTGCAGGAGGCTTTGCCACTCTGGGACATGGAATATATTTATCCTGGTTTCACAAGGAAGATCAAGCTGCTTGTCATTATTGTGATTTGTGAACCATTGCTAAGTATTATAGGAATTCATCAAGACCAAAAATCCTTCCCATCAGACTTGCCTTCCTATTGCCAAAACTCAGAAATGGCGTAAACAGTGGTAAGGGTTTTCTTGAGCCTGGTAGCTGTGAAGGTCATGGAAGCCTTATATCTTTCTCTCTCCAAGAATCTGATAACCCTGAGGTGTTTTGAGGAAGATGAAACAGTTGAAGAGTGATAGCCAGACTGAAGAATGTCTACCTGGAAACCAGCCAACAAGCTGCATTTCTGTCAGGGAGGCTTATAAAGCTATCCTGAATATACTACTAAGAAAATAAGACTTCTCTTCCCATTACATAATGATTTCCTGTGGCTCTCTCCTTTTAATCTTTCATAAATTTGATTCCTAGCTGCTGTTTCAGTAGCTTATGATTAAGAAGGCTAGAATTTTTAAAAGGGGAAAGATAAACCAACTTTGAAAACTTCAATCAGATTGCAGACTCTCTAAATTCAACCAGTCTCTGTTAAATCTTCTGATGTGAATTACCCACATTCTTCAGGATTGAGACTCCTAGTTATAGGCAACTAATTTTAGAGCCTTAGGACTTCTCTTGGTTTTAAGATCTTATTATCCTGACAGAATATATTGATCTCTTTATTAAGTAGATAGGTTTGGAGTTTTCATTAGAGGTAGGCAATTTTATGAATTAATTAAAATTATGAGATGTTGTTTGCTTCCAACTCAAGTCACAGGTGTGTCTTCCATGAAATGCAACATCTATAGAGTTGTTTTGCTAATGCAATATTTAATTCAAGTTGCCTTGCACACTATTATCAGAGTTTGTGGTTTCAGAAAGGAAGCTGTTGGATTTAGGAGTGATTGCAATACATCACCCAGAAAGAAGGACCTCAGGAGGGTAAAATCATTCAAAGTAATGTAATGCCATGGGATGGATGTTCTCCTAACATGCCTTCTCACCTTATTGTCCAATTTCTTATCCTGAAAATGATTTTACAGTTACAAGAACCAGATAGGCTTACAGGAAAGGATATTCCATTTTAGCAGTGTCTAGTACCTTACCATGAACCCCATGAAATATCTATAAAAGTCAACTAAATTCCATTGGAAGCAAGAGTAATGGGGCCATCAACATTCATTCACTCACTTCAAGAGAGATTTTGCGGTTTGTGACCCTGATTAGGGTGATACGATCCTAGCTCCGTGCCTAGTATTTAGTATTAAGTGCTTTTTTTGCATTCTTGAGACTCTTCCTAGTTTTTCCTGTTCTGAAGCTCTTCAACCAAGGGAGTTAACAGAATAGACAAGCATGAAATTACTTTTCCATAGTCGTTTAGTAATGGATGGAATGCTTATAGCTCACTTCCTTTGGGGTGGTTTTTATACTTCTTTTGCTGCTCCCTATATACCCTGGCCCAGTCTACATCCAGAGAGCTGCATGAAATAAACCTCTTCCACTTACATTTCAGGCTGCCTTAATGTGGTGTTTGGGGGGCCAGTTTCTTTCCAATGGGCTAAGAATCTTGTGGCATACCAGCCTTCCTATCTGTGCACCTCTATCTAGCATTTATTATTAACTGTTACAGATTGTCATTTTCTTACCGTCTCCACCCATCTCCACACTAAGCTTATGTAAATGCAGACATGGCCGTCTCCTAAATCAAAATCAAATCTTAAAGCCCAGTTTTCCTTTCCAACTCTTGGATACATGGTTCTCAGTAGCATATTGTTCTATAAATATGAGCCATGATGGAAAAAGTGCTTAAGGCCCCACATCTGACATCACTGCCCATAGAAATGAGTATGAGAGGCGTCAAAGAGGAAAGAAATTTACCCACTAGTGCTCCCAGAGTGAGTTTTGTCTATTTTCAGTATTTCAGAGCTTCCAATGGGTTGGTTTGAGATACCTGCCTTTGTTCCTTCACTAAGAACCATTTGTTGAGCATCTACTATGTATGGGTACTGGTGATTTCCAGGAATTAAGAGGCAAGTTCTACACACTCCCAGCTCTGATGGAGCTCATAGTCTAAGCTAGAGAGGCAAGGGGACCCTTCTTATGAATAGGACAGGATGTATTCTCTCCTGCAGACATAGCATCTGCTTATTTCATCACTTGAGTGTCAAGAATGCAGATCCCACACAACCATTCACTTCTAGGCACCCCTTTGACAGCTCTGATGTCAAGTCACATTAATACTAATGTTAATATTGTATGTTGCTGTCCTTGGTGCTGACTCTTACTGTTGTAAGGACTAGATTCAACCACAGCACTCCTGACTCATTTCCCACCCAATAGAGTTCCTTTTGTCCTTAATAGTACTACTGTCCTTCCTCTCTTCAAATCTACATCTAATCTGTAACTAAGTGCTGGGTACTGTCCCTCATAGTTCTTCTCATATCTCTATCAATTCCATTCAGCTCTCATCTGGTGTATTGCAATCGCCTCCTCCTAATTCCATTGCGTGGCTCCAGTCGCCTGACTCCAATCCGTATAAGTCCTGTTGCCAGCCCAAATCTTCCTAAAGCATAATTGCCATTGCTTCCTTCCTCTGTGTAAACAGCCAGCAGTTCTCCCAGCCAGCAGAATAAAGATGGATCACAATTCTAACCTTATTTCTACATTCCTTTTCGCTTGTCTCCTGGCACAGGCAAACTTGCCATTGCTGCCGATACAATAGTGTCTCCACTCTCAGATCTTACTTTTTATGTGCCCCTTTCCTTCTATGTTCAGTGTCCAAACCCTCCCATTCTTCACAGCCCAATTGAAGATGTTCTGAAACCCCCCAGCCATAAGTGATCTCTCCTTATAACTCCCAAGCACTTTGCAATCCCTATTACTTTCTACCTGATATCATATTCACTTACATATTAATGAAAACCACCATGGCCATCAGCTCCTTCTGTGGATTAGTATGAGCCAGTTGCTCTGCTATGGCTTTGTGCACATTATCTCACTTTATCATTACCAGTGAGGTAAGTGTTATGATCTTCCTTTTACAGATGAGGAAACTAAACTACAGAGGGATAAAGTAACTTGCTAAGCTCACATAGAACAGCCAAGATTTGTCAGAGTCTGCTAACTCCAAACTCTTTTCTTTTAACAATTATACTTCATTACCTCCCATGTACATATTTTTTAATGTCTCCTACCAGTTTCCATTTACTAGCAGAAAAGTAAAAAATACCCTCTTATCTTATATAAGAAGTTCCACAAAGTAGAACTTTGTTAAATCTTTGAATAAAAGCCTCCTGAGCCATTATTCAGTTCCAGGTATCTAAAAATTTTTAAAAGAAGACATTGAATGATAAGAAGTTGCATTAACTTTTTAAGTGAGCAGATAGATGCATTTGATATTAATTTTACTCTATTCAATTCCTGGGAGAATTTAGAAGCACTTGGACGAAATGTGATAAAATATTGGCTGTAGTTATTCAAATCATATTTTCATTTAAAACAAAAAAAAAATGAATGGAGGCAACTCTAAATGGTGAATCATTGTAGGTATACACACACACATGGTTTATACTCTTGTTCACCACAGAAACACAAACAAGGAAGAATCCTGGCAGATTGGAATTTGAGAGCTTTGGTTTCACTGTCATTTTGAATGGTTGATGTGAATACTTTGCATTCTTGTGTCTCTATCCAGAGATGGATGGGCCTGTCAGGTTTGGTCTAGAGAAACACAGCCTCTTACCTTCATGCTTTACTTGAGTGAGAGAACACTGTCTTCACCAATTTTGTTGCTATTTTCTCTCTACTAGCTCAAAATCAGGGCCCTGTCCTTAGACAGGAACATTGCCCTCTGTGTTCTGTCCTCAATAAGCAAATAGCTGAGTTGGAGGTGGGTTGGGGCTGAGGATGGCCGCCCCATACTCTTCCCATATATTGTTGTCATATTTGAGAAGACAAACATTTGAAATGACTATGCTTACTTTTCTAAAATATACACCATGTTAGTTGAGGGTCTGTGACCCAAACTGAGCCAAAAATTCAGAAAGAAAGCAATATACTTTAGCTTGCCCCTTATCTAAAACTCCACACATGGGAACTGATCCTCATGCGTTATGTTTGAATAATATTGAATACATTATTCATTGTTTCTGATGCTGAGGCTTTGAGAGACAGATATTCACATATTAGAACTAATAATAAATCAATAGGCAACTAATTATTCTGGTGTTACAAGGAATTATATATATTATATATATATATATATATTTTTTTTTTTGAGGAAGATTAGCCCTGAGCTAACATCTGCCACCAATCCTCCTCTTTCTGCTGAGGAATACTGGCCCTGGGCTAACATTCATGCCCGTCTTCCTCTACTTTGTATGTGAGACGCCTTCCACAGCATGGCTTGACAAGCAGTGCATATGTCTCCACTGGAGATCCAAACCGGCGAACCCCAGGCCGCTAAAGCAGAATGTGCGAACTTAACTGCTGTGCCACTGGGCCGGCCCCAGGAATTATATTCTTCAGCTAACACCAGACCAAAAGTTTTCTTTACTGACAAGAATAGGATAAAATTAATAGAGATCAAAAATTAATTGCAAGGTTTTCTTTTCTTTCTTTCCTTTTGCATTCTTTCTTTCTTCCTCCTTCCTTTCTTCCCTGCTTTCTTCTTCCCTTTCTCCTCTTGATAGTATGAGCCAAATCAAACCATGTGAGGCAGGATTAAGTCCCAGGCTTCTGTTCTCTGGGTGATCATTCCCGCTGAGAAAAGTAATTGTCTAATTTGACTTTCCAGCTAACGTTCAGGGTAGTGAATTTAAGATGAAGCTCTTGCAAATATTAATTCTTACAGCAAAGCTAAACACTTTGGTTAGTATCTTCCTTGCACCTAATATTTTCAGAACTCAAATAATTTTTTAAATTTTCCTTGATTACCTCATTGATAAATATGAGTTCATTTGCCTAGATCCACAATGACACACAGAGACCGTCCAGCTAAAACCTGATTCACATAGGAATTACTAGAACCCTTTTAAGAAAATACCAAAATTCCCATTCCAGACCATTTTGCAAAGACTCTCAGCCCTGGAAGAGGAGAAAATAGGTTCTCTGGTACAGAACACAATTGAATTTTGCACATTTCCTATTGTCCTCCTGCCATCACCACCATGAAAGCAGTGTAACCAAGATGGGTAGCCCTATAATCTGTGCAAGTGGAAGACTGCCTCCTATTGGGATCTACTTTCCAATTTACAAACCTCCTTCACACATATCATGTTGCATAATTCTTGCAACAACCCTCTACATGGAGGACGAGGAAATTATCCTTGCCTAACTTTAGTCTTCCACACATAGTTGCATGCTTGGTGTGTGGCAGAGCCAAGATGTCAAAGCCCTTGAGTACAGGATCTTTTGCCACTTGACCAAAAGAGGGTTCTTCCTATGTCCAGAGGCCAAAATGCGTCGCAGAACTTGCAGAGGGAGCATGTGCTCCTCTCCATCTTGGCTCAGGCATCATTATCAGATAAGGGGCAAAGTATGCTCGGTAACTGGGAAAGCCATGCCATGGGTATTTTAGTCATTAACTTTGAAAGAAGCTTCAAATGGGATGAAGAGATAAAGAAGCAAGCTCAGATGCAATGTTTCTGCACGTATGAATAGGTATTTGGTAGTGCACTATCTGCAAAACTACTTTGTGGTTTAAGAGGGACCTTAAAAAATTCTGAAAAAAAAATTATAAACAATGATATTGAGTGTGAAGTTGAAAGTCAAGACAGAACTGGCCAAAGAGCTTTGACTACTAACATTAACAGACTTCTTACTATTATATGCAGAAAAGTTAGAATAGGATTATGCTCTGTGATTTCAGAATTGACTAAGAGGCTTCCACTGCTCCTTCTGAGAAACAGTGTCACTGGCAACCACATTGTATCTTTACGTGGTTATCTGATTGCATTTAGCCTCTTTTTTCTTACATGAATCTAGCCCTGGGATCTGTATTTGGGAATCTCCACTAAAAATTCAAAGCACAAAGGAGTTGCTTCTTGAAACTTAAATATCTTCTCATTGGTAAAAGACTTACTATTTTCCACTATTTTGTATCTCATGTGTATTACGCTGTTGACTTAGATTTTAAAGCCTTCGGTAACAATGTTGGGTGCTCAATTCATAAAAACATTAGTAGAACCTATGAATGAGTCACTATTCATAATCTCTAACTGCTCATAGTATAATAATGAACCCCCTGTAGATAAACTATTAATAAGTCCTAATTAATAAGAAATTATCCTTTTTTGGGAAAAGTTGAAGTTTTCTGTTTTCTGACAATAAATTCTTTACATTTCCTTGGCAATTTGCAGTTCACATAGTGCTTTCACATACATTATCATGTTTGAGCTTTTAATTATCAATCTAAAACTGATATAATCTAGAACTGATTATATAATTGCTACGCAAATTATAGAAAAGGGTTAAAGAAATGTAAATATCCATTTGTCACCTGTTAGTTCATTTTGATATAAGTGCTAAACTACACTGATAGAATTGTAATTGTAGACAATACAGAAAATATTTTTTTTCCTCTGGGTTATTTGAGTTAAACAATGTATAGTCTAAATGAGTTGGTAGAATGAAGAAATTCTGGAAATTTCTTCTTCTGTTCTCATTTCCACTATTTTCACGAAGTTGCTGAGTTCTTTACGACCATTTTGGTTTGCTTAGAAATCTTGTTAGGAGATTATGGAAACTTACCCTGGCAGATAACAAACTCTAGCAAGCACTGTTTTAAAAAAAATATACTTTTTATTTAGAACAATTTTATATTTACAGAATTATTGTGAAGATAACAAAGAGAGTTGCATCCAGTTTCCCTTATTATTAACATCTAATATTAGCATAGTATATTTATTACAACCAATGAACCATATTGATACATTATTAGTCACTGAAGTCTATACTTTGTTCAGATATTTTTAGTTTTTAACTCATATCCTTTTTCTTTCCCAGGAACCCATCTAAGACAACACATTACACGTAGTCTTCATGTCTCCTTAGGCTCCTCTAGGTGTGATAGTTTCTCAGACTTTCCTTGGTTTTATATGAACTCAACAATTTTGAGGGGTACTGGTCAGGTATTTTGTAGAATGTCCCTCAACTGGAATTTGTCTAATGTTTTCCTCTTGATTAATCTGGGGTTATGGTTTTCTGGAGGAAGATCACAGAGGTAAAGTGCCATTTTCATCACCATATCAAGGGTAACTACTATCAACGTGATTTATCCCTGTTGATGTTGACCCTAACCACCTCACTGAGGAAGTGTTTGTCAGGTGTATCCACTGTAAAGTTACTTTCTCCCCCCTTTCGATATTGTACTCTTTGGAAGAAAGTCACTATGCTCATTCCACACTTAACGAGTCGGGGGTTATGCTCCACTTCCTTGAGGGTGGAGGAATTATGTAAAGTATTTGATCTGGTAGTATTTTAAATTGGAAAAAGCTGGGAAGATTTCATGGGCCAAAGAAGTCATAAATAGGAAAGAGGAGAAAGATGAGGAAATCCTAAGGTGTGAGGTGGGGTCACACTCCTCAACAGGGGTAAAGCCTCATCACTTGAGACACATTCCATTCAACTTTTCTGGGCCCATCCAGTTCCTCTGGGAAAGTGAAGCATTTGAACATTGGAGATTATATTGAAGTCCAGAATCCTTTTACTTTTCTCCTGGAATCATCTCATGAATATATTACTTCATTCACTGCCAATGCTTATCCTATAATAATAAAGTTCTGGTCTTAAAAATATGTAAAGTGGTTTCCAGGCAGAATTCAGTATCTTTTCTTGGGAGTGGATACCAGAGGATATGTGATGGGAAGAGGTGCTATCTCTCATTTATGCAGGAGTAAAATGAGGTAGTGAGTAAGTGATTTGCTAAAGATCTTCATAATCAGTGATTTTTATCTTCATCATTCAACTAAAAGTGCTATCTCAAAACTCTCCAAAGATTTATATGTTGTCAGATACAATGTCCTTTCTCCTTCCTTATTCTCCTTTTCTTTATATTGCATTTGACTTGGTTAACTACCCCCTGGTATTGGATTGCTATTGCTGTGTAACAAACCATCCCCAAAGTCAGTGGCTTAAAAAAGCAATAATTTATTATTGCTCATGCATCTGTGGGGCACCTGGAGTTTATCTAGACTGGTTTTAGCTGAATGGCTCTGCTTCTTATGAAGATCTGCTAGTTGGCTGGGGAGTCACTGGTTTGTGTGTTTCTCATTCTTCTTTTCAGTCCAGCATATTAGCTGTTGCATGTTTTTAGCAAGGCAATGGCAGAAGACAAGAGAACAAGTAGTAACATCTGCAGAGTTTAAGAACTAGGCTTACAATTAGCATGTTGTCACTTTTGTCACATGCCATCAGTTAAAGCAAGTCACAAGGCTAAGTGGCAGGAAATATTCTATTGTCAATGAGGTCAACATATAGCTGATGTGTGGATGCTCAGATAAGTGAAGAACTGGGATCAGTAATGCAATCTCTTATACTCTTACTTCTTGAAACACCCTTTCCCACCTGTTTTTTCAAAACAAAATACTATTTTGATCCTCTCACCTTTTTTTCCCTTAATTCGTCTTCCTTCAACCTCAGTACCTCAGGTTTTACCTAAGGCTTGGTCTTTCAGTCCTTATTTTTCTCCATGTTTGTGCTCTTCCTAAGAAAGCTTATCCAGTATTAGATGCTCTAATTCCCTATGGTCATTTCCAGTCTTCCATTGAGCATTTCCATATTTCCATTTGGAACTGCCTAAACTCATAATCTTTGGTCCCATGTTCCACATAAATCAATGTTTCTTCCCAATATGAAGCTGTATCTCTAAAAACGACTTGGGTTTTTATATCATGTTTGCTGTGAATGAAAAAAAAAAACAAACAAAGCCCTAATGAGAGCTCATCCTACATTAACAAGAATTTGACATCTCTAAAAATTAAAGGAATTTATCTGAAAGAAAATAAGGATAAGAAGAGTATTAAAAACCATTTCCTATGAGAAGTGGTTAAAGTTACTAATAATTTTTTTTAATCTAGAGATTATATAGGGTTTCATGACTTCCATGTTTATATAATTGCAAGTGTGTGGTGTGGGAAGACCTGAGGTTTTTTATTTGTAGGAAAACTACACCCAATGCGTGGATTTGGGGAGCAAAGTTTTAGTTTGATATAAGGAAGAAACTTTTAGTAAGAATAACTGCACAGAAACAGAATGAAGTGATATTTTTATTTTTCACTTTTGTTACTCTGTTCTCCTGAAATGTCTTGCTCCCTATTCTCCCAATTATCCATCAAAATCCTATCCATCCTTCAAGGCTCATTCCATGCCTTCATCCGTTCATAAATTCTTCTATAACTACTAAAGTTTTATTAATCTCTTTCAAATCATGTTACTAATCTCCTACCCCACTTCAACTAAATTAAGGGCTCTTTGAAAGTAGAAATATGACATACTATTTTATAACTTCAGGTATGAAACACAATGCTGAGCTTATAACAGGCATTCAGTAAATTCTTACTTGTTTACTGCTCGATCACAGATTTCCCGAATTCTAATCTGGAATCCTTAGATTTGGTTAGAATTTGAGCCAGATTGAAATGGTCAAGAATCTGAGCAGTTTATGCTGATTTCACAAGAGGATATGGCTTCTGATTTTAATGATAGCCTGAAGGAAGTAATAGTTTTGGCATAACTTGGCATCCAAGCTTATATTTTCCTACTTACCAAAAAAAAAAAAAAAAGAAAAATTCAATAAATTCAGTAATTTATAGATCCTTTAAGATCTTACATTTATAACTCAGATAATTTGTTGGGAGAATTACCAAAGTGAATATGCCATCATTTTTTCATGTCTGAAAATTATTTAAAACAAAAATCAGCTGGTGAATGGGAATATATGACATTGGAGAAACACATACAACACTGGAGAACTGTCGCTCTAGTTTGTATTCAGGTCTGCCTGTTGTCATAGCTACTGATGTACTCAAAGCAATTTCCTTCCAAAATCATACTCTGTACACCTTCAATGAAAATAAGCTATTCTTCTTGCTGTATTCTTCTCTATCCATGAATTGAAGCTAAAAAAAAGCGTCGATTGCAGAGTCAATTGTTTTCACACTTTTAGCGAGATTTTAAACTTACTTACAAAAGGAATAAGAAGTTTAATCAAAATAAGTGTCTACGATTAAGGTCTCACCTCATTTGTTCAGCAATGCTTCATTAAGTAGCTGGGTACTGAGGACTCAGTTATGATTATGGTCCAGTCGCTGCCCTAGAAGATATTAGAGCTCTGTGAGGGAGAGAGATGTGTAAGGGATGCATTTCAATGAAATGCAATCAGTGCTGTGGTGGAAGCAGAGCATAGAGACCCATGAACACAAAAGAGAGACACTTGGTAAAGTTTGAGGTGCTGGTGCAGTCAGATCAAAGAGATGCTTCCATCTAATTAGTCTCAAAGTATTGATCTATGAAATTTAGAAAATGTATGTCCTATCCCTTTGGGTACAGGACACTGATGTTACCCTGTAGGCTGGGCTCACAGAGCAGTGGAGCGAGGAGGCCAGCACTGTTACACACAAAGTGCCATCACCCACTAATACTCATGCACAGCCTCTCCTCTCTGCTCTGGCTGCAGGAACTCCTTCACAGACATCCTCCGTGCCATCCTGCTGTCATTGGAAGTCCTTATTGAAGATCCGGAGCTTCAGATAAATGGTTTCATTTTAATTATAGATTGGAGTAATTTTTCCTTCAAACAAGCCTCCAAACTGACACCTTCAATCCTCAAACTGGCCATTGAGGGGTTGCAGGTATGTTCAACAATTGTACAGTACAAGACTCTGTGTGACAATGTAGTTTTTTCTTATTGCAACCAAAGTAATATTCGTCTTTTAGAGTGGAAAAAGAAAACTTAGATAAAATTCACCTGTGAATACTCTGTATTTTTACTCAGCCTGAGTTTAGATGTTTGTTTTTTTAATTAGCTTTCATTTTCATTAATAACTCTAAATTACTGTTACCACAGGCACAAATTACCTGCTGCAGCAATTACAAATAAAGCTCGGAGATGTTTAGCCCAACCCATCTGAGAGTTTGCAAAAATTAAATCTAGGAAACATCTTCTTTATGAGCATGTTCTATATAGAGGGGGGATGGGGGCTTTCCAGGGTCTCTAGAAGCATCTTTGCACTCCCAGAAATGCATCCTGCGGATCCTCATTTCCCAGAATGCAATGTGCAGGTCTTTGTACTAAAACAGATCACTTCAGTGTAAACAAAGGAAGCGATGAAACTCTGCGTCCTGTTTGTATGGCCACTTGTCAAAACTTTGGGAGGGGGTTTTTGTGCTGTGTGGAGGTTAGTCAGTCTCTTGAGGTCCCTTCTACTTTTAAGGACCAGCGATTCTGTGAAAACAAACTCAGAGAGCTGATGCTGCTTAGCTTCCTGGTAATACATTATTATAGGACAAAGGTAAAGGCAGGAGAAAGTCAAATACCATATGATCTCACTCATAAATAGATGATAAAAACAACAACAATCACGTAGAGACAGAGATGGGGTTGGTGGTTACCAGAGGGGAAGTGGGGGAGGAAGGAGGGCGAAAGAGATTATTAGGCACATGTGTGTGGTGATGGATGATAATTAGTCTTTGGGTGGTAAACACGATGTAATCTACACAGAAATCAAAAGATATGATGTACACCTGAAATTTATATAATGTTATAAATCAATGTTACTGCAATTAAAAAACAACAGTAAAGGCAGAGTTCAGAAAGATTTAGAATCAGCATAGGTAAAACTCATGTCCCTTCTTAATTTTATAGGAAAATTGACTCAATGGAGTGACCCCTGCCCCTAGAGATGGCAGTTATATGCTGCTGTGCAAATAGAAAAATATTTGCTAATTCTCAGATCAAGCAGCCATTACTTAACGCTCTTCAGAGTGCAAGATGAGGAAACGCATTTCGGTCACTCATCATACTCTGGTGTGATGAGCCACTGGTGGGTCTGTTTCTCAAACTGTGGCTTATTCATATTTGGCCCCCAGCAAATATCTAGCACCTAGTGGGCCTCTGATAAACATGTGTTTATTGGATGGATCTTAGTTTATTGAAAGAGCTCCTTATTTCAAGAGGAGGAAATGTAGAGCAGGCATTTCAGAAGAGGAGGAATAAATACACACTTTTCCAGGAATGCCACATTATCCTGTGTGGCCACATCATGCAGTGTATTGGGGGCATTTTTAAAGCAACATTTTTAAGTTGCTTTCGCATTTCAATCTGCATTCCTGCCTTGACTTAAAACTTCCAGTCACAGACTCATATGTCCTTTACTATCAACCATTTTCTCTTAGCAGTAACTTCTTTACCATCCTCTCACCTAAGCCTCTGAACATTTGATCTCTCTCTCCTTAAAGCTGTTATCAAAGGGAGTTTTAAAGTAAGCTGCAAGGTTTATTTCGTGCCCTATAATTATGCTGACCATATTTCCAGGATTTTCTGTGGTAGTACAAGCTTCATTTAATTTTACCTTTTTTAAAAAAGATAATTCATTATATATTTAAGTAACTGTAATTCAAATTTTATGTATTTGTAAGTTTTCTTCATAAGTCGGGAAGGAAAATGTCCTTTATCTATCCCTGTGTTCCAATTTTTCTTTCTGAAAACTTGTGGATTATACATTATGTCCTTTGCCAACTTCGCTAGGCTGGTGTGGGTCTTACCAAGTTAACGCACATGAATGTGTTTTAAAAGGTAAAGCTATAAATATTCTTGTAAGCTACTTTTACAAGAAATACTGCATGACCTTTTGTGGGGCAAGGTAGGTCACATCTTGGCCTTCAATTTTCACGTACGAGGCTCCAGGATGAATTTTGCAATGTACTACCCCTCCAGTTAAGGAATAGCCTCTACTGGGAGAGGGGGAGATGCATGAGGACAGGGTCAGACTGGAGAAAAGGTACACCCTCCAGTCATCTCACAGAGCAATGGCCTGGCTATATAAAGCGAGATAAACTCCCTTTACTGTGGGAAAGCATCAGGCCATGCTGGAGTCAGGCTCTCTGAATTGAGATGCAGCTTTTTCTGCAAACTCTACCTGCCCAGGCCTTGAAGACCTGGGAGCCCTTGGAAAGCTGTAGTCCTCCTACCAGGAGAAGGAAGCCAGTGATCCCAGGGGAGTCTGAGCTTGGGTGCAGCTCCTCCATCTAGGATACAGACTTCCTGTACCATTTAGTTTGTTGTCTTGGCAACTGTGAAGAAGCCCGCAGGTCACTGCAGACAGTTCTGCTCTTGCCCCACAGTGGGTAGTCAGCTCTGGCCAGCTGCTGGCAACTTCTCGCTCCAGGCTATCCTCTCTCAGGCTTTGGGGACATTCAGATACCATGGTCACCCCACCACTGGCTGTCCTAGTGACCTTTCTTCATTGCAGGGATTGTTTTCATCCCTAGTGTAGCCATTAACCCTTTTTGATGTTTTAAAATAGTGATAACTGGTACTAAGCAGAATTCATGCCTTTGTGGTCACACTGTTGTACAAGGAGGGTCTCATCCGGATCTTCATTTTTCAGCCATGAAGATTCAAGATAAATTTCATGATACCACTGGCATGGGTGAAGGCATAGACTTTAGTGGAGAAAAGGAAAGCTATATAAAGTCAGTGTCAGTGAGAGAAGAGAAACCACTGCTCTTCCTTCCTCCTCTGCTCCCTCAGAGAGGCCTGAAGAGGTCTGGTGTCTGCCTACATGTGAGACATTGCAGGGGAGGGAGGTTCTTTGTCTAGTGAAGAGAACGTGCTGTCTCTCCTCTCATGCCTTTTATAGGGTAGATGTGACAAAGTCGCCTTGTCAAGGGGAATAATCTGACCACTTTTGTGCTAGGCTGTTTGGTTTGGGGTTTAAGCTGCTTATAGGTGTTGCCTAGTATTACCTGCTGCTCACCCTCCTGAGAATTTGGGGCCCTGGGATATGACAGCTCTTCTCCCCCACTAGGTAATACAACAACTCCCGCAGAGAGAAGGGGGTGGGTGCCCACTGTTCAGGCAGTGAGAATTTAGGGTCATTTTTGGTCAGTTCCATGCCTTGCATCACAACCTAGTTCCAGAACACTGAGTTTTAGCCCTATTACCTCTGTTATTAGTTCTCCAAAAAGGCAGTCAGTCATTCAACAAGTACTTCTATTACTACTTGTTGCAGGTTCAGTTCTCCAGGGAGCAGATTCTCACACGGAGATTGACATGCAGGAGATTTATTAGGCAGTGCTCTTGGGGTCAACACTCGTAGAAGGGAAGCCAAGGAAGAAAGTTTGCCAGCAGGAAAAGTTAAGCTGGGATTCAGTCATTTGCAGTGACAGCCTCAGGTGTTCTGAAGCTGAGATGATCCTCAGAGTCATCCCTGATTGGGACCATGGGGCTGGGCCTTTGTAGTCTCACATTGTTCAGTCATTGTGTGCAGGCTTCCCGGGGGAGTGGTTGCGAGCTTTGACAAAGTGGTTCTCTTCAACTAGAGGTTCCCAAGGCGCTGTTATTTGAGAACTCTCTCCTGGCCACATGCCAGCAACTGGGGAATAAATCCTCAGTTCTGAAGGAGGCCTGGAAGTATATCAGAATGTCTACTGCAATAAGCAAAAGATATTTGGAATATCCTATGATGTCATGTCAAGGATCTGCCTTTATTCTGAATCTGAATGTTTAACTGCTTTTTTCTTGGCTGCATACACTCCCAATTAATCCCAAAGTGGAAGTGATGCCAAGCAATAGAGATGGGCACTGGGCTAGCAACTTGGTGACAGTCCTCTATTTGGGCCTAGCAGTTGTGTTTCTATACTTCAAAAGGTAATTGTGTATATTCAACCGATCTTTGACAAAGGAGCAAAGGCAATACAAAGGAGCCAAGATAGTCTTTTCAAAAAATGGTGCTGGAACAACCAGATATCCACATGCAAAAAAGTGAATCTAGACACAGACCTTACACCCTTCACAAAAATTAACTCAAAATGGATTCCAAACCTGAATTTAAGATGCAAAACTATAAAACTCCTAGAATATAACGTAGAGAGAACCTATGTGACCTTGAGTAAAGTGATGACTTTTTAGATACAACACCAAAGGCACAATACAGAAAAGAAATAATTGATAAGCTGGACATCATCAGAATTAAAAACTTCTGCTATGCAAAAAATAATGTCAAGAAAATGAGAAGACAAGCCACAGACTAGGAGAAAATATTTGCAAAAAACATATCTGATAGAGGGCTGTTATCTATATACAAGGAACTCAAAATTCAACAATAAGTAAACAAACAATCCAATTAAAATATAGCCCGAAGATCTTAACAGACTCTTCACCAAAGAAGATAAACAGATGGCAAATGAGCATATGAATAGATGCTCCACATCATATGTCATCAGGAAAATGTAAATTAAAACAACAATGAATTACCACTGCGTAACTAGCAGAATGGCCAAAATCCAGAACACTGACACCACCAAAAGCCGACAAGGACGTGGAGCAACAGGAACTCTCATTCATCACTGGTGAGAATGCAAAATGGTCCAGCCACTTGGAAGACAAATTTGGTGGTTTCTTACAAAGCTAAACATACTCTTGCCATATGATCCAGCAGCTGTGCTCCTTGGTATGTACCCAAAGGAGATGAAAACTTATGCACACCCAAATGTTTCCAGCAGCTTTATTTAGAATAACCAAGACTTGGAAACAACCAAGAAGTCCTTCAGTAGGTGAATGAATAAATAAACTGTGGTACATCCAGACAATGGAATATTATTATTCAGTGCTAAAAAAAAATGAGTTATAAAACTATGAAAAAAACTTAAATGCATATTACTAAGTGAGAGAATATGAATCGGCTACATACTGTATGATTCCAACTGTATGACATTCTGGAAAACGCAAAGCTAGGGAGACTGTAAAATGATCAGTTGTTGGCAGCAGTCGGAGGCAGGGGCAGGGAGGAATGAATAGGTGCAGCACAGAGGATGTACAATACCATAATGATGGATACTTGTCATTATACATTTGTCCAAACTCATAGAATGTACAACACCAAGAGTGAACAGTAATGTAAACTATGGACTTTGGGCGCTTATGATGTGTCAGTGTAGGTCCATCAATTACAACAAATATCCCACTCTTGTGGAGAATGTTGATAATGGCGGAGGCTGCACATGTGTGGGAGAAGGGGATATATGGGAAATCTCTGTATCTTCCTCTCAGTTAGCTATGAATCTAAAACTGCTCTAAAAAAATAAAGTCTTAATAAAAAATGGCAATTATACTGCCTCTGACAAAAATCATCAAAAAAATGTGATGTGCATAGAAATTTGGTTATTCACTTCATAGGGTGAACTGAGTTATAATAAAAATCATATATAAAACTACGCTTTAAGCGATCATCAGATTTTTACATCAAAAGTTACCCTGCATCAGCCAATCATGAAGTTCTAATAATGCATGTACTATATATTCCTCCCGTTAGAGAAATGCTTTGAGGAAATGTCATTATTTAGAATATTAATCAATTTTAAAGTAATATTTATGCCACCATTTTAATACAGCACAGCATTGTTCTCAATTCTGCTAGGGAGTTCTGGCAGAATGAGCAACATGCTGAAGTCCTGCTTTTGAGTTTTGTATTGTTTCCAAAATCAATTTTTGGAATCATTTCTTATAAATCACTGCAGCTCCGCCATTACAATCAACACACGGCATCTATCAATGTTCAGCCAACCCAGACACTCAAAGAGCTTACTGTGCTGACGTGTTTTACTTAGGAAGAGCTATAGCCTTGTCCCCTAGGCTGTTTATAAAATGTTTGATTCCTTTAAGGACCCAGACATTTGTCAAGGATTTAGAGATGCTTAACTTTTCACTCACTAGAAGAGATCTAGGCAGCACACTTTTTTTTCCCCCTCGTTTCTGTGCTTACGTCATTATCGTCTGGCCAATCAGACAATTTATCAGTTCATTAACTCTTCATCCAAGGTTGACTGCATGACCTTTATTGTTGTTGTTAAAGGCAGTTGTATATATTTATAAATATATAAACTTTATATATTTATATCAACTTTGATTCAAACTCTCCCAATGGCTTTGCGCCAGTCTAGTGGAAAAGGAGGCCGATTGCTTTTCCAACTCTTAACCCAAAGGTGACTTGGGGTGATGGTCAGAGGCTCAGCCAACTGTGCATCATCTGTCTCCTGAGCAGCCCTTCTTGTTACACCATTTCAGACTTTCATCCCCTCTCTCTAGGCTCCTTCCTACATTCTACTTTTTCACCAATTTTCCAAAACATAAGATATATTCACTTGCCCATGGGGAATCCAAAGTGCCGTATTCACTTGAAAAATTAGAACAGTAAAAAGTCTGTCAAGTCAGTGGGCACGTGACAGTTTCCGAGTGTAAATGAATGGATAGTGTGATCAGAAATGTGCAAAGGGAAGTTGGGCAGATGCATTTAAAGTTAGTAGTAGATTCACACCCAATCAACAGTCCATAAATCAGATATGCAGACATACTGCCTCATGGTGTATTCATTCAACATCAAACGTGAGTCAGGCACTCTTCTAAATAGGATTACGGCAGAGGACAAAGCTGATCTGGCTTCCTCAAGCTCATATTCTAGGGCTTTGTTACACAAAGTGTATTCCAACCAACAATATCAGCATTACCAGTAGCTGGTTAGAAATGCAGACTCTCAGGCCCTCCTCCAGACCTACTGAATTAGAATCTGCATTTCAAGGAGTTCTCTGGGTGATCTGCGTGCACGTTAAAGTTGGAGAAGCACCGCTCTACACATGGTATTGCAATAGAAAGCAATGGATCTTGATTTTAATTAAAATGCGTCAGACTCCCTTGGAGGGCTTGTTACAACCCAAATCACCAGACCCCACTCCCAGAGCTTCTGATTCTGTAGATCTGGAGCAGAGCCCATGAGTTTACCCTTAAAAAACATTCCAAGGTGATGCTGATACTGCTGGTACAACCACACTTTTGTGTAGGTGAGAGCAGAGCCCAATTATCTGGGCTTCAATCCTGTGTGTGCCACTTAAAGACCTGAAGCAAGTCATTTATTTCTCTAGGTTTAGTTTCGCCATCTGTAATATGTGGTGTCATAACGGTACTACCTCATAGGTTTATGGTAGAAATTAAATAGCACATGAAAAGTGCCTGGGCCCTAGTCACTGCTCACGGAGTGATGGAGTGTTTTTGAAAGAATGAAAAGGCCAGCCCTTACCCGTGGCCTCCTGTGGTTCTGATGCACAGAATTAAATGAAATTGCTCTCTCTTGCCCCACTTTTGTAAGTTTGGATCCCTGAAAATTAGACACCACTAGCGTGTTCACTGTCCCTGAACGAGAGAGCTCCCTATTCCTGATCACCTTATTTAACGACTTGGGCCTGAATTGGTGTCACTTGCTCAGGCTGTGGCACTTGAAGTGCCTTTTCTATTTGTGTGGTGTGATCTTTTTAACTACCACTGAACAGTTCACTCCCAATGCCTTTGCAGTTGGGTGATTAATGAGGTCGAAATTCACCTCTTTCATCCTGTAAGATTCTTCAGCAGTAATATTTATGATGTCTTTTGTTGATCCTTACAGTTTTCATGTATTAAAGAATATTAGATAGGAACAGAATGACGGAAAAGGATATTTATATCTTGCCAAGAAGATTCTTAATTCATTTCTTTCTGAACACTCCAGGTTTCCTTGAATAGCACTTTCTTTCTATACAAACTACTTTCTACCTTCTCCAGCCACAAAGCTGTAATTGTGAATTTGCAGTATGTTATTATGGAAATATTAGAGGATAAAATGTCTCCTTTAATGCTCTACTTTGTTAAGTATCAATTAAAATCAGGAAGATAATTAGGGCTAATGACACTCTGGTGATCTTGATGGTAGACAATACAGCTCATTTAAAACAGTTCCAATTAAATAGGTCTATCTCTGGCATATTTTTAATAAATGGTTTTCCTGGACTCTCATGCATTATACACCTAGCCAATGCTCTGATTCATCCACTCAAAAAACAATTGCTAAGCCTTTACTTTGAATCAGTCACAAAAGTAAACAGATACAGTCTCTGCTCTCAAGAGGTCACAGTTCAAAGAGAGGAAGACCTATAAACAAATGGTGAAAATGATGTAGCACATGTGGCAAGGGAGATAAGCAGCAAGTTAATAAAATCCCAATCCAGGCAGGGGAGTTAGGAATGGCATCCTGGGTGAGGCCACACCTCAGCTGATTCTTAGCAGATGAATGTGGAATAGCCAAATGAAGGCAGAATAGAAGAAATTTCAGGCAGAGGAGATAATATGGGCAAAGATGCAGAGGCAAGACATAGCTTAATAAGAGAGAGAAACAGAATTAATTTCATATTCCTGGAGTGCACAAGGGCCATGCTAAGGAGTTTGATCTCTTCCTGCAGACGTTGGGGGCCACTGAACATATTGAATCAGGGTGGCAACACAGATTTATATTTCACATGGGATTAATTTGGTGGGTAAGAGCAGGGAAGATTTAAAGGCAGGGGAACCAATTAGAAGGCAACTGCAATAATCCAAGTAGGAAATAATAAGAGTCTAAACTAGAGTAATAGAAATGATTAGATAACTAAAGAAGTAAAATAAAGCAATGCTTGGACACTTGAGAGTGAGAAGTGGTGGAGGAGGAGTCAAGGATGAAAGTTAGGTGTGGAGCTAGGGTGAAGAGTGGGTGGTGGTGCCAACCAATAGATCATGCAGATGGGAATGGGCAAGTGTGGGGAGATAATGAGATTACTTAAGTGTTGGATATGTTGAGTTTAAGAGCATGTGGGATATTTTAATAGTTTACATTAAGTCTGAGCTGAGGGGAGAGGCTCAGCTTGTAGACTTGATCTACAGAGTAGGTGGTATTTGAAATCATAGGAAAGGAAAAGATCATTCAGAGAAAAACTACAGACTGAGGAACTATGACTGAGAAAAGAATCCAAGTGAAGAGCAACGTAAATGAACAAGTTAGAAGAAAAGGAGCCCACAAAGGAGGGGGTTGAGGTGGGGAGCTATGAGAGAATCAGGAGCTCATCTCCTGATGGACATTAAGGGGATGGGGCTTCCAGGAGAAAACCATTTCAGTGTAGTGATGGGAAAAGTATCAGGAGGGCTCTGGTTTGAGGAGGGAGGTGGAGAAAGGGAGATAACTCTATCAAGAAATATGTCCCTCAGACACTCCACCAAGAAGACATAACAGTTATAAATACCTATGCATCCAACACAGGAGCACCAAAGTACATAAAGCAACTATTAACAAACATACTAGGAGACATTAACAACAGCACAACAATAGTATAGGACCTCAATACTCCACTCACGTCAATGGATAGATCATCCAGACAGAAAGTCAGGAAAGAAACAGCAGAATTAAATGAGAAACTAGACCAGATGGATTTAATAGATATATAGAGAACACTACATCCAAAAACAGCAGAATGCTCATTCATCTCATGTGCACATGGAACATTCTCAAGGATAGACCATATGTTGGGAAACAAGGCAAGCCTCAATAAATTTAAGAAGATTGAAATCATATCAAGCATCTGTTCCAACCATAATGCTATGAAACTAGAAATAAACTATAAGAAAAAAGCTGGGAAAGTGACAAAGATGTGGAGACTAAACAACAAGCTACTGAACAACCAATGGATAAAGGAGATATCAAAAAATATCTGGAGACAAATGAAAATGAAAACATACCATACCAACTCATATGGGATGTAGCGAAAGCAGTACTAAGAGGGAAATTCATCACAATACAGGCTCACCTTAACAAACAAGAAAAATCCCAAATAAGCAATCTCAAACTACACTTAACTGAATTAGAAAAAGAAGAACAAAGAAAGCCCAAAGTCAGCAGAAGAAGGGAAATAATAAAAATCAGAGCAGAACTAAGTGCAATTGAAACAAAATAGACAGTAGAAAGGATCAATGAAACAAAGAGCTGGTTCTTTGAGAAGATAAACAAAATTGAAAAACCCTTAGCCAGACTTACAAAGGAAAAAGGAGAGAAAGCTTAGATAAATAAAATTAGAAATGAAAGAGGAGAAATCACACAGATACCACAGAAATACAAATGATGATAAGAGAATACTATGAAAAGCTATATGCCAACAAATTGGACAATCCAGAAGAAATGAGTAAATTCTTAGACTCTTACAACCACCCAAAGCTGAATCCAGAAGAAACAGATACTCTGAATAGACCAATCACAAATAAAGAGATTGAAACAGTAATCAGATGCACCCCAAAAAATAAAAGTCCAGGACCAGATGGCTTCCCTGGTGAATTCTACCAAACATTCAAAGAAGATTTAACACCTATCCTCCTCAAACTATTCCAAAAAATTAAAGAAGATGGAACACTTCCTAACACATTCTACAAAGCCAACATTACCCTGATACCAAAGCCTGACAAGGACAACACAAAAAAGGAAAACTACAGGCCAATATTGCTGATGAACATAGATGTAGAAATCCTCAACAAAATATTGGCAACCCGAATACAGTAATACCTCAAAAAGATCATATACTATGATCAAGTGGGATTTATACCAGGGACACAGGAATGGTTCAACATCTGCAAGTCAATCAGTGTGATACACCACACTAACAAAATGAGGAATAAAAACCACATGATCATCTAAATAGATGCAGAGAAAGCAATTGACAAGATCCAACAGCCATTTATGATAAAAAATCCTCAACAAAATGTGGATAGAAGGAAATTACCTCAACATAATGAAGGCCACATATGAAAAACCCACAGCCAACATCATACTCAATGGGGAAAACCTGAATGCCATCCCTCTGAGAACAAGAACAAGACAAGGATGCCCACTTTCACCACTCATATTCAACATTCTACTCGAGGTTTTGGTCAGAGCAATTAGGCAAGAAAAAGGAATAAAAGGAATCCAAATAGGAAATGGAGAAGTGAAACTCTCACTGTTTGCAGACAACATGATCTTATATATAGAAAACCCCAAAGAATCCACTGGAAAACTATTAGAAATAATCAACAACTACACTAAAGTTGCAGGGTACAAAATCAGCTTACAAAAATCAGTTGCATTTCTATACTCTAATAATGAACTAACAGAAAGAGAACTCAAGAATACAATCCTATTTACAATTACAATTGTAAATACAATCCAATTTACAATACAACAAGAAGAATAAAATATCTAGGAATGAATTTAACCAAGGAGGTGAAAGACCTATACAATGAAAATCATAAGACATTATTGAAAAAAATCAATGATGACATAAAGAAATGGGCAGATACTCCATGCACATGGATTGGAAGAATAAACATAGTTAAAATGTCCATACTACCCAAAGCAATCTACAGATTCAATGCAATCCCAATCAGAATCCCAGTGACATTCTTCATGGAAACAGAACAAAGAATCCTCAAATTTATCTGGGGCAACAAAAGACCCTGAACAGCTAAAGCAATCCTGAGAAAAAAGAACAAAGCTGGAGGCATTACAATCCCTGACTTCAAAATGTACTACAAAGCTATAGTAATCAAAACAGCATGATACTGGCACAAAAACAGACACACAGATCAATGGAACAGAATTGAAAGCCCAGAAATAAAACTGCACATCTATAGACAGCTAATCTTTGACAAAGGTGCTAAGAATATACAATGGAGAAGAGATGGTCTCTTCAATAAATGGTGTTGGGAAAACTGGACAGACACATGCAAAAGAATGAAAGTAAATCACTATCTGACGCCATACACAAAAATAAACTCAAAATGGGTCAAAGACTTGAAGGTAAGACCTGAAACCACAAAACTTCTGGAAGAAAATATATGTAGTACACTGTTTGATATCTATCTTAAAAGCATCTTTTCGAATACCATGTCTTCTCGGACAAGGGAAACAAAAGAAAAAATAAACAAGTGGGACTTCATCAGACTAAAGAGCTTCTGCAAGGCAAAGGAAACCAGGATCAAAACAAAAAGACAGCCCACGAATTGGGAGAAAATATTTGCAAATCACATATCCAACAAGGGGTTAATCTCCATGATATACAAAGAACTCATACAACTGAGCAATTCAAAAACAAACAAGCCGATCAAAAAATGGGCAAAGGATATGAACAGACATTTCTCCAAAGAAGATGTACAGATGGCCAATAGGCACATGGAAAGATGTTCAACATCACTAATCATCAGGGAAATGCAAATCAAAACTACACTAAAATATTACTTTATACCTGTTAAAATAGCTATAAACATTGACAAAAAAAATAACAAATGTTGGAGAGGTCGTGGAGGAAAGGGAACCCTCATACACTGCTGGTGGGAATGCAAACTGATGCAGCCACTATGGAAAACAGTATGGATATTTCTCAAAGAACTAAAAATAGAAATACCATATGACCCAGCTATCCCATTACTGGGATATCTGTCAAAAGAACTTGAAATCAACAATTCAAAGTGACTTATGCACCCCTATGTTCATTACAGCATAATTAACAACAGCCAAGACAGGGAAGTAACCCAAGTGCCCATCAACCACTGATTGGATAAAGAAGATGTGGTCTATATATAAAATGGAATACTATTCAACCATAAAAATAAGACAAAATCGTCCCATTCGCAACAACATGGATGGAGCTGGAGGGTATTATGTTAAGCGAAATAAGCCACACAGAGAAAGACAAACACCATATGATTTCACTCATATGTGGAAGATAAACACACAGACAAAGACAACAGTCCAGTGGTTACCTGGGGAAGGGGATTGGGGTGGGCACAGGGAGTGAAGGGGAGCACTTATATGGTGACGGACAAGAAATAACGTACAAGTGAAATTTCACAATGTTGCCAACTATTATGAACTCATTTAAAAAGAAGAGAAATATGTTCCTCAGACCACAGCAGGTGGGTGGATAGAGCAGAGAGAGCAGGAACATGGTAGTGGAAGAAGTATTCCATCTTACTTTTTTGTCAGACAACTTTTTCAGCAAAGGAATATATTAAGGGCCTTTGCACAGCTGTGGAAGCTCAGTCTTGACAAAGAATTGACTTTTGCAAATTGTTTAGTTCCAGGTTAATATTTCTCAGTGAAACAAAGAAGACATCTCTGCTGCTCATTATTATGAAAGGAAGTGTGACATGGCTATCCAGGGACTCAGTTATGACTATATTATATATTTACAGAAATATGGACTACTACAAGTTTCTAGTCCTGTCAGCATCCTAGGGGACCTGGTGTCACAGATTTAAGCAGTATTCAGCATTCTTAAAGGGCCCCCTGTTGAAATAACCTGTGTGGTACACCTTGCCCTGCACAATCCACATTCTCTGGTGATTAAACCATGGGTATTGAAATAATACACATTGCCAAAGAATCAGTCAGAGCTCTTTGGTTTTATGAAATAGAAAAACAACGCAAATCTGGCTCAAGCAAAACAAAAATGGGGGTGGGAGGCATTTACATGACAGAAAAGTTCAGAGCTACACTATCTTCCAGGCTCAGCTCAATCTGGAGTTGACGTTGAAACAGTGCCTTAAGATCTCAGTCTTACTTTCTCTGTCCATCTCTCAGTTACACTTTCTCTGTATTAACTTCATTTGCAGACAGGGTGATGATGGAGACTCTGACAATTCCAAGTACAGATGACCTCTGGTGTCTGCATTCTTGGCTTGATGGGTGCTCTGGACAGAACAGATGATGAGCCCCCCCAAGGTGCTACATCTGAACCACATAGACTAAGAATATTGGAGGAGTGGCCCCCAAAAAGTTGTAGGAAAACGACAAAAATTTTCACTTAGAAACATAAGGTAGAAAATAAGAGGCAAGTTTTCTTGCAATTCTCTACTTGCTATCCAATGTAGCCACTAGGAATTAGGAAGTTGAGTTTTGTTTCTGTTTGGCAGCTAATTCCATGGGTAACCTTGGGAAAATGACAATACTTCTAGACTTAAGGTTCTTCATCAGCAAAGGCCAACGGGGTTGGCCTATAGCAGTGGTTCTGAAACTGTATCATACATCAAAATTGCAGAAAGCTTGTTAAAACGCTGATTAGAAGGTCTCAACCTTGGAGTATCTCTTTCAGTATGTTGGGGGTGGATGAGTGAGAATTAGAATTTCCAAGTTCTCAGGTGATCCTGATATGCTGGTCCAGGGACCACTCTGACGACATCAGACTAGATAATTTCTTTCAACCCTTTTTATCACATAATGCTACAAACGTATATTTTATCTCTCTGGAAATGCCCTTAGTGCCTGTGTCAGGGATGGGGAATAGGTTTGTCCTCACAGACCAAATCTAACCAATTAGAATGCAGTGCTATGAAGAATTCTGAGGCCAACTCCATGCTTAGACAGAAAAGAAGGCTGGCATTGATTTGTGATGTCTGCCATCATTGTGGATGATAAATGGGCAAGCCTGCTAAATACACTGACCTGGGTATTCTAGCTAAACTGTTCAGGGGAAAGTGTAGTGTTCACAGTACAAGAAATAAGAAGGATAACCATCTTGGAAAAGCTCATATTTTCTAGTGTAGGCTAAAAATAAGCAAACATGATGATGATGGTGATGATGATGGTGGTGGTGATGGCACCTATTGTTAGTCTGGCACTTAAAGCTCTTTCACATGGTATCTTGTTTGATCCTCCCAACAGTCCTTGGTAATAAGCAGAGCAGGAAGGTGAAAAATCATCACTTCAAAATAAAAACATGAAAAAGATTGATTGGAACAATCAATGAAGCATCAATTCTGGGTAAGACTTTAGTTGTCTTGGAGGCCAACTAAAGACTCCAGAGTTTTTGTTGTGCCCCACTCCAGAGAAGGTGGACTTCATGAGAATAAATAAGTGATAAAGCACTGTCTCCATTTCCACCAAAGGAAAGCATTTTTGCTAAGAAACCAATACAAATTATTATTCCCTTCCCTTTTAGCCCAAAGACAAAATTTCAAAGTGCAGTTCCTTATTTTTGTATTTAGAAGAACCTAATTTTTGTGTAATCAACTTTTTAGTGATGTGTAACATATATTCGGGGAACTACCCAAAGTGTAAATGTGCAAGCCAAGTGAAGTTTCAGAAAATGAAAGCATTTAAGTAACCAAATGCAGATCAAGAAAAAGAACACTAGCAGTTACCCAGAGGTCCCTCCTTCGCCTCCCAGTAACTGCCTCCCAAAGGTAGCTACTATCCTGAATTACAACACCATAAATTTGATTTGCCAGAGTACAGTTTGATTTACAGAAAAAAAGAAATGACTTACCTCCTGTGTCCAAGTGACCCCAAGTCAATCACTCTTTTGTGGTATGACAACACTTGATGTACTATCTTGTACTTTTTTCATCAAAGACTTAAAAATATTAATGTCTATATTTGGAATCTAGTAAATAAAATTATTCTTGGAAAATACTGAGGCTAAGAAATGCAGGAGCACATTGTCTTTTGGAATTTAACTATACAGCCATTGTATCCCGTAGAATATAGAATATGCAGCATCAAATAAGTTTTACAAAATTGCTACATTAAATTTATATATTTTATTCCCAAGAGAATCCCTTAAACTTCCCTTAGAGCCCATTTATTCACATTTTACACATGATTCTTGTTGAGTCGGTCAGGTGGTTTCCAAGCTCACCCTACATTAGAAGTCTCTAACAGCAATTTGGTTGAGGGGCTAATTCATATTAGCATACAGACTCTATCAGGAAGTAACAACTGTCAGCCAGGAAGAAACACAAATAACGTAAAATTTTACCGGTGAAACTAGAAACACTGTCATTGAGGCCGTTTAGCATGAAGGTTAACATATCCTGAGCATCAGTGTCCCAGGGAGCCAGATACGAAGTTCACAGCTGCAATCCTGAGCCATCTGAGAAGTTTCAGTTATGTTCAATCAGCATTATTGAAGATGCCATGGAAATGTGTAAAATTTTAAAGAGATTTTTATCTAAAATAGTCATAATGTGACATAGAAAATTTTACAGCTTAAGAGACTAATCCTGAGCCATTTCTATAATTTTGTAATCCCAGAAATTATTAATTATTTGAGAGTTTTATTATATAGTGAAATAGTTCCCACATTGCCATACAGATCCCTCTAAAGGTCTGTCTTTTAGATCCCCTGAAACGGAAAAAGAGTAGATGCTCTAAGCACCTCCAAGCTGTTGAAATCTGTAAGATTCTCTAAACCCAACTTCCATTCCCAAAACTCCACTCTTGCAGGTTCATTACAATTTTTTTTTGATATTGGTAATACTAATAAATAAAAAATTAAAAATGCAAATCACACACAAACCTCCTCAGAAATAAACATGTTAAACCTGGGCATCTTCTCTTTTCACTTTGCAGTGCACAGTGAACAGTACTGTAGTTCTTTAAATATTTTACCTCAACATCGTTTAGAATGACTGCATAGTAGTCCATCGTTTAATTATATGGTAATGTACTAACCAATTCTCAACTGTTGACTGTTTACATTGTTCTCAATTTTTCAGTATTATGTAAAATGCTGACATGCATGTTCCTATAGCTAAATTTTTGGCCATGTAAATTACTTCTTTAGGATTAATTTCTAGAGGTGAAATGAATCATGAAGATGCACTACAGAAAGGTTTTTAAATATTTACCAGAAATGTACAAGAGGGTCTGCTTCTGAACCCAAATCCACAGTACTCCCATGATGCCTCCACCACAGGGCCCCTTATTGATTTAATTTGTTTTGATCACTTTGATTCCTAGTGAACTGGAACATTTTTCTATATGTTTATTAGACATTTGTATTCTCTTTTCTGTGTATTGCCTATTAATGTACCTCATTCATTTTTCAGTTGAGGTTTTGAAATCATTTTATTACTAATTTGTAAGAGATTTTTATTGTTTAAGGCAATTAACCTTTTATCACGTCACAAACACTTTTCACAATTTTCATCTACAATGAATACTATTTATTTTTGCTATCCTTGCTTAAATCAGTTTAAAAAGTTTACATGGTCAAGTCTGTTAAGCTGTCTTTGCTAGGATTTAGAGAGTCTTTTTTTCTTTTTCTTGAATGTTATATAAAATTCACTAGTGTTTCCTTCTTGATTTAGATTTTTTAAATTTAACATTTCTATCTATCAGAAGTTACACATGAAAAGACATGAGGAAAGAATCTAACTTAATTTTTTCTCTATGTATTTCAAATAGTCCTAATACCATGTATTGGGTAATGCATCCTGAAATGCATTTTAGAAGGTGGATAAATCAATGCTGAGGGAATATTAAGAAGGAGAGTGATGGGGTCAGCCTGGTGGTGTAGTGGTGAACTTAAGTTTGCCGGCTCTGCTTTGGCAGCCTGGGGTTCATGGGTTCAGATCCTGGGCGCTGACCTACACACCACTCATGCAGCCATGCTGTGGCAGTGTCCCACATACAAAAGAGAGGAAGGTTGGCATAGATGTTAGCTCAAGGACAATCTTCCTCATCAAAAAAACTAAAAAAAACAAAAAAAAAAAAGGAGAGCGGTGACAGAACTAGTTATTCATTGAATGCTTTCTGTAAGAAAGCTGAGCCAAATTTTGATGTGTGAGTAATGTGAATTGGCAAAGGATAGGGAGATATGACACTCAGTTCAATTCAACAACTATTTATTCAACTTACCATGTGCCAGAATTCCAAGCACACATCGGGGGAGGGACCAGCTGGTCATGCCCCAGGATAGGAGAAAGATTAACCTGGTGTTTCTTTGGGGCCACATGGGAGAAAAGGAAAAATGAGATGAGTCGGCCAGGCCCTGGGCAGTTGTTGGGCACAAAAGCTGGACTGAAGAGTTTGGAAAATAACTTCCACTGCTAAGGAATTCTATAATATATAGTCATAAGGATAATTTCTCCTGCTTCAATGGTATTAGAGCAGAGTTTAGTAATTTAAAGATGTTTAATGGAGAGTATTAACAATGTGAAAAACTGAAAAGATTAAGCTAATGCCAGCTCAACTGGAATGTCATTAATTGAGAGGAGTAATCCTTAATGCCTTAATATGTAGACTCATTAAGGATTTGGAAGAAACTACAAATAACTTGTTTCATTAACTGAATGAGGTTTTAATTAAGATATTCTTGGAAAAACAAGAACACAGGGCAATGTTAAAGTGGATTTTAAGACTTTGGAAGCGGGAACACAGTTCTGAAAGAGATCCAGGGAAGAGAGGACCTGACTCAGAAGCTATGAAAGAAACGAAATCTTGATTGATCTAAAGCCTGAGAACATTCTAAAATACTTCTCTCAGGTCCGAGTGTGTTGTTGTTGAGTACTTTGGTACAAAGTTCTATTTCTTGACTGTTCTTGCATTTTTCTCCATAATACTCACGTCTTTAAATTTACAAAAAGTTGAGTGTCTTATTACAGCACCTTCCATAAGAAAGTTAGCTATACATGACAACTCTATTAACTCCAAGGATAATAGAGAAAATAATAAACTCTAAGCATAAACCTAATACTCAATATTTAAAAGCTACCATTAAGTTGCTCTACTCTACCCATCCAAGTCAATTTATCAGCGCTGCCCAACACTACTTCCCTCTCCACCACTTGCCTAATTTCCTCCCTAGTCACAGATAAATTGTAAGTTCCTGTCTCTCCATTCCATTCCCACTGGTGCCTTAGTCTGTAAAGTGCCAATCCTCCAACCTTTTACCGCTTAAACTCCTCTCTAGCCCTTGTGATGAGTATGATAGCATATCACTAGATCAAACCTCACCTCCTCGGTGAAGACTTTCTCCAGATTTTCTAAGATTTGGTGGACATTTCATCCCCTAAATTCTTCTAGATCGCTAAATTTTAGCTCTAAAAGAAAACGTGGGGATAGTAAAGATCAGTAGGTCTCAAACCTTAGAATGCTTCAGAATCCCCAGGAAAGTGCTCAAAATTAGAAAGATTGCTGAGCCTATCCACTGAATTTCTGATTTCATAGATCTAAGATGGGTCTGAGAATCTGCGTTACAATCAAATTCACAAATGAAGCTGATGTTGCCGATCCAAGAACTCCTCTTTGAGAATCACTCTGATAGGCACCTTCTTCCACAGATAGTAAGTCAAGAATCAAAAGAATTTGCTCAATATCACAAAACTAGTTAGTGGCACAATTAAAAATTTCATTATAAACTTCAGGAGCAGGTTTTCAAGGTAAGATTTTGTGACTCTAAAGCTGTGTATAAGCACCCATTGTCTCCTTAGATGAAAATTTGTTTTGAAGTTATATATATATTTTCCTGCACTTGTCAGTTATTTCAAAGATACTGAAAGTTTCCACCATCCACACACTTATTCCAAATAGAAACCTTGACACGATTCATGAATCTACTGTTTTTATCATGTATATAATTGATTTCCAATTCCAAATAATTTTATCTCCTTTATGTTTTTCAAATTTCCATCTTCTTCTCTTCATCCCCAGAGCCACCATTTTGGTTTGGTGACCTGATTGTTCCTTTCCCAGAAGACAGATCAGTTTCCTAATTGTTCTTGTCTCACTTTGATCCATTCTCAAGATTCCATAATTGTCTTTCTAAAAATCAAATCTATCTTATGATATACACTATTTCCTTTTGGTTTAATTTGAATCAATATCTTTCATGGTAAGTTTAAAAAAATAAGAAGTAATAAAAATTTACTGGAGAATTTTGGAAAATTTCAAAAATGTGAAGAAGAAAGTAAAAATTAGCCATGGTTCCCCAGCCAAGAGAAAACCACAGTTCGCATTTTGGTGTGTTTCTGTTTCAACTTTTATTGTGATATAATTCCTATATGGCATATAATTCACTTATTTAAAGTATACAGTTAGTGGTTTTTAGTATATTCATGGGGTTGTGTAACTATCACCACGATCTAGTTTTATAGCATTTTCATTATCCCCGAAATAAACCCCATTCCCATTACCAGTCTTTCCCCATTCATTGCTCCCTGATTCCTTCCAGAGCTACAGGCAACCACTGATCTACTTTCTGTCTCTACAGATTTGCAGGTTCTGACTATTTCATATTAGTAGAATAAAACAATATGTGGTCCTTTGTGACTGGCTTTTTTCACTTAGCATAACGTTTTCAAGGCTTAGCCACCTTGTAGGATCTATCAATTCTTCATTCCTTTTTACCGTTGAATAATATTCCATTGCATAGCTATACAATTATTTTCTTATTCATTTATCAGTTGATGGCCATTTGTGTTGTTTCCACTTTTGAGTGTTATGAATAATCCTGCTATGAACATTTATGTACACATTTTTGTGCGGACACGTATTTTCATTTCTCTTGGGTATATCCAAGAATGCAATTACTGGATCATACAGTAACTTTGTATTTAACATTTTGAGAAACTACCAAGTTTTTTCCAAAGTGGCTGCACCATTTTATATTTCCACCAGCAATGAATTAGGGTCCCGATTTCTCCACGTCCTCGCCAACTCTAGTTATTGCCTGTTTCTTTTTTTAAATTATAGCCATATTTGTTGCTGTGAAAAGGTATATCATTGTGGTTTTGCATATCCCTAATGACTGATGATATTGAGGATCTTTTCATGTGCTTATTGGCCATTTGTATACCTTTTGGGAAATTGTCTCTTCAAATTCTTTGCCAGTTTTTAATTGCGTTATTTTTCTTCTTATTATTGGGTTGTAAGAGATGTATATATTTTTTGGATACAATTCTCTTGTCAGATAGATCATTTGCAAATGTTTTCTCCCATTCTGTGGACTGTCTTTTCACTTCGTTGCTAGAACCCCTTGAAGCACAAAGGTTTTTAATTTTGATGAAGTCCAATTTATCTATTTTTTGTTGTTGTTGCCTGTGCTTCTGGTGTCATATTCAAGAAATCATTGCCTAACCCAATGTCATGAAGATTTACTCCTATGGGTTTTTTTCCCCAAGAGTTTTACATTTAGTGCTGTGATCCACTTTGAGTTAATTTTTGTGTAAAGTAAAAGGTAGGATTCCAACTTCAATCTTTTGCATGAGGATATCCATTTATTTCAGCATCATGTGTTGAAAAGACTATTCTTTCCTCATTGAATGGTATTGTTTCCCCTTTTGAAAATCAATTGACCATAAATGTAAGAGTTTATTTCTGGGCACTCCATTTTATTCCATTGATATACATGTCTATCATTTGCTGGTACAACACCTTCTTGATTATTGTAGCTTCGTCATAAATTTTAAATTGGGAAATGTAAGTCATCTAACTTAATTCATCTTTTTCAATATTCTTTTTGCCATCCTAGGTCCCCTGCATTTTCATATGAATTTTAGGATCAGCTTGTCAAGTTTTGCACAAAAAGGAGCTAGGATTTTGATAGGGACTGCATTGAATCTCTTGACCGATTTGGGGAATACTGCCATCATAATAATATTAAGTCCTCCAAGAAGAGATTGGTGGTTGTCAGAGATGGAGATAGAGGGTGGACAAAATGGGTGAAGGTGCTCAAAAGGTACAAGATTCCAGTTATAAAATAAATAAGTCATAAGGATTTAATGTATAGCATGGTGATCATAGTTAACAGAACTGTATTGTGTATTTGAAAGTTGCTAAGAGAGTAGATCTTAAAAGTTCTCATCACAAGAAAAAATTCATAACTATCTGTGGTGATGGATGTTAACCCACCCTATTGTGATGATCATTTTGCAATATACACAAATATTAAATCATTATGTTGTACACCTGAAACTAATATAATGTTGTATGTCAATTATATCTCAATACAAAAAATTAAGTCCTCCAATACATGAATATGGGACATCTTTTGATTTATTTATTTAGCTTCCTACAACAGTATTTTATAGTTTTCATTGAACAAGTCTTGCACTTCTTTTATTAAATTTATTCCTAGATATTTTATTCCTTTTGATGATATTTTAAATGAAATTAAGAAGCTAATTTCATTGCTAGTGTATTGAAATACAGTTGATTTTTGGATATTAATCTTGTATCCTGAAACCTTGCTGAACTTGTTTGTTTTTAATAGTTTTTAAAACTGAATTCCTTAGGATTTTATATACACTAGATCATGTCAACTGAAAACGGTTTTACTTCTTTTCCAATCTGGATGCCTTTCATTTGTTTTTTTCCTTGCCTGATTGCTCTAGCTAGAATCTTTACTACAATATTGACTAGAAGTGGTAAGAACAGACATCCTTGTCTTGCTCCTGATCTTAGGGAAAAATCATCCAGTCTTTCACCATTAGGTGTGAGATTATATGTGGGTCTTTTGTAGATGCCCTATAGCAGGTTAAAGAAATTCCCTTCTATTCCTAGTTTGTTCAGTCGATCACCACCATCTTCTTTTAGAATCCTTCAGTAGATCCCCATTTCTTATCAGATCATGTTCATGCTCCACAGCCTTGGATGGAAGACACTCCTGGAACACCCCCTGCTTACTTTTCCTGCCTCATCTCTCAATACTCCCTCTGCACTATCCTTTCTAACCTCATCTCCAAAATGTTGAGCTCCAGCTACAATAAGCTGCATGCAGTTCCTACCATTCCACGTTATCTCATGTCAATCTGCTTTATTATCTGCTTTATCCATACTCTTCACCTCTTAATTGTACTTCAAGACACAACTCAAGAACCACTAATTTCAAAAAGCTGTCGAATAACTAGATCTGGCTTAAGTGCCCTTCTTCTTCTGTATTCTTCTAACACACTGCACATATTTCTCTGCTAGAATGCAACATACTGTTCTGTGTTGTTGATTTAAATTTCTGCCTCTCCAAGTAGGATACATTTCTTAAAGCAGGAGCCATATCTTATGCATCTTTTATCTGCAGGGCCTGGAACCCACTCAGTAAATTGATGGGCAGTTGGATAGATGGATGGATGTTGAGATTTATGCCTTTTTTTATATTGAGTGTACATAAATGAATTAAAAAGACTCAAACAATCCTAAAGTTCTTAGCAGCCATAAAAAGCAAGAGACCCTAAAGGCAAATGGAATTGTTCTGGGCCTATGAAATATAAATGGGGGAAAATGCATGGCAAATAAAAAGAAATGTCAAGCAAAAAAATGGGTGTTAGAAGCTAGGATTTCCGCAGAACTTGTCTCAATTGCTGGAAATAATGCATATTCGTGTTCTATGAATAATGCTGCCTAAGGACCCTCATCCCCCTTCTCTCCCACCCTTCAACCACAATCTTCAACACCAGTTATTATATATTCTATTTAACTCAAAAAATATTGTAGAACATATATTAGGTAATCAACCATGTTCATGTACAAAAGCAGTAAGAGTTGTGATCACAGTGAAACCAAGTTTCCCCAAGTGGTCAATGCTTGCCCACGAGATGGAGTGAGACATTAAAAGCAGCCAATAATTAAATGTTAAAATGGGCAATACAGACAATAGCAGTTGAGTGGACAGAAAGACTCATTCAGTCAACAATTATTGACTGTATGCTAGCAATATGCCAGGTACTAGGCTACATGGTGAGTATACAATGTTGAATGATTCAGAATCTGTGTGCTCAAGGAATTTATAGTCTACTCAGGGAGCAATGCACGTTAACATATAACTTATTTATTCATTCAGAAAATACCTATTGAAAGCCCTCATAGCTACTGTCCCACGAGTGTTCATGACACAGCAATAAATATAACGAAAAAGAGCAAAATCTCTGCCCAGATAAAGCATATATTCTAGTAGAGAGAGGCTGGTAATAAACAAATAGATAAATTACATAGTAGGTTTAAAACTATAAGTACTATGGAAATGAAAAAAAACAGATTAGGGTGATTAAGACTACTAGGGCATGGATGAGAATGGGCTGTAATTTAAAGTAGGGTCAATGTGATTGGCCTTATTGAGGAAGTGACATTGGAGTCAAGACTTGAAGGAGATGAGGTTGTTGGCCATACAGCTTTTGAGGGAAGAATGTTCCAGTCAGAAGGAACAGTCAGGCCGGTGCTCTGAGGTGAGAGCAGACCCAGAGTATTCACAGAATAGCAAAGCACTAGATCTGAAGTCAAGGGACTGAGCCCAGTGGTAGGAGATGAGGTCATGGAGGTTGGAGCGCCCTGTGGGCCTTGGAAGGACTTCAGTCATAGTAACATGGGGAACGATTGCAGAGCTTAAGCAAAAGAATGATACAATAAAATTTACATTTTAAACAGATTACTCTCACTGCTTGTGAAGAATAGACTTGAGGCCCTAGAACAGATATAGGGAAAGCAGTTAGGAGATCATTGGCATACTTTAGGCTTGAGATTTTTCTAGTGGCTGAGATGAGAGTGGAAACAGTGCAGGTGGTAGGAGGATACCAGATTCTGGATATATTTAAAGGCAGAGCCGCCAGAATTAGGTGTGTGGTTTTTGAAACAGAGAAGAGTCAAAGATGAATTCAGGGTTTTGATGGGTGCTACTACCTACAGAATGGGGAAGGATGGGGAGGAGGACAAAGACTTCAGGTGTAACCAATTGGGGATAGGGTCGAGGAGTTTCAGTTTTGTACATAGTGTGAAATCTCCCAAGTGGAGACATCACCTCAGCAGTTGGAGATATATAAGTACCGAACCAGAGGTTAGCCTAGGATTCTACGGGAACATGTAGGAAGGCACCCATGTGAGGCTTCCTGAGGAAATGACAAATCCTGCCTCTAGAAGGAGCACGGTTGGCTGGTATGATCAAGAAGGCTTCAGGAGGTGAAGTGGGCATTAAGGAATAGGAAAATTTTGACGGCAGAGAAAGTAGTAAGAGAATTCTGGACATAGGGAATACCTAAGCAAGATCCTTGGAACAAGAACAAGATGGTGAATTTGTGAGAGTGAGCAGAGAGCGCTGCCTGGGGTGAGGAGTTCTTACTAGAAACACCAGGGCATGAGTGTGGAACGCTGACTTAGGGACCTGGAAGTTTGGTCTCCTCCTCTAGAAAAGCTATGCCTGGCCTACCAGTCAGCTCCATGCTCCTCCCAAGCTCTCTGCAGCCAGTGTTCACACTTCCATCTCAGCACCATCCCAGAGTATTCTACGAGTATGTTTACTTTTCTCTCAGCCTCCCCAGATTGTAATTCTCTGACAGCAAAGACCTTATATTTTGACTTTTATCTACCACAATGATTCATTAATGGAATTTTAAGAAATATTTATTCAAAGAATGTTATATTTCTGTACACACCCCCAATCATATTTTCATTTCAATGTCTATGGTGGTTTTTAATTAGAGAAAAATCATCATCTTTATTGACTAGGTGAAAGATCAATTACAATTAGCCTACCTTAAAAGAGCTAACATAGTAGAAAGATTGTGGAAAACAGGATTTTTCAGAACAGCAGCTACCAAGTCACAGAGAGCACATTATCCCTCAAGCTGCTGAGGAGGAACCTTTGGAAACTTGAAGGTAGAAAATAGATCAGGTAGTTATGAGTTAATTAAAGAGAGGGAAAAGGCTGGAGGATTTGCAATAAGGGCATTTTTCCAAGCTAGTTGCTTATCATATAAGGATGAAAGAACTAAAATGCTCACTGTGCCTTAGGTAATGAGAACTATGGCATTTGATATTTACCCTTCAGAGACCTGTCAGCAGAGCCCTGGGCTCAGCCTGCCCACAAAAACTCCCGAGATGGTAGCCATTCTCTACACGCGAGGATATTCAATGTCAAGCTCAATCCCCAACCCTGGCAAAGAGTAGGATGGACTTCCATATGTGGCTTAAACCAACCTGTTACACCAATATAGGGGGTGGCCACTAGAACCAAATGGGAGCTCTGCTCAACACGATCTAAGGGGAAATGGTTGGTGCCTGAGTCACCAACTCGGTATGCTTGAGTGTTACAAAGAACTCTCCAGGGTTAGAGAATATATGCACTAATTCACTTAAAAATATTTCTGTGTTAATTGTTGTACTAACCCTGCCTCTAACCCTGACTCGTCTGACCTAAAACTATTCTCACTTGCTTTTCTTAAAATGCAGGGACACTTGGTTCATTTTGGAGAAAATATTTGCAAAAAACCCCATGTCTACATAGCCATAGTTTGCTTTTCAGTCCTTTTTTCACATAAAAGTCGTGTTCTGAGTAAAAAGAAGATAGTTCAGCTCTCAAGTCAAACAATGACGCAAGACTATTTCCTCAAGACAACTGTTGTGCCTCAGTGCATGGCAGAAGTGCTTAACGTGACTTCCCATCCTCACACAGATTGTTCAAAAGATAAGTATTCAAGGGTGGAGATTTAATAAAGTTATTACTTTTTAATGCTTTATCAAGGACACCTTTAAACAGAACTGACATGTTTTTTACTCCTGGGACATGGCACTGCAGAAGACAATGAGTTCTAGTATAGTTTGGTGCCACTGTCTTAATTCATGTTGCACCATTGGCGCAAATGACAACACAGTATGAAAAAGGCAAATGATCTTATTATGAAAATAGCTTTGACCTGGTGGTCCCCCTAAAAGGGGTCCCTGAAGGATGGCAGGCCACAACTTAAGAATGCCACACACAACTCCTTTTATGTATCTTGAAATTCTTGGGTCAAAGTCTATAAATATTTTAAAGTGCCCGATAATGCATTAACAAATTGACTTTCCGACATGGCGCATAATTTGCACTTCCCTCTGTAATGTGGAAGTATATTTTATCAGGCAAACACTCTACAGAATTAAAAGTCCTGACTATGCCCTGTTTGAAGGTAAGATAAAGAGTCCAAATTGTAACTTATGGCTCTGTTGTGTCTGAAGGGGAGAGAGTAATTTCTCTTCAATTTCTGTTACTTCTCCCAACTCAGGTATCTCAACTATTCCAAACATTGCTCATGTGAACTCTAAACCACCTTCCACAACAATATTTACCACAATAGATCCACAAATTTAGAGAATGAAAGGAATAGTGATAAATATTAGTGGTAGTTGATAGCTCATTACGTTCCCATCTCTGTGCTCCAGACTTTTTGACTAATTCACTACACAAAGACTAGTAATCAGTTGTATTTCAGATCTTTTGATCTAAACTATGATTTTTTAAGCATATGTTCATTATAACAAAATTCCAAGGGAAAAACAGTTAATGTATAATCATAAGAATGGAAGAGAACTTAAGATAGTTCTTGATTAATTGACACGATTCCAAGAAGTTACATAAAATTCTTTCTAGATAAAATCATCTCAATGAAAAATTCTCCAAAAGACAAGATTCTGTCCCTGAAGGATTTTACAGTGTATTGAATCTCATTATTATTAGTGATAAATTTAATGAAATAAGATTTATCCTGGACTCAGATCAAAGGGATTTAGCTAACCAAGGGATGACCTCACAGCACAGACTACATCACAGAGAATAACCCACAAGGTTTGTTCCTAAAAGGCTGACTGGTTAGCAGAAAACTCCAGAGAACATTTGGTTGGTCTCCAATGTATGAAGAATACCCAGCTTCATGACTAGAACACGTCTAGACAAGCAATAGATGCTCATTCCCCTTTCCAAACCCCGGCTCACCATCTGTAATTTCCTTCATCAGGAAAGAGCTTATGTTTGAGAAAGAAAATGCTCTTTCTAAAAGGGATTTAAATTTAAGCCTCATTAAAATATACAGACATTATTTGCATTTTTAAATGTAACTAATTATGTCTATAGGATCATTAATATTGTAAAAGCAGCCTTGTGGTCAGGATTTACTAAACCAACACATCTATAAACTCTAGTTGTTTACACAATTTAAAAAATCTATTTCACACTTATAAAAATGACATTTGAAATCAGAGTAAAGTACCTGAAGAAATGTTGCATTGCTGATGACAAAGAATTTTGTGCAGCTGATTTTTAAATGAGTTATTGAAGGGAAAATAGATTCAGTTTATTACAAGTTCCATTGATTCTTAAGGAAGAAATTACATGTATAAAGAATAAGTCTTCTGATAGTCAAATAAGCCTTTTAAGTTAAATAATCCTTTTAATGTAGATTGAACCTTCTTAACAAATACTAAAATTATAAAATAAAGCTGTTGTTTTGTTCAGAATTTCAGAGATCTCAGTAATTATCCTAAGCGTGATAGAAAAGAGTGATCACTGAACCAGTAGGGTCAAGCCCGAGTCTTCTCTTTGCCAGTTTGAATGTTTTAAAAGGCAATATCCATGTCTAACGAGAGTTTTCTCGAATTTATTCACTCACTGAATGAGTATTATTAAATGCTTTTTATTTGCTAGGTTTTGTGTACAAAACGCAGTCCAACATGGACTTTAATCTTCCATTTATTCATTCAAACAAATATTCATTAAGGTCTTATTATGGGTCAGACAGTGTTCTAGGCACTGAGACTCCATGGGGGTGGACAAGATAGACCAGATCCCTGCTCTTCTACAGTCTATAGTCTATTGGGTGGGAAGGAAGAGAGTAATAATAAATGATAAACAAGTAAATGAATGAATGAGCAAGACCACTTCAGACAGTGATTAGTGCTATCAAGAAGATAAAACAAGGGGCATGAGGTCAGCATAATGGCAGAGTGAGTAGCTCCCTTTGTCTGTCTCCTCTAAGTTACAACCAATCAGACATCCATGGACCAACAGAGGATTCCCTACACAGCAGAAGAGGTTGCGTAAGAAATCCATGTATTTATACATCTGATGGTGGGCGGACTGGACCCCTGGGAGGCAGGGGAACTAGGGGAGCAGCCCTCTCCTCCTCCCCTGGCAGCAGCAATCCAGGGTGCAGAGCAGAGGCAATGAATGCCATGATTCGCATGACTGCAGGAGATTGAGGTGTAGAAAAAATAAGTGTGGCTTACCACCCTCCGATCTCCCAGCAGATCCAGCATGCACACTCCTTCCCAAATCCCCTGGCAGTAAACAGATCTTTCCAACAGTGGGGACAGTATACAAAACTCAGATTTTCCTGGCTGGGGCAGGGCACTCTGACCTGAGTTTTCAAAATACACTGGCTAGCACCAGAGACTAAATGCTGCATGAAGGAGCAGCAACAACAACCTCTCCATGCTTAGCCCATGAACCCCCAACCCCCAGCAGTGGCAGATAGAACCTGTGACCAGAGGCTTCTGGAACCACAGCAGAACCAGTGACCCTGCCTCCAGTGGTGGCACCCCTGACACCAGCTCCACCAGAAGCAGGGGCTGTATACAGGGGCTGTATATAAGTCTCTGGGTCTCCAGGACCCCAATAGTGACAGCAATATCCATGAACCCAGCACACATAGCAGCAGCGCAACAAGCACCCCCAGAAAACCTGGGAGCAGCAGCACAGTTGGTGCATAGGATATCAACATCTAAGCCTGCAGAGATCCCACAGAGAGCCTGTGGAAAGCCTGCAGAGAGCCATTGGAGAAACATGAGACCCAAGTGACCCCAGAAGCAACAGAAGGGCTGGCAGCCTGGTGCCCATGGTGGCGACACCTGAGACTGCAGTGACATTATAAACAGCAAGGCACCAGCAACCTCAGAGACACAAGTGGCACAAGGAGGGCACTGACAATGCCTCTAGCAGAGGCAGTGGAGGGTGAAAAGTGCAGGCTTTCAAATACAACCCGAAGCAGCTCAGAACCAAAGTAACCAAAGCCATATGCAAATAAGAAATGTGCTTATTAACACAAGTGCACTGGCAGAGGATCAATTCATGAAACACCATGAAGAACCACAGTAACACGGCAGAACAGAAAGAAAATGACAACTCTCCAGAAACTAAACTTGAAGTTACAGAAGATTGCAATCTAACTGACAGAAAATTCGAAATAGTTGTCATAAAGAAACTCAATGAGTTACAAGAAAATGCAGACAGTTCAATGAGCTCAGGAACAAAATTAATGACAAGAAGGAGTACTTCACCAAAGAGACTGAAACTCAAAAAAAACCAAACAAACAGAAATTCTGGAGATGAAGAACACAATTAATGAGATCATAATGAGTAATAAGAAAAATAATGTAGAAAGTATTAAAAATAGAGCAGACCGTAAGGACCATTTAGTGAACTCAAAGATAGAAACCTATAAATGATTCAGGTGGAGGAAGAGAAAGAACTAAGATTTTTTTTTAAATGAAGAAATTCTTTGAGAAATACTCAACTCAATTAGGAAAAGTAACATAAGAGTTATAGGTATCCCAGAAGGAAAAGAGAGGGAGAAGGAACAGAGAGCTTATTCAAAGAAATAAATGCTGAGAACTTCCTAAACCTGGAGAAGGAACTGGACATGCAAGTACATGAAGCTAATACAACTCCTAATTACCTCTGTGCAAAAAGACCGTTTTCAAGGCATATAATATTAAAACTGTCAAAAGCCAATGACAAAGAAAAGATATTAAGGGCAGCAAGACAGAAGAAAATAAACTACAAAAGAACACCCATCAGACTTTCAGCAGATTTCTCAGCAGAAACCTTACAAGCTAGGAGAGAGTAGAATGATATATCCAAAACACTGAAAGACAACTATCAGCTGAGAATACTCTATCCGGAAAAATTATCCTTCAGATATGATGGAGAAATAAAAGCTTTCCCAGACAAACAAAAGTTGAAGGAGTTCATTGCCACTAAACCTGCCTTACAGGAACTGTTGAAAGGAGCCCTCCTACCTGAAACAAAAAAGACAAAGGTTTACAAAGCTTTGAGCAAGGATATAAGTAGACAGACAGAATCAGAAAATAACAGCTCTGTATCAGAATAGGTTAGTAAACAATTAATTATCACATAAAGGATAAAGGCAAAGAAAGAACCAAAAATAACTGTAACCACTTCAATTTGGTCACAAATGCACAATACGAAAAAGAATAATTTGTGACAACAAAAACATAGAGAGGATGTGGAGAGAAGGGAACCCTCGTACACTGCTGGTGGGAATGCCAACTGATGCAGCCACTGTGGAAAGCAGTATGGAGATTTATAAAAAAAAAATATATATATATATATATATATATATATATACCACAGTGGAATACTACATACATAGATATATATACAATGGAATACTACTCAGCCATAAAAAAGACAAAATCATGCAATTTGTGACAACATGGATGGACCTTGAGGGTATTATGCTAAGTGAAACAAGTCAGACAGAGAAAGACAAATACTATATGATTTTACATGATTTTACTGATATGTGGAAGATAAACAAACACATAGATAAAGAGAATATGTTAGTGTTTACCAGAGAGGAAGGGTGTGGGAAGAGGGAGAAAGGAGTAAAGGAGCACATACGCATGGTGACAGATAAAATCTGGACTATTGGTGGTGAGCATGATACAGTCTACACAGAAACTGAAATATAATAATGTACACCTGAAATTTACACAAATGTTATAAGCCAATATGACCTCAATAAATAGTATTTTTAAAAAAGAAGATAAAATGAGAGGATGTGATAGAGTAATGGCGGGTATGGGGAAGCTGTAGAAGAAGTATATCTCAAGAGGAAAAAAAAACCCAAAAAATATGGGGCTGGTCCCATGGCCGACTGGTTTAAGTTCGTGCGCTCTGCTTTGGTGGCCCGGGGTTTCTCCAGTTCGGATCCTGGGTGTGGACATGGCACTGCTCATCAGGCCATGCTGAGGCGGCATCCCACATGCCACAGCTAGAAGGACCTGCAACTAGAACATACAACTATGTGCTGGGGGCTTTGGGGAGAAGAAGAAAAATTAAAATAAATAATCAAATAAATAAAAATAAAAAATAGAAGAGATATCTCAAGAGGCAAAGTGTGAGCTTACATCTAAATGACACGAACAAGACAGATATTTAAAGATCCATGGCAGCGACTTCTAGGCAGAGGAAACAGCAAGTGCAAAGGCCTTTAGAAGAAAGAGTTAAAAAAATCAGATTGGGAAGATAGGTAAGTAGAAGCTTCTTCCTTCCTCCAACTCCCCAACTCACCTACCCCAGGTTTGCACCACTCGATGTTAGAGCCTGACCCACCTCTCTTCTTTAGACCTAGAAATTGACCCACAAGGCCATGGCACTGATGGGTTTTCATGGATCTACAGCAAGTTACAGACTTTATTTTATCTCATCTACATAGTTGCATTCAGGAATTCTTCTATTTTGCATGGAAGCATTATTAAATCAAACAATATATAAACCGCTCTTTCTAACTGAGGAAAATAAGCTTTGGTATATAAGAGCAAATATCTGGAAGCCCAGCGCCATTCATCTCAATGAGAGACATTGAGTTTACCTTCAGCCGCTCTCGAGCTGAAACGTGACAGCTGTTGATCTACTTGCATGTTGTTACCTCATTGAGAACAGTGATTTACAGAGTAAAACACTCAGTGCATTAAGAAAAACTGGCGTCTTGGAGACAGATATCCAGAGTTAATGGGGAAACAGTGGTCTCCATATTGTTGACAGAACACCCCAAATCCTCAGGCCACTCATCAGCACAGTTATTTATCTTATTCTCCAAGTCAAAGGAAGAAATATGTCAGGCTTAAAAGCCCTAATGGGAACAGGAAAAAAAAAAAGAGACAGACAGGGTAATTTGTAAGAAGCAGTTTTGAGTTTTGTTTTGGTTTCCCTAAAGAGGACTTTTTGGTGATACTATTAAAATCAGACATATTTCAATATGACTGACATATATAATATATATAAGTTTTGAATAGATAATCCAGTCACCTAGTGTATAAATCAAAACAATATAAAGAAGTATTCAGCAAAACCTTTCTACTTCATTCGTATCCTTCATTTCCATAAGGGTAATTTCTTTTACTAACTTCTTGTGTCTTTGTCTTTTGTGTAACAGAAACAGAAGTATATATTCTCATTTTCCCCCTTATAATAGAAAGATTCCATACTCTATACAGGATTATATATCTTGCATTATTATTTTAACAATATGTCTTGAGGATTTCGTCATTTCATTTCATAGAGAGGAAGTCTTTCCATTTCAGTACATAGAGAACATCCCCTTATTTTCTTTCACATGTGCATAGAATTCTATTATGTGCATGTTCCACATTTTGCTAAACACAGTCCTTCATAAGTGCCTATTTGGTCTAATTCCAATCTTTCGCTATTGCAACCAATGCAGCAACTAACAAGTTTGTACAGACGTCATTTTGCACATGTACAACTACATCTGCAAGATACATTCCAAGAAGTAAGATCTTTGTATAAATTAAAAATTAAACATTTGCAATTTGGATAAATATTCAGGAATATCCCTACATGGGGGAAGCACTATAATATCCACATCCATCAATAATGTATGTGAACCCCTATTATCCAACGCCTTGCCAACAGAATGTGTCCTCAAACTTATGAATTTTTGACAGCCTGATAGAATGAAAAATGTCTCAGTGAAATTTTAATTTGTATTTCTCTAATTATGATTGAGGTGGAGCATCTTTTCATATGTTTAGGTGGAAGTTGTATCTCCTTTCTGTTAATTTCCTGTTCGTATCCTTTTCTCACTTTCTTTATTATATTGATCTTATCGATTTATATTAGGGGGATTAATTCTTTGTGATATGAATTGCAAATATTTCTCATAGCTTTCTTTCAATTATCTTTTGATTTTACTTGCAGGATTTTTTTTTGCTTTGTTTTGTTTTTGCTAGATAATAGTATTTTTTATTGTAGTATTTATCAGTTTTGTATGGCTTCTGGACTTTATGGTTTCTTTTTATTTTACATTTAAATTTTTATCCATTTGCAGTTTACCTTAATGTACACTGTGGGTTTTGTTTTGTTTCTCAGAATCTGTCTGGTTGTTCCAACACAATTTATGGAAGTATTTATCTACCCCTTCTAATAGTACTTGCCATGTTCATATATGCCATATACACTCAGGTCTTTTCATACATAGATACCACACTGTTTTAACTATCGAGGTTTAAAAATGTTTTAGTATCCGGCAGATCTAGTTCCTTTGACTAATTCTACTCAATATACATTCATTGGTTGTGAGAAGACATAGAACTGACTATCCGAAGCTGATTATACGATTTCTTGGGTCAGAAGTCATATGGCGTCCATCAGAGCAGCCTTCCTCACTCTACTCTCTGCACCTTTGTCCCACTCTCCACCCTGTCAGATTTTGAGTTAAAGCTGGTATTTGTGGTCACTGAAAACTGTTTCCTCCTCCATCCTCTGAGCTTTTCCCCTGGTTGTCAGATGGCCAAATGCAGTGCTTTTTAAGCTTACAGATGTGGAGGAACTTACATCTGCGTTCCACGCTGTTAGATCCTGATCCTAAGAGGTGTTCTGGGGAGCAGATAATCATTAAATTTTTACAACTTGCCTATAGAAATGTATGCTTCCAAGAATATTCTTAGGAGAAATAGACATAAAGGGGGTAGAGGGGGAAAAAAGAGAGAGAGAGAAAAGAAAATAGAAAAAGAAAAAAAGACGTTTTTCAGGCTCCAGAGCAAAGCGCTGAAGTCCTCCGCCCCCACCCCTCCGCCTCCCACAGGGCTGTGCAGTGACAGGGGGCCCTGACAGCCTGGAGACAGAAACGAGGGATCAGACTCTGCGACTCTGCCTCTCTTCCCCTTTCCCAGCAATGGAGACAGAGACGGAGACTGAGGGAGAGACAGAGACAGAGAGATTAAACAGGAAGGCAGAACACTTCGCCAATTCTCAGCTGAGGCGGCAGCCGAACTAGTAATATGCTGGTCAGTTTCAGAGCCTCAGACCCCGACAGCATTTTCTCTGTGGGGAACTCTAAGGAGGGATGGGCCTGCCACACATCTGGGCAGAGGTCACAGGGTGGGGACACCGTGCACACCCTCTCCATGGTGACCCTCCGCGGCGGGGCTCCTCCTTCCTTCCCTCTACCCCCAGCTCAGGGCTGTCAGACGCCTGCGCTGGCCTGGCCCAGGGGGTGAATTCATCGCCCACGCCGCCACTCTCCTCCACCCTTCCTCTCTGCCTCCCAAGGCCACTGTCGTCCCCTCTCACGACACCCTGTACAGTGGGAGGCGGACGAGTGCCCTCCGAACCAGGACAAAGGAGGGGGGCCTGGCAGACCCACTGAGGCACGCGCAGAGGGTGAGGGGGGTCACCTCGCCGTCCTGACACAGCCCAGGACCCGCGAAGGCCCCCGTCCTCCTCTCCTTCCTGACAGGGGCCTGCGTTCCTCATTTCTTCAGTATTTCATCCTCCTCCCCCGGGACACTCCACCTCATCAACACCACAGCTCTGCCTGCTGTGCCCATCTCTCTCGCTAGACACACTCCCTCTCCCTTCCTCACACTCACACCCCCTTACTCACCTCACACACTCACACTCTGTCACTCTGACAGTCATCCTCCCTTGTGCAGCTCCTCACACATTCTCATCTCACACTCACTGGTTCACACTCACACATCCCCACTCCTCACTCACTCTCACTTACTCTCCCTCATTGTCACTCATTCTCCCTCCTTTCCATTCATGCTCCCACGCACTCACTTGGGTCCACGCTCGGCTCCCTTTCTCTTCCAAATCTTTCCCACTTTCCTCAGAATCATGGGCCCTTTGTTGGGGAGGAATTAAAAGCAGCCTACTCTAATCACAGCAGGTATGTGCAGCTATGTTAGTGCTCTGTCTTTATCAAAGAAGAATAAATCCGTATGTTTTCATGCAATTCAACCAATATTTACATATCACTTGTGCTAGGCACGGAAGGAAATAAGTGGTTGAAGAGGAAGCTGTAGGTCCCCTGAAGCCAAGTGCTGGCCAGAGGAAGCTCTCAACCGCCTAAAAGGCCATCATTCTGCATCACTCATTCCACGGCACTTGTTAGCACATATTTACTCAACATTCTCTGTGGGCTCACACCACACTACGTCCTAGTGAAAAAACGGTGGGAAAGACAAAGTTTCTACCCTTAAAGAAAGTAATGGTTTGGTAGGGAATGTCAATATGTAAACTAGTAATTAAAATGAAACAAAAATTTGCAAATCATATGCTACAGTGATATTCACAAAATGCAACGGATATACTGCATTGATATTGCAATAGAATTGCTTTTGGTTCTTCATTGCTAGTATACAGGTGCCTCCTTGGTCACAAATACTTGCTTCGAAGGAGTTATTAATGATTCCAGGAATGTAACTGCCATTCTGGACAGGGAACTTATGGAAAACTTCATTTCTAGTTTTGAATAACTGACTAATAAATTAGCCTCAGGAAACCTAGTCAGTCAACAAACTCTGAGCACTGTGCTAGGCCGCCAAAAATAATAATAACATGAAACAAGATAAAAGTGAGAGAGGGGAAGAAAAGTAAATAAATCTGAGTTCTTGCCCGAAAGGGATTCACAGCTTTGTAAGAGTGATAGATATATCAATTAATTCTTGCAAAGAAAAGTGAGAAGTATGAAAATAAAGGTGTGCCCAAGATGCTATGAAGCTCTGAGGAAGAAATGCATAGCTTGGGAGTTTATGTGATTAGCTAAGAAAGCCTCCATGAGTGAAGTGGGATCTGCAGGGCATTTTGAACAATAAAGAGGTTATAAAAAACAAGAAGAACACTCAAGCTGCAGTTGCAATTTATCAGAAACGGGTTTTTTTTTTTTTTTTTAATACTTTCCGTTGTTTTATTTCCTCTGCTTATATGGGGCTGGGATATTTTTAGGACATGAAGTGGAAACAGAATGAGACATCTCTAACAAAGATGTTATTGTGACCTGCCGGGTCTCAGAGTTGTTTTCCAAGAGATGGAGGAGGGGTCCCCTCCTTGGCGGGGACCGTGGTTGGGGTCCAAGGTTCCAGATTGGCATAAGGAGCCTGCGCTACCTTGGCCTTCACTATCACCAGCCTGTAATCTACTGAGAAAAGTGGTGGGAGAAGGAGAAGCTTGCAGAGGAAGAGAAAGAGAAACATCATTAAGGTGCTGAGAGTCAGCATGGTTAGAATGAGCCCGTCGGTGCAGGAAAAAACCCTCCTTGACCCTCGCAGGCAGGGAGCTTCGCCAGGCTAGTCGGATGGGGTGTCAAATGCAGCTCGCCCTCACAGCTGCTGCCTCTGCTTTAGGTCTCCCAGTCGGGGACATTGCACCTGCTTATCAGGTAATTTATTAACATCTTATCCATTCGTAAGGTTTAACTTATTCACTACACTCCCCTGTAAGCCACAGAGGGAGGCAGAAGTGAGGCCCATGTTGGGATTGGGAAATGGAAATAGTTAACTGAAGTTTCCCATTCCAAGGAAACAGGAGATTGAAATGCTGCTCTGGGCAAAGGCCCAAGGCTTTGGCTTAATTATCCTCACTGGCTCCTGCCTGATCTATATTCTAAGGCCTTTTCCCCCAAAACCACTTCTCTCTGCATTTCTCTGCTCTCACTTCAGATCAGGCCCACTCTTCACATTATTCATTTTTGCCTGTTAACACTTTCCTGAGGGCAGGAGCAAAGGGGGGCTTCCCAAGTGGGAGAACAGGTGGTCACCAAGGGTGGCCTGATGCCAGAAGCTGGGGCACCAGCCTTCAAAGCTCACAGGGTTTAGAGCTGCACTGCTACCAGCCTCTCAATCTAGTTCAGTCATAAATGTCTGCTGGAACATTATCTAGTAAAAAAGGGTAAAGTCTTTAAGAAAAAAATGGACACTAAGAGATTCTTAATTGTCTTTCAAATGATGGTGGCTAAGTCATCTCAAGGTGTAGAACTTTCTTCAAAGGCATCACAATAACCAGCCATTCAATAGATTGCCTCATCCTGTTCATCAATAATGCCTGTGCAGCTGTGAATGGGAGGGAAGGCAGAGCTGCTGGAATGGCAGCAGAACCTCAGAACTCCAGGGACCCTACAGGAGCATCTGCTCTCACGGTGCCTTCCTGGATGCCAGAACATGCTCCGTGCTGTTTGCTCTCCAGGATGCAAAGTATTTCCAATGAGGGGCCACCTATCCTCTTCCTCGAGGCGATGAAGCACACACGTTGTAATTAAGTGTGGGACAAACTAGTGGTCCCCAGATGGTCACAAGATAATCCACTGATGTATAAGAAAAATTTCTATGTTCTGTCTTCATTGATTTCATCCCTGCATTCAGTTAATACATAAGTCCGTACTACCAAAAAGTTTGGAGACCTCTGAGTTAGACCCAGACCAGCACGAAGCAAAGCCTGGTGAATTCCCTGCACCGCTCATGCAAAGCACATAGAAGGGGATGCTCTATTGCTGCATGTGGGCTGGCCCGAGCTTCCCGGACAACACTTGCACTGGAGCTAAGAGCAAGCCCAGCAACCAGAAGACGTGGAGATGTGCCCTTGAATAACAAGGTCATGGAAACTGTCACAGAAGAAAACCAGAAATGACAATCGTCTTGAATGGCATAGTTTCTGGGACTAGGAATTATTGTTCTGGTGCTACCTCCACATGTGGAATTTGAGAATTGCATATCTATTTAAAATAGCAATATTTGTCTATTACCATTTTTTCCTTCTAGATTTCAGAACTGGCTTCTTAAGAAGCTTTACTTGAACAAGATATAGATAGATGATGATGATGATGATGATGATGGAGAGAGAGAAAGAGAAAGAGAGAGTCCAATGCATAGAATAAACATTGGAAACAATAGGTGGGCAAACTACTGCATTTTGCATTGGTTCACTCCAAGGTGATCTGTCACTTGTGTTCAGAGACTTGATTCTTCTCTATTTTTGCTGTATAGCAAAATATGAAATATATATGTGACAAACACTAGGTTGAGTTTCTCATCTCTTCCTATTGAGCATTACGTCCATCAAAAGAGTGGGCCTCAAACTGGTAATCAGTGGACACAGCTTCTACCTAGGAATGCAACGATGGAAAATGTGCAACCCATGCAGTCGTGGGAACCTTCCTTGATGCCGTCTCCAGCTGAAGCAATTCTATCTTTCTTTGCTTATTCACTATGGTCTACCATATTTTTGTTCCATATGTTGGGCTTTAAGGTGAAATTCAGTCTTATGAGGTGGAAAGTTCTATCAGCCAGAATGCCGGTGGGTTTGGAGTGGTGGAGGGGGCATTTGGCCAAGGCAGGATGAGGCTGATTGTTAAGAGAATAGCAATCAAAGTAGAAGCCACTCCCCACTGTGTGGCAGGAAAGGTCATTTGTGTGGAGAGGTCTCACAAGGCCAGGGAAGGAGGACATGATCCAGAGGCACAGCTGGAGTAAGGATAGTATGAGTGAGAAGGGAGAGTGAAAAGCCAGGCAGGGTGAGTGTCAGTGAGAGACTGCGGGCTGGAGGGAGGAAAGAGACCTTGCTTGGGAGTTGCTGCAGGACAGGGAGTAAGGTGGAGGATAAGAGTGATATCTAAACATGAAATAAAGAAGTGTGGCTGTGCATTAAGAAAGTGCTCCCTATTCCCCACCCATCCATTATGCGTGTGCCTGTGAGGATGTGTGTTCTGAGAAACACTCAACATATCTGAATTATTTGGGCTATAGTTTTTCCACTTGACTTTTGTTTCATTAAATGTGATGCCAGGCAAAAATTGAACCATGTAAAGTGCTTGGTTTAAGTTTGGCCATACCTGATGAACTTTCTGGGAAGTCTGCCTCAAGGGCCAGATTCTTCTGCTTGCTCAATTCCAGGTGCACTTAATTTTTTTATCACCATGAGATATCACCACTATAATGTCTCTCCTCTTTTCCAAGACTCTTTCACGGGGGAGGTGAGGACCCCTTCATATATAAATTAATTTTCACTGGGATCAGATATTAAAAACTATATTCAAAACAGAAAAGAAGGTAGAAAAACATCCTAAGCATTTCCCAGCTAAGTACTCCTAACTCACACAATTGTCCATACCTACAAATAAGAGTAATCCTCACCCTACTTCCTCAGGTCAGAGACTGGGTACCCCCGTCTGAGAGCATTTTGATCCTATCTGGGAACTTCTAGAGGGTCTCTGGACTCAGAAGAAGAAAATTCGAGAAAGTTATGAGGAATGTAATGTACTTAATGTAGTGAATGGGTGCTGACATCACACCCAGAGCCAACTGGTCTACGGCTGGTCCCTTTAGGCAAAATGTCTAGTCCCTCAGTACCGGAGAGCCTTATTTTGCTTTGGTGCACTGCCCCAAATCCTAACAGGTTGTGATGTGTGTGTGCTTTGGAAAGGAAACAGCTGCTGTGGGCAGAAATCTCACTGTTCTGCCAACCAGAAGATTTGGGATGGAGACTGTCTCTATTTCTGGCCTATTTCTGGCCCCCTAACCTGAGGAAGATCCTTGCTTTCCCCCAGGTTCAATTTCTTCACCCGTAAAAGTGAAGAATTGCTAGTCTCAACCTGAGGATTGTTTTTCTGTTTGTTTTTTAAGTATAAGATTTTTATCTAGTACTTTTTAAACTACAAAAGTCAAGCATGCTTATTTTACCTAGTGAAACAGATGCTAACAAAACAAAGCTGTATAAAGGCAAAGATGACTTTCTTCCTTTCCCCTCCACTCCCACCCTCCTCATACAGGCAATGCACATGGCCCAGTGTGTATCCTTCCCTCCCCTTCTCCTTGCTCATACAAACATAAGTAAATAAAGAGGAATTTTGTTTGTACCCAAAATAATTTATAATACGTACATTATTCTGTAACGAGGGTTTTTTTCCACGCAATATATTGTTTTGAGGGGCAAATGAAATGAGACTCATGAAAGAGCTTTGTAAATTGCAGTCACTGCTCTTCAAGGCTTAGGCTTCAGGTATGTTGTTTGTTAGGTCAGTCAGCTTCCTCTCTCTAACATCAATAAGAGATGAGCTGAGGGAAGGAATAGGCGAGTTTATTAAACACGACGAAGTCAGTAACTTTGTGGCATGGAATGCAGGGTTGGCCCGTCTGCCCAGCCTCGATGGAGAGTGCCTGAATGGGAGCAACATGAGGGCCCGGGGTCTGGGGAAGAGGAGCGCCAGGGCCACCTAGTCCACATTTGTCCCCAGAAGCAAGCACACTACAGAGCGGCCGAGCAATAAACGTGAGATGAGATGAGGAGATATAGGAAAAATTAATGAATAGATCAGTAAATTTAAAAACAAACGAAGGTACAAAGAAGTCTACAAATAAAAACCGTTTCTTTAAGAAGCATTATGGTGAAAATAAAAAAGAAAATAATGAGAGGAAATAGGGAATTTTCTCCAAGAGATTTGCGGATGCATTTGAATAAGCAATAAAAAAAAAAAATTGCTGACACGCTGAAGGCTGATGGCAAGGGACCTGTAATTGTTTCACCAGCCAAGGGAACTCAAAGCTGAATTGGAAATCAGCTTCTCTTCTCCCCTCTCACATTAATACAGTTTAACATCATTCTTTGGAACTTCCTCAGGGAATTCTGCCTCTGGAAGCAGCTGACTCACGGAGCTGATGCCTTAGTTATGCTCTTTATCTTTCCTTACATCTCCATAGGCTCTCAGGCTTTCCTGGCATAACTTTCTGATTCTAGATGCTTCTAGACCGTGTGTTGAACTTAACCACATATCTGCAAACCACCAGTTAAAGACATAATGTTCAAAGGACCCAAAACACACTTCTAGAGTTTCTAAGACTATTTCCTAACCCCTTCACACTTGCTATTTACCCATTAGTCATGGTAAATAAGCATATTAAGGCTGGTTCAACAAGGTAACAGGCAAGTTACCTATCCAGTGTTTATACAAGTCTGGAACCTTTAAATCTGATTATCAATATCTAATATCTTCCAATAACTTTCCTCCTTTTTATTTCATGCAGTTTGTATTCAGTATAAGAACTCGAGAGTTAAACTGCCTGGATTCAAATCCTGACTCCAAAGCATATTGGTTGTAGGTCATGGGGTGAATTAATTAACCTCTCTGGGCCTTGATTTTCTCATCCCTAAAATGGAACTAATAATATTGCTTTTCATAGGATTGTTATGAGATTTAATTGATACACTTATAAAAGCACATAAGGGAAAGTATGGCATATGGCAAAATACCCAATAAACGTTTGAAAAACAAATTTTTAAAAATCCTTATTATTATTTTAGGGATTATGTTTATTAATAATTTGCTTTTTTTTTTTGAGGAAGATTAGCCCTGAGCTAACATCTGCTGCCAATCCTCCTCTTTTTGCTGAGGAAGACTGGCCCTGAGCTAACATCCGTGCCCATCTTCCTCTACTTTATATGTGGGACGCCACCACACCATGGCTTGCCAAGTGGTGCCATGTCTGCACCTGGGATCCGAATCAGCAAACCCCAGGCCACCAAAGTGGAACGTGCTCACTTAACCACTGCACCACTGGGCCAGCCCAAAATAATTTACTTTTATATTTAATACTCAAAAACATATGCAACTGGGTGTGCAAATGGAGGAGAATAGAAACTAAAACTAGCATCAAATGTAGGGTTGTTTTTGCTTGTTTGTTTGAGGTAGTTGGCATTTTGGTTGGGATGTAAATTCTGTGCTGAGACAGACTCTTTGAAATATTGAAACGAGCTGGAAGGATGCCTAGGACCTACTTCCTCAATAGACCCCAGCTGGATGTCACTGCTCAAGCCACGTACTGAAGAGCTGTAAATATACAGCTATGTCACCAAAAACATCACTCTCTGCTTAAAATCCAGGAAATGAAGATCGTGTGGTGCAGCAAGGTAGGCATGGTGAGGGGGTATAAAGCAGTGCTCCACCGACGTCTATAAAGACATCACAGCTAAAGCAATACTACACTGGAGCTGAGAGTCTCCTCTGGTCTTCTAAGAGTTGGCAGAAAATATTTGGGGTATATCTTCCAGGGATAAAGGCATCCTCCACACACAGGATAGCCCATAGCTGCCTGATTCTCATGAAGGCAATTCTCACCACTGCTGAGCTGAATTTAGGGTGTTTCTGGATAAAGCTAATTATGTCACACTAGGACTATGAAAGGCTCTCACCCTTCTCAACCTCCAACTACCAGACTGTAAGCATTCCTAATCGCTAGGCAGGCAGGCCCAACTCTGGTGATGTAGCGTCTGTCAGAACAAGCTGCCAAAGGAGTCTCCGTCGACTACAGGACCAACCATAGCTCTCACTCAGTTTCTGTTTCTTTCTCTGGAAACAAAACAATAGGAGGTGCTATTGATGGCTCTTTAAAGTAGAAGTAAATTTTTGCAGTTACATGTGAAGAGACAACCAAATGTTATTTTACTCCTCTGTGGTCATGCTAGGATGCCTTCATTCTAGAGCGAAATGGAAGAATCCAGTTAAGGTGGACTCCTTCCTGAGGTGAGGATTTCATAGTGCTACTTCCTGCTGTGAACACACAGATTGAAATACCAGACCCACAAATGAAAATGTTGAACTTTCGTCAAGAAATAGTGTTCAAATAATAAAAGAAGATTTTCTTGCTTGGGGAATAGTGTGAACTTGATGATTCTACCTCAGTGCTGAGTGTGTGATTCTTTTCACTGGCTTGATTTTTTCTTTTCTTTTGAAGAGAATTTCCAGTCAGCCATAGAAATAGAGTGGATTATGTTCAACTTTCTAATTAGAAGTAAGGAATAAAAAGCCTCAAGAATTTTTCAATAATCTAAATAGTGTCAATGGAAATACACATATATATGTGAAACTGGAGATTACACTTCTACTAAACATAAAATTAATTAATTCATTCAATAGCTACTTACCAAGCCCTTGAGTGTGTCAGACGTGGAGCTGGGTGCTAGATTTGCAGAGTGCAAAGAAAATGTGATCACTGAGTCAGGGGGACTAGGGTCCCGAGAAGAAGAAAACAGAGCAAAGAGGTATGCAATTAAAGGTTATACTCAATGCTATGAAGAAGAGAAAATAAATCAGTGTCATTTGGTGTGGTAAAAACTTCTCCTTAGCCAAGTGTTCCTCCTATTAGTCTCAGTTGTTTTTGCTCATTGCTTCAACTATTTTCTTTTTAAAGCTTAATTTATATCCAGCACCTACTTTTCAGACTGCTGAAGTTCCAAGAGGAAGCATCTATAACTTGAATAGAGTTCCCTAGAATGTGGAGGCAACAGGGATGGGATAAAATTAAAGCACTGGGACAAACACATAGTGAATCTTCATAACTGAAAAACTTTCATAACTTTCAAAGCTGTAATCAACTGTGCGTGCTCTGGAAGACCATCTAAAAGAGAAAAGGCAAAGAAAATCTACTTACCAACAGTATCCATTAGTCTACTCTCATGAGTTAATTGAAACAACAAGAGGTATTTAAAGATGGAAAAGAACCTTACTTACTGGGGGCAGAGGTCAAAGAAGTCAGAGGGAGAAGCAGCCACAACCACCCATCACCCTGTCCTCCCAGCCCCGTCACAGGTGGGCCACCCTCCAGCTGGGACTGCTCTCTCAGGAGAAGTGGCAGTGTATGGGTAATCAGAAGTGGGCCCTCTTGGAAGATGAACTAACTGCTACTGGCCTCCAGTATCTACTGACTGTTCTTAATGGGAAATGATGAGGATCAAAGTGCATGTCAAAGCATTGCTGGAATGAGCAAATGTGCCCTGCACCGTGCAGTTCCCTCCCCGCTGGCCCTGCCCTGCAGATGAGGCCACCTCCCACAGGTCCACTTCCCCGTTCCCCCCTCTCCCAAGCTGTGGCATCAGGACCAGGTGCTTATTTTGGTATTAGCTCGTGTAATCCTGAAACTCATATGAGTAAGGGTCTAACTGCTTTAACTTTAGTAATACTAAAAATTAAAACGTTCTTGAAGCCAAGCCATATAGAAAATTATCTAATTCACAGAACGGTTTAAGCTAATGATGCTCATTAGCTTACTCAAAACAAATTCATTATGACTTTTACATCTTTTCTAGGGCAGGACAAGCATAGAAAATATTCTAAAGGGATTTCTCCCTGCAAGGGACATCTGCTTTCCTTTCTCACCTAATTATAGGTATCTTCCCAACTGGAATCTGTGTGGTGTTATACAATTGTGCTTAAAAACATTTTTCAATAAGGGAATGAGTGGTAATGGGGAATGTGTCCTAAATCTGACCAAAGATATGTTAAAAAATAAGTGTATAATTATAAACCTGTATGGGAAAAATTGACAACATGTCTATGCTCCAAGTTCCGCAAATTGGGCATGTGTGTGCTGCCCACATGGATTTCACAGGTTCTTAGTGTACTGTAAAGTCTGTTTATAAACCAAAACACACACACACAAGCAAAACCTAATATCTAACAATACAGTGGGCAACTGTCATTTTCCTTGCCTAATTAAATTTAATGAAATTTCTTTTTTTCTTTTGAGAATGATTTGTCACATCTAGGTTCCCTTAAAATGCCATTCATGGAGATTTCAGTTGTGCCCCCTTTTCCCCTTGTCTCTTGGTAGAATTCTTACCTGACAGTTAGGAGAGGCATTCCAAACAATACTACTGACTATACAACCACGTTTTCCAAAAGCTGCAAGGAATGCTCCCTTCCCAACACTTAGTAGCAAACCATATTTGACCAAAGTGTCTCTCAGGTAACAATGGACTGAACTGAGATGGAAATGTAACTTGAGCAATACCAAAGGATTATAATGTTAACTTCCAAATATAGGAACAGTGATTTTCTGTACATGGCAAAAGTGTCTAATTTACAAGTCAAGAATAATCTGCAAAGACTTGAAAAGTTTATGAAAGTTTTGTAAGATTATTATGTGAGGCTCCAGAATGCAGACCATCTCTATCTACCTTCATCTCTCCTCCCTTGCACATACACACACATACACACCCCCACAACAGATATGCCTGTTGAACTTTCTATCACAATGGAGAGGACTAATTAGCAAATTCATTAATTAACTCCTCTTTTTTTCCCCAAAAGTTGTCAGCTGTAATAATTCATTCATTTCCCCAAGTTGTTTGCATTATTATTATCGTTAGCGCCTCTCAGTGAACACTTGGACTACACGAAGATCTTGCTCTTCCTGCAGAGCAAAGCTTTCAGTGTACCTAGGTCGTAGGCAAAGCATAGAATTTTCCTGGACAAATGGCTGCTTTTTGGCAGAGGGTACTAAAACAAAAGACTCATTCCTAATTTGTTTGTTCTGCATCACCAGCAGCAAAGAAGCATAGACATGTAGACACCCAAGTAGCTTGGACTAACTTCCATAATAAATGAGATAATTAGTAGACTATTTGTTGTCTTGTAGCAGTAGAAGCTGTGCTAACCAAGTATAGCCCGTAGACTCGCTTTCAATTACCTATAAAACTGTGCACATTCTCCTGCAAGTGCTACTAATCAAATATCACACTTATGGCATGTATAACATTGCTTTAGTTATTTGTGTTCTTGTGCCTTTCCCCTACCAAACTGTGCCTCTCATGGGAGGGTACCCAGTCACTTCATCTTCATATCTTTAATACCTTCACCCAGACACAGTGGGCTCAGTAGATAGTTGATGGCAAAGAGCTTGAAGCACATATGAGTTATTCTGGGAGATCTGGGTTTCTTCAACTGGAGCTGTTCACATAAAGGAAATGCACATAGAATGTATCTGAAGATTATATCCCTACATTTTATGCAGTGCAAATGCAAATTCTCTTGTCTCTCTTTCTCTTTGCTATGAGCTCTTTATCCACATGGATATTAAGAATATAGTTTGAAAATGACTACTTATATCTGGGCAAAGGGTTCCAGCAGTTTTTGATCTTCCCTATACATCTGGTTCGACTCCCCAAACATCCAGGTGTGCCTGTGTGTAGCAGCAGCATCTACATCAGCATCTGTGTGATATCTAGCTCTTGATGTCCAGCTATACAACTTGTTGATGACCAGTTGGGATTCCCCTTCCAGAAAGAAGTCTTGGTTAAAAAGGGTGTTAAAAGTTCAGAACAACTGAGGCTTAAATTAGCTTTTAAATTAACATCTCAAACCTGATTCTCATAGCTTCCCCCCAGTTATGACAGCAGTTTTGAAAAGTCAGTAATTAGAGGTTTGCCATGCCTCTCTGTTCACATCTTTTGAGTTCATTCTTTGTCACCTTCGCAAAGCTGAGCTCTCTTTAGCTGAGTCCCTTTGATGTTCATCCTCAGGGAAGAGATAACTACATCTAAGAGGGGGTAATATATTTTATTTCATCCAATAAATCCAAAATGGTGTCATTTCAACATGTAATACAGATTTCAAAATATTGAAGAGATATTTAAGATTTTTTGCACTGTCTTCAAAATTTAGTGCATATTTTATACTGACAGCACATCCCAATGTGGACAAAACACATTTCAAGTGTTTAATAACCAAGTGTGTTGAGTGGCGCCTATATTGGACAGGTCAGGGTTACAGAAATTGACTGCCTGTCAGCTACAGTCTGTTGAAGCTTACCGTGGACCCAGATAGATGGAGAACCGATGATAGCTCTGGGCCATAAATGTTAGACAAAGTCACTCTACCCAGGAAAGAATTCCCATTGTTCTGTTTGTAGGAGCGTCAGGATTTGTGGCCAAGATGAACTCACCTCTGTCACAGCTGTGTAACTCTCTCTGCCAGTTTTCATCTAAGAAAGCCCCAGAGTCTGGCTGTAATAGAGTGATCTATACAGCTCTGTATGTAGTATATTCAAGTGTTCTTAGAGAATTTCAAACCTTTCTAGTGCTCAATGATTTAGCCTGTGATGAGACAGCTCTTCAGGATCATAGAAAAATGCTGCTATTCAGATTTCTTAATAAATGTTTGTTGTATGAACGACCAAATGAACCAATAGCTCACCTACCAATTCTCTGATACACAAATGAAATATTTTCAGCTGTATGTTAATGAGCCCATGGTCATTTGCGTGCTGGTCTTCTGTTTAATGTGCTTCATATTTCAACAGAATAATTTTTTCTCTATTGAAAAGTCACAATTTTCATTGGGCTATAATGTAAATCTCCTTATTTTCAAGAACAAAACTAATTTATTACACTATTCACAATGAGCCATATTTGGATTCTTGAGTTATAACGTATGTATCTCATCAATACTGAATCTCAACTGTGATTTTTTAAAAAATAACAGCTTTATTGAAATATAATTCACTTACCACAAAATTCACCCTTTTAAAGTGCACCATTCAGTGGGCTGTGGAATATTCACAGAGTTGTGCAACCATCACCACTATCTAATTTCAGAACATTTCATCATCTCTGCACCCATTAGCAACCACTCGCTGTACCCCTGCCTCCTGGTCTCATGTAGCTTCATTCCAATTGGCTAAATCTCTAAAAGGCTGGGTGTAAAGTTTTTATAATTAGAATAGGCCGTGGACTTTTTTCAAGTGGTTGTTGATGCTCCCGTGACATTCTCCTATTCCTTTGCTCTACAAATATTTATTGAATAGTGTCTGGGGTATAGGGATGGAAGAGAGGAGACAATTCTGCATGTTAGATGTGATCATTTTTAAGAGGAGTTTAGAGTACACAGACTAGATCTCATTTCTGTACTCGACTGCTGTAAGAGCAGATGCAACACCATTTTGTATAAAGTTAGAATTTTAAGTTGCTAGAATACCATCATTTGATATCTCTGGATCTCTAGAGCTGTGGATACATTTTTACAAGTTTATTTAGATTTAGAACCTGGCTGCAATAAGGAGTCCATGGGGTGTATAAGTGAAGTAGTCTGGCTTGCTTCCGTCTCACACTCTGCCTCTATTCTATTCTATCTCAGGGGAAACCCAGCCAAGGTATAACCCATGAACACCAATCCGTCATTTCTACACACATCTCATTCCTACACACACCCACTTCTACCAGGGGCTCCACAGTGTCACCTTAGCATGCACAAACCATTCTTTTGGGCATTTATTGCTGTTGCATGAATTCTTTGTGTGAGAAAGGCTTCTGACAGACAATTCTCTCAATACATAGCCACTTCTAGCTCATGATCATATGCTTCACTGCATATGGACTTATATTATTTGCTCATTTTATTCTGTATTTGTCTTATCTCTCAAAATAGAATGAGGATGCCTTGAGAATAGAGAACAGTGTGTCCCTGTCCCACGCCAGCCCCATTACTTGGTAGTATGGCATCATGCTATGACTACATGACATTGATGGACTTGGTTTAGCTGTCAGTAGAAAGCTGTAGGTTGAATCGCCTTTTCTACCGACTCCCATTTTGTAGTAGTATTTGATGGCGGGTTGGGCCCCTGACAACTGGTGTTGCTGTGTTCCTGCATTTGGTCTGCAGCCCCCACACCCTCCATTACCGGATTTGCCCTGTGTTTGAGCAACTACTATGTGTCTGGCTCTGTGCTAGGTGTTTGAAAACAGCACCTTCCTCTGTGCTCACCTGGTATCTTCATTTCTTTCACTACCTTTACCCTCTGGTGTAATGGGTGTTTTGTTTTCTGTCTCCCTCCATGGGCTGTGAGCTCCTTCTGGGTGGAATGTGGTTTTCCACAGAGCCTGGTGCATAGCAGGCCCTCAATCAATGCTTGTCCTGGGAATAAATAAATAAAAAGGCAGTTGTTAGCAGCTTTCTGCATCTGAAACGAGAGAGCAAGATAGTATCGTGTAAGGTGCTAATTATGTATAGTAGACAATGTGTAAACCAGATAAACTTCAGGCTATTTAGTCTTGTTTAAGTAAAACATTTTTTTAAAATACTATATCCTATTGCTAAAACTCATTTTAAAGTACATCAGATTTTTATTTGCATCTTTTAAAGAGCTTTAAGGGAGTTGGAACTCACATTCAACAGCAGCACTTTGTAAAATGCCCGTCTTTGTCCTCCCTTCTTCTTATACCTGCTGCCACTCTGCCTCTGCCGGCTCTCGCTGTCCAATCCCCAACCTCTCCCCACACCTGATGGGCACCTGCTTTCTAGGTATCTCCCCCTTTCCTCTCTCTCAGTGGCAGACTCTCTTAGCCTCTCTGGCTTCCTTTATTCGCTCTCTTTCACTCATCACCCTAAGTCTGCACTGCAGAGAAGGGCCTGGAACCAACCCAACGAGCAAGAGATTCTTTCCTTTCTAGAATTGGTTGGGGTGGGGGGAGTGGTAAAGAGGATTTATATGGGTAAAAACAATGAATACTCCAAGAGTAATTTTTGTCCCTGTTACAAGTGCAATAAGATTTTGAAATGGACAGAATCTACCAGGGCTGGGAGAGAACCTTCCTCTCCATATTGGGCCGTGCCACCAGACGTGTGATACGAATAGCAGCTAGACCCAGAAGTTGTTTATGACCACTTAACTTAAACGCAACAGGATATCCTGTCCCATCACCAACACACAAGATTAATCACACGCCTTGGGAGAGAGGTCTCTGCCCTCAGTCCGCTGGGATGTGGCACTCATGGTCATCCAGATTCTCACAGGTCCTTCCTGCAGGAGCTTCAGTTTCCTGTCTCAACTCCATCTATGGCCAGGGCAAACAGAGGTCCTACCTGGACAGACCACACACATATCTTCTGTGTCTATGTGTAGAGCTACATTCGCTAGGTTCCTGAAGCTAACTTGGGCCTGTGTGAGTTCAAGTCCATTTGCCTGAGGAATCTGAGGACCCATTGCTTTGAAATTCCATAGTATGAGTTTCCAACTCAGTGGCTAAAATTCAGTAACATCAATAACACAGTATCCATCAGGGTCCAATCAGGAAAGCAGGAACCACAAGAAGTATTTAAGACAGATAATTTAACATAAGGAATTGGCTACACCACACAGGTGATGGAAAATCTGAGAAGCAAAATGAGGCAAGCCAGAGAAGAGCAGGAAAATGACGCAGAGACCTACCTGGGGCTGAGAGACAAAGATTACTGGGGCCCAGGGACAGGCCCCACACAGGTCAGTCTAGAGGAGCAGGCAACCCAGAGAAGGGACCACCCAAAGTAGAACCAAATGGAGGAAGTGCCCTGGTTTCTCCTCCACCCCACCCACTTCAGAGTTTCCACCAATAGGACCCATTGCCTGAAAAGGAGCCTGGGAGATGCGACTGAGGGCCCAGTCAGACTCCCGTACTATAGCCCAGAGCAGGAGAGGGTTAGTGAGGGGCCAACCCTGGGGTAAATAGGCACAGCACACACACAGTCTGTATGAGATATCACTGACAAACCTGGGAAAAAATAAAGATATGATCAAAGACAGACATGGCAGTGCAGAAATGGCTTGGTCATGTGGGCATGCCCAGCTATACTTCCATGGAAAGGGGAAATCGTGAGTTAAGGCTTGCAAGAGGGACACACAGGGCATGTTCCAATTGCCAGACACTGCAGATCACACACACTGATCCACTGAAGACTCACCATCAGCTGCAGAGTTTTACCAGGAGCAAACTGGGCCCAGAGAGATCAAGTAACTTGCCCAAAGTCACACTATGCATGGATGTAGCTTCAGAACCGGAACTCATTGACCACAAAGTATGCGTTAACCGCACTGTACCTGAAACACAATGTTGCACTCTCAAAGGTGTCCACAAGTATGTCCCTTTTGGTAACATCATCAGAGGGACAGAACTAGTGGTGACGTGGGGAAAGCCTGCGGTGCACGCTTTTCTACTTTCTGTTATGCGGCTTCCTTCTCAGCCCTACAAATACCCTCCTGTCACCACCATTCACATACCTTCCCCCGACCACTGGCACACAGGCACACAAAGAATACGCACCACTAGCAGCTCCAAAACTGCTCCCAGGAGAAAAAGAGGAAAATAATTGGGGAGCTACGCTAACAGCAGTATCTTTATTTTACCAGGAGATACAGCCCTATAGCAAGGGGGTGGTTCTCTAATGATGGATTTGCCCATTCCAGAAGGGATGGAGATTTGCTCTCACCCCTCAGTTAATGCCCCATAGGTCACAGCTGACTCACCTAGTGAGAAGGCTGTCTTTTGAATTATTTTCTTTTGTAAATTTGAATGCATTTAATCCTAAATTGGGGAATCCTCATTAATAAGCAGGAAAGAGAAAGACCTAAAAAACAGACATATATCAACTGAGGGCCGGGGTCTGTGACATGTGTGTGTGTGTGTGTGTGTGTAAAGGGAGGAGGAGAGACAGAACAAAAAAACACTTTTATCTTGAGTTAATATTCAATCACAGAACTATAGCTGATGGATGAAATGTTAGCATAAAATAAAGTCAGAAAGGGAGATAACATTCTAACATCCTGAATAAGATCCCTGGAAATGTTATATACATTTTGAGAGTCATTTCTCTCATTTCTCATTTCTTAAGTAAGAACCCCATGGAGGGCATGTGGCTAGGAGAGCAGATTTGAATTGTGTTGATATAAAGAGACACATTCTTCCCCTCAGAGCTGACTGAGATGCTCGCTGGTCAGCAGGGGTCAGATGCTCCCTGATGATGTTATCCTGTGGACACGTGTGTTTGTGTATGATCATTATGTCAAAAAGCATTTTCTTGAAGATATTAGCTAATTCTGGAAGCCTCTAATCTGAAGTAGAATACATAAGTGATGTGATTTTCAATAAATATAGTGTTTTGGGCTGGTATAAAATACTTATAAAAACTTGTGTTACTAAAAAAAACAGAAAGTCATTTTTCCCAAGGTATATTATAATGGTGGTGGTAAATTTTCTCCAATAGAAAATACCTGATTTTATTAGTAGTAGTCTTGTCTCACTTGGCCCGTAAGTTCCCAAAGACTCTCATAGCTGAGTTAAAAGCAAAAACAGTAAGATTTAAAGTTTAACAAGTCATATTGATGAGCTGTTACTTTCTCTGGGATCATTTCTATCATCTTTTTAAAACTATCAATGTAAGCTGCTCTTTCCATGAAAAAAAAATGCTGAAATATTTACAATGCTCAACATTTATTAAGGCATCAGTCGTACTTTTTAAGTTGTGCCCATGAAATAGCACTCAGGCCAATGCAATATGTAAAAAAGTGCATAAAGACTGTTGTAAAGTCTACATACCTGACAAAGCTTTTGCAGATGCCTTTGTGAATTGTAAATATATGAATGCATCAGATTTCTACAGATGCTTAAATCAAACGTTAAATTTCATGGAACCATTTGGATAGTTGTGGTGTGATTTAGGGGGAATTTTCTTTAAATAGTGGAGTAACTAGTTTCAAGACAGTTAGGCCCCCTTCAGCATGGTGGACAGATGAGCAAAAACAAGAGGTGTGTGTGAGCCAGCCTTGATGGTCTCGTGGTTAAAGTTTGGCATGCTCCACTTTGGCAGCTGGGGTTTTGTTCCCAGGCGTGGAACCATACTACACATCAGTCAGTAGCCATGTTGTGGCAGTGGCTCACATAGAAGAACTAGAAGGACTTACAACTAGAACATACACCTATGTAGTGGGGCTTTGGGGAGAAAGAAAAGAAAAAGAAGATGATGTGTACGAGGAAGTTTTTCAAAGAAGGGAAATGAAATTCTCCCCAAGGTCACTTATTTACCCTCCAAGTTCAAGGCATGGTTTTTTTCCATCCGGCAAAGCAGCAAACTCATATTAAGCCAATAAAAAGCAGCATTCTCTGCATGTGTGAAATGAGTCTTGGACTCAAAAGAGAGCTTTCTTCAGGTCCAGCCCGGCTCTTCTCCAGGGTCTCAGGTCACAGTGACCAGCCAGCCATCTCTATGGGCCCTGCTACTGTCAGCATCCTGCTCTCAGGACAACACCTAACCAGTGGTCAATGTGTTCCTATTTAAAGGAAAGGTTAAGCTTGCTCCTAACCTCGGATGAACATGGGTACCATTTAAACTCTAACGGCTGATGCCGTTCTTCCCCAAGACCTAAGATCAAAGAACTGGAGTGAAAGAATAGACAGATTCCTCAGGAGGAGATTCAGTTCCCTGCTCTTACCTGGTTCGGTGGGCTCTTTCTAAAGATCACAGGCAAGCTGGCTGAAATAGGAATAATAAAGATTTTCAAATGACTAAAATGCAGTTCTAACTTTAAAAAGAGACAAAGTGACTTCTTGAGATCACATGCTTGCTTGCTCCTTATAACTATATGACGTTCATAATAGATTTGTTTAAAATAGTATCTGACTATATTTAAACTGTCACATTGCCAATTCGAGTCTGACAGATCTGATACCTGAAGTACGTTGTTTTCTGACTTATACAGAGAGACAAGTAAGTCCGAAATTTCTCCTTGTGGATTTTCTAGAGTATTAGCTTTAGTTAATAGATAACTTCTGAAAAATGTGTCCTATGGTATAAAACACATGGGAAACAATGGCTTAAATAACATCCAGTTGGTTTCATTGCTACCAGACTTTTTCAAAGGCTTTAATTAGACAAACCTGTTTCTTTACTTCCCAAGAGAAGACCAAATATGCAATGATTAATTTGGAATCATCTTTTTTATATGGGGAGACTCTTCAGAATCAATATTCTGCAGTCCTTACTTTGGGAAATGCTAGTTTACTTGATCCATTTCTTCAGAAGTGATGAGGATGCTCCCACCACTGGGTTTTTCCACTGCTTCCCTTCTCCTGAAATTCAAGCCCCAGGCAGCATGTGGCTGGCTTCCCAGGCAGCCTGCAGTCTTCACTCAGAGGTCACTCTCTCAGTGAGGCCTTCCCTAACCAACTTTTTAAAAATTCAAGTCCCTTCCATAGCGCCGTCTTCCCTCTTTATTCTCTGAGGCAGCACCTTCTAGCTTTTTCTTTTTTTTTTTCCTTTTGTTTATCTCTCTCTCCTTCCCAAGTACATTAAGTTCCCTGAAGGCAGGGACTTTCACATTGCCACATTCAAGAGACATTTCTCAGCCTGCATCTTATTCAGCCTCTCAGGAGCATTCAACACAATTGAATGCTGTCAGTTGTGAAAATACTGAGATAGTCTGAAAATATTCCCTTGACTTGGCCTCCAGGACACTGCCCTCTTTTTTGCCTGACTGGCCACCCTTCAGACATCTGTCCTTCAGACTCTACTCATATTTCTGCCCTTTAAACATGACAACCCTGAGGGCTCAGTCCTGAGAGCTCATCTCTGCTCCATCTTCACTCACTTCCTGGGTGACCTTACAAAGCTCATGAATTTAGATATCATAAGCTGATAACTCCTAAGTCATTTCCACAGCCCAGATGTCCCCTGCTCTTGGCTGTTAGTGTCCAAGCTCGTCAAGGGAGGATAAGCTATGCCATGATTAGTGATTCAAGCAATCTTGGTTTCTCCATAAACTGGCTTTTAAATAGTGAACAGCAATCATCTATTTACCACTTAGGGGACCTGAGGGAAAACTGAAGATGAAGTATTGTGTACTTACCACAATGTATTTGCTGTTTAATAGTCAAATATAAACCCTTTTAAAAGTCACTGCGGTTAGAGAAGCTGGAAGTGATTTTTATGGCAAATTAAGTTTCTGTTGCTTGAGCTGACTCATGGTGACCAGGCTGGATGGATTTGCTTGCCACCTCTTCTCTCCTTCCAGTAGCGGTCACCTCCTGGAGTATAGTCACCTCCTTAGTCATCTTGCCAGGCAGCAATGAGATTGCCAGAGCCAAGGAAGGACGCAGTTCTCCCATTTGGAGTTCTGTTAAGTAGGAGGTTAAAAAAGTAATTGAGATTATCTTGGTTTTCCTGTTACTAAAGGCTTTCCTACCAGGTTCAAGGCAGATATCAGTGTAGTTGAGACGTTCTTTAAATTCGTAGTCACATTTTCTGTTGTCTTGGCAAAAATTTGATAGGTACGCACCAGGAGATGACTTTTTATCTATTTCCCTTCCTTCCTTTCTCTCTCTCTCTCCTTCCTTCTTTTATGTTTTTGTTTTTTTAAAATAGAGATTGATGCGGGGTCGGTGAGCCGAGGAGTCGAAAGAAAGATTTCTTAGACTCTCAAGATCTGGCAGTAGTGCTCTTTTATTTAGAGAATAGTGTGGAATAGCATGGGGACAGGACCCATGGGCAGGCAGAGCTCCTGCTGCTGCCGCTTCTGCTGCCGCTTCTGCTGCCCCCGCTGGCATGGGGACAGGACCCATGGGCAGGCAGAGCTGGTGCGTGGGGACAGGACCCACGGATGGTCAGAGCTCCTGCTGCTGCCCCGAGTTGAGGGTTAGGGCTAATTTTATAAGGCATGGGTACGTGACTTATTTTTACTGGAGAAAAGAAAAGATGATGTAAAAAGTCATTAAATGATTTCAGTGCAGATGGGGTCTGGTTACTGTGCGGTCATATAACTTTAGATACGAATCTGGCCATATAGATCGGCATGTAGGTGAGGATGCCCTGGGCTTCTCTCCCTGGGGCGGTCCTAATTCATACCATAAAAAAAGTCCACTGGGTCGTATAGTTTGGCATGTAGGCCAGGTCACCTTGGGCTTCTCTAGCTGGGGCAGCCTTAATCCACATCAGAGATCATCTGTAGGCTTATTCTTAGAAAAAGTGGGGCTAAGAAAAATTTAGGGACTCTTTGTGGCAAATAAACCCTTGAAGACTCTGAAACATAGCCATACATATTTATTCATTGCCAAATCATCGTTAGCTCTTTTATGTAAGGATTTTTTATTTGGCTTCTGCAGGACATCCAGCCTTTCCCTGATCTTCCCCTCTGGTTATCTAAGTAGTTTATTAATTCTGCTCTAAAGAACTTCCATAAACACAGAACCTCAACCCTGAATCCCATGTTTTTCCCCCACACAAAGCATTGTCATTTCCCTCTCTCTCCCACTGGACAATGAACCCATTGAAGCCAAGGACTGTGTCTCCTACATTCCTGCACCCTTGCATTTTGCTCGCAAGAGGAGCTCAGTAACTCTTTGTTGAGCTGTTGAATAGAATTGAATATGAAAGAGATCCTCAAGGCATATTGTTTAGATTGCAGCTAGGGAAGGTTCTGAGCTTGACCTGCTAGTCTGGGCCAGTTTGACAGGAGGCCAGTTTTAGGAGAATTGCCAATGAATTATAACCTTTCTGGGATCTGCAGATAAAACTTTATCCACAATCCGAAACTGCAGAAAAACCCGATGCCCTTTCTAAACTCTAGAGAACTCTGGGTTGGTACAGCTTCTCAGAAGTCAACAATGCCTTCCAGGAGCAAACAGTCAAAGAAAATCCGTAGCCTGTAATCACTTGGCACAATTGCCCAGCAGTCTTCCTAATGAGCACATTCTTTCCTCTCTCATGCTTGCTACTGATATACATATAAAGCATGTGGCGTGTAGCTGCTATTGCATGAGCTCTCCATTTCCTCGCAAGTAGATGGGTATGTGACTTCCCCACTAATGACTACCACGTGGTGTAATAGAAACCCATTACCATGAAATATAGCCTTTTCAACAGGCTCTCTTGTACCAGTAAAGCCCATTTATGCTGCTGAAAATGTTTTATCTGTCTGCTTTGATGTGGGAAATGGGTGTCATTAGTAGGACATGCATGAACTGAATAGAAAAAGCCTAACTTCATGCTTGTGTCTTTACGCCGCCTGCAGACCTACACGTATGCAGTTGTAAGAAGGAATAGATTCCTTCTGCCAAGGGCCTGAAAGACAGAGCTACTAAAAGGAAGGAAGCATAAGGTCTAAAAGACAGCTCATGTGTTCATCCCCTTCCTTTTCTTCTTTGCATTTGGTTTTCAGAGGAATCTTAATAAATGGGGGCAGTTCGTAATATTTGTGAATTTGAGTGGTCTGTTCTAGTTTTCACATAAGAACAGTAGAAGAGGTGAGAAAGGATGAGAGTGAGAGAGGACTGCCAGTGTGAGCTAAGCTCCCCAGGCTGCACAGGGCAATGTGATTTTGAGGTCAGATGTGTTTTGTATCCCGTTGTGAGGTCTGTTAGCCTGCAGGCATTATGAATCTTAGAAAATAGGACTAGTAAGTGCTTTATTATCCGGCAGGAAACATGGCCAACTGCCGCCAGGAACATCTGTATCTTATTGTCAAAGAAAGAAAGAGGAAATAGTTTTGCCTCTATAGTGTTGCTGCCAAACCCTGATCAAACACGAGAGAAGGCACTAAGTGATGCTTAAATGGTGCCAGTGTGAAAACGAAGTGCAAACAAAGTGCCCATCTAAAACTGAAGTGCATTTCTAATGGGTTGCAAGAACTCTTAACATTGCCCAAGACTCCCAAAGAAAATAAGAGCCCCTTAGAATGTCCTGCAATGTATCTTGTACCGTACAATTTACCTTGGCATTTTTTGTTTAGCATTCCATGTAAGGCAGAAAAGATCATCCTTAGAAATGCTTCTACTATACTTAAAAATATGGCTGCTCCCATATAGGGGAGTTTTGAAATATTCACAATAATTATATTTTTTTAATTTTTAATTTCAAGGTAATTGTAGATTCACATGTGCTTGTAAGAGATCATACAGAGAGATCTTGTATGCCCTTTGCTTAGTTTCCACCAATGGCAACATCTTGCAAAACTATAGAGCAATATCACAACGAGGGTATTGACAGTGACACAGTCAAAATACAGAACATTTTCCTCACCACAGGGATCACCATGTTCCCTGTTACAGCCTCACCCACTTCCCTCCACTGCCACCCACTCCTTAACCCTGGCAACTACTAATCTGTTCTGTTTCTATAACTTCGTCATTTCAAGAATGTCATATAAATGGAATCGTACAATACAGAACCTTTGGGATTGGCTTTTTTCACTCAGCAAAATTCTCCAGAGATTCATCCAGGTTGTTGTGCAAATCAGTAATTGTTCCTTTTAATTGCTGAGTAGTAGACCATGATATGAATGTACCAATTTATTTAACCACTCACTCATTGAAGGATATCTAGGTTATTTCCAGTTCGGAGCTATTACAAAGAAGTCTGCTATGAACATCTGTGTACCAGTTTTGGTGTGGACATAAGTGTTCGTTTTTCTGGGATAAGTGCTCTGGAGTGCAATTGCTGGGTCATACGGTAGTTGTGTGTTTAGTGTTTAAGAAAACTGCCAAACTGCTTTCCAGGGTGTCTGTACCATTTTACATTCCCACCAGCATGGTATGAGTGATCTGGTCTCTGCACATCCTCACCAGCATTTGGTGTTGTCATTTTTTTTTAAGTCATTCTGATAGGTTCATAGTGTGCTGTCTCATTGTGGTTTTAATTTGCATTTCAGTAATGGTTAATAATGTGGAACATCTTTTCATTTGTTTATCTAACATCTGTATATTTTCTTCCATAAAATGTTTCTTCAAGTATTTTGCCCATGTTCTAATTGGATTTTTTGCCTTTTTAGTGTTGAGTATGGGGGCTTATTATATATTCTAGATATTAGTCCTTTGTTAGATATGTGGTTTGCAAATATTTTCTCCCAATCTGTAACTTCTCTTTTCAACTGTTTCACATGAACTTTCACAGAGAAAAATTTTTTAATTTTGGCCATATCCAATTTATTATTTTTTTCATTTAATGGATCATGCTTTGATAGTCAAGTCTAAAATTCTGCCTAGTCTGAGATCTTAAAGACTTTCTCCTATATTTTTCTAAAATTTTTATAATTTTTTGTTTATAAGTTCATGATCCATTCTGAGTTAATTTTTCAAGACGTGTGTGGATTAAATCTGGTTCATTTTTTTCCTGTGGAAGTCCAATTCCTACAGCACTCTGTTGCAAAACTTTCTTTCCTCTCTTGAATTGCTTTTGCATCTTAGTCAAAATTTGTTGGGCATATTTGTGTGGATCTATTTCTAAGTTCTCTATTCTGCTTCATTGACCAACGCATCTTTCTCTCCCCCAACACCACTCGCTTGACTACTATAGCCTTATAATAAACCTTGACATTTGGTAGAATGATTCCTTCCACCTTATTCTTTTCAAAATTGTTTGAATTATCCTAGGTCTGTGTGTTTCCATATAAATTTTAGAATAATCCTATTGATGTCTATACAAAATCTTGCTTGGATTTTTATAGGTACTGCATTAAAACTATTTATCAATTTGATGGGAGTTGACACATTTAATATGTTGTCTTCCAATTCACAACATAATATATCTTTCCATTTATTTAACCCTTTTTTAATTTCTTTCATCAGCATTGTGTAGATTTCAGCATACAAATCCTGGATATGTTTTGTTAGATTTATACTTAAGTATTTATTTTCTGAGCAATTATACATGGTAATGCATTTTTAATTTTGATGTCTTCACGTTTATTTTTCATATATAGAAATATAATTGGTTCTTTGTATGTATCTTGTATTCTGCAGTGTTGATGAACTCACTTATTAGTTACAGGAGGTTTTTTTGGAGATTCCTTGGGATCTTCTGTGTAGATGATCATGTTATCTGAAAATCTATTTTTCCAAGAGTTTTTTTGGCATGAATGGGTGTTAAATTTTCTCAAATGGTTTTTCTGCATCAGTTGATGTGAACATGTGATTTTTCCTCTCTGGCCTTTTAATGTGATGGATTACTGTTGTAAAGCCACCTGGGATACATTTTAATCAGGTATGGTAAGACTCACAAATGTGGAAATCACTGTCTTGAAAGAAGAAATTTGTTCTATTCACAGATTCCTAGAAACAGAGGGCAGGGTACGCCATACAGGGGGACACATCAGAAGTACCAGGGTCAGTCAAGAGTCAGAGGGAGTGAAGAGAAAACTTGGGCAAGAGCCTTTACTGTGGTTTTCCTGGGAAGGAATGGGCGAGGCAGGGAAAGGAGGCTAAGCCAGTTTAGGATTGGCTAGTTTGAATAATTTCATTGGCCTCCTGAGTATAGGGGTTGTCCATAGTTGGCTGGTACCTGGTCCTGAGGGTGATTGGGGCAAAAGAATAATAGCCCAGAGTGTAAGAGCCCAATAAAGGAGACAGTTGACGTGATGAGTGCTGGATTGGCTAGTTTGCATATGAAGGGAGTGCTCCCAGACTAGTCATTTGCTGTCCCCAGGAATCACCTAACTTTGGGAGGAGCAGTCCCTGCCTGGTCCACAAGGCCCCAGATGTCAAAGCATCAAATATAGAATCTAGAAAATGTGGCTAATACATTAGATTGATTAGTTTTTAAATATTGAACGAGGCTTACATCCCTGGAATAAACCCCAGTTGATCATAGTATATAATTCTTTTTGTGTATTGCTAAATACCATTTGCTAATATTTTGTTAGGAGTTTTGCATGTATATTTATGAAGGGTATTAGTCTGTAATTTTATAGTTTGTTACTGTTTTTGTTTTGTTTTGGTATACTAGCTTCATAAATGAATTGGGAAGTATTCCTTTCTCTTCTATTTTCTGGAAGAGATTGTACAGAATTGGTGTTAACTCCTCTTTAAAAGTTTAGTAAAATCTTGCAGTGAAGGTAACTGAGGCTAGAGTTTTATTTTGGGTAACTTTTTAAATTACACGTTTAGTTTTCTTAATAGTTCAGGGCTACTCAAATTACCAAAGTCATATTAGGTGAATTGTAGTAGTTTGTGTTTTGTAAGGAATTGGTCCATTTCCTCTCAGTTGTCAAATACATGTCTGTAGAGTTGTTTGTAGTATTCCCTGACCATCCTTTTGATGTCTGCAGAGTCTGTAGTGACATTTGCTATTTCATTCCTGATCTTGGTAATTTGCGACGTCTCTGTTTCTTTGTCAGTCTTGCTAAAAGTTCATTTGTATTACTGACTTTTCCAAAGAATTACCTCTGTTTCATTTATTTATTTATTTATTTTACTGTTTTTCCATTTTCAATTTCATTGATTTCTGCTCTTATCTTTATTATTTCCTTTCTTCTGCTTGATTTGGCTTTATGTTGCTCTTCTCTTTCTACATTCTTGAAGTGGGAGATTTGATTAGTGATTCAAGATTTTTCCTCTTTTCCTTTATATGTGTTTAGTGCTATAAATTGCCCTGTCAGCACTGCTTTAGCTGTGTCTCACAAATTTTTTTTTTTTTTTGAGGAAGATTAGCCCTGAGCTAACATCTGCTGCCAATCCTCCTCTTTTTGCTGAGGAAGACTGGCCCTGAGCTAACGTCCATGCCCATCTTCCTTCACTTTATATGTGAGATGCCTACCACAGCATGGCTTGCCAAGTGGTGCCATGTCTACACCCAGGATCCGAACCAGTGAACCCCAGCCTGCCAAAGCAGAACGTGTGCACTTCACCACTGTGCACCCGGGCCAGGCCCTCACAAATTTTGATATATTGTATTTTCCTTTCCGTTCAGTTCCATATTTTTTTTTAATTTCCCCTGGGAATTCTTTGATCCATCCATGAATTATTTAAAGGTGTGTTCTTTAGTTTCCAATTTTCCTGTTATCTTTCTGTTATTGATTTCCAGTTTAATTCCATTATGGACAGAGAACATACTCTGTGTGATTTCACTTCTTTTAAAATTGCTGGGTTTGTTTTATGGGCCAGGTATGGTCTATCTTGGTATATATTCCATGGTCACTTAAAAGGAAGTATATTCTGCTGCTGTTAAGTGGAGTGTTTTACACATATCATTTAGAAACTGTTCATTAATGGCATTGTTGAGTTCTTTTATATCCTTGCTGATTTTCTGTCTAAAATTCTATCAATTATTCAGAGAGGGATTTGAATTCTCCAATAATAATTGTGGATTTATCTATTTCTTCATGCAGTTATATCAGTTCTGCTTCATATATGTTGCAGCCTAAATAATTATACTTGAAGTGAGTTTCCTGCAGACAGCAAATATAGTGGATCATGTTTTCTAATCCACTCTGCCAATCTCTGTCTTTCAGTTGTTGTACTCAGGCCGTTTAAATTAAAATTAATTATTGATCTATGAGGGCTTAAGTCTGCAATTTTCTTTTATATTTTCTATTTGTTCTCTCTGTTTTGCATTTCTGTTTTCTCTTTTCTACCTTCCACTGGGTTATTTGTACTTTTTTTAGTGTTCTATTTTTATTTATCTTTAGTGTTATTGAGGATATCTCTTTGTATAACTTTTTCAGTGATTGCTTTAAGAATTGTATTATATATTCACAACTTATCACAGTCTTTTGAGGTCAACATTTTGTCAGTTCAAGTGAAGTATGGAAACCTTATCTCCTTTTACATCCCTTTTCTTTCCCCAATTTATGATATAGTCACCCTAAATATTTCCCCGACATATATTTTTAACTCCATCGGAGTGTCATAATTTCTGCTTCAATTTAGAAAACTCAAGAGGAGAAGAAAAGGCTATCATATTTACCTATGTTTTTGGTTACTGTGTTCTTTCTTTTCTCCTGATGGCCTAAGGTTCCTTTCATCATTTCCTTTCTGTTTAAGAGAACTTCTTTAAACCATTCTTTTAGGGTAGGTCTGCTGTCAACAAATTTGCTTGGTCTTCCTTCACCTAAGAATTTCTTGATTTCCCCCTCATTCTGGAAGCATATTTTTGTTGAGTATAGAATTCTAGGTTGACAGTTCTTTTCTTACAGCACCTGAAAAATATTGTGTGATGTCTGTGTGCCTCCATGGTTTGTAATGAGAAATCCACTGTCATTGCATTTTTTTCTGCTGTATACAAGATATTTTTTCCTTTGGCTACCTTCAATATTCTGTCTTTGGTTTTCAAAGATATAGTTATAATGTGTCTTAGCATCAATATATTGGAGTTTGTACTGTTTGGTGTTCACTTAGCTTCTTCAATCTGTAGGTTTATGTCTCTTGCTAAAATTTGAAGTTTTCAGCTTTTATTTCTTGAGTACTTATCTGGCCCTGGCCCCTTTCTCCTCTCTTTCCAGGACTTCAGTGTTACAAATGTTAGATCTTTTGTTATAGGCCCACAGGTCCTTAAGGCTCTGCTCATTGTTTTAAGGTCTATTTTCTTGCTGTTGTTCAGATTGGGCAATTTCTGTTCTTCTTTCAGTTCACTGACTTGTTCCTCTGTCCCTTCCATTCTGCTGCTGAGCCCATCTGCTGGGCTTCTTTTTGGGGGGGGCAGGGGTGGGGTTATTGTATTTTCCAGTTCAAAATGTCCTTGTGGTTCTTCTTTATATTTTATACTTCTTTGTTAAGACTTCCTATTTCTTTTCTGAGATTTTCTTTCTTTTTATTTGTGTCAATTTTGTTCATGTTCATAATTGCTTGTTGAAGCATTTTTTATTATGGCTAACGAAATCTTTGTCAAGTAATTCTAACATTTTTATGACTTGGTGTAGGCCCCTGTTGATGGTCATTTTTCATTCAATTTTATCTCTTTCTGGTTCTTGGTGTGAAGAGTGACTTTTTAATTTTAACTTGGACATTTCTGTATTATTCTGAAATTCTGGACCTTATGCAAATCTCTTGTTTTAGTTGGCTTTTTGGGATACCGCTCTAGTAGGGAAAGTGGGGTCTGTGCCTCATTACTACCTGGTGGGGGTAGAAGTCCAGGTTCCTCACTCGGCCTCTGTTGACACTCAAGGAAGGGGACTTCCTCGTTACTACTGGGCAGGGGGTGGGAGTTCTGGCTTCCCACATGGTCTCCACTGTCACTATGGTGGAAGTGGCCTCATTACCACTGAGTGATAGTCAAAAGACCTGACTGTCCACTCTTCTGACAGCTCCCAAGTGGAGAAGGGGAGGGGATCCTCGTTATAGACACACAGGGGACAGGATACTGTTTATAATATAATATGAATGCCTGGCACAAGTAGACACCTGGTCAATGGCTGTGGTATCATGATATCTCAGGAAGGTTTTGGTAGCTCTGCACTTCCGACAGGACATGTCTCTTTTGGTAAGTGATAATCAGGGCATTAACAGTTATCCTCTCCCTGGGAATTACATCTAGGGAGCTGACCCTGATTCTTTAGTCAGACTCAGTTCTGAGCTCAAAAGTTGCTCCTGCTGCCCAGGCACCTTGCACAACTCTGAAACGGTCCTGCCACGTCAATGATGCCGTATGTCTCTGGTTCACCCTCTTGTTTTCCACAATGATGGCCCATCTTCAATAATTATTCCACTGTTAGATTCATGTGCAATAGAACTTCCTTCATCTCCTTTCCTTTCCTAAAATCGAGTTTACCCCACTCAATTGTCTTGCCAAATTTCTTTTTTAATTTTTTCCCTCCGTGTTTAGATCTCTCCCTCATCACTCCATCACTCTCTTTGTCACTGGCTCCCCCTCCATTCATGTTAAGTCAGTGTTATTCTACTTCCCACACTCTCTGATGTCAGACCCTTATTTTAATAACATTCGGATGCTTTCACAGTTATCTGATACAGGAAAATATGGCAGACAGATGAAAAGATGTTTACTCTGAACATGCAGAGAACAAAGAGGGAACCCTGGACATGAGTAAGCGGAACTCAGATTTTCAGGTCAATCATTGAGTCAGTCTCCTATTTAGGAGGGATGGAGAGGCAGCACTCTTTGAATGCCTTGGGGACCACTTTGGAAGTTGTGCTTGCTAATTTGTCTAGTTTGAACGTGTATTTGTGTGACTTTGGGCTTAAAGGAGGGATTGCTTATAGAGAGGTTAGCACTCCAAGCTACCTCTTCGTGTCATCACTATTCCAAAGAAAAACATTAGAGAGGCATGACTGAAATAAAAAGGGCAAGTCCGTGAAGGCAAACCTGACTCAGCAGCTTAGAGTGTAGGTAGAATCCAGGTGGAGAAGGCAGGAAAAGGAGTCAAAATCACAGAGGGCCCTGGTCAGTGGCAGTTTCTGCAAGTACACTTTAGAGAATAACCCAGTGCTTGTCGTGTGGTGGGCAGTCATAAATATGTGCTGAATTGAAGAGATGCATAGTATGAATTGATTGTTCAGTAAAGAATTAAAGACACTGGGCCGGCCCTGGGGCCGAGTGATTAAGTTCCCTTGCTCTGCTTCGGAGGCCCAGGGTTTCACCAGTTCAAATCCTGGGCGTGGACGTGGCACTGCTCATCAGGCCATGCTGAGGCAGCATCCCACATGCCACAACTAGAAGGATCCACCATTAAAATATGCAACTATGTACTGGGGGGATTTGGGATAAAAAAGCAGAAAAAAAAGAATTAAAGACACTAAATCTGTCATTACATAATTGCAATTTTCTGTTTTCCCCACTACTCTGTAACTCTATATCTGCATTGTGTGATACTGTGTCATCAGCGTCAAGCAGGCCATCAATGAATGGATATTAAGTCCAATTTTAAAAACGTGATCCCATTTAGGAAGGAATAAAGGAAAAAGGAAATGAAGGGCAGGGAGGAAGGAAAGGAGAGCTTGGGTAATCATTGGTGCTGTTCCCCGACGCTGTTGGTGCTTCCCCTACTGGGCACGTGCTAAGGTTCCACCTCTTGACCCCTGAGAGGTCAGGCAGGTGTTTGGCCTGTAAAATGTGGCAGATGAAGCATGTCGCTTTCTGGAGGCCAACTTTAAGAGCTAAGATGGGACTCCCCGTGTCGTTTCCCTCTGCGATGGCAAGAAGCTCTGCTCCAGATCAGGGAGGCTGCATCCCTTGCTGAGAGCAAATCAAGCACAGCTCCCTACCAACCCCACAAGGGCATTTTGTGTGAGCGAGAAATAAATCTTTAAACTTTTTTTTGCATGTGAGGAAGACAGGCCCTGAGCTAACATTTGTTGCCAATCTTCCTCTTCTTTTTTGCTTCAGAAAGATTGTTGCTGAGCTAACACCTGTGCCAATCTTCCTCTATTTTATGTGGGATGCTGTCACAGCGTGGCTTGATGAGCAGTACTATGTCTGCACGTGGAATCTGAACCCATGAACACTGGACCACTGAAGTGGAGCTCAGGAACTTAATCACCACGCTGCCACCAGGCTGGCCTTTCTTGAGACTTTTAAATAATAAAGAGCAGCAGTGTGTGTTACTATAACATGATGTAACGTATCCTGAATGCCCTGGTGGTGCAGTGGTTAAGTTTGCACGTTCCATCAGTGGTCCCGGGTTCCTTGGTTTGGATCCTGGGTGTGGACCCATGCACCACTTGTCAAGCCACGTTGTGGCAGGTATCCTACATATAAAGTAGAGGAAGATAGGTATGGATATTAGCTCAGGGCCAATCTTCCTCAGCAAAAAAGAGAAGGATTGGCAGCAGATGTTAGCTCAGGGTTAACATTCCTCAAAACTAAAAAAGAGAGAAAATAGTAAGTGATGTCTTTAGCATTGGAATGGTAAATGATTTTTCTTCTTTCTTGTCTTCTTGTATTTTCTAATTTTTCAGATGATTTTTTAAATCTATTTTTCACTTTTCTAGAACGGATATTATTTTTGTAATAAGGAAATAAATGAATTTAAAATAAACTAGGGGACAAATTTTATGATTTGTATATGTTTATAACTTGAAATGATGTCATATTTTTATTGAAAAATTCATGAAATGTGCAGAAATTAATACGTTTATTGAACCTAGGGTATACATTTTGGTGCATACTCTTTAGTTGCCAAGAACTTTGAAACACAAGTGTTGCCCTGTCATTGATTCAAGGCCTACCATCTAAGACAGATCTGCTCCAGCCCCTAAGAAATGCACCTTCAGGGGGTGCTGGATGCCTTGGGGTCCTGGGAAACATTTGCGTGACAGACAACTTCCCCTTTATCTGCAGTTTGCTAGTGAGCCCAGATAACTGCGACCAAGGAAGATAGTATTGCTCAGAAGAGGGTTGTGTTGGCTAATTTCCCCCTCCCTCGCCTTTCCCTTTGCACAACATGTGCGCGGGCGCGCACACACACACACACACACACCTTTATTAACAATGTGGTCAGGCTCATTAGAGAATACCCAGAACATTTGCACCTTGCCTTTATTACACAGGAGGCCCTCCCATTTGAATTTTGTAGGAGGGACCTGAAGAAAAGTGATCCTGTGATCCTGTTTCTCCTGGGGCCCAAACCCAGAACTGAGGCGCAGGATATTATGTGCATTTCTCTGCACATAGCTGCTGGCTGACCTGGATGAGATAATCAAACCCCATGCCTTCAAGCTGGCAGACTTGAAGCCAGGGCCAACCGAGAGAGAACTGGCAGTCTCAGCCCTGTATGTTTTCTTTCAACCTCCTTTGACACAAACAGAAGACAGTTTTGAAGTCTTTGATGATTGAAGTTCCGTAGATTAAAACTGAGTCTCTAGATATTTCTAAAAGGTTAATATTTTCTTTGAGATCTGTACCTATTTCCTCTAGAGAATTATTTACAGTTTTCTTTGACTTTACTAAGCTAGACTCTCAATAGAAATAAAAGCTCTCTTATCAGTCTTATTAGAAAAGATAGTAAAGTCCCGGTTTTATAAATAAACCCGTTACTCTCATTCTTCTTCTATAGCTCCTCAGAAGCTGGGTTTAGTGTGTGGGATAATGAATTAACTCTGAATAAGAAGCTCAAAAGAACCAAGAAGAGCGATACTAATTTAGCTCAGCACTTATTGCAAAGGAAAAACTTTTGGGAAGTTCTTTTTTTTTTTTTTTTTAAGAAACCAAAGAAGTTTTAGATCCTAGACTATACCTAAAAGAAAAGACAAACTTATTAAGAACTTTTACATTTCTAAAACCAGATTTGGAATAGTGAGAGGTTATCACAAATGTACAAATTAGTATAAAGCAACTCTCTACCCCTACAGGGTGGTTTTATTGTTTTTTTTTTAAATAAAATAAACAAAATAAAAAATGCCTACTCTGCAAAACAAAGACTTCTACTGAAATTGTCTAGTGTAGTCTTCAAAATATTTAATTTCTTTTACTCTAAAATGTCTAGATAGAGGCAAAAATTATTTTTAAGTTTTTTAAACGTCAACCCGTAAGCACAGTTCCACATGCTCGCATTGGAAAGTAGGTTTCCGTGTGGAAGATGCCCAGGGATCCCGTAGAGTCAAAAGGTTCTGAAAAAAGTTAATAACCCTCTTTCCTTGTTACTAAAAAAGACTCAGGCGAGGCGTTTCATGCACCCTCAGGGAGCAGCTAGCTGCCTAAACTGCTTGCTCAGGACTAGGTTCCTGCTTTCGTCTCATCTTGCTAACATTTTACAAACATGTTTGTGGCAATGAAATTGATTGCCAGCACACGCAGCAATTCAAATTGCATTAGATGTTCTTTCTCTTTTAATTCCATCAACGGAGATGAATGCAGTGCAATCTGCGGAGGCCCTTCTTCAGGATCTCAGGACCTGGTGCTGTGGGACTAGCTCAGACTTTATGGTCAAGGTCCTTATTCTGTGCATCTAATTAGCACCGAGAGCAGCTTATAAAACAGAAGCTTATGCCCTGAGCTGGATTCTAAAATTGGAACCATTTATAAAATACTCTTATTTCTTCATATTTACAAAACATGTTGATCTGCAGAAAAGGAGGACCATATTCCCTAAATTAGAGGAATCAACTAGCCCATCAATAGATGAGTGTCTTTTCCCTGGAACCGACGGTGTGGGTCTCAGGATGAAGTAAGGCGTCAGTTCTTGAATCTGTGAAAAAGTAGCTGGCAAACAGTGTCAGACGTTGGTGGAACCCAGAGAGGCCCATCTCTTAAAATCCTTTGAAATCCTGCTCCCACCCCTTCCTACACAGCACTCACTCACCGGGAAAGTTCAGCTATTGTCATGATAATGCTGGTGGAGACGGCTGGAGTGGGAGAGCAGAGAATGAGGGGAAAGACAGTTTGTGCTTAGCACTTGTGGGAACTGCAGCCTTGGCTACCTAACACCATGAAGAATTCCAACTCCCTCGATACCCAGGCCGCACATGCTTCTGTGCCCTGTAGGAGGTCATATACCTGTGACTCGGAAAAAACAGGCCTGGCACCTATCCATGAGTTTCAAGTTATGGCGTCAAAGGGGAGGAGGGCGGCAAGGGGAAGAGAGGAAACCTTCGCAGCTAGAAGGGGTGTGTTTTCTTTCTCTCCCACCATTCGCTAGTGCTTCAGGCAGAGAGAAGAAATTGGTTATTCTCGGGGGTGCTGGTCCAGTCTAACCTTGAACACGTGCTAATTGGCGTGTGTTTCTCTCTTTCTGCCCCAGGACAGCTTTCCTGCCCGCTTCGGAGGAGTTCATTTTGTCAACCAGCCCTGGTACATTCATGCCCTGTACACGCTCATCAAGCCGTTTCTTAAAGACAAGACCAGGAAACGGGTAATGAAAACAAACACCCAATGGGGGGATGCGGAGGGACAATTATGGTGCCTCTCTTCTCAATCTCTCCCTCTCGCCTTATTTTTCACTGCGATTTTTCTGCTTTTCTGCAGTCCCTGAGCATTTGAGGCCCAGCTGGAGTTTGCAAATGACCTGGATTTAATCAATAATTTAGTAGAACTGGGTTATTTTCAGAGTGCCAGTGACAAACCAAAGGAAACTTTGAAGGCATGCAAATACCAGATGCCCATTTTACTGTAAATGCTTGTGGGAGAGATGGGGTCAAGAAGCTTCCTGTTCGTGGAATATTTTAATAGCTAGCATTTTGTCCTGCAAATATATTATCGCTATGAAGAATGTTTATAATTTGTATTTTCCCCAAGGCTCTTGAGTCAGAGCTGCCAGCCCCACCACCTCTGAGGCTAGGAAAGCATCCTTCATAGAAATAATAATGCTCTTAGGAAGAAGGCTTTCAAGCTCTTAATTGCATCAGTTGATGACATTTGGGAAGCCAGCGTCTTCCATCAGAGCTGAACTCTTTCATGACATTCTGATTAGCTGAGAACCTGAACATTCCTTAACCACTCTGAATCTCAGTTTCCTCCTTTGTAAAATGGGGAAACTAACCCCCACTCACAGTGTTGTTGGGGTAATTCAATGAGACAGTGTATGAAAGCAGGTAGCATAATGCCACTCACGTAGTAGAGACTCAGAGACTCAGTGACTTTCTCTCTCTCTCTCTTTTTTTTTTTTTTTTTACCATTTAACTCTCTTTTCTTTTAAACTTTCTGATTTCAGCTGCCTCTTGGGTGAGGAGCACCACCTCTCAAGGGAACCTGGTCAGGGTCATTCTCATAGCACCTGACATATGCCCCCATGCTGGGGAAGAGCTCTGAGTGTTCAGGGGGTAATGCTGATGTGAGGGACCCTCCGCCCCCCATATATGCTCTGCAGGGTTCCTAACTTCTAGACCTCAGATGCTTCCAGGTCCTTAGGAAACATTGCAGTAAGGTATGGGAGGGGAGTTACCCTGTCCCCAAATAAGTGTGAAACTAGGAACTGGAACCCACCAGCCTCAGGAGGCAGAGACATTCTGAGGCCTTGCTATCTGTCCAGGGCTCAGCACAGTGCTAAGGACAGAAAAGTGTCCCAGACTGTTCCCAATGTGGCTTCAGACCTCCTACTGGCTTTGTCTTGTACTGACCAGTGGGAATTCTTCCCACAAAGCAATCGACACTTGTTGCTGAGCCATAGAAGGGAGTTTCTGGAGCTCTGGGCAGAGAACAGACTCTGGCAGGTGGAGGGTCCAGCCTCCTACCTGCTGAGGTCCTCCATCCCACAGGACCCCCAGGAGAGAGGGCCAGTTTCAGCAGCACACCCTGCTCTTTAAGAACTGGAGGTGTTGGGTGGGTGGGTACAAATGTTTGCTCTTCACACCAGGGCCAGTATTTAGCGCCAGGTTTTCCATGCTTCAGATACTACAATTCAGATACACACAATTCCTGTGTGATGTTTTACAAAACCCAGAATACGTGAATTTCTTCAAAAGAAACAGTTCTTATTAAAATTCAGTCATACCCAATTGAACGTCAGCAAACATACATTGTTTCCCGAAGTGCTACGCTACTCTTTTGAAGAATCTGACACTCAGCTTCTTGTCCCCTTCATCCTGAAATGATGCCATGACAGCATCAGTTAGAATCAACACAACAGAACAAAGTAGCAAGTGTTTATTATATACTTATATAGTACATTATAATTTAGTATGTAGTGTATACAATATTATATGGTATTGTGTGGGCCTAGAATTGGCCACCCCAAGGTATGTCTCTTTGGCGTGAGGATTATTTGGGGCTGGTTACTTTTAATAAAAACTGCAGACAGGAAAGGAGCTCTGAGAAGCAGAGTTCCTTTGCTAAGAAACATTTACAATTGTAAGGGAAATCTCCATTTGTAAAGTTGTCTCCCTCTCTGTACCAGGAAGAAGGGGGATGACCTTATCTCTAGAAACTCCTATCAATACAGAATGCAAGGACTTAAATCTGCATAATAATCTTATTCCTGTTTCTGGTAACCTCCTGTAACTGACTCCCCCACCCCCAACATCCTCCTTTTTCTTTAGCTGAACATGATATTTAAGGTGGTGGCTTCAGCCATTTTGGTGAGTTGCTCAGCTTGCCTGAGCCTCTCCCATGTATACATGTTATAAAGCTTTATTTAATTTTCTCCTGCTATTCTGTCTCATGTGAATTTAATTCGTTCTCCGGCCAGAAGAACCCAGAGAAGGTAGAGGAAATGTCTTTCTCCCCTACAGTGTATTATTATACTATATTTAAGTATTTTAAAAATCACATTTACAATTCATCATGGTTAAGTATGGCATGTGTGTGTGTGTGTGTGTGTGTGTGTGTGTGTGTAACTGACGGTCCTATAGTTGGGTATGACTTATGTGTATTGTGCCTGCAACATGAAGAAGTGTGGGAACCAATGTCATTACACAGATACACTTTAAATAAACATTCAGGAGTCAATTCCTGAACTGCAGTCAATGGTAATTATCAACTTGTGATTTATTCACTTCGTGTGTTTATCTGAAAATAATTGTAATTTGGGTGTGTTTCCTCCCCGGCTTGACCAATTTCCATTGCCATCCGTTATGTGCTTTAGAGGATGCCAATTTGTTTGGGTATTAGCCCTCAGTTCAGACAGAAATGGAAAATTGGGGCAAAAATATCCCACAATAAGTTCTTAGGCCACAGTTTTCAATTCCATTAACTAAGAATTGATGGAGCTTTGACCTTGTGCCCCCACCACCCAGGGAGCTAGGAGTGTATTACAAGAATAGGAAAACACCATCTGTTTTCCTGAGTATTCTTCTCTTCCCATGAGGAAGCAAGACATAAATGAGCAAATCAGAAAAAAACAGAAGTCATTACATAATAAAGAGTTAACTGGGAGGAGGGTGGGGAGGACCAGAATGGGCAAGTGTCACTGGGACACACTGAGGCAGAAGCTGCCCCCTGGTGTAGGCCCGGGAAGGACGGGAGTGTTGATGGGGGTACAGAGGGCAGGGAGTGCTCCAGAGGGACCACAGAGCAATGTGGAGATGAGTGTGAAGCGTGATTGGGGGTCTGGATGGTCTGCATAGCTACTTTCTCCACCAGCAGGGGTAATTAGGAGATGACTGTATGTATAAATCTGGGCCATGGCCAAATAATATCCAATTTGTTTATAAACTTCATTTTTAAGGACTATTAATTCAGCCCCCTTTCTAAGCAGTAAATTAACATTTTATGAAGGGTAAGCCACAGACACAAAATTGAATGCCTCTTTAAACACCATGATCACCAGCGGTGTATCCAATTTGTCATTACTAAATTATGTATTAGATTAAATGCCTGGTCATATGTTCAGGATTTTTTATTGCTAATTACTTTTTCTTTCCAGATTTTCCTCCATGGAAACAATTTAAACAGCCTTCACCAGCTAATTCACCCTGAATTTTTGCCCTCCGAATTTGGAGGAACCCTCCCTCCTTATGACATGGGAACGTGGGCCCGGACGTTGCTCGGTCCTGACTACAGTGACGAAAATGACTATACTCACACTTCCTATAATGCAATGCATGTGAAACACACATCCTCCAACCTGGAGAGAGAATGCTCACCCAAGCCGATGAAGAGGTAAGGCCTGGTATCAGAGCCTCCCAGTTACAGGTCAACAGGCATGTTTGACTTGGGCCTATTGTGGGTTAAGTAATTGAAGATCTTTATGGGCACACATTGAGTAAAATGAATTGCAATACATTCTCAGCTGATTTCACCAGAATTGAAAGCAAATTGGGCTTGGCTTGCCCAGAAATATAGTTGTCCCCATTGTATTAAAGAAATAGTTAAAGGCTAGGACATCGCTCATGTCATGATTACAGTCCTAGGCCCTAGGGAATCTGTTAATGTACAACAATGAAATGGTGGACCTTTGAGATATGCTGGATGAAAAAGCAATCTGCTAGAAAATGTTCCTATCACCCATGCGTTTGGAACCATTTATTGGGCATTTACTTGGCTGCAGGCACTGATTAGGCACTGGGAGCACAAATAGAAATGAGAAGTGTGCCTCAGGAAGATCTGCCAAGTAAGACTTGTAGCAAGGTATTGATAAAGCAGGTAATATTTGAGCTGGGCTCTGAAGGATGGAAGTCAGCAGCCCAGGCTTAAAAAAAAGGGGAAAAAGTTGGAGCCAGCCTGGTGGTGTAGTGGTTAAGTGTGTGTACTCTGCTTCCATGGCCCGGAATTCACAGGTTCAGATCCCAGGCATGGACCTGCACATCACTCATCAAGCCATGCTGTGGTGGCATCCCACATACAAAATAGAAGAAGATTGACACAGATGTTAGCTCAGGGTCAATCTTCCTCACCAACAATAAAAAAAAAAAAAAAAGGGAAAAGGCATTCCAAGCAGAGGAGACATCCAGAGGCACAGAGGCATTAGAGGTATGGGATATACTAGTGTGGCAAATAGGGTCAGGAGATGAGAGTGGACGTGGAATAATGTTCCAAAGATTGTTGGATCCTGGTGGTGTAGTACACTGCATACTGTATTCAGTGGAGTGCCATGAAAGAGGGGCTTTTTAAATTGATAAACAAATAATATATGTGTACCTTCTCATTATAAGAAGTAAAACCTTAATTTTAAGGCTAAAATCCCCTTCGACTGCTATCCTCAATCCCAATCCCTCCCCAAAGGGAACCACTGTTATCAGACTGGGATGGACCCTTCCACTCTGTCTTCCATACATTGCACTCATCTATACACATCTGAAGAAAATACCTAATGCTGTGTATTAGTTTGCTAGGGCTGCTGTAACTAGACATCTTAAAGAACGGAAATCTATTTTCTCACTGTTCTGGAGGCTGCACTCCAAGATCAAGGTGTTGGCAGGGTTGGTGTCTTCTGAGGCCTGTCTCCTTGGTTTACGGATGGCCATCTTCTCCGTGTGTCTTCACATGGTCTTCCTTCTGTGCGTGTCTGTGTCCCAGTCTCTTATAAGGGCACCAGTCATATTGCATTAGGGCCCACCTCATTTTTCCTTAATTACCTCTTTGAAGACTCTATCTCAAAATAGAGTCCCATTCTGAGGTACTGGGGGTTAGGACTTCAATACGTGAATTTGGGAGGGGAAACAATTCATCCCATAACATATGGTTATGTAACTTTTTTCTATATCAACGAATCTAGAGCTAGCTCATGTTTTTAATGCTGCGTAGTATTCCAGAACATGGATTTATCTCTTTACCCATTTCTCTATTGATGAGCATTTAGGTTATTTCTGACTTTTTTCTCTGTCCCAAACAAAGCCCAATGAATGTCCTTGCTACGCCTCCTTCGTTCTCACAGGAAAGTTCCTCTGGGTAGACCTGGAGCCCTACAGTTGCTGGGTCAGAGGGTGTGTGCATTTTAGATCTAGTCTACACTGCATAGAGGCTCTTCAAAATGACCGTACTGATTGATGCTCCCACCAGGAGTGTGTGAGACTCTCCTTGCCCAGACCCTTGAAAAGTATTTGTTATCATCAGACTTCAATTTTAATCATAATCCTGATGGTGGGACAATCCCATGTTATTTTTTGCTCTCATTTGTATTCACCCATCAGACATAGTTAAGCAGAGAAATGACATAATAAGGTATGGGTTTTATAAAGATCATGGAATGAGCAGGGAAAAGGAGACTAAAAGCCACAGAACACTGATATGGGGGCTCAGTGGGGAAGGTGAGGGCTAGCACCAGTGCTGAAGCAGTGGAGGACAGGCTGAACTCTGGAGAAGTGTGGAGAAGGAGGAGCGTCAAGGTTAAAGTCTCCTTTGGATGACTGGGCTCATATTGATCCTGAACCAAGAAAGAGTGTCCAGGACGAGGGTCCCCACATTTCCTGCTCAGTTATGAATACCACACTCAAGTGTCCAGAAAACCTCTCTTCTGGTGGTGGAAGGATCTGGAAATTCATTGACTCCCCAGGTTAGCAGTGGGCATTCTCTGTGGAGTGTTGGTCCTGGTGGCTGGGATGTTGACTTTGTGTCTCTACAGTGAAGGGACTGACCTTACTAGCATGGGTGAGATGGTCTGGCCTTAGTCTTGACCTACTCTCAGTCCAGCTGACAGCACAATAATGACAATGATAACAGCTCACATGACTGATAGTGTTCTAAGCCCTTCACCTGCGTTCTCTCTTTAAATCCTCACCACAATTGTATGAGAAAGGTATTATCATTATTCTCATTTCACAAATAAGGAAACTGAGACACAGAGAGGTGAAGCAACTGCCCAAGTCACACAGCTAGTAAGTGGACAAGCTGAGATCCAGACCTGGGCAGGCTGGCTCTACACTCTGTGTTCGTGTTCTCTATAAAATACGACATGCTGCCTGCTTTTCCTCATACTGTTATCCTCAGCTGTAGTGCGAGCCTTTTCTCCCTGATCCTGCCATGGGCAGAGACAATGACATCTTATGTAGCCTGTCCTTAACCCCTCTCTAGAGACTTAGATAAAGCCATCATACCCTTATATGTCTGAATTTCCAAAGTCAAGTAGCATAAAATAGGAATTTGCCACTCTTTCCCAGATGATCAGTTACAAAGTTACCTCTCTTTGGGGTGACCAGTCATGTCCTGACTCCAAGTTCCTCCTCTGAATTGATGTTGAGGATCAGAGGAGGTGACAGCTTCCATTATAAATGGTGAGTTCTGGAGGGTAAAGTCTTTCTATAACTTTTACTTACCTTACCCTCTCCCCAAGAATCCAACTCAATGTCCAACACGCAATACACACACAGCAGACGCCCTATACATGATCACTGCATATGAATGTCAACATTGAATGAAAGCCACTACTTCCAAAACCTGTCGTTGGTGCGCTTGTTCACTTGTTTCAACCAAATTGTCCACTCCTAGACAGAAAGAGATAATTTCCCCTGGCTTTCATGGATCCTGTCTTATACGATCTTATAACCCAGTAAGGGAGACAAGATGTGCCCACAAATAACTACAGTACAGTGTAGAATGGGAGAGGGACTGCAAAAGAGGTGTAAGAATCTGCTGCAGAGTTCCGAGGAAGCAGTCCCTAATTCTAACCAGGATGACCCTTAGAAAGTCTTCATGGAGGAAGGCATAGCTGACCTGGGTTTGGAGAATGGTAAGATATTAGAGTCAGCATCCAAGACTATGATGGGGAAGCTAGTAATTGTGTACATATCTTGTTACCTGATCAAGGCCACCAAGGTATCCTGCCCACTCCTGCTGTCTACTCAAGGTGGTGGCATCCTCGAGTCTTTGCAGCAGCAGGATGGGCAGTGGGGAGACGGTACCAGCAGTGACGCTAGCAAGGAGGGACCACCTGTGCTGTTGGACCGTGCCTGCTGTCAGGCGCCTCACCGATGGAGGTCCATGGAGACTGCGAAAATTACAGGGACAGAACAGCCACCATTCCTAGCATCTTTTGACCTCTCAGAACCCATAGAGAAATGGGAAAATTAAAAACAGAATTGGAGACCTTAAAGATCATCTTTTCTGTTACCCACCTGATATGGTGGTCTGTTCTCTGGCCCAGGCTGTTGGCCAGCCTCAGTTTGCACTGTCCAGAGATGATGGGCAGACAGCTATGGGCGGTGTGTTGCCTGAATCATGGCTTTGGGAATCACTTCCTTATGCTGAGCCAGATGCCCTGGGTCTGTCCTCCAGAACAGCGCTGTAACTTCCGGCGGGTAGACGCTGCCTATAGTCCTAACCCCTTCCACAGTTCCTGACAGGCTTCTGGTCCATTTGGAGTCAAATGGGCTTTCGTGGACTGTCCTTGGGACCTAATCACTTTTCATAATGTGGCTTCTGAGCACAAATGACCTCTGAGTTCCAAGTGGCTCAGAACAATGCGTTCTGACACACATGTAGAGTAAAATCCAAGATGTAGGATATTCTCAGTGATTGAGTTATTCTGACAGGCTCTTTTCTTTTCCCAGGTAAACTTGGTACAACCCTTAAGCAGAAAAGCTTTTAAAAATTATTAGCTTAGATGGAAGTTTCTCTGAACAGATTGTTTCAATATTGATCTGTTCTTTAATGTAATGATGCCTCTGAGAGGTTTTGGGTGTGTGGCACGCTCTGCCTCCATACTAAATGGCCCCATGTTTTATAATTTTGACTCCTTGTTTCTATTTTTTATTTTGCCAATTAGAGTCCATTTCCTTGCTCTCAGGCCATGGACTGTCACTCTCCATTCTTAGGAAAGTCTGAAGCTTCGCGTTTCCTCTATCTAATTTACTACTGGAATGTGTTTTAGCTTGGAAAATAGGTACCCAAACTTATTAAAACCGTACAACAAATAACAGTAAATAGGCTTTGTATTCACTATAATTATTTTGTCTGAAATAAGACAAAACTCCAACTGAACTGCTTTAAACAATAACGAAAATTTATTCCACCTGATGAGAAGTTGCAAGATAAGGTGGCCGTGTGACTCAGTGCTGGCACCCAGAACCTAGGCTTTCACCCTGTGTCCAGTGTGATTACAGACTTCTGGGGCAGGAGACCACCCCTGGTTTACACAGGGAGGACGACACCCAAAGCAAAGGAGCGCTGCCACCCAGGAAGGAGGAGGGAATGGCTTGGGATTGGGAACCAACTGTCTTGCTTCAGGCCTAGGACTGCAGGCCCGAAATTCCTGCCCCATGAAGTACATGCTTGGTCTTTTAAATCAGTACGTACATTTTGTGACATCTCTTTCAATTATTAGACATTGTTTATTAATTGCTTTCTGGTTCTAGTCTTTATCTTTGAAAAAGCAATTAAAATGGCTATAGATATTATTTTAAAGGCACACACACACATACACAGAGAAAAATACACTATCTTGAAACAATTACTAGTGGATGATTATTTATTTTGGGGGAGGTTATATTGAAAAATATATATGTATATATTATATATGCATACATGTATATATATACTCATGCATATATGTATATATAGATTGTATATATAAACATATATTGAACCATATACAGATGTATTTATACATACACATATAATTTTTTTTAAAGACTCCTGGTAATAAACCTCATGTAAATTTTATGTTAAGATCTCGATTCCAAGTGAGGAACTGGAGCCCTTCCCGGGAGCTGGAGCGCTCTGAGCGCAGACTGGTGAGGCAGAGGTGGGGCTGCTGGGAACAGCACAGCTCTGGTACAGCACTCAGAAGCAAAAGTGATGCCCAGCCCCACTGCAGCCTGTGAGACATTGCAAATTGGTCTCAGATGCACAATTTCATTACTCCATTGGTTTCTTCTAATCTTAGTCAGCACTGATGGGAGCTATTGACAATGGAGTTGATGATCTCAAAGAAATAAAGAACATCTCTCCTGGTATTTCTGAGCAAGTTAGAGAAAGGATCTGAAAAGGCAGGCTTTGTGCCATCTGTGAACCCACTAGCATTCACGGGGAGGGTACACCTGATTTTCCAGGCCTGGGGCATGTGGTTGCCCCGGTGGAAGGACAGGATGTTATCCTGGACTAAACAGGATTGTTACAGAAAGGGGAAGGGCTGCGGACCAGATCAAAACTGTGTGTCCCCTCCATACCAGAAGGTCAGGCAGTGTCTGCCAGTGCGGCCAGGGAGAGAAAGCATCTATTTTAGGCCATCCTGTCATTGATCTTGAGTGCCTTCCTCTTGGCTGTGACCCTGCAGCCCGCTTCTGTTTGCAGGATGTACACCCTCAACAAAAATTGTATATAAAATATTAAAATTTTATATAAAAATATATTTTATCATTCTCCTTATTATCAGGTGCTTAGGAAATTTTAGAGCGAGAGAAGTTTCTCTGAGGTCAGCTAGGGGTCATCAGACTTTCCATCACCAAAGACCTTTTCTGTTGCCCCCTACACAGTGCGTGCATATGTGTGTGTGTGTGTGTGTGTGTACATATACATACTGATGTTGGCTACTGAGGACATTGCATTTATCAAGTAATCACAAATTCATCTTGCCATGATGTAATCAGTATTTTTTCATAGAATTATCTTAAGATCTTTAATCTTCATAAAAACAGTGAAATTTACATTTTAATCTTACAGATGGTAAATTTCCATTAAGTTTCATGGAATAACAATAGTGTAAAAACATCCACCCCATCCCCTTGCCCATTCCAGCTTATGTGAAATCAGTGGGACGTAAGTTCGAGCCTCCTCTCTGAGTCTGGGGATTTTTTGTACAGCCAGGCTGCTAGCTGCTTCCAAAAACGTGGTGTCTTTCTTGCCCAGTGTAGATGTTCCACACATATTTAATATTTTTTAGCTTAAAAAATATAAGTAAATGGTGCACATGTGCCCTTTTTTCACTGGTACTAAGATTTTAAAAATATTTTTCTTCCTCTTATTGTCACAGTCAAGGTCCTGAGAAGTCCTACAGGAAAAAAAAGCTGTAGCACCAAAGCTATTTTGTCATAGGATTCTTTCTGGGTAGGACAGCTGTTAACATCTCACAAGACACTTATGTCCCAGAGACTAGAGTAGGAAAACTCTGCTCCCTCGTTTGAAATGGAAAGTCAGGAAACTGATTTAAGTTCATGGAAATCCACTAGTCTGACCATTGACTGACAATTTCCATCATCATTGTTTCCTGTGAGTCCCCTCCCAGTGTGCTCTGAAGCATCTGCATTTTGATCTTGGCAAAGGCCGGCATCCCTGCTATACAAGAAAAGGAATTTTTTTTTAATGTACTATCTGGTATTCCAGTCATTTAGCTCATCAATTTTCCAAATAAACAGTCGTGTGTCAGGACTGAAAGAGAAACTCCAATCCAGGTGATAGTGGAGCTTCTCAGAAGCCTGGAAATGACCATGGGCAGAAAAGCACATTTTTCCTTCCCTGGTGCAGCAAAAGAGGGGAGCGGAGTTACCACTTCACCCAGCCTGTGACATGGCCAGAGAGCCACCCAGGCCAAACAGAGTCGCTCTGAGGAAAAGCAGAGCCAGAGTGACTTGGAAGATACACGGAGAGGTGTTTTAACATGCAGAATCCAAAGTGGAGAGAAATCCCTGTGCGCACTCTGGTCAAATCCATTCAACAACTATTTAGTGAGCATCTCCTCTGTACTGAGATCACAGGCTCCATCTTTCATGGACTCAAAAGACCAGCATCAGCAAAGCACCTCAGTGCAAAAAGTGAGAGCATTGCACCACCCCTGTGGAAGAGCCCAAACATGACATTTTCGTTATTAATTCTCGACTGACTTTATAAGTTGACATGACATAGCAATGATTCTGCTGCCTTCAGTAGGTATTTACATTTAAAGATGTTTGTTCCCAGGCTTTTTTTTTTTTTTTAGCTATATGGTAACACCATTCATATAGTCAAAACTGTTAATTCCTGTAATTTCCAGGAATGTCGGGGCTAGTTTTTGATGTAGCCTGATCATAAACAAAGATTAGCTGAGCGTATGCAATGGCTCCTGTTGTTATCTATTATTTATTTATTTACTATTTTTTTTTTTAAGATTTTATTTTTTTCCTTTTTCTCCCCAAAGCGCCCAGGCACATAGTTGTATATTCTCAGTTGTGGGTCCCTCTAGTTGTGGTATGTGGGATGCTGCCTCAGCGTGGCCCGATGAGCAGCGCCATGTCCTTGTGTAGGATTTGAACCAATGAAACCCTGGGCCGTCTGCATCGGAGCACGCCAACTTAACCACTCAGCCATGGGGCCAGCCCCTGTTGTTATCTATTTATTAAACCTTCTGCACTTATCAGGGGCCCAGACAATTATTTATAGAGGATGAGCTCCACCACCACTTGTACCGGTAAAGAGTGACTCCACTTTCAGGCCTATCCCAGTCTGCCCTAAATGGTGGGCGATATAAGGGGCCAATGCTGTGGGGTCTTGGCCAGTTGTACTGCGGTAGGACTACTTTTGATCTTTTTGACCAAATACCTTCATCTTTATCTTCCCTAAATACCCCTCCCAGATCCCACCTGGAAGAAGTGAGAAGATGTCATAAAGACATCGTGAGCCCTCTGATATTTTGGGGGAAGGGTGGAGAAAGTGGAGGAAACACCTGGATTGAGCTCATATTTCTCAGCCAGAAGGAAATTTTAGACCACGTTATTCCCTCCTGGGCCCTGCCTGGGTGGTAAAAGTCAGTTTAACCGTTCTCAGCTGTAAGTAGAATTGCCCATGACCTTGGTGATCTTTCAGCATGTAGTCCTCTTTTTATAGGGTGAATGGATGCATTTGCTGGATAACTACTCATTTCCGGCAGAAGTAATACATCATCATGAAATACGATCCATACAAAAAGGATGAGGGGTGGCAGTGTGGGAACAGGAGGACCCTTGTCTTCTAAGCAGTCAGCGCAGAAAGGGTCCATTTTGCTGTGTGGCCCAGGAACAGATGTTCCATATGGATGTTACGTTCAATAAAATTACATAATACATCATTTCTTAATGAATGACCACAGTCTATGCTGCCCCCTAAGTTGTCTCGTGACTGGTTTCCAACTCAAACAGAATTACATTTCTTCGTTTTGGGGTGTCATTCCTACTCAGGCAGCTAATGCCTGAGATCTCATTGCTTCTAGAAGCAAAGGCCTCTTGGGTAAGTCATAAATGCTCAGTGTTTTATGTAGGTTATTGGATACTGATATGTTTCATGGATGCTGACAGGAATTTGTTAACATTCCTTAAAGAACAAAGGGAAATAGCTGCTTAGCCTCATCGCTACTTGCACATCTGGCTGAGGTGGATATCCTGTTTTTATACAGCCTTCTTTTCTGTGGCAAAAATGCAGAGTGCCGTCTCCTCACAAGCACATCCTGTAAAGCCATGTAACATTAGGGTGAAAGAAAATCTACACAATGAATTTGGTCGATAAGAAAATGAATGAGGTTAGATAAAGCATCGTGTACAGGGGCATGTTTCCTTTTTAAAGAATGACATGGCAAATTATGAGATAAAGAGATCTAAGCTGCTGGAAGAGCAAAGCAGTAGGGTTGAATTAGAGGGAAATAAACAGATGCGGGTGAACCGACTGGATCTAGTTTCCAACGCAGTGTTTGATTACTCACAGTGGGTGTTCTGAAAAAGACTCCTGTTTGCTGAGCACCGTGGTCAGACTCAATTACTTGGAAAGGGAGATGTAGTCTAAGCAAGATAAACAAAGAACACTGTTGGTAAGCAAAGATTTTGCCCGATTCCAACAAAGCTGATGCTGTTTGTGCCCAACACCCAGCCAGCCATGAATCTCTTACAAGCTTTAATGATCGTATGGATGCAAACAAATATTGACATAATATGTGATAAAAATCTCTTGGAATGTCATTCTTAAAAACAGTATGCTGCTTGCTTACGGAATTACAGTTCCTGTTTAGGTTTAGGCAAACCTTGTAGATGTCATTTGGGCTTACGGTGTCCAAACTTTGGTGTCCGAGTTTTGACGTCAAGGCCATAAGTGGGCATTGTTGAGCTTCCGGCATCTCGTTGGGAACTCCCTTATGGCCCCACTTGGATGCAACTGGGTTCCTGTTCATGTGGTAATCAGCCCCACTGAGCCTTAGCATCTCTTTGCTCGGCTGCTCTGCAGGATGGGCCTCAGGGGCTCTGGGCACGTGGCCCCGCATCCTAATCCCGGCTGCTTGACTTTCAGGCAGTGGTTGTACTGTCTTTTCCTCTCTATTGGTCTTTATTTCCCAATGTCCCCTTATCACACTAGACGCGGGTTCTGATCCACTCCTTCCACTGATTTTCCTAGTTGTGTCACCTTGGGCAAGTCATTTAACCGTGCAGAGTCTCGGCTTTCTCAACCATAAATTGGATGTTACTAACCTCAGGGGCTTACTGTCAATCAGCTGGCAGAGGGTGAGAAAGTAAACCGCAGAGCACTATAGAAGAACAGTACGATACATAGTACGTTTCTTTCTTCCCCAGCATTGTACCTAAGCATTTCCATTTTGTTAGAGTTTTGATTTCTCTCCGTTTCTCACTAACAATGAAAATTCCCAGGCCCCTAACAGAGAAGCAGGCAATGATGAGGCATGGTGGCTTGAAGGGAGATGCTTTGAATTCCTGGTTGGAAGTTGGACTTTCATTGGTCCTTTCCCTTATCTTGCCTTAATTAATGCACAGGGCCAGTTTCAGGCCTTTTGTACCCTTGGAGCCCTGTACCCAGAATGTGGCCAGGCACAGTGGGTGCAGGGCACAGAGGGAAAGCCAAGGAGAGAGAGGAATTAGCAACAGACCCTCCCCCGCCCCCACCTCTTTTCCTCCCTGTCTGCCCTAAGGGCCTGTCTTCATCTGAGCCCCTATTTCCCAAGCACCCCCCTCCTCTGCTGTAAGCCTGCCCTCTTAGGCTTGGGTAGCATTATGTCTTTACTGGTCTTTGTTGGTGTTGATCCTTCTTCTCCAGCCTGTGAATCTAAACTGTTATCCATGTAGTCTTGAGAGTAATCTCTAAAAATCGTAGTGATGCCAGTCCTTTGCCTAACGCCCTTCAGAGGCTTCCCACTGGTCTCCTGCATCAGATAAAGGCTGCTCCCCTTATCACAGGCCCTGGCCACACTGACTTCTGTCCACCCCTTCAATGTGCAGGGCTTTTTCTTCTCCCAGGTCCCCCTGATCTGGGATGTGCTTCCCCTCACTAGGGGACAACTCATCACTCATCAGACCTGGCTTTTTTCATTCACTTCCCTGAAGGGAGTTCTTTACCCTCCCCATCTCGATGAGCCCTCGCTTCCCATTCTGGTGCTCTCTGTCACCAAACTCTGTTTCCTTCTTCATAGGGATCACAATCCCATGATTATAAATCTGGTGTTACTTATGTATTCAATCTCCCTTCTATAGATTATATACTCTCTGAGGGCAGGAGGGATTCTGTTGTTTTGTTCACCAATATGTATCCCGTGCCTCACATATTCCCTAGGATATAATAGGTGCTCAATACATATTTCCTCAAGAAGGAAGGAAGAAGGGAGGAGAGAGGGAGAGAGAAAAAAGGAGAAGGTAATAGGAAAGAAAGAAGGAAGGAGAACACAAAAGAAAGAAGGAAGGAAGAAATTGTATGACAGTAAATGCTCTTAGGAATAGGGTGCTTTGCAGAGTGATATGAAATTATCATCAACCGTCCATAATAGAATAGGACAGTAATATGGTCTTTGTAATCAGTTTGATCAGAATTTGAAATTGTCTCTAAGGTTATCAATAACTGACTCCATGTTCTTTTTATTTCTCACAGTTTCTGGATTTCATTAAAATTAACATTTGTAATACTTATCTTCTTGAAAATTTTATTCATTTATTCATACAACAAATTTGTATTGAGTACCTATCAAGCACCAAGAGATAGTATAGGATAGAGAGCGGTTAAGGGACCTGGATCTGAAATCAGATTCTATGAGTTTAAATTAGTAGCCACGTGACCTGAGTAGCTATCTCTCTGTGACCTTGTTTTCCCCTCTCTAAGATGGAAGTTAATAGATCTGCCATATTGCTGTGCTGTGAGGATTAAATGAAGTGCAGGCCAGTATTAGCTGCTGAGGATAGAGTGGTTAGCAGGACAGACAATGCTCCTGCTCTCCGAGTCCATAGTCTGTTAAAGGAGACAGACTTCAAACACATTACTACACAAACAGCTGTTTCATTATCACTGTGACAAGTGCTCTGAAAATTACAGTGTACCATGAGGGTGCATAATGAGGGTCCCAACCTAGTCTGGAGAGAGTGGTGGTCAGGAAGGTCTTCCCTGAGGAAGTCACACATAAGCTGAGACTTGAAGGATGAGAAGGTCTTTCCCAGGAAAAAGGAGGAGGAGTGGAAGTGGGAGCAAGCACCCTGCATTCGGAAGGGGCAGGGCCAGAGCCAGGAACTACTGTGTGTCACCAATTATAAGATAAATTTTTTTACATTAAAGATTCATGAAATCAGGATGTGTCCTACAATTGATGACATCTTAGATTCAAAGAAATACAGAATTAAAGCAAAAGCAAAAACAAAAAAGACCAGAGGGGTTGGAGAATAGAAAGCAAGAGGAGAAGGGCTGGGGAGGTATGTGGGGATCTGCCGGGCAGGGCCACAAGGTCTTAATAAGACTGGCTGCATCCCATGAGCAATGGGAAGTCATAGACAGGTTTTAAGCAGGGGAGTAAGAGGAATATACTGAGTTTACTAAAAAGCTCACTCTGTCTGTTGTGAGAAGAGTGAACTGGAGTTGGGGAGAGTAAGTATAGGGAGACTATCTGGTGCTCTTGCAATAGTGTACGCAAGAGGTATGGTTGCTTGGACTCGGGTGGTGAGAGTGGAGGTAGAGGGAAGAAGGTGGACTCAAAAATATTTAGTGAGTAAAATCAACAAGACCTGATGATCAAGTGGTTATGGGAAATAAACGAGAGAGTTCAGGGATGACTGGAGGTCTCTTGCGTGTGTAACTGGCTGAATAGCAGTCCCATATCCCAGGATAGGGAGCTCTGGAGGAGGTAATGATAGGGGAGAAGGCTATGAGTTCGGTTTAGGACATGGTTAGTGTGAGGGCTCATGTGGCATCCAGTTAGAGTAGTAGGTGACTGCATGTAGTTTCTAAAGCTCAGAAGAGAATTCTGAATGGACATAAATTAGGGGCTCAAAGTCATAAAGAAAGGAATGCAAGCCTTGGGAATGGAGAAGAACTCCAGAGTGAGAGTCCAAAGTAGCAGGAGGTAAACCAGACTTGGTGTCTCTGCTGCCGAGGGGATAGAGTTTCTGGAAGAATGGGGTGTTCAACTCTGTTGACTGCAGCTGAGATGCCAAGTAAGATGAAGATTGAAAGTTATCCATTGGACATAATGAACCGAAGGTCACTGGTAGCCTCAGCAAGAGCTATGGTGGAGTCACATGGATGGAGGTGAGAATGCAGCAAGCTCAGAAGTAGATGGGAGGTGAGGATCAGAGACAGAGAGTATAACAATTATTTTGTCAAGTTTGGCTGTGAAGGTGGAGGAGATATTTGTATCTGAAGAGGCATGTGAGGCTCCAGATGGTTTTATTACAGTTTTTGTTCTGTTCTTCTTTTCTTTTCTTCTTCATTATTGTCTTCCTTTTCTCTTCATCTTCCTTTTTTAATTGAAAATGGGGAGGGGAGGACATTTTAAGGCCAATAGCAGGGATCCAGTAAAGAGGGAGATTTGAAGACATAAGAGAGGGAACAATTGGTAATACCAAGCAGATGAGATGGGTTAGGACCCAGAACATGAATGGAGGAGGTTTCTGCCTTTCCAAGAGGAGGAAGCTCTCTATACAGTAACCAGACAACTTAATGGAGCTCACATGGTTCTATTGGCTTCCATTTTCCCCATGAAGCAGGCGAGTCCTATGAATGAGATCAGAGTGGTGTGCAAGAGGTGGTTTGAGTAAGATGGTACAGAGATGTGTGGGTTGAGATTTGTGGAGAATCAGGGAGGGCTGGAAATTGCTTTGAGGGAAACATAAAACATGGAAGGTAGTTAGAAATGCTGGTGGGAATGGTGATAATTGGTGTACAGCGACTTCTACATTCCTGGGTAGTGTGAGCTGCATTTCTCATTAGCTTCCAAACTGACATGGAAGAACCACATTGCTGGGGCTATCCAGGGTGGGGATTTGCTGGATTTGATTAGGGAGCTCAGTGTATGGCCAAGGTTGAAGTGCTCGACTATGTAATCTTAGCTTGTAGGGAAGGAAGTAAAGCTGGGAGAGGCCTCATGCATAAGGAGACATGAGTGTTGACCTATGAGGGCTGAGTAAGGAGACAAAGACATCCACTGACTAAATGATCTAATGGAGACTGCTCATGAGTCCAACACTTTGAGCTCTGGCTCTGCCATTTGACACTTAAGAAAGATGATAAATGGTGGAACAGTACCTTGGAGGATGGCAGAGGGAACAGGAACAAGAACACAGGCAAGGGGCTCAGCTTTGGAAAAGGGCACTCAATGGGGCAGGTAGCATGTTCGCTTTATGCTTAGTTTTGTTTCGCAGGCTCTAGCTCAGAAATAGGCCAAAAATAAGTGTCTAATACATATGCCTTGAATGAAGAATGAATGAATGAACAGGAGACAATGTTGACAGAAATATTTTCATAAGAAGTCACCTACCTTAGGTGTTTATACCCCTAGTAGTCTTTAGTGTTTGACTAAAATCATAGTCCAGGCTACAAATCTGGATGCATTGTTGTAAAATCTGACTTTTGTGTTATTTTGAAAATCAGCCAGTACCTTAAATTTGAACCAAAGTAAAACAATAATCCAAATTGAATCTTAGTAATCCTTTATGTAGCTTGATATATAGATATAAAACATCTTCAAAGTTTAATAATGAATTGCAGTGTTGAAAAGGGAGGAGTTGAGGAGGTATCTGTGGTTCAGTTGTAGGAAGAGAACACTGCATTCTTGCTCCACATGGAAGACAGAATGAGGTGGATAACTGGTCCGCACCAGAGATGCCCAACATCGCTAAAGGCTCCTCTTGGTGCAGCTGCATCCTCACTAAAGCAACATGACCCCCTTTTCCTGGGCCCTTTCTGTCTCACTGCCCTGATTAATTTAATTCCCAACACTTCTCACTTTCTAGAACTTCCCATTTGCTTACATGTTCATTATCTGTGTCAGCCCCAACCAGCTCTGTAATCAGGGCCTTATATGATTGGTTCGATCCTGTAGGCCAGGCCCTAGACTAATGCCCAGCTGTGAAAAGGCACAATTCTGACTGTCTGGGAGTGTTTCCTACCTATGTATGAGCTGTTGACTCCGGAGTCTTGGTATACGCTCTCAAATGTAAACAGCTGCTAGAAATGACAGACAGGTGTTTTTATATTAATTTCTGTCTCTTTTATGTGAATACCTTGAAGACAGGGATTTTTTTCTTTCCCCATTTAGCATATAGTATGTGCTCAAAACTTTTGAAAGAATTTATGGTGTGACGTGAACACTGACCAATATGTGAAGTGGGAAAGCAGGATGGCCTCAGTTTCCCAACTTCAAATTTCTAAAATATTTTCCTGGCCTCCCAAGTATTTTCCACATGTGAAGACAGATTTTCTTAACCTGAGAGCTATTCTGGACTCTTGTAACTCTTTAAGATACTGAATAAACTAGTGAACAGAATCAGGAATTTGGTCCGAATGAGCCACACCTGACAAATCCTTACGGCTCTTCTTGAGATAGTTGGAAGCAGATCATCTTTGAGGCAAACCAAGAAGAGGAGGGCTTCTAACTGTCCAAGTTATTTATAGGGGCAGAGTCAGCTCTAAAGCAATGCTTTGAAAATTTTAATGAGCATACAAAGCACCGGAATCTTGTTAAAATGCAGATTCCGATTCAGTAGGTCTGGGGTGGGCTTGAGAATCTGTGTTTCTAACCAGCTCCAGGTGGTGCCCATGCTGCTCATCTGGGGACCATACTTTAAGCGGCAAGATCCCGGACTGCAGTGTTTTCCCACAGGCCAGACTGGATACAGATGTTCCACGGACTTGTTCTAAGAATTCTTGAAAAATGAGCCTTTCAGGTCTTGAGAATTAAAAAAAAAGAAAATAGGTATTTAAAAAATAGTTGATTTTTAAAAATAGATTTAAAATAGATAAAAATAGACAGATTATTGGCCTGTTGTACAGATAAAGTGGCTGAGGCGCACAGAGGTTAAATGCCTTACCTCAGATCACACAATTAGGAGGTGGCAAAATATTGTAAGTTCAGTTCTCCTCTTTCCAAGTTGAAGGCTCTTTCACCTGTATCACATCTGCTCTCCCACCACTTTTCATTCGTTCATCCTTTCCCTCGCTCTAAAGGGTCTATGGAGCACATTTCTGGGAATTTGCCTTTGCTCAAACCACTGCGCTGACTTGGATGATGTCTGTTCCCATTCCTGCCCAAATTCCACCCTGTCTTCAAGACTCAGTCAAAAAGCCATTTCCTCCATCCCACTTTCTATGCAACGTGCTGTTCCAAATCCCATTCTGAGAGCAGAAGATACAGATACTCAGGAAGAAAATTGATATTCAGGCAAATCTAGTAATACCAAAGAAGATACATTAATATACTGTCATTTAGATCATTAGCATACTGTCATTCCACTAAAAAAACACACCTGTGAAAGGGAGTTTTTATCAAGAACACTAGCCATCCTCTTCAAACTCAGGTGCAATGAGTCATCCTCATTGTCTCAGCTGTTGGCAGCTTCTGGCATTTCTCTACCTGCTTCAGAACATCATATTCTAGTTCTACCAAAGTAACTCCACTCAGGGTGTGCACCAACAATTTCAGAGGGAGGAGAATAATTAGGAATAACTAGGAATGCTCGGAGACTGACTGGCAGCTCTTTGTGCCAGTCTAATCCTAATGAAAGATGACTCCATTCAAAACAGGTGGTGCAAGCCCCTGCAGCCATTCGCCGTGTTGCTATTTTAAGTTATGATTGGTAGGAAAAAACCCTCTCCAGAAAGTTCTGCGTGCTAAAAATCTATGATTTTAACGCTCCTCCTGACCATCTCAGAACACTTGGATCCACATCAAAGTACATATAGCAGCGCATTCCATTCCTCAAAACTTTGTAAACCTCACGCACACACAGAATACGGAATGATTGCGAGGATAGTTGACTCGGTCAGATATAGATGGGGCCCTAAGATGTCTATAGACCCCACTCTGATTCCTGGGGTTCCTGTAGAGAATTTGGCTACAACACACGCTAGCTTTGCCCTTGAATATTCTCATGTGTCAGGTGCACTGGGGCCTCTCTGCCGTAGGAATTATTTGGTAAATTGCTTAGTAAAATTAACAATAGTTTTGTAATGTAAATAATCTGCTCCATTTCTATTTTCTAAGTTTGCAGTTTTTTCTTTGTTTTTCTTTTAGTGGGCAGAAGGGCTCTCTCTGTTATCAGACAAGGCAGAGCATCAGTTGGTCATTCTCAGAAGATCACACACAGGAAAGTGTTAGTAAAATGATAAACTCTTCCAATTTAAATAATTTCTCTTCCAAAGAGCTCCAAGCGCTTTCTTTTCTCTCTCATAGTCCTGTGGAGAAGATGGTAATATTCTCTCATTTTACAGATGCTAGTTAATATGACAGGGATGCATAGTGTCATAAAGAGCAACAAACATTTTTGTAAATAAATTAAGCAGAATGTCCAACAGCAGCTGCCAGTTTCTACTGTGGCCTTCCTTGGCCCCTTCTCACATTCTTTCCTCCCCATCTCCAAGTTCCTGGACTGACTTGTCGTCTGGCAGCTGAGTTCTGGTCTCAGTTAAACCTAATCTTCTCCCTTTCTCCACCCTAATTGACTTTTCATGTTGACTCATTGCAGTTCTGCAGAGGTGTTCCCAGGTATGTGGATGAACGCTGTACATTTAAGAGAGGATCTTGAAGTATTATTAAATACCTTACTGGTCATTATAGATGAAGATGTGATTGCAGAACCTTTAAATCATTAGAACATTTTTTGTGAGTGAAGTTCTGCTATTTTCTTTTCTGATTTCACTCACTAAGCCTAAAATAAAGTTTTTATAAATAATAGATGATTGTGTTAATTTTTGGATTCATCAATAACAGTAAGAGAAACGCTTCTCTGCGAGCTTGAATATTTCCAGTTCCTGAAATATATGTTTATGTCCTTTGGTTTCTTACCAAGTTGTAGATATTTCATATAGCACAGTGTTTAAAAATGTAGATTAAAGAGTAATATTAGGGTTCAGATTCTAGTTCCACAACTAACTATGAAATCTTGAGCAAATTAATTTACTTCTCTGAGGCACAGTTTCCTGATCTGCAAAATGGAATTATAATACCCACTTAAGAAGATTATTGTGCGGATTAAAAATAATTCAGGCTAAATACTTGGTGCAAAACTTGGCACGTAGTAAGGACTCAATGAATGGTTGTAATTGTTGTTAATGATGATGATGATAATGATGATGATGATGATGATGACAATAATTATAATAACCAGCTATGGAGATAGGAAACTCTCCTGTAGATGATAATTCTAAAAATATCCAAATAAACTGTATGTTGAAATCTTCCTTTCCAAAACATGCTCAAACTGATTTCAGACGCAGCAAACAAGATTTTCTGAATGCTGATGGAATTTTTGTGCACATTGGAACACCTTGGTGGCGACGGATCCGATGAGAGCTACTCTCTGAGGCAGGAAACTACGACCTGAGCACAGATCATTTGTAGCAATAAGATACTTTAAGCAAACAAAACACTTTAACGACACAGGAAAATAGTTATTAAGTAGCATGTGGCAGCTTTGAATTTAACATTTAGAAACTTATGGAAGTGAAAGTTATTTTTAAAAGGTAAATCTTTTTGACTCAGGAAACCTAAATAAATGTACTGAGCACATACTAACTTCAGAAAAGGCTTTCCATGTCTGGCCAAACTTTGTCATTTTTAGTATTTTTATGCTTTTCTATAAGGAGGTAAGAACAAACTCTGAGGTAGAGAGGTACTTAGACTATTTGAGCAAATTAGCTTAAAGTCTCAATTGTAGAACTTCGAAAAATGAAGTCCCATTATTTTCAAGAACAAATGATGATTGTAATCCAGTCTGGTAGAGTTCATGAAATCTTGAACTAAGATAAAAATATCACCTCATCCAAGATCGTCATTTTATAGTTGAAGAATGTGAGCTCTAAGAAGCTAAGTGAGGTGCTCTACAGAGTCCCACAGCAAGTTAGTGACACGTGTGACGAGAAAAGGCACTTCAGCCCAGCCTAGTACTCTTCCGTCAGTTCATCTGCCTCTCAGAGAGAACTTAAAATGAACAGCAAGAAACAACAATAGTCACAACACAAAGTTAATATTAATTTTGCTATTTGTGCAGAAATAATTTATTTCTTTTGCTTTAGGTAGTTTAAACTTCTTCCTGAAGTTCTAGTTATATTATTTATACATTTAAAGATACATGTTCACCCTTCTCTAGATGATAACAAATTAATGGCATCTAAGCTAATACAGTTTCTTTGTAATTACAATTCAAGCAACAACAGTGATACTCAGAACACAGTTCTCATGTCACCTGGGGCTTTGTGTGTGTCAGTGTGAGGATTCAGTGAGTTAATACATGGGAAGAGCTTTGTCAGTACTGTCTAGTCGATTCTGACTCCTAGTGACCCTGTGTACAGCAGAGTGGAACCCCACCCAGTCTTTTTGTGCCATCCTCTCACCTTCCAGCTCTATATCACATAATGTTCCACTGCTATTCATAAGGTTTTCATTACCAATTTTTTCAGAAGTGGGTGGCCAGGTCCTTCTTCCTGGTCTGTCTTAGTCTGGAAGCTCCGCTGAAACCTATCCACCATGAGTGACCCTGCTGGTATTTGAAATATTGGTAGCGTAGCTTTCAGCATCACAGCAACATGCAGCATGCCACAGTGTGACAACCAATAGATGGAAGAAAGAGCTTAGAACATTGAATATTGGCAATGAAAGATAATAATGTTGTTGCTGAGGTCATTTGAGATGACTATGAGTTTCTAAATGAGGATGAGCATGTTACTCTGGGCTCAGCCACAAACATGATGGAGTAAATGAGATTCTAGACCAATGCTGTCTGACAGAAATATAATTTGAGCCGCATATATAAGTTTAAGTTGTCTCATAGCCATATTACAAAAATAAAGAGAAACAGATGAAATTAGTTTTAACAATGTTTTATTTAACCCAATATATATATAAATTATAATTTCAATATATAATTAAAAAAATTATTAATGAGATATTTTACATTCTTTTTTTAATACTAAATCTTTGAACTCTGGTGTATACATTACCTTTACAGCCCATCTTAATTCAGACTGGCCCAATTTCAAGTCCTCAACAGCCACTTGTGGTCAGGGTTCCATATTGGGCCATGCTGCTCTGGTCCTGTTGACATGTGAGCCCAGTTTCACAGAAGCAACTTGCTTCCATCCTTTCTGAAGGTGCACGTGTTTTCTCTTGGCTCTTCTTTCTTGTTATAAGATGGATAGTCAGTGCCTAAGCCCATCACATTTAAATAGAAATATATTATACATTTAAATTTGAGTTATAGTATACACAGGCAAAACTCAGTTGAATCTTCAGCTCACTCTAAAAATAGTTCACTTTGAAAGTGAATAGAATAGAAAAAAATAGAATATTTCTCTTTCTTGGGTTGGTTTCTTTCTATTTCCAGTTCAGTAAGTTGTGGCAAATTGTATTGTCAGAGGAGAGGGAGGTTTATTTTTCATTTGTTCACTTTGATAGGGAAAAGGTTTGCTGCTTTATGTGAGAAATACTTAAGCTTATCTTTTTAAAAAATTGATTTATCTGGTTCGGTAAACATTAATTGTTCCCACTGACCATAATCATGTTGCCTGCAAGGATGATTTTGATTCTGAAGAGTTTGGTAGCTGAACAGAAGAATATAGGTCTTAAAATATTCCTTAAGACTCCTTATCAAGGCCATTCTTTTCAAAGGCATTATAATAGAAAGAAACCCCATACTGCTTTACACAGTGGAAACAACTAGAAATATGTTGCACTGAAAGCTACATAAATGTTAATCAGATGGAAATTTCCACATTACTTATAAAAATACAAGATATAAGGTAGAGTAATAAGGGTAGCTTCCATGCAGCATAGTCTCATCGCTTGTTTTGAATTTTTAAACTATTAGTCTTTATCCACCTTGAAATATTAGTCTTTCATTTAGTGTTAGGTGACATGATGCATCAGTACACACAAGTTTCTCTTGTTCCATAATGAGACTGCAGGAACTTTGAGTTGAATTCATGCTTCATGGTTCATTTTGTAAATGAACTCAATATCCTCAGACCTTAATTTTCTTTAATCTGTAAATGGGGAAAATAATAAGAGCTAAAAATTAACAAGCACATATACCAAACTGACACTGGTTTAAACATTTTACATGCCTTAGTTCATCTAATCCTCATTATGCCTGCTTCCTAAGATGTAGGCCCTATCATCTCTCCATTTTACACGTGAGGCGGTGGAATTTGCCCAAGATCACAAAGCCAGTGGTGGAGCCATCATTCAAGCCCTGGCTGGAGCTCCTGGGGGAATTTTCTTGATACTTTAAGTTATACAGAGAAAAAGAGGCTGAATAGAATTACTTAGAAGAATTCTTTAAACGATATCTTTTCTTTCTGATTAAAAGTCTTTCTTAGACTATGATATTAGACACTTCTGTGCTATTCCACAAAACCAAGCCCATCACAGACTTTAAGAAATAAAACCAGGACTATGGAGTATTCCCTGAAGAAGTCAGGAGGTTGGTGTCTGGAAAGCAAGTGGGTAGAACCTGAGTCAAATGAGAGTTTGACTGCCTCTTCTCTGAGCTCCTTACACCTCTGGTCTCAATGACTCTCAGTGAATGCCTGAGATTGAAGGATGCAGTTCCTGTGCCCTTATTTGGCCAGACAATGGCAGTTCCTTAGTAAGGAGAATGTGTTGAGATAAGGTAGCTAAATAAAGTTTAGAAATAAACCTCTGACTGAGGGCAGAAGTCTCAGTCCAACTGTAGGTCTATGAAAATGGACTAACTCATGGTGAACGTTTTCCATCTTCATCTTGTTCTTTCTGGAACTTAATTACCTTTGGAGTCAGTAAAAATTAAACCATGGGTAATCTTTGATATCGAGTGGGGAAAGTTCCGAATTTTGGAGAGGAAAAGGGGAAGTTGGAAGGTAGAAAGAGAGAGGGAATGGGAGGGTGAGAGAGAACCAGAGAGAGGGAGGGAAGGGGGAGAGAGGGAGGAGGGATAGGAGAGAGGGGGAGAGAGAGAGAGAGAGAGAATATAATAGCAGGAAAACAAAATGTGGCTATCAAGGCTAGAATGAAATCTTTGTTAGGGTAGTCTGCTACACCACTGAGATAATGACGGCTGAAATAGCTTAAATCACTCCCTTGCCTGTTCTTGGGGTTGAGCTGGCTTTTCAGTATTGGAAAGAGGACCCAAGAGAAAAGTCTGAAATATTTATTTTAGCAGAAGTGTTAAGCTTCTCGTGAGAAGGCAAAGCTACTGAATGGGGAGATTACCACCAAGAATGATCTGGACAACGGAGTTGCAAGGCAAGTGGCTCCTCCATGGTTAATGCATTAACATGCCCAATTTCTGAGCCTTCTGTTTACAAGCGGTGGAGACATTTTTATCAGTGGGCAGCTGATCAGTCTTTGCAGAGAGTACTTTGATTTAGCTAAATGGACTGAACGCAAGATTTAAGAAGGGTGTCTTTCTAGGTTTTATTTATTTATACTAGATTTTTTAAAAAGCAACATTTGCTTTCTGTTTTTCCAATGAATTTCAAATACTTCACAATATAGTGTGTTGCTTATATCAGATGTTCATTGTGTGACCAGATAAATGGAATTATGTTATGCTGAAAGTAAAGAGGCTATGGTCATCTTCTCAATCAGGGAAAATGCAGACAAGAAAAAAAAATGTTCTGTTTGGTTCCTCATGTTCAATTCTTAAGAATTGTTCAATTATTACTCACCATTCACCCAAGACATACAGTTTATTGGCTAAGAGAACTTGCATTCTGTGTTCCTGCTGTCAGCACAGATATTGAAAGAAATCATGCAGATTTGAATTTGACCTCAAGTGGAGGGGAGACTGATGTGAATGAGAACTGTGAATGATTTTGCTTTGTGAATAACTTTTTCCTTCTATCCTTTCCTTCTAGGGCTAATGCCTCCCCTCCCCCGAAGACCCTGTCCTCAGGGTGCCTAGCATAGTAACCCCACATCTGTTTGTAGGTCTGTGGCTGGGTAACTGAAGCAATATTTCCACAAAAGATGAAGGTTTCCTAACATTTGCTCACAGTCCCTGGCATATATCAGGAGACATTCACAAACATTTCTTACCATGAGTGAGTCTAAATAAATGATCCTTGTTTGAAAATTCAATATTTGAGAATCTATTGATTTTTTTTCTCATAATGGCTACCAAAATAGGGGCAGAAAAAGTTTGAGAACAAATCCAATACTCATTAAAATCATAGACAATAATTTGGATGGATAACAAATTTCAAGATCCAAAAGGATGGAGATAGTGTGGAAATAGAACCAAATTTAAAAAGATGAAAACTAATACTCAGCCATGCACCTTCAAGGTGGGAGAAAAATGGTTAAAACCAGCATGTGTTAACATAGCTAAATTTTCCCTTGGCTGTGTTATGTGAGTGCCATAAAAGCTAATGCAATTCTAGGTACATTTTCTATGCTTCAACAGAAGCATACAAAAAAAAAAAAAAAAAAAAGGAAGCAATAATTTCAGTCTATTTTGAAGTCACGCCCTGTGGGCAACCAGTTGATGAAGAAATGCAGGAGAGTGTGGAGTAGTGAGTTTTCGAAACCTTGGCACAACAAGAGTCTAGTTAGCCTTGGGGGGGAGGGGCAGGGAGATCACTGGAGGACACCAGATAAATATTTAAAGGACTGTTATGTGGACTGGTTGGATTACAGGTACTCAGGTGACTCCAGTAGACACAGTATACAGAAGTTGAAAAAAGATAGGTTTTAGTTCAATGTAAGAAAGAACTTTATAGCAGAGTTTCCCCTCTAAAGGCATGGATCAGTGGGTTTCTCAAGTTGGATATATTCAAGAAGAGGCTGCATGGCCCCTTACTGAATATTTCCTATTGGGTTAATCTAGATAGGTTACTAAGATCCCTTCTAACTCTGTGGCTGTGATTCACTTGCCATGTTGTAAAATACTGCCAACTCACATGAAAAAAAGAAGAGAAATGGAGTTTAAGGTCTCTACAGCGGGATGGCCATCATATATCCTCCATTTTTACCAGGGCCTGTAGAGCAAAGCAGTTAGGCAGCTGTCCGAGGTGCTGGAGGGAGGTGGCCCCGGTGGGCAATTGTGCTCCTCATGTTTGTTTTAATGCCTTCTGTGTTTTCAGCTTTTCTGTTTCTTACATAAATCTATTAACCACACACACACGCACACACACATATCAGGCCCTTAACTAAAGCAAAGAGAGAAATGCATAGGAAATGTGTAAAAGAGCTGAGCTAAATTACTACCTGAGGCTTCCTGGGCCCTGTCCCAGGAGTAAATGAATGCATTTCACTTTCGAAGGTTGAGCTAGGTACCTAAAGTTGCAATCTTTGACTGGATTGATATTTAAAGTAGAAACCCATTGTTTTGAGACAATTGTACTGATTTGTTTCTTGATTTCTTTATTTTATGCTTTCTATGGTATACACATATCCTCAATGAAGATAAGAATCTTAAGCAGAAAATTATTTTTACAGTGAGTGGAAGGAATACTAAATATTTCAGCTAAACAGCTGTGCAGTCTTAGGTACACCCAGCAGTAGTGTGTGATGGTAATAAACCTGTCTCTGTATGTGTTCCTTTCCTATGCTACTTGATTTTTTTTTTTGTCCCTTAGTTTTTTCCCATCTATAAAAGGGAGACAATAATAGCACCATTCCTTAGGGTTGTGAAAATGAAATGTTAATACATGTAAAGAACTTACATCAATACTAAGTGTATACATAACAAATACTAGTGTTATTATATATGGTACTTGTGATCCTCAAGACCACCCAGGTTTGATAATTTGCTGGAAGGGGTCACTGGACCCAGAAAAGCTGTTATGCTCACAGTTATGGTTTCTTGCAGCAAAAGAATACAGATTAAAATCAGCAAAGGAAAAAGTGCACTGGGGGAGTCCAGAACACTGGACAGTTACAAGTTCCAGTTGTCCTCCCAGTGGAGTCACATGGACAGAGCTTAATTCTTTCAGCAATGCTGTGTGACAAAATGTGCAAGTGTTGCCAAATAGGGAAACTCACCCATGCCTTGGTGGCCAGGGTTTTTGTTAGGGACGGGGGTCAGTAACATAGGCATGCAGAGTGTGTGTGACTGACCTTAGCTATTCAGTCTTCTGCTCCACCCCTCCACCTCCCCCTGCCACAAGAGGTCAAACTGACACAGTGTGACCCAAAGCCCAGGCATACAAAAAGAGGCATTCACTATAAATCACGTTGTTAGCATAAACTGTTTGGCTCAGGTAGACAGAGACACTGTTATCTGGCATGATACCCCAGGGGTACAGAGGAGCCAGTCATGGAAGAGTCCGGAAAACTTTTGGACTGGGGAGGGTTTGCATAACTCAGGCCTCCTCAGTTACCATTTACATCACATATATGTAAATTTTGCTTATTTGAATAAACTAATTCAACTATTTTCTTAGTGTTTTGAATGATTTTTACTTTTTTAGTAATAACATTTATAGAATGTCCACTGCATGCATCACTCTGATAACCTTCTCTGTAAGCTGGAAAATAATGTTTCAATCCGTGTTATAAACTCAGGAAAGAAGTCAGTTTTACCCCAATATGAAAGGACACATCAGAAACTAAAGATCACTGATATTATTGCAATAATGGTGATAAAAGAGTGCTCTGTAAATTTTAACTATAATTACATGTCAAATACTTTACGTATATTATTAGTTTTTGTCTTTATCAACAACCGTGGGAGGTAGGTAATAGTTCTATTTTACAGGTGAGAACATAAATATCCAGAGAATTTTAAGGACTCCCTGGAGGCTCCTCAGCCAGTAAGGGGTAGACTCTACATTTACCATCTGATTCCAAAGCTCATGGTCTTAACATCTTGCATGATTGTTTCCTATGACCTTGAGAAACAAAGGCTCTAAAAAGCATTTTGAAACATTAACAATCCAACACAATTTGACGTTGTACGTCTCATGATCCACAGAGTGTTTAGGCATTGGGGCAGAGTCATGGCTAGAACACATGTTCCCTTTACCAATAGAAGAGATGTCTGCGAAGAAGATTCCAAGATGCCTCTCCCCATAAAAATGTGGTGTAGAAGACACAAAAGCAAGGAAAACAGATACAAAAGAGGGGAAATTATACAGTTATTTTGAGTGTCTTGATTAATAAGGGAACATAAAATCTGAACGCCATCAAAGTTTCCAAAATTGTTGCCCCACGAATTGTTTGTAATCCTATCTTTTTCCTTCCCCCATTATTAGATCTCAGTCTGTGGTAGAAGCAGGGACCCTGAAACACGAGGAAAAGGGAGAGAATGAGAACACTCAGCCACTCCTGGCTCTGGACTGAATCCTGAGTCATCCATGCTCCTGCAGATCGCCAGCCTTCAGTAGTACCAGCCACCCAGGAGGCACACGCGCAACTGACCCCACAGACGCAAGAACACAAGGCCCTCCACTCCTGCCACCCAGTAATGACTGTCACCAGCCATTGGTATGAGCAGCCAAAGTTGAAGAGACTCGAGAGATGCGTTTTGTTTTCACAGAGTGGATTTGAGGATGAAGCAAGGCAGTTATGTAAACATGATTCCTCTTCCCCTATATTTACAGTATTAAATGGATTGAAAAAAGAAAAACCAAATTTGATGCACACACTGCACTAGGACAAGGATTTCTTTGAGGCATCACACAGAGACCCCCTCTAGTTTTTGCAGTTTAAGATTAAGTGCATTTCCAAGTAGATACATCAGAATTAAATCATGCAGACCCAACTGTCAAGTTTAAGGTAGTACAAAGCCCTGAGACAACAGTATCTCCACTAATTTCCATTCTTATTGAATTATTTTCTTTGACCTCATCACCAGCATTGAATTGTTCAGTCTAAGAGCATGTTCTTGTAGGTCTGGCTACTGGCAGAGTTTTCTTACTTTGACATCCTGCATAAATGATTTTGATGTCACATCTTTTGTCAGGCCACCAGCTGATTATCATGAGCTGACTTTAAAAGAAGACACATAATTTGAAATATGATTATTTCTCTTAGCAATGTGACTTCCCACAGGCAGTGTGTGTCTGCAGATGGGGGGGGGGTCCCTTTGAAGACACATGTCATTGATTAATGAATCCATTCAAGTTGCCTCACTTAGGTCACTACAGCAAAGAAAAGTGCTACTAAAGCATTTAACCCCCCGCCCTCCTGCAAGCAGTAAAGGTGAGGAGCAAGGGCCTGGCTGTTGCTGAGAGGATAGGTATCCAATCACTGAGGAAGACCTTTACGGATGGCTAAATATGCAAGTACTGAAAATAAGAGAATACTAGGAATGCAGGATGAAATGCCAAAGATCATTTTATTTCTTTGTCTATTCTCCTTAGAAATGGAGTCCCCAACTATCCATTCAAAGGAAATTAGATAAAAATAAACAGATATCATAGGATATGATATCTTTACTTGTGCCATGTTTCCCAAAACCAGTTTTATGTTTTCAGATATCTTTTATTCTTCCAGTCACCTGCATGACATGGGCATTCATGTATGACGAGTTGGTGCTCAATGTCAAATAAAAAATATTTTAGTTGATAATGGGCAGTAAAATATGATTTCACACTTTAAGCATTTGGGAGGGTTAATTTGTTAGCAAAAAAATTCAAAGGAAAGAGGTGATTAAGCTGGCCATATTCACCCTCAACAGATATTACTAATCTTAACCATTTATTACATCTCTCTCAATGGATCTAGTGTTTTAATTTTTTTTCTACTGGTAGAGAATAATACAGAAGTAATTTTTGTATTCCACTCTTGAAATAAAATTGAAATTAAAAATATTTCTCAACCAATTGCATTACAGTATAAATACAACCTATTCATTTTGTATAGACATTTCAAACAACAAAATAATAACATTGAAATAATTCTACCAATGCAGTGAGTGAAACACTTTTCTTATATACCATGACATAGGGAAGTGAGATGAAGAATTAAAATGAATTAGAAAGTCCATTTTATTACTTGGGTTTATAAAATAGTTGTGGGATCCAAGTATTTAAAATGCTATTGGAGTCAGTTCTTGCCAATACTTTGCAACAGTAATAACAATTCTGGCTTTTCAATTGGAGATATTTAGAATCTTACTGTAGTGACCTGATTTCAAATACCATATCGTAATTACTAAGTTAAGAGCTAGTTTTCACTCTATTCCATGATTTTATTAAATGAATGTAAAAGGATGGTTCAACAATGACAATTTATACTTTGAACTTCTTTATGTGTATGCAATATACATACAAAAACCAAATTCAGTAAGTGACATGAATGTTACTACATGAGCATTGGATTGTATTGTCCTTTGTCAGTCATTTCCTCTGTTCAATAAATACTGAAGGACACAAATACTTTTTTATTTTTCAAGAGTTTGCTTTTTCTTCTGGACTTTGGTAATTAATTTTGATATTTTTCCTCACATGCTGCTTCACCTATTTTAGTGAGATTTTTGAACATTGGCAAGATAGAAGGCAATAAGACAAATATTTTGCAAACTCTTCTACTGGAAGCTAATATCCTTAAGGACAGGCGAAAAGGGTTCATCTCAATTTTAAAGAACTGTTTTTTAAATGAGATAAAGAAAGTATCCTCCTTTGTCCTTAGATGGAAAAGAAAGCACAAGTGTTTTTCTACCTGTGAATGAAATTTGGTAACCTGTGTGTCGTTTCTTCAGCATTTTTGTTCATATTGGCTTAAAATTCAGTGCACGAATATTGTTACATTCTTCAAGCTAAAGTTTCTAGTTAGCTTTGATTTAAAAAACAAAAAAATTCATGCATTAATACTCTACTAAATTAATGACGATCATCTTTGGAATGAGAGGGCAAGATCATTTTTCAGCTGTTATTTCTATACTGTGGGTGATATTAAAGCAAAGCTATGGGTAACAATTACTATTTCAAAGTGATGTTTAAGTGGTAGAAGTTTCTCAAACCAGGGAGCCAGAAAAGTCTTCTGAACTCAAAGAGGAATGCAACCTTGACATCCTACACCCACGACAAAGATCCTGTCATTCTTGCTCTTCCACTCTGCCAACCTGCATGTTTTTACAAAACTGTGATGGGAATCCTCTCAAGGACTTCGTCACTCACATAGATCTACAACAGGCAAAGACGCTCTGGATTCCAGCCCCATCTCACGGACGGCAAAGAGGCCAGGAGCCAGATGGTCCTAGCACCCACCTATCTACCTGATCCCGAGAAAAAAATTTTTACCTGGAGAAATTTTACTTTTTTCTTTTCAAGCCCTAATACTTGGCATTTAAAAAATTTACATGTGGCATTTTTATAACTCAATATAAAATGATTCCATGTCCTTTTTCAGTGTGAAAAGTTCCTCTTAGAAAGAAATAACGATTTTGATAGCTCCATCATTCACACAGCCGGGAAAGAAATTAAGACACCAGCTCTCAAGGAAGATAAACAAGCAAGCAGACTCACTGGGCAGGGGCCAGTACAGTTCACAGACATTGGCATGATTACATCTTTCTCCTTTGTATTAGGAAAGTCAAACTTCTCTTTTCATATGAGTGTCTTTTACTAAAAAGAATCAGAAGAAGGAATATGAGCTCACCAGGAAAGTTCTCATTAAACAGCCTGAAGTAAACCATTTACACAGCTTGCCATTAAAATCAACAAAAAAGTAGTGGTATGCGATGACAAAATCATCTAGCCACCCTAGAAAAATATAACTGTATAGAAAAATTACAAATGAAAGCAATCCATTTACAGTTTCTACAAATATTCTCATTGTACACTGATGTAGGCCTATTCTAAGTGGAAAAAACTCTTTGGCTGGCAAGGTAGAAGCTATCCTGTATTCACCTGAAATACAGGCATCAGATCGGTGTTGTCATGGGACGAAATATAGCAGGGTACTTTCTAAATGAATTGCAGTGAGGCAAATCTTCCCTTTTGTGTCTTCTAACCCTACGAAGAGGTTTAGAATTTTTCAGGCTGCAAATCAAGGGAATTAAAGGCCTTGGTGTTCAAACTTCTATCCCCGCACCCAAGGAGACAGACCCAGAAAGGCAGCCTCTCTCCAGTGTGTTCCAAGCCTGCAGACATACTAAATTGCAGGTAGGCTGCGTCTCTGATGGGGCGTCAGCTCTGGGTGCCACACATCCACGATGAAGATCAGCCGGAAAGACGCGGCGTCCTGCCAGACCTCATGCTCAAAGGAGTCATCAAAGATGAGCACCTTGCCTTCTTCCCACGTCCTGGAACAGAAAGACACAGATTCTGTGATTCAGATGCCCGACATCGATTCACGTCCATGTCCAGGAAGGCACTTTCATGACCACCTTTGCAATATGACCAGATAACTGGAACACCAAGTCAGGATTTATGCTTTTCCTGGGTGATGAAGAAAGAATTACAAGATTCTCACCACGAACATCAATTTTCAACACTCAGCACTGACAGTGTACAAAGGGCAGGGGATTGGTGATCAGGGCACACTTATTCTTGGTACAAACCTAGGCAAGGCTTGTTTAGTCAGGCACGCATTTGAACGTGTGCCCCAGCGGCTCATGCCCAGGGTCACGTGCCAGTCAATGACTCCGTGGTATTCTCCCTGGTGCTTCAGAGACTGGTTTAGACCTACAGACAGCGACTTGCTCTCGGGCGTCTCTATGCCCCATAGGATATGTGGCATGGTGTTGCAGCACCTCCACGTGATTCTCTTTTCAACTCATTCCATTTGTTAAAGTTCCATTTTATGGAAGAACGTTCCATAAAGAAAGTCCCTTTATGGAAGGGTAAATTGTTTATACTTCTAAGGTCATCTGCTATGCAAGAGGGTCATCCATGGAATATTTTAAATCAATGGTGCACAATATCCTTTAGGGCTAATAGCACTACTTCATAAGATATTTGTATAGGAGCTGAGATCTAAATATAGTGTTAGTCTAAACACAGCAGTTCAGAGAGAAATATGCAGGGGCAATTACACAATGCTTTTCAAATCCAAAGAAAGTTTATTAACTATGCTAATGGTCTCTTTCTTTTTTTCAAATAGGTATTAATTGCCAATATACCAAATGCTAAGCTATGTTTTTAAAATGAAATTTTTACTAGGAAATTTTCTTTAGATATTAAAATTCCACTCAAACATTTGAAATTTTATATCCTGGATTAGCAAATAATTAAAATTATAGGATGGAAAATGCTAGCTTGATTTCAAGTTACTGTATTTTCATAAGGAAATTTTCCTTAGGAAAATGATTTATGTCTTTTTAGCAGTGTGGTTAACAATATTAAATTAAGTAATATGACATACTGCAGGGTTTCTCAACCTTGGCACTACTGACATTTTGGGCAAGACAATTCTTTGTTGTAGGGGACTGTCCTGTGCTCTGTAAGATGTTTAGCAGCATCTCTGGCCTCCACCCACAAGATGCTAGAAGCATCTGCCACCAGTTATGACAACCGAAAATATCTCCAGTCATTGTTAATGTCTGGGAGGGGTGGGAAAAACTTGTCCCAGATATACAGAATGAATCTAACAATAACGTTTCCAAATTATTTAACGTAACTGATAAAGGAAATGAAAACTTGCAAGTTAAGAGCTACTTGAAGTTGGGAACCAAACATCAATTCTGCTGCGCCCCCCAACCTTGTGTGCTTTCTCACACACTTAGCCTAATGCCTTGCATTCAGTAAGTGTGTGTTGCTTGGCTGTTTGACACAATTCCCTGAAGGTTCAAAGAGTTCTAGTCAAGTGTAACACAGGACAGAAATATATACACTCAGGAGCAAATGACAGAATATGTATTCATTACCATGCAAAACCACACTTGAAAAGAAAGGCAAAGCCAAGAAAAGAAAGAAAAAATGACATACGGTCCATAGCTTATACAGATAGGTGGTTATTTTCCAGATCATAGTGTTATGTGTGGGACTAAGCAATGTGAATGGGTATCACTGACAAGCCTACAATATAGGCAGAAGATAACGGGTGGGGCGAAGTGCACTCAAAGGGGAAAAGCAGGATAGCCATGTTCACAGCATGATTCACAACAGCCAAAAGTTGGAAGCAACCCAGTGTCCACTGATAGATGACTGAATAAACAAAATGTTATATATACATACAATGGAGTATTACTCAGTCTTAAAGAAGAAGGAAATTCTGACACATGCTACAACATGGATAAACCTTTAGGACATTATGTTAAGTGAAATAAGCCAAGTCACGAAAGGACAAGGATTATATGATTTCACGTATATGGGGTATACATATAGTAGTCAAATTCATAGAGATAGAAAGTAGAATGATGGGGAGTTGTTCAGTGGGTACAGATTTTCAGTTTTACAAGATGAAAAGCGTTCTGTGGATGGAATGTGGTGATGATAGCACAATATGAATATACTTAATGCCACTAAATTGTATGCACATTTAAAAATAGTTAGGATGGTAAATTTATGTTATGTGTACCTTACCACAACTAAATATGAAAACGAGAGAGGCAAAGGGGAGCATGTGGTGGAAGAGAAAGGGTGAGAGAAGGCCACAGCGAGACAGAAAAGTCACGGTCTCTCAAGAGAAGCAGATTTAACCCTCTTGGCTCTGCCACTGACTACGTAACTGAGAATGAGTTTCTTAGCATATTTCAACTTTTGTATCTACATCTGCATAGCTGATGTGAGGATTAGCATATGGTCGGCACATAGTAGATATTCAATTAATGGCAGAGAATTTAAACCCAGGAGGAAAGAAAATGCCAAAAAAATAGGAAAAATGTCAAAGAGGACATAAGGTTGGGAAGTGGTATAATGTTACCAAAAATTGCCTTGGCATCACTCCCTATGAATTTGTCTTCATTTGAGAAAATTACAAACTTCCCAGGGAGTGAGATATCAAAAATCTTTAAGAGAATCTGAAATATTTTGTGCTGCATTGACAAGTGATTCTCAATGTTTTTTGAGTGGCAGGGAACCTGGGACCTATTTAAAATACAAGAAGTAATTCAAATAACTAAACAGAACATTCTAGATTGCACAAAATGACATTTTTCACTAGATTTTGGTAGGCATCAGAAAGCCAAAGATTTAGGAAGTGCTTTATGGGAGGAAAATCTTGAGCCTTCCATTCATTAACTTAAATTTACTGTAAACTGGAAAACGCTTTGAGTGCTGGAACACACTGGCTCATTCATGGACACCAGTGCCCGGAAGACCGAAACTTGTTACCGCTGCTTTGTAGCTTTTTAGATATTTTAAGTCAAATATGGTCCATTGATTAAACAATTTTTTTAACAAACAACCTAGGAGGTATTCCAAAGGGTTCACTTTCTTTAGGGCAATAAAAATCACGGAGAAGTATGTCCTCTTAGACTTATGTCTGCCCTTCCATACTCTTTCATACGTTTTCCCAGAAAACAGCAAAGACACTCAGTTACTTAATATAGATTCTCAAATGTAGATTCCTTCTGAATATTTAAAAAATGCTGTCTTTCAATCACTTATCAGAGCTAGAATGACTAAAAATGCAGCCCTCATTAACTACAAAGGGGAAAAGGGAAGGACAATAAAACCCTATCCAAGAGATGTGCAGAATGAAGTGACGTGGGGTTAAACTAGAGATATATGGCCTGCCTGGGAAACGACAAGGGTTTTACACAACAAAAAGAGACAGAGCATAAAGATGTCAAAGGTCTTTAGCTCTCTTCCGAAGGAAAAACAAAGACTCATCGTAATGCAAGGAAATAGCTTTCAGGCCACTTGCTTTGGGAACAGAGCTCCACCAAATATGATTAAGTTATGCTCAAGTATTGACATGGGAATAGCTCTCTGGAGAAAAGATTTTCAAGGCAACCTTTAAAAGAAGCTTCCTGAAGGTTCTCACACAGTCTTTCTCTGTGGGTTTAGAAAAGCAGGATTGGAGGTCCATCCCTGGATAGCCACCTCCACTGAATTTTAGAATTTTCTACCATAATGAGAAGAACACCTCTCTCTGGTTTGCCAACAGATACAAGAATATCTGGTCACAAGATAAAGCAATACTATATAATTCCTCAAATTATTATAACTGTAATTAGCGATAATGATATAATGGTGGCAGCACATACCTAGTAGCTATAATTTTGTCATAGAATTACCGTCAATACTAAGAATGCTAAGTAATGATATTAGGTGCTTATAGTTTTCCACCTCAAAACTTTACAGATCATATCTCAGTGATCTTTGCTAAAACGTTCTGAGGTAGGCAAATGACACGGTTCTAACTTTCCAGGAAAGGAACCCCGTGGAAGCAAGTTCAGATGTCTGCACTGACAGTGTGATTCTGTGGAAGAAGCAGAAAGTCACGAGACTTGCTTCATCACAGCCCAAACTTTTGGCTCAAGATCACTCTTCTAGCGGCTGTTCTTGGCGCCTGTAGCTGCCATGCTGAGGTGGCCTGTAGGGCATTAAACAGCCTGAGTTGAATGCAGACGAGGGTCAAAGAGTTTGGAAGACGGCTACTTAACACAGTTCTTACTAATTCTGATCTATTGAGATCCCTCAGTTCTAACTGCCTTAGAAATCCTGGCAAGTACGTGAATTGCAATGTAAAACTGCGTTATTACCACTTCCTCTGCTCTCTCTCCTCCTAACACACACAGACAGAAATATAAACACACACACACATTCTCTCCCTCTCTCACACTGTATATCCATCAATCTGGAAAAAGCATTTTTCTTGAAGCTAGGATACCTGTGTTCTCATTCTTCCCATTTTACTGATGAGGAAATCAAGGCTTAGTGAGGTTATGCAAGCTGTCTAAAGTTACACAGCCAGTATTCAAGTTATAAAGCTGGGATTTGAACCCAGGTCACGTGACTTCAGTGCTCCTAATTTGCTTTTATGAAGAGACATAACGTTAAAATCTAAAGTAAAAACTGGGGATGCATTTTCCCATAGAAACATTATTATAAATAGTCACTGGTTCTAGAGGCCTATTAAGAAGGATCACGAGTTAAGAAGCTTTTGGGGGCTGGTCCAGGAACTCCACATCATTTATTACTGCCATAGGAAGAAAATGGATCCTACCTTTCCAAATTCACAAGAATCAGTTCAACAAACAAACGTTTGGACACAGTCGCTTTTCCATGTGGGAAGTGCCATTCCCTGTAGCAATGTAGATATGTATCTGTGTTTACGAACAGCCATGAGCACACCATGCTAACCAGAACAGGGGTTAAGAAACTTTACTGATGTTTTTAATTCACCAAATTGCTTAAGTGAAAGACGAAACAGGATAAAATGTTACTACTCAATAACGAACCTTCAAAAACACATTCCATCCAGTTAAAAATGCCATTTTTGTCCTACAGACACAGATGGGCAGGCTTGAATGGTGACTCGTGAATAAGGTCACATTACAATTTGGATGGAAGATGGGTAGATTTTGTGAAACAGAAGATCTATGATTTCAGGGAAACTAGCAAAAAATGATGGAAGAAGGGATGAAAACATTTGGTTCTAAGTGATTTGGTAATTCACAGCTTTCACGATGTGATTAGAAAATTTTAAAATTTACCTTATCTTCTTGGGCACTTTAAGGAAAGAAAAATATTCGCTATGAACAATTCATGGTGGATTTAAAAAACTAAGTCTCTCTCTGACTGTTAATATTTTATCACGCCTTCCGCACAATCTTCCTAATTGGAAACTTAAGAGATTAATGAAAAAAAAAAGTTAAAATACTTGAGGTATGTGGGAAAAGGCCATTATTTCTAGAGCAACATAGAGAGGAATTAAATGACACTGCCAGGTCATCTCTTCAGCCTGATGCTGACATTAAAGCCAATGCACACTTTCCTGGCTACGTGCTGGTCTTGTCCAACAGTTCAGGCTGGCAATTCGCAGGCAATAATGCTGGGTCTCCAGGAGAGCACATGGTCACCCTTCTTTCCCTGAGCCCGGTTCCAGGATATCTCAGAGGACGTCTTAGAGAATGGAAGAAAGAATTCCTCTCTGGGATCATCCAAAGCTCACACAAGTCGGCCACTCCATGTAACAACTAATTCCTACTTGCCAGTGGCATGTTTATCCACTGACTCAAGTGCTCTCAGCTCTGGATCAAGATTGTTAAGGAGCTCATCTTACAGACCACATAGCATGGCCTGTCAGGGGTGACACAAACGGCCCAGGGATGGACACTCCCCAGTTGCTTTCTCTACTTGATACCCTGTTGTCTGGAAATGAAAGCTAGCCTTTAAAGTGATCACCTTATAAGTACTGTATAGCAAATCCTAATTTTGGTAACAACAACAAAACTCCAAAAGCCCAAAACCCTATACATAGCAGGGCTATGGGATTGAGACTAGGAGCACAGACTTTCAAGCCAGACTGCCTGGGACCAAAGCTTGGTTCCAATATTTCAGTGGATTGAATGGTGGCCCCCCCCAAAAATATGTCCACTTTGAACCTGTGGGTGTAACTTTATTTGGAAAAAGGGTCTTCACAGTTGTAATTAATCTAAAGATCTTGAGATGAGATCATCCTGGATTAGGTTGGGCCCTAAATCCAGTGATAAGTACCCTTATAAAAGAGAAGGGAGAAGACACAGGGAAAAGGGGATGTGATGACAGAGGCAGAGATTGAGTGATGCATCTAGCAGCCAAGAAAGCCAAGGAATGCCGGCAGCCACCAGAAGCCAGGAGAGAGCCAGGGACGGATTTTCCCTCAGAGCGCTAGAAGAAACCCATGCTCCTGATGCCTGATTCAGACTTCTGGCCTCCAAAGCTACAAGAGAATACATTTCTGGTGTTTCAAGTCATCCCGTTTGTAGTAATTTGGCAGCCCTAGGAAACATACAAACATCCAACACTTACTAAGCTGAGTGACCTTGGGGAAGTTACTTAGCATCTTTATACCTCAGTCTCCTCGGCTATAAAATAAAGATTTTAATAATCCCATACCACTGGTGTGAGGGTTAATGAGTTAATGTATGTAGAGTGCTGACAACTGTGCTTTGCACATAGTAAGCACAATATATATTATCACTGTGTTCTTCTTCACCATCATCATCACCATCATCACCATCATCATCATCATCATCATCATGAACATACATATATAGGCACTGAGAAGCATCTGGGCAACATCCGAGTACTGAGATCAAAAATAATACTTACTTTTTCATTGCATTTCTCTGTGTTTTACAAATTATGTATAAGGAACATGCATCAGTTTTGTAATCGGAAAGCATATATTAATTTCAAATGCCCATTTTCTTTATAGTGATGGAAGGCTGCATATCCGCAAGCTCATCTTCAGATAAAAAGAGCTGTGCTATGTTTGCAGTGATGGAATATTTAACAATATGCACGCTAGTGGGAATCGCACAGCGCTGGAGAAACAGCAACGTGATTGTTATTACCTGAGAACTACAACGCACAAATTGCTACAAGTAACCTACTCTTTTGGAAGTTGAGCAGCTCTGGAAAATTGCTTCCTGTTGCCTAGCACAGGAAGCCGGATTTCTTGGTGTATGTGCCTCTCTTTCCACACTAACAGTACTTCCACAATAACAGCATGAAACTTCCAGACTTCATATTACAGCCTTTCTGTCCTTAGAGTTTATGAACAGACTGCTATTCAGATATCTAGCTATTTTCACTATAAGCATTACATAGTACTTTGACCCATTTCTTTTATGAAAAACACTAGTTTTGTAATGAAGTGCTTAGCCTGACACAATCAGCCTTGAGTTAAGGATTACTAAGGATAAGAATGTGACGCAACATAAAGCAGGTGCAATAGGAGGGCCATGGAGAAGGATGCTGACCAGCAATCACGATGAGGCGGAAAGGCACTGACGCTTACCTGCTCTTCAGGGATGAGGGAACTTGAAGCAGTTCATCCTCTACAAAATTGCCTCCCTGCCTCAACAACAGGTAGGTGAGTGGCAAGTACTTTTTAATAATCCCTGCGCAAAATACACCATCTGAAAATTACTGTCATCAGCAGGTATTGACTGTCAGGTGACGTAGGTTGCATCCAGCACAGTGGAAACTGAGGGGCTGCCAAGTTAATGTTCTTATCCAAGATCACTCTCCAAGTGAGCTGCAAAACTGAGGCTTAAACCCTTCCCTACTTCAGCAGGTGAAGACGTTAACCTCATCATGTTTTAAACTTGAGGGCAGAGGCTGGCAGTCACCATTTCCATTGTCAAGCACGGGCACCAGCTGTTTGCTGGGAGCCCAGGGTGGGGATGCACCTCTGGATGTGCTACTGGGGCAGGTCTCCCTGCAACACTTCTGCCTTGTGAGCCCTCCCTGGCTTCTGGTTTAAGCTCTGGCACCATCCACCTGCTCTCCTTCTTGACTGCCTCACCCATTCTGTCACCCTGCGCTTCTCATCGCCTCAGGCCTCTGATGACTGGGATCAGTTCCATAGGTTTTCCTCTCCCTGCCTGTCCCTAAGTGAATTTTTATCTAGAGATTCTTTCCAAGTATCTACAAGCAGAACAGATAAGAGATTTAAAAAAATAAATAAATAGAGAGTGGGAGGGAGAGAGGGAAGGGAGACAGAGACAGAGAGAAGAAACAAGTTTAAAACCCTAAGGTTACAGCACTCAGGAATGAGGCTTGTGCTCTTCTCCATCTTTGCTGCCCCATGCTTCTTACTTGATCTTCCAGGAATTGGCCTTGTCCATCTTTGCCTTCCCCAGCATGCCCCTACCTCCTCTGTGAGTCCCCTGGGTCCCCCGCCATGTTCCTGCTCATCTTCCCCTTAACAGAGAGACCCTGCAGACCAAAACTGAGTTCCCAAAGGCTTGGCAAGATCCATTCCATTTTGGAAGAAAGCTCTCCCTGTGCAGCCGTCTCTGATTCCTCCCCATGGTCCTCCCAACTCTGCCCTCTGCTGCCTCATCTCCTTCTTGGTTCTCCTTTCTCTTCTGCCTCCTAAATGTAGATGTGTCCATGGATTCTCAAGCTTCTTCTAGAACCTCCTGCTAAGTCTGCCTCTCACACCTTTATGTCTAGACTTGACTTCTCTCCTGAGCTCCACATATTTCTAGCCAAAACCAGTATTTCCACTACTGAGTTCCAATAGCACCTAAAATAAAATATACACAAACACTGAACTCATTGTCCATTCCCCTGAACTTGCCTCATGCTTCCCTAGTTCTCAATATTTGCTAAAGCATCAACACCCTCCTACTGACCAAAATGGAAACCGCCCAGTCATCTTGGACTTCCCCTCCCTCATACCACCCACACTTAAGACGCACTTCGGTCAGTCTTCATAATCTCTCTTGCCTCTGCTCTTCACTCTCCCTTTCTTTCCAGCATCCCAATTCTAGCTCTCCATGGGTGGGCCACTGTGACAATCTATTAACTCTTCTTCCCATCTGCCCTCATAGGATTTACCCATGGCTTCCAGAACAACTTTCTAAAAAAAGTCTGATCCCATTAGTTTGGTATGATTTAGCTTCTTATCCACTCTTTTACTTTCCAACCTTATTCTATATGCACTGTTAAAGTATTTAAACAAGGAGGCCATTAGACTGAGGTGGCTCCAATACCTTGGGAGCCTACATAAACAAACCAAAATCTGAGCCAGAATCAATGCACTCAAATCTGAGAAACGGAAACTTAAGAATAATGAATCACAAAGAGCCGACCAGGCTTTCCCAAATAAGGCAACCACTGATGCTATAACCAGTCAAATAATTTTTTTGCTTTGCTTCAGCATCTTCTCTATAAAAACCTTGCCCCTAGCTCCTGTTGTGCTCCTAATTGTCTTTGGTTTGACGCTGCCTGATTCGAACTGGTGTGGCTCACAAAAACTCTTGAAAATTTTAATGTGCATAAGTTTACCTTTTAACAGTATCCTACAGTCTTGGTTGCTGAAATCATTCAATAGTCCTCATATGTGGCCTGTAATTTTGGCCACATTTGTGCCTTTGCAGATGCTGTTTCTTCAGCCTAGAATGCCCTTCTCTCCCAGCTTTCAATGTCCAAATCCTTCCTATCTTTAAAAATCACTACTGTCAAGATTCCTAAACCTCAGTGGCAAATGAGCTCCCTGCTTATTGCCCCACTGTAGCCTTTTTTCTCTGTCTCTCTCTTATGATTCATGACATTCGAGCTTGTGTTCTCTCTCTGATTGGGCGTGTCCAGTAGGGGAAGGCTCCTGCTGGTTCATCTCTGACTCTCCCACAGCACTCTGTGCTGCTGCTCCACACCCAGGGCAGGCAGGTGTTTGCAACAACCACATGAACAACTGCACGGTCCTCTGAACACTCCCTTCCATCAGACCTCTACTAAGGACCATGAGAAATATATGAGAACACAACAACTTGGGTTCTGCTCTCTAGGAGCTTACAGCTCAGTCAAATTAAGCTCACATATACTAATTAATAAAAAGCAATGGAAGATAAAGAACAGGATTACTGAGAATATATACTGTACACACTCTGAGAAGTCAGAAGAGAGGTTCCTTTTTATGAAACTAAACTGGATCATAGTAATAGGTTTATTCTGGTTGGGTGAAAAGAAGGGCACTCCAGGTGAAGGGAATAATAGGATTAGGACAGGAAAAGGCAGGGGGAGAAGGGGCCCTAACATTCACCACGTCCCGACTCATGCTAGGACTGGGCTAAGAGCCTGGTATGCATTATTTCATCTAATCCGTACAACAATCCTGCAAAGTAGATAGTATCACTGCCAATTCTTTAAGTAAGGAGGCTGAGGCCTAAGGGATTAGTAACTGGCCAAGGTTACACAGGATTACCCGGCAGAGCTGGGATTTGAAAAAGGCAGCCAGCTTCCACTGCACCATGCTCTCTTCTAGAGCAAAACATGTAAATCTCAGCAGGTGTTTCCTTCAGGAGGGGGATTCTTGGTATTGATGAATAATTCAAGTTGTAAAGCAATAAGCACAATGTGTAATACTTGCATGGCTCAGTGTAAGCTAGCTGACTCTGCATGCAAGTCTGTCCATCTAGAAGGAGAAGCAAGAAGGCCCACCGCTAGCTGAGATTGCTCAGGGGAAATGGCCAAGGAGGGCGGCCCAAGAACTGGGGAGGATCTCCTGACTAACAGAAAGCAGGAAGAAGGGACACAGGTGAAAGAGTCTGGATCAATATCACCCACCCCAGGCTACTTCAGTTACAAAGGAAGAGAGAAAATCTAACTGAACATAGTTTGTTGTAACAAGCATCCATCCTCAGAGGTGAGGAATAAGAGGGCAAACAATGGAAGCAAACATACTTGGTCTCATTGGCGCATCGGATCTTGCAGCCTTCCTTGGGAATCACCAAGCCCAGGTGCATTCGGAGCCTGCAGTTGGTGGGCCCCGTGTGTGGCCACACGTGAGTTCCTGGGTGCATGACAGAATATTTGATCTGCGCAGAAAATACAACACACCGTTCATCCATTTATCAAGGTGTGGGGGAATTGCTTCATTAAAGTGACAGTACAAAATTACTGTCAATCTGGATTAGAGGCTTTGTAAGACTCAGAATTTATATTCTTGCCTTATTTCTTTGTGAAGGAACTAAAAATAAGGACTCCCATTTTTCACAAAGTGATAAACACTGAACATTTTCCACCCTCAATTCTGACATCAACCACACGAAATTATGTTTCATTAAAAAGGGAGTTCAAAAAGAGGTATTTGTTGGGCCAAAGGGAATAACTGTTTCTTTGTAAACATCAGCATTCCCTTATTCCTAATAACTAAGTGTGCCCATCCCAGCACTGAAACACTCTTGGTACCTGTCCTCTTCTGCATCCTGTTGTCTCAGGGAATTTATCTAGTAAAGAACACGTTATAGGAGCTCCTTTACAGGCATTTTCATTTTTTCTTCCTAGAACAATAAATGATAAACCATGTTAGAAACAAATCACAGTAAAGCTTTAACTCCTCCTGTTTTGACCACATGTGATCTCTATTGTCATCCTCTCTGCAGGAATGAGAAGGCTGAGTAAACACAAGATAAAGTGTCTTGCTCCAATAGACAGTGACTGGCAGAGCAAGGACCAGAATTCTCCACTCAGTGCTGGACTATTTGACTAAGGATGTCTAACGGACAAGGCACATGTTGAATACTCATTTTCACCCCTGTGGCAGGCAGAATAAAGGCCTGCTCCCAAGGACATCTATATCATAAGCCCAGGAACCTATGAATATGTTATGTGACATGGCAAGAGGAAATAAAGCTTGTAGATGACATTGAGATTTCTAATCAGCTGACCTTAAAGTAAGGAGATTATCCCGGATTAACTAGCTGGGCCCAACGTAATCACAGGGTCTTTAAATGTGGAAGAGGGAGGGGAACAGTCAGCATCAGAGTGATACAGAATGAGACAGACTTGACTGGCCACTGCTGGCTTTGAAGATGGAAAGGGGCTGGGAAAAGCTAAGGAATGTGGACAGATTCTAGAAGCTGGAGCCTCCAGGAGGAATGCAGCTTGATGACACTCTGATTTTAGCCCAGTGAGAACCACTGTAGACTTCTGACCTCCAGAACTGTAAACGTGATAAATCTGTGTCATTTTAAGCCACTAAGTTTGCAGTAATTTGTTACAGCAGCCACAGTAAACTAACACACGCATAAAGGAGGGAAAATAGCTTATATTTCTAACCAAAAAATGCATTTGTAAGACTATATTAAAGAGTTACCTAAACGGTCTTTTTAATTGGAATTTAGTGTATTTTTCAATGTACAGATTACTCTTTATATGTTGATAAAGAACAGGATTTAAATGAAGAGACAACGTCTCAGAGAGATGTCGTTTTCTGAGTGACTGAGTCAGGAACACAGATTTTAGGACACAGTCTTAGCATCTTAGACCATGCAAATTTCTTCACCATCTACAAAATCACTGTTTCTTAGGGAAGATGTGCTAAGGACTATACACAGCATCATCTGCTCTCATGAAGGAGTAAAACAACGCATGTTTTAAAAGACAGAAACATTTTGGGGCCGGCTCCGTGGCCAAATGGTTAAGTTCACATGCTCCGCTTCAGTGGCCCAGGGTTTCGCTGGTTTGGATCCTGGGCGTGGACACGGCACTACTCATCAAGCCATGCTGAGGTGGTGTCCCACATAGCACAACCAGAGGCACTCACAACTAGAATATACAACTATGTACTGGGGGGCTTTGGGTGGGGGAGGAGGTGGAGGAGGAGGAGAAAAAGATTGGCAACAGATGTTAGATCAGGTGCCAACCTTAAAAAAAAAAAAACAAAAGACAGAAACATTTTAATTCCCTATTCCAGATTCCTACAAGGGACTGCTACAACTAAAGCTGAGTTTAATTTTACTTAACTGATGTTAGTTCTGTCCTAAGATAATCATATACTGAGAATAAAATGAGAGTTACAAAGAATGTAATTTAAAGGTATTCTCCTCAGTCAAACGGACCTCAATATTTTAAAAACAACTTTTATATCTACGTTAGCTTTTCCTAAGTAATCTTTTTGCCTCTTGAGTAAAATGTTAGTGGCTGTTTTTAGCTATTAATGGAATATCCTAAATGAGTTGAATTATAAATGTCAATTTGACCAAACAGATTCCTGTATAGGCCATCATAAAGCATTTTTAAGACCTAGCTTATGCAGGATCTGGGGATGGCCTGGCAGGAGCCCCCACTTCCGGGTTCTGTGCTGTGCAGGCAGCAGTTAAGCGAAGCCTGGTGGCCTGAGGAGCAACCAAGCTCCTATGGACACAGTGGTAAGAGCTGAGCACATGCCCCATGGAGAAGAGGTGTGTCTTACCTAAATGATAGGTAATGAATGGGTAACCGAATGGATTGTGACACTAGGACTGCTACATGAACAAGACTGATTTAGAGAGCACCTCTAGCTATTCAGACACATAAATCCCTTCTAGGCTGCAGATACAGATTGTCTGTAAGGGAAAAAGCTGTGTAGTAGATGCTTGACATTTGCAAATTGCCATTGGTAGTTTTAAGTATTCATGTGATCGTGAGGGTTTAAGAATCCAATGAGAGTTCCATGGTGCTCAACACTGGCCAGCAACCACTCAACATGCTTAGAGTGACTCATCTGATGCTCACAACACCTGGTGAGGGAGGTGCTATTAGTGTTCTATTTTCTAGAAGAGAAACTGAGGCACAGAGAGGTCACACAGGAAGTGGCAGAGTAGGATTTCCAGCCCAACTAAACACAGAGTCTGCGTTCTTAACCATGATCTAAGACCGCCTCTCCATTAGTGTCATTATTACATAATGGATGATTATTATGTAATAAAAATAAACAAAAATATTGTTGGCAAAAAGCTGATGGAGTCATTTGAAATCATGTGATCTCTCTTCTGATGGATGTATCCTTGAAAATATTACTTCTGTCTCTTACGTGTAAACCATTCTGAAAGCATACTGAGATAAACGGCACTGCTTATCTGTCCTTTAACGTAAAACGGCTGCTTATCATCCTCTCAATTTATTTTGTGTAGCTGAAGAAGTGCAGCACACGCTGTTCAGTCTTCAAAATGGATTTACTTTTGTTTAACTATGGTTAACCCAGGTTAACTCAAGTTTTCAAGAAGAGACATAAAGAGCCTTAAAGATAAAATTCGATGCTTCTGATTTTAAGGATAGATTGATATATTAATTCATTGAACACACACATATTGGAACACTGTCTATGTGCTTGGCCTGGGGTCAGCTCAAGGAATATCAGCTTGAATATGAACCACTTTCTATTCTTGATGAGCTCCAACACTAGTTATTATTGTCTTGTCATTCTGGTGTCTCATCTCCACAACTCTCACCCTTGGTGACATCATTTTGGCATGCAACATCATTTCCATTTTCCAGGAGCAAATGAGGCTCAGGGAATCTCCTTTCTAAGGTATTGATAAGCACATGGTGGACTTTTCAGTTATGCCTATACAGTAGGGTTACTCTTCGTAACACGCTGTTTAACAGAAAAGACCAGCAAATCAAAATACTATTTACATATATTTATCCAAATATACACGTGAGTATACACACACATACACACATATATTTACATAAGTGTGCAAACACTCATACACAAATAACTGTTCAAATGTAGTTTAAAAAATAATGAATAGATTTTGATAACGTAGGTTTTCCAAGCAGTTTTCTTTAAGCCAGGGAATCCTGGCTCTGCGAAATATCACCAGAAGTTTTGTGCCCACTTCCCAGCAGGCTACAGAGAACAATCTAGAAGTCAGGAGCTCACCTTGCTGCCACAGGGTAAACTGGCTCCAGTCACCCTTCTCCCTCAAGTTTTCATCTTCAGGCAGGAAGAGACCTTTGGTTTCATCCATCACGGCAAGGCCTTCATCTCGGATTAACTTCCAGTTTCTTTCTAAGGACTAGAGGGAAAATTCTGGTTTTACTGGACTGAAAATATGCCTCGTAGAACACGTTATAATGACTCTCAGCTTTCTGTTTGTTTGTCTGATTAATAAAGTAATGAAATTTTTATTTTCATTGAGATTGCTTATTTCAATTTCCTCTGGGACCTCTTGTCAAGGGTGTAAAAAAAACACAACCTAGTATTATTTTTCAGAACCAAATACCTCTGCAGCATAAAAATTTCAATAATTTTTAGAAATCTCAGAGAATAATTCCCTCTATAATTTGTGTTTAGGTTTGCCTAACGGTTTGTTTTTTTAAGACCACAACCTAACAAGAATATTGATCTTGTTGATCATATTACACCAGTACACTACAATACACTCCATGTGACAGGCCAGCATCCAAAATGGAATACAAATCCCAGACTTAATAATTTCTCCTTTCAATAGAGGTCCTCGTAAAGGTGCCATTCAACATGGTAAATATTAATTAAATTTCAAAGACACAGGAAAAATGTCCACTGGAGCATCCGATGTATTATAAAACTAAGAAAAACAAAGCAAATAAATGCCCTAATGTTTAGAATTCAGTCAAACAAAAATATTTCCTTGACTTCTCATTTCTGAGGGTGCTTCAGGCCCTGTCAGAAAGTAGGCATATGATCAGGAGAGCGGTGGAGTGGCCGGGCTGGTCCCGGTAGATCAAGTGGACGAGGGAGCGAGTGGAAGCTCTCCCTGCCTGGTAACCCCCACTATCACACTGTGATGTTGATTACGGGCGGGGATGGCACCCAGTGGGAGCAGAGGGGCAAAGCAGACCAGGGCGAGCATCCCAAGTGGGATGGAAACTGAGAGGAACTATTATCAGGAGAAAAGATCAAAAACTGCTCTCCTACTGTATGAAAGAGACTAAGGTGCACTGAAAAACCAGGATTTTGAAATGTTAATAATTTCCAACATTTCTGTGTTAAATGAGCAGTGGATGGAAGAGTTGAGCACATGGGTACACGGATAGGATAGGGAGGAACACAATAGCTGATTGCAACAAGACTCAGGGCTCAAGAACACGGAAGTAGAATTAACAAGTTACAAACAGAGAAAGAGTTTGACAGAAAAAATGAGAACGACAATTAACATTCTCTGAAAATGGATGGCGTTGCCTTGTAAAACATGGTTCTCTATTTTATGAATTTGTCAAGTGAAGCCTGGATGACCAATTATTGCATGGAGCAGAGCACGAGACAATGTGTAAAGTGTTTTTACCAACCCACGCTTTATGAATTTGACTCAAGGTGGGAAAAGTGATAAGGAGCCAGGAAGACTCCACAGGCACAGAGACCCTCAGAGACTTGTGTGAAAACGCAGTGCCAACTGCAGCCAGATCCAGGGAACACTTTATATTGTGTGACAACATTAGGTTTATTAAAATATCCTAGGATAAGAGATAGATTTGAAGATTAGATACTGATTTTAAAATTACTTCTTTTTTCTGCTTATTTCTTTGAATCTATTGGTCCATTTCTTTTTTAAATTTCAGCTTTATTGACATATAACTGACATATAAAATTAAAAGATATTTGAAGTGTATATTGTAGTGATTTGATACATATATACATTATGAAAGGACTCTCCTCATCTGTTTAACATATTAATCACCTCACATATTTATCTTTTTTTTTTTTTGGGTGGGAACATTTAAGTTCTACTCTTTTAGCAAATTTCAATTACATAATACAGAGTTATCAACTATAGTCATCAAGTTATCCATTAGACCCTCAGACTTTAATCTTGTAGCTCCAAGTTTGTACCCTTTACCAACTTCTCGCTAATTCCCTCACCGCCCTCTTCCCACCCCCCTAGTTCCTGGCAACCACTTTTCTACTCTGTTCCTGAGTTTGATTTTCTCTCTCTTTCTCTTTTTTTAATGTAGACTCACATGTAAGTGATAACACACAGTGTTTGTCTTTCTGTGTCTGGCTCATTTCACTTAGCATAATGCCCTCAAGGTCCATCCATGTTGTCACAAATGGCAGGATTTCCTTTCTCGTGGCTGAATAATATTCCAGTGTGTGTCTGTGTATCTCATATCTTCTTTATCCATTCAGCCATTGATGGACACTTAGGTTGTTTCCCTTTCTTAGTTACTGTGAATAATGGTGCAATGAATATGAAAGTACAGATATCTCTTCAATATTTTATTTTGGATCTTGTCATTTTTTTTGGTTATGTACTCAGAAGTGGGATTGCTGGACCATATGGCAGTTCTATTTTTAGTTTTTTGAGGAACCTCCGTATTGTTTTCCATTGTGGCTGTACCAATTTACAGATCTTATACTTCTATTTCTGTGAAACCCACCCAGTGATTTACGTCAAAATCTGCAGCTGCTCCTGTCATCACCCTGTTTTATGCTGGTGCTGGTCATCTGTCCACAAACAGCCTCAACATTATTTCATGCCAAGTAGGTAATTTGTAAATGGTAAGTCAAAGATTGAATTTCACTAAACAGATACTTGAAAGCCCTCACACTGGCAGGTTTCCAAAGTGAGAGAATACCATGGTTTTCTCAAGAATGCCAAGAAAAAATGCACCCCAAATATTCACATCTTCTCAAATGCACCTAAATTGCCAACACTCCCCATGGCTATTGTAAGCTGTTTGAGTTGTTGATAAATCTGTTAGATTCTTGTTAAACTGTCACACAGACAAAGGGAGAATTATCTCCCTAACACATGAAATTACTTTTCAAATGAGGTTCCTAGCACCTTATATGGCAGGCTCTTCTCCTCTTCCCTCCTGGTGTTTTACAAGCTTCTTTCATTTCTTTTGAAAGCTGATTTTAGGGGCATCTTTGGAAAGAGCTGATCTTTTGTTACTAAAATAGGACACAAAGCCCTAGGGAAAATGTTAAAGCGATTGTATCACTAAACAAAATTTAAAAAATTTTACTTAAGAGCAGGCTGTCATCTATTTTAAATGTGAAACGCAGTCATTCCCTCCCCCTCTCCTCCCCTCTCGACAGTGGCCTCCAGGGAAGTGTAGTTGAGGTTCTTTTTCATGAGCAGTAATGAATTTTTTAAAACTTTTTTGTGTTCGCTTGTTAAACATGGCACACAGGCATTGGATGCCGGACTCGTGCTCAAAGGAGCAAACTGGTACAGAAGGTTTTCTCTCCCCAGTCATAACCTGAAATGCTCGTGCTACAGCGCCAAAACCCACTCAATACTAAGCAAGCACTGTGCAGGTCCTTAGTTTATTTTCATTATGAAACATCCACTCATCATTTTCTCTTTTGAGTTCAATACTGTGTCATAGAATTTTACAATTGGAAGGATCTGTACGGTTAATCTAACGGAAACTTTTTCACTTTAGGGATGACAGAATGACTTTGGAGTGGTTAATGAGCTTAACCTCTCAGTCTGGTGGTGAGCAGAGCTAGAGCCAGAAACTGCCTCTGCCACGCCGCCTTGATTATTCCTAAGGCATCTGTGAGAGGAGTGAGGGTCAGGCTGTGGTGGGCTCTGGGGGTCCTGCCCCCGTCTGGACCACAAGAGTGGTTGTGGGCTCCCATAGTCTCCTGTGCTGTGATCGATGGGGCACCTGCTGGGCATGGGGACTTGCAGAGCACTGGGCGCCCCACTGGGCACCGTGCACACCTATGAGTTCACATTCAGTGACAACTGGGGAAGCTGGGCTAACCAAAAGATCATGCTGGTTAAACCCAGTGACATAATGAAAAACACAAAGATGACAACAATCATGATCGCCTACATGTTCATGTAAACATTTTTTCCACCAAAGTAATGAATGCGCTTGGGGAGTTTTTCAACTTTGGAAAGACACTGCAAGGTAGGGTCACTTTTATGGGCATTAGGGAGAAATCTGGGATTGTGATTTTTTTAAACACAAACCAAGGAACTTCATTATATAAAATTCACATGGCTATGATGTGGATCAAGGTTGCCCCAGAGACCCAGAGAGAGAAGTCCAAGGTATCCTGGCCTACATGCTGATCTATATGACCTGATGCATATCAAAGTTATACGGCCACACAATAACCAGACCCCACCTGCACTGATACCATTTTAATGACTTTTTACATCATCATTCCTTTGTCTAGTAAAAATAAGTCACGTACCCAGGCCTTATAAATTTATCCCTAACCCTCAACACACTGCAGCTCTTACTGCCCATGGGTCCTGTCCCCATGCTGCAGCTCTTACTGCCCATGGGTTCTGTCCCCATGCTGCAGCTCTTACTGCCCATGGGTCCTGTCCCCATGCCTGTAGCTCTTACTGCCCATGGGTCCTGACCTCATGCTGCAGCTCTTCACTGCCCATGGGTCCTGTCCCCATGCGTGCAGCTCTTACTGACCATGGGTCCTGTCCCCATGCCTGCAGCTCTTACTGCCCATGGGTTCTGTCCCCATGCCTGCAGCTCTTCACTGCCCATGGGTCCTGTCCCCATGCCTACAGCTCTTACCGCCCATGGGTCCTGTCCCCATGCTGGCAGCTCTTCACTGCCCATGGGTTGTGTCCCCATGCCTGCAGCTCTTTACTGCCCATGGGTCCTGTCCCCATGCCTGCAGCTCTTACTGCCCATGGGTCCTGTCCCCATGCTGCAGCTCTTCACTGCCCATGGGTCCTGTCCCCATGCGTGCAGCTCTTACTGCCCATGGGTTCTGTCCCCATGCTGGCAGCTCTTCACTGCCCATGGGTCCTGTCCCCATGCCTGCAGCTCTTTACTGCCCATGGGTCCTGTCCCCATACTATTCTCTGAATAAAGGAGCACTACCACCAGACCTTGAGAGTCCAAGAAATCTTTCTTTCAACTCCTTGGCTCGCCGAGCCCACATCAGTTACAGGGGATTAAAGACCAAACCTAATTACATATGTGTGTGTGCATGTGTGAGAGAGAAAAGAGAGATGAATTTTCTCTACAGTAATATTACTCAGTTGTCTGAGATGGCAAAGAATTCCATTTATTAGGAAATTCCAATAGGCACTTGAAGGCTCACACAGAACAGGCCATGCCTACATTTTTAAAGGTCTCATCTGAAATATTACTTCCTTGACCCTAAATTCATCCATTTCATAAGACTGAAAAGAGAAACTTCTGCTTGTCCAGAAAACAGCTTCAAATTCACATTTCTTCTTCTGACTACACAGACTTTAGAAAACAGAGATTTGATTATTATTTTTTTTAAAGATTTTGTTTTTCCTTTTTCTCCCAAAACCCCCCGGCACATAGTTGTGTATTTCTAGTTGTGGGTCCTTCTAGTTGTGGCATGTGGCATGCTGCCTCAGCATGGCTTGATGAGCAGTGCCATGTCCGCCCCCAGGATTCGAACCAGTGAAACCCTGGGCTGCCGAAGCAGAGCTCTCGAACTTAACCACTGGGCCACGGGGCCAGCCCAAGATTTGATTATTTTTAGCGTGCCACATGGCTTCAGAAACCCATCAGCAGCACCTGCCTTTTGAGTTAAACCTCGGCTATATTTGGCACTCCAGTCATCTATAAGCAGACTTCCCAGGTTCAAGCTTCATGAATCCCACAGTCCACTCGAGCTCTCTTTAACCCAAATCCTCATCCAGTTCAGGGCACTCTCTTCACTTCCCAGGGGGTCTCATCATCCCACTTGGATGGCGCACTTTTCTCTTCAACCTCAAATACCACTAAGTACTATTGTTAAAGTCTTCTCAAACCGATTAGTTGCAGAAAGTCTTTAGAGAGGCAAAGTCAAATTAATTCTTATTTAATGATTTCCTGTATTATTTTCATTCAATTAAAAAATACACATTTTTTTACTCCTGCCTTTATTTTTTTATATTTATTTATTTTTTAATTTGTTGTTGTTGTTTTTGAGGAAGATTAGCCCTGAGCTAACATCCATGCCCATCTTCCTCCACTTTATATGTGGGACGCCTGCCACAGCATGGCGTGCCAAGTGGTGCCATGTCCACACCCAGGATCCGAACCGACGAACCCTGGGCCACTGAAGCGCAACGTGTGCACTTAACCGCTGCACCACCAGGCCAGCCCAAAAATACATTTTTTAAAGTTAAGTATTACTACAGGTTTTATAATGGAAGCAGCAATCTCTTACTCATCCACCCTGCTCCGGAGTTCAACTCCCAGCTAATGCCTTTAAATAGTTCTTCCGACATTTACCTGCTTACATATAAATAATATGCTAATATTGCTATTTCTTGATTTATTAATTCTAGACATTATCACTCATCTTTCTATTAGGGAAGACAACAAGTTAACAATTTGATGTCTTCTTTCTGCTCTTCTCCAACTTGCAATACAGTTAATTTCACAAATCTTTCATACCTCTGGGTGAATTCACATTCAGGTTTTAGAATATTATGACAGTGAGGTATTTTCACACTTGAGTTGTATTGTAATGATTACACTTCATTTCATACGCAGCATTTTTCTATTCTGCCGCCTTTTCCTTGCCTTAATTTTCTAATGCACTTATCACTGTCTCTTCTCGATAGCACTGACAGAGTGCTATAAAATCTCTTGATACTATTCCACCCTTGGCCAAAAACATCATATAAGCTATTTCTTTCTTTCTCTCTTTCACTGAAGATGACCCTTCAGTAGCCATCTGTCTTGCCTTCACCTGGACCAGCTGTCTGGGCTTGTGGGACACCCGTCACCAGGGAACTTCCCTTGGCCTCTGCTGGGGTTCGGGCTCCTTAATTATTGGCTTCTAGTTGTTCCTGAGAAAGGACACACCACAGGTAAAATTGAAGTTTTGAAAATATCTGAAGCTATTCTTACACTTGATTGAAGGCTTGGCTATCTACAGAATTTTAGGTAGTAAATAATTTCTCCTTAGAACGTTGAAAGCATTGCTCCATTGCATTATAACTTTAAGTGTTTTATATATATATATATAACTTTAAGTGTTTCCAACAACAACAACAAATCTGATGGCTTTTGGATTCCTTTTCTTTTCTTTGTTCCCTCTAGAAGGTTTATAAAAGTCAGTATAGTGTAGTGGTTAGGGGTATAAAATCTGGAGCCAGACTGCTTGGTTTGGAAATCTGACTGTGCCACTTAGTTGTGTTATAGGAAGCAAGTTACTTAACCACTCTGTGCCTCAAGTTCCTCATTTATAAAGAGGATAAAATACTGCCACTTCCCTCAAGAGTCTCTAAGAAAATTAAATGTGCTAAAAAGACCTGTGATACATATAAATACAGCTATGATGATAATGAAGATTTTAAGATCTTCTCTTTATTTCTGGTTTCCTGAAATTTTATGGAAATGTGCCTTAGTGTACATGCTGGATACTTAGTGGTCTCTTTAGTGTGGAAACTCACATTTTTCAATTCTGGGCTATCTAGCATTATTTCTTTAATAATTTCCTCTCCATTTTGCCCCTATTCTTTCTGGAACTTCTTTTGTTTGTATGTTGGACATGTTAAATTGAGCCTCCAATTTTCCTAACTTTTCTATTTTCCATCCTTGTCTTCTGTTTTTCCCTCTGGGAGATTTCCTTGACTTAGCTTCCAATACTGTTACTAAATTCTTTTTTGCAAGTCACACTGTTTTCATCTCTGAGAGCCTGTTTGAGCCTTTGATTGTTCCTCTGTGTAGTATCCTATTCTTTTTTCAGGGATGCACTACCTTCTCTTACTGCCCTGAGGATCTTAGAGATATTACTTCAAGTTGGCATTTGCTCCCTGCATTTTCCATTTCCCCTGAGCTACAGCACTCTTGGTTTGTTGTGTTCTGTGTCTTCTTTCATGTTGAAGCGTCTCTCCAGGGTTTGGTGATCCCTGACTGTTAGTCCAATAAAACTGAGATAGAGATGGGAAGTTCCATGTGAAAGGGCGAGGCCTATGATGGACGGGCCTCACTGGTGGGTGCAGCGTCAAGTCAGTTTTTTCACTGGGCACCATAAAGCATCAGTATGGGCGGGCCTATTCTTGGAGGCCGTGAGGCTCCTTGAGTTGCTGTGATACCAGGTGCCTGAAATTCCTTCTCTTTGGAAGCCCCTCTGCAGTCACGTGCTTCGGTTTCAGATTTCATCGCTCTGCCGTCAGATATTTGTCTTTTCCATTTTCAAAAAAACATGCTGACGCTGTTCATCTGTTATTGTCTCCCTCCACCTTCCTCTTTCTTTTTTTGGTAGGTTTATACCATTTTTGTCTTTTCATTGTCACTTAAGTGAGGTTTCACATGGGAGGTGTTAAATGTATGTGTTCAATTTTACTTGATCCTTCCTCACTCATATTTTCTATACATCTCTAACAGTTGATTATTTTTAACTATTTACCTTCTTTTCTCTTAGACTAGAATGACCATGTAATGTGTAATCCAACCTTCTAGGGAAGTCTAGAAACAAAATCCTATTAGCCCGCAAAGCTCTTTATTAGCCCCTCAAATGTGTCTTCAAAAGATCACCAAACTCAAGGTAATGTCTCATGTGATGGAGTTAGATAGCAGAGAGAGAAGAAAGAAAAAATTCTCAGCATCATACATTTTAAATCAAACTCTGCTAATCCATACATTGATTTATTGTTAACAATGTCTTTTCACCTCTTGGCCTATACTCTTGCCTTGCATCACTTGGTTGGTATACCCCCGATTCCATGACGTGCTCAGATGATGATGAAATTGATTATGATGCTTGAAGCTTGACATAAAATCACTTTAGTTTTGTCCTAATGAAACAAAATTCATCTAACTGAGCTTTAAATATTTTCCTCTATGTAGGAAAACAGGACTATCCAGAGGAATATGTTTACTGAGGCAGTTAGTAAACCTTGCAGATCGCTAAGTAAAGGGAGTTTCTTCATGATGGTTATTTGCTTGCCAGGGCTGCCATCACACAATACCACAGACCAGGTGACTTAACAACAGAAATTTATTGTCTCACAGTTCCAGAGGTTGGAAGTCTGAGATCAAAGTGTTGGCAGGTTTGGTTTCTTTTGAGCCTTCTCTCCTTGGCTTGCAAGATGGCCACCTTCTCTTTATGCTCTCACATGGTCCTTCCTCTGTGTGTGCACAAACCCTTCTGTGTGTCCCAATTTCCTTTTCTCATAAGGACACCAGTCATATTGGATTAGGGCCCATCCTTATTGCCTCACTTAACTTTACCCCTTTAAAAGTCTATCTCCAAATACAGTCACATTCTGAGTTACTGGTGGGAAGGGGTTAGGGCTTCAACGTAGGAATTTTGGGGAGACACAATCAACCCGTAACACTAATGCAGATTCAAGTTAGAACTAGCTTCAGCTAACAAAGCAAATAGCAGATGGAAGGACATCAGGAATAAATTCATATCAACAGGGGAATCAATAAATTTATAGGAGCAAAATAAAACAGCCATGGAAAAAGGCAAGAAGAGCTACGCTTGTAACATGTGGAAAAAACATAATAGAAGGACTCCTAGAGCTCAGATGAACACAAACAAGATGAGGTAAGGAACTGTGTTTGATTAGCTATTAAAAAAAAGGGCACTGAGAAAACACAGGCTTTGGCAGTTAAGGATTCCCAGAGATGTGTATGTACCTTGAAAGGTTCTGAGTCTAAATTCAGACAAGGCATGAGGTCAAAGACTGTTCTAGGTAAAGTTTATGCACTGAATTGGAGTTAGAATGAATTGATAACAATGGTGCATTAGCACAATGTATACTAAATTTTATTTAATTGGCTATGAATATGCTTGCTATAGTTAATTATTTTAGGAATTACGTAGCTGATTTTTTTTAAGGAAGACTGGCCCTGAGTTAACATCTGTGCCCATCTTCCTCTAATTTATAAGTGGGACACGTGCCACAGCATGGCTTGACAAGTGGTATGTAGGTCCACACCTGAGATCCGAACTGGTGAACCCCAGGCCGCTGAAGTGGAACGAAAGTCTGAACTTAACTGCTGCGCCACCAGCCCGGCCCCACATATCTGATTTTTTCAGAGATAAAATCAGCTTAAATCTTAGCCAAAGCATGCCTATACTTTACACCATGATGCTAAGACATGAGTAGCAGTATACTCTGCCCAAGAAAGAATCCCCGAGGGGTGGGATCCCCCTGAATGCTGAGCTGGAGTTATGAAATCAAAGCAAACACCACAGTGAGTGTAATGCTTTCACAGCAAACTCTCTTTGCAATAATTTTAATAAAATCTCTGAGGAAATTAGTAGCATTAAAGGAGCAATCTCTTGCTGGTCCTAATGCAATTTAATCAGATCTCCTGTTTTCCAAGTTTGAATACAAAGAAAGGAAAACATGAGGCTGGCCCAGTGGCGCAGCGGTTAAGTGCACATGTTCCGCTTTGGTGGCCTGGGGTTTGCTGATTTGGATCCAGGTGCAGACGTGGCACCACTTATCAAGCCATGCTGTGGCAGGTGTGCCACATATAAAGTAGAGGAAGATGGGCACGGATGTTAGCTCAGGGCCAGTCTTCCTCAGCAAAAAGAGGAGGATTGGCAGCAGATGTTAGCTCAAGGCTAATCTTCGTCAAAAAAAAAGGAAAACACTTGACATTTCTTATCGTGGAAACACACAAAGACCAACGAAATGGAAGATCAAAGCGTGTTTATTCAGAGCTTGCTGTAGCAAGGGAGTCAGCCACCATCATTTGTATTTTGGCAGAGAAGTGGGCAAGCTTTACAGAGAAAAAAGGGAAGACTTCAGGTGTGCCCTGAGGGAGCTGTCGGCATGGAGAAGCTGTAGGTGGGCTGACTAGAAGTGGGTGTCCTATGTGATCGGTTAGGGGAACATAATGTCTTTCTCTGGTTGGCCCTAAGTATGAAGTGGGGACAAGGAAGCTGTTAGTTATTCATCAAGTCCTGGCCATTTTGGGCTAATTGTTACAAAAGTTATTGGTTAGCTTCCTAGATTGTCACTAGAGACAGCAATCTTCCTGCTATCCTGCAAATCTGACTGACAGTAGGCTGGCTTCCTGGGCCGATTATTGTATGGGTTGGTTTCCCGGGCAGTTTGCTCAGGTTGTAGGTCAAGGTTCTATCTTTATACATGCCCTGGCCATTGTCCAACTGTACATTCAGCCTCTCATTATCCTCACTGAAGGAAAAGGGTAACATTAGGCACTGAGCACTGGGCAAGAGAAGAGTCTTGGGGAACTGAATTTTGCTATTTCTAGAGAGCAGGAGAAAAAGGATGTCTTCTCCTCAGAGAAAGGAGAAAAGATATTCCAGGTTGTCAGGAGAAACATCCAGCCTGAGGGCTTCAAGGACTCTGAGGGCAAAGGAGACCCACATGCCTCATACCCTGGCTCAGAGGGCCAAGGACACTGGCCGACATCCTTAGTCAGAGGAAGGTAAAAGGGGAGACAAGGTACTATCGTCCCTTCCTGGCTCTGCCTACGGGGAATCGCGCACTGAGCTGCGTCCTGAGGGAGCTCCAGCTGCGAGCAAAAGTCCCAGAGTGCCGAATCTCAAGGGGCAGAAAGTCTGATGAGGAGGCTTCTGTGTATATATAATATAAATCACTTGATAAACAAATAACTCATCTGCAATATGTATGTGCATATTTATATTTAAGACATCAATCTGTGCGTATGTAAGACATAGATCATGACCTACAGGATTCAAAATTTTGGAACCACACACAGAGCAGCAACCTACAGGTACAGTTTGTAATTAGTCTGAAACAGCAAACACTGTACTGGGAGTCCCCAAAGGGAGTCACAGATAAAGCCAAGTTTTAGGCTTTTTCTTTTTACATTGACAAATACTGAAAACACACCGATTTCACTTTGAGATAGAAAATAATTTTTTCGTTTGAAATAATTCAAAGACTATCAAATATTTTATTCTCTTGCTATGTTGCCATCATTGGCATCATATGCAGTCCTTTAACCTCAGCAGAGTATTGACTCGTACTAAAGGCTCACATTTAAACACACACAGGAACACCCACAATTGTGGGATTTGGTTGTGTTGCATCCTGCTTTGTTTTTGAGCCTTATTAAAACCTTGTAGGAGAGGAGGAACTGAGGTAATTATTTGTCATTTAAAAATAAAGAAACGGAGGCTCAGATGGAGGAAATGATTTGCCCAAGGTGTCAGAGCTGAGGGCAGAATTAGCCTGCTTCTAATTGTAGGGCCCCTTTTAAAAAGCTTGCCTTTAAATCACATAATCCTCAAATTGTCTGAGTTCTCTGAACTCCCATTGTCATTTTGTTGCCATTTTTAGTGAAAGTATCATTGGAATCCAAAAAGTTTAAAGTTTGGTCTAGAAAAATAGGATTAAACTATTATGTTAATCTTAAGGAATTGCTTTCAGCACTTCTTTATACTATGATACTTTTCCATGTAATTGCTAATCCTCTTAATTTGCAGCTTAATTCCACTATAATCTGACATTTTTGCTTCTTTCTCAATCCCTTTCATTTCAAAAGTAGTTCAGTGAAAACATTCAAATATTTAATCGCACAGATAGAAATGCTGAACCGCTAAAGTATTACTATATAAGTCTTTTGTCCAGGTGACATTATTCATACACAATGGATTTCTTAATTAATAAAAGCCACAGTCTGAAGGAAAATGACAGAGAGAGTATCATTCTAATCAATCATTCTTATGCACTGTGTCACAACATTGGCAAAATATTACTGGGCACTCCTCCAACTGTAATAAAACTACAACACGAAGAAAGGAAGACTTATCTGTGATGCTATTTGTTATATCAGAGCAGCTGCTCTGAAACACTCGGAAAAATGCTGCAATAGTTCCCCCCTTTCCCAGTGATGAATGCAAGTTAGGCAGCAGGAAAAACAAATCCAAAAGGGATATTTTAAACTATAATTCTCAGTTGCTATTGGCTGTTGTGTTTTCAGTGTGACTACAGTAATTTCTGTGCATGCATGTTTACATCTAAATTAGCCATGGAATACTGTGGATGAAAAAGGGAAAAGCAAAATTTTTAGGTATGGTAGCTTTTCTCTGGCTAGAAGAGATCTTTCCTATTTATAACCTAGCAAAGCCTTTAATCCATTTTTGTTTCAATTTCTATGTTAAATACCCCCAAGGCACCCTACGGCTTTGATATTTGTGATTTGGGCAGCAACCTACTCAATTTTAATGAAAACACACCCAACAGAGAAAACTCTACTGGAATATTTTTCTCTAATTGTTTTCATTGAGTTACATAACCTCTTAACAACCCTGGTACACAGAGTTGCAAAATTGCAAACTCCACAAGGAGGAGGAACAATGAGAATTCAACAAAAGAGAAAAACACAGATGATGCATTTTACTGAACACTGTCCCATGCCTTCAAGAAAATTGCACTCTACATGTCACTGGAACACACAATGAGAATAATTTAAATGAAAATGTGCTATCTATTAATTGTCATATAAGGGCCAGAATCTGCGTAATTATCCTAAAAGGATTTTGGCCAAACACAGCAGCTACCAGATCTAGAAGGTTTCCACCTTAAGATGTTAATGCCTGGGTGATGATCCATAATCCATAATATTCCAATCAGCAATTTGAAAATGGAAGAAAATTTTGTGCAAGTGTCAACTGAATGGGCATGGGCCCTGGTTTCCTCACAAAGCAGGCTCTCTCCGCACAGTCATTATAGGCAAGTGGTCACCTTGAAATTATTATTTTTTTAAGTCATAACCGGATATGATATTAACATTTCTGCAAATAAAGGCAGTTAGCAAAGTAAAGCTAACTTTACAATCACAAAGCACTAAGTTTTAAACACAAGATGTTATGAACTCTGAGAATCCATGCTGCTGGGGACCCTGAGATTAACGCTCAGGCCTTGCTCTTCTCAAATAAAGTAGAACTTAAAACAGGCAGGGCTGAAATCAAAAGGTCCAGGGAAATACAATTTGAAATAAAGACTTGATTGGCAAAAAAGAAGGACATGAGACACAGGAGCAGACATCAGTAGCTTTGTGGGCATAGTGGGGTACAGACGGAGGTATGTACTGTGAGGACAAGAAGACCTCATATCAAATCTCTGCCATGTCACCATTAAATACTGGACCTTGGGCAAACTTCTTAACTTCTCTAATCCTTACTTTACTCACCTATAAGTGGGCACAATGATACCCATCTTACAGAGCTGTTGTAAAGATTAGAAGTATTATATACAAAAGTGCTCAGCACACTGATGAAGCTGGTGGCCAGACAGCCATTAATGATTAGGTAGCTAGTCACTAAAGTTGTTTTTCCAGGCAGTTATTAATTGCAGCCTTTAGTTATTTGCCTGCTCAAAGTTAGCTGTGATGCCTATCCTTAAAAGTCATGTAGAGGGGCTGGCCCCGTGGCCGAGTGGTTAAGTTGGCGTGCTCCGCTGCAGGTGGCCCAGTGTTTCGTTGGTTCGAATCCTGGGCGCGGACATGGCACTGCTCAAAAAACCACGCTGAGGCAGCGTCCCACCTGCCACAACTAGAAGGACCCACAACGAAGAATATACAACTATGTACCGGGGGGCTTTGGGGAGAAAAAGGAAAAAAATAAAATCTAAAAAAAAAAAAAAAAAAAAGTCATGTAGATAAGCAATATATTACCAGACTCCACTGGGTTCCTTACAGATAACATCTCTGATGCTTGGGTCACCATGGTAATGGGAGCTCCAGTTGTTTTTCAGGAACTGAGAGTCAACTGCTTGTCTAGTTCCAATCAGTTGAAACCACCGACCCATCAACTAGGCTTGCGTGAGTGTCCAATAGGTGACCCTTTGATATCAGGGGGGCCAAAAACTCTACCCTCAGATCATGCTAACACTACCATTTTGTGAACATGAGTCCTATGAAGAGCCATGAAGCTTCACTACATTTGCGCAGGTCATCGATTATCCCACTTTTCCTTACCTCCAATCATGTATCCCCACCCTTTAGACCACCCTGCCTCTTTATGACATAAATATCCCTAATCCCCATTTTCAGGGAGATTTGCTCTCCTGCCTGCTTGCTTGGCTGCATTGGGAATAAACCCTTTCTCTGCTGCAAAACTCACTGTCTAGGTGACTGACACATCATGTGGCGGGTCAAACGGGCCTGGTTTGGTAGCACTGATTGCAAATAGGAGCCATTTAATACATGATAGCTGTTATATTATTATTTCAGTAACATATAATAATTCAAAATCGGATTTCTAAGTTTTTTTTTTAGAAACTAGAAAATATTTTCCTATGAAAAAAGATAAATTTATAAATTATGATAATAACAGTAACTAGTATTTACTGAGCCTTTCCTACTTATTAAATCTTCTACACAACTATGGAACAAATACTATCTACATAGGCAATTTGCAGATAAAGAAATCAAAACACAAAGAAGTGTTGCTCGATGTCGCATCGCTGGTGAGGAATAGACCAAAAAGTCAAAACCAGGCAATGCGGCTACGGAGCTAATGCTCTAAACTGCTTCACTGCCTTGCCCCACTGGTGAGCAAATTAGATCTTCTTCGTCAATCCCCAGAAACTTGCTTATTTTTAACATACTTAAAGGACAATATACAGTCACAGTTTCCCATTTTTAACAGATTTATTGAAATGTCACTCACACACCATAAAATTTACTCAATTCAGCGGTTTTTAATGTATTCACAGAGTTGTGCAACCATCAACACTACCTAGTTTTACATCATTTTTATCATGCCAAAAAGTAACACCCTACGCATTAGCAGTCTCTTCCCCCAACCTCATCTCCTTAGTCCTTGGCAATCACCAATCTACTTTCTCTCTCTATGGGTTTGCCTAACGTGGACAGTTTGTATAAATGGAATCATGTAATTCATGGTCTTTTGCGACTGGTTTCTTTCACTTGGCATAATGTTTTCAAGGTTTTACCATGTCGTACCATGTATCAGTACTTCTTTGTTCTTCCATTTGGTAGATATACCACATTTTGTTCATTCATTCATTTATCATGTAGATGGCCATTTGTGTTGTTTCCTCTTTTTGTTATTATGAAAAATGCTACTATGAATATTCACATACACAGTTTTGTACGAACATATGCTTTCATTTCTCCTGGGTATATACCTAGGAGCAGAATTGCTGGGCCATATAATTACTCTATGTTTAACTTTTTAAGGAATTGCCAAACTATTTTCCAAAATGGCTGCACCATTTCACATTTTCACCAGCAATGTCTGGGGGTTCCAATCTCTCCACACACTTGCCAATACTTATTAATGTTCATCTTTTTTGTTATAGTCATTCTAATGAGTGTTAAGTGGTATCACATTATGGTTTTGATTTGCATTTCCCTAGTGATGAATGATTTTGAGCATCTTTTCATATGCTTCCTGGCCATTCACATATCTTCTTTGAATAAACATCTATTCAAACCCTTTCCCCATTTTTTAACTGAGTTATTTGTCTCTGTATTACTGAGTTATCAGAGTTCTTTTTATATTCTGGATATAAGTCCCTTGTCAGATATATGACTTATAAATATTACCTCTCATTCTGTGGATTTTATTTTTACTTTATTGATTGTGTCCTCTGAAGAACAAAAGTGTAAGTTTTGATGAAATCCAATTTATCTATTTTGTCTTTTGTCACTTGTGCTTTTGGTGTCATATCTGAAGAAACCATTGTCTAACTCAATGTTATGATGACTTACTCCCATATTTTTCTTCTAAGAGTTTTAGAGCTTTCTCTCTTACAGTTAGGCCTACTTCCATTTTGAGTTCGTTTTTGTTTACAATACGAGGTAACTTCATTCTTTTGCATATAAATATCCTGTTGTTCCAGCCTCAATTCTTTCCTCATTGCATTGTTTTGGCACCTTTGTTAAAAATCAACTAATCATAAATGTAAGGGTTTATTTCTGGACTCTCAATTCTATCCCACTGACCATGCAGACATATCCTTATGGCAGCATCACACTGCCTTGATAACTGTTGATTTGCAGTTAAGTCTTGAAATTGGAAACTGTGAGTTCTCCAACTTTGTTCTTTCTCAAAATTGTTTTGGCTAGTCTGGGTCCCTTGTATTTTTTTATGAATTTCAGGATCAGTTTGTCAATTTTTGCGGGAAAAAAAAAGCATGTGGAATTTTGATAGAGACTGTGTTGAAACTTTGTCAATTTGGGGAGTACTGTCATCTTAACAATATTAAGTTTTCTGATTCATAAACATGGGATGTGCTTCCACTTATTTAGATGTTTTTAAATTTCCTCCAATAAGGCTTTATAGTTTTCAATGTACAAGTCTTGCACTACTTTGCAAAATTTATTCCTAAGTATCTGTTATGGGTCAAATTATGTCCCCCCCAAATTCATATATTAAAGTCCTGACATCCAGTACTTCAGAATGTGACCTTGTTTGGAGATAGGGTCTTCACAAAGGTAATCAAGTAACAATGAAGACATTAAAGTGGGCTCTAATCCAATATGACTAGTGTCCTCATAAAAAGGGAAAATCTGGAGATGGACATATACACAGGGAGAATGCCATGGGAAGACGATGGGCAGAGATCTGTAAGCTATGGCACTCCAAAGACTGCCAGAAAACCCCCAAAGCTAGGAGACAGGGATGGGACAGATTCTCTGACAGCCCTCAGAAGGAACCAACCCAGCTGAAACCTTGATCTTGGACTTCTGGCCTCTAGAACTCTGAGACAATAACTTTCTAATGTTTAAGCCAATCAGTCTGTGGTACTTTGCTGTGGCAATTTCAGCAAACTAAGACAGCATCTTATTCTTTTTTGATGCTATTGCAAATGAAATTGTTTTCTTAATTTCATTTTGTGGAGAATGCTCCATGTGTACTTGAGAAGATGCTTTTGTTCAGTGGAGTGCTCTATAGATGTTTGTGAGTTCTAGTTGGTTTACAGTGTTGTTCAATTCTTTTACTTCCTTGCTGATAAACTGTCTAGTTGTTGTATCTATTCTAAAAAGATAAGTCTTAAAATCTCCAACTATTACTACTGAATTGTTTATTTCTCCCTTCAAGTTTATCTGTTTTTCCTTCATGTATTTTAGTGTTCTGTTTTTAGGTGCATACATGTTTATAATTGTATGTCTTCCTGATGAATTAACCTTTTTATCATTACAAAATGTCCTTCTTTGTCTGCAGTAGCACTTTTTGTCTTAAAGTCTATTTCATCTGATACTCATCTAGTCATTTCAGTTCTCTTTTGGCTATTGTTTGCATCAGATATCTTTTCCCATCTTTTTACTTTCAACTTATTTGTGTCTTTGGCTAAAGTGTGTCTCTTGTAGGTAGAATACAGTTGAATCACTTTTTTTAACCATTCTGTCAATCTCTACCTTTTGATTGGAATATTCAATCCATTTACATTTAATATAATTACTGATAATGTCTGCTATGTTGCTATTTGTTCTTTATATGTCCTATCTTTTTTTATTCCTCTATTCCTCCATTACTGCCTTCTTTTACATCAAATGTTCACTAGGTATCATTTTAATTTCCTTGTTGTTTATTTTACTGTACTTTTTTGAGTTACTTTCTTATTAGCTCCCCTGGGTATTAGAATTAGCAACTTAAATTAAAACAATCTAGTTCAGTTAAATATTAACCTAACTTCAATAGTATAGAGAAATTATGCTCTAATATAGCTCTGTTCCCTCTTCCTCCTTTGTGCTTATTATAGTCATACAAATTATATCTTTATATATTATGAGACCATCAACACATTTTATAATTATTACTTTATGCAGTTGTTTTAAAAATCAGGTATAAGAAAAGAAGAACAAAAAAAATACCTCTGTTCTCTCTTATGTTTACCCACGCAGTTATCTTTAGTAGTACTCTTTATTTCTTCATGTAGATTTGTGTTACTGTCTAATGTCCTTTCATTTCAGCCTCAAGAACTGTCTTTAGTATTTACTGTAGAGCAGGTCTGCTACTAGCATTAAATTCTCTCAGTTTTTATTTATCTAAGAATATCCTAATTTCTCCTTTATTTTCAAAGGAGAGTTTTGCCAGATACAGAATTTGTGGTTGACAGTCTTTTCCTTTCACTATTTGAATGCCATCCCACTGCTTCTGGCCTTCATCATTTCTGATGAGAAGTTAGCTGCTGGACATATTGAACATTCCTTTTCTGCCATGAGTCACCTTCCTCTTTGTGCTTTCATGAATCTCACTTTGTCTTTAGCTCTTGAGAGTTTGACTATGATGTGTCTAGGTATGTTTCTTGAGTTCCTGTTAGGAGTTCAGTGAGTTCTTGGATGTGTAGATTAATGTTATTCATCTAATTTAGGAGGTTTCAGCCATTATTTTTTCAAATAATCTTTCTGCCATCTCGCTTCCTCCTCTCCTTCTAAGGATCCCATTATGCATGTGTTGGTACTCTTGATGGTGCATCACAGGTTGTTTCCTTCATTCTGTTTTCTTTTTGTTCCTCAGCTTGGATGATCTCAAATGACCTATCTTCCAACTTGCTGATTATTTCTTTATTAGTACAAATCTGTTGTAGAGCTTCTCTAGTGAGTTTTTTTTTTCACTTAGAGTTGTACTTCCTGACTCCAGATTTTTCATTTGGTTCTTTTCTATAATTTCTGTCTCTTTGCTATTATTCTCCATTTGGTGATACATCGTCATCCTAATTCCCTTTAATTCTTTGGACATAGTTTCCTTTACTTATTTGAAAATATTTATAATAGCTGATTTAAAGTCTCTGTCCAGTAAGTTCAGCATCTGGGCCCCTCATGAAGTTTCTATTGACTGTATTTTTTCCTATTATGTATATATTTTCCAGTTTCTTTGTGTGTCATGTAATTTTTGTTGAAACTGGATTTTAGATTATATAATGTGGCAACTCTAGAAATCAGATTCACCCCTCCCCCAGCATCTGTAGTTGGTGATTTTTGTTTTTGTTGCTATTTGCTTGTTTGGTGATTCTTTGGATTAACTCAGTGAAGTCCCTATTACTCTATTGTAATATATGATTACTAAAGCCTCTTTTTGGTTAACTTAATGGTCAGCTAATGAATGGTCAGAGATTTGCTTAATTGCTTTGAACCAGTAACTCTTTCTCTCTTGTTGAGGGGCCGTGTGAGTTTGGGGGCTTGCCTGCAATGCTCAGGCAGGTTATAAGTCTGCATTAGCTTTCACGTTTTGCTTGCGCAGAGCCTCAAGGTCAATCAAAGGTGAAAGACTGTGGCCCTCTCAGGTATTTCCGGGCATGCACACCATCCTGCCTACCTGTACATGCATTGGCCTTCTACATCCCCAGGAATATGTCATGGCTTTTCAAAGCCCCTCACGGGCATCCCGTTCACTAGATCATCTTTTTTAAGCCTTTTTTTGGGACAGGTTCTTGCTTGCCCCAATTGGTACTGCTACCTTAGGCAGCTATGATATTAAAAAGAAACTGCCACTGATTGTTTTGACTAACAGCCTGGGATAAAGCTTTACTTATGAGTTAGGTCAAATAAAAACAATGTCCTGAGAATGGGGTTTTCCAAGCAGGACAAGATAAATAAATAGTGACAATGCTTTTGGTATGGAACTTTTTGAAGTGCTCCAAACCTGATCTGCCCCCACTAATGCCTGCAAGGCTGTGGTCTTCACAGCTACTGCTGTGAGATAACCAGTTTTCAAGGCTACCCTGGAGCTGGGGAGGAATGGATGGAAGTAAGTCACATTACTATCCCCCAAATCCTGCTGTTCTTACTGAGGTCTAGCCAGTTTTCTTGAACAAATGCTCCTCAGATTGTTGTAAGTTTTTGGTTAATGTACAGAGTTCTGAAAAAGTTGATTTTGACATTTTTTTCTCTGTGTTTTCAGTATTTTTATGGAGGGAGAGATTTATAAAGATATTTTCTCTGCCATTCTGAAGTCCTACTGATGAGGATCAAGGCTGCCCCAGGGAGAAAAGCCCAAGGCGTCCTGCCCTACATACTGATTTATATCATCCTCCAGGAAGCATAGGATGTCCTGTCCTGATCTGATCTGATTCTTAGCCAATGTTGTAGGACCACCTAATAACCATAACCAGACCCCACCTGCACTGCTACCATTTTAATAACTCTGTTACATGATCTTTCCATTGTCTTGTAAAGAAATAACTCACATACCTATGCCTTATAAATTTTTCCCTGCCCTCAACCCACTCCAGCTCTTCACTGCCCATGGGTCCTGTCCCCATGATATTCTCTGAATAAAGGGGCACTACCACCAGACCTTGAGAGTCCAAGAAATCTTTCTTTCTACTCCTCGGCTTGCCCAGCCTGCATCACTACCCTTATATTATATAAGCAATTAAATGGTTGAAGTTTCAACAGGAACTCTGAACATTCTAAACATCCTTCCCTATTACGCAACAGCAATTTCTAGAAAAGAATGACCTTATCCCTTGCTCCTGAAATAGCAGGGAGAGGGGATCTTTCTCTTCTCTAGGCCTCCTTGTCCCAGTGCAGTGGCAGTAAGAGAGAATTTTCCCCACATTCAGGGAAGGCCAAGAAGGATGCTAATTGTGCCAACTGCTTATATGTAAGAAATGCTAAATAGTAAGATTTTTATATCCCTGAGTCTTCTGACGCATCTATGAAACAACTAGAGAAAAGAAAGTTTATAGGAACTCATACAACAAACCTAATTTCTGAGCACCTATCATGTATTAGATACTGTGCTAGTCCTGGAAAAAGATGGGCATGGGCCCTGCTGGCTTAGAGCATATGATCTCATGGGGCTACAGAGAACTGAAGAGCCATTAAATACTGTGTGTTAAGTGCTTAAAAAGGATGTACAAGGTAATTTGGGTACCAGCAAGGACGAAATCCCTACCTTATCCTCCAAAAAGAAGTGACAATTATCTAACCTCTAAAGGATAAATAGGGATTGGCTGTGAAGGGGATAGGAAAGGTGGAAAAAGGGAAGGGGTAAAGGAGAGGACACTATCATATGAAAAGGTCTAGTGGGAGGAGGAATTGTAGGTGAACTGAAGACAGTAAAGGACAATGGCAAGTCATAAGGACAGAATAATAAACCTGGTATTTTGGGTTAAAAATCATTGACAAGTCTATAAAGTTGGAAAGGAGTATTAACCATGAGATTACAGCGTAAATCAATTTTCACATTGAATATGAATGTCTCTATGCAGCTGGAGACAGAACAGAAACAGTGAAAATTATATTTTGGGAGCACAGCTTTGGTAGAAACTTTAATTGCAGTTGAACCAGAGTGGAAAATTAGAAAATGAATGATAAGAAAGGGACAACTGAAAGCAGAAAACAACATTTGGGTGTGAGTGCACGTCCAGTCAGGAGGGAACTGAACACAGTAGGTCGCCTCCAAACATTCACTGTGCCTCTTCCCCCTTCCTAAGAGACCCCTGATTATGTTTGGGTGTTCACCCTTTTCTAGATAATCCATTCAATTTAGAGGAATCTGACCCTTTTCTGGCTCCAGGTGTTAATCTGGTGTTTTGAGGAAAATCTCATAGCCTCTTGCCAGTAATTCATCCTGAGTGGAAATGTGACTTAAACTGGCTCAGTCAGCCTGAAGGGAGATTTCTGGTCCCTGCTTGATGGAGAGGCACCGGCTTTCTCCTGCTGGACTCAGGAGGAGTCTCAGACTCCCCTGTAACTGTGACTGCCTATGAGACATGACTATGACCAATAGGACAGGGGTCTGCTAGGAGGTTTCTAGAAGGCCATTTAGGGCTGATGTGGTGGCTCAACGATGTTGTGAAGCCCCGAAACACTTTCCAACCCTCCATTCCAGTTGCTGCTGGCAGCCACTGTGCAGTAAGCCAGCACAAGGACAAAGGTGAGCAAGGAGGAAGTGCAGAGCCAAGAACGTCTTCCCCCTGATTCTGTTAGCCCTGAAGCCTGCCCTCCTATAGCTTCCTCTACATGAGTCGATGATCACATTCCTTCTTGCTTAAGCCAGGCTCCAGTTGTATTTCTGTCACTTGAACTTGAAAGCATCCTAAAAGTAGGGATGCTAAAAGTAGAAAAATAAATTCACAAAGAGATCAAGAAAAAAAGATTAGGTGGTAGAGGAAAATCAGAAGAGCTCAGCATGATACCATCTGAGAAGGATGGAATTTTACAAAGGAAAGAATCACTGACGGTACAAAATTTATCAGTGTAGATTTATCAAGCAAGATGTTTTTCCTGTACTGCTTCTGCTTTGGAATAGAGCCTCTTTAAATCAATCTGCATTCATTGTCACCACACTAAGGTTTTCTGATCTATGAAATATTCAAAGGCTAACTGATGACTTTACAAGTGGATTATGGTGATTAGAAAGGGTGCTTTTGCAATGAAATATAGAATAAACATGGTCAAGTAAGACTTATTTAATGTAAATACATTGAAACTTTTCTTTTCCCCCAGTAGGCCAAATTAATCAGTGAGGTCTTATAAGTCTTATAGACACGTTTTATCCAAGACGTTCTTTAATAAAAAAATTACGAAAAATGTAAAACATATACCTAAAGGTAGAGAGAAGAGTATTAAGAAACCTCCATATATCCATTGCCTAGATTCCAAAATGACCAATTTTGTTACTCTTGCTTTTCCCTTCTTGCCTAATGCGTGAAGGTAGCTATATTGCCTGGTGGTAAAAAGAGCCCACTGGATCTGCACTGTGTGACCTTCCTCCATCTGATGGGAGTGGACAGAGGGGGAGGTATTTGCTAGACTAGTATTGCCGCCTGCAATGTAGAGCAGCACAGTGGCTAAACCTGAAGTCCTTTCCCAAGGTGGAAAAGTTAGGGTACAAATGAAGAAAAGGAGGAACAGTAGCTGAGGGTAAGGGAATGAATAAATAAAGCAATGAGGGAAATCCAATATTACAGCAACACCTCAAAAGAGGCTCAGGGCAGGAGACGATATTGTCTAACTCAATAATACCAGCTGTCTGAAAGGGTGAAGCCATATGTTGCTAAGATCACTCCCGCTTTTGGAACCTGACAAGATCTAATGGAGGCCTGCCAACCTCACTGGCCTCACCCTGGGAGACATTTCATATGATAAGATGATAGACGGGACTAATTATTAATGACTGAATGTGACTCCAGTAATGTGGCAGGGTCTATTAACTGCTACGATCCTTTTGTTTTAAGGGATCTGTGGTCAAAAACCAGGGGGTGGCCTGTGGTAACATAAGAAATATATTTGGTCTTTGTCAGTGGTTCCAGCACAAACTCCCTAAAATCCATGAAATTTCCTGAATAACAGGAGTGCCTTTTGTCATTCATAAGGAGCCCTTTTTGAGCACACCTGAATTTATGCTAATGAGGTGACAGGATGGGGCCCCTGGATAACACCAGGATGGGGCTGGTCACCAGAAAGACCAAGTGACCAGAGGGTTGGAACTTTTAGCCCCACCCACCGACCACTTGGAAACGGAAGTGAGTGCTACAGGTTAACCTCTATAAAAACTGTTGACAAGAAGATTTAATGAGCTTCTGGGTTGGTGAATGTGCCCACATGCCAGGAGGGTGGTGCACCCGAGTTCCATGAGGACAGAAGCTCCAGTGCTGGGGATCCTTCCGGAACTCGCCCTATGTGCCTCTTCATGTGACTGCTCATCTGTATCCTTTGCAATATCCTTGATAATAAACTGGTAAATGAAAGTAAATGTTCTGAGTTCTATGAGCTGCTCTAGCAAATTAATCGAACCCGAGGAAAGGGTCGTGGGAAGCTCTGATTCTGTAGTCAGCCAGTCAGAAGCACAGGTGACAATCTGGACCTGCTACTGGCATCTGAAGTTGGGGGCAGTCTTTGGGGCTGAGCCCTTAACCTATGGCATCTGAAGCTATCTCCAAGCAGTGTCAGAATTGAGTTAAATTTGTAGGACACTCAGTCAGTGTCCACTGAGAATTGCTTGGTGGTGTTAGAAAACACACATGGGAGATATAAAATCAGTTGTTTGAAAACCAGAATGTATTTCCTTACATGAGAATGTATATAAGCAGTTAGATTCTCAGGCCAGACATGTGAAGTCCAGCTAACCCAGACTGATGACATCTTTTACATTTTGAGTAGAAAAGAATCTCACTGAAACTTAATCTACCTCCCGTTTTGTTCACGTGTCTAAAAAGAAGGAGCTCACCAAAGCAATAGTGAATGTCTGACCAGCCTGTACCAAAATCATGAAGGAGACATTCTTATGGTTTGGATTTAATCTACTAATCTTAAAGCTTCCAAGTTTTTGTTTCTTTTTTAAGCCATTAAGTTGTTAGAATCACATAATTTCCTTATCCTACATATCTGACCCAACGTTTTCTAAAACTATATCAAATTCTTTTATAGGCTCAGGACTGGTGGTTCTCAAAGTGTGGTCCAGGGACACCTGGGGTTCCCTAGAGGGGGTCTGCATAATCAATACTATTCTCTTAATAATACAAGAATGTTACTTGCTCCTTTCATGCTCATTTTCTCACAGGCACACAGTGGAGTTTTCCAGAGGCTACATGACAAGTGATATCCCTGCTGTAATGGGTGTATGTGAAAAGTAGCAGTGAGAATGCCATCATTTATTAAGCCAGATATCAAAGAGTTTTGTAAAAATAGAAAACAATTACCATCTTCTCACTTCATTTTTTTGTTATGAAAATATAATTATTTTTAAAAAGTTATTTATATTAACATATAATGGAATTATTTTACTTTTAAAGAATTCATAAATAAATATTATATTTTCTTCAGTTTTAATTTCTAAGAGTTACATTGATAGACATAACCCCCCCACACACACACACACACAAACTCTTCGGGGTGTCAGTAAGTTTACATAAGGGCATAATGGGGTCCTGAAGCCAACATGTTTGAGAACTGCTCTTCAAGACAAATTCCTTTCTTCACCATCTCAACAACTTTGGCCAGTGAGAAAAAAAGACTCTTTTTGCAATATTTTTTGCAAATTTCACTGGAAATAAAATCTATGTCTTCCCTGGCATTCCTTTCCATGAGAAGCATTCTCTGGTTTTGAGAAGGAAACAGATAACGATTAGGGGACAATGAAGTCTAGGTTGACACTCACCTTCACTAACTCGGTGTAGCCTGTCTCCTTTGGGGTCCACCACGGCTGGGCCTTCAGTCCGTTCACGTTGTACAGGGAGCGCTGCCAAACAGACGCAAAATGTCCCCTCTTGTGCCCAAGCTCGTACCACTTATACGCCTGAAAGAATTCAGAAAGATTGAACTCCCAATGAAACTTTTATTAATTTTAATATTAAAGTCACTAAAAATAAGGTATTACTTTGTGACATTTAAATAAAGACCTTGCTAGACAGGTGATCAAATCTGTTACACTGTGAAAATACTGTTGACTGGGTATCTGATTATGATCTATTATTATAAATAAATGTATGTATTTTATTTTCACTCTTAGGCTGTAAGGTCTCTGAATACAAGATTCACGCTGTGCTCATTTCGGTCTCCCCCCGAGTGTCCAGCACAGAGTCTAGGACTTATTTGTTGAATGGATAAATAATTTAAGACACTAATGTAGACTATATTTATATTTTAGGTTTCATTTCTTAAGTTCTATTTTTATGTTTCCTTTAAAAGGAAAGGATTCTGATTCTAATAATTTCTTCAAAGATAGTTGCATTTACTGAAGTGGAGTGGTAAAATGGAGAGCAACATCATTTCACATGTACATTCTTGCCATGCCCACATTTAAGAAGGCTACCTCAAAGTGCCAGAGTGTAAACCCTCCATTAAATTAAGTAGACAGAAAGGAAATATTATTCTGAGCTGGCAATAAATATAGTGATAAACAATATTAGATTTTTTAAAAGGGAACTTTTGTTCCCTTTTGTTTTTCTCCTGCCATAAGGGATAACATTTGTGGCTTTAGGCTGGCTGTAACATGATACAACTTGCCTCCAAGAAGACTAGCCTTTTCAGAGACAGCTGGCTGCAGAGTCTGCTGCTCCATATGTCTCCTTCAAATGATGCCCTAACCATATGCTCTCCTAGTGGCCTGTCCCACATGCTTCGTGCCCCATGCACGCTCCACTGTCTTTAGAATGGGAGCCGAGTCTAGCGGTGGACTTCACAGTATGCGCCTATTATTATAACTCTGATCTAATGATTACTTAGTGATTTTGAACACACATTTTGATCAATTAAACACAGGCAGTTAATATCAAGCGGATTAAGAAGATATCCAAGAAGAAAATCTTCATAAAACTCTAGATATAACTGAAATGTAAAAAATAACTTTCAAAAGTCTTTTAAAATTCCTATGTCAAAATTTCCTTCATTAGAAAATCGAGGGTGACAGCAGCACCACCTCATACTCTCAGCAACACTTCCGGTTTACCGCTCACTTTTACATGTGTAATCTCATTTCATTTTTCCAAGAACCCCAAATATCTCCACTCAGAAAACGCTGAAACTGAGGTTTAAAAAGGCTAAATATGTTGAACTGTAACTCAGGCTCCAGGCAACTTGGTCTACTCTCCTTTCATCTTTGTAGCATTAAAAAAAAATTTACCAAAAGTGATCTTCTTATTTATCCTTCTCAATATCTCAAATTAAGAACACATATGCTAATTACTGTTATATGGTTTTCTTGAAATATTTGTAAGTAGTAGCCATAAAGTAGTTTCTTTAAAAACCAGAAACTTCAAATGGCTAATAATTGTCTGATTTTAAAGACATAGCATTCTACCTTTGAAATTAATTTGACTTTTAGGTATTTTTGTCCAATTTACATTTAGGATTTTATCTCCTATACTTTTCAGTATTAAAGTGAACAACAATATTAATTACAACAGATGATTTTTTGAAACTCTTGCAGTCCATTAATTTTTGAATCATCAGCAATTCATTTTAAGGACTAGGCATATTGTTAGAATAGTGAGGAAAAAAATTATTACTATAAGAAAATCAAAACAGCAAACCTCATAGCTCTAGTTCAGGACTTAGAAGTCTTAGATTTTAGTCCTGGCCTTAACGCTCACCACGCTGGATGCCTGGGCAAGTGACTTCGCTTATAATGGTGTGTTCAAATAATCTATAAGATTTTTTCTGACACTCAAAGTTAGTATTAGTCTATCAAACAGGACCCTTGATTTTATACTCCTCTGCCATTTGACTTTTAGGGAAACAAAACTGTGACAATGATATATCAGGAATTTTAAAAAAATCATCTTCAATGATATCTTCAATTATATAGAGGACGCAACGAATTCAGCCAGATTGCCTTTTTTTATTTTACATCTAAACTACCTGACAATAAAAATTGCTAGAAAAATCAATGATCAAGTTAGAATCATCCAAAAATTTCCTCTTTACTCTTACCTTTGTATATTTCTAATCAGGAATACTAAAATAGACAGAAAGGACACCTGGGGCACCTTCTTAAATATATTTTATATCAATGTCTACTATATTTCACATTATTGCCAGGATAGTTCACACACACTTACATTCATTACACAGAAATAGTGTGCCAAAAGATTCCAACTCAGAAAGCCAGGCCCCAGCCTGGGAACACGCCCACCACACACGGCCCCAGCTGGAGTCTGTTCCGGCTGGAATGCAGCACACAGTGGTGCATGGGAGACGCGCTTGTGAGAAGGGTTGGCTGCAAATGATCTGCGGAGGATCGTGAATGCCACTGCTTGGAAATGGCCTTTATTTTATTCTGCACTGAGGGGTTTTTGAGCATAGGATGGCCTGGAAGAAAGTAAGACTAAAGCAAGAAGCAACAATAAGGTTCTTACAGCCATTGCTGAAGTGGAAGGTAACAAATGACAACACTGACCAAGCAAGAGGGAAGATGAGATGGATGCCAAAGACAGGAGGAAGCTGACGTCCCAGAATGTGGCCTGACTAGACTGGAGTGAGGAGTGGGGCCTGCTGAAGGACAGGCAAGAGCCAAAGCTGATTCAAGTCCTCATCTTGGAAAGTTGGCAACACCATCAAATGAGAGACAGAAGCCAGGAAGAAAAATGGTTTAGAGGAAGACAAATGAGTTGTCTCTGTGACATCATGTGGTGACACTAAGCAGGCAGTAGACATATGAATCTGATCTTTGAGTAGGAGACGTAAGCTAGAATGTGGATTTGCGAGTTACAGAATTACTGGGACCAGCTCAGGCTGAATTCCTGCAGGACTACGCTGGTTTGTCTTCCTTTCTCTTCCTGTCCATACAAAACAAACCTGTTGGAAAAATCTTCCTCAAAAACAATTTTCCCATCAGCTTCAGTGCCTGGAGCAGAGCTTCATGCATAAGAACATGAAGGATGCTTGCTTCCCAATATGCAAACTGAGAGCATGAGAGTCATCAAATCACACATTGAACACCTAACATTGGGAATATACTAACATGGGGTTTCGACAAGCTTGTTTTTGTACTCCTATAACGATGAATCCTCGTGAAATTTTAAAATTCAAGAACTGCACTGTTCTTTGTATATTAAAGGTAATTAAGCTGATAGAACAGTCCCATAGGTTCAAATCCCAAGTTCTTAACAAATGTTTAATAGTGCATTCTTTGCCCTTGAAGTAAGGGCTGTTTTCATCTAAGATGTGAGAATAAATCAGACTGCTTTTATCTCTCTTCGCCCCAGACCCTGAGATGTTCAAAGATAAATTAATTAGTGACAATTACATTTATAGCAATCAGATATGAACATTTATCCAGTGTTAGATACTGTAGCAAAATCTTTCTTATCCCTCTCATTCAAAAGAGATACCGACATTTACATCTAAAAGAATGAAGGAACACAAAAGAGATCCTGATCAGCACTTTTTTCTCCCTTCTTTCTCTTCACCTCTCATATTTCATTCTATTTCAGTTGACTCACTGGTAGATTAGAGGGGGAAAGGTAGGGACATAGAGAAACATATAAAGAAAACAGTGTCGATCATCCAAATCTCTATTACTCCAAATTGGCTTATGTCTCTAGCCGGCAATTACCCCGTCACAAAACCCCTTGCTCCGATGAATCCTCAATTGTCCAAATGGTCCCATGTTCTTATTAATTTTAGAAACCTGAAGCTGTGTTATCCTTAGAGGTCACTTTATTACGTTTACGGAAGGCAGTGCTTACAAAGATTCAATGTCTCACTTCATCCTTTTATCCCTGACTCCAAGGAGAGCCCAGCACAGAGCCCTGAGATGTGTAGGACAGGAAAGGCAGGCTTTGCTGCCCAGCAACGTCATGTAAATCATGGTGGATTAGGAGCGTTGGGGAATTTACGGTATATGATGTCATGATTAATGATCTAATGTTACGTTTAAAGAAGCTGACATTGTACTCAGAAAAAAGTAATAATCACAAAGAAAACATGTATCTTATTTTAGCTACTACATTTTCTGTGCCAGTACCTGTCATTACTATAGCTACACGTGTTTACCTTAAACTTGGTATTAAATATTTCAGAAGGTAATTTATGCAATTAGCCATTGGATTCAGTGTGCTTAGGAACCAGGTGAATAAAGACTTCATTCTAAATATAACTACTTTTTAAATTCCAAAATAAAATAAAAATAACTCTAGGCAAACTGTTAAAAAAAATATTTAAACAATTTCAGAGATGTCTTTTCATTTCATAATTTTAAAAATATTTTTCCAAGGCAATGTTTCTCTCTCTCTCTGTACAGAGACATGCGTACATACATCCACACACACAGACACATACATACATATATGTACACAGACTAATTTAGAGGCAGTTTCTATGAATATTCAGGTACTTTCTTGAAAGAAGCCATAAAAGTCAAATCCTAAAAATTCTTTATAGGATTAAGTAGGAGTTGTTGGATTGTTTCAAAAAACAATTTAAGCAGCTAAACAGTTTCAGTTCCCACCTTCAAAAGTTTATGCTCAAAGAAATTTTTCAAATGTAAATTTCTCCTAGAATTAAATCCCCCCCATTTTATCCTCTGTTAAAGAGCACAAAAGTCCACAAACTCATTACCTCTTTGTTCCCAACCCTCTGCATGGCATCCCCCAGGTGGAAATAAAATCGCCCATCATCAGTGCCAGGATCCCCAGATTCTATTCCTTCCTGTAGAAAAGACAGTGTTAGCATTTATGAAAGAATTAAATAGCAGATTTAGTTCATGGGTTTACTTAATCTTTATATACCATACGAAAATCCAAGAACCAGAAAAATTAATCTCAATATTAAAGTTCGACAATTAGGTTACTGGTCAACATTTACAATGCAAAACCAAAAGGAGGTGAAGAAGCTAAATTTAACAATATATTCATCATTAATTAACATTAATTAACAGCCCATAAATTTGGTAGGATGCTTTGTGAATTGTCTCTGCGGGAGCAATCATATTTCAATATCCCAAAGAATTTCTTTGTCTGCGTCTCTATCATATTCCTTTTGCTCTCCAAATCTGACCATATGTCATCAAGAGGCGTTTTTATCCCTGAACCACAATGTTCAGTTGCTCACAGATGTTTGAAGTGATAGAGACCCAACTGCAAGAAATATTTTTTCCCACTCAAAACAAGTGTCCCCAACATTTTAATAAAATCTTTTACAAAATGTACAATAGGATTAAAGCCAAACGGAATCTTTCAAAATGTAACTGGTATTTAAAAAATCCTACTCTAAAACACTTAGCTGATTTCTACCCCATCTTCCACATAAAGACTGAAATGGAGATTTATGTAAAAAAAAAAATAGAGAAAATATGAAAGAGAATGAGTTTAGAAAAGTAAAAGGTCAAAGGTAAAAAATATTTAAACGTCAAGGAATTCTTTCTAAAAATCTGCATCCTTGAGGCCTCTTCATAAGAAGCCCATTACCGTTTACTGGGAAGCAATATTATTTGCATAATGTTGGGAAGTATGAAAGGTGAGGAACAGGAGAAGCATGGCTCAAGGAGGACAGGTTCCATCAGGCCTCCTTAGGGATACTCTTTGGCCCTCATAATGTCAAAGGAATCTAAGGCGAATACTTTAAATCAGAGGAACCCACATGCCCTCAGCGTCCTGGCGGGGAATGTAAAGGACAACAGAGGCCCACTGACAGCCAAGACAGAAGGGGGTGCACGCCCACCTCACGGGGACACCCCTGCTGGTCTTCTGTGCTGGGATGTGGGCCAGATATGACCTTTTGTGTGAAACAGGAAATCTGCATGATGATCTAAAATGTTCATATCCTCAACTAAGGCAAGCAATTAAAATTGCTTTTAATAGAATTATCTTGGCTAAATAAAACATGCAAGCTATTTGTAATCAGTGGGTTGCTATTTGGGATCTCTGATTTAAGTCATGTGAAAGAAAGAGATCATAAAAGCATAATATACTGCTACTTAAAAAAAATGTTCACAGGTATTCAATCAGCTACCCATCTAATAAGGTAGCTGCTAGCTAATGTTACTATTTAAATTAAAATCAACTGAAATGAAAAATTCAGCTCCTCACTCACACTAGCCACATTTCAGGTACTCAATAGCCACAGGTGGCTAGTGGCTACCACACTGGAGAGTACAAATAAAGAACATTTCCACTGTTGCAGAAGGTTCTGTCGGACAGCCCTGACCAAGACCAAAAGTGATGCTGGTGAACTGACAATGATTCAACTAGATACGTGAGAAAAAAAGGGCAGCATGGTTTAATCTGAATATTTTGAGCTATCAGGCTTTTGGGGGTTTCACTTATTCAGTCTGCAATTTTCACCTCACTTTGTAGAGGGTGCCATGAGCCCTGTTCAAACGAGTCTCAGCATATAATTAAATTGTAGAAGGAACATTTAATGCATTGCCATATTTTAAAATACCATATCAATAATTTTTCTCTACTTCTGACATTTAAATAAAGGCCAGTAACAACTGCGGTTTTAGGAATTTCTTCATACAGTCTTTTCCAAATAGTATCTGCTCACAAAGTCGGTATTTCTATATCTGACACTGTCAATTATGGTTACGGTCCACACTGCTGAGAATGTCATGGTCACAGGGTGTACATTTTGGTGATGAAAAGATTCAGCAGTTCATGCCAATCAATCTACAGTGTACCATCAAGGGTGTCCAACTGACTCAAAGGAATGGGAAGAAGGAAAAAGGAAGAGCAGGGACAGTTACCTTTAAATAGGGAATGCTCTCAGCGATCCTGTTCTGTGCCTTCAGGATAAAGCCGTAATGTACTTTAGCAAAGCCATCATTAGGGGTCACATTCAGAACCTAAACTCAAAGGAAACAAAAAGCTATTGTGATGGACTACAAATTTCATAAATGACTGTCACAGCAAATGTTAATTAGCCCCGCTGTCCTTGGACTGGATTACGATGTCACAGCTTACAACACTATGGTGTTTTATTTCATTGCAATAGATTAGGCTTAAAATAATGGCCCCATTTTCCCTCAACTCGAAATGTTCTCACATCTACACATTAGCTCCTCAAGAATGAAGAACTAAATGTAAAGGCAATGATTGCTAAAGCATTGCTTGAACACTGCAAATCAGCTAAATATCTGTCAATTGATAGGACTTCACCATTTTTTTAGTGATCAGGAAAAAACTGCTTTATATTTGCTACACTTGAAGTCAACTCTGAATGCTTATAATACATTTCTTTATATACGTACTTTATACGTTGCCTTAATTAAGAGAAAATTTAGGGCCAGCTCTGATGGCCATGCAGTGAAGGTTTGGTGTACTGTGCTTTGGTGGCCCGGGTTCAGTTCCCGGGCATGAAAGCACACCACTCATCTGTCAATAGCCATGTTGTGGTGGTGGCTCACATAGAAGGACTTACAACCAGAATATACAACTGTGCACTGGGGCTTTGGGGAGAAGACAAAAGAGAGAGGAAGGCTGGCAACAGATGTGAGCTCAGAGCAAATCTTTCCCAGCCAAAAAAACCTTAGATTTGCATTTGTAATACATCATGAGCCATTCATTCAACATAAATTTCCCAAATGCCCAGACCATTTTAAGGACTGAGGATAAAGTGGTGAGCAAGTCCAATAATCTGTGATAAAACCCAGGTAAATATTTAATATAAACCAATCATTGTTTACTATCATATGGATTTATTTTGATTAAAGATAAATTATGCAAAAAGCCTATAAACTAAATACAGCACTGAGAAATCCAAACAACAACATTCAACTTGTGAAGCTGCTTAAACTCGTTTATGGAACAAAAGTGAAAGATGAAGGTTAGCATTGGGTGCATGTAGAGAAAAGATGAATATCCTGTAACTGCTCTTCATCCCTGAGCCTGAGTAGGGAGCGAGTCAGAGCCACCATGGGTTCCTTACACAGAAGGAGTAAGTGCGCCAGGAGGGGGCCCCCATGCCCTCTGTGAGCTCACAGCACACAGTGCCAGTACTTGAGTGTTTTCCGTCTTGTAGTTGATCTTGCACCTCATCCATTAGCGAATCCAGCCAACACCACCTTCGAAATACATTCAGAATCGTACTCCTTGTGACTTCCCTCACCGCTGCCACCCTGGTCCCTGTCTGGTCTCTCCCCCAGCTTCTTATAGGAGCCTTCTGACTACTGACCCTCTGCCTTCCAGCCCCTCTCTCCTGTAGCCCATTCCCCAGCTGGGGTCCTAAATGGACTCACTAAATCCTATGTCAGACTTCAACCGTCCTCTGTCCAAAACCCAAATGGGTTCCATTTCACTAAAAGACTAAGTTCTAGGAACAGCCTCCATGGCCCCCCTTCAGTTGGGCCTCTCTACTTCTCTGGCCTCCTCTACTACTGGCCTCGTACCAGCCACTGTGAGGTACCCTGGACTCCCTGCTGCTGGTAGCAAGCCAAAGGCACCCCCGCCTCAGGACCTTTGCATGTGCAGTACTCCTTTGTCTCACTCTTCTCTCAGACATCCAAATGGCTCACTCTCTTCCTTGATGAAGCCCTTGCTCAAAGGCTACTATCTCAGCGAAGCCGAAGCCCAACCACCCCCATCACTAGTCTTTATCCTGACTCCTTTTTCTTCATAGTACACATCACCATCTGACTTAATAATTTTTTATTTCTCCCAGTAAGATGAAAGCTCTACAGAGATTTTGTCCATTGCACTCACTGCTGATCGCCAGTACTTAGAACAGTGTTGGGTATGTGGCAGGTGGTCGAGAAATCTGCACTAACTGAACAGATGGGTGCATGCCGGGTTTTCCTCCCTAACTAGATCTCTGAAAGCACAGACTCTGTTGCTTCTGCACCTTCCACGGCACCTGTTCCTGAGCTAGATGCTGAGCAAGAGCTCACTAAACACCTCTGGAATTGAACTGAATTGAGGCTGGTCATGTTTCTGGCAGCATAACTATGAAGGGATTATTAAAACTAGTGCAGCTCCACAGATGCCATTTTTGCCTACTGTAGACACACAGCCATCATCTCAAGTAATTAGAAAATGTATTCACTTATGATATTTTAGAACACACAGAACTCTTCTAGGCTCTGGACATATAAATGAGATACACTGTCTATTCTCAGGAAGCTTTCACTCAAGGGAGGAAGAGAGACTCCCAAGCAGGCAACGGTAATACAATGTGGCAAGTGTAACCACAGAGACAGACATGAGGCATGTACGGGGTAGGGGGAGGGGCACTTGCTTAATCTGGGGTGGGTGTGGCAGGGGCAAGGTCTGAAAGGTGTTTAGGGATGAATAGGAGTTCACCAGGGACAGGGAAGGTGGGGAATAGGCATTCAAGGCACAAGAGAACATGAGTAAAAAAGAATACTGGGCCAGGAGCAGTAAAAGGGAATGAGATTGGATACGAGGGCAGGAGACAAATCACAAACGGTCCTGTTTAGTATCACGTGCAAGATAATCCTCCGGGGAATGGAAATAAATTACAAATGCTTCTCCTCGTATCTGTCTTTGAAATATAATGTTTAGTATGTGACAGGCTCCAGGGCCCTCCTCTCATCTGCCTGGTGGACAGTCACACATCTCACTCACACCCATGCTAGGCGAGGGGAGGGTGGGCGATCAGGCACCCAGAGCAACCAACAGTGCTGCCCTCCCTGCTTGATTCTTATGATCACCTTCTGTGCTGGCTACAGCTCACGTGGATGCAGAAGAGGAGTGCGTGCGTTACCTAGTTGTAATCAACAAACCCTCAGAAAATGACAACTGGCTTCATAGGATTTCTAAGAAACCGAGACTGAGATCAATACTAATAATATTACACAGATTCTTTCTCTCTTTGTTTACACCCACACCCACCCACCCACACACAGAGCAGAAAACAAAAAACTGGTACAGCTCACATTTTTAGTTCAGCACAAGCTCTTTGCATGACATATTACCATGGTAAAAAAATCATATCATATAATCATAAATAGTATTGCACATTGATATTACTAAAACATTAATTTTTCAGTGAGAATTAACAGTTTTGGGGCAATTAAAAGAAATTTAAAAAGTATTTGAAATCTTTCATTTCATCCTAAAACTTATTTGGGGGTGTGTACCTTTTATAATGTACTTCACATATTAGTACATACACATATATACATAATACGTAAATATTTAAACATACTTATTGCAGATATTTGCTTGGACATGTTTTACTGGAAGGGTTTGCAAGCAGACATGTTTGAAGAACTCTCCTGTGGACAATGGGAACCACTGAAGATTTCGAGCCGAGCGTGGGATGGTCAGATTTGTGTTTGGTGTTGATGAAGGTTGGAAGAGAGAAGGCCTGGGCGGGATAAAGCTGTCCTAATCCAGAATAGAGATGATGAGTGCCTGGGTTACAAAGGGAGGGGACTTGAAAGATATTCAGAAGGTAAAATGAAGAGAAATCAGTGATTTGGTACCAGATTGTAAACTCCATGAGGGCACACTCAGTGTTTGTTTCATTAACTACCATTTCCCAAGGTAGCGTGTGTGGGTGTCAATAAACACGTGCTGACTAAGTGAATGGATATAGGTGAGGAGTGAGGGGTGGGAAGAATCAGGAACGATGCTCAACTTTGGACCGTGGGTGGCCTGGGCAACTGGTGGTGTTGCTAACGTGGAGGGAACACAGGAGAGCCCTCCAAAGCTACAGATGTGAGTAATCTACATCAAACCACTTTAAAGTCAGTCTTTGTTGAAACTAAAAGCAGCAAAAACCCAGAAAGGGAACTATCAATGATTTTTATAAAATAAAAATCAACATGAAGAAAAATATAAAATAACAATATCAGTTTTCTGAAAATGATCTTTGATTGAGACGTAAACATAACCAGGATAAACTCTGGTTACAGAAAGAGAACCCATTAGATACAGCTTATTAACTTAGCGGTGAGAAGGAGGGAGTAAAAGGCAAACCACACATTTTCAATCTATCAATGCTTCTTTACAAAGAAGCCCACTCAGCTGTATAATATGGCTATATTTCATACTTTCTGTGTTCTGTTATGCTTATTCAGATGAGATTATGATTTCAAATGTATAAATAACAGGACGTAAATTTTATTTTTCAAGATGAAGTAAAATGTTTCACACAGCCAAGATTTAGTATCAGGTTAAAAGGATGAATATATTCTTTTTATTTATTTATTTATTTATTTAGAGGAAGATTAGCCCTGAGCTAACTGCTGCCAATCCTCCTCTTTTTTTTTGCTGAGGAAGGCTGGCCCTGAACTAACATCCAGGCCCATCTTCCTCTACTTTATATGTGCGATGCCTACCACAGCATGGCATGCCAAGTGGTGCCATGTCCGCACCCAGGATCTGAACCAGTGAACCTGGGGCCGCCAGAAGCGGAACGTGCACACTCAACCGCTGAGTCACTGGGCTGGCCCCAGGATGAACATATTCAAGGAAGGTTTTGAAAAGGTGAAGAAGGGCAAAGTCAGAGTGGGTGAGAGGAACTAGCATGCTTTCAGATCCTGCCCTAACCTCAAATGAGCTTGGGACCCAGTCAACACTTGATCATTTTTTTTTGGAAGGAAGGAATTCTATAATTCCATCTTTGTGGTTTCTGACAGTGACAGAATAATGAGCATGTCTGATATAGTTTGACAATTCATACATTCATATGATCCTGAATCACTAAGATACACGATGTTTCCCTTAACCAAACTTTGCAAGCCAGGGCACTCAGTGTAATGTTTTAGCCATTAGCAAATACAGTGCCCCACATGGACTTCTTTTATGACCTGGAACAGGTACTTTAGTACATGGCACACATTTCCAATATTGTAAGTTCAATCCACTCTGTGTAGATATTAGAGATGCCATAAACAGCACAGGTCTGATTTCTGCTCTCTCAGAAAATATAAAAACTATGACAAGGATGAAAAGACAACTGCTCCAAAATTGAATGATTTTCAATCAAGTATCAAAAACAATAAAAGGAGGAAAGCACCACTTTGTGAGTGGACCAGTCCCTAGTCTGAGTAGGAAATCACTACACTTGACAGCATTTTTAAAACAGAAGGAATCATGCTGGATATTAGTGAGTAGTAGTATTTTGATGTAAAGTGTACCAGCTTGAAACCAGTGACCAAAAGGCCTAGATTAAAGAATAACAAGGAAATGTGTTCATCTTTCTTTTATAGAGGCATTAACTTTCTCCAGCTTCAAAGTTCATTTGGTATCCTGTTTATTTTATTCTGTACCAAATGAATTCCCTCAGGGCACAAAGGAGTCACAGTTTTCTAGATTTTATAGTTACTTGCGACTTAGAGGTCATTTATTAAAACATCCATTATAAGGTAGAAATCCTTTTGAAGGCATCCTTGCTAGAGGATTGAAGAGTTAATGCCCTCTGAAAGGTGAGTAATTTACTCCATATGCCCCAAAGATTATGTCCTGTAGTCTTTCTCTAGATCAGACTTTTACCTAAAAAAGGAAAAGATTGTGTTTTTACGTTCACGGAAAACGTGAGTTCCTCTTTCTATCGTAAACAACACTTTTAGAAAGGCTGTTTGTGGACTGATAAAGAGTGAGCTTTAAAAATATCACAATTATAGGTTGAAGGTTTTGATGCACCATGTGTTGACTAAAATTTAAAATCTTCTGATCAAGGGGAAAAAAAGTGATGAAAACAAAATTTAGAAGATACCCACTATAATAATACTTACATTCTATTTGAGTTAACTTAAAGAGAGTGAGAGATTGGGTGTATTAAACGCAATTTATAACTAACATTAGAACTTGATGTTTAAAATAATTTGATGTAGGGGCCAGCCCAGTGGTGCAGTGGTTAAGTTCGCACATTCCGCTTCAGCAGCTTGGGTTTGCTGGTTCGGATCCCAGGTGTGGACGTGGCACTCCTTGGCAAGCCATGCTGTGGCAGGCGTCCCACATATAAAGTAGAGGAAGATGGGCACAGATGTTAACTCAGGGCCAGTCTTCCTCAGCAAAAAGAGGATTGGTGGCAGATGTTAGCTCAGGGCTAAATCTTCCTCAAAAAAAAAAATAATTTGACGTAGCTCATAGAAGACTGTTGCTTGCTTACCTCTTCATAAACCTTCTTGGCATTGTCATTATCTCCGATCAAGAGGTATCCCACTCCAAGGTCATTCTTTAAGGAAGTATCATCCGGGAATAGTTGAGCTAGTTTCTGCAGGGTAAGCAGGGAACCTCGCATGTGACCTGATTTGGTGGTAAGAAAAAAAAACTTCAATGAAAATAACAACAGATTATGTACATCTTTATATCGAGACTATACATCATGAGAGACTATTCAAACAGAGCCTGAAGACCAGCTGAAATCTGACTCTCTATTCTGATAGCTAAGTACCGATTAGGATTTATTTCTGCAGTTACAACAGCATCAGTAACTCCTGTAAGTAGATACTGAATATAATACTGGTTATAAACATTTTAAAGACATTCTCATTTTCCAAATTCATCAACATTTACCTTCTTATGTCAAATTCCCTCTTAAGAAAGTTTTAGCTACAAATTCCTTGTAAAAAAATATTTTGCTGAGATATTTTTGGTTTATTATAATTAACTTTAAAATTATGACTAGAGAACAGACAAATAAAAAGTCTAATAGACTTCAGGGTGTAGCACCCCGTATGAAACTTGACGGGGCACTGAGGTACACTGCTGACACCGTTTCCAATTAAGTGTCCTCGTCTCTAGGTAATGACCTAATCATGGAGCAAAGGAGACATCATCCAGTGTTATGGGACCCTCTGGTGGACAACAGGATACTATGCACAACATGAATCTTGAAAACGTCAGCTTCAATTCATTTTTAAGGCTGTCTGATGGAAATTTACAATTTCTGGAGCCAATTGTCATTAGTCCTTGTCAGAGCTGGAAACACAAATTGAATAAGGGAAAACGTGCAACCTAAGACTAGTATACATGACAAAATTAATTACCTAAAGGGCTCAGTTGCCCACAAACTGAATATTAGCCAAGAGTGTGGCAGGACCATCAGTAAGCTAAAGCACTTGGACGCTCCACTAACGGATAAACTATTTGCCATAAAACATCACTGACTTACCCCTGGCCTGCTCTCTGTTACTGGTCAATCTAGGATGGGTTTGCTCAGGCATTCATTCTCTCACTAACAGATCAGGCTACTTTTCTCAACCCTCTTTCCCCCATCTGCTCACCTTAGGTCCACACTTTTCTTCTGCTTCTAAACTTCCCTTGTTAACCACTACAGAGGCCCAGGTGAAAATCCTGCCTGATGTCATGCCCTCCCTGTCCCTTCCACTCTGCACGATGGAGCCCTGCTCTGCTGGGGGAACTTCATCACCTGGCCCCTTCGCTGACACCTTCTGCACACAATTCCCTCTGCACGGAGCCTCCTCTTGCAAACTTGCCTCATTCTCATTCCGAGGAAAAGACTATATTCAAATATTAAAAGACTGTTGTGGAAGAGGGTTAGATTAATCCATGGGCAGTCTTTTCCCGAGGGCTGGGAATAGGGTGAGACAAGTGAGACACGTGGTGCAAAGTTTAGGAGGGTCCAAAATTCAGCAATCAGGACCAAAATTAATATAAAAAACCCATGACGGACAAAATATCAAATTTTAAAGACAGAATCAGTAAACAGTGTTTCCCAGAGCCATAGTGGAGCCTGAGGCAAGAAGACAACTGGTAACACGGATTTTGTGCCCACTTGAGGCCCAGCCTGGCCTTTTCCACCCTGCATGTGGGCTGCATGTTTTGCTTCCCTTAGATGGGCCCTGATGAATACCAGTCTGACAGGCCATTTCTTCCAGTTTCTAATCATCACTTGGGTTCTACTCCTATCACAGATTTTGATCATTTACCAAAGTGACACAACTACCTTTAATTCCATCCCTCAGAAAACTGAGACAAGGGTCATTTGGCCTTGAATATTTCTTATATGAGCTTCTCCTAGCGACACCGATAATTTGTTCACATAATATGTTATCCAGCCAACTGGGCACCCATCTTGAGCAGTTTCACGTGGCTTAGATTCTTCCCTCCTGGTTTACTGATGACGTGTTAGGTGGGAGAGAAATACAGGCCTGGTTATAATGAAGTTAGGTTACAGCCAGTCTCACTTGCCTTTGGCACTGGGAACCTGGGTCAGTCAGAGAGGATGCTTTATGCTGCTCTTTTCAAAGCATTTGCAAATTTACTTAGCGATTAAAAATTGTTTTTCTATCATTTTCCTTGGTATAGAATCAAACCTTACAGGTAAGATTTTCAGTACCTGAAACTCCTAATATTCCTCTATAAAACTGTTCCACTGATAATTTTAACGTCCAGGAATCAGTTCCTTGTAGTTAAGAGAGAAATGAATTTGGCACGACAGGACGAGTTTTTGATTCTAGACCTATTAATTTATTAGCTATGATTCCTTAGGCAAATTATCCAAGCTCTCCACATCCTATTTGCCTCATCTTTAAAATGGGAGGTAGTGGGGGAAGGCAGTAAAACTCTACATCTTTGTAATTATTAAGGTTATGATTGCTATTTTAGTGTAAAACACACTTGGGAAAGTTACCTGAAATTAATTACAAACTCAGGTTTCCTTCCATGTAACTAAACTCTCCTAAGAGTATACACAGCCTTCAGCCTCTTTAAGATGAAAAGATAGTATTTGCTGTTGAATTAACTCTTATTCCATTTTACCTAGAAACTGCTGTCTTTCTGACCTCCGCTTCAGACTCAGCTTCATCAGGTCTGCGGGGACGTCAGGCAGGGCGGCCACCTCCTGGTAGGTCTCAATGGCCCTGCGCAACACCTCATTGCTCCTCCTCTTCTCAGCCAAGTCATCTTCACACTGGAGGAAGCCCCACACTGGATAAATGTCCCATGACAAGCTCCATTTGTAATCAACCAACATATTCATGAAGAGTTAACTTTTGGCCATGCTTTAAAAGTAATTCAAGACAGATTCAAATTTTCTCTTTATTAAGAGATAAAAAAATAAACAAAGGAAGCAACACAAATGCTATTTTGATAATATGAACACAAGTTAGCTACTCAACTATAGATGAGAAAGACTGTCATAAAGCAATACTAATATATGCTAAGGCTAATGGAAATTTATATCATGTTATACAAAACATTATACAGACAGGACTCCAGTCCATAGTTCCTGTTCTTTCATTAGTTTATTCCTGTGTTCATTCATTCATTCAACAACTATTTTCTGGGAGTCAGGCACTGTTCTACACATGTGGCAGACAAATTAAACAAAACAGACAAATCCGCTTTCCCATTTTGCTTCATTTTTGGAAGGAGAGAAAGTCTGGTGATCATAAGTGCTATGGATAACAACAAAGCAAGCTTAGTGATGCTGGGAGTGGGGAGGTGGAGAGGGTGCCAGTTTAATCAGGATGATTGGGGAGGGCCCAAGAGAAGTGAGGGAGTGAGGCATGAGGATATCTGGGGGAAGAATGTTCCAAGGAGAGAGAATAGCAAGAATAAGGGCCCTGGAGGATAGTGAGGAATAGAGAAAAGACTGATACAGGAGGGGAGCAAGGAGGAGACTGATGGGGGGGTGTCAGCGAATGAAGAACCTAGTAAGTTATTGCCAATTCTGCCACGCTAATTCCACACGAGATGGCAAGAACCCTGGTTTTTCATTTTATTTTTTTTGAGGAAGATTAGCCCTGAGCTAACATCTGCCACCAATCCTCCTCTTTTTGCTGAGGAAGACTGGCTCTGAGTTAACATCCATGCCCATCTTCCTCTACTTTATATGTGGGATGCCTACCACAGCATGGCGTGCCAAGCAGTGCCACGTCCGCACCTGGGATCTGAACTGGCGAACCCTGGACCGCCAAAGCGGAATGTGAGAACTTAACCACTGCGCCACCGGGCCGGCCCCCAACAACTAGGGTTTTTAACATGATCTGCTATCTGTCAAAAGGATCACACTGGCAGTGGTATGGAGAACAGCCTGAGGGCCTGAGGGGAGACGCAGAGAGCCCAGTTAGGATGTTCCAGCAGGAATCCGCACACGCGGTGATGATGGTTTGGACTAGGGTAGTAGTAATGGAGGTGTTAAGAAGTGGTTGGATTCTAGCTATATTTTGAAGGTCGGAGCCAACAGATTTGCAGATGGTCTGAATGTAGGGTATGAGAAAAAGGGAGAGAGAGAAGTCAAGGATGAATTGAAGGTTTTTGGCTTAACAATTACCAGGTGGAACTGTCATTCCCTGAGAATGGGAAGTAAGGGCAGAGGCAGATTTGCAGGCATATGGAATCAGGACTTCAGTTCTGGCCATATTAAACCCCAATGCCTATTAGGTACCCAAGTGGAGATACCGGCCAGGAAGGTGCATATATGAATCTGAGGTTCAGAGAGACTGAGATTTAGAGATATACATTGGGGAGTTGTCAAGGATAGAGATGGTATTTAAAGCTAGGAAGCTAGAAGCAGTTGTGAGTGTAGACAGAGAAAAGAAGAGGGTCCAAGAACAGAATTCAAAGGAACTTCAATGTTTCAAGGCCATTAGAGGTCAGAAAGGGGAGAACCAGCAAAAAGGGACAGAGAAGGAGGGAGGAGAGAAGAAAAATCACAAAAAAGTGGTGTTCTGGAGGCCAAGTGACAAAAGGTAGCAAGAGGGAGTAATCAACCATGTTAGAGGTGGCCGTCAGGTTAGGCAAGATGAGAACTGAGAGCACATCCCACTGGATTGGGCAACGTGGCCCCTCTGATGTTCCTGGCAAGATCATTTCTTTGGACTACAGGGGGCCTATAATGGAATGGAGCAGGTTCAAAAGAAAACAGGAGGGAAGGAGGTGCAGACAACTCTGTCAAGGAGCTTCACCGTAGAGGGAAGCAGAGAAATGGGCCAGTACGTGGAGAGGAATGTGGAGACAAGGGAGAGAGTTTTTAACAATGGGAAACCTAAAGCATGTCTCTAAGCTGATGCAAAAGACTCAGCAGAGAGGGGAAATCTGATGATGCAGAAGAGGACAAAAAATTAGAAGGATGTCCTTCAGCAGGTGAGAGGGGATGGGAAAGGGGACCAGAACCGCTCATGTGAGCCAACGGGAGGGAAGGTGCAGCATATGGCAGCAGGTGCAGGGAGATTATCAGAGCAGTCGAGGGATCACGTGGAAGCTCTTTGAATACTTCTCTTTACTTAGTGAAATAAGCAAGACTCTTAGCTGGAGAATGAGAATGGGGAGTGAAATACCAGAGACAGGAAGAGAGAGGAGAATGCGTGAAATGGTCATCAAAATCTCATCAGATTTAGTAGACTACAATTTGGAGATTACCATTGGAGGAAAAATAATGCCACTTAGATGCTAAAAGTAGTATATAAGATTTTTTTCTCAGAATATCCTATTTAACATGTTTACCTTTTTCAAATAAAGTGTGTGTTGCAGTCAATATATAGATGCCTGCAGAACCAAAATAAAGCATAACTCTACAATTTGAGGACAGGGTAAGAAAATGATCCATCCCTCCCACACCCCAAAAACTACTAAGAATCAGTCCAAATTGATAAAATATCTATGGGGAGCTTTCAGAAAATAACACCTCCAAGAAATAACTCGATAATACCTACTGAATAGGTAAGTTTCTCAGGATGATGAGGGCTAGAATCAAAGCAGTGGTGATAGAGAGAAGTGGACAGATTTATGAGAAAGGAAAACTGAAAAAATCTCTAGATTTGCAAAGGCTAATTCACCCTTGCTTGACAGAAAAAAGCTTCAGAACACACAACTATCTGTTCAAATCTGTAAATGTTCTCCAGAACAGATTTATCTACCAGAAGAGGAAGTCCAAGTCAATGACCCATACTGGTCATCCTGTCCCTGTCGCCTTCTCTATATTCACATGCTGGCTTTTCTGGTTAGGCATCAGTGTCTTGTGAGTTTGGCTATGGTGAGTTAATTCCCCAGAACATGATCATTCATAGATGACTTCAAAGAATGATGGAGTCCTGGAGTGGAGAGAGGCCTTTTGAACCATCTAGTTCAGCCTCTTCATTTGGTAGCCTCTTCAGGCTAAGAATTAGACCCTGGAACTGGAGGGTCTCTTCAAGGTTACCGCAAGGACAAATGCCCACCATGGTAATCCTTCTTTATAGAGCTAGGAATAAATATCTAACTAAATTCAACCTGAAAAGAGAGAAGGATGATACAATCTACACGCCTTGTGCCCTCCTCTCTTTCCAGCCCAAGGTCTTCCATTTTAATGAAGTATAAACATTTTATAACTTCTAGAATTGGAAAAACATTGGTATTAAAATGGCACATAATTCTTTAAAATCTCTTGAATGAAACTGATAGGGTTTGCTTTGAAAATCAAAACTGTACACATTGATTTTTATCAGCTTAGCATCTGTAGATAAAATGATTGCAGCTGAAAGTGGACATTTGCTACAGGATGTTAACATCGCACAGCCTTTTGTTGACTCAAACTAATTCACTCATCCAACCTTCCTAGGAGATATGTCATTTTCTGCCTCAGAGGCATTAATGGTTTATGTAGTTGTGTGAATTGAGTTTATAATTCAAGATTTTGTGTCTGACATTGGGGGAACTTTGTCAAAATTGATTTTCACAATGATCCAAAGAATAAGATAGTGTCGGTGCTACTTTAGAAATGATAGATACTGTAGTTTATATTTAACTAGATGTTGCTAAATTGTTTCAATTTGTGGGATATTCCAAAGTAATTATTTAATCTGCTAACCAAGAATGAAAAAGCCATCACTTATTCCTCCCTATAAAATCCATCTTCTGGTGAATTTTTATTTTTAAAACTCTTATGAATTTAAAATTTCCTTTAAATGACTCTATTAAAATTTAATTTAGCATGCCTAAAGTTTGCTTTATGCCACATTAATATCAATAATACCTTGAAGCATAACAGTTTAGAGATAAAAAAATATTGCCTGAGGCCTAAATCTCAAATTCCTACTGTTAAACCAGGACAGAACTACAGCAATCACCATGTGCCAAAAGTACTGCATTTCCTTAGACTTTGGTACCCAAATTAACATCACATATAAAGAAAAATTCTAAGGCACAAAACATTTTGCCATAATTAAGTTAGTATTTGCATCAGTCACTATTCTCTCCAGTTACTATGTTTTCCTTAATCAAATGACTGTCAATACTAGTGACAAAGTACATCACTTATGGGAACAGGCATGGTCTTTTGGTAACAAGTACATTCTCCCTTGCTTACTAACAATACAATTTAGCAATTTTGGAGGATTACTGACCAAATTAATTTACAAAAATGATACAGTGGTTGTCTGCTAAACCTGTTCTGTATGATGGATAAGAGGAACTTATTTGCATTAATTTTTCACAAACTTAATTTATTAAAATTTAATTAATAACAATTTATTAAGTTTTTAATGGGGAGATAGGAAGAATTTGAACATCTGGATCTTGAATGGTGGCCAACTTTAGTTCAGAGCAAAACATACCTGTTTTATCTAAAGATGTGTTAGTTCCTGTGTGTCATACACAAGTGATGGCATTGACTCCCTCCCAAGGGGTGTTGTCAGTTTCTTCTTGGTCTAGGAAATTTTTGTAGCTCTGAATCTATTGTTCCCAGCAAGGCTGACCATCTCTCCCCCAAGGTGGGGCTGTAGGAGCTTGACTGCTGACAACTTTGTCAGCCCTGGCTTTTTGCCTGAGCTCCAGACTCCATAAATCCAATGGTCTACTTGACACGTTCACCTGAGTGTCTACTAGGTATCACAAACTTAAAAGGACTAGAAGCTTCCTGATTCTGCACCTCCCCAAACCTGTTCCTCTGCCAGTCTTCCTGGTCAGTAACTAGACTCATCCTCTCCTCAGCAGGCCTCACTAAAACCCAGGAGTCCCCTGGAGTCCTCTCTTTCTCTAACCCTTCCATCTCATCCATCAGCGAGTCCTTTAAGCTCCGCCCTCTGCCCACTTCCTCACCTCCACAGCCATGACCAGCGTCTGAGCCACTGCATCTCGAGTACACTTGCAACAGCCTCCTTTGTTCTTGTTTCTACTTTTGCCCCCTAATCAATTCTCCAGCCAGCAACCAAAGCAATCTTTATAAAAAACAAACAGACAGTCACGCCCATGCCTAACCCTCCACCGGCTTCCCACAGCCTGGAGAATATAACCTGTGAGGCCATGGCCTCACTTGTCCCACTTCACCCTCCCTTGCATGCCCTTCTTTCTGTCCCTGAGCTTATCATGCCACGATTGTCTCCCGGCATCACGGCCTTTGCCTCTGTTGTTACCTCTGCCTGGACAGCTCCTTCCACAACCTTGTCACCCCTAGAGAGGCCTCTCCTGATCACCTTATCTAAAACATTGTCTGCTGTGCGCTCTCCATCACGTTACCTGCAGCCAAAAATCTTACTGCGATGCTCTTTATTCCATCACCTTCTTTCTTTATGGCAAACACTATTACATAAGATGATCTCATATAGTTAACACTTTATAATATTCTTTAAATATATATTTATTTATAAAGATATATATTTATATTACATTTATATTATTATTACATTTGTTTATATTATAAATATACATTTATTTATAAAGACGCTCAGGGCTTTACTCAAATGTTACCATGTTGGTGAGGCCTCTCCCTGCCACCCCATCCAACATCTCACTCCCTCACCCGTCCTGTGGCTGCACTCTGCTTTGCCTTTGTTCTCCTGAGCACTCATCACTACAAGCGTGTATATTTTACTTCTTTGTCTCACGTGTTGTCTTCGCCACTACAATGAAAATTCCACATTTTGTAAATGGCTGCATCTGCAGCGCCTAGAACAGAGCCTGGCATACAGTGGCTTTCCATCAAACAATTTTTGAGGAAGTAACTTTACAATACCTTCCACTGTAATATAAGATCCACAAGGACAGAGACCTCTAGAGTGCTCATCAGGATAATCCCGGGGCCTAAAACACTATGTGGCACATGGGGGGTTTACGCAGCCATCAATGAATGTGGAAAAGCTTCATGAAATGAGGAGCCGGAAGATGGAGGAAGGCAGATAAGAAAGGAGATGGTGGGAGTGGGAGACGGGGAGAAGGTAGCTGGTAAGAAATAAGTCAGTCGAATGAAACTATAGAGAAAACAAAGTACATTCCACTTTATATTTTTAAAAAGTCTTTCCAAAGCATACTTGCAACCTCTAGTTATAAAGCTGAGGTTCTTAAAGCACTGAGAAGCCTAAAGTGAAAACTACGTAACGGGTCTAACTGGACTGAGACGTGAGGGTGATGGGAAACCAATGAGAAAAGCATCATTTCTTATTTTCTTTTTGAAACTAGAGAGAAGGTATATGGAGGGGGAGCAGAAAAATGTTACTGAGTTCACCAGTACACAATAGCAATAATTAATTTTCTTATTTAAAACAGTATTTCTTGCTTGAGTTTATGCATATGCATGAAAAATTGATTCTGTTTATAAGTTAGAAAGGAAAAAGAAAACGCAAATTGTGGGAGGTGAAAAATCCAATTACACAGAACACAAGGACATCACAAACAGTTTCCTAAGTAGAAGGAGTTTAGAATACCTGTGCCTTCCCGTATCTTGCCCGTGGACTCTGCGGGTATTTGCGAACTAGTTCTTCAAATGCATTCACTGCTTCCTCAATTTTTCCCTGTTAGGAAGAGGCATTCACATAAATACAACAAATTCGAATATATAACGTTATTTAACATGGTTGTTTAATATTCACCAAGTAATTTTGTCAAAATTTCCTGGACTCCATTCTGAATTTAAAGACAGTTTTAACTAAGATTTTTAAAAAATTAACTGTATTATGCCAAATATAAAACTAGAAATGAACATAAATATACTTTAGTTTTTAAAAGACAGAACCTGACAAATGGTATAGTATGAGACTTTGTTATAGAAACTGTATTTTCCCTCTATATGTACAGTTCCTTCACGCATTCTTAAAGAAAATATTCAGGTTTTAAGTTGGGGAAAAATACTGCTGGCAGCCAGAATGTCTTGGGGTCTGCAGTGAGAAGTCTGAAGTTAAAACAGTAGGGAATAAACACGCAGGATGAGAGGGCCACCTGGCCACGGTACCCGTCACCCTCTGAACCTCAGAGTTGATTTGACTAATCTAGTTGATGGGAGCCTCACTGCCTCTGTGTCATGTGACTCCTCGCAAAGCTCACATGGGCTCTTGAGAAGATGGGCCGAGTACCTTTGATAGGTCTTTGACCTCCACTGCATGAAAAGAAATGGAGGACACACAACAGGTAAGCTTGGTGAGGGTCTTGGCATGTGGGTGAGGAAACCTCTCCTCACCTCACTCCATCCAACGCCATTCCACAGGGTGAAACAAATGCCTCCTGATTTCTATGGATGGCGGCAGGTCAAGGATATTGGGAAGAATGGGATAGAGACAGATTTTCTGAGTTGAACTTTCCCAGACACTTCAGCTCCCCATAAACTGGTAAATCCCTTCCTTCTACATGTAAATGCAAGCTCGCTGTGGTTTATATGTTTTGACCTTCACTGAGTGAGTTTTCATACAACAAAGTTTACCTCACAAATGTGGCCGTGCAAAGCAAACAGTACAGCAGTACCCAACTGTTATTTACACCTACTTCTGAAAGACTTGACTAAACAGAGAGGAGTCAGGCAGTATCCATATGAAAGTTCCTTGTAATCATTCCTATAGGTGCCCTCTCACATGCTCATAAGTGGTGCTGAGGGGCTGGTGGAAGATATATGCAGCATGCAGTGGTTACGAGTGCAGGCTCTGGAGCCATGGACTGGTCAGAGTCTGGGCTCCGCCACTTGGGAGGTGTAGGACTTCTGGAAAGTTACTTAGGACTCTGCCTTAGGTGTCTTATCTATAAAATGCGGATAATGAGGGTACTTGATTACCTTATGGGGTTGCTGTGAAGGTTAAATCTGGTAATATACATACAGTGCTTGTAGACACAGAAAGCACAGAAAGCATCGAACAATGTTAGCTATTATTGTTATTATTATTACTGCGGCGTGTGCATGGGATGTGTGTGCCAGCACAAGATAAGGGCACCCGTCCCAGATAAGTCTCTTATCCGACAGACAGGCAGTTTAATGCAAAAAGAACGGGCACTTGAATCGTGCCAGGAACACATTCTCTAAGTTATATTTATTGTCAGAAATAACTATATTGCTATTTAAAACATGCTGTCCCTCTCATAATGTTAAGATTTTAAAGACTTTATTGTTTTAGAACAGTTTTAGGTTCACAGAAAAATTGAGAGGAAAGTATAGTGATTTCCCATACTCCTACTCCCACAGACGCACAGCCTCTCCTATAATCAACATCCTGCACCCTGGTGGTACATTTGTTATAACTGATGAACCTCCACTGACACATCGTTATCACCCAAAGTCTGTAGTTTATCTGAGAGTTCACTCTTGGTGGTGTACATTCCATGGGTTTTGACAGATGTGTACTGACTGCACCACTGACTGTTATAATATCATACAGAGTAGTTTCACTGCCCTAAAAATCCTCTGTACTATGCCTAGTCATCTCTCCCCGAACCCTACACTCCTTGGCAACCACTGATCTTTTCACTGTCTCCATAGTTTTGCTTTTTCCAGAATGTCATACAGTTGGAATCATATAGTAAGTAGCCTTTTCAGATTGGCTTCTTTTCAGGTAATATGCACTTAAGGTTCCTCCATGTCTTTTCATGGCTTGAGAGCTCATTTCTTTATGGTCCTGAATAACATTTCATTGTCTAGATGAATTAGTTTATTATCCACTCACCTACTGAAGGACACCTTGGTTGCTTCCAAGTTTTGGCAATTATGAATAAAGCTACTATAAACATTCATGCGCAGGTTTTTGTGTGCACATGAATTTTTAACTCCTTTGGGTAAATACCACGGAGCAGGATTTCTGGATTGTATTGTAAGTGTATGTTTAGTTTTATAAGAAACCACCAAACTATCTTCCAAAGTGGCTGGACTATTTTGCCTTCCCACCACCAATGTGTGAGTTCCTGTTGCTCTATATCCTTGTCAGCATTTGGTGTTATCAGTGATCCAGATTTTGGCCATTCAAACAGGTATACAGTGGCACCTCATTGTTGTTTTAATCGCATTTCCCTGATAACAAATGATGTGAGCATCTTTTCATATGCTTATGTGCCAACTGTATATCTTCTTTGGTGAGGTTGCTGTTAAGGTCTTTGACTCATTTTTTAATCAAGTTGCTTGCTTTCTTATTGTTGAATTTTAAGAGTTCTTTGTATACTTTGGATAACAGTTTGTTTTTAAAACCACTATTATATTTCTCCTGCTAAGGATTTTAAGGGATGAAGATTTCATGTTAAATATTCTTCTGTGTGACTTTCTTCTAACTACTCTGTTTTAGTTTCCTGTGGCTGCCGTAACAACTCAACACAAACTTGGTGGCTTAAAGCCAGTGAAATGAATTCTTTCACTGTTCTGGAGATCAGAAGTCCACAGTCAGTTGCACTGGGCTGAAACCAAGGTGTCGGCAGGGCTGCCTTTCCTCTGCAGGCTTTAGGGGAGGATCTCTTCCTTGGCTCTTCCAGCTTCTGATGGCTATTAGCATTCCTTGGCTTGTGGCTGCATCACTCTAATCTCTGCCTCCAACTTCACCTCACCTTCCCCCCTGTGTGTATGTTTCTTCTCTTCTGTCTGTATAAAATCTCCATCTGCCTCTTTCTCACAAGGACACATTTGGGGCCTATGATGGTTAATTTTTGTGTCAAACTCAACTGGGTTACGGGATGCCCAGATGGTTGTTAAAACATTATTTCTAGGTATGTCCCTGAGGATGTCTCCAGAAGAGAGTAGCATTTGAATCAGGAGACCAAATAAACAAGATCATCCTCAACATTGTGAGGGGGCATCATCCAATCCAGAGAGGCCCTGAATAGGACAAAAAGGAGGAGGAAAGGAAAACATGCTCTCTTTGCTTGAGTTGAAACATCCATCTTCTCCTGCCCCCAGACATCAGCACTCCTGGTTCTCAGACTTCCAGACTCAGACAGAGACTTACACCATTGGCCCCAATTCTCAGGTCTGCAGACTCAAACTGAATGACACCACCAGCTTTTCCGGTTCCCCAGCTTGCAGATAGCAGAATGTGGGACTTTTTGGCTTCTATAACCATGTGAGTGAATTACTATAATAAATGTCTTCTAAATATCCTATTTGTTCTGTTTCTCTGGAAAACCTGACTATTACAGGGCCTACCAGGATAATCCAGGAAACTATGTCCTGCATAAGATCCTTCTCTTAATCACATCTGCAAAAGCTCTTTTCCCAAATAAGGTAAAGTTAACAGGTCCCGGGATTAGAACATGGATATCTTCTGGGGAAGCCATTTTCTAGCCTACCAGAGTCTGCCTTCTGCCCCCAATGATTCACATCTGTCTCACATGCAAAATACATTCACCCATTCTAACATTCCCCAAAGTCTGGACACATTACATCATCAGCTCAAGTTTAAAATCTCATCTAAATCTCATCAGCTCCAAAGTGGCAAATCTCATCACCTAATTCAATTCCTCTAAATCACCAGTGGATTAGACTCTGGTTATAATCCATTCTGGGGTAAAATTCCTCTCCCTCTATGGACTTGTAAAACTAGAAAACAAGTTATCTGCTTCTAAAACACAATGGTGAAATAAGCATAGGATAACATTCATAGACATCTCTATTCCAAAAGGGAGAAAATGGAAGGAAGAAAGGAGTCACTGATTCCAAGCAATTTCAAAATGAACGCAGGCAAATTCCATTAGGTTTTAAGGTCTGTGCCCCGAGGCTCTGCCCTCTGGGTCACAGGCTCTGGCTATTGTGTCCTTGTCTCTGGATTCTGGGTCCAAGGCTCTGTGCTTGGAACTGTCTTTCTGTCAAAAGGATAGTGCGGGTTTTCAGTTGATTAGTTTTATCCGCCTGTGTTCTGCCTGTAGAATTTTGGGAGTCTGTCAGCCTTCTTTCAGTTTGTCCTCTGTCTCTTTCAGTCCAAGGTGGCAGTAATTCTGCTGGTGTAATATTCTCAAAAACTTTGTGGGCCTCTCGTGTGTATCACAGGGATTCACACCATTAGACGAGAGTCATGTCCACAGACCCTTCCAGGATAATCTCATCTCTATTCCTGGCTTCTGATGAGATGGTTGAATGGAACCAAGAGTCACATAATCTTTTCAGGAAAAGGATGTCCAGCCCGGTCCTTGGCCTCTTTCCAAAGCACACTTCCCTAACAGTGAATTTCCTAATTTTAGCATCTTTTGCAAACCCAAATAATCATGTTCTGGTCTTTTTTTTCCCTTTACCATTCCTTCCTTATCTCTTTCCCCTCATATTTTACTATAAGCAGCAAAAAGAAACCAGGACACACTTTCATCAAATTGCTTGGAAATCTCCCTGCTGAATATCCAAGTTCATCACTTACAAGTTTTTTTTCCACACGACTGTAAGATACAATTCAGGTAAGTTTTCTGATACTTGCAACAAGGACTGCCTTTCCTCCAGTCTTTAGTAACATGTTCTTCCTTCTGGGCCCTTGCCAGAAGTGCCTTTAATGTCTATATCTCTATCAACATTCCATTCATAATGACATACGCATTCTCTAAGATGACAGAAGCTTTCTCTACTGTGCTGCTCACTCCCCCTGAGTCCTCACCAGAAGCAGACTTAATGTCCATGTTTCTACCAACAGTCTGCTTAAGGCAATCCAGGCTTTTGCTACCATGCACCTCAAAATTCTTCCAGCCTCTACTCCTTACCCAATTCCAAAGTCTTTTCTGAATTTTTCCATATTTGCTAGAGCAGCACCCCACTGCCCAGTACCAAAATCTGCGTTAGTTTCCTATGACTGCTGTAACAAATTACCACAAACTCGGTGGCTTAAACCAACAGAAATCTAGTCTTTCACAGCTCTGGAGAACAAAGTCCGAAATCAGTTTCACCGGGCTGAAATCAAGACGTCAGCAGAGCTGTGCTACCTCCAGTGGCTCTAGGGGCGAATCCTGTTTCTTGCCTCCTGACAGCATTTTTTGACTTGTGGATGCATCACTTCAATCTCCAATTCTATACACACACATTGCCTTCTCCTCTCGCGTGTGCTTTCTCCTATTTTGTCTGTATCAAATTTCCCTTTGTCTCACTCTTCCAAGGAAACACGTTTTTCCATTTAGGGCCCAACTGGATAACCGAGGACAGTCTCACCGTCTCAAGATCTTTAACTTAATCATATCTGCAAAGACCCTTTCTCCAAATACCATAACATTTACAGGCATTAGGACATGGATATTTGGGGGGGGGGGTGGGGGGAGGGACCATTTTCAGCCTACCACATGCCTTATGCAACTTAAATTGTAAATGTTGAGGCTATTTTTGTGAAAATTATGCTAAATGCACCATTACCAGATTTAAAACACAGGAATAGCAGAGTTCATAACAAAATGCCTAAAGTATTTTGTTCCTGCTTGAGACTCCCTACTTAGTTGGCCATCAAGGCTATCAACATCAGGAATATTTTGGCTCCGTCTTAGGCATCCTTTGGATCCCCTTAAGACAGAGGCTGTGTGTCCTTCCTAAGGGACTGTCAGCCCTGTTCTCCCCTCAGCTGTCTGGCAAAGTGAATGTGTTTGCCTTTAGTCTGGAAGAATTTCCCCTTCCCAGGTTATTACTAGAGAATATAGTCCCTAACACCATTGTGCAATTCTTATTAAAAAACCTCAACTGCAAGATACAACGCTGGTGAAGAATTGCCTGAAAATCACCTGTTCTTCCACGTAGCTTATATTTTATTCTAGGACCAAGACAGTTCACTGGACAGACATGGACTTGGGCCCACTGCTTTGGCATGAGGCCAGTGGCTGCACTGAAGGACATTAGGACACAGCCCTGCAGAGGTATTGCAGAATCTGTTGGTGTGACATGAGGGAGGAGGTTCCGCAGTCCATCAGAGTACCCTTTATGAAGACCTACAGTGGGACGTTTCTCTCTGGACTTGGTGCAGAACAGCTATTCTGATGGACACTATTCATCCTACAGTGACACGCTGCTCCCCTGGTGCTGCCTACAGGTTACTTCATGCCTAGCTCCGTTCAGAGTCTGCGTGGTGTGAACCTTCCTGTGCCGACATTACTCTGGCTTTATTAAATTTTCCTTCCTCTCTTTTTTTCACTTATAATAAAATAATAATAAATGATTCCAACAAATAAATGAACATTTCAGTATAAAATTTCAAATCCTTTTTCTGAGGGTAAGAAGGAGTTTTAAATGATAAACATTATTTTTTAAAAATAATGATTGAAATGTGATCTGATCTATATATTTTTGAAGGAAAAATAAAGCAGCCTCAGACTTTCACATAGCATAGTACTTGAAGCTAGGATGTGAACCGAGTCTGCACCTCCTCTGCCAAAGGTGTGCCTCAGCATGGGCCTCAGCTACTCCAGTGCATCCGCTGCATCACTTGAAAATGCCAGCTATAAAAAAACCCTAAAAGACTTAATTATGCTGACGATTCCAGGAATAATTCACATCCCTGTTGTTTCAGAAGCAAGAATTGCCTTTGTGGCCACTTCTTCCTCCATTATTTACCCTGTTATAGATTCAGGGTGCTCCTTGAGGAAAGCATCATAATTTCTCCAAATAAGCAAGAATCAGAGAATACCCCATGGATTGTTCCAGTACTTTTATGTCCCACTAACTTATGTGCCCCTTGATAACTGAGCCCTTCTTTACTATTCATTATAAAATTACATAAAAATTCTATTGTAAAGCTGTTCATTTGTTCTTTATCCCAAAAGTCGCCTGTGAAATAGGCATCCCATACTTTCATATATGGCATTTAGTACTGAGAAAGTAGAGAAGGCCAAACAGGTGATAGAAAAAGAAATCTTGGCTTCGTCTCTATTAAGAAATGCAAATTTCCTACATTAGTAGATGGCTTCATTTTATAGAGCTAAACAAGGCAGACTCAGAAATCATTCCATATGGTTAATTTAGTGAACAACGACTTTGCTGCAATATTCTTTGGGGTTATTACATTTTTATTGGCTGGTAAAGAGCATAAGCCAACTTCGGCTTGGGAACCTGGTCTAATGATAGTTACAGAAGCCTTCATGCTCGCTGGGACATTTCCAATAAATGTGTGGGAAGCACACTCCTGTCCCACTTCAGTTCCTAACGTGGGTGTTCTTACTGTTTTTGCTGATTTACTTACAGTCCCCTCGTCCCTTTCTTTGCAGCCAATGTCTACTGAAAAAAAGCGTCTTACAGGAAAACTAATGAGCACTACACCAAGTATAAATTCAAGGACAGAGTAGAGAAGAAGAAATTTCCAGGAAAAACAAATAGACGACTGAGTGACGATGTCATTAAATACAGTATCATAAGTATTTGGCCTGAAAATTAGAGGGATATGACTGAATTAAGAGAACAAATAACTTCAATTTAGTGTCAATTCACTGTTTTCAAAAACTGTAATATCTAGAAACAAATGACAATATTACTAATGACAAAGCAAAACATAAAACAGTTACTCTGAAAAATGGAGGTGCATGAGGTTAACCCAAGTGAGAAGAATGTTAAACCTAACATCATTTCACCTAACATTAAATATTCTAAGAGTATTGGACTAACTTGTGTTTTCTTTTTGCATCGAGGTGCTATAAAATTAAAACCTCCATTTGCATGGTACTTAACAGTGTTGATGTTTTTTTTAAAAGTCTCATTTGATCTCTAGAAAAACCAAGAAGGAAGCAGGAAGAGTACTTATTAGCCTAATTTTTTCTTTTTTCTTTTTTGTTTTTGAGGAAGATCAGCCCTGAGCTAACTGCTGCCAATCCTCCTCTTTTTGCTGAGGAAGCCTGGCCCTGAGCTAACATCCGTGCCCATCTTCCTCTACTTTACATGTGGGACACCTACCACAGCATGGCTTGCCAAGCGGTGCCATGTCCGCACCCGGGATCCGAACCAGCGAACCCCGGGCGGCCGAAGCAGAACGTGTGTATTTAACCGCCGCACCACTGGGACGGCCCTATTTCTCTCATTTTTTAAATAAGAATACTGAGGCTCAGACTGGCCAAGTGATTTGTCCAAAGCCACACGACTAGAATGTGATGGAAGTGGGCTGACTCCCAAGTCAGCTGGCCTGAAGGTAACTTCTGTTTCCATTTGGCCATTACAGCTGCAATTCTTTTCATTTGATTCATTTCTCGTGGAATGCTGATGTGCCTGGGGAAAAATCCACTCCATTCAAAGGTTGTTTCTCTCACATTTTTTTTTTCAACAAATCAAGAGTAACGCCTGAGTTTAATTAACAACTAAACCATTGCACATTTTCTGCGCAAAACAAAAATATCAACCTACCCTTTTACGGAGTTTTTCTGCAGCATCAAGTTCAGCTTTAATAGTCTTATCAAATTTATTTAATAGTTTAGGCTTCTTTTTCTTAACTGAAAGAAAAAAGAGGTTTTTATTTTTTTATTGAGAAACAGCTATTAAGAATAGTCATTTATGAGTAGTGAGAAACCTAGCGTTGGTCCCAAACCTGTAACTACAGGAGCCAGCACACTCCCAGCTCACCTTCCGACCTCCTTACCCACATCCACTATGACACAGTCAGTAACTGCCAAGCCACAGGGAGACAGTGCAGCCCTCACTTATCCCCAAAAGTGTTCTTGGGAAACTGGATGGATGCTGGTATCCTGAAACTCTCAGAGATACTGGCCCAGTTTCTGGAGTGAAAATGGTAGGTACGATTCTAAACTCTTACGATCAACTTCTCGGCTAAGTCCAAAAGACTGCTTAAAATAGTTTTTGCATATATCTACAATGTTTCTAATCAGATGAAGATAAAAATGGGAAGCTACTCTCAAAAAAGTCAAGTAAACAGAATTTCTTAGCATAGCACTCAAGCCTCTTCCTTTGAATCCTGGACCTGCCATTCCAGCTGTATTCCATACTTTAGCCAAACTGGATTTCCCCATGTTCCCCAATAAGCTTTGTGCCATTTCTGATGCTACTTTCTCCAAACAAAATGGCCTATTCCTTATCTTTGTCAGTTGAAAATATGCCCATCCTTCAACAACTAGCTCAAAACCACACTCCTTATAAAGTCTCCCCACATATCACTCACTCAAGTGCTCCGTTTTCCCTCTTCCTCTTCCCTCCCAACCCCCCACCTGAACTGAAGTCCACAGCACCCTGCATATTTCTCTTTTATGGTTTAGTCCTTCTTCCATATGACTTTTACCATAATCTTTTGTGCACTTATTTTAGTCCCTTTCCAAACCATAAGCTCCTGCAGAGTGGCAGCATGTCTTAGACGCCAACTGACTTGATTCATGCTTACTTAGCATGAAGTCACAGGCAGCAGGTGAGAGGGCGGGTCCTGCTGGTAGACACCCAGCGAAGCCCGTGGAGTGGATGGATATCAAGTGCTCCCTGGAAGCCCAGAGTAAATAACCCCATCTGAGGACTCAGGAGAGCGACAAGGGCAGGCCCCGGAAGGCTAAGTCAGATGTTCCTGATAGAGAAGAGGACTGGTGGTGGACAGGGGGAGGAGTAGGGGGGACAAGAGAAATGAGCACAGTCAGGAGAGAACTTTCTCAATGTTCTGACATTAAACCTACACATTCAGTTACTTTTGCTCTATCCTGTCATGAGCGAAGGAAGAGGGTCTCTCCTTCCCAAGGTTACCCCCCTCCACACGCACACCTGCCCTTTGCCTTCTGCCTCTCCTCTGAACGTCTCCTCATTCTCTCTCTGGCTTTTAGCCCCTATTGGCATTTAATACAGCTGACATCTCTGTGTCTTAAAGCTGATCAACCAACCAACTAAGACCAATCAACTAAGACCAACCTCAGCCTGCCCTCCTCCACTTGCCATCCTCTCTTCCCCTCCCCTCAGCCTGGCTCTCTCTCGACCCACAGAGCCCTGCCTCCCTCACCCCACATATGGGCTAAAGCAAGTGTTCTGGAAGGAAGGGGAGCTCAGTGGTTAAGAGTCACGGCAAGGTCTAAGTCCCAGCTCTGTCATGTCCAGGATCTGTGACCAAAGCTGGTACTAAACTTTTCTGACTCCCACTTCCCTAATCTGTTAAACGAATGTACTGTTTTTGAGAACTAAATTGATATCGTATGTGGGCAAACAGCACAGTGCCTGGCATATACTAACTGGTCTGTACCTGAGAGCTAATAATGCCTACGGCCTCCTCTGCAGGGCCTTTTCTTCCCATCCTCCCTGCCCCCTTTGCAGCAGCTGACACAGCTCACTCCTCCCTGAAATGCTCCTCTCCTTGACTTCCGCATGGCCATCTTTCCTGGTTTTCCTCCTTATTCTCTGGCCTCTCCATTTCCTCCCCATCTCCTTTGTGGCTCCTGTCCTCTGCTGATCCCTGGGATGTTGTGCTCCTTAGTGCCAGTCTTCAGCCCTCTAAAGAGCTTTAACTGTTAATTTTCCAACTGAGCTACAAATTAACTAGTTAATTTTCTATGTGTTACAAAAATCATAAATCTAAAGTGCCTACAATTTATGTCACAGATACCTCAAGCTCAGTAGATAAGATACGGAATTCACTATTGCTCACAGATCTATTCTTTCTCATATTTACCCTATTTTAGAAGATGGAGCCATACTCATCTGGTTGTGCAAATCACAAACTTCGTTGGAAAAGGCCAGTAAAACAGGGCAAAGAAAGAACATGTGGAATTATGCAAATGAAGACCGAGCAGAATCGCTACTATTTTTTTAGCGCTCACTCTGTGCCAGTCTCCTTCTAGTCTCTCAACCTCCTGGATACAGGGAATTTAACCTCACAGATGTGGTGATGAGGTTCCAAAAAGGTCAGTCTCTTGACAAGTCCCCTCTCTTGTCCACACAGGAGGAAGGGGGCACTTATTTCCCACTCATACGGTTTCCAAAAGGAGTGAGGTTTCCTAGAAACCCTTAGCCTCTTGCCTCTCCCCACAGGGGAGGTGGTGTGACTTCTCTGATTACTGAGTTAGGGGAAGGGACAAGGTGCTGTAGCTCACTTGCACTCCTTTTCTTCCTCCGAGGAGCATGCATCCTGCGCTGAGCTGATCACTCATCCTACAGGGAGGGGTTGCACTTGGGAGACCCAGGGCTGTTCCCCGCCACCTAGCGTGGGTGGGAATATCTAATTCTGGAGTTCAGAATTAAGACACCTATTCTTCCTGCTCATCCAAGCCTCACCCTTCAATTCAGCTCTATCAGTAAGCACGTGGGTCCTTTAATCACCTTTCCTTTATTTCATTCCTTGTGCCTCTTTGTTAATTGCTATGCTCCTTTATTTGTTTATTCCACCTTCCTCTTCTCCCCTCTCCAAACCCTCAGGCCCTCTTTGCTTGAAAGAAATAAATGTCTAAAGCAGAGAGTGAAAAAAATTGTAATGGGCATTTTCAACTGTGTGTCATCACGTGTTAGCAGACATGCTGAGGATACGGAAAATGAATTGACATTTGACTGAGTTGTTGATTTACAGTGGTGGGAGCTAGTGTCTTGTCATCTCAGCACTGACTTATGCCTCTCAATTGCTCATTTTGATTTTGGGGAAGTGTCTGTCAGCAGATTGCCAGTGGGACCAGGCAAGCCTGCAGTGTCCTGAGTAGAGGGTTTTACTGCTGGCATCATCAGTTTCCGCAAACATGTCTCCCATGTTATACAGTTAAAGTTAACATGAGATTTATTTAGAAGAAAAAGAAACTATTGGCAGTTCAAGATGTCCACAATAGTCAACAGTAAAATAATGTTGGTTAAACAGCCATACTGTATGTGTCTTAGTGTCAAAATATTTCAATATCATCATGAAAAAGAGACAAAATATTTAAAATCTCATAGCATCCATTACCAAGAAATTACTTGGTTCCATCTTTCACATATCTTCTATTTAATAGCTCCCAACTATTGCTGCTCTCTTTGAAATTCAAGTTTTGGTCTATCATGCCTATTTTTATTTTTAAGTGTAGAAAAAATGTAAAGCAATTTTCCCAATTGTTAGAAAAACAGATCTCTTCCTTCCTGTTCTGGGAGGCACATTGCCTAGCTGCAGAAACAGTGGGCTAATGACTGGACCAGGTTGAATGCTCTCAGGCTCCTTTGGGCCTCAGTTTTTTCAACTACACATGAGTGACATAGGCTGGTTCTCTTAAGGTCTCTTTGAACTCGAGAATCCTGTGCTTCTAATTTTCAGTTGACTTAAATCATGTTAATAATCTTTCAAGGCAAACCTAGAAGGTACTGGAATGAATTCTGAATTTTGTTGAATATGGATTTTTAATAATGGTTTAGGAGGAAGCTGCCTATGCTATATTAAACTTTGTATATATTTTGTAATCACTGCCATTACAAGTATTTTACCCTTTGCCAAAACCACAAAGAAGGAAGAAAAGCGACCAGGTATATTTCAAACCCTTAGTTCTCTTGCTATGCCACGGTTGAAACATTAAGAGCAAATAAAATGGGAAAAAAGGAAAATAAAAGAATAATTAATGGCATAAGCACTAATGATGCACACTTAGATTATATAAAAATAAATGTTGACTCTCTTTCATTTCCACTTAGTCCATCGAAGATGTGTTTATATTGTGCCTTATGGGGAAAAGTTGGACACCAATACAAATAGACACAAAATTTTTGCATCACTCTATGCTCTAGACCCATTCCATTGACAAGTGACAAAAACGGCAGTGTCTGCCACAAGGTAGGAAGGAAAGCACCAATCTCCTAATCAGTCTCCCCACTTCCCGTCTGTCCCCATGCTCTAGACTGTCCTGAGGCTCTTTCTGAAACACCATCTGTCCATGTCTCCCACTGCTTAAAATACACCCATGGATCCCCCCGGCATACAAAATAAAAACTAAATTCCTTAGAATGCCATCCTATCAATCTTGCTCCTAGTTATCTACCCAACAGAAATGAAAACAGACAACCACACAAAGATTTGTATGTGCATATTCACTATAGCACTGATCACAACAGCCAAAAAGTAGAAAAAACCCTAACGCCCATCACCTGGTGAATGGACCCACAATTTGTGGTACAGCAATACAATGGAGCACTACTCAGCCATAGTACGAAGAATGCAACAACACAGATACCTCTCAAATGCATTATGTTAAGTGAAAGAGGCCAAATTCAAAAGGCTACTGACTGGATGGTTCCCTTTATGTGGCATTTTGGAAAAAGAAAAACTGTAGGGAAAGGAAACAGATAAGTGGTTCCAGAGGATGGGGAAGGGAAAGGGGTTGACTACAAAGGGTACAGGAGAATTTTGGGGTTACAAAGTTCTATATATTTATTGTGGTGAATAAACTGTATCTAGATGTCTTTGCATACGTCAAAAGTAACAACTGCACACTACAAAAGGTGAATTTCATCATATGTAAATTATGCTTCAATATCTGAATTAACAAAGTCATAAGGAAGAGAGAAACCACATGATTCTCAGTGAAGACTCTTATTATAGGTATAACAGATGAAAAGCATTTGGGTGTAAAAATGTCATACTTTTAAAGGAAAATTAAATCCGGTTTTGAGCTCCCTTCCCCACTACTGGGAGGTAATTCAAACTCAATCATGCTTAAGAGGCTCCTCCCTGCACAAAAAAAGAAAAAGGAAAAAAAAAACAAGCCTTTCTAAATCTAACTAGGCCCTCGATGACATGTATGTATTTTCCTTATTTAATATCCCAGCTGCCTTTTCTGCTCCTGACTGCCCCTCTGCCTTACCATTCATTCCAAGCACATTATTCTTTCAACTACTCTTACACTACATCAAATCATTGCTGTTCTGCAGTGTGTGACTCCGTACACGGAGGAGAGAGCCTCAGGACTTTGGATTGAGACCAACTTTGTTCACTGGCTCATTCATTCATTCAACTATTTGCTAAAATGGGACTGTGTTCCAAGGATTGTGCTAGGTGCTAGGAATTCAACAGAACCTTCCTCGAGGAGGCTACAGTCTTACTGCCCAGAAAGATGTAAATGGGTAATTAACCCTTAGGGGAATGATATAAGTGTGGACCAGGAATGGTGCTAATCTAATTGAGAGGGGAGGGAAAGTGACAGCTGAAGTACACCCAGGTAGAGACAGAGGGAAGAGTATTTACTTTGTAATTCAATTACAATTGGGAACTTATACTGTCACCTTAGTTATTTTTCTTGGAAGTGAAAGGCTAAAAATCTCCTCCTGTTGGATGCTACAGTTTGGTGCCATCTATGTGAATGTTCTTATTATAGGAATTTTGGAAAGCTGAAGGTGGAGACATTGCTCAGGGATCCCAGGTACTGAGTTGCGTTCTCTCCACATCTGAGGTCATGGCCTTAGTGATGCTGAGCCTGCTTCATGAGCCAGGAGAGGCCCGGAGTGCATGTTCAGGGAGTATAAGTCTTGTTGAGAGACAACATACACCCCGACTATGACAGGGCAGTGGCATAGCAAGAATTGGGCTTTTGAAAACATAACACAAAGTAGACAGCTGGGGCTCCCGCCCCCACCAGACAAGAGATCCTAGATGCCCACGAAACCAGACTGACGGTCATGGCATCTGCTCTTGCCCTGGGCTGTCATTTTGCTTTAGACACAATTTTGTCTGCCTAATTAAGGACATTAATTTAACTTTATTCTGAGAGCGAGGAGCAAGAGAGAACGAGAATTTCTCCCACTAACTCAAAAGCCACCTGAAATGCCTTATTTATTCAAGAAAATAATGTACATCTTCAGCTCTTTCACAGTTGAGTTTCCTTGAATCAGCTTTACTGCCTTTCACAAACGGGCCCCTAGTCTCTATTTTCATCTCCTGTTACCTACCTGTAGAGCATTTTATATCTCCTTTATACAGCCTCTCGATGGCATGAACTTTACACCTTTGTGACTTTCCTCATGGTGTTTCTTTCCTAGAAAACTCTTCCCTCTATTTCTATCAAAGAATACTCTGTATTTCAACTTTTTAAGACCTAATTTTAATGCCATTTCCTCTTTCAAGTCATGTAAGACATCTTCATGCAAAAAAAAAAACCTTTCTCTTCTGTGCTCATATAACATTTTGTTTCTGGAAATAGAAAAGTTGTCAGGCTGTATTTAAGTTGGTTGTATATATAGTGTGCGCTCACTCACCCTCTATCTCTTCCTACTCCCCCTCCACCTCCTGGATTGTTAATTTTTGTGAGGAAAGAACTTTGTCTTACTCATAATTTATTTACAGCATCTAGCACATGGCCTGTCCTATAGATATTCCTCAACAAATGTTTCTGAATGTATGGATGCATGCAAGCATGAATGAATCAAGACATTCTAGAAGGGGAAAGGGCAATGTCAATTTATAACTTGGGCCTATCAGCTGTTTCAACAGAAAATTATAAGCAACCAAGACAGAGAACAAACTGAGAGTAGCTCACTTTATAAAGAAGGTCTAATCCAAAAAACGTCAATGGATGACAATGGAGGAGACAGAGGAGGAAAATAAGAAACAAGGTATGTATGCGACAATTTCCACTGAAGATCTTATAGAGAAGACCGATAGTTATTTCATATGTCTTATTCCACTTAAGTTTTTGTAGTGTATTTAGCAATTTAGAACACAAATGGCAGAACACTACACACAATTAACCAGTAAGTTTTTGGGCTGCAAAGTTCAGGTAATTTTAGTAGAACATCACTAAGCAGCTCACTTTTATGTTCTGAGTCATTGCTTAATACCCTATCAAATTATTTGCTGATAATAACAGTTGACATTTATCAGTCACTTACTCTGCGACACATGTGTGACTCACCCAGTTTGCACAAATTGTAAACAGTAGGAGCCAAGACTGGAGCTTGGGGTTGTCCTGACTCCAATGTCTATGCTTTTGACCATTTTGCATTATCTCTGGCATCTGGCCCAGAAGTTAAGAAACTAGGATGTTCCTAAGGGCTTTGAGAGTGACGACAGAGTGGAATTAAGTGTAAGTATTGTGTTGAATAAAAGAAGTAGTTGAACTTTGCACTACTTGTCTCAAAGGATAAAGGTAGTTAAATAACCACAGTAATTTTCCTTCATTTTATATCTCAAAGACCCAGTGTTTACACATTACACAGAGACACTTGGCCTAGTAGGAAGATCCCAGGATACGGCGTCTGGAGGCCAGGCTGTGAGCCTTGGTTCTGCCCTTCTTGGGCAACTTGCTTAATCTCACTTCCCTGAAATAGGGATAATATCTGACCCCCATCTATCAACCATAAAGGAACATAAAACATCATATCAATGTTAATCATGACTTCCATCTGTAATACCTAATTTTCACTTACTTTAAAACTTCTGCTTTAATTAAATGAGAGATGTGTATGACATCCCCTATTAGTAAATGTTTGGGGAATTATTCTTATTATTTTTTAAAGATACCTCATTTGCTCTACTGTCAAACATTTCCCTGGCAGAGATCTGGGGCAATTAATAACTTTGCCACATGCTACCTGCATCCAGCTCATCCTTCCTGAGTCAACAGAGGCCTAGGGGGCAGAGCAGCCACAGTCTACTCCCCTGCTCCTCAAACCTTTCAAGCAGGACCCTGCTTTTGCTTCTAGGTATCCAAAGGCGGAATTCGATGAAAAATAATCTAAAAAGCAAAACAATTAAAGGGAAGGAAAAGTAAGACTGAAATAAGATGTTGAAGAAAAACGTGCTTTATATCTGAGACACAGCCTAAAGCTCAAATAGTCATGTAATTGCTTTATTGCAATATTATTCACGTTAATTAACAGTTAACCCAAGACAGAGACCCCACTACATATTTTAATTTTCCTGTATTAGAATTGGAAGTTAATTTTACTTTTTAAAAAAAATCAATGATAATTTCAATATAAGGAAAAAAAACCCTAAATTTCTCTGGCAGTGAGGTAAATCTCTAAATTAAGGGAAATGATTAAAAAGAAGGAAACAATAGAGCAAAACATTCAAGACTTCAAGAATCCAGTACTAGGCTTTTTGATGACATTCTATCTGCTGGGTACCAGGAAAGCAAGCCAGCACCTACCAGTGCTCCTCCAAAGCACCAGGAGAAGATGTGGGGAGGAGCTCTCCGGTTCTTTTCTCTTTCATTTAAAAGTGGGAATCATGCAAGGTATTCTACTGCTATGCTTCACATGGGGGTCTGAAATAAATCTGCTATCATATCAAGAGAGAGCCATGTTACTCGCTGTTGAGAAACCCAATCAACTACTGTTGATATTGAAGTGCTACTGGCAGGAGTCTTTGTATTATCACTGTGAGAAAGGAAAATTAATGGGTTTGATGCAAAAAGATCCCTTTCTGAGGCTAATTCCCCTACTACTATCTACCTTGTAGGTACACAGTACTGGGAGAAGAGGTCAATCTGGGCAACTCTGGGGAGATTCTCCTACCTGCCGGCCTTTACTGCAGACTGGCGGGAAGAGGGGTGGTAAGCTCTCTCCTTGCCTCCTACAGCTAAGGAATAATGGACTTTGTTCTCCTCATAATTAAATATCAACTACATACCAGCAGGAGTTCAATATTCAAAGCTTAAACCGAAGAGTTAACATAAATATTTTTCAGCTGAGAGACACTAATAATACAACACAGTAAACATTATATAAAGGGCAATTGTTTTCATCTGCCCCTTCTATTGAAATAATGTGGGATTCAGCTGGGAGCATTCAACGGAGCCAGTAAGTATTCCAGTTTATTAAATGTAGTCCGCTGTGTCCCCATAGGGTTGTTTTAATAAATTATACATCACTCCCCTTCTAGAGTAATAATCCTTTAACAGATGTGACCCCATATGTTAAATTAGAAATTTCAGAGACGCTAAGCGATGTGTTTTCTATACATAACAGAAACCCCTTCACTGCCAGGGCAATCCACAGGCTTACCAACAGCTGCTCCAGACATTATGAATTTCACCTCCATGTGTACTCTTCCATGAGACAATAACCACCTTCCTCAAGTTTTATTTTAGATACAATTCTAACAGTCTTGGTCTTCTGGTTCCCTAGGCCTTATTACAAGTAACAAATTAAAGAGAGTGAGGGTTGCTTGAATCAGACATATACTCAGCAACAAGAAGTCAAAGCTGACAGACTGAAGTAAAAAGATAGAAAAATCACTAGAAATGAACCCAGCTCAAAGAGCACTGCAATATGGGCGAAACTGTGAAGAGGGAAACAATGCTCTGCACTTCAACAGCCCAAAAGGGACCACTGCACAAGAAGTGATATTCATTAAAATGGGCATTACAGCCTCCAGTCACCACGGAAAGTTAAATTATGTATAGCACACAATTTAAAAAGGCGGAGATGAATAAAAAGTTTTTAAGAAAAGTATCTACCAAATTTTGTTAATTTTGTTTAAATGGTGCTTAAGGGTATTTAAAGTCATCTTTAAATGTGTTTCCATAAAATACTGATTCCCCAGTAATGTCAAAGAAAACAATAATTTCCAAGCCTGGCTGTACATCAGTATCACCAGGGGAACCTGAAACAAAACACATCCCCAAGCACCATCAAGAATGTGTCACAGGGATTGGGGGTGCGGGGGAGAGTATGGGGGCAGGGAGACAAGAACCTATACTAAAAAAAATAGGTACAGGTAATTCTGCTCTGCAGCATCTCAGATATATCTAAAGATTAGTATATATTATATGAGTAAATAATTTAGTATTTGTAAGCTTAGCTTCTAATGCTACCTTATTTTTTTAGTTGATTGTTCAGATGTCAACAGGGGTCTGTATGTTTGATTGGTGTTCACTGGCATTGATATTGGCTGGTTTTGATTATTACATCTTTCAAGACAGAAGTTATATCTGATTGATACTTTTTTAGACATCATCTGAGATTTCACCAAACACAAGTGGATATCTTTAAATATAACTTGATCATTGCAACGAGACAAATCCCAAGAGTGCCTTTAGAGTTTCTCCCTGTGTGATGAAAATGAAAATTTCATATTACAGAATTTATTAATCTTGGTTTGTAGGATAAGATGTCCACAAACTTTCAATAAGCCCACTCAACTGTAAAGATCTGGATATCCGGGAGATGAAAAATAGTTGAGTTTACTTGGGCAATAGCAGAATGATAGTGACAGACCTGATATTTTTGTTTGTGTATTTTTGTTTTGTTTTGTTTTTGTGAGGAAGATTGGCCCTGAGCTAATATCTGTTGCCAATTTCCGTCCTTTTTCTTGAGGAAGATTGTCGCTGAGCTAATATCTATGCCAGTCTTCCTCTATTTTATGTGGGATGCCATCACAGTGCGGCTTGATGATCAGTGCTAGGTCCCTGCCTGGGATCCGAACCTGCAAACCTCAGGAACTGAAGTGGAGTGCACAAACTTAACCACTATGCCACCAGGCCAGCCCCCAGATCTGATGTTTTAACAAATAGAAAATACATGTTTAAATGACGAGATTTTCATTACAGACAAACGTAAGTATGGATCAGTAACAGAGAAATAAACCTATAATTCAATAATTGAAAAATAAATCCATTACCTTTCTGAAATAAATGTAGTGGAATTAACAATAGAAAAGGGGATGCTTTCTTCTAATACTAAGGTTGACAGCATACTTTAAAAACAAAGTCAAACTGCTAAATATTTCCATATGATATACAAAACAATGGTTTGCAAGACACTGTACATCAAATAATGAAGGGCAGTGACCCCTGAGAGACAGGAATCAAATTTTTAAAACCAATGATAAAAAGAAAACTCTAAATGTAGACACAGAGAATAGACATGTTACATACAAGGAAATAAAAATAAGGATGATAGATTTCTAGTTAGAAAAAAACAGAAGGGAGAACAGAATGGAGCAATAGCTATAAAGTACTGACAGAAAAAAACGTCAACTGAGAATTCCATACCCAGCAAAAATATCTCTCAAAACAAAAGAGAAATAAAGGCTTTTTCAGACATACAAAAGCTGAAGGAATTCACCACCAACTGGCCTGCACTACAAGATACACTAAATGATATTGTTCAGGCAAAAGGAAATGATAACAGTTGGGAATATCGATCTACCCCAAAAAATGAAAGGACTGGAAATGGTAACTACATAGGTTAACATATGTTTTCTTTCTTACTACTTAAAACTCTTTAAAAGATAATGGTTTTAAATAAAACAATTACTTAAACAGAAATAACAATGTAACATAGGCTTTAAAGCATATGTAAAAGTAAGATGCATGACAACAGCACAGAGTTGGAGGGCAGAAGGGGAAGCATATTATTATAAGGTTGTAATAAATATGACACAAATACAGCAGACGTGAAGTAGTACTGCATCACTTGACGGAAGACTGTAATAAATTAAGGATGTATGCTATCAACTCTAAAGCAATCTCTAAAGTAACACAGCAAAGAATTATAGCTAATAGCCCAACAAAGGAGATAAAATGGAATCATAAAAATTATCCAGTTACTCCAAAAGAAGTCAGAGAAAGAGAAAAAATGGAACAAAGCAGGGATCTGACAATAGAAAACATACAGCAAGATGAGAGGATTAAACCTAATCATATCAATAATCACATTAAATATAAATATCCCAATTAAAAGGCAAAGAATTTCACCTTGGATGAAAAAGCAAGACCCAACTATATGCTGACTACAAAAAATGCACTTCAAATAGAAAGACACAAATAAGTTAAAAGCGAATGGGAGGAAGATGGCATGCCATTCTAGTAATATAAAAAATATCAGAACAAAGCTGGAGTGCCTATATTATTGTCAGAGTAGATTTCAGTCCAAAAAATATCATCAGTGGTAAAAAAAAAAAAAAAAAAAGGTCATTTCATACAACAAAGGTATCAATTCATTAAGAGAAAGGTGCAAAGGTAATTCACTGGGGAAAAAAATCTTTTCAGCAAATTCTGCCGGAATAATTGGATATCCATATTTTTAAAATGAATTGCCATCTATACCTTTACCATATACAAAAATTAACTCAAAATGGAACAGAAACCCAAATATAAAAGCTAAGACCATAATACTTCTAGAAAAATCCTAAGAGAAAATCTTTGTGACATTGGGTTAGACAAAGATCTCTTAGGCATGACTCCAAAAGTACCATCCATAAAATAACAAATTCATAAATTAGACTTCATTAAAATTAAAAATATCTTCAAAAGCTACTCTTAAGGAAATGAAAAGATAAGCCAGAGTCTGGAAGAAAATATTTCCAAGTCATATATCTGATAAAAGTGTTATAAAAATAATATATATAGAACTCTCAAAACTCAAAGAATAAAAAAAAAATCCAATAAAAAAAATGGGCAAAAGATTTGAACACTTCACCAAAGAAGAGATAAGAATGATAACTAAGTTCATGAAAAGAGCTTCAACAGCATTTCTCACTAGGGAAAGGCAAATTAAAACCAAAATGAGCTACCACTACACACTTATTAGAATGGCTAAAATTAAAGATTTACCATACTAAGTATTGGTAAAAATGTGGAAGAATTGAAATTTTTCTACACTGCTGGTGAGAATGTAATATCAAGTTGTAAATCCATTTTGGAAAACAGTTCCAGAATTTCTTAAGTTAAACATACAACTACCATATGATCTAACCACCCCACTTCCAGGTACTTCCTCAAGGGAAATGAAAGCGTGTGTCCACACAATGACTTCAACATAAATCTTACCAGTAGATTTATTTCTAATAGCAGAAAACTGGAAACAACCCAAACTATTACAACAGTAAAATGGATACTATTCATTCATCAATAAAAAGGAATGAACTATATTACATACTACGACATGGATAAATGCCAAAATAATTGGTGAGTGAAAGAAGCCAGACAAAGAAATGGTAGATGTTGCATGATTCCACTTACACTTCTAGGAAATGTACACTAAGGGACAGGGAGGGACCTTAGTGGATGGCTATGGGAGGGGAATGTAGGACAGCGTACAGGAGAGATTACAGACGGGCACAAGGAAACTTCTGGTGTAATTGGATATGGTCATAATCTTGATTGTGGTGGGAGTTTCATGACTGTACACATGTCAAAAATTATCAAACTGTAGGCTTTAGGTGAAGTTTATTGTATGTTAATTGTATCTCAATAAAGCTGTTATAATAAACATAAAAACATAACCACAATACTAGAATCACATTTAAAAAGAACTTAATAATTCCTGAATATCATAATTGATACTTTCACTGGAAAGTCAGTGTTTATATTTCCATCACTGCCTTATTTATATTTTTAGAGTTTGTTATTCTGAAATGAGATTCAAACAAGGTTCAAAGATTACAATTGGTTTTGTCTCAAATTAGTCAGAACTTCTCACAGAATCTTGAGAGATACTAATTGTCCAATAAGAAATACTGAAAAGAAGAGTGCCAAGAATATTTTATAATGTCCGTAGCTACTGCCCAATAATTCTATTAAAAAAAAATCCAACTGTTAAATAAACCATGACTAATTACAAAAAAAAAAAAAAAATCCAACCTAGAATCTGACAATCTGCTCTGATCTGTTACTCTAAACTTCTCCACTACATTAATTTGATTATTATGGATTCCCCAGAGGAATGTGTATATCAGTTTTCAAACCATTTTGACCAACATGTATAGAATACCCCCTAAGGTATTATGCTGGTTAATGTAGGGGACACAAAGATGAACAGGATATAATCCTGCTATAGGTTGAATGTTTGTGTCCCCTCAAAACACGTGTTGAAATCCTAACCCCCACGATAACGCTATTAGGAGCTGGGGTCTCTCGGAGGTCATTAGGTCATGAGGGCTCGGCCCATGAATTGGATTAGTGCTTTATAAAGAGACCCCACAGAGCTCCCTAGTCCGTTCCATCAAGGGAGGACACAGCACGAAGGCGTTATCCATGAACCAGACACCTCACCAGATACCAAATCTGCCGGCCCTTCGACCCTGGACTCCCCAGCCTCCAGAACTGTGAGAAATAAACTTCTGTCAAGTCACCTAGTTTATGGTATATTTGTCATAGCAGCTCGAAGGAACTAAGACAAATCTCTATCCTCAAATAATTTAGACATTAGAAAGTGGGAAAAAAGTAAATGATGAGAATAGAAGGTTGAAAATTATCAGGCAAAATAATTATAAAATACTTTGGGAACACAACGAAGCGAGGCAGTACTTCTAATTGGAACAAGAAGGTAAGAATCAAGGAAGAACCTGGTGTTTGAGCTGAGTCTTGAAGCACAGAGCTAAGGTGGGATGAGGCAGAGGTCAGGGAAAAGTCTCCCACAGAAAGAGGAAGATAACGGAGGTGGAAGGTGCAAGCGGCAAGTTCAGGGGTCTGTGAAGAGTGAGGCGGAAGCGCACAGGGTCCTGGGGCAGGAACCGTGAGGCGCAAGGCTACACAGGCGGCTTAGAGACAGATTATGGAGTTTCTCAAACAATATTCTCAGGAATTTAGACTTTGTTCCACAAGCAGTGTGGTGTTACTGATGGTCATAGTGAACGACTGTAAAGAACCCGTGTTTTAGGAAGTTTCTCTTGTGAGCACGTATAAATGGAAAAGCAAAGAGGGAAGCAGGAAGTGATCGCCAGAGTCAGAGCCCAAGCCGTCCTGGGGCTGAGGGAACAGCAGTGCAGGGAGAGAGTTACATTCTCGGCTAAATTAAACTGTTAAATTAGGGGGAAAAAGATGTGAACATACAACTATCAGAAATAATCAAATTTGAAAATATTAAAACAATTGTAATTTCTCACCAGTAAAACTTACATTCAGACAAATCTATTTTCACTTGAATAAAAATGCATATATGAATTTCGTTATGTTTATAGATTATCATGTTTTTTACCATAATGAACTACTGAGCATACTGTCACTTAGAAGGTGGTGACATTCTGAAACAGCACAGATTATCGTCAGCCCAAAAGATATGATATGTTGTGATTCTTTTTATGAATAGCACACAGTTTATTTTTATGTAACGCCACACCACATGTTTTGGTTTTTAACAGATGGCAAACTCTTTTTACCAGGGTTTTAAACCTGCACACTGGGAATGAAAACTATTTATACAGTAAACACTTTAGCTGATCCTATCTTTGGACAAGTTTAATTAAAGAATGAGATACCAACAGCACAATCAAGTGGACTCACGGGAGGAAGCAAGAACTTGCTTCCTTGCTGAATACATTATTTTACCCCAGCAAATTAAAGCTTACATGGAAATTAATGGCACTATTGAGCTTTATAACAAATCCCTTAAACATTTAGCTTTTTTTGTTAGCTGTTTTCAAACTCAGTGTTAATAAAGCTTTAACACCAAAGGTAGAAGGGAAGCATAACTTACTCTTTAATGAGATGCCACTACAAGCATTGCTCAAATAGCTCTCCAATATTCTCACACCTTATTCAGCTCGTTGATGTTCATTTCCCACATATAAACACTTTCTAGAAGAACACCCCTGCAGAATCAGTATTCTTCTCTTGCACTTAAGACATTAAACATATTGGGATGTTGGGAGGATAAAGTATACCAAATTCATCAAGAGCCTCTTAAAAAAGGAGTATATACAAATAAACAATATCAAACAGCATCCGGATTTGGGGATTATTTACATTTTACATAAAATAACAATAGGAGGGAAAGTAAGGACAATAGTTGCTCCTATCTGTATAGCATGACACCAGTGACAAAGGCAAATGACCACCCGACCTACCCAAAAACTGCAGGAGGGCAGGCAGAATCATCTCCATATTTTACACATGGAAAAAGAAAAGCTCCAAGAAGCTAAGAGACCTATTCAAGATCAAATAGCAAATAAGAAGTTCAAGATCAAATGGCAATTAAGAATTGGTAGAACAGAGACTGAAACTCCTGGTAAAGGACCCCTTTCACCACACTACAACAACTTTCTAGTTTTGACCAAGTGACTTCACACTAGTAAGAGGGATTTAAATGCCTGTGAGGAAAATGTTCATGGATAGAAAGAAAAACAAAAAGATGGCTACCTAAGGTTGATGCAGGCTGAACAATAGTCATATCTCCAAATTTCCTGTCATGTTATGGACCTCAACCTCCAAACACCACATTCACCCACGTACGTTAATCTAAAAACAAAACAGATGAAACCAAAAACTTAGTTGAAGATGAATTGACCAAGAGTGGAAACACCAAGTGGATATTTCCATCACTCCAGTGCCAATGCACTAAGTATGTTTGATACTAATAATCTAAAAGGCAACTTTAAAATATTCTTCACTTTTTCCTTCTTTCTAACAAGCATCTTCATTCATGTTTTATAACCACAGGGAAATACTCTACAAAGTGCATTGTTGAACTATTACCATAGTTCTCAGGGGTACGCAATTCATGGCGCAACAACACGAGCCCTGCTGGGTCTTACACTGCTTGACTCTCGTGACTGTCTGCAAGCGCCACGGAAAAACATACTTGAAGAAATGCACATGGGGTTCAAGGCAGCAGTTATAAAGCAAGATGCAGGATGAATCAAAGTGACAAGGCACAGAAAATAAAAAGCTCACTGGTTCACTGCTTCAAAAAGCTCACAAGTTCACTGGTTTTATGTTGAAGCTATAATTTGCAATTAATCCTACTTCTACCCCATGACTAGCTGAATGACATTAGTAATAACATCACTAATATCGTGCTATAAATGCACAAAGAAGTCAACGATCCTTGAGGGAAAGGAGCCAAATTTCAATGAAGCGTAAACATCAGGGTTATTACCTGAAACACACCTTTTATCAAGCCCTGGCTTTTATGTAAAGGATATCAATTAAAGGCATCATGCTGAATAAACAGATTTCATCCACCTTTATTTCAAGTTGAGTTTTGAGTGTGTTTCACCCAACTTGAGCAGAGCTGGTATTATAATCATGGTAGCTAACTAGCCCTGAAGGCTCCAGATAAATAACATACATATAGTCCTAGAAGCAGGCTTTAATACACCTATTCAACAGGAAACAGGAAAGAACCAAACAGGAGAAGGTGCCATCAATGGTACCGAAGAATCAAAGGAGAGAAAGTGTAAAAATCACTGGATATCAGAAAAAAATGAATTATGACAATCTTTTCCCAAAACGTGTTCAGGAGTTTCAAGACAAGACTCTAATTAGTTTAAACTGTTTTATAGAGGGCATCCCCCGTGATATCCTAGCAGTACTGCTCTTGGAGTAAAGATGAGCCGGCCGTACACAAAAACACCTACGAGCTGTTTTCCGCGTCAATCCATCATCCCTGTCACTAAAAATGATGAAGTATCTGAATTCACAGGTCTAGGCAAAGAGAACTGAAGGATACAACCCGTGCTCACTACCGGAGGACCAGCCCAAATGTCACCCCCCCATGAAGACTTCAGCTGCTCTCCATCTTCCCCAGCAGGCAGTGAACTCTCCTCTGTGCTCCCACAGCATTTTGCTCCTAACCTCCACCTCCTTATAGCGTGGTCTTTTATTTGCTTTGTTTTCAAGGCACTCCACAAAGCATGGCAAACAGAGGAAGGTGAAATGTTTGTTAAATTAGTAAATCATCCTCTTAGCTAGAAGCTGCTGTCTCTTTACTCAGTTCCCATGTTCATTCTTTAAGAACGGTTACTACATGGAGTGGTGGCTGGGGTCCCAGGACCTGGCGAAAGAGACTATGCCTTCACCCAACACAAATGAATCCCCTGGAAAAGAAAATGTGTTAGAATTGATGCAATTCCTTCTCTTACTCCCTTCACCCACACGTGCTGACTTCTTAAAAAATTAACCCAAAGGGAAAAATCACAGTGTTTTCTGACTCTACCCTAACCAAGTGGACAAACGTACTTAAGATTTGAAACGAGTTTAGAATTTGCAATATAAATTGCTGCATATTTGCCTTAAGTGATTAATATCTCTAGTAATGAATAATTTGGAGGCTGTATGAAATAGATGCCTTTAACCACTTCAGTGATGTTTTCTTATTGTTTTAATGATAAGAGTTTTAAAAAAGTTCTCCCTGGCAATCCAAGAATGGATCTAAGGTGCCCATGCCCGTCAGACCCATGCTGAGCATTCTGTGGGCAAGGCACAGCCACCTCGTTGGAGAGGGCAAAAGGTGAACCAACAGAGTGGAATGCATTTGCTTCTCATTATTAGGTTTATATTTTTTCCCAAACTTCTTCATCCCGTGTAGGAACGTATCTTCAATAAATGATATGTCCCAGCTCCCCAGATGTTTTGTAACCCACACATGATGAGGGTTAAACTAGTTGTCTGTAATGGTTAAGTAGCAAAAGTCCCCAAGACAGTTTCTGCCCCTGGCTGCCGCAGGAGGGTGGATAAAGAGGACCACAGTGGCGAGAGGGCCTGAACACTGGTCAGCCCGGAAACGGGTCTCTCCTAGTCAAACGCTGGAGAGACAGTCACTGTCCCTCCCAGGCAGCATATCTGCCACATTGGAAAAGGCTCGTCTTGCTTCTAACATTTGCTGGCATCAATGCAACAGTAACTAACAGTAACAGAAAAAGCTAGAGCTATGAAAATGTCATTGAGAAAAATCACGTTCTTTAATACCTGAAGTTTGAGCGTGTGTGTAGATGGCAATTGAGAATTTGTTAACATTATTCTCTTTGTCCTGACTCAAATTTGGGAGGTTTAGCAAAGGAATGGACCCACATGAGGTGAGAGGAGTGTCTACAGATGAGCCAGAACATGGGCCGTGAAAGAGAAAAAGGCTCCACAGCCAGCCAGACTCAGACCCGGACAGCCCTCAAACCCAGCTCGTATCCCCCCAAGCCCATGATGAGGAGGTAGTCAGTGTTCCCCAGATCCACAACGCAGCAGGGTCTGCCTACCACTTGTGGCTCACATACGTCTCTTTCAGAGAGCTGTTTAACAAACATACAATTGTTCTTCCCATAGTATAGGTTCAGCTTGTCTCACATAATCCTTTTGTTGTCTTTATATTTTATTAAATTAGATTTTATTTTTTCCTTTTTCTCCCCAAAGCCCCCTGGTACATAGTTGTATATTCTTAGTTGTGGGTCCTTCTAGTTGTGGCATGTGGAACACCGCCTCAGCATGGTTTGATGAGTGGTACCACGTCCGCGCCCAGGATTCGAACCAACGAGACACTGGGCCGCCTGCAGTGGAGCGTGCGAACTTAACCACTCGGTCACGGGGCCAGGCCCTGTATTTTATTAAATTAAAGAATCCCTTTAATGGGATTCAAATAATATCAAAGAATGATATCTGAACCAAGTGGATCCAACGAAAAATTTTTAGTAAAGATGATCCTGGTACACAGGCTAGATTGACCAGGTAAGCAGGACACCTACCTAGCACTTCGCAACCATGACTGCACTTTAGAATTACTGTGTCCCAGAGCTAGGACATGAGAACGGTCTGGGGTGGGACCCAAGGCATTTTCTGAAATACCCCACAGCGATTCTAATATGTAGGCAGGGCTAAGAAGAATCTAGTTGTGTTTGGGTGCCTCGCTGGTTTTAGTAGCAGTTAATTATCCACATATTGGCTTCACATATTCTAGATGGATGGAGGGCGAAGGGGAAAGTGCAAGGCTAAATAAAAGCGTTCAGGCAGCTGATAAAAGACGCATGTTGCTGATATCCCTGCACCAACCTCGTGCCCAGCTGTAATCAGCCTGGACCAGCTCCACGGCAGTGGCGATGATGGGGCTCTGCAGTATGCCAGTGCTTCCAGAAAATTCCAGTGCTACTCCTCTATGTGGAAATCCTGCTTCTGTCAGCAAATGTCCTCCTGCTCCCAGCTGTACTTGGGGTCTGTTCCTGAGCCTCTGTGATAATGGCTTCTCCTCATTTCTGAGATATATTTGCTTGCTGCCTACTGCCTGACCTCCTGGGCACCACCTGCTGCTTGTCCCTAATTTTCTGTCCCATCCTTGAGCTCCAGCCACTCCCACCCTACTCTATGTCACTGCTGACCAGGCTCAGAAATAGCAACAGACTGTAGGATCTGAGCAGATGAAGAGGCAGAAGAAAGCACATTCTAGCAAAGGAGAAAAACATGACTGACAGTCCATGGCGTTAGAGATAAGGCTTCCCGGGCAGAATGTAATAAAATCACCCAAACTGAAACATAGAGAGGATCTGATTTATTTTCACCATTACTAATACTTTCTATTGTCAACACATATTTGATTTTTAAGTGAAAAACATATAAACTTATGGCAAGAATTATTGCTGTAAATGGCAGTACCACCCACCATTAATCAGAAAAATGAAAAATGCTGTGGGGAAGAGCTCTGAATCAGACTGAGGTAATTTTCAGTAATGCATTTTTCAAACTAATGCACTCTCCAATTTGAAGTCTTGTTTAAACAAATGAATATATTCAACCACCGACAGCTCTGTCTTTTTATGTCACATTTTTTGAAAGCTTAACTTTAAGTTCGCTTGGGCATATGTGGCTAATACGTTAATTTTTAATTTGCTTCAGTATACAAACAGACTGTGTTAATACACAGTAAAGTAGATTATTCTGATTTGAAGACAGGGTCACACTTCTCATTAATTAAAAGAAAATTTAGATCCTAATGATAATTTGAAAACACACTAATATCTGAAGTTTTTTCCTAAAGAAATCTATTTTGCTTTCCTGCTAATGTCACAATCATTACAGAAATTCATTTTGTAAAATGTTGCGTGCTCAATGGGAAGCATTAGAATGGGATTTTAATGATAACGAAGAATTTGCTATTACCGTCCTGTGGTGTGTTTGACTGAAGAGGCGCTCTGCTGGAAACAGGTGTCCTGAATTATCACTGCTCCCACAGTATGGCCCAAACCATGCAATGAAAAATAAAAACACAGCGAATGCGTATTTCCACACAGCTAAAAACCTCTACTATACTTGCTGAGACTGGTAATAAATGCTGAGCTTATTTAAATCACTAAAATTGCTGTAATTAAACTTCTCTCTAAATCAGACTTGTATAAGAGTCAGAAATCTCCTATAATTAACTTATCTGTAGAAGTAATCAGACAATAACTGCTGGTATATTTTAGGAACCACTAAACCTACTTTAGCTGTTGGATGTAATGACTATAATAAATCTTTACCAGCAGTTATCTCATAACCTCTCTTCACAGCTGCAAGGGTGGGAGGGTAATTGTTTTTTCAAAGCTTTTTCCTGAGTTGGTGTAAGTGTGCTATTTCTACAATATGGGAAAAATACTAAAGCATAGTGGTGTGGCCTGAACAGAACTGGCAGCCTTTGCTCCATCTATGTGGGCTGTTGGTACTACTAACAGGGAATATACAGTGTGTTAGGGACTGCTAAAGCCAGTGAACCAAAGCACCTCCAATGGGTAGCCAAAGGACAGAAGACCCACCCACATGGACCATGCAGTCATTAAGTTCAAGGCAGTGATGACGCGGGTGAACTCACGTGCATCAACAGAAAGGACCCTCAGAGACCAAATGATTGAGGCTTGATGACAGCTGTCTTCACAGTCACGTCCTACAATTCTTATCTCAATAAGGTGAATGAATGAATTCTTTGAAGGAACGATCACACTGTACAGTGCCCAAGCTCCCCACCTAAAACCATCTGAATCAGGGCTGTCTGAGGTTTCTGTACATATTTTATTATTTTATAATAGAAAAATACATGAAAGCCAAGAGATATTGTTGACCTGTTCAAAGTACTGTAACAGGCAAGAGAACACCCTTCTCTCACATACACATTCATAAACTCGTTTATTCCAACCATTATGTATCTGTAAGGCATTGCACATGAAGTTAATAGATAAAGAACCAATTAGAAACTATTTTTGGAATATAAAAACCAACCAGGAGTTAATATCAGTAATATAAATGAAACCACTGAAAATCAACATAAAAAAAGAGACGAATAGTATCATAGTAAGAGAATCCAGAATGGCTTACAAATTTGAGATCCTCAGCTTCTCTTATATTCAGTGTTAATATTTCTATTTCTATTAAATCAATGAAGTATCACTGAAACAATAAAACAACTGTTTGAAGGCACTGAAAAATGACCAAAGACAGGCAGAAACTTATAAACAGAAGAGTTTATTCCTGAAAGACTGTTTCTGCATTGGGTAAGAATGTTGAGTTTGTGGTTTCCTTGTGTGGGGGCGCTCCCCAGCCAGCCCCAGCCAGGCAGTGGAAACCTCTGTCCTTCCCCACTGAGAGGGAAAGATGACAGCATTCAGAGCAGCAGGGCAGAGGGAAATTTAAAGGGGGAATTTTGGAAACAGGAGAGCCATAGAAGGGCTGAGATCCAAAATCTGAGAATAAACTCTACTCAAATCCCTAGTTGCCTGATAACTTTCCATCGTCATGGGTAGCCCCAGGGAGCCTGTGAAAAAGCAGGCAGAAACTCGAGGCGGATGGATTAGTTATATATGACTGCATAACAAACTATCCCCAAAGGTAGCAGCTTACAACAACCATAAACATTTATTATCTTATACAAGTTCCTTGCCACAGAGACTTGTCGAAAGGGCTGCTTGTGTATTCTCACGACATGACAGCTGGTTTCCCCAGAGTGAATGATCCAGAGGACAGCAAGGTAGAAGCTGCAACATCTTTTATGATTGAGGGTTGGAAGTCACATTCTGTCACTTCCGCAATGCCCTATTGGTCACACAGGTCAGCCCTACTCAGCAGAGAGAGTACCACACAGAGGCATGAATGCTAGGAGGCAAGAATCACTTAGGGCCTTCTGGAGGCTAACTGCTACAGAAATCTACCTTTGAAAGACAGGACTACTTCTGGTGAAATTTGCAAGTTTGTTGTGTTTTACCTGAATACGTTTCTCAATACACACACAGTTTGGGTAGCTGAAAACAGAAGTTCTATTGCCTCAAGGTATAAGACAGCAGAACTTGGGGCTGGCAAAGCAACTGGAAATGTAGATAGTGAGTCCTAGATACAAGGAGAAATCCCAGAAGCAAGCTACAAAATCTAAGTGTGAATTCTGCCCAAATCTTCGGTGGACCACTAAACTATGCAGGCACAGGGCATGTCCACCCCCACCCTCCAGAGGGCTTAAAAAAAAAACAGCACCTGGAAGCCAAAAAACCAGAGCAGACAGTACCGCTTCACACCACAGGGGAGACAGAGATTTTTCAATTTGAGTCCAGGCAAGTTAACTGTCTACTAGACACCAGCAAGTCTCAAAAATGAAACAAAATGAAACAAATTCCAGAGTTGCTACAACATAGTATATATACAATCCAGCTTTTGACCAAAAATTACTAGGCATGTAAATAACAGGAATCTCTTGACTCACACTCAGGAAAAAAAGTAGTCAAATGGAACTGCCTCGAGTGTGCCAAGCTATTGGGTTTATTAGAAAAACACTTCAAATAAGTGATTACAAATGAGTACAAACAATTAAAGAAAAACATGGTATTAAGGAGTGAACAGATATGGAATCCCAACAGCGAATTGCAAACTAAGAAAAAAGAAGCAACTCGAAATCTAGAGCTGAAAAGAACTGTAGCTGGAATGAAAACTTTACTAGATGGGTTCAACAGCAGATATGAAATGGCAGAAGAAGGAATCGCTGAACTTGAAGATAGAGCCATAGACATTATGCAATCCAAAAGAAAAAAATGAACAAAGCTTTTCAAAGACCTGTGGTACAGTATCACAAAAGCCAACAGAAGTGGTGGGGAAAGGAAGAAGAAAAAACACTTTAAGAAAATATGGCTGAAAAATACTTAATTCACAAGATTTTTTGGTAAAGATTAAATGAGAGCCTATATGGAAATAATTTGAAATGCAGTACATTGTAGACACAAAGTTCATTCATACTTTGATATTTCTGTTTATAAACTCTTCCTGCCCACCATTTGCATCTCATATTATCACCATCAGATGAAGACACAAGTGAGAGAATGGGATTAACCACATTTTTTCATACTACAACTATCTATTCAGCTCCTACTGTGAAAGGTTAAGTACCACTGGAGGAATGTGATGGTTAATTCTATGTGTCAACTTAGCCAGGTCATGATACCTAGATATTTGATACAACATGTCCGGATGTTGCTGCAAAATTATGTTTTTAGATGAGATTAACATTTAAATTAGTTGACTTTGAGTAAAGCAGATTATCTTACATAATGTGGGTGGGCCTCATCCAAACAGTTGAAGGCCAAAAAAAGACCCCCGCTCCCTTCACAAGGAAGAGCGAATTCTGTCTCTAAACTACCTTTGGCCTTGAGCTGCAACCTCAACTCTTCCCTGGGTCTCCAGCTTGCCTGCCTACCCTGCAGATTTTGGACCTGTTAGCCTCTGCAATCACTTGAGCCAATTCCTTAAAATAAATCTCTGTGTCTGTCTCCCTCTGTGTCTCTCTTTCTATACACACACACATTCCCTATTGGTTCTGTTTCTCTGGAGAATCTTGGCTAATATAAGGGGTGGGGTCATGGTTCCCACCCTTTAGAAGCTTTTTGTCTAAAAATTAAGGGAGAAACTTAAAATACGTGCTAAAAATCTGTAAGCACAGGGTGTCCAGGGAGCACAGAGGAGAGGCACATCTTCTGTTCTGGGGTAGGAGATGGAGTACAGTGAGGGAAGGCTTCCTAGCAGAGACAACCTCTAAGCTCATTTCTCAGGAACAGGAGTTTGCCAGGTGAACGTGAAGTCGGGAGGCAGGGAAGAACATTTAGAACAGAGGAAAGCCATCGGCAGGAGCCAGATCCTGAGATGCTTTATGTGTGTAGCAAGGGATTTGATGTTTATCCTCAGGGCACTGGAGAACAACTTTGTTCAAATATGTTACACACGGTTATAAGAATCACAGGAAAAGCTTCACAGGAGATATTTTTAAAAAATAATAAGAAAACTTCTTAATGAGGCTTGATTACTGCCCGTGTTGGTTCTCGCTCTATTTTCCTCATGATCACAGAAAACCCCATGGGAGGTACTAGTTGCACCAAGCTCATTTACTGCTATTATAGCCACTTCAGCCTTTTCCTTAAGTTGAATTACAAATGTGATGTCTGCTAGTGTAAATGTGACTTGTTTTCTAGTGCCATCTGGTGTCTCATTAGGGCACTGATTATTTTTAAAAGCATACCAACAGTAACAAGGAAATCTTTAAATGCCTTCTTACAAACATTCACAAAATATACTGTTGGAGCATATCCTTAATTATAATGAATAATATAGTGGGATATTAAATACCAGTCTAAATCAAAGAAAAATTTCAGGAAAAGTTTCTGATCCAAATGCAGTTTCATCTAACACACACACACACACACAAACACGCAAAAATACATTTCCTTTTTGCACACATGGAGATTCTGTTGCTCCTTAAATTTCTTTAAAGGCTCACAAATCCTCAACTAATAACTGACATTTGATATATATTAAATCAGTAACACATTGCATACTTTTATTATCGAGGAATTTGTCAAAGCACACCTTTTTAAGGAGGTTAGTGTCACTTTTGACTCCTCTCTCTCATACCCCACATCCTATCCATTAGCAGATCCTACTGACTTCACTTGCGAAGCTGTGCAGAATCTAACCACCACTCGCCACCTCTACCCCACATTCTAACCTCGGCCACCCTCACTGCTTGCCAGGACCCCTTCACCTGTCTTCTACATGGTCTCCCTGCTTCCAGTCTTAGCCCCTAGAGCCAGAATGAGCCTTTAAAATCTAAGGCAGATCATATTAGTCTTCTGCTCAGAATCTCCCACTGGCTTCCCGTCTCACTCCAGATAACATACAAAGCCCTCACTTTGTAAGGTGGGGTGACCTTCAAGGCCCTATGTGACTTGGACCTTGCCACCCCTCTGATCTCACCCTCCTATCACTGTCCCTTCACACACTCCTCCCCAGCCACACTGGCCTCCTCGCTCATGAATCCTTGCACACGCTCCACACACCTCACTATAGGGACTATGAATAGGCTCTGCCACCCAGGAACTCTCTTCTCCCAGGTGGCTGCGCAGCTCACTCCCTCTCATCCTCCAATGTCACTGTCCCAGAGGCCTATCTGCAGGGCAGCGCCCCTCCCCACTGTCGATCTCTGTCCTCTCTTCCCGTTTCATATTCCTTTTCACACCTATCACTGCCTATTATATTCTAATTACAGTCTCCACACACACACACACTCACACACACAAATATAAATACCATGAGAACTGGGGCTTTGTTTATATGGACTGTTTTGGTCCCAGTGCCTAGAACAGGGCCTGGCACACAGTAGGTGCCCAATATGCATTGAATAAATGAATGAATAAAAATAACGCTTTGAACTCCACATCTCATAAGCCACTTTTGCACTGCATTATTTTGTAGTTCACGCTAACATTTTATGGTTGTGGAATACGGAATATGTGGGAAAAGATGACATCCAGTGGGGAAAAACGGATATAGCAATTTTATTTAAAACAGATATAAATAATCAGATTGAATTTAAGACTCTGGCATCTCTAAATGAGGGCCTATCTTGATATAAGCCCTATTGCAAACCCATGAACTCTATCAAAATAAACTAAATCTGAGTCTCTAAAAGAAAGGGATCATGTAATTATTAGTTCTAAGTAAAAACAGAAATTATTATTAGAACTAATAATTATACTATCCCTTTCTTGAGGCTGGCCCCGTAGCTGAGTGTTTAAGTTTGCACACTCCACTGTGGCGATGCAGGATTCACTGGCTCAGATTCTGGGCGCGGACCTACACACTACTCATCAGGCCATACTGTGGCAGCATCCCACATAGAAGAACTAGAATGACTTACCAGTAGGATATACAACTATGCACTAGGGCTTTGGGGAGAAAAAGAAAGACAATTGACAACAGATGTTAGCTTGGACCCAATCTTCCTCACCAAAAAAAAAAAAAAAAAAAACCCAACAAAATCTTCCCACTTTCATCATCAGTATTTCCTCATCAATATACTTGAGGGGACATAATACAAGTAGAAAATTAGGCAATCTAATAATTCATCCTGAGACAAATTTGTAATTACCATTAAAAAAAAAATCTCCATTTCTATTATTATGAAATTAAAATCTGACTTTTAAAACACATTGAATTTTTTCACACATATTCCAAAAATGGAATATTTCCTCCTCCCTCTCCTCTATCAGTTAACGGCATCCTATAAATCTATCTGAGTAAAAAATAAACGTAATTCCAGAAGCTGACAATTTGTTTGAACGGGGTTTTCAATGAATCTGTAGTAATATCGATGCATTTCTCCTTTTAATTCTAAGCCCATTGCTGCATTTTACACTCAATGAGATACTTTAGTCGCAAACATCTTTGGTTGGTACGGACTATTACACGATGGAGAGGGATGAATCGTCAAGCGAAGCTGCTGCACTGGTTCTCTCCACTGTTTCTGGGAGGAAATCGCCAAGAGAGCCCAGCCCCACATCACTGGAAAATTCCCTTTAGGATCAGAACTGCTGGAGCAGAAAGCTGTGCAGTGTATCTGTCGGGCAGGGCGAAGGAAGGCACGATCCCCTAAGGAGGAAATGAAGCCCCTGGAGAGCGAGCAGCACGTGCCTCACAATAACGCTGTGTCCTTCTGTCTGGGACAAGGTTTGCATGTGTTCACCATCTGCAATAAACAACACCCACAATCCACCTTCCCCTTCTCTACCTTAGTAAGAATGCTCTAAGATGGACCTCCCAGACGCACACCAGTCAATGTGTGAACAAGAAAGGCTCTGATTTGCAGACATTTGCACGGGCTGGGTATGGCATCCCACTGCATGAAGAAAAATATCCAGACTCTCTGCCGTGGTCTGGTCCCTGAATTTCTCCCTGCCTGCACTGCACACACTCTCAGCTTATTCAGGATGCTCCACCTTCTCAGATCCTTCATTTCCACCTCAGGACCTTTGCACAGACTGTTCCTCTGCTCAGAGTGCCCTTAGCCAAGCACTCACAGCTGCCTTGATCTCATCATTAGTCTCCTCGGAGACCTTCTCCCCTTATCCCTCCACCACTCTCTCCTGCTGTGTTTCCTCTAGAGAACTGTCACTTTTTCAGTTTCTGTGTGTACTGCTGGGCTTTCTAGTGAGACACGAGGACCCTGGATGCAGGAACTTTCCTGTCTTACTCTCACCTGCATCCACTTGCCTAGAACAGTGTTGGGCATGAGCAGGCATGCAAATATTTAAGTGGATGAATAAGTGAACGAATAAATGAATTTTATGGTGAATGATGAGAAGTTGATAGTTTTTTAATAAACATATCCTGGTGACCTATCAAACTTTCTAGCATAGAACAGAAGCCATTTTCTGAAAATATGATGGTAGAGTATATCCTGGTAACAAAAGGAATGAATTGCTAACTGCTGCTTCCTCTCAATAGTTGGTATTCCCTTTTTCCTTAGAACTAGAACCCTGAATTTCAGTTTGAACAAAAGTCTGTCAGTTAAATTGTAGTTCTTCTAAGAAGCCTACTCCTTCTCCCTCCTTCCTTCCTGTTTTCTGGATGTGGCTACAATGACTGGTGCTTCAACAGCCCTTTTGGAACATGAGGTGATGGACTAAAGATGGCAGAAGGGCAGGAGGAGAGGAGCTGGGGCCCTATTGAGCCACTAAACTGGTCCTAGGTTATTGACCTGGGTAAGAAACTCCTATCTTGTTTAAGCCACTAAAATTTGAGGTTTAAAAAAAATTATACGTAACTGAATTTAATTGTAATGGAAACATGGGGATTTGTAAGAAAGGTCTGAATTTGATATATAACTCACCTCTTGAAGACATGGTGAGGAGGAAGGTAAAAATATGGGGCTGTTAAGAAAACCAGAATTTTCTTAAAAGTGTTTATTCCCCTCACCAATGTAGGACAGGAAAACAAGAATAAAAGACAAAGAGGATTTGTATTATCTCCCTTCTGTTACACTCTAGGTTGGTACCTGGGATCACAGAGTGAGAATTGGATAAAACTGGGCCCAAAGAGCAGCCTCATTTACTTCAGTGGCCTTTGCCTTGAAGCCATGTCATGAAACGTTCATTGGTCCAAGGCAAACTGAGTGATGTGGATCATGTTAGTGAGTTTTTCGTAAAACCAAATTTCTTTAATTTAAAAAACCATCCTTTATTCTTAAATTATGTGTGTCTTACTTTTTGGGCTGAAAACAGCTTTGCTCTTACAACTGATTACAATAGTACACATGGATCTTTTAAAAGTCTTGTTTTAGCAAAATCTAAAGATTGGCACACCTATGTTAGATCTCCAAATCAACCAATTTAATTGCCAATCAAAAGCAATGTGAAATCCAGATATTTGGATAATAACAGTAGGAGACTGAGGTTTGGATAATAATAAGAATAGCAAAACGCATTTATTCTTTAAAGATATTTTCATTTGATCCTTCTGCTCTGAAGTATAACCTGTGAGGCATACGAATCATTATGCTCATTTCTGGATGAAGAAACTGAAGGTTAAAGCATTTTTAAATAAAGTTTTTCTCCTCCTTGTTAGTACTGTGTTCCAAACAGTGTGTGTGTGTGACGATTCTGTGTGTCCACTGAGCTGAGACATTAATTCCCAGAGGCGACCGCCTAACCACTCTGGTTTCTTTAGGGATGACAATAGGAGAGTCTTCTCACTCCACTGTCACCAAAATTTTTGCTCTCTCATAGATTTCCCATGGTTTTTGGGTTCCCCAAGATTCCCATCCTAGGACTTCGATCTGGATCTGCTTCTTATTCCTACAGTTTGGGTCTTATGGAGCCTTCTATGTGTGTTCATATTCATCCTGAGGAATTAAAAAATAATAGAGTCATTTAACAAAATTCAGTGAGTGCCTACTTTGTGCCAAGCACAGGAAATGCAGCAGTGAGCCAAACAAACAAAAATGCGTCCTCATGGAAACTTGATTCCAGTAAGAGGTTCAGACAACAAACATAAAGAATTAAACTATCAAATATAATAACATGGTGAAAGGTGCTACGGAGAAAACAAAGCAAGGAAGCAGGGTGTGGAGCGCACGGGGGCTGCCATCTGAAACAAGATGGGAAGCTCGCTAGGAGGGTAACAGTTGGGCAAAGACTAAAGGAGCAAGCCATGTGGATGTCTGGGGGAGAACATTCAGCCTGGAGGGAATGGCCAGTGCAAAGGCCCTGAGTCCTATGCTTGGCAGGGCAGCCAGTGTAGCTGCAGTTGAGTGAGTCAAGGAGGGAGTCATAAGAAATGAGGTTGGGAAGGAAAGCCGCAGAAGACGGGGAAGGGACGACAGATTGTGTGAGGCCTTGTAAACCACTGCAAAGGACTTTGCTTTACTCCATGGAAGATATGAAGATGCTACAGGCATCTGAGCACCATGATATGACTTAGGTTTTAAAAGGGTCACTCTGGCTACTGTATTGAGAAAGATTATAGACACAAAGGTGGAAGCAGGAAGACTAGTGAGGAGGTAAATGGAGTAACGCAGGAAAGAGATGGTGGTGGCTGGGACCTGACGGGTAGTGGGTGAAGGTGGCAGGAAGCAGCTGAATTCTGGATATATTCTAAAGAGAGAGGACTGACAGGATTTGCTGATGGAACCACAGGCATGCAGGAAAGAGAAGATTCGTAGGAGTGGGTTTTGAAGGGAGAGAGTCGGGAGTTCAGTTTTCCATCTGTTGAATTTGAAGGGATAATCAGGCATCCAATTGAGGTCATCATGGGGACAGCTGGCCATACAAGTCTGGAGTTCAGGGAAGAGACCCAGGCTGCAGGGAAATGTGCTAATCTCTGGCCTGGAGAGAGATTTAAAGCCATGAAATTAGTCAAGATCATCAAGGGAGTGTGTGTAGAGAGAGAAAGGCTCTGAGGACTGACTTATGGGGCCCTCCACTGTTGGACGGTCAGGGAGATGAGGAGCAAAGAGGCTGAGAAAAAACACACAGTAAAGAGTAGGAGAAAAACCAAGAGACGGTGGTATCCAGGAGGCCAAGTGGAGGAAGAGTTTTCAAGAAGAGGAACTGAATCGTTCCCTCAAAAGCTGCTGCCATCCTCCTCTCTGCCCTGTGTTTTCTCCTTGGTCCTCATCATTCTCTAACAGAGCACATCATGAATGCGTTGGAAGAGCGGGGATAAGGCAGCATGGAGAACCTCAGGGAGTCTGATGACGAAGCTAAATCCCAGTCATCTATACATAGAAGCCAACCGGTAGTTTCCAATAGTGAGGGGAAACGTGCAGAATTAACAAGTTACTCAGAAATGCATAGGTAAATACTAGAAGAAACGGCTAAAAGAAAGTTGGGAACAGGACTCATGGACGGGGAGAAGTAGGGTAGAAGACTACTGTTTTTCTTTATAAGTAACACCTTTTAAAATTATATCTCTATATTACTTTGACAAAAAATTGAAAACAACTAGTTAGAAAAAAAATGCATTAGCTAGATGTCTAGTTCCCAGCCTAAGGGCCAGGAAATTACAGCCAGAGGCCAGCAGCTCCAGATGCTCCTGAAGTAGGATTTCCATCCTGAGTAAGATCATGTACATTCTCCGTCCTGTATCTTTTCAATGTAGACACTGCTTTCATCACTACAAGTTAGAGGCATTCCTGAAACTGTAATAACGTTTAATCACTGAAGATTTTATCACTCAACTGATACCAAAAGTATAACCACTATTCTGTGATCATCCATATGATTTTTTAACTTTAAAAATAGTTCCTCACTCTAAGTTTAGGAACCTTTGTGACAGTTGAATTAAAATTCTCCTGGGTTATTAAATGGATTAGAATGCTATTGTAATAAACTCCTGGAAGGTAGAGATGATCCTTCCTATATGGATGTAACTTTGGTTGCATGTCTCTCTTTCCAGCCGAGTTCCTTGAAAAAAGATCCCACATTCTAGTTATCTTTGGATCTCTAGACCTAGCACAGTTGTTGACATAGGTGACAATAAAGAACATTTAAAATTTCCTAAGTGCTTTCCCATGCTCAGCACTGCTTTAAGCACTTTACATATATTTTCACTTAATTACTATTCTGGAATCCACAGTCTGATGGTTTCTGAAGTTGGTACTAATATTATTATTATTCATATTATTATTAAGAGGAAACTGAGGCACAGAGGTTCAGTAATTCTCAAGGACACACATAGAATGAATGGAAAACTAGGATGAGGAGCCAGGCACTCTCTCTCCAGAGCCTTAGATCTTAATGGGTATGTATAACATTAATAAATGTTGGTTGATAAAGTCCTTGAAATAATAAATCCAGTGGCAACTTATTTTACCTAGTGATACAAAATAAAACCATCATGTTATAAAATAAAACCATTCATGGATGGTATGATGGCTTTTTCATATGTATATTTAAAAGGCTATCTATTTGACAATCTCACCTTTTTCTTTTTGTTCTGGATCATCTGTTTTTCTATTTGTTTCTGAAAAGTAAAGACAAAACAGAATAAGTACTGTGAAAGTCACCATTCAATATCTCAAAATATAGGACCATATTTAGATGAATTCAAATAAATATAATTTAAGAAAAATATTTCTGGGAAAACAATTCAATTTTCCCAAGTCCTGAATTCTTTACACATGACATTTGTTGTAAAATATTAAGATTTAGACTCATTTGAGTTACTTATTAAAGTCACCGAGCAGTAACTAGCTATCAGGCACCACATTAAGTGTTACTCATCTATGAGAGAGTTGCCGTGGGTCATCTCCTCAGCTCTAAGTGACTCTGTGGGCACAAAGGCAAACTAGGGAAGGAGAAGCCCTCATCAAAGCTTGTTCAATATTTTTACTGTCCTCTAAAAACATAAGACTACTCTACAATAGGCACTGTGTGCTTTAAAGGAATGGATGTCACACTACTGAGAACTAGTGTCAACCCTCTAAAGACTTCACACATACACAGGTGACCTATGGTAGAGAGGGGAAGTCCTGCACTGAGCCCAGGTGTGCTATAGCTCACTTACTAAGGAGCTAAGATCGGCTCGAGCTCACCCGTGTCAGCCTCTAAGTTAATCACAGTTAGTGTCTCTCCCACCTGGGGCCGTGGAATGCAGTGAAACCCATCAAGAACCTGGACCAGCCGAAGAATATCCACCCCACATGCAAACAACAGCCTATGACCTGACCATGTGTTTATAACCTCACTTCTGCATTTATAACCTCATAGTTGGCCTATTGTTTAATACAGATTAGAATCTAGTTAATTTTCAAGGTAGACCAGTCGATTACGGTCCCCGTAGGTACTTATCTAGTCTTTGGGTATTTCTAGGAACATGTGCGTACGCATATGTGTTGAAGTGGGGATGCGGCAGAGTTTGGGAGATTGATAAAAACCAGACTCTGTCCTTTCCCCCCGCAGACGTGAGAGGGTGTGGGTGCAGTCCAGGGTGGGATCAGGGATGCAATCATGGATCACTTGATTTTTTTGGTCCCTGGTTTCCCACATTCATTCATTAAAAACATTTCACTTTTTGCAGGTGAGAAGCAAATCAGCGACAGGCTTCTGATGCAAGGAAGGAATTTTTATAGGTCAAGCACTTTTTCATTTGAGACCGCGGGTGAGAGGAAGGGAATTAACTTTGACAGCTACAGTGTGCCAGGCTTAGTGCTAAGCGCATCACACGAGTTTCCTGTCCCTCACACCCTATGGGGGAGGTCTTATCTCCCTCTTTGTACAAAGGAGGAAGCTGAGGCTGAGAAAACAGAGTCCCCAGGTTATCAACGTCAGTAGTTGACATCATTCCAGAGCATATGATCTTCCCACTGTGCCATTCTCTTCCTTTCTTGAAAGAGAAACAAAGAATAGAGAAGCGCAGATCTTGACTTTTGCAAAGAGTAGGTTTTATACAATTGACTGCCACACACTTTCAGGCCAGTGCGGCAGGAAGATTTATAGGAGATATGTTAAAATAAAAATAAAAATAAAGACTTTTAGATCTCTGTTGCATGTTTTAGAATTTCTGATCTTATTAACTATAATCTCCTTGTCATAAAGTTAGGCAGTGCATCATTCAATAGAATGCACTTTCACAGGCATCAAGGACACAGGATTGAAGAAAAGCATCAGAAATCTCAAGGAGCTCTCTTTCAAGCAGTATCAGTAATGCCTGAAGGAAGGCTGTGAACTTCGTCCAGTTAACCCTTTACCTGGCACATGGTTAGTGTAATTTGTTTAGGGCTCTCCACAAATATCCCCACCCCCGGGGGTGATATATGGAAGCAGGAGTGGTTTGAACAGATCACATTGTAAAAAGGTGTGGGAGAGCCCCGGCCAGGCATGCTCCCAGGAACGAGGGCCACCATCTTCCTTCCTCCTCCAATGCAGTACCCAGAATGGAGCAGGAGCCTGACCTAAGAAGGCCTAGCCCAACCATTCCCAGGCCTGGGCAAGAGCTCTCTCTAGTGTCCCCTTCTGTCCCTCACCCACACATGCTGAGATCTGAGACTCACGCTTGGGTATGGGAAAATACACAGCAGGCATTATAGCCTCTCTGATTTTCAGGGCTTAAATTTAGCTTAGGTAAAGGAGTTTTCTCTCTCTCTTTTTTTTTTTTGCTTGAGGAAGATCAGCCCTGAGGTAACATTTATGCCAATATTCCTTTACTCTGTATGTGGGATGCCTCCACAGCATAGCTGACGAGTGGAGTATGTCTGCTCCCGGGATCCGAACCCACAAACCCAGGCTGCAGAAGCAGAGCATGTGGATTTTAACCACTTGGCCATAGGGCCAGCCCCAGGAGTTTTCCAAGAGATCCAGTTCACCTCACTAGCATTCTGCACAACTAAGAATGAAGTGTTACTTTGCTCTACTTTACTCTCTGTACATACACTTCCCTGGGAGACCTTACATGGACCTCGATGTGCCATAATGGGAAAACGCCTTACTGAGCACTTACTCTGTGCCAGGCATCGTGCTAAGCACTTAACACAGATTACCCCATTTGACTCTGTCGACCCTAGGAGGTAGTTTTAATTTTACGAATAAGGAAACAAAGGCTTAGAAAGGCTAAGGAATCTTGTCAAGGGTTATAGAATACATAGAACTCATTTAGAAGGCCATACTCTATAACAATACTACTTTAATCTTACTCTGTAAATTCCAATATGGGCACTTCATATACTAAAGGGAGCTATATGCTCAGCCCAACCTTGAAAATTACAAAAGTACAAGGTCACTTGTCACTCCTATTTAGTGTTTAAAAACATATCCAAAAAGAAAAGGATGATACACATTCTCTGTGATAACATTTCTTTTTTTCCCTTTCAACATTATTTTATCAGAATGAGGAAAACCTTACTAAAAAGAACAGGATCTTAATCTTTTAAAAACTGTCATACAACCATTAAAAAAAAAATCACTTTTATGGATTCAAATATCCTGAGCCCCATGATGTTCCAGCTACCGTGCTAATCCACCTACCGGGAAGTGCTTGTTGGACCCACTGCACGTCCAAAGTTCATTTCCACCCAGGCCCAACTGTCCTTCCAAGTTCCTCATCTCACCAGCACCTGTTCACTCCCCCAAATCCAGACCCGGCCTCTGCTTTCTCCCCGATGGCCCATATCGCCCAGTCTTGGAGTCACATCTTGCCCATCTTTCTCTCTACCAGCACTTCCTGAAGTCGGACCCTCTCACCAGCACCTGGACTATTACCAGTCAGTTTCCTAACTGCTCTCCTGCCTGCTCTTTGACCTCCATCCATTGTTTCCACCTTCCACCTGGTGGCCACATGCTCACTCTACAATCCCATGAATGACCTCAGGCAGGCTGGAGTTTCAGCCTCTCGGACCCTCAGTTTCCTTGTCTGCAGGCAGGCATAACACCCATCTGCTGGGAAAACGCAACTTCCTAACACACACGGAGCACTGAGCAGAGTAAGTGCAGTCAGTGAAAGTGAGTTGACTTACCCTTAAAGTCTGTTCTTACTGTTTCTTCTGGGCACGTTGGAGGAGAACACAATACTCTCTAGAACCCCAAAAGCTTCTTCCCTACCTGTCTGGTTCTCCTTTTCTGCCCAGAGAGTGAAGATTGGAAGAAAGAGAACTTTCTGTGCCTTTTTCTGCCCTTCCATCCACTCAGACTCTTGAGTCATCTCAACCAGGATGAAATTAAAATCCTCACAGTATGATGGTCCCGAGGATTAGAAGGGTAGAGGGGGATGGGGGAGGCGTCACCAGGGAATTATCAGAACTTCTAGGTGTTGGACAAAAACCTACAAAGGATGGATGCAGGGGCTATTCATTTTAATCCTGCCCCCAGAAATGCAGCATACTACTAAATGAGAAACAAAATAAACATTACCTGTTAAAAACAGGTTAAGACGGGGTTGAAGGTGCTCCTTTGTGATTTTAGTCACCAAAATGCTACAATATTCTAAAATACTAGTAAGTATAAAGTAAACTGTTTTTTTGCGTAACAAAATATATATACACTTCAAAATAATGACAATATAGAGAAGAATTCTGCATTTTATTGCACTCAAGTAACATTAAACAGAAGACATTTAACATTATTTCTAGAAAATCCATTGATGTTGCCCAGTTTGGCATGTATTTGTAAAGACAAGGCTCATTAAATCAGATATTTGGAATTAAAAAGTACTTGAAGTTGACCACAGCATCCTGAATCCTCAATTTCTAGAGTTCTAGAGATGATTATATACAAAAATCCAGCAAAATCTACTTTACTCATTTATCAGTTCTATGTCACTCCTAAGTTTCCCTAAAAAAATATGGCTTTATAAAAAGTAGTGTTCTGTAATTCACAATATTAAGAGGTGTATTAGAATCTGAGTAGCAACTCTGTATCACCCATATCACAGCTTTAGAAAATTATTGCTTTTCTTACTAACTTCTTATTTTGGTTTCGCTACACATTGAGTCAGCATGCATAATTCACTACATTGTATCTATGATCTATGATGATAAAAATATAAAATCTCTTTGTTTTTAACCCTAAAAGCAGGAAAGACATCACTTTATCTTGAAACAACGTTAACATAATCAAGAGCTACCCCTGATGCATAAATGAAACCACTTCTTATGGCTTTTTTACAGCTCATGGTCCTTTCAAAATATCGTAGCTACCTTCTTTTCTAACAAATGAATATTTCCATCACAGCAACTATTTCTGAGCCACAAATAAGCCACATTAAAAATAGAAGAAACTCTTCAGTGTCGAAAGAAAACGGCTCATGTGTTGTGAAACAGCAGCAGGCATCTTGCTCTGTGAGCGCATCACACATCCTCAATCAACTCGGCCAGAAGCGTTACCGCCTTCACTCAGTAAGAGCTCTGTGCAGCCTTTAGCATAGTGAGGGCATGACTTAATCAGCCAAAGGCAGAACAATCTTTAAGTTATGCACCAGCAATTGATATAGATTTTCTAAAATTGAACCAAATGCCGAGTGGACTACAGCTATCATTTGATCGATCTGAGGCACCAAAAAGCATGTTTGTGTGATATAGCAGGCCATTCCTCTTCCCTGTGTCCTAACACAGGGGAGTTTAGTTTTTCCCCCTATTAACCATGATCATTTAAAACTTTCATTAAACATTAAATTTTTCTAATTAACAAGCTAAAAGCTACAGGAATCTCAAATTTTGAGTTTTACCCTGAATACTCGAAACTCATGTAGAACTGTTTTCTAAGGATCTCAGTGCAGATATATACAACTCAACTCTTCACAGCTATTGACGATCTCTGTTAGTGTTTCTAAGAGCGCCAATGCAAAGCACTCCTAACGGCTTTTAAATCACATTTAACGCAGGTTGCACAAGTCAGTTCAATACACTTAGTGCTAATTACTAATAATATATATTAAAACCCTGCCAAGACAAGTGCTGCTACATCATCAATATAATCATTGTCTGAAAAACACACATAAATGCAAGAGTAAAAGCTGTGTCACAAAAAGAAAAGGAAAAGAAACCCAATGGATCCACTAACGCTATCGAAAAAGGACATGCAGGAATGTAACATTACAGGTAATTTTTGTTTCTAAAAAAAGGAAAATACACTAAAATGCCAGTGGACTATGATTCATTCAAAACATCTTTAGTGTTCATTCCCAAAGATCTTGATCTGCTCAGTAATTGCTTCACAAGATCTATCACAGCCATCTTTTGGAGCGTATGGTTAGGCTGGTCCTCCTGTGGTAGTAGGGGCAGTCTTTTTGATGCTTTAAGTATCTGCAAAAATAAGGGGAAATCTAAATTAAAGGACCAACTAGACATAGTCTGTGAAATTGCTTCATTATCATTCGCCTTTAAAAAACCCACCAACATAAGTAAATGCTTTTCTGTGTGTTGTCATTTTTAAGGGCAACTTGATAACAGAGTGACTAACTACCTAGAGAAGTTCCGGGGGATTACTTGCAAGGCTGCTGATGAAAATGTGAGGTTCTTTAGAGCATCTGAGAATTATACTGAATTTAAGAATTTCAATCTTTTGAGAAATATAAAGCATTAAATGTCTTTCTCCCATCAATGTTTTCACTGTACTGAAAAGAAACGCAAGAGAAAAAAAATCCAGTACGGTATTTGAAAAACAAATATAGGAAGGATTTTCAAGGAGCAACTTGGATACTGTACGTTGCAATTAAAATATACTACTTTAATAATTTTTTGTCAATTTTTAATGTTATTGACAAGATAAATGGTTGGTCAAAAAAGTATACAGTATTTTAAAAGAAGTAAAATTCATTTCAGTCCAACTATTTACAAATACTTTCTCATTCCAAAGTTAGTATCTGATTTATTTCACTATCACAGCATTGGATCTATGTTAGTTAGAGTAGAAAAGAAGCTACTGCACACAAAGGCCCAGCCAAATTTTGATATAATTTCTAAAGCTGGATTGCGACCCTTCCTTCCTTTCATTTCTTTCTTTCTATCTATCTACATCAGTGTGTGTGCATGTGTGTGTGTAACCAGAAATTTTTATATAAGCAGAATTATTTGGTGCTAACGTGAAGTAACTAGAAACTATATGTACACTTTTATATATCCAACAGAAATGAGTTTATGTCCACTAAAAGATATGTGCAAGAATATTCACAGCAGCTTTCTTCATAATAGCCAAAAACTAGAAACATTCACTACAGTCATCAACATAGAATGGAATTTTTTAAATGGAGTATATCTATAGTAAACAGCAATGAATAAGACCAATTACTATACATAACAAGGCGGATGAAACTCACAGACATGATGTTGAGCAACAGAAACCACTCACAAGAAAAGTATATATTTGTGTGTATGTTTTTTATGGTTCTATTTAACCGAATTCAAAAGCAAGCCAACCAATCTATGATGATACAGGTCAGAAGAGTGGTTACTTTTGGTGGGGTCTTACTGAGAGGGGAAGCGGGAGTGATTTCTGGGGTGCTAGAACTCTGAGCAGTGGGTACAAGCTCATCCAACTGTACGTGCAACATGTCAGCACTTCCCTCTGCGTAAATGTCACCTCAACAGAAAAAGTTGTTTAAAATGAGATTGATTTTAGGTTCTCTTAGAATTTAACAATTACTAGACTATAAGAGGAACAAGCATTTCTGTAACCTGTGCAGTCAAAAATACCTTGAGACTATGGGAAGTTGTTCAAACTAAAATGATGAGGAATGATAAAAACGCAAATGAACTAAAAGCTCAGTTAACAGTTTTGAACGACTCACATATATGCTCCTAAATATCTAAAGAAGTCTCCACTCAGTAGTGGTTCACCAAGTTGCAAACCCAACATCTCCAAAATCAGGCCAGTCATCTCTGCTACTCTGCATTTCCTCCTTCCTTCTGTATCTCATTGAGGTTCCATCATTCATTTATTCAAGTCAGAAACAGGAATCATCCTCGACCCTCCCCCTCCATCAGCCCCTTCTCCCATCTAACTATTTCCAACTCCAGTTTCCATAAACTTGATCCCCTCCTCCAATCCTTCTACCGGTTTCCGGCTTAGATGAATACATCTACCCCTTACTAGTCTCTACCTCCGTGCAGGACTGCTCTTTTCAAATCTGGATTTGATTAGGACTCCTCTACTGGGAATTTTTCAGTGGCTTCCTGTCACTTTTAGGCCCAGATTCAAAGTTTTAAACATCATATATGGGACACTCCAGGGAGCGACGCCTGCCCCCTTTTCCACCCTGTCTTCTTACACCTTTATATGGCATGCTGTCTTGGTCTTTGCTCTGTTCCCTGGCTCCCCAGCTCCCGTCACTTCCGTCAGCACCTCAAACCTCAGCTCTAGCACAAGAACAGGTGGGAGACCTCACCTCACTCTCCGCACCCTCGTGCCCCAAAGCTGGCTTAGTTTTCCCTCCTTCTGTGGGTGGCCCTGCACACCACTCTGAGAAGTTAAGGACATCATGCTGGTTGTTTTAGTCAGCTGTACGCTCACAGAACTGTGACCTGCTGTGAGACTGGGGCTAGAGTACTGACTGCGGACCTTCACTGCCCAGGGTAGAGCCTGTACCTCAGCATCTATTTCTTGAATAAATGAATGATCAAATCAGTAACAACAATATGCAAATTAGGCACTTATTAACATAAGCTCAGACCTCTAGTGCTACCAGCCTAAACCTGGTTATGGGCCTTACTGATCATGTCAGAAGATGCTGGGTGACAGGGGAGGCATGAGTGAAAGTTCTGGATAGATGCAACGGGGTGAAATCATCACCACTGCTAAAATATTCAACAGTGGGATGAGTTACAAACGTTATCTCCATTTTCAGAGAGACAAGAGCAGCAGAATCACCCAGAAAGACTGATGCTCACAGATTTCCATTTTGAATAACATGATTATCATTACAAAACATAAAATTGACTTTTTTTTTAGCATAGTATGACAGAAAAATTGTTCATGGAACCAGTTAGCTAAATGGCCTTAAAGTACTATTTGGCAGGGAATTTTACTCTGATGAAGGATTGCATCATAAATCATTTAATTTGTGCCATAGATATTTACACTGTCATAGCGCTAGAAATATGCAGTATGATTTCAAGTGAAAATACGAGTTTGGGGAGAAAGATGAAAACCCACTAAAGGAGCAGAAATTCCGAAATCAATTTTTTAAAAAAACCTAGCATTCAAAATGACTGACTTCTAACATCAGAATGATCAAGTTTTAGGATTGATCTTTTACATCCCTGCCAAGAGCCCACCACCAGAGCATTTATAAATTTACAAATATAAACAAAACATGGCAAAATTTAAACTATTGGACAACTTATTTTTCTACAATGAGTCATAATTAACCTTCAACATTCGGAGTCTTAACTAAGTATTAACGTATATTAAGAGAAAGACACCAAAGAGTGCAATACCCTTGTTTCATCACCTAAAAACAGCTCCCCAAACTCCTCAGCTCTGAGGCTTCATTTATTTAATGTCCTCTAGAGCAGAGCAGCTGAGGGTATGAACTCGGGAGCAAGGACGCAAGGATCGATCCCGGTTCCAGCAATTGTCAGCTCTGTGACCTCGGGCAGGTTACTTTGCCTTGCTGTGTCTCAGTGTCCTCATCTTTACAGAATGTCTACCACTTGGGCCATTGGAAATAAAATGAGTTAATTCATGTCATATGCCTAGAAGAGCACCTACATGACGCTTAATCAAGGTTAGCATTCACCATCCCTGCGCACGGGTGGCTACAACAGTAAATGAAGACAGTTCCTGCCCATGGGGTTATCACACTGATAAATACATTATTATGAATGTTAATAAGCAATATAAAGAGTGTATAACCCAGTCTGAGAATGATCGCAGAAGGCAAAGTATTTATCAATTAGATTCTGAGAGCCAGGAAAATGCGAACTAATATCCAGTATTTTGCAGAGGTCCTCAATTTGAGTATTCCACTGAATAACAGAATTTGAAAGACAGAAAGGTAGTAAGAAGACAGGCCCTAAAATTAGTGTGTCTGCAGTTTCTGGAATCACATACATAATTAAACACTATTATAAAAGCAATCAGCTTAATGTACAAAAAGATCATGAATATAGATTTATGAGCATTATTCTTTTATAAGATTGAAAAATTTTTAAAAAGTAATATAGCAGGCTGGCCTGATGGAGTAAGTGTTAAGTTCGCATGCTCCACTTCAGCGGCCCAGGGTTCGCTGGTTCAGAACATGGGTGCGGACCTATGCACCGCTTACAACAAGCCATGCTGTGGCAGGAATCCCACATATACAATAGAGGAAGATGGGCATGGATATTAGCTCAGGGCCAGTCTTCCTTAGCAAAAAGAGGAGGATTAGCGGTGGATGTTAGCTCAGGGCTAATCATTCTCAAAAAAAAATAAAAGTAAGATGAAGCAAGACTAAGAAGATAATAGTAAATAAGCAAATGAAGTACCATCCTTAAAAATAACCATTGCTAACTCTTGGCCTTTACATTCTCTTTTGGCAAGGTCAAACTACAACTGTGCAGTGGATCAATCAAATTTTTATGATACCAAATTACAGTTTATAACTTCTTGAGCAGGTCTTTCATAATTTAGCTTTTCTTGACCCACTTCAAAGATCAGGGTAATTAATTACTAAACAATAACAGCCATAGCCACCATTTACTGGGAGGTTTTTATGTGTCAGGAAGGATGTATATTAATCAAATCTTCATTTTTATGTGCTTCGGTTGTTAAATACTTCATGTTAAAAAAGCACCTTATTCCAGCACCATTACCAACTGGCATTTTATATTTATGTTCCAAAGAAATTCCTGGGCTTAGTTTATAAAAATGGAAATAAAAGCACAGACCTTTTTGGTCAGAAAATAATATTACCTTTCATACCCTCACTAAAATTAGGTCAATATCTAAAAATATGAACTATAACTAGAAAAAAGTCAATATCATTGAAATGCGTTATTTTTAGGAATACTTATAAACCAATTTTCTTTAAAGGAATGGGTAGTAATCAAAATGCTAATTTAGCCACCTACTCTGCCTCCTCAAGATAGAAGCAAGGCACTCTGTGAAGCACTGCCCAACAATAAAGAGGATACTACAAAAGTAGGACAGAGACATCAATTTTCCTTGCCCTGTGCATCTTTCCTAAACACAAAATATACATTCATGCCCAGCGATCAGCACGTAAAAGATCAATTTTTCCATGGATTTCTTTTCTCATTCATACACTAATACCCATAATTCAGTTTTCTTAAGTATCTGTACATATTATCATAAATATACATGGCATTACAACTATCAAAACCTAAAACATCCCAACCATAAAATAAGCAAAGATGACTGAGGCATAACTAAAAATATTCTTTGATTAAGACGTTATTTTTTTTCCTTAAAATTCAGTATTCAATGAATTATTTCTACCAAAATCAGTAATAGTAATGCACACCACTGCTACAAAATTCATGTTAAGCATAATGTGAAAAATATGAGTAAAAATTGAACCAATAAGTGACCCCAAAAGAAAAAAATATGGAAATAAAACACAGAAACAAGAAAAAATACACCTGGGAAAGAGGTATTGGAAAATTCTCTCTGAACAAAACGTTTTTCCCCCACTATGAAAACAGGAGGTTTTTATGGTAATTTCTGATTGCAGGTATAGTTAATGTTATCTCTTTAGATGCATTTGAAAGCACAGGCTTTGGTTGCAACGCTGTTCTCATTCTTTAAATCACTGATGATGAGAGAGGACGTGTTGGGGAAGGTAGGGAAAAGCAGAGAAATGGGTTGAACACAGTGGGCTGAAAGGAAAAACTGGGGGATACTGACAAGTCCCAGGCAGCCAGGATTGCCAGGGGGCACTAAGGATGCTCTCAAGGAAGACAGGAAATGGGGAGGAAGAGGGGGAATGTCACAAATGTAGGCACTATTAAACTTTCATCTTAAGGCAATTCTGATTCCATATTCTCCATCAAATAGCCTGTCGGTCAAAAAAAGGAGGAAAAAATCCCCTAATTTCTACTACTACTACCATCTATAATGGCAAAAATCATATGGTACTTTGATAATTAATACTCCTCAAATTCTGCTCAACAAATATGTACCAGACTGAATCTGATGCGTATTTTCTATTACTTTGGCTCATCTGATCAAAACAAGAGAAATTTTCTCTTTAAGTTTAGGTATAATTAATCCTTCTCGAGACTTTTATTCTTCACACATCTACTTTATACAGTGAGTATGAATATCGACAGCATATTTTAAATTAAATGAAAAAGGAAAAAGCAATACGTCTAACAAACTCTCCTACCTGGTGGTATCTCCTGTTGTTCTTCTGCAGGGGGCACAGGTACTTCTAAAAGAGACAATAAAGTTACAATCCATTACATACTGCTGACCAGTGTTTGAGATACAGATTGCTGGCATTTAAGTTATGCTGATTATTTTTATACACTTTTTTGCGATTCAACGCAATTATCATAAAAGGATTAGGTTTTTACACCATCACAACAAAGAATTAGCTATAACTTCCTAACATGTTGCAAATTTCTCAAGCGTTCTGCACTTCAGGCTTTACAACGTGATCTGCCTAACAGACTCACCTCACAACTCACCACCCAGCAAAGGAGCTGGGAGCAAAGCCAGAATTTCAAACTTTTGCATCACACTTGATAACAAAGCCGAAGAAAGACATTTAGAGCATCTTGTTTCTTCTTTAAAAAGTTTTTACTTCACAACCCTAGTTTTAATGTGAATGAAACAATATAAAGAAATGAAATTTAAATAGAATCTTAAAAATAAATCACTATCTTTAATAAAGTTGCTTTTGAAAAATAATCTTCAGGGGCCAGCCCTGGTGGCCTAGTGGTTAAGTTGGGCATGCTCCACTTCAGCAGCTTGGGTTCAGTTCCCAGGCATGGACCTACATCACTGTCTATTAGTGGCCCTGCCACTATTAATGGTTATTTTCTATGTGGCAGCAGCTTACATACAAAACAGAGGAAGACTGGCAACAGATGTTAGCTCAGGGCAAATCTTCCTCAGCTAAAAAAAAAAGAGGAAGATTGGCAACAGATGTTAGTTCAGGGTGAATCTTCCTCAGCTAAAAAAATAAATAAATAATAATAATATTCAAGATAACATATTCTAACACTAGCCAAAAATGTGGATATGAATTCTTAACATCTTGTCTTTTTCCCTGGCTCCTTCAACACTTACAATCAAAGACACTGTAGAGCTCAGCAGCCAACGGTGTAACGAAATATTAATCTGATCTGCTTTACAAAATTACATCACGTATTACTATCTTCATATCTAACAACCCATTTGACATTACCTTCATCTAGAGATAAGACTACATCAGCTTTCCTTTTGCTCCTTAAGATTTGTAACAGGCCTTGGTCAAAAGAAAGAATTTTTGACAGCATTTTCTAAAACTCAAAATATTTATGCAGCTGTTTAATCATTTTTCTTCTTGCCTTAATTTGCCTCTAATTATAAGAATGATATATGTTCAAAACAGAAGATTTGGAAATATTTACATAACAGTAAAAAGGAAAGAGAAAAATCTCACACACATTCCCACTAATGACTAGCATTCTGGCCTATTTCCTTCTTTCAGTGGCAGTACTGGCCAGCTGCGTTGCGACGGCCTTGTTAATGGTTTGCCTGTTTATTTGGTTCTTCATCATTTCAGACATATTAGCATTTTACCAAATTTACCAATATTTTTCTCAGAATTTCCTTTACTTTTGTCATTTTAGGTACATTTGAAAAAACTGTGTACATCATAAAGTATTAAGCTCTTGTTATTTCCATCGCTGGTGTGACACTAAGAAAGCCTTTATTATTATCGCAAGATAAACTCAATTTTCATCTGATTTTATTCTGAAACAACGTACACTCAAAAAAATTATCTGAAATTTATTTTGGCAATGATGTAACAAGAGGATTTTTAAAAAGGAAATAGCTAATTAATTATATCAGCACAACCCGAAAGGGCTGCCTGTTGATATAGCCGACTTTTTCTTACTCCAGGACTTTTTAAACCCACTTCGGTCTGGCTTTCACCCCCATCAATTTACTCAGATAGCTTTCTGCCAAGATCACCACCCATCTCCACAGTGGCAAATGCACCTGATACTTTGTCCTGAAATTCCAGTGGCAGTGGCATGGAACATATTCCCTCTTTCCTTGTGCTCTTTCACATTCCTCCCCACTGGTTTTCCTCATGCCTCACCGGTTGTTCACGTTCCACCAAACCTCACAACGCTGGAATCCTTGGAGCTCAGTCCTGCCTACTCTCTGCACTCACCTCCAAAACGATCTTACCTGTTTCCATGGAGTTCATACCATATTCATGGTGATGGCTTCCAAATGCTTATATCCATCTCAGATCTTGCCCATCTAGTTCAGACTGGCATATCCACCTCCCTACTTGATACCTCCACCTTGCTGTATCACAAAATTCCCAAATGTAAAATACCTAATATTGAGCTTTGGGTTTATTTCCCTAAACCAATTTCTTCTAGCATTCTAGTTTTCTTCTCCGCAAATGGCCCCATCATCCACCAGTTACTCAAACCAAACCAAAGGCCCCCTTTATTCTTCTTTACATCACAACCATTAGAAAGTTTCATCAGCTGTAATTCTAAAACGTATGTCAAGTTCAAAACTTTCCCCTCCACTTCCACTGCCATGATCTTACTCCAGGCCACCATGATCATTTCCCTGGATACACAGTAATTTTCCAACAGAGTGGTCCCTGCTTCCATTCTTGCTCCATCCAATCCATTCTCTAACTAGAAGTGAAAGTAATTCTTCAAAACATAAGTCAGATTATGCCATCTCTCATTTAAATATTTCCATAGATTCTCACTGTACTTAGAATATAATCCAAATTCCGTACCAGGTCCTTCAAAGCCCCGACTGAACTATCTCCTGTCTCTTTATTGCTTAAGCCAATTCAAGTTCAGTTTTCTGTTACCTGCAATAGAAAGGAACCTTACTGGCACAGATGGGGAAGAACAGAAGGGTTTAAACACAGGATTGATATAATTAGATCTGAACTTCTGAATAGATTATCCTAACGGCATTGTGAAAGATGGATTTGAAGAGGACAAGTATGGAGTTAAGAAGACTTGATGGAAGGCCACTGCCATTGTCCAGGAAGATGATGGGGGGCTGAACTAGATCACCAGAGCTACAGAGCAAAGACTGGATTTGAGAAATATTCAGGAGGCCTAGTCAACAGGACTTGGGATTAGCTACAGAGGGAGAGGAGGACTCAGTGACGACTCTCACATTTCCGGTTTGGGAATCCGAGTAAGTACTGATGCACCCAGCCAAGATAAGGGAAGGGGGTAAAGAGAAGGCTAGTGGGCATGGGAAGATGACGAGTTCCCTCTCGCTGTCCACTCAGGTGCTGTAGAAGCACAGAAACCGCAGGTTGGGCTGACGGTGCATAGTCCGGACCCCCACAATCCACCAGAAGGAATTCCCTGAGCAGTCTCTGCCACGCCCTCTACTGGCTTATGAAAATGCCTGAAAACTCTTAGGAAAAAACTGTATTTCTAATATAAGAAAGGCAGGGCCAAGTTGCATATTCTGGTGTTTACTTCTTTTATAATAATATATGTGGGGTGGGTTGGATGAAGTTCTTCCTAGGGATTTTGGGTTTCCATTTTCTGATTCCAACTGAATGAAAAAACAGACTCAGCTGTATTCTTCAGAGAACTGAGCAAGAGGAGGTAGGAGAAAATGCGAACTCAGTCCAGCCCACTACATGAAGATGAACCTGCTTGTACACAGTGGTCCCAGAGCACCTGTGTAGGCGTCTCTCCCAGCAGCTAAGTGGACAACGAGGGCAATTCTAGTGGCCCTCATTCCCTCCATGCCCGTCTATGTGCTCCCATTAGTCAACAGTACTATTATCTATTCTGCCTAGCCACGCTCAAGAGCAGTAACATTTAATCTGGAAACTGATAATTAGTGGCTCATAAATGAATTCTGAAAGTAATTCTATGAGCAAAATTCCCCATTACATGTTCCTTGTGGCAACCCACTGCTGTAAAGCACGGGGACCCCAGAGTCAACTGCAGGCCCCAAGCCTGGGTTGAATACCAGCTTAGTCATTGCCAGCTGGTAACCTGGGGCCAGCCCCTTGACTTCACTCCAGTTTCAGTTCTTCATTTGTAAAATAAACACAATGATATTTGCCCTACCTCCTCTTCAGTGTCTTCTGTGAGGAACACCTGAAATCACATATGAGTAAGAACTTTGCAAAGTGTTAACTAGACTAATCTAAGTTGTGTTAAAGTACCACTGTGTAACATATGCCACAATTTTTATTTTTCAGAAACCATCCCTTCACTTTCCAGAAAAGTTTTTTCCAGCTGAATAAACAACATAAATGACCAAATATTTAACCCATCTCTGCCCAAGGCTGACCTCTTCTCACAAGATCATCTCCTCCTACTTAGAGTAGCCCTCCTCACTTTAACCAGTTATTTTCTATCACACTTTTCTGTTTGTATCTCCGTCACTGCACTTTTCATAATCTGTAATTACTTTATCATGTTTGGCCACTAGAATGCCAGCCCTGAAAGCAGGAATTCCATCTTCCTCTTTCACTCTCGTCCTCCCAGCCCCTGGGCACTGCACAGATAGCAAAGAGTAAGTGCCCAACTGTTGAATAAATGAACATAATTTTAAAATGAAAATTAAAACTATTTCTATAAAGTTAACTTACCTTCTAAAATTACGTTTGAATCTTCTACAGCATTATCTAAAAAAAAGGCAAACACATCTTACGTTAGCTCACCTCCACTAGATCTTTAAATTTACTTATATCAACTCAGAGACCTATACTGGGCTCTTTTTAGACTAAGGATTCTTATCAAGTATTTATACTTGTATTTATACTCAAGTATTTATACTAGAATACCAACTTTAATTTCTAAATTATATTCAGAGAATACATTAATAAGTGGATACTAACCCTGCTGACATAACCTTACACCATAAATAGGAAATAAATACACCAATAGTACTTCCTTGGTGACTTGAAAATGTCTTGTATTTCTTACTACAACTATGTTTGTTCTACACATTACACGAGTTTTAACAAGCACAGGGTGGCTGACTTGCAGGAAACGTGTGCTTAGAGAAAAAGCTTACCTGAATTTTCTATCCCTTCATGTTCCAATGGCTCGCGTACTATAAAACACACACACAAAATAATCCTTTAACACTGCACAACTCTCATGATAACACAACACTGGCTGTAGAAGTTAGGAGCAGAGACAATGTCTAATTTATCCTTGAACTTCTGGGGCTTAGTTGCTGGGAAACGCAGGCTACAGAGCAGGGAGGGGATGAGTTTGGTCTGGAGTGAAACAGGCCTGGGTTCAAATTCCACATCAGCCACTTTGTAGCCACTGGAGATGGGCAGCTACATATACTTCCTTCTTGTAAAACGGGGAAAATTAAAGTTCCTCCCCAACCACTTGTTACCAGGATCCAATAATTTGTTTATTCCCAGGTGGCATGAATTTCCTTTTCTCACTTCCTTCATGTCTGCAGTGGACATTCTGAGTTACCCAAGGCTCCACTCTGCTTACCACTCTGGGTCCAGGTTTTCACCAGGCAGATTCTCGCCTTTGTTTAGGGAACAATTCCCAGATCTTTCACCTGGGGGCAAACACCCCTGCTGCCAGGCCCTCAGAATGAGGACTCAGTTGGCAGACCCTTAATTCTGTACCCAAGCCACAGCCCATCACCCATTTCTCCTCTTATCTGCTGGCACAGGGCTTACTGCTGCTCTGCTCCGCTGCGGGGAGGGCTCTTGTCTCTGCCGCAGTCCCCCTGCCCAGTCGGGTCCCAGCTTTCTTAGTCAACTTGATCCCTGCTTTTCCATCTTCCAAAATGCTTCAAATTTTCTGATACACTAGGAGCAAACTTTCTCCTGTGCTTTCTAATTTATAACCAGCACAGTTATAAATTTATTCTTTTTATTCACCTTTAATAAAGAAAAATTTTGGAGCACCTTCTGTCTTTCAGATATTATTCTCTGTGCTGCTGGAGAGCAAGGAACACTTTTTAATGTACTGTTCTCTCTCCTTTGGTGGTTCTCGGAAGACGAAGGAGCAAGGAATATTTGCTGACTGTCACCCTGAACTGTGTCAGCATTTACATTTGCTCAAGTCTCTACCAACCACGCAAAGAAGCCCCTTCTTGGGCCTGCTTCCCCTTGCCCTCTCTTTCCCCCATTTCACAATCTAATTTCTTCAAAGAGTCATTTACATTTGCTGTCTCATCGCACTTCCTCTGCTCAACCTTCTCCAATGTGTCCTCCGGCCCCGACCACATCAGGCTGAGAAGCTCCACTGAGCCCAATGAGCACCTCATTGAATCTAACGCACACTTTCAGCCCCCACCCTAATAACTAATAAATCTCTTAGTAGTTCCTTCCTTTTCAAACACTATTGCCCTGGGACTTAAATGTGAACTTACTGTCTTTTTATTGTTCCATTTCTCCTTCCCAATCTTCTTTCATCAAAGGCCAGCCATAAGACCTCCCCCCCATCCCACTCTATCCTCTCTCCTTAAGTGACCTCAGCCTTTGGCTTCAACTACCACGTACATACTGATGATTCGCAAACTCACAACCACGAATTAGACTTCTCTTCTGAGATCTAAACTCTATCCGTCAGCTTATTTGGTATTTCCCCTTGGATGTCTCAACATGCACTATCAACATGCACAGACTGGACCCATGACCTGTTTCTGCTTTTCTGTCTCGCCTGTCTTAGGAAGAAAGTGCTACCATCCACCAGGTGTATAAGCCAGATCAGTGGACATGGTTCTTGACATCTTGCTCTCTCTTCACAGCTACACCCACACATCAAGCCCTATCAATTTTACCTTCTAAATATTTCTTGGCTTTGTCCACTGCCCTGCACCTTCACTGCCACCACCCTGGTTTAAATCATCTCCGTCCGACTTCTGTCCATTGAAAGCAGTTCTTGCCAAGGTTACCAGTGAGGCCTCTGTTGTACCAGATCGAATGTACGTTTTCAGTGTTCATCCTGCATGGGTCCTGAGCAGCATGGACACTGCTGAACGTCCCTTTCTTGAAACTCATCTCCTTTGACTCCTCATATGGCAGAGATGTGCTTCAGGGCACAATCAGATGTGGGTAACTAGTCTCCCCAGTTTCTCTCCAGTTTATTTCCTACAGGTTAGACCCATTGTTCTTTACAAAATGCAGATCTGAAACTGTGCCTTGAATAGTGCCCTAGGGTGAAGATGAACACCTCTGACCTAGCCTACAGGCAAGCCCTGGACCTGGACCATGTCATAATCTTAGCTCATGTCTGTCTTCTTACTCTCAGCCCTCCAGACACATCTGCCAACCTCAGAGGCTTCATACCACTTTCCAGCCACTTTCCTCCTCCCTCATCAATTGCTCTCATCTTCAGCTCAAGCTTCAGAGCAGCCTTCCCTGGTCCACCAACTAGGTAATATCTCTTTACCATATACTTGTGACACACTGTACTCATTCTCACCAGCACTTAGCACAAGTGTAATTGAATATTATATTAAATTGACGTTACTTGTATAATTTCGACCTCCCTCCTAAAACAGATGGCCCAGGGGAATATGGACCACATGTGCATTCTTCACTAGACCTGTTCCAGTGTCCTATGTTTGAGACACCAGATACTTAATACATATGAAGTGTACGAATAAATGGCTCAATTAGACATAAAATTGTACCATCATTTCCCAGATTTTCCAATGTAGGCTTGATACTTTCTAGGATGTTTTTTATGTAGAAAGCCAGTTCCCTCTATAGCTTTAGTAAGCCTTATGTTTTCCAGGTGCTAGAGCTTGGGGAGTTTCATACAGTATATTCTGTTTTCCCAACCAAAAATGGCTGTTTCTACCTTAATTACAGCTATAATTACATGACAGTCCCTTGGTTTCCCTACTTTGGTTCTTGAATTTCCACAAAAGCATCTTTTTAGCACACAGTGAATAAATCCCCTGTTCTATGAGATCTATTTTATTTGAAAAAGTCTATGTTTTGTAGCAGAGTAATTCAAAGTATCTCACCAAACCTTAATGACCCCTTAGGTCGTATTTATTACTCTTTGTTAACATTTTAAATTATATTTATATGACATTCTGCCTATGAAAATACATTTATTTTTACAACATCTTTTTTAACCTGGTATCTAATTTTATACTTCTTTCAAGTTTAATTTTAAAGTTCTCTAGACGGAGTCTGCAAATTGCATTCCAAACATGTTCTCACCAGCATATTTAGAAAAACACTATAATGACGGGCAGAGATTAGAAAACTATCTCAAATCCTACTTCTTCGTGCAACTTTTAATTCCAAAATTCCCATTTTCTCCTTCAAAATAAAAACTGAAAAGCAAATCTAAATGAAATCAAGTTCTTTAACTTCTTATAAAAAATATTAGTCCCTAAAGATACAATCCAGGATTCAGGATTCTTCCAATGGTGTCATTCATATCCCATTAGAAATAGCCACTGTGGATGTGATCTTGGTAGCGTCTCTCATATCTTGAATACACACGCTTAATAAATTAGCATATTAGGTCTATGCATAGCCATTTCTAATTTTCTTCAATGAGTTTCACCAACTATTATGAGACTACAAATTTCTTAAAAGTAGGGACACTTTATTATCCATATTTGAATACCAATCCCTAAAACCAAAGCACATAGAAAGTCCTCAATATTTGGCTCAGTCTCTACATATTTCTTCATCCTTCTTGCTTCATACACAAAGTTATACTCCACTGACTTCTTTCCTTCTACAGAGTCATCTTTGAAGATTTGGAATAAAAAGGGTACACTATTGGCTCTATCATTTCTTAGTCATATGAACTTACGCAAATTATTTACATTCTATGAGCCTTATTTCTCTCATCTGGGAAGCAGGGGAAATATGACCTACTTAATGGAGTTTAGTAAAACAGCAGAGAAGTGCTTGGGCAACAAAAGGAACTATAATTGCCTAAATTTGAATCTGCTGCTACTCACGCCACAAATTCGCCAGAACTATTTTTTCCATGCTGCCTTTAAACCTGGAATGATTTTTTCTGTACCTTCTCCATGCTGGCCAATCAGTCATCTTTATTCAAGAGTGGGATCAATTTCTAGAAGCAGCTGGAGCAGTTAAACTCTGACTAAAGTAGTTTTTCAAGCACAAGACATAAAGAGAACTATGACTATAAAGTAATAAGA